>NC_042618.1:206067495-207268549 GCF_901001135.1 Rhinatrema bivittatum | reverse complement strand
ATTCACACCTTGAGGGCCAGATCTGGCAGGTTCAGATGGCAAAGCCTGCCTTCAACCTATGGAAAGAGTCAGAAATGTTCCCAATGGAACAGGAGACTGAACAAACAAGACAGTCAAGATATGGATACCATACTTGCAGTGGCCAGCTGGTGCTATGAGGATTATCCTTGCTTTGTCCTGGCGATCAGAGGAAGTGGTGGGTATGCATAGAGTAGACTGATACTCCAGTCTAGCACAAAAATATAGAAAGGTGATCTCTAGCTGCCTGACTGCATGAAGCAGAACTTTTTTCTCTGTTGCCTTTTGAGGAAAAAAGGTTTATTTCCAGCCTTCCCAGTGATTGAACAAATTGTCGGAGACCTTGGGGTGATAGTCTCTAATGATCTGAAGTCGGCGAAACAATGTGACAAGGCAATAGCTAAAGCCAGAAGAATGCTGGGCTGCATAGAGAGAGGAATATTGAGTAAGAAAAGGGAAGTGATAATCCCTTTATACAGGTCCTTGGTGAGGCCTCACTTGGAGTACTGTGTTCAGTTCTGGAGACTGTATCTCCGAAGGGACAGAGACAGGTTGGAGGCGGTCCAGAGAAGGGCGACCAAAAAGGTTGGAGGGTCTTCATCGAATGATTTATGAGAGACTGAAGAATCTAAATATGTACACCCTGGAGGAAAGGAGGAGCAGGGGTGATATGATTCAAACTTTCAGATACTTGAAAGGTTTTATTGATCCAAAGACAACAACAAACCTTTTCCATTGCAAAAAAATCAGCAGAACCAGGGGTCACGATTTAAAACTCCAGGAAGGAAGACTCAGAACCAATGTCAGGAAGTATTTCTTCACGGAGAGGGTGGTGGATGCCTGGAACGCCTTTCCGGAGGAAGTGGGGAAGACCAAAACTGTGAAGGATTTCAAAGGGGCATGGGATAAACACTGTGGATCCATAAAGTCTATAGGATGTGTATGAAGAGAAGAGGCAAGGGGCGGCTTGCTTGCGGGAAAGACGGCTACTACCTGGAGATTAATATCCTTATTCAATAAACATACACACAGTTAATGTGACTCCAACATTGCTCTATGCTTCAACGGCAAGAGGAAATGTGGAAAAAAGGATTTGCATCCTCAAAAAAAGCAGGGGAGTAGCTTGCTTGTTACGGCGGTTACTACCCCAAATAAGCCTGATACTTCATTTTCAATGCATATCCAACATAGCTCTCTGCTTCAATGGCAGGGAGAATGAAGAAAAGACGATTTATATTCAGACAACAACCAACAAGGAATGAATTACATAGTCTGGGTAAACAAATAAGCATGGGTGTAGCTTATTTGTTTACCCAGACTATGTTACTACCCCGAATCAATTAAGCCTGATACTTCACTTCACTTTGAATACATATCCAGCACAGTTCACTGCTTCAACGGCGGAGGGAATGATGTAACGAGGATATATATTCAGACAACCAACAAGGATTGAATTACACAGGCAGGGTAAACAAGCATGGGAGTAGCTTGCTTATTACGGCGGTTACTACCCCAAACCAATTAGCTAGATACTTCACTTAGATGCAGCTTCAGCACTGCTCTCTACATCAATGGTGGGGGTGGAAGGGAATTGGAACCAAAAAGTTACCAATAAGGGCCCTGACTTCAGCGGTCAGAGTAACAGATAAGTATGAAAACAATCAGGTGTGAAAGCTTGCTGGGCAGACTGGATGGGCCGTTTGGTCTTCTTCTGCCGTCACTTATATGTGTCTATGTCTGGGAATTCTTGATCCAAGGAATATTCAAGCAATTGTAGCAGTCTGCTGAGGGAGATCACCAATATATTCTGGATTCCGAAAGTTGGGTTCAGAGGACCTCATGGCAGAGGGCATATGACTCCATGCCTATCACGCAACACCTCAGCACCACCTCTAACATCCACTCAGGGTGGCCAATTGGAGGATCCTGCCATGGCCGGTCAAAGAGTCCTGCCTACATCTGTGCACATGCTCCTATCCTGACAGACTCCTCACATAAGCTATTTCCTGGTGGATTCTAGGGACATTGAAACCCTACACATTGCAGGGGTCATAATTCTTAGAAATGCATCCACAAACAAAAAACAGAATATTGTAGTCAGTCCAAGACAGGAAGAGCTAACAAACTATAGAGTTTATTAACAAAATGTTTAACGTGAACAGAAAAAGATTCAATTTGCAAGCAGTAACAGATAAAACAAAAGGATTAAACAGAAAAAGCTCACTAAATACTTTTTCATTGTACTTATCAGTGTCTGGGGGTCGTCAGGAAACTTGCAATCTACCCGAGTTGGAGCAAGGTCTCAGCACAGAGATCTGCCCTCTCTGTACTCCCAATTGCCAGGTTCTTGTGGCCTGGTTTGGCCTCTGTTGGAAACAGGATGCTGGGCATGATGGATCCTTGGTCTGACCCAGCTTGGCAATTTCTTATGTTCTTAAAATGGAGTACTGTGCTTCCAAACACTTCCCCACCAGTTCTAGCCATAGTATCAAACGTTTCATAACCATAACAGATAAAGTGCTTCTCACATTCTTCCACTGCTTGATGTAAGTCTGGCTGCTGTGGGCCTGATGATTTCATCAAATGCTTTAGCTTTTGTATGCATTCATGCAAATATGCAGTCTAGGCATCCCTGAAAGACCTTCTTCCCAGATGCATTTAGCACATTTCAATGCTCAAGCACCAGAGTGGTGCAGCAGCTGGACCACCCTAAACCCAAAGGAGGTCTGGACTCTGTATTTTAGATCCAATTTCCAGACCACCAGAAGGCACGTTGTCAGCATCTGACAAATCCTCATCTTCAGGTTCTTGAGGAATTTGTGAACTGGGATAGCCCAAGAGTCTGTTGGAGACTAAAGAAATTGAAGAATTCTAAAGATATCTGTTCTCAGGTCCTTTTCCTGCTTGACACTTATAAACAGTGTCTATGCCAGCTTATTAAAAAACCTAGAGTTGCAGAGATCCTTCTACAGGTAAGATATGCTAGGGCAAGTCCAGTAGATAATTTAAAAGGAATCTCACTGGAATCTTCCTCCTCTTCCAACCATCGGACAATTCTAAGCCATGATCCTAAACAATGGAGTATGTATGGCCACATTCTCCACTAGTTCAAGGTAGGGAGCATGTTTGGTAGGAACTCAAAATGAAGTGGTTCCACTTCTTCCCCTTCTGATTCATGAAAGGATTCTCCTGGAAGAGAATCCACCATCTCATGGTGAATACATACTGCCAATATTGGAAGCTCTTGAGGAAAGGTAGGCACCAGTGTGGGACTTTGGGGGTCCTATTATGCAGGAAAACATCCTCCAGGACAGGTTCCCATCTCCCTTTCTGGTCTTCAGGGTTTAAGGAGACAAAAATTCTTCACTAGCTCTGATAGCTTGGGTCCCACTGGCTGGGGGACCTTCTGCTCCAAAGCTGGAGGACCGACATCCTCTTCAAAAACACAGATCAGCTCATCTTCACTAAGGATTGCTTGCAAAGCTGAAGAAGAACTTGGTACCAAAGTAGCTGCTATGCAAGTGCTCTACACCGGTTGCAAGGACAACTTCCCTTAAATTGAGTCTTGGTCCATGGACTGTGACAGCAGTGTCTCCTTCCTTGACGTAGCAGGACTCTTGGGTTTATGCGCCGAAGTGCTTCACTCCAACACAATCAAGGGTACCATGGCATGTCATGCTCTAGAATGTATTATCTGCACAGATGTCAAGATGGCACCCTAGTTGGCTCCGGTTCTGGGTAAAATAAATGGCTCAGTGCCATAGAGATCTTCCGCACCATAAAGGATGGGACCCATGCCAATGAGACTATCTTCCATCTCAGCATCAAAGAGGGGCCTGCATCTGCAGTATCAATCTTTTCTTTGGTTCCAAGGGCAATGGCCTTGAAGAGAGTCCCTTGTGTTGTTTAGAAACTCCTCTTGGTGCCTTACCCAGTACCACACTCGGCCCCTGACCGAAGATGGCTCTGGAAACTGGTGCCACAGGGGAGGATTGGGGTTTGCTGGGGGGGGGGGGGGGAAGCTTTCCTTAATGATTTCCTATGCCAAGAGCCTAATGGCACCTTGCTCCTGGGCGAGTAGCTGCTGTGCTGCTCAGCCTCACACTGAGCCTTCAAGTTCTTATCTGCCAGCGTCTTCCTTAGGACTTCCATCTTCCAGGTGTAGTGTTGCTGTGTCTTGACTACAGCTGTAGCAGCTGGAGGAGTCATGGTCTGGGCCCAGGCAGTGTCTGATGGAGTGTGTATCTGTAATGGACATCCAGTACCCACAGATGCAGACAAAGCTACTGACCGCAGACTTCTTGGCTTTGGGCTTTTCCATACTCATCTAAATCTTATATTTCTGTGGCAGAAAAACTGAAGAAGCAGTGAGGCAGCAAAACTGGCATTAATGCCAAAAACCGAAAAATTTTAAGAGAGACTGGGATGTGTCTGTATGGTAGCTCAGATGAAGAAAGACTGAGGGGCTTACGAGGCAGTGTGCGCACTGAGTAAAGTCTTTACTGAGCTCTGAGAGTTGGGCCTAAGTTAGCACTGTTAGATGATGTCACCCACATTAAGGCTAATTCATACCTGCTTGTTAACGGAGAACCATTGGTTCCCAAATCCATGTAGAACAAGGGCCAGAACACACTGTGGATAATATTCAGTAGGGCAGTTAGCAGACAAGTTATCCGACTAAAGTTAGCTAGATAAAACTTGCCCCATATATTCAGCTGGATAAACGTTCCATTGAATATATTTGCCTAAACTTATCCGGCTACATATAGCTGGATACCTTTAACCCTAACCGGCCAGCATTTGAATCTGGCCAGTTAGGCCTAAAGTTATCCAGCCTTGTGTGGCCAGATAACTTGCTACTTATCCAGATATCTTCAAAAGATTTAAATTTATACTTAGCAGGGAGGGAGAGGGGAAGCCTAGGCCCAGTGGTGCCGTTTTCTCTTGTAGTGGTGGTGGTGGTAATGGAGTGAGAATTGGGCCAGGAGGCCCGTGACTTGTTTTTGTCTTTTTATAAAGGACAAGCCGTTAAGCCCGTTAAAACGGGCTACATTACATTTTTTTTTCAGTCCATTTTCTAACACAGCACCCTTCTACACTTTTTCTCCCTCTCTCCCCCTTCCCCTCGTTCACTCCTCCCCTTTCCTCTACTCACCCTGTCTCCCACTGCTTACTCACCCTGTCTCCCACCCCTCACTCTCACCTCCCTCCCCTTCCCTCAGTCACTCCCACCTCTCTCCCCTTCCCTCAGTCACTCCCCACCCTCTCTCAATCCCATCCCCTCCCCCTCAGCCCTCCTCCACTCCCTTTTTCTCTGCTCCACAACTTCTTACCCTTCCACTTACTCACATCCCTGTCTCTCACCTCTCCCTCATTCTCCCTCTCCCCTCACTCTTCCCCACCCACTCCTCCCTCCCACTCACTCAGTCCCTCCCCCTCCCTCTCACTCAGTCCCTCCCTCAGTCCCTCTCACTCAGTCCCTCCCTCTCACTCAATCCCTCCCTCCCTCTCACTCAGTCACTCCCTCCCACTCCGTCCCTCCCTCTCTCTCTCTCCTCCCTCCCTCGATACTGGCCGCCGCTGCCGCCGCTCCTGCCACCGCCGCTGCCACCCGCCGCCGCCATGTTTTTTTTTTTCTGACGCTGACTGAGACCGACGTGCTCGCCCGCACATACGCGGTAGAGCTGGTCTCTACTGCGCATTTGCGGCACGTCGGTCAACCTTCAATTATTAGGTTGATATCTTTTTGAAGATATCTGGATAAGTAGCAAGTTATCCGCTACACAATGTTGGATAACTTTAGGCCTGCTCTGAAGCAGGCCTAAAGTTATCTGGCTAACCTAGCTGGTTATAGTTTAAAACTGGCTAAGTTAGTTGCATAATTTCACCCCAGCTAAAATCTAGCCAGTTAAGGGGCTGATTATACAAAACCTTGCCATTATATAAAACCTTGTTATTTAGGCAGATAATTTTAAATTGTCCATCTAAATGGTTTTTTGAATATTGACCTCACTATGACTAGGTTGGGAATAAGAAAAGCAATATTTGATCAAAACCTTAAGATGACAAAGAGATTAGATTTGCAACTCTAGTTCCTGATTTCAAAGTAAAATCCTAATCATTTCCTCCAAGATTCCTGTCTCAAGGAAGGAGGAGGAGACAGAGTAAAAAAAAAGTCAGAAAAATAATGGCTGTACCTCCACCCCATCTTCTCCTGTGTACCCACAGCGGGTCACTCTGCAACTTGGAACCCCAAACACGTTCATCACTGCACTCATCATAAAGGTCAGCTTCTTCAGGTCATCAGCCACTCCAGCCTGTAGGACCCGAGCCATGGAGGGACCTGCAATTCAGAGAGCAGCATTGACTGAATATGAGAACTGCAGAACGTAGGACCTGAGCCATGGAGGGACCTGCAACTCAATGAGCAGCACTGACTGAATATGAGAACTGCACAATACAGGACCCTAAGCCATGGAGAGACCAGAGATGCAAGTCACTCTATGCAGCAGCAAACAATTGTAGCGCTGACAGCAATAGTTTCAGGGGAATCTCATTTTCTGCTGAATGCTTGTTATATCAGTTGCACATATGATGCAAACTGCTTTCTTTTCACCTGGCAGCAGTAACATCTTTTTCCATATTAAGTTACTAGTTTGAACTAAGAACATAAGATCTACCATGCTGGTTCCGATAAAGGTCCATCAAATCCAGCATCCTGTCTCAAACAGTAGCCAGTTTGGGACACAAGTATCTGGTCAACCCCAAAGAATAACAGAGTAAGTCATCACATGTTCTTCGGTGGTACAGTAATTGCCAGCAGTATTTTCTAGGGCAGAGGTCATGTGATGTAGCCACACATTAACTATTACTGTGCTTCAGATAATTTTGTACCACTGGGTGCTGCCATAGGGGGACAGAGCTATAACCACATTCTCTATATCTCAGATTATTATTGGTTGGATAGTGTATGATATACCTGCAATATCCAAGGGAAATAAAGATATTCCCATCAATCAGGAGCAGCTGTCTCCATATGACCTGATCCAAGGCCCGATTCTCAGCATGCAATAAAGGATGAATCAAAGTGACAAGGATACTATGTATAAATGCATTGGTTGCTCTGTACTTTTGAAAACATTCAAGCCTTTATCAGATTTTTTATTTTAAAAAATGAGAGAAGGAACCTTTATATGCTATTCATTTTGCTATTAACTTTCTGTGAAGTGGTGGAATCTCCACTGCAGGAAGTTTTAAAGAGCAGATTAGACAAACATCTGTCTGAGATTGTTTAAGTACAGTAAATCCTGCCTGGAGACAGGGAATGGGCTGGAAGGCAACATGAGATTCCTTTTATGAATACCCAATAAATGTATACAACTAGATGACAGACTGTATCTAAGGGACAGATAGAGTGAAGCCACTCATCTCTGCACGAAAATCAGTTCTTTTACATGCTTCGCTTATGTGGGTGTAAAAATCCACAGGAGTCACTAAAACTGGGCAAAAATATGTGAATGTGTGAAAACAAAATTGTGAGGCTTGCTCCAAGAACTCTCAGTACCTTGTCTGCACACAATCACATCTTATTTCCAGCCCCCATCCCTTTCAGAACACATAAAAGATGCTATACATGTTTCTTTGAGGTCAGTGCGGAGATGGGAGAGGAAGCTAGTAACTGAACCAATGAGTGGAGATACTGAATGAGATTTGGAGAAAGTTGAGATATACCTTTGTTGTCTGAGTGACTTCTGAGCATGATGTCTTGTTATTCTCTTGCCTTGTGTGCAAGAGGGTGTGCCGTGTAGGTCTGGGTTTGATATACAGTTTGAACACCAGAAGAGTGCGGCCTGAAGGGAGTGTGCAAGTGGCTGAGGGTGAGGGTGTGCACGAAAGGAGCTTGAGTGGGGCAAAAACAGTTAGGAAGTGGAGTGGATAAGATGACAAAAGGACTGGGTACAGAAGTTAGGAGGGACAGGGCTAAAGGAGGAAGAAAACTAGTAGTATTAGCATTGAAAATGAGTAGGGAGATGGGCCTGGTCATCAGTCTGTATAGTCACAACTGCTATGTACTGTCTGTCCTTTATGGCTCTGGACTGCATCTTTCATCCAAGCAGCTATTTCAGAAACAAAATAAGAACAAAACAGGCAACCACATACATGATCATCTCTCATCAGGTAAGCTACAGCAGTTTGCAAACTCAGGGTCTGGCTGTGGTAATTGTTCTGTAGTGGAGCCAGAGAAGGCTGACTACCACTCACCTTGGACCCTTTGCCACCCTGAGCCTGCTTTCTGAGGTCCTGTCATTGTGGTCTCTGATTAGGAAAGGCGATATAGTTCCTAGTTTGTGTTTTCATGGATTGTAGTTCCTGGCGGCAACATCTTGAGTGAGTTATCCCATTCTGTCGACTGCAGCCACGGTGTTTTGAAGAGACCCAGAGACAAGAAAATGTAACCAGCTCAGGCGCTTGACAAGCCCTCACATAGCAGGAGATGTGCCTGTTAGAAGGCTTTAGGTCTACCCACGGCATCTCATGCAACTCTGTAATGGCAGCTGAGTTCAATTGTTACCTGTGTATTACATCTCCCTCCCACAAACCCTGCAGGGTGGTCCATTGGGTGAATATTCTAGGGAGCAGCTGCCCGAGGGCTCACCTCGGCTCAGCTGCTTAGGTCCCCCATCCTGCTGCTGCATGCCTCCTCTTTCTCTCCCCAATTCCTCATTAGCTGTCTCTCAGCACCTCCTGCACCAATGCTTGCTTCTGCCACCTCAAGAACACTTCCATGCTGTGCGAAAGCAGCTGCCTCTCTTTGCTTCAGCGTCAATCACTGTTGCCTGCCAGCAGCTGTGGGAGAAATTTGCTTTTCCCTTCTAAGCTGAGCTCCTGAAGTAGAGCAAAAATTCAGTTGCAAGAACACCCATGTAAGGGGTCATGCATGTTTGTACGCGTTCGTGAATAGAGCACAATATTTTTTGTTGTGTAGTTCCTTATTTGTGTAATTCATTCCTCATTTTAATATGCAATTGTGTTGATGCAAAAGGGTTAGCAAAACCTTTAGTTGAACACCCGTGTTTAGTGAATCGGCCCCTGCATATCGTAAGGTTGAAAGACTTCCCTTCATGCCTGAAGCCATTTCATAAAGAAGATCTCTTTGAAATCAAAGAGAAATACACCACTGTTTCCACTCCTGGGTTGGATTCTGCTCTTGGGAGTTGGGGAGCAGGCAGAATCAGGGGCTGCATTTCCCATTTTCTTCTCAAAATTAAAGTACTGTATATACTATAGGATATTCTTAAAAAGGGGTCAAACTCTTACCAAGGAGGAAATGGAAGGCAATAAGGCAGCATCCTAGGGCTCCAAGCTCCTATTCCAACACCAATGTCTTTTTTTCACTTTTCCAATGCTCTCCCTCCCACTGACAGATTTACCCTTTTTAGCACTCTTAATCACTTTGACAAAATTATTCATTCTGAGTTCACCTTTGGATCCCAAACACCCAGTGGTCATGCACACCAGGCCTCGGGAGTTTCTAATGGTGGATAAGAGAGGATCTCTGAAGCTACTTGATTGGTTTTTTTTTTTCCCATAGATGGTTACCTTGTAGGGCCAACAGCGCGTTGTCCATGACCTCCAGGTCAACATCATGTCCAGCAGCTTTAAATTCTCTCAGTTTGTTCTGTAATCGAGAGAAGAAATGGGAAATGTGGGATCTGTACTGCATCCTAAATCCTTAACTCTAGTAGCAGCCATCACTGGCCTTGTTACTGCAGTCATGCATACTACTTCTCACTGTCCCAGCAACACTCATGTGAGATAACCTGCTGCAGTATTGTGAAAACAAGGCCTAAAGCACAGAGCAGGCAGAAGCAGAAACAAGACAGCAGAGGCAAGAGCAGAAAGACAGACAGACACTGTATCACAGCAATAAAGACAAAGGCAGGCAATACTGTCTCCAGGTTGGTAAAAGGTGAGAGCAGGAAGACACTGTAGCACAACAGCAAAGGGAAGGCCATGCTGTCTAAAGAACAAAACTGAAAACAGGCAGACTGTTTTCAAAGCTTAGAATCATACATACATTTTTTGGTTTTTCTATGGAGCTGTGCCCAGGATGCCTCAACAAGAAAGGAAAAGCTGTACAGAGTAAGAGGCATAGAGACAGACAAATTAACAATACTGAGGAGTCAGGTCAGGTCATGTAAGTTTGAAATGATGGGTTTTTAATCAGGTGCAGAAGAGTCAGGAAGGGAGAACCCTGACCCTGAGAGAGTAATTTCTTCAAAAGAGAAGGCGCTAAGACAGAAGGTAGTGCAGGGAGTCAGTGTGTGAAGAGGCAGGGGTTGTGCTCTCAATCAGCCAGACAAGTTGATTCTTATTTGATTTTAGCCTGGCTGTTCATATCTATCCCCTGTACGCAGCTAGGAGGGAAGAGAGCGAGGAGCAGGATAGTGAGGAAGAAAGGATAGGGCAGACGTTCATGTATTTATACTTAGGAGACCAGACGTTTGAACATGGAGCAGAGCTGGAATACGTACAGAGGATACTCTTTTTACAGATGCATGGAAATGGGTCTCCTGAGTGACCGAGATCGTGGCTTGGCTGCGAGTGCACCAGGAAACGTACTTTTTATTTCAACTCTCTCTTAGTAACTTAGTACCATTCAAACGTACACTGAATACAAGATCTATAGCTGATAGATATGAGGTGGAGTTTTGTATTTTGTTATAGGTATGTTTTTATTATATGCCATGTACATATGATGCACATATGCTGTACATCGCTTTGAGCAAAAAAATCTGTCGATTGTTGGTATCGGGATAAATAAATGTGAAAATCTATTAGATAAATGAGGCTTGACCGATGTGCTGCAAATGCGCAGTAGAGAGTACCTCTACCACGCATGTGCGGGCGAACACGTCGGTCAGAGCAGAGCGCCAGCTCTTTGAAAACACGGCGGTGGCGAGGAGCGGTGGCGGCGACATGCGCGAGGGAGGGAGGGACCTCCCCCGGAGATCTTCCTTTTGTGCCATCCGAAGGGGTTGTGAATGAGCTGAGAGAGGGGGAGTGACTGAGGGGAGGGAGGAGAGAGTAATTGAGGGGGGGAGAGGGGAGGGAGTGACTGAGGGGAGGGGGAGGGAGAATAGAGGGTGAGGGGAGAATGATGGGGAGGGGGAAGGAAATGGACCGAACATTTTTTTTTAATGTAGCCCGTTGTTACGGGCTTAACGGCTAATAAATAAATAAAATAATAGTGTCTATTTGGTTGTCTTCACTGCGCACATACGGCTCAGGCACAGGCTCACATCCCATCTGTTGAAGCACCTCAATGTGGATGTGTTACCTAGGTGGGAGGCAGCGGGACTCAAAGAGCAGCATGAGGCCAGTCCCAGTATGAACTCTGCCTGTTTGCCTTCTCACAGCGCTGCTGCAGGGAGGAGCAGGGAGAAAGTGAGGAAAGAAGGGAAGGTATCAATAACTGAAAGGGAGGAGAGAAGGGAGGGAGTCAGTGAGTGAGATGGAGAGAGGGACAGACAGTGAGAATGGGAAATATGTTTGAGGGAAGGAGGGAGACAGAGGGGGAATCTGAGACCAGAAAGTAGGGAGGGCGAGAAAGACAGTTTAACAGAACAAGGAAGTCAGTTAGGAAAAGAAGGATGGAAGGAGAGCCAGGGAGGGAATCTGTGAAGGAGGGAGTGAGAGAAGCCGGGAGTCAGTGAGGGGCTGAGTGGGGAGGATGAGGAGACAGGGAGGGAATGATGGAAAAAGGGAGGGATGCACAGCAGAAGAGTGTCAGTGAGGGAATAATTAAGAGAAAGAGGAAGGATATCCCAACATAGGGGTGGGACACATGAGGCAGGGGTGAACTGATGATGTACCCCAGTATTACCAGCAATGTAACTGGCTTGCATCAGTGCTTAATAAACGCTTTGAATACATTAATGCTAGAATATCTTTTCAAATCCCCTCACTCCATCCCAATCCCCTTGTTATTCTAAATGGCAGTGTGGAAATCTCTAGGGCACACCCCATTACGTTTTTATGTCAAATTGTGAATAAAGGTCCTTATCGGCTGGGCTTTGCAGGAAGAACATTTTCCTTGTGAGTGCCTATTCCTTAAGAGTCTTACTAAATAAAGAGATGCACGGTAGGCAAGCCTACCAAATGATATCCCATTTTGGGAAGGGTGCATCCTTTGCTGATATTCATTTCATGACCATCATCTGGTGCGGTGGTATCCTCCATGCTGTTCTGTGCATGGGGTGCTATTGATCTACCTAGTTACACACAATGTAATAAAAACATGAGTAAAATAAATATAAGCTCAGACTTTCTTTACTCATGCAGTAAAAACAGTTAACTCCAAATGGAGGAAGCTAATGGTATGTAAATGCATAGGCAGTTTAAAAAAGCATGCTAACAGAGAAATATGCATATGCACATAAATTACGTTTGTTTAGTGTATCTATAATATTTCATATTCCGCCTTTTCTTATGGTAAGGCACAAAGTGGATTACAGCAGGATAAACTGAGCACATGGATGATGCATACAGATCTGTGGCAGATTGGAAGTGCGGTACCATGAGCGCATGAATATTGTATACACACACATAAGAAGCAAGTTAAGCATTAGAAGACACAAGATAAATTAAATATCATCACATAGAAACAAATAGGTAGTTGGTGAACCTAGGAGAATAAATTTGTTTTCAAAGAGTCTCTGCTGAGGAGTCTAAGAGAAGGTCTTGCTGAACAATCAGATTTTGATATTTTTTGCAAAAGGTAACGTTAACGTTTCCAGGCCTCGTTATCAAAGATATCTGGTTCCACATTTTGGGCACAAAGCAGCTTAACGTGTGAAGCCTCAATCATGAAAGAATAGCTGATGCCAGAGGGCGGGGGCAATGAGGTCTGTTGGGAAGATTAAAGTTCCCTGGAGGGAGTGTGAGTGAGCAGTTATTGGAAAAGATACTAAGGGGCCAATTGTTTCAAGCGTTTGAAGTTGAAGAATTTGGAATTTTACCCTGCTCTCAACTAGAAGCCAGTGTAGATCCTGCAGAATTAGCTTCACATAAGAACTTTCCATAATGGGTCAGGACAAAGGGTTTCCAATAGTGGTCAATCCAGGTCACAAGTACCGGGCAAGATGCCAAACAGTAAATACTGTAAATACTCGTGAAATTTATGCCAGAAAAAAAAAGGCACAAAAAAGCTGGCTAGACTTATACATGCCTATTACAGCATTTGTGGCTAGCCCCCTCACCCTCCCGACCCCCCCTAAAACTCACCAATAATCTGTGATGGCCCAGCGGGGGGCCCGGAAGCGATCTTCTGCTCCCGGGCCGTTGTTTGCCAGTAAATCTCTCCCTCCCTCCCCCACTATGGCTGCCTTTCCTGTTCAATCCCTCCCCCTGACTGCACTCCCTGTTCAATCCCTCCCGACCCCCCCCCCCCCACCCCCCACCCCAAGATTCACCAAAACTCCTTGGTGGTCCAGCGGGAGGCCCGGGAGTGATTTCCAGCTCCCGGGCCATCGGCTGCCAGTAATCAAAATGGCGCCTGCAGCCCTTTGCCCTTTCCATGTGAAAGGGGCTACCAGTGCCATTGGCCGGCCCCTGTCACATGGTAAGAGCAATTTCATTGGAACTCTTTATCAGTGGCTCCTACCATGTAACAGGGGCCAGCCAATGGCACCGGTAGCCCCTGTCACATGGTAAGGGCAAAGGGCCGCCGACGCCATTTTGATTACTGGCAGCCGACGGCCCAGGAGTGGGAGATCGCTCCCGGACCCTCTGCTGGACCACCAGGGACTTTTCGTGCATCTGGGGGGAGGGAGTTTCATCTGCCATTTAAATATCCAATCTTCCAGTTTTGCAAGGTCCTCCTGCAATTTTTCACAATCCACTTATGATTTAACAACTTGGAATAATTTTGTATTGTCTGCAAATTTGATAATTTCACTTGTTCCCATTTCCAGCTCATTTATAAATATACTGCATTAAAAAGCACTGGTCATGGTACAGATCCTTGAGGCACTGATTATCCTTCTCCACTAAGAAAACTAAGGGGCGGATTTTCAGAGCCCTGCTCGCGTAAATCCGCCCAAAACCGGGCGGATTTACGCGAGCAGGGCCCTGCGCGCCGGGAAGCCTATTTTACATAGGCCTCCCGGCGCGCGCAGAGCCCCGGGACTCGCGTAAGTCCCGGGGTTCTCGGAGGGGGGTGTGTCGGGGGCGTGTCGGGGGGGCGGGCCCGGTCGTCGCGGCGTTCCGGGGGCGTGTCGGCAGCGTTTTGGGGGCGGGTACGGGGGCGTGGCTACGGCCCGGGGGCGTGGCCGCGCCCTCCGTACCCGCCCCCAGGTTGCGGCCCGGTGCGCAGCAGGCCCGCTGGCGCGCGGGGATTTACGTCTCCCTCCGGGAGGCGTAAATCCCCCGACAAAGGTAAGGGGGGGGGGTAGACAGGGCCGGGTGGGTGGGTTAGGTAGGGGAAGGGAGGGTAAGGTGAGGGGAGGGCAAAGGAAAGTTCCCTCCGAGGCCGCTCCGATTTCGGAGCGGCCTTGGAGGGAACGGGGGGAGGCAGCGCGGCTCGGCGCGCGCAGGCTATACAAAATCGATAGCCTTGCGCGCGCCGATCCAGGATTTTAGTGGATACGCGCGGCTCCGCGCGTATCTACTAAAATCCAGCGTACTTTTGCTTGAGTCTGATGCGCAAGCAAAAGTAGGCTGATCGCGCTTCTTTTAAAATCTACCCCTAAGCATTTAGTCCTACTTTCTGCTTCTTATCTTTTAACCAGTTTACAATCCACAATAAGACATTGCCTGCTATTCCATGGCTTTTTAATTTTCTCAGGAGTCTCTCATGGAGTATTTTGTCAAACACCTTCTGAAAATCTAAATACACCAAATCCACTGGCTCGCCATTATACATACGTTTAATAACCCCTTAAAAAAATGTAGCAGATTGGTGAGGCAAGTTTTCCTTTGTGCAAATCCATGTTGGCTGTATTCCATTAAATCATGTCTTTCTATATGTTCTCCAATTTTGTTCTTTAGAACAGTTTCCACAATTTTTCCCAGCACTGAAGTCATAGTCACCAATCTATTAGTTTCCCAGATCAACACTAGGATCCTTTTTAAAGATCAGGGTCCCATTGGCCACCTCCAGCCTTCAGGCATGGCACATGATCCCAACAATAGTTTACAAATTACCAGTAACAGATCTGCAATTTAATTTTTTAGTTTTTTCATAACTTTGGGGTGTATACCATCTGGTCCAGGTGATTTGCTATTCTTTAATTTGTCAATCTGCCTTATTACATCTTTCAGCTTCATGGTGATTTTTTATCAGTTCTTCTGAATCATCACATTGAAAATAGTTTCTGGCATAGTTATCTCCCAAACAACCTGTTCAGTAAACACTGAAGCAAAGAATTCATTAAGTCTTTCCACGATGGCCTTCTCTTCCCTATGTGCCCCTTTACCCCCCTCAATCATCTAACGGTCCAACCGCTTCTCTCATTAGCTTCCTGCTTTGGATATATGACTTTCTGCTCTAAGGCAGGCCTCTGGTTCTGGCTCCGGCTCCCTGGCTGAGCACGTCCTGGTAGATAGCTCTCAGATTGCGGCTGGGCCTACTTGTGCTGGGAGAATTCTTTGAGGGTGTCAGAAGTGAGACCCCAAACAGGACTCTCCCCTCTAGGTTCTGTTGCCTCTTATCTCCTGAACTTCTCCATCCCTACTCTCTGCTTTACTTGTTCTCGTTAGCACTGGTAAAGTTGTAATTAAAAAAAAAAAGGAAGGCGGCGGCAGTTTGTTATCGCCATGGCAGAAACTATGTAGTGCATGGGACCTGGGGGTAATGTGGCCTTCAGCCAATTGTTCAAGCTCAGTCTTGTAGCTGGGTATTGGTGAATAACTTCAGTCAACCCTTAGGGCGGTAGGGGATGTTCCAAAACAGAGGTAGTCCTTGCAGTCTCAGGGCCGAGAAAGGCTGACAATGTTGGGGGTGTGGGAGCCAGTAGTGCAGATTCAGCTCTCCTGTGAGCTGGAAAGCCACAGAGTAGTGCAAGCTTACCTCCCCCTTTTCTTCTGGTAGCATGTTGGCAGAAACAGCCAGCATTTTTTACTCTGCAGGCAGCACAGCCTCTCTCTCCTCAGTTCCCAATAAGAACATAAGTGGTGCCATTCTGGGTCAGACCCAAGTTCCATTGAACCCAGCACCCTGTCTCCAGTCTGGGTCACAAGTACCCATCAAGCAGTTGATCTGTTTTACTTCCAGGAATAAGCAATGGCTTTCCCAAGTCTACCTGGCTAATAATTGTTTATGGACTTTTCCTTCAGGAATCTGTCCAACCCGCTATTTAGCTGCCTTGAGCATGGCTTCTAGCAACAGATTGCATAGCTTGATTGTGCCCAGAGTGAAAAAATATTTCTTATGATTTGTATTAAATCTGCTGGTTGTTCATTTCATGTAATGTTTTCAAGTTCTAGTGTTGCTTGAAAGAGTAAATAACCATTTCCCATTCACCTGTTCCATCCCACTTGTGATTTTATAAATCCCAATCAATTTTCTCTTCTCCAAGCTAATGAACCCTAAACTGTTCAGCCTCTCTCCATAAGGGAGCTTTTCTTATCACCCTTATAATTTGTCACCCTTTCATGTACTTTTCTATGTTTGCTAGGTCTTTTTTTGAGATGGGGGTGACCAGAAATGTACACATTACTCAAGGTGTGGTCGCACCATGTATCTATACTGAGACATGATGATTGTCTCTGTTTTGTTCTCTATTTCTTTCCAAATCATTCTCAACATTCTCTTTACCTTTTTGACCACTGCCATCAATCTTTCCCTGCCTAAAAACCTGGCATCAGAAGGGGAAGGTCTCCAGGAACCTCATCAGGGGTAGCTCTCTCTCTCTCCCGTTTATCCCCTGAATTTGTCTTGGAATGCACTAGGCCTTGGGCACCATACAGAATCCTAGTGGAGGTGTGGGGCTCAGGAGCTACATGGCCAGTGATCTTGCAGGGTTTTAGCTCCCAGAAGTCCTAAATTGGTGAAGGAGTTTTGGGTCTTCCCTAGGTTCAGAGAGGAGGAGGAGGAGACAGAGGTGGATAGCATTCAGGTGAGTTTGGAGAATGAGGAGCTTTTCTCAGAGTGAGGATTCCTTGGTCATTAGGCTCTTATCTCCTAGGTTATTTCTGCTCTCTAGATGTATGGGCTTGCCTCTAAACTGTTCAGATTCCAGAGTTGAGGAGTCTGCTTGGGGTGAACCCATCCCTGAGAGGGCTAAGAGTAGTCTAAGGCTTTTCCTCTCTACAAGGTGTTGAAGCACATGGTCTTTTCAGAATGAGAGTCCCTTGAAGGGGGTCTCAAAGGAAGCAAGACCTTGAACGAGCTATATCCTCTTCTGGCAAAGGACAGAAGTTGTTGTTTTTTGTTTTGTTTGAGTTCCCTGGGTCAGTACCCTAGTTTTGACTGTGACCTGAAAGATGACCATTGCAGTTGAAGGGGATGCAGTCCTTAAAGATCTTCAGGATAGAAAGATTGAAACCCTCTCAAAGCAGTCTCTCTCTGTGGCCTTAGCTGTCCAGTTCTCCATTTGTGGAGGTCATGTATTTCGATCTTTGTTGCACTGGGTGCAACAGTGTCCAGTTAGAGTTTGGGGCTGAATTTTGTAGATACAATATATGATCTTAAGTTTTCTTCTTGATCAGTAGTGTCAGTTGTTTCAGCATAGAGACTTATGGTCATATAATTGGGCAGCAGATACGGTATCTAAGGCTTGTCTCAGCAAGCTTCCTTTTAAAGGAAAGCTATTGTTTGGGGAGGATCTAGAAAAGTTAGTTAAGGATCTGGGAGAGTCTGAAGCCCCTGAAGTCCCCAGAGGACAGTCCATTTGATCTCCTGGGTTGGCAGCACTTCAAAGTGCTGTTGAGGGGCTTCTGAGGCAGCAAGGCAAGAGCAAAACTTCTAGCTGCAATGAGGCAGACAAAAAATGCAATAGAAAAACAAGAAAGTGTGGCTTGTTTGTGCAAAAGCTCTAACATAATCAGACCGAAGGGCTCACGCAGCAGTGCAAGCCTGGAAACCACCATACATGCCCAGTAAAACTTTTACTGAGCTAAGAGAGATGAGTCCATTCAGCGTTGTTGGATGATGTTAACCTGTCAACCGAGAATGTATTTTGTTCTCTCACTTTTGTATATATTTTTTGTATTATAAGGCAAATGAATTATGAATGTTTATGAAAGATAAGTGAATGGGCAATAGCAAGAGCTGAAGCCTTGATGATTGGCACCACTGCCCACTGTTATTACATGTGTTTTAGTGGATCCTTAGGTGCTGTGGAGATGACCACGCCCACAGAGAGGAGCCACAGCACTGGACTAGACTCATACACAAAACACCGGAATCTGAACTCTTTTATTATACAGCTTGAAGTAGCCACCAAGTGGCAGTGGTGAGTTGTAGTCTCAGGGACCTCGGCAGAGGGAGCCCTTCTCTCCTAGGTGACGTCAGGAGGTTCCGCAGCAGGATACCCAGCAAGGAGATACTGTGGATGAATCAGATGAGATATTAGAGTACTCACTCGGTGTTAGTAGTTATGGAAGCGATTCCACCAGATAGTTGTAGATGGTACAGGCACTAGAGGCAGGGAGAGCAGGCCCTCGAAGAGTGAGTACCTGTTCCCTGAATGGCACCTGAAAATAGAAAAGAGGGCCCCCGAGGAGCAGGTACCCAAGTTAGTAGCAAACCCCGCAGGTTAGAGGTAGAGCTTCCTGCAGCAGCAGGGAAGCGGCAGAGTAGTGCAGACAGGAACTGATTTGAGTCCTTGCTAACTCAAATCTGTCAGAAGAAAGCAAGTTTAAATATCCCACAGGAGTACTCTAATATCTCAGATTCCGGTGTTTTGTGTATGAACCTAGCCCAGTGCTGTGGCTCCTCACGGGACTCCTCCCCGTGGGCGTGGTCATCTCCACAGCACCTAAGGATCCACTAAAACACATGTAATTACAACAGATTGCTAACTCCATGAATTCGGCTCAGCTCACCGCCTTGCAAGCCATTCCTGGCTTGGCCCAGAGGAATCAAGAACAACAAAGGTTCCTGGAAGCATTATCTACCTCAGTGGACCGATTAAATGCTCGACTGGATTCGCAAAGTGAGGATTTGAAAGTGCTGCAGTCAATTCCCGGTCTTCTTCAGAAGGTCCAGAGTTTCCAGACCTCCCTTGAACTAGTAATGGCAGATGTTCATCGTCTGACTCTTCGCCAAGATCTTCTACAAAAGCTAGACGTGAATTCTCCTTCGCTAGTCTCAGGACTCCACCAAGCAGCGATTCCTCTGCCTAATCCTCCCCGCTACACTGGGGATCCGAAGCGTTGTCGGGGGTTTTTACATCAGTGCCATATGCACTTTACGCTTCAGTCATCACTATTTCCAAATGATGTGACTAAGACGACCTTCATCCTCTCCCTATCAGACGGCAAAGCCCTGGCATGGGCTTCACCCTTATGGGAGCACTCTGACCTGTCTGATCTATCTCACTTCATTGCCGCTTTCAAGCAGGTGTTCGAGCCGGGCAGGCTGCCAGCTATGGGTGCAGATCTTCTTCATCTTCGACAAGGCTCTTGATCTTTAAATGAATACGCTATAGAATTTCGTACTTTGGCCACTGAACTAAATTGGCAAGGAAACAGTTTAAACACCATATTTAGTGTTTAAACTAAACACTAGGCCTTACTCAACATCGCACCTCTCAACCTAACATTCCAAATTCAATTACACACATCTGTGAAACCAACCAGAAGCGCCTATCAGAATAGACTAATCACACAACCTGCAAAATCCGTTCTGAGGAAACGTGCATTATCCACAGCGGGCCCTTCACTTTGGAACTCGCTCCCTCCAGACCTTCGTTTGGAACCATGCCACTCTACATTTAAAGGGAAACTTAAGACTTGGCTTTTCAAACAAGCTTTCCACTAGAGCCAAGAACACGAAGAAAAGTCTTTTCAAGCCCACAACGAGTTATTCAGATCTATTTTTTTTCTTCCTTTGTTAATCAGAAATTTACACATGCTGACTTCAATGTAAAAACTTGTTACTTAGTTTTTGTTCAATGTAAAACTTCTTTTATTCTGTTCTATGTAAACCGCTATTTGTAGCGATAGTTACTGTTCTTTGTGAACCGGGGTGATATGTATATTATACAGGAACCTCCGGTATATAAATTATTTAAATAAATAAATAAATATTTCTGGAGGGGCTATCACCTCAGATTAAAGACGAGATTGTGGCTCGAGAACTTCCCACAACTTTGAAGGGGCTTATTAACCTCACAGGGAGGATCGACTGGAGGTTGCGGGAGCTAGTTCGAGAGACCCATGGGGGTCGACGGAGGCATCTTGTAAACTCACTCTTCTGACCTGAAGTACCACCACTCACTACCAAAGAGCCGATGCAATTAGGTCGGACTCAGGTTTCGGCGGCCATCACCGCACTCTACAGTCGAGGAGTCTTCTCTGGAGATGATGTTCCTTTTGCTTCATCTTCTTTGCCCGCAAGGAGGATGCCACATTACTCAAAACCAGGTGAGACTATATCCTTCAGCCATTCTGCAGGATCATCTTTTTTTCCTTTTGCCTGCATCTGTGGAATTCTCAGCCTCAAGGATTTCCTCCCAGGCGCTGGTGGACTCAGGTGCCGGGGCGAACTTTATTCGGCAGGACCTGGTGGATCATTGGGGTCTTGTTACCTCACCAGTGGAACCTCCATTATCCCTTTCATCTGTATACGGGAACCCTCTTCCGGGTGAGGTTACGCGAATCACTCAGCCGTCGTCGTTAAGAATTGGAACACATCATGTGGAGCACCTTACCTTCTTTGTTCTACCTAAGGCTGTGAGCCCTATAATTTTAGAGTTACCATGGTTACAAAGACATCAGCCTCAGTTCGACTGGACTTCTCCTGACCAGATCCTATGGGGTCCCCATTGTGCAGGTACCTGCTTTGAGGTTCCAGAATCATTCCGGTCCATGAAGACGGCTACTATCATATTGGAACCTATAGCTATCCGTGAAGAGGTTAAAAAGGATCCTAGAAGAGCCGAATCTTCAGGACTACTTAACCCATTGGAGGAGCTTGCACAGTTAAATGAATAGTTGAACCATAAGACGTTAGAGAATGAGGAACCGAAGAAATCTCATGAACAAGCCAAGGTCTGTTGGCTATTTTGGATTATAAGGAACAGGAAATTCAGCAACTACACGCTTGTCTGCAACAAGGGAATGCTCAAGGGGTTTCCACGGTGCCATCATCAATCATCCTGGACTCTGTGTGAAAACGAGACCTTCCTCCTTGGAAAGTTTGGAATTGTCCAGTTTGGAGACTGAGGATAGCGAACAGAACTGGAAATGAAACAATTGAATAATAAGACTAAAGCAGTCTTCCCAATCTGGGACTTCTGTCATAAGTTTTTAATTATAAACTAGGATAAGGGCCTGATTAAAGAATCTGGCCAAAATAGTGCAAAAAGGCTGAAAGGCAATTTGCCTGCATATGCTGCTATGCTTCCACCGAGGCCTGCCTGACTCCCAGCTGCTTAACTAAAGTGCATGCATAGACTGAAGGCCCTATGCTGAATTTCTTCTAGGTTGATGCTGCTGCTGCTGGTACTGCCACAGGCTCTGGCCAGAACTGCTTTAGATAAGCGGCTAGGTGTTGTTCTCCCCCCACACACAAAATCTCATGAGGGGATGGGAAGGGGGCATCCCCCGAATACCAAAGAGTACTGGCAATAGAAATCCAGCCCTGCAGAAATAGTTAACTATTTCTGTGCATAAACATTTTGCACCTAAAAATTATGCACACACACATCATGCTATGAGTATAAATGCAGAGTACAGGACGCTGACACTACAAACTCCAAGTTCAGTCCCAGAAACTTTACTCCACCTCAGACCAGGACAATCAACAGAATCATACAATCCAGGCTGAGCAACTTGGTGTTGTAAACCTCAACATGTGTTATAAACACATGATAAGCTGGATTCTCTTTCCGTGTATTTTTTTTAACAAACTGGTGCAATACAATTCTTATGCAGCCGCGGTGAAAACACACATTGTGTGTGTTCAAAGTCTGCTATACAATCCTTATGCAGCCACGGTGAGAACATACATTAAGTGTGTTCAAAGTCTGCTTTAGCATGTCTGAGTAGAAAAATCGGTTGATTGTCTATTTATCCTTTAATATTGAAGACACTGACCAACAATAGCCCCTGAGGCAGCTCCTGCGGGAGCGAAACTCGGCCAGAGTTGGGCTTATTCCTATAAAGGCTGCTTTATACTGATCAGCTTGTGTTCTTCGCGTTTCCTCATTTTAATAACCATGGTTCTACACCCACTTTTGGGCATACAGTTTCACTCCCAATGCAACAAGGAATTGAGCATGCAAAAAATGTGCGCACATGCTAGAGTAAAATTGTGCACACAGCTTAGTGCTCTATCATACAAAACCCATGTTAATCAAGGCATTAGCTATTACTCCCCACTGCAGAGATGTGTGTAGGCTTAATGCAGGTTTTCTTACCACTGGCAATTTAACTCCTTTCCAGAAGAGGAGTAGTTTCTGGGACTAAATCACAAGCGTTGGGATCTTCCTTTTATTGTTATTTTTTTTTATACCAGTGGGGCTGTTGTATAGGTGATGGATGTTTTATGTTTTATTTTTGTTTTTTGGTATTGTTTTGTTTTTATTTTGTTGTATGAATTATTTATATTATTGTATACTGTTTTGATTGTTTTAGAAAATCAGTTTATTAAATAAAATTGCCATTGCCTTTATGCTCATAAAATGTGAAGTATGCTTTGTGCCCCTAACCCTTAGGAGCAGACCGTATGCTCCTAAATTATGTTTTGTGTGCATTAACCATGATTTATTCGTGTAAAACATGGTTTGTATGCAAGCTAAGCACATTTACTGTGCACATTTTCAGGGTAGTGCACCTTTTTACCTCCCAACCCATTAGCTTACTACATTGGGAGCTACATTTTTTTTTTTAGTGCAGGTGTTAAAATGCCCGAACTTCATTGCACAGTTTTAATGCACAGCCCTTTGGCCGGGAAGCAATAGGTATTGCTTTGATTAAGATGGGCTTTGTATGAAGGAGTGCTAATCTGTGCACACATTTTTACTCAGGATTGTGCACTCTGCTTGATAAATCAGAACAGTTCTACATACAAACACATGTATGGAATTGTGGGCTGATGTGTGCACACAGCCTAACACTGGGGTCTAAATCCCCCCCCCCTCGCTGTAGACACAGAATGGAAAAAAGCCTTAATAAATCAGTCCCATTGTTAGCAGATCCTTTATGACAGTCCAAAGGACTGTCATAAAGGATCACACAGTGGGTTACTCAGGAATAAAAAACACAACTAGAACAGAACCAGAGGGACAGGAGTAACCAGACCTGCATGAGGGCCGAGTCCTTCTCGGCACAGCCGGCATTGGATACCACATAGAGATGCCCATCCGAGGTGTTGGTCGCTATCAGATCATCGATGATGCCCCCTTTCTCATTAGTAAAGAGAGTCAGAGTGCCCTGAAACAAGAACACCGGGTGACACTTTGCCTTCATGCCAACAATGTGCTGAGACATATGGAATCAAGTGCATGTTCAATTCTGGACCATTGCAAAAACTAATCAGAATTCCAAAATACAAAGATACAATTGAAAGTTTTCACAAATTACAGAGCTGTTCACCATGATGTGCCATGTAAGGAGTATAGTGAGGGAGGAAAGGGGGCTGTGTCCTTAATGGGGTGAAAGCCCAAGCCGTGCCTGTGCACAAGATCTAGGCTTCTCCTCCTCCCACTGGGAGATGTGGGCTGTCCCCCAACTCTCTGGGAGAGAGGCAGAAAGGTTCTGCACATGTAAGGGAAAGGGAAAAGAAAAAAAGTCTACCCCCTGTCATTTGAAGGATAGGGAGGGGTTTCCTCACCTGTCTTCTCAATTGATGCGCTGCAGAAAAGCTCTTGGCTGCGCTGTGCTAGCAGCAGCCCTGGCTCGATGCTCTCCTCTCCTCCCTCCCACCAGCACTTCATGCCAAGGCTGCCTCCTTTTCTGCTGGTTTTCCTCTGAAGTCTGAATGCATGGGGCTCCATAGTTTTGCTCCCTCTCTCTCACGAGCCTTCTCCATATCATATGATCCTCTCTCACTCGCACCCCCCCACCCCACTGCTCCTCTTGTGAGGCAAGGCTCAAAATATGTATGTACTTATTTTATTTAAAAACATGTATACTGCAGACTTTCATCAAAATTTGAATTCAGGGCAGTTTACAAAACACATCCATAAATCATACAAACAACATAACCAGACATAAAACAACAAAAGCAACAAAAATAAACATTTTTACAATGCTTCATCCGAAAGCCTCCCTAAATAGCAGTGTCTTTACATACTTCCTAAAACTTTTAATCTCTGACTCTATACACAGCTATATTGGCAATGTGTTCCAACAAACAGGAGTTACATATGAAAATGCTCAGAGTTTTGTTTGTTGGAGTCTATACAATCTATATGAGGCAACACATAATAAATGCTGTTCAACAGAACGCAAGGTAGGTGCTGGCACATTCCTATTTCATTTTCCTTAAAGAACACAAGGGATTTTTTTCATGCAACAATCTGAAAAAAATCACAAGTAATCGGAATCTCGACCTATATTTTACAGGTAGCCAATGTAATGCAATCATCGCTGGCATAATATGATCAAACTTCTTTAAACTCAATACTAGACATGCTGCAGAATGTTGAATCAGCTGCAACACATTTAAGACTAATCAGAGAAAATACTTTTTCACTCAACACACAATTAAGCTCTGGAATTTGTTGCCAGAGGATATGGTTAGTGAAGTTAGTGTAGCTGGGTTCAAAAAAGGTTTGGATAAGTCTTGGAGGAGAAGTCCATTACCTGCTATTAATCAAGTTTACATTCGGGCCGATGCGTCGGAGCGCACTGTTAACCCGTGTTTGGCCGCGCATTTTCGACACGCTAGCTTTAGCCCTTATTCAGTAAGGGCGCGTCGAAAACGCGCGGCCAACCCCCCCGAAACTAATAGCGCCCGCAACATGCAAATGCATGTTGATGGCTCTATTAGTTATTCCCGCGCGATTCAGTAAGTAAAATGTGCAGCCAAGCCGCACATTTTACTTTCAGAAATTAGTGCCTACCCAAAGGTAGGCGCTAATTTCTTCCGGCACCGGGAAAGTGTACAGAAAAGCAGTAAAAACTGCTTTTCTGTACACCCTCCAACTTAATATCATGGGGGTATTAAGTCGGAGGTCCCAAAAGTAAAAAATAACTAAAAATTTAAAAAAAATAAATTTAAAATCAGCTCGTGGCTCGCAGGTTGAAAACCGGACGCTCAATTTTGCCAGTGTCCGGTTTCCGAACCCGTGGCTGTCAGCAGGTTTGAGAACCGACGCCGGCAAAATTGAGCGTCGGCTGTCAAACTCACGGATAGCCGCCGCTCAATTCAAAAAAAAGAGGCGCTAGGGACGCACTAGTGTCCCTAGCGCCTCTTTTTACTGCGGGCCCTAATTTGAATTTTTTTTTTTTACTGAATCGCCCGCTCTCTCACGACTTTTACTGTACCAGCCTGTTAGGGAATAGCCGCTGCTATTAATTGCATCAGTAGCATGGGATCCTCTTGGTGTTTGGGTAATTGCCAGGTTCTTGTGGCCTGGTTTGGCCTCTGTTGGAAACAGGGTGCTGGGCTTGACGGACCCTTGGTCTGACCCAGCATGGCAATTTCTTATGTTCTTAACACGTGTATCGATTTATCAAGCAAGCCTATTCAAAGTGTGCTACAATAGTCAAGATAAGAACATAAGAAATTGCCATGCTGGGTCAGACCAAGGGTCCACCAAGCCCAGATTGGTGTCTTCTCAGCTGTGAACAACTGTAAAATCACCAGTATTTTCTGCTATGCTGCTGATAAAATTTAATCAGTTTTATTGATCTAGAAAAGTTAATGCTAAGCTACACTTTATTTGCCAATGCTGTAAATTGGTTTTTTTGTTTTTTTTTTTACACTATTCTAAATCTGATGCACCCTATCTTATTGTAAAGTTGACTAGGACATCTGTTTATGTGCTGCTATTCTAATATGCTACAAACCCAGGAACAGCCTTCTGTTTTTTCTGCGGGAATGTCCAGCACTAACATGCACACAGATGGCTTGTACTAATAATCCATACACAGATCCCTCCAGTAAATGAGGGAAAGCTGCAGTCTTGGGGGATCACAAGCAGAACACAACACACCTGGTTCTCCTTCAGCTCAGCAATGTCTCCCACTACCAGGCTCTCCAGAAACTTCACACGATCTCTGCCCAGAACTTTAGTCTGAAAGAGATTGATAACAGCTTAGTGCTGAGTTCCCATGGTGCTTTTGCTATACTTCATTGCTTCCTCCTGTTGATGAGGAACGGCTGCAACTATTGGTTACAGAGAAACTGAAAGTAGTGTAGCTAGAAAGATGGCTGCAAAGAGTCACGGTGTCTGGCACAGGACTATGGATGAATATTACTGAAAAAGAAGTTCAGATGTAGAAAAACAGAAATCCAGTTGTCTAAGAAATCAGTGTAATTAATGGGCATGCATCCTTCCACAATAAGGCTCTTAAGCAAATAATTATGGTTGCAGTGTTAGTTCACTTAGATTTGTAGAATTTAAGGGTCAGCAAAAAGTGGGAGGCGAGACCTCTTTATTGGACTAACTTACTACATCTGTGACTAGTTTTTGAGCGATATCCTCTCTGCACTGAATGGATTAAGAAAGGATAACACTCAAAAGCTAGTCCCAAATGTAGCAAGTCAGGCCAATAAAAAGGTCTCACCTACTACTTGTTTTGTTGACCCTGTGGTTCAGGAGGTCTGCAGCATGATGACTGTAAGGAGGGAGATGTAGCAGCCCATCAGGAGGAAACACAGAATTAGTGCCAGGAATTCTGTACATAGCATTACCTGAAGCATGTGTGACACATCGAAAAGGGAGCAATGCTCCCGAGTGTGCAAATGCGACTCAATGTGGCCCTCTTTGTACTGCACTGGCATGCTCCAGCCAGCAAAGGCCACCATCTTCCCAGCATGGCTGCGGTGGAACTCGTACAGAGGAGTCTTCTTTTGGGCTTCCTGTGAAAGGGAAGGCATGTCACTGATATTGTGATCTATTGCATCAAACACCGCTGAGAAACCCAGTAGCACTAAAACTATTACCTGTTGTCTACTTCGGCATCTCAGGAGATCATCTAATAGGGTGATAAGGATAGGTTTTGTTCCATGGCCTTTTCTGAATCCAGCCTGGTGCGAGACTAGCCAATTTCTCTCTGACAGTCAGTCATTTAATGGCATTTGTATTGTTTGTTCTATTAATTTTCCTAGAAAGCAAGTTTAACTGTAAATGGGGCTCTCCATAGACAGCAGGATGAATAAGTCATGACACGTGGGCGATGTCATTTGATGGCACCAAATGGACTCATCTCTCAAGCTCTCTCCTGCTTGCTTACCATAAACATGGTTCTCCATAGACAGCAGGATGAATTATCCGTACTTAATACTTGCCCGTCTCCCTGGAGAGTCAACTACCTAACTACGGCTAAGCTCTACAATCAACTGAGGGGGCCCACTAGACCGCGTGATTGCGGGAACTCCCACGCATGTTCAGTGGTAAAACTTTACTGAGCTAGAGAGATGAGTCTGTTCGGCACCTTCTGATGACATCACCCATGTGTCACGACTAATTCGTCATACTGTCTATGGAGAACCTCATTTACTGTAAGTAAACTCACTTCCTACATCAACAAGCAGGGCTGAATTAGCCATGACATGTGGGGAGTCCCAAGCCGAGAACTGTGTAGTGGTTCACTCACTGAATAAGCAACTTGGATCCCTGGGAAGACTACTTTGTGATCAAAAGAAAAAAAACTTTACAAAATACAGACATCTTACCAACTAGCTACAACGAATCCCACCATTGCTGATCTCAAGGCTGATCTACAGCCATTTGCTTACCATCCAAAAAGAATCCTTAATTGACATAGTTGAAAGGAAATATATTTAACTGCAGCCAAAACCACTATATATTTGCAAGAAAAATGGACCATGCAAGTACCTTGGAGTGCACGGAAAGAAACGTCTTCCTGCACTCCTGGGGTGGTCTAGTAGACAAATCAGGAAATATCCATACTTTAAACCCTTTATTTATTTTATTGTATTTTTTTTTTAATTCTTTATTTATGCAGTTTTAATATGACTTACAGAATAAATCCAATTTTCAATAACATTAGGAAAATTGAAAACAAAATTCAAATAGAGAAATTAAGTATTTACCACACAATTCCTTCATCATCTTCCCCCCATTTATCATATTTAAACGGTAATATAGGAGATCCAAGTTTACAGGAGCATTTTCTTCAAAGAACATTTATAAACCAAAATCTTGGGAGGAATGCTGCTTCTATACTTCATGCACGAGACTAGGTTACACTCCCCAAATTCTTATGGCTATCTATTAACAATCGAAGATGGTCCGGTTCATAGAATATGTAACGATTATTCAGAGTTAACACACACTTGCAAGGATATCTAACAGTTACTTTGGCATCTATTGCCCTTGCCTCCTGGCACATTTCCAGCATCTTTTTTCTTCGGATTCGCGTTGTTTTAGTAATGTCCGGGAATATCCAAACCTTTTGCCCGTAGAAAAGTTTCTCTCTATTTCGAAAGAATGATTTTAAAATCATATCTCTATCCATCAAGAATACAAAGGAAATAGAAACTGTTCCACGCAACTCAACTTGCTCCTCCGCTGACGATTCAAGAAATGCAGTTAAAATTACTGCCAAGATTCAGGGGTGAATTGTCCACATTTGGTTTTTTTTAGATAATAGATATTTGCCAATGTTGGTATCAATTCAGGAGTAACTTGCAAAATTTCTGTCAGATATTTCTTAAATAAATCTCTCAATGGAGTCATTCTTACTTGTGGAAAGTTCAAAATCCTTAGATTCAACTTTCTTTGTATGTTTTCCAAATTCTCAAGTTTCCTAAAATTCTCCATATCTGATTTCACCAAATTTATTTGTACTTCTTGCATCCGTTTAGTTTTATCTTCCATCTCTTGTATTTTTACATCATGCCTTGCAACCATAGGCTCAATTTTTTCAATACTTCCCTGATTTTTCATCAGGGTCTGGGATAACGCTGAGATCGCTTTCTCAAGCGTTACCAACGCACTCCAGACCGTTTCTAATGTTATTTCTAAAGGTTTAACCAATTTTAGAATGTGGCTTGTGCCTACCTCAGCTCCTCGACAAACCTCTGAAATTTTTTCAATTTCGTTGGTCGAGTCCCCATCCCCCGTCGGGTTGAAACCGGCAGCACTCTGTTCTCTGCTCACTCGTCTCTCACGCCTGCTCGAGATTAGTTGTTCCTTCACTACAGCAGTGCTGGCCTCGATTACACTCGTGGCAGACTCTCCTCTCGCCGCCTCGGTAGCTGCGCCCTTTTCCAGCAAAAGCTGAGGGGGAGCCCAGCCCGGGTCCTGGATGTTGCTGCGGGTCGGGGGGGGAGGGAGTCTTGGGCGCTCCAGGGCTCAACGAAGCTTGAATGTCCTAGGGTGAGTCTGCGTGCTCCTCGCTCGGCACCCCCGCGGGCCCTCCTGGAGTTGAAGCAGCAGTCGGGACAAAGAAGCCCTCAATCGTCGGTTGGGAGGGAGTCATCGCCACCAGCGCCAAGGAGTCCTGGCGAATCCGACCCTTCCTCTTGGTGTGAGGCATGAATTTTCGTGGCAGGTAAGCTAGTTCAGAGAGCCTCTCTGTTGCGACCTCTCCCTTAGGCCACCATCTTGGATCTCCTATTTTATTGTATTTATTTAAAATATTTTATATACCTTTTTTTTATACTAAATGTAATCAAAATGGTTTACAATGTAACATACATAAAATCACAAAATAAAATAATGCAAAGTAAAAAGACTAAGAAACTTAAAAACAGTATATTCATAAATAAAGATAAACAACAGATAGAAAGCTCTTAGGGGAGGGATAGAATGAGAACAGTAGAGCTCGACACAGAGGCACGATTAAATGGCCTCATTGATGTTAAAAGCGCATTTAAAGAGATAGAATTTAAAAAGAGTTTAAAACCTGTCTTGCTATTTAGGTGCCTGATATTATCTGGGATAGAATTCCAGAGTTGCGGACCAGCTACTGAAAATGCTCGGCATCTTGTTATGTCTAGTTGGGCAATTTTGATTGCAGGAACTTGCAGAAAGTTATTTTGGGATGAACGTAAGTTGCTAGAGGGTCTATAGATGTGTAATTAGGAGCTGAGCCAAGTTGAGTTGTCATCATTTAATAAATTATGAATAATGGAAAGAATTTTGAATTTAATCCTGAATTCGATGGGTAACCAGTGTAGAGAGTAAAGTACAGAAGAAATATGGTTTCTACGTGACTTGCCAGTGAGAATGCGTGCTGCTGAGTTCTGGATTAATTGTAGCGGTCAAACAGCATTTTGGTGGAGACCAAAAAACAGGGCATTGCAGTAGTCTAAATTACTGAAAATTAAAGATTAAGAACATAAGAAGGACTGTTCTGAAGTCTTGATGGAAAAGTAGGGGTTTGAGATGTTTCAGCATGTGTAGCTTAAAGAAAGTTTTTTACTATTAGGGATATGTGGTGTGACATGGAAAGACTAGAGTTGATAATGACTCCGAGGTTGCGGGCTTTAGATGTGATCGGTAAAAGAGTGCCGTTAAGATCAAGATGAGCAGGAGATCTACAGTCAGACATTGGAATGGAGGATAAATGTATAATTTCTGTTTTTTAGGTGTTACGTTTCAGACGATTTGGAGAGAGCCAGGATGTTATGGGTTGATGTATAAGGAAACCAAAGACAGAGTTATTGGACCACGATTGAGTATGGAACGAAAAACTGGATGTCATAAGAACATAAAAAATAATACTCCCAATCACGAGGAACATTCTTAGTTCTTAAAAATTCTTTAAAAAATATATAGGGAATTAGTATCAGAGTTGGCAGTGCTCTTTTCAATACAATCTCCAGGCTCTTGCCCACAATGGGCTTCAACCAGTATCATACATGAGCTGCCCATATATCATTTTTTTTACTTCTTTTTATTCATTTCCCATAAACTTTTTATTTTTAATCCTTCTTCCCAATTATTAAAAATAATTTTTTATCTTTCTTTACATGCGCTTAAGACCTTTTATGTACTGAAAAATCCTTGTGTTGCTTATACTGCCCGCTGCGGTGCTCCCACTTATCTAAGCCCGACATTGACAATGTTTCGGCACATTCCCATGCCTTTTTCAGGGGACACAACGTTGCTTCTTTCTTATGGCCCGACCAGGCTCCAATCCGCAGCTCTCCAAAATAGTATTCATTGTCATAAGAACATGCCATAATGGGTCAGACCAAGGGTCCATCAAGCCCAGCATCCTGTTTCCAACAATGGCCAATCCAGGCCATACGAACCTGGCAAGTACCCAAAAACTAAGTCTATGTCATCTGCATATATTTTGAATTGGATATTGAGACTGTCTAAAAGATAGCATAATGGTAAGAGATAGATGTTAACAGAATGAGTGAAACTGAAGAATCTTGTGGGACTCCTGAGGAGATTGAGTATTGCGAGAATGCACATGCCCCTATGTGAATTTGATATTGAGGATTAGTGAGGAAAGAATTAAACCAGCTGTGAACCGTGTCCGAGATACCAATTGAATGCAATCTCGACAGTAGTATAGAATGATCAAGGGTGTCAAATGATGCCGAGATGTCTATGAGTACTTCAATTGGGTATATCCTGAAAGCCCTGCATGCATATTCAAATAATTATTTGCATGCATATTCATTGGGGAGATCCTGAAAACCCGACTGGCTGGGGGGGCCTGTAGGACCAGTTTGAGCACCCCTGCTCTAAAGGGATATGAAAGAGACATTTTAATTCCTCCAAGGGATAAATGCACAGGTGACATCTCTTTCAACCGCAGAGAAGCTCTGGAACCAGGAGTCATGGGATGGGGGGGAAAGGCATGCAGTCAGGAAGACATACAGTCTAAGGAAGTTGTTTCTTTACAGAGTGGATGGTGGATATATGAAACAGCTTCCCTGTCCAAGTGGAGACAAGGACAGTATTGGAACTCAAAGGGGCACGGGACAAACACAGAGGATTTCTGAGGGATAGGAACGAGACTCTAAAGCTGATCAGATTTGGATGGGCTGCTATCGTGTTCTCCGTTTCTATAGTTCTGCCCCTCCTTCTGCTAATACTCCTTCCTTCGCTATTGCAGATCACTTTCTTATTAGCCCCCCTCCCTATTATTACTTTTCACTTTCCTGATACCGTTCAGTTCCCACCTTCCCATTACTTTTTGGTTTCTCTTGGCCCAAACTTACCTGGCCTGAGTCCGTGCTAAAGTTTTTCTCTCCATAGCTACAGGCCAGAGCCCGGACTGTTCCGGTACCTCCGAGTTCTCCCCGGCAACCGGGACCGAACCCGAACCTGAGCGCTGCCGCTGGGACCCGCTGCATACTCGTCTCCTACAGTGAACTCCGGACCTGCACCCTCACAGCCGCACTGCGCATGCCGCAGCACAGAGGCCGCCGGGACTTGTAGTCCTCGCTTACTCATAGGCGTTAGGACTGAGTCGCTCTACCCGCACGAGTCGGAGTGACAATCACTGCATTTGCTCAAACCAGCAAGCCTCCTTTCCGATCCGCAGCAAAATGCAGAGGGGCGGATCCTTGTTTCCTGCACCTGATTGGAGCTCCCGGCCAGTCAATCAGAAGGGGGAGGCGGGAGATAATAGTCTGGTGCTAATAGCAGACAGAGGAGGAAAGAGCGTGAAGTCGAGGAGAATGAGGTTGAAGCAGAAAGATAAGGAAGGCACAAAACCGAAATGGCAGAAGAGAGAAGGGACATTTAGGAAAGTGGGATGAGGAAAGACTAGGAAAAGTGGCATGGAAGAAGAACAGCAAGAAAATAGAAAGAAGAGAGAAGGAAGATCAAAGAAGAGGCATTTTGGAAAGGGGGAAGAGGCAGTGGCATGCCTAAAGTATTTGGCACCCCCCGCCAGATTCAGTTCTCCGTCCCTCCTCCACCCGCCCAGTGATCTCCCGTTCCCCACTCCCTCACACAGGCTCTCTCTTGCACACACTTTCACCCACCCCAGCACACAGCTCCCTCTCTCACACACAAGCATGCACCCTCTCTCCCATGCGCCCACTCTTAACACACACACATAGACACAAACACACTCTCACTTCCTACCCCTCTCCCCATCTGAAGCACAGCAGCAGTTTCCTCCTTCAGCCTCCACGACAGACGGGGACTCTTCATTTTTCTTGAGGCAACACGGGGGCTGGTGCAGCTCTACTTCCTGCATTTGTGGTGGGGAGAGTGGGAGGCACACTGTTGCTCCTCCTTGTGCTTTGGGCCACCACTGCATTACCTTTCCTTCTCCCTCCCCATGCGAACCCACCACTTCCTCTTCTGGGCTGCAGAGGGTGGGAAGAAGAAAAGGCTATGCAGTTGACGGCCCCAGACCCGTGGTGCTCTAGGCAGCCGCCCAGTGCTCCCACCGATCATGGCCCAGAAGCCTCCCTTTTCTTCTAGCACGAGTGGGATGGGATCCGCTGCGGTCGCCGACCTCCTGGCTTTCAGCCGGGGCGGACCGCACCCCTCCCCCCTTAGTACGCCACTGGGAAGAGACAGAGCAGAAGGGAGAAGCTGGAGGCCTGGTGTAGCAGGTCCTCTGTAGCAACAGGAGCCGGCTTCTGTAATGGAGATTGTAGTACCTGTTGGGTGATGGGTTGGGCAAGAGGAGGAGAGTGATCTGGAACAGGGACAAATTCAGTTCTCTGGTGTTCTGAGGCACTGATTTAGTGCCCCCCCAGCAAATCTTTCAGAATTGCATGGCGTCAACACTGCCCCATGGACCTTGGCTCCAAGTGCTGGTCCTCACAGTGAAGTAAGCACAGGGACTAAGTTTTTGCTTACAGGCCCCCACCTCTCTGCTTCCGGAGGGAGGTGGGGTTGTGAGTGCAAACCACTTCTAACGTCAAAGAACTTTCGTTCAGTCCTACAAGCATTGATTTTTGCAAGCAGACTACTGTAATGCGCTACTACTAGGCTTACCATAAAGCATAGTCACAGTGTCGGCATCTCTCTGATAATTTTCTTTCCTTGACTATTGCTAGACCAGTCAACACTCTTGGGTATGCCCTCTTCCACTGCCAGAGGAGACAAAGACCACACCTCCTCAGATTTCCATTTGACATAAGTGGGGTGTGGTTGAAGGCACCCTCCAGAAGCTTATTGCCAGAACTGATCCATGCCCAGCTGCCTTGAAGTCCTTAGTGCTACTGAAAGATCCTACCTCTTCATAATAAGCTACTGGAGGGCACCTCCAACCACATCCCACTTATTATGGTGGACCTGACCTCAAAAGGAAATCTGAGGAGGTGTGGTCTCTGTCTGTTTTGAATAAACACTTGATATGAATCAGAGCAGCTTGTTTTACCTTCTTTTTCATGTCAGTCTTCTTTAGATATCTACGATAGATGACTGTACCAGGCTTCCGAATGCAAAGGTCTTTATTCAAAAAATCTGTCATTACAGCTCTCTTCAATAAGATTCTCCCTGAGCTAAGTTACTAGCTCCTTTACCTCAACAACCAACTTCACTGAACCATATAATAACTGCGCTCATCCTGTAACTAATGTTCTGTGCTCTCCCTCACCCTTTTTCTTGTAGTGAATCAAAGCCTTAGCTTCATTCTTTTGGTGGTCCTGAATAACACTTGCTCTATGCATGCATGCACCGTTAGAGTTCCAGTATATCACATAAAAGCAGCTGTTCCACCACCCTCCCATCGCTGAGTGCGCTGTAGCTTAAACCCAGTTCATGTGACATGTAGCAGTGAAAGGCTTTGCCTCATGCTTCTAAAAACACTGGTCCTACACATAGCAGGACAAGCACAAAGCAAAAAATCAGCCCAAATTTGTCTTTTCATCATGCAGCTGGATTTGTCTGTAAATATTCCAAGTGAAGTCGACACTCCTGGACGAAGGGAACAACTCGCAGGCAGTGCTTATGTTCCACTGTGAATATGGAATCAGGTGTATGACAGCAAGTTGATATCGTAGCAACCATCCACCTGAAAAAGGATTAAAAAGCCCTATGTCAATCTTTCCAAAGAGTTTACAGTTGTCCTAAATAAGCCTGTGACATCACTATAATTCTTAGAGAAAACCATATTACCAAGTCAAAGGTCCCAGGGCCAGAAGTGTACTAAAGGGGGGGAGGGGGGAGGGGGGCTGCGGTCCGCCCCGGCTGACAGCCGGGAGGTCGGTGGCTGCGAGCGGAGCCCATCCTGCTAGAAGAGGGAGGCCTCCGGGCTGCGAGCAGTGGGAGCACTGAGTGGCCGCCTAGAACTCCATGGGTCTGAAGCAGACCACTGCATAGCCTTTTCTTCTTCCCACCCCCATGGCCCAGCAGAGGAAGGGGTGGGTCCGCATGGGTGGGAAGAAGGAAAGGTCATGCAGTCGTGGCCCGAAGCAGGAGGAAGAGCAACAGCACTGCCCCCATCCCCCACTGCAGATGCAGGAAGTAGAGCCACATCAGCCCCTGTGCCGCTTCAAGAAAAATGAAGAGTCCCCGTCTGTCGCAGGGGCTGAAGGAGGAAACTGCTGCTGTGCGTCGAATGAGGAGCGGGGTTAGAAGTGAGAGTGTGTTTGTTAGAGTCTGCATGTGTGTATGTTTGTGTGTGAGAGAGAGAGCGAGCTGTGTGCAGGGGTGTGTGAAAGTGTGTGCAAGAGAAAGAGCCTGTGTGAGGGAGAGGGGAACCAGATATCCCCTGAGTGGGGGAGGGGCAGGTGCCAAAGGAAGTATCCACCCCGGGTGCCAAATACTTTAGGTACGGCACTGGCCAGTGTACGACCTATTGGTGCCCCTTTTAAAAAGCACAAATTTTAATATGGATATTATTTATTACAATGTAAAGTTAAAAGATAATTAAACAAAAAAATTATAACAACATTTGCCTTCATCTGGCACCCTCCTCAGGTAAGCATCCAGGGTAGGTGCTGCTCTTGGCCTGTCTTTGCTATAGTCCTGAATGGTCTTCAGCCCCTTTCCTTCATCTCTTATTCAGCAGAGTGCTAAACACCAATAAAGCATTTCTCTTATGCTGGACACTGGAAGTCTGAGAAAGGAGGCCTGGTCTAGAACTAAGTGCATGGAACTGAGAGTTAGGAGGAATCCTGAGCTGCAAGTTGAGATCCTCTTTACTACTTCCTGTTTGTGTGATCTTGGGCATGTAGTTTTATCTGCTTGTAACCATCAAATCATTTTAGTGGTAGTTTTACTAGATGATTGAAACTGACCAGATGTTTCTTTGTTACATAGAAGGTCCTTCTGTTTAAAAACACCATTGCTATACATACTCAGTACCTTGCAACAGTGGTGGAAAATGTTTGTAGTGGGACCTCCTGCTTTATGGGCAGGGGTGATCTATTTTCACATGGATGGAGTTTGCCAAGAGGTGGGTGTAATGAGAGCCTGTGAACCCCCGGATCGAACCAACAGGGTGGTTTCCCTGTCACAGGTCAAGCAGGATGACTCCCTACTGACAGCTGCATGGGAACAGAGACAAAATATCAATTAAAATGTAATATTTTAAAGTGATATATCCAATTATGTGTATTTACAGGATTGTTCTGGGGAGGGCGAGGAGAAGCTACTGATCACGATTGAGTTATTTAATTATCAAAAACGCAGGGGAAGGGAAGAGGAGGGCTTATTGGCTCATATCTCATAGTTTAGGTTCCTAGCAGCATTTTTTTTTCACCTAAAAAGTAAATTAATATCTTGTTAATGGGTAGACACAAAACATTCTTGTATCAGGATAGTTTTACATCTGATGGGGGCACGTCCCATCCCTTTCAGCCTCTCTTTTTCTTGGGAACTTATTCATTGCTTTTTGTTTTGAAAGCTAAAAATTAACCCCCCCCCAAGAGTGGAAGTACTCTTCGAACATCAGGAAGCGACAGATAACACCAAACGTCAGAACATTCAGTCTCTTGGGGGGTTGATGTAATCTGTCATGCTGACCTTACCATGGGTTTTAACTCACATTTTAGCATAGCTTTTTGGTGCCAATCTAACCCGTTATGTAATAGGGGTTTCAGTGCAGGGAAAAACCCATGCTATAAAACCTGTGGCAAGGCTAGCGCATCTCAAGCTAACTACAGGGTAATTCGCTCTATTAGCTATGCAAGGGAGAGGGCTATACAGGATGGAACAGAAGCCCAATATAAATCCTGCACCTCTACAAATACCCTGCATGCACAGAAACTCCCCCAGCAAAGAATGTAGAGCAGAACCCTTACCCTAGAAAAATAACATTCAAACTCAACACAAGCTTCTTCCACTATCAGGAACACTGTGTAATTATTCAAAACCATACAAAATATGAACTCAGAACCTATAGCTAATCTGCCTTATCATAATACACTAATTGCCAGACTCAAACAGTAATGACCTACCCATGCAACGGTAGCTCTGCAAATATTATACCAGCCCCTAAAACAGCAATGCACTTCCTAGTAGGAAAACAGAACAAGCCAAACAGTTACAGATCTCTAAGCAGAAACTACAAGCTAAAAGAATAACTCACTATGGTCACATATGTAGAACACAGTCAGACCATCACCAAATATAGAATAAAGAGACCATGATCAGAAACATGAACACAAAAACTGAACTGGAAACTGCAACAAGCCAGACTCTGTGTGCAGTGCAACAATGGAAAAACAAATATCACTATTCCTTATAAAACATAAAATAAAATCATGAAATATAAATCATAATAATAATACCACATTAATAAAATGACTAAATAAATATTTCAAAACAGCTGACAAGAATAACATCCACTACTTACAAACTCATAAAATTAAAAAAAAAAAATAAATTTTTCCAAACAAATAAAATATTTCAAAACAGCAAACATCCAATAATTAAAATTAATATGGGTAAAATTTCCTGCTCTCCATTCCTAGGACCTTTTAATTGCACTGGATTTGTTAGGAGGGTGCGCACAAACTCTCTTCTCATTTTTCTATACACACACGTTTATTCTCTCACACACACACTCCCTCTCATCACCCACATATAAGTACGTACACACACACACACACACACACACACTCCCTCTCATCACCCACATATAAGTACGTACACACACACACACACACACACACACACACACTCCCTCTCATCACCCACATATAAGTACGTACACACACACACACACACACACAGAGCAGATCTCTTCTTCAGTTGTTGGTGAGATGGGCTTTGCCAGCAGCTGTACTGGGCCTCTCCTTCCCTTCTTTGGTTGCTGGCAGAGCTCTTCCCGCTAGCAACTGAAGAAAAAGACTCAGAGCACTGAAAAAGAGACTGAGGGCATGGGCTCCATGTGCCCATAGCTAATGAAACCCCTGGGTTAAAAACATAAAAAAATCCAAACAAAATTGCTATCAGTGACTAAGATGCCAGCCCCAAAGGGCTAAAATCCAAGGACATAGGGCTATCCACATGTTCTCCAGAGAATAAGATGCTATACTACCTCTCGTCCTAAATATTTCAATCTGCTGTAAGTCCAGCATTAGCTCTCTGCTTCATGCTATTTAAATGTCTTAAGGAAGCTCCTTTTGGCCTCCTTTTCTGAGCAATGTCAAATACTCACAGAGCTCGCACCTTTGTGCTAAAAAGGAGCTTTTCTTTGAGCAGCTATTGTTCTGTTTGTTACTGCAGGGGATACTGTCCACTGCAGACATTGGCAAGTGTTAATGTTCAACAGACTGTTTTTAAATTGAAAAATTCTAATTTTTATCAATGTGGCTACTTTTGGGCTGGTTTTGAATGTAATGACTTTCAGTTTATTTTGGGTTACTTTTGATGTGATGTTGGGCTGTACATTTAGTTGATACCTGGCAACACTGGTTCTCTGCCTCCACCTGCTGGCTGAGGGTGGGAAGGGGCAATAAACAGAAATCTGGGCTGGTCTGACTGGATATAAGTAATGGCCTTTTACAAAACTTCCCGTCCAATATGTGGGTAAACCTATGTGCATACTGCCTGTTCATGCGTAAAATTTCCCCCAGACTGAGCAGAGATATTTCAGAGGGAAGAGTTAGGGAGGGGTTTGAACATATGTGCATACCTTTGTATTTTCAAAAGTATGCATGGACATTTCCCCCAAAATTTTCCATGCACATAATTGCAGGTATAATTGTGTGCAGGTAAATTTGGTGGAATAATTTTCAAAGTAGACTCACACCGATTTTCAAAATGGACTTGTGTGTGTATTTTCTACCCGATTTACAAGAGCTGTTATAAAATCACCCTAAAAGACATATGTATGTGCTTTGCTGTTACCTCCCATTGATGCATCCTAGACAGAAATAGGGTAAGCCCTGAGCTAACCTTCTTCTGTCTGACAGGACTATTTTTAACGTGCATTTTAACATTTTTTGCTTATAATAAAATAATTATTTTGGTAGCCAATTTGGGCTATATGCAAACAATCGCTGTGAGTGTCAGACGATATAAATTCCATCTTTCTTCATGGACAGCATCTGTCCCCTGGCTCTCTGTTGGAAATCTGCACAGCAAGCATGAAGTCTTCATGGGCCTTGGAGAAGACAAGAACTTGATGTTTTCTCTGGTGGTGTTAGCAGAGCAATGTTTTTGTCCCAGTGCTGATCAGTGAAAGTCAGGTGGCAGCATTTTGGTTACTGTACTGAGAGGTAAGGATTCAGAGCTTTCTCAAGGGACTATCAGCATATCAAAGGTGGGGCTGTGATAAGGTCATAATGCCAGTGATGTGATAATCCCATTGATGTGATGGTTCTATGACACGTCAGGAATCTTACTGTAAAGCCCTGGTCATTTCTGGATGGTCTTCATTTAGAAGTGCTGCTTGTGGAAATGTGGGAGAAATATGAGGCAAAGGAGGGCAATTATCTTAAAGGTAACCTTAACTATTATCAATTTGTTGTGATTTTAGAATGCACTTAGATAATTTCAGAGCTTTGTAACATTCTTGACCTTATTATGGAAATACAGGTCCACAAACAAACTGCTGATGCCTGTTTTTTGTTTTAACCATTACATCGCTGACTAGTTTTGAAGAATTATACTTCAGTCATCAAGTCCGTACAGAATGAGCTAAGGATGAGATTGACTCAAATATAAAAATAAAGGGTTGGATGAATTACACTACTGGCGTTTCTTTGAAATGGAGAAATTACTTACCTGATAATTTCATTTTCCTTAGTGTAGACAGATGGACTCAGGACCACCCATCTGTTATCAGGAATACACTATACCACTGCCCTGAGTCCATCTGGCTGCACGTTAGGAAAAGCCGTAAGAGATTTATTAAAAGGAAAAGAGTGGGGAAAAGGGACCTGAGCTGGATGCTTTATTTGCTTTAACATATATTGTATTGCAAGAAGAGTGGTTAAGATCTTTGTACATTTTTGCATATTTAAAGGGACTAACATTAAAAATTCAGAGATGGAAACATTCACCCTAGCCTGTAGTAATAATATTTCTGGTTTAAGTAGAGAACTCTAAAGACTAAGAACTAGTCATGGCTACCAGTTTTCATCAGCTATCAACTGGTGCCCACATGACCATCAGGCCTCCATTTCCTCTGCTGCTGGTTTTCTGAAGAGAAGCGTAGTTGTCAGATTGGATGGGTCTTGCAATTAGAGACATTCAAATATATCAAAGATAAAAATAAGGCACAATAAGCACATTTCTTCAGAGAAAATAATAATACGCTAGAATAAGAGGTCATAAGAGTTTCCTAGAGGATAGACTCAGGAGCAACCTCAGAAAGTACTTCTTTACAGAAAGGGTGATGAATACATGGAACAGCCTCCCAAAGGAGAGGTGTTGGAGACAGATACACTCACAGAGGATCCCTAGAAGTGAGGGGAATGCCAGAGATCAACGCACCAGGAATGAAAGTGCTCAGACTTACATTCCCTGTTGCTAACTTCTGAATGTTGTTACTGGTGCGGATTTCATCAGACACTCTGATTCTCTAAAGTCAATCCCGTAACCAGATGACAAACACACCAGCTGAGCTATGTATCCTGTTTTCATTGTACGTTAGAAAAAGATTTCAACCAATAAACTGAGCAGATCTGATCTGAACTCACTGGGCAGTCATACAAGGAAATTGCTCAGGTCTCATTTTAGCAAGATCATGGTAAGGGCAGTTTAACCCAGGGCTTCCCAAACTGTGGGTCAGGACCCGAAATGGGGTCACAAAGCCTTCAGCTCAAATGGCAGCACTCTTTAGGCACCAGCGGCATTGGTAGTGGAAGTCAGCATAGTTGCCTGAGAGCCAGCACACACTCTTACATGACACTGCTCTTGATTGGGTTTCTGTGGTAACAGGAAGCCCTGCATGAGGAGGGATTGGAGCCACTGTAGAGCCTGTGAACTTGCACTGGATCATAGGACCCACCCTGGTTTTCATTACTAATGCTGCTGCTGCTTGCAGATCACCATTGGTTTAGGACCAGTCAGGGAGAAGAGGGCTGAGTGTGCATGGGCCATTGCTCTTCATTTGTCACCCACCACTGAACCTCCTCAAGAGAAATAAGTTGTTCCTGCTTTCTCTTCTCACCAACTATCATCCACCTTTGGCCCGGGGCCCAAAAGGAACATGTTACTGCTGATCCTGGAGAAGGGAACGTTTGAATGGAGAGATCAGATGCAGAATGGGATTATAGGTTGGAACAGCTGGAAAGGGATTGGCTGTGGAGTGGGGTGAGAGAAGGGAATGAAAGCTCCTCTCACATCTTCAGTCAGTCTAAGGAGCTGAGAGAAAATCAACAGGGGGGGGGGGGAGAGGATGTGAGAGAAAGGTTTGAGGGGAAGGTAGGGGATGGAGGGTGAGGAGGGAATGGAGGGATTGAAAGGTGGAGGGGCTGACAGAGGATCAGTTGGGAACTATATGAAGGGCTTGGGGGTGAAAGAGGATCAGTTTGGGGATGGAAAAAGGGCTGAAGGGGTGAGTTTATGGAGGTGAGATGGGGGATGCAAGAGGGCAGAGGTTGAGAGCAAGTTTGCTGGAGAGAAGGAAGTTATGAGAGAAGATCCTCTGGAGAGAGTGGAGCTTGAGAGAAAAGATCGACTAGAGAGGATTGAGGATGGGGGGGGGGGGGGGGGGTGAAATCAGCCTGATTACAGTGAGGGTGAGAGTGGCGCGATTATTGGAGAGGGATCGCACTCCTGCTCATTGTTTTGGTTGCCCTCTGGGGTCATGTGAATTTTAAAGTGCTAAAATGGGGTCACATTGGCTACAGGTTTGGGAAGCCTTGGTTTAACCTATGACTGTAGCCAGTCTCATTCCATGTTATAATGGGGCCTGATGGGACATTTAGGACAGCAGGTAACTGTACAATACCATGCAGCGAGGTGCAGAGAAGGGGCTGATGCTGTTCTCTCTCCTAAATGTGTATTTGCTACTATGGTCCCTTTACACAGACAGAAGACAGCAGCAAACAAACACTTACATCGAAGCGGCCGATTCGCGCTGCTGTCTCATTGGCTTGAATGATCTCTGTTAACACCCACATCTGCTGCACTTCTGAAGACACTTTATCTGCATCAGGAAGCCCCTGGAAACCAGCAACAGTCACTCAGAATGAATGGAGAAATCATTTCAACCTCACATCCCAACAACCTTCTTAGTTCTTGCGCTTCTCTTCCCGCCATCTCACCCCAGTTAGCTCCTCCTTCCCCCCTGCTTTGCCACCCTAACCTTTTTATTCTGTTTTCATTTCCTTCCCTCTCACTTGTCTCTAATTTTGCTTATCTTACTTCCATGCCACCTTCTCTCATTCTTTATATTTTTATCTTACTCCATTTATACTTGCTGTTCTCTATGCACAAATCATGGCTGAATCTGTGTTACCACTTAGTGGTTATAATAAACACTTTAAACATCTCTCAAAACAGATTTGTGGTCTTTGCTTGGATTAGTTAAACCCTGGGCGGGAGGCAGTGCATTGTGGGAGTTCTCTCAGGAAAAAACTTTGTCAAATACGTTCTAAAAATCCAGATACTATAAATCAATCAGCTTGCCCTTATCTACGTGTTTATTTACACCTTCAAAAAATTCTAATAGATTAGTATGGCAATATGTCCCTTTGCTAAATCTATATTGACTCTTCCACATAAAGGAACATTGGTTCTTACCTGGTAATTTTCGTTCCTGAAATACCACAGATCAGTCCAAACAAGTGGGTTTTGCATCCCTATCAGCAGATGAAGGCCGAGAATAAAAGCTTTTCAGACACTGCTACTTAACAGAGTGCCATCTGGAGTCCCTCTGTATTGACCTGTACCCAAGCCAAGATGTCCAATTGGAAAAAAACAATTACCCAACTAGGGTGAATAGAGGCTCAAAGTTGGAGCCCCCTTTCTTATAATAAGGGCCATTACCATCTCTAATCCCAAACTGTTTAACATATGCACAATCTTCAAACGTCTGCATTTATAGAAAGATTGCATAAGCAACATCCAGAAGCTAGGAAGGTATTTTGATACATCTACAGGGACAGGCTTCTGGACTGATCTGTGGTATTTCAGGAAAAAAAATTAGCAGGTATGAACCAATTTTCCTTTCCTGTTCATACCCTGGAGTAGACCAGACAAATGGGATGTACTAAGCCCCTCTACATTGGGCGGAAACCCGAAAGACCCACGCGCAACACACTCTCCCCAAAAAATGCCTCTTCTGGTGCATGAACGTCCACACAGTAATGTTTGGTAAAAGTGTGTAGTGAAGACCACGTCGCTGCGCGACAAATCTCCTGCAACAATAACAGCTGACATTACGCCCAGGAGGCTGCCTGTACCCTAGTAGAATGCACACGTAACCACTCTGGAATTGGTCGACCCTTACAAAGTTAATCTATCGCTTCCTTCAACTATTGTGCAATCATGCCCTTGGAAACCTTATATCCCTTCTTCGCTCCACTAAATAGGACAAAGACGATCTGATCTCCGAAAAGCATTAGTCACCTTAAGATATTTCAACAGAACCCGCCAAACATCCAAAAAGTAAAGTTCATTCGTACGTGGCATATCAGACATTAAGTTCAGAGGCCGGAAGCTCCATTTGGTTGAGATGAAAGGAGGAAATGACCTTTGGTAAAAAGGAAGGAACCATACGCAATACCATGTCATCAGAAATACATAGAAAAGGGTCTCTAAATGACAAGGCTTGAAACCCTGAAATCCACCTAGCCCAGGGGTCAGGAACCTTTTTGGCTGAGAGAGCCATAAACGCCACATATTTTAAAATGTAATTCCATGAGAGCCATACAATATGTTTAAAACTAAATACAAGTAAATGTGTGCATTTTATGTAAGATCACACTTTTAAAGTACAATAAGTCTCTGAAAATATTACACCAGGCCTTAAGACACCAATACATCTCCTATTAGGAAAACGGACCAAGTCAGGCTGCTATAGAGTCCTACACAGAAACTACACGCCAGCAGAAAACCTCACCTGAATCACGTGCTGTCCCTCACCTAACATAGAATAAAGAGACCAAAACGCATAACAAGAAGCATGCAGACAAAAACTGAATTGGAAACTGCAACAAGCCAGAGTCTCTGTATGCAGTGTAACAAAGGAAAAAAGAAACATCACACATCCTTATAAAACAAATCAAGAAATATAAAATCATCAGCAGTAAAACTGTACTAACAAAAGAACATATTTCGAAACAGCTGATGAGTGGAATATCCAATAATTAAAAACTCATATAAAACATTTCCAGATACCAACAAAATATTTCAAAATAGCAGACACAAAGATCCAGTAATGAAAAATAATAAGGATACAAAAATTTTTTTGCTCTGCATACCTGGGAACGTTTGATATCCAGGTGTCCTGAGATTGTTCTGAATTAGCAGGAGGTGGGGTGGTTTGCTTGGAACTTTCTCCTCTCTCAGTCACATACCAGCGCTCTCTCTCACACTGGCTCTCAATGACACACCTATACACACATGCTCTCAGTCACTCACATATACAAATGTTTTTTCTCTCTCACTTATATAGGCTCTTAATTACACATTTACACACATGCTGTCTATCTTTTCACGCTTACACACACACAGGCTTTCAATCACATAAATACATGCTGTCTTTTTCTCTCACACACAGACTCTCATTCACATGCTTACAAACATGTCCTCTCTTTCTCTCATTTACACACAGGCTCTCAATCACATACTCACATGCTCCCTCACCTAAATCAGCTCTCAATCACACACATACACACATGGTCTCTCTCTCTCATTTAAACACAGGCTCTCAATCACATACTCACATGCTCCCTCACCTAAATCAGCTCTCAATCACACATACACACATGGTCTCTCTCTCTCATTTAAACACAGGCTCTCAATCACATACTCACATGCTCCCTCACCTAAATCAGCTCTCAATCACACAGACACACATGGTCTCTCTCTCTCATTTAAACACAGGCTCTCAATCACATACTCACATGCTCCATCACCTAAACCAGCTGTCAGACACAGACACACATGATCTCTCTCTTACTTATACACACAGGCTCTTAATCATACATACACATGATCTCTCTCACACACAAAGGATCTCAATCATACACACATACTCTTTCAAACAAACAGGTTTTCAATTACAAACTTACACATACAGGTTCCCAATGGTAAACTTACATTCATGCTCTCTCTCTCACAGGCAGGATCTCAATCACAGACATACTCTCTTTCACATATACAGGCTCTCAATCATTCACATACATGCAATCTCTCACTCACACACACAGGATCTCAAACACACATGCTTGCTCGCTCATTCATTCACTCTCTCTCTCCCCCTTCCCCCCCCCCCCCCCGGGAACTCGCGGCAGCAGCAGCCACCTCCCAACGCTAACCTCCTTCATTTTCAGCCCTCGCGGAGGCGAAGGCGGAGTCCCATCGGCCGCGGTTGAAGATTTTCATTTTCCTCCGAGCCGCGCTGCAGTCTTCTTCCCGTCGGAAGAAGACTGCAGCGCGGTGCCTGCATCGGGTGCCTGCGCGAGAAGACCCGCGCAGGCACCCGATGCTCTCCACTTCCTCTTCCGGGCCGCGGGAAGAAGAGAGCACGCCGGTGCTCTCTTCTTCCCGCGGCCCGGAAGAGGAAGTGGAGAGCATCGGGTGCCTGCGCGGGAAGACCCGCGCAGGCACCCGATGACTCCAGCGCTGGCACCCGGCTGACACCCGATGACTCCCGCGCAGGCACCCGGATGACTCCAGTCGGCGTGCTCTCTTCTCCTCCCCCCCGCGGCCCGGAAGAGGAAGTGGTGAGCATCGGGTGCCTGCGCGGAAGAAGAGACCACGCTAGTGTGGTCTCTTCTTCCCGCGCAGGCACCCGATGCTCTCCACTTCCTCTTCCGGGCCGCGGGGGGGAGGAGAAGAGAGCACGCCGGTGCCGCTGACTCCAGCTGTCCTGCCGCGTTCCGCCCGGGCTGACAGCATTTTAAGCCCGGGTGGCGGAGGACCGGGGAGCAGCTGGGTCAGCGGGGAACCGCGAAGTATGGCGACACTTGTCTGCGAGCCAGATGCAGCCCTCAAAAGAGCCATATCTGGCTCGCGAGCCATGGGTTCCCGACCCCTGAGCTAAGCAAATAGGACCATCTATAACAAGCTGAACCAGATTGGCAAACCACGGCTGATGTGGCACTCTGGTGCCACCAAAATCACCCTTCCTGGATGTTGTTTGATGCAATGCAACACTCGGCCTGTGAGCTGCCATGGGGAAAACAGAGCAGAAGCTTCATCAGTCACGGCTGATCCACAGCGTCAATTCCTTCAGAGCTGACTTCCCTCCGATGGCTGAAAAAACGATCTGCCTTGGCATTTCCTTGAACTGCCATGAGGTCCAGGTGCAGTCTGCCCCACCTGGCCTGGATAAGGGCAAAGGTTTCCATCGACAACTCCCACTTCCCTGGATCCAGCTGCTGTCTGCTGAGACAGTCCGCCTGCACATTTTCCACTCCAGTGTCATTAGACGCCGCTAGTCCCACCAGATGTTTCTCCGCCCAGATGAATAATTCCTGGGTCTCCTGAGCCACCAGAAGACTCTTCATCCTATCCTGCTGATTGATATAAGCCATGGTCATCAAATTGTCCAAGAACACACAAACAGTCCGCCCCTAAATCTGTAGAAGAAAAGCAAGAAACGCCTTGCGAATCTCTCTTGTTTCCAATCGGTTGATCGACCAGGACACATCCACTGGTAACCATAGACCTTGAGTCACTTTCCTTGATAGACTGCCCCCCAACCTTCGAGGCTGGCATCCGTGGTCACCACCATCCAGTCCGGTACCTCCAGGTCCACTCCTTTCTCCAAATTGGGCTGTGACAGCCACCACGAGAGACTGGATATGGAGACCCCCTGAAGTGGCAAAGGAAGCTGAAATTCCTCCAAGAGCAGACTCCAATGAGACCAAAGTGCCTTTGGAGGGGATGCAAGTGAGCAAACACCCAAGGAACCCAGAACCGGAAGATGCAGAAGCCAAAGCATTTCAGCAACTCTCTCTGGTGTAAGGAAAACTTTGCCTATGCGGGTATCGAACAGATTCCCCAAATATGCCAATGACATGAAGGGCTCTAGGTGACTTTTAGCTAGATTCACCATCCAGTTCAACAACTGCAGAAACTCCATGACGTGCTGTACTGAGTGACGACACTCCAACTCTGACTTCGCATGGATGAGCCAGTCATCCAGGTAAGAGTGAACCAGGATCCCTTCTTTCCTGACAGCTACTACCACTACTACAATCACTTTTGTGAACGCTTGTGGCACCGTTGCTAACCCGAAGGAAAGTGCCCGAAACTGAAAATGCTCCCCTACAACCATGAACTTTAGGAACTTCTGATGGTCATGCCATATGGGAATATGGAGATAGGCCTCTGTCAAATCCAAGGATGCCAAAAGCTCTCCCTTGCAAACCGCTGCAGTCACCATCTGCAGTGTCTCCATACAGAATCGCGGTATCCGCAGAGTCACATTGACCTTCCTAACCCCTGCTTCTGAGGTGGAACCGGAACAATGGTGTGCAGGCACTGCAATCTCTGCAATGTGTCCTGCACTGCCTCTCTTGACATGGGAACCACAACGGGAGACCACATAAGCCTCTGTAATTGGGAGAGAAAATTCTAAGGCGTAGCCGTCTTTTATCACATCTAGGACTCACTGATCTGTCGTGATCCTGGTTCACTCCTCGTAAAATAGGGTTAATGTTTCCCCGACTGCCTCCATAGAGGAGTGGACCATACTGCCTTCGCTGACTGACCTTACCTCCTCCAGCCTCCTGGCTGGAGCCATCACGGGCAGGTCTATGCACCTCTTGAAAGGCCTGTCTTCTCAAGCCTTGCTTTTACAATGTAGATGTAGAGCCTCTGTTGGAATGAAAGCTCCTTGTTTCTCAAAAATGAGAGCACAGTGGAAAACTCTTCTTACTGGACTTATCTTCAGTCAACTTGTTCTCTTTCGTCTCTGCCAACTACTTCATTAGCTGTTCCAGTTTCTCTCCAAACAGCTTTCCTTTAAATGGAAGGTTACACAGCAGCCTTTAGACCACACATCCGCAGACCAATTTTGCAACCAGAGGAGTCTTTGCACTGCTACCGCAGAAACATATTCCTAGCGGACGTCCAGACCATGTTATATAGGGCATCCACAACAGACTACGCTCGCTTCCAACTAGTCAGCCTCTCTAGAATACAACTATGTCCTGCAGATTACTCCATACTCTCATCCCCCCCCCATAACGATTACAAATGCATCTTATATGTCTGACTTTGAAGTACACCCTTAGATTTGGAATATTTACCTGCCTCTGTAACTCATTCTTCGTCTGTAAGTGTTAAACCTGTACACTGTTATGATCTAGTGATTCTCACATGGAATGACAGTATATAAAACATTCAAAAAATAAGTAAATAAATACACTGCAGCCGTCTTCTCCTGCGACTTCTGCACCCAGCACAGACAGGCTTGCTACATCAGGCTCCCACAGACCACTGCTCAAAGGCTTAAAGCTGAGACTCCAAACAGTCTTTTCAAAAGAATCTCAAACTTCCGATCCTGGACATCCTTCAACTCTGCCAACCTAGCTAAAGGATGGTCATCTTCTTGGTCACAGCTGAAACCACTGTATCTACCTTTGGCAGTTTCCAAAGCTCCAAAGTCTGCTCCAGCAAGGGGTACAAACTTAGCCCACTTTAGGAGATTCCCACTCCCGGTCCATCAACTTCTTTACCTTAATCGGTAAAGGAAAAGCCTTAGGATGCCCACAGTCCAACCAGGACAGGGTTCACACCCTCGTTATCAGAATCCTCCTGCATGACTTTAATCCCCAGTTCTTCCAATCAGTGGCTGCAGCTCCTCCTTATGGAACAACCTCACCACTTTCGGATCGTCTCCCTCAGCTATAGGGATTTCTTCCTCAGGTGTGGTATCCGCCAATGTATCCACTGGATCCTTGTCCAGATCATTCCCCTGACCATCCTTAAGACTGTCTACACCATCGGCATCATCCGAGGTGTCCTCATTGTCATCTAAGGGACCATCCGAGCCCCAGAAGACAGATGATTCCACCTGATCTTGACTGCCCAGTTACCTTAGGCCTCATGGCTGAATGCTGAAGCTTCTGGGATGCTTAGATCTTGCTTCCTTCTGTGCTTTATGGAGGAGGACAAATTCCACCAAAAATTCCTCTGCAGCACTGGATTCCCAATCTAGTCCTTCTTCTTCAGGCTCCCCCTGCCTTGCTCTGTCCTCCATAGGGATCTGATCCACTGGAGAAAGTAGAGGGGATAATCCCTTGGCTCTTTTGCAGAGACCTGCCTTCTGCAGTCAACATGGCCGCCGCCTTTTCTGTCTCCCCCCCCCCCCCCCCCCCCCCGGCCGACCCTCCTGCAGTCAACATGGCTGCCACCTCTTCTGCCCCGCCCCCCGACCTCCTGCATGGGACCAGAGGATTGGGTGCAACGACTGCCACATGTGACTCCCATGGAGTTCCATTCCTCTCCGGAGGCACAGTTAGGACATAACAAGGCTGCATTGAGGCACTATCGCTTCCTACTGCAGCCCCGACATAAATTTCCCTCACTCAGCAGGTAGCATCATGTTGCTGTAGTCAGCAGCAAAGCTTGTTTCCTGCACAGCAAAGTTTATCTTCTACTGTGGTCAGCAGCAATCCTGCACACTATGACAATGGGAAAGCTCCAGCCGGCGCCTAAGCCTCTGACTGTGCCCCGACCTGGTCTAGCGCCTAATTGCCGGCGCTCCTGCTCACCCGCACCCCTGGCCTCCTAGCTCACAAGCAGCCCTACCACCCAGCTCCTCTACTGACTTAGTGACAGCAACCCAAAAACAAGGCAAGTAATGAAAAGAATACTTCCCTGCTTCTGGATGAAGTTGGCTGCCAGCTGTGGTTGAGTAGGACACAGAGGGATAGAGGGAACCAGATCTGGGATATCCAAACCCCGCATGCCCTGCTCTACCTGAGGGATGGCCCACAAAGAACCTAACACCTCGGGAAGCAGCACTCTCTTAAAAAATCTTCTCTCCTCTTTTTTTTTTTTCAATTCCAAACTCCAGACTGCAGGTTTAGCACCTCAACCGTCTGCTGGAGACCGATAAATAGTGAGGGACTGCAGGTGGCACTCTTGGTTACGTAGCAGTGCCTGAAAAGTTTTTCTTCTCTGCCTCCATCTGCTGGTAGGGAATCAAAACCCACTTGTCTGGACTGATCTGAGGTATAAACAGGAATACATTTTATCCATGCTTCCAAGATGGTACTTTTAAACAAGCTCCAAATGAAAAACACAGATGGAAAATTACTGGAGGAGCATGGTTGCTGGGGATCCCCAGGCCCCAACAGCAGAACATAAATAGCCATGAGCTAGATCAGTGTGGCTGGTGGGAATCCTCAGGCTCCAGCAGATAAAGAAAGAGCTGCCAGAGAGCTGCAACTAGAAAAAGGGTATAGATCAGCAGGGGGGAGGGGGTGTGGCAGGTGAGGAGAGGAGAGTGACTGGAGAGAAGAGGAGAGTGGATAAGAACATAAGAACATGCCATACTGGGTCAGACCAAGGGTCCATCAAGCCCAGCATCCTGTCTCCAACAGTGGCCAATCCAGGCCATAAGAACCTGGCAAGTTCCCAAAAACTAAGTCTATCCCATGTTACTGCTGCTAGTAATAGCAGTGGCTATTTTCTAAGTCAATTTAATTAATAGCAGGTAATGGACTTCTCCTCCAAGAACTTATCCAAACCTTTTTTAAACCCAGCCACACTAACTGCGCTAACTACATCCCCTGGCAACAAATTCCAGATTTTAATTGTGCGTTGAGTAAAAAAGAACTTTCTCTGATTAGTTTTAAATGTGCCATATGCTAACTTCATGGAGTGCTCCCTAGTCCTCCTATTATCCGAAAGAGTAAATAACCCATCCATATTTACCTGTTCTAGACCTCTCATGATTTAAAAGACCTCTATCATATCCCCCCTCAGCTGTCTCTTCTCCAAGCTGAACAGTCCTAACCTTTTAGTCTTTCCTCATAGGGGAGCTGTTCCATCCCCTTTATCATTTTGGTCACCCTTCTCTGTACCTTCTCCATCGCAATTATATCTTTTTTGAGATGTGGCAATCAGAATTGTACACAGTATTCAAGGTGCAGTCTCACCATGGAGCGATACAGAGGCATTATGACATTTTCAGTTTTATTCACCATTCCCTTTCTAATAATTCCCAACATTCTCTGTTTGCTTTTTTGACTGCCGCAGCACACTGAACTGACAATTTCAATGTGTTATCCATTATGATGCCTAGATCTCTTTCTTGGGTGATAGCTCCTAATATGGAACTTAACATTGCGTAACTATAGCATGGGCTATTTTTCCCTATATGCATCACCTTGCACTTATCCACATTATATTTCATCTGCCATTTGGATGCCCAATTTTCCAGTCTCAGAAAGTCTTCCTGCAATTTATCACAATCTGCTTGTGATTTAATTACTCAGAATAATTTTGTATCATCTGCAAATTTGATTACCTCACTCGTCGTATTCCTTTCCAGATCATTTGTAAATATATTGAAAAGTACGGGAGGTGGAGGTGAGATGGAGGGGAGGGTTGAGTGGGTGGGAGGAGGAGAGTGAGAGGGCTGCATAGGGTTGGGAATGAGTGTGGACAAAAGGGGGGTGCACTTACAGAGAAGACATGCACTCATTAAGTGCCACCCTGGGGGCACTGGTGGTGGGAGCATGTCATCCTTGGTGATCAGGACTGGGGGGGGGGGGGGGGCAAAGATTGCTTTTGGAAATTGTGTACTACATGAATGCACCATTTCAATCTTGTTACACAACAGCTCTCAGCTAAGCCTGCGGCTCCTTGTTGTTCTCTGTCTCTCTGAGACCCCACAAAAATGTTGCAGTTTCACCTGATTCAGCTGAGTATTCAAAAGGTGGACTCTATTTTTCAGTTTGTTTTCTTCAATAATGTTGAGAAATTACTACTTACCTGATAATTTCCTTTTCTTTAGGACAGTCAGATGAATCCAGAACAAGTGGGTTATGCACCTCTACCAGGAGATGGAAACGGAGCAAACTGACATCATAGTATATATACCCAAGCTAGTCCCTCATAGGGTAGGAGGCTGCCCGTGGTCCAGACAAAACCGTATGTGCAAAGGCTGCGTCTTCCCAGGCCTGCACATCCAGATGATAATACCTGGAAAAAGCATGTAAGGAGGACCACGTCGCAGGGGACAACAATCTAACTTCTGCCCAGGACACTGCCTGAGCCCTAGAGGAATGAGCTCTAACCTGACCAGGTAACGGCTTCCCAGAATCCACGTATGCAGCCGTGACTACCTCCTTAATCAAGTGAGCTACTGTAGTCCGCGAGGCTGGCTCTCCCTGTCTAGTACCGCCATGAAGGACAAATAGGCGATCCAAATTTCGCAAAGACTCAGTAACCTCTAGATACCTGACAATGTCTCTTGACATCCAAGGGTCGCAACAGATGATACTCCTCTACGTCCAGAGATGGACTGATTCAAATGAAACTCTGTGACCACCTTTGGTAAAAAGGAAGGAACAGAATACACCTGTACCACCCCTGGAGTCACCTGGAGAAATGGCTCCTGGTAAGACAAGGCCTGCATTTCGGAAACCCTACATGCAGAATTGCCACAAGGAACACCATTTTCAAAGATCAACAACCTCAAGGACAGAGTTGTAGCAGACTAAGCGTAGGGCCTGCCAAAAAATCCAAAATCAAATTAAGACTCCATAGGGGCACCGGAAACCACAAAGGAGGATAAAGATGTTTCACTCATTTCAGATTACAGACCAAATCAGGATAAGCCAACAAGGATCCACCATTTACCTGACCCCTGAAACAGATTAGAGTCGCTACTTGCACCTTTAAGAGCCAAGTCATCCTGCAAAAATTCCAAAATGAGCGGAATCTTGACCAAGGAAGGAAGAGTATCTCAATCCGCACACCAGGCCTCAAACACTCTCCAAACCCGCACATAGGCCAAGGAAGTGGAGAACTTTCTAGCTCTTAGCAAGGTGGAAATCACTGCCGCAGAGAATCCATGTTTCAGCAAGTGAGCCCTTTCAAGGGCCAGTCCGTAAGACAAAACAGAGTCAGATCTTCGTGAAGAACAGGTCCCTGCTGCAACAGGTTCCTATGTGCTGGAAGTCGAAGAGGCAAATCCACCAGGAGCCTCCACAGATTTGGGCCAATCTGGAGGGACCAAAAGCACCATCCCTCTGTGGTGTTGAATCCTTTGAATCAATCTGCCCTACATGGGACACGTAAGAAAGGCATACAGCAGTTCATCTTCTGGTCACTCCTGTAAGGCATTGATTCAATGACTTCGGATCTCTACTGTGGCTGAAGAATCGCGGAATGTTTGCATTGCGCAAAGTCGCCAACAGGTCTAGGAACAGGAGACCCCAGCCATTCCAAATCAGCTGAAAGGCATTGTCTGATAACGCCCACTCTCCTGGGTCCAGACTCTCCCTGCTGAGAAAGTCTGCTCTTACATTGTCTTTGCCTGCAATGTGTGAGGCTGAGATCATCAGGAGATGCACTTCTGCTCATTCCATAAGCTATTTCCTGCGACACTTGTTGGCTCTTGGTACCTCCCTGCCGATTTATGTAAGCCACAGTCGTTGAACTGTCTGACATTATTCGGACCGATCAACCCTGCAGCATGTCGCCAAACTGTAAAAAATGGGAAACTGGACCGTCCTGGCTTCCAGCCGATTGATGTTCCAGAGAGACTCTTCTGCACTCCAGCGCCCTTGCGCTATCAGCTCCTGACAGTGAGCTCCCCAACCAAGGAGACTCGCATCTGTCATCAGTACTAGCCAGTCCGGTGGGGGTTAGGGAAACTCCCTTCTGAAGATAATCTGCCTGCAGCCACCACTGCAGTTGGGAGGAGACCTCCGTTGGAAGGTGGAGCCGAACTGAATAATCCTATGACTGCAGGTTCCACCGAGACAGTAGGGAGCACTGAACAGGACACATATACGCCCTCGCCCACAGAACCACTTCCAGGGTCGCCACCAATAAGCCAAGTACCTGCAGGTAAGACCATACGGTTAGGCGCAGAGTGTTCAAAAACAGATGGAGTTGAGCTAGCAACTTCTGCATTTGAGCTTCTGCCAGGAACACCTTGCCCTGTTTTGTGTTGAACTGAACCCAGAGGTATTCCAGCCACTGACTAGGCTGAAGACTGCTCTTGGCTACTTTCACCACCCAGCCGAGCTCTTGCAACAGGGAAATCAACATGTGAGTCACCAGGCGGCTCTCTTCCGGCGACTTGGCTCGAATCAGCCAGTCATCCAAATACGGGCATACTGGGATGCCATCTTTCTCAGTTCTGCCGCTACTACCATTACCTTGGAACAGTTTCTGGGAATGGTGGCCAGACCAAAGGGCAGCGCCCGAAACTGAAAGAGGAGCCCCAGAACTGTGAACTGTAGAAAGCATTGATGTTCTAGTCAGATGGGAACATGAAGATGCACCTCGGACAGATGCAGGGAGGTCAGAAATTCCCCCGACTGCACGGCCATTATCATAGAGTGCAAGGTTTCCATGCGAAAATGTTTCACCTGCAGATGATGGCCGATACCTTTGAGGTCCAGGATGAGACGAAAGGAGCCCTCCATTGGCACAACAAAAATGGAATAGCACCCTGTATTTTCTTGAGACATGGGCACTGGGACTACAGCCCTCAGACTGAGGAGCCTTGACAATGTATTCTCCACTGCCTGCTTCTTCTGTTGGGAGTGGCAGGGAGAATCTATGAATACGTCCTAAGGAATACTGTGAAACTCCATTGCATATCCTTCTCGTATCACTTCCAGGACCCACTGATCTGATGTGATTTTGACCCACCTCTGATTAAAGAGAGAGGCATCCCCCTATCTCCTGTTCCCGGGGGTGGGTCTGCAAACCTTCATTGGAAGGCTCAGGAGGTTCCACTACCCAAGCCTGCGCCCCTTCTGAGTTGTCTGGGATGGAAAGGACTGAGACCTACTGAAAGGTCGAGTACTCTGAAAAGTCGCTCCTCTATAGGGATGAAAATGCCTGGCTCTTCTAGCATGACCTCTCAAATTAAAGGAGCTCTGCGCCTGCTTTTTATCCTCCGACAAACAAGGAACCAGGGATTTGCTCCACTTACTGGTCAGTTTCTCCAATTTGCTCCCAAATAAAAGCGAGCTGTTAAAAAGTAGTTTGGTAAGGTTAGCCTTGAAGGTCACATCAGTTGACCAATTTTTCAACCATAACAGACACCTGGCCGCTACTATAGAAGCCACCCCTTTGGCTGATGTGCGGACCAAATCACAGTATGCATCTGCCAAGAAGGCAGCGGCTGGTTCAATAACCGCCCTGGAGCTTACCCCAGTCATCAACCTCCTGGGAGAGAAGCAAACAAAGCAAGCCACCAAGAAACAACAAGAAGCGATCTGCAAGGTCATTGCCACTGCTTCAAATGCTTGCTTAAGGATAGACTCAATCTTTTTATCATGAGCATCCTTCAGGGCCGCTCCTCCTTCCACAGGAATAGTGGTCCACTTGGAGACTGCACACACAAGTGCATATACCTTTGGAAAATGTAAGCTCTCTCTTATCACTGGATCCAGAGGGTACAGGCCTTCCAAAACCTGACCCCCTTTGACATTAGCCTCTGGAGTGCCCCACTCAAGATCAATCAATTTTTGAATGGCCTCCACCATGGGGAAAAAACGAGAGGCTTTACACAAGAAAACCAAAATGGGATTTCTCTTTGGCTCAGACCCGGAATCTGTCCCAGGAATCCCAAGCATTTCCAATGTCTGGGAGATCAGAGCTGGCAGTTCATCTTTATGAAAGAACCATAGCATAGTTCTATATGGTTCTAATCCTGGAGGAATTTCACCATCCTCAAGAGAGTCAGGATCGGCATCATTACCCGTGCCATCCAGATCTCTACCAGGAGATTCTGCTGCCGCTCTAGGAGCACTCTGGCACTTAAAAGAAAGTCCATGCAAGGTTCCTTCCTGTGCCTCTGCTCTGGGAGCATTGGACAGGGCTGAAGACTGTGCCTGAAGAAAGAAAAAAAAAAAAAGATTGCAACCCCTGAAAAATTCTACCCATGAAAAAGTAGAAGTATCCAAACAAGGAGGCACGCACCTGAGGCATACTCATTGAGCTACCATCCCTCACTGAGGAACCAATTAGGAGAGTTCAAAATTCAGGCGTCCCACCTGAATCGTCTTTACCCAGACCTGCATCTGGCTGGGAAGAACCAGGTTTAATGAAATTAGAGGAAGAAAATTCTCCCTGAGCCTCCAAACAGCACTGACACAAGTTAATGGGCACTCCTGTTTGAAATGCCTTATATGTCACGTAGTGCAAAAAGAAAGGTGCTTAGGCTTCTCAGGTATAGGCACCATTATGGCCGACAGTACACTGAGCAGCGGCCAGAGGCACACACACACACATACATATATATGCATCCAACTTAGGCGCCCAACACTTAGGAGACCCCATACCTAAGTGCCTAACTAGGCGTCCCAAAGATAAGCCCCCAAAAAAGTTAAGTGCACAGTACAATCTGTGCGCACAGGTAAACATGCAGTCACTACTGAGCCACTTAACTGGGATGCACACTCTATAAGGCCCGACTGCGTGTCCAAAAACTGGGCGCACAACCTGGACGCACAGCTAGACGCACTTGCCGAACCAACAATCCTGTAGAGGGCAGCCTGAGAAAGCACGTGAAATGCTACCATGCGGCGCGTGAAAGGCCTACCATGGGGCGTGCAGCAAAAAAGCCTCGGAGCGGGGCCTAGCCTAAAGGAGGCTGCTCAATCTGCCAGGCTGCCCACATCCCTCGACCTCCCATGGAGCAGTATGAATGTCGGAACAGCTTCCAAAGTCTCTGTATATTTTTTTTCCTTTTAAACTTACCGGAACTTAGCCTTACTTGGCTGAGTACAGAGACTGTCTCCGGCTGCTGGGGGAGAGGGCATGTGCAGTCACCTCCGTGCTTGGTTTCCTGCATCCGCTGCCTTTCAGCTGCTTAAGCAGCTAATTCCTCACTGACTGAAACCAGCTGCCAGACCAAGGCACTCATCTGAGAGACCCCGGAAATTACTTCAGGAATTCTCAAGTGTGGGAGGGACCTTTTGGTATCACCGCAGGAGAGCAGGGGCAAATTTATTTCCTTAATTTTCCTTTCTTAAAATGAAGCAATCCCCAGTAGGGAGATGCATGTCCACCACTGCAGGGCTATATATATATATATATATATATATATATACTGTGACGTCAGTTTGCTCTGTCTCCATCTGCTGCTAGAGGTGAATAACCCCCTTGATCTGGATTCATCTGACTGGATGCTAAGAAATTTAGAGTTTAAGAATTGGTTTGTCTTCATGTATGAAGCTGATGAGAGTTTAGCTATCTGTATAGACATGCAGTAAGACGTGGCAAGGACAGAATACTTGTTTCTCTCTCCTTTATAGCCCTCCCTTATCCTCTCTCCTTTTTGCCCTCTTTTCTATTCACTTTTTTCTTTTTTGTTTTGACCCTCTTTTTTTCTTCCAGCTCAATCAAAATGAGTGCTGGGATCCTGGCATTCCCACTGTTCCAAGTCTGATCATTGCAGCAATGGTTCTGAGGCCAGAAGCCATGCATTAGGGCTCCTTCTTGAACCCTGTATCACAGGCTCTAAATCCAACTTACAGGTGTCACCCTTATTGATCGCCACAACTCCTTATGCCTGCTCCCCAGAGACTCTGGATGCTGCTTCCACAGTCCCCCTCAAGCTGACGTGTGGAAGACCTGGCCCAGGGACCCTCCACATGATAGCATGCAGCACTGCCACTGAGTCACCAGGCCATCCTGCCTCACTTTCTTCTTAACAGCCTCTAACTCCCTCCCTTGGTTACCTTTATCACAATCTTGACTCCCCCCTTCTCTAAATCATCCTGAATCCCATCTGTCTTTCTTTCATAGGATCCCTTCCAATTATGATTACCAAAATGATCCCTTCCAATTATGATTCCCCAAGGATCCTCTCTCTCCCCCACCCTCTTTAACATCTATCTTCTCCCCCTATGTCATCTACTCTCAAGTCTTAAGGTCACACACTTCATATACGCAGACGATGTTCAGATTCTGCTGCCAATCACTGACTCCATCTCCAGCACCATCAACTTCTGGAACAATTGTCTACAGTCCATAAACTCACTCCTATCTAGCCTTAACCTAGTACTTAATACGTCAAAAACAGAACTTTTGCTTATCACTCCAGATGAGAACCTTCAGCCTACCAACAACCTAACCTCACCACCAATGATCAATTCCACTCAAGTAAGAGACCTTGGGGTCACCTTAGACAAAAGGCTGAACCTCAAAGAATTTGTCAAGAACACAACGAAAGAATGCTATTATAAACTACATATTCTGAAAAAGCTGAAACCTCTCCTGCATTTTCAGGACTTCAGAACAGTCCTCCAAACAATACTATTTTCCAAAATCGATTACTGCAACTCTCTGCTTATAGACCTTCCAACCATAACCACAAAACCTCTACAAATGTTGCAGAACTCCGCCGCAAGGATTCTTACTAACACCAGCAGAAGTGAACACATAACACCCATACTAAAACACTTACACTGGCTCCCCATCAGATCCAGAATCATTTTCAAAGTGCTAACTATAACACACAAGAACATCCATTCACAAACGTCGCTAGATCTAAGCCTTCCACTTCGCCTACACGAGTCTTCACGACCAATCAGAAACAGATACTTAGGCACCTTACACGTACCTTCAGCCAAGTCCTCACTCAAGAAACGTGCATTCTCGACTGCCAGCCCCCTTCATTGGAATGCCCTCCCCACGGACATTCGCCTCGAAACGTGTACTCGAACATTCAAAAAGAAACTCAAGACCTGGCTCTTTACAAAAGCCTACACTTAAAGGTCTAGCTCAGAACCACATCCCAGAACTTGAATCATTCTCGCTTTTATAATCATATCAAACAACTCCTAATTTTATCCTTGGTCTCACAATTCCAAATCATTAAATATTTGAACATGCTACACCAATACCTCTTAATCCAGATGTAACCTTAGTTTTTGAAGTCTTCACTCCTATAGAAATAACCGCCAGTTCTTATTTACTTAACCCTATTCTGTAGACGTAAACTTTTCTTGAAGACTGTAATCTGTAAACACCTGTATTTATTATAAGAACTTGTATTTACTATTTATATTTATTATTTAGCTATTAACATTGTTCTATTACCACTTGGTACTATTTCTCTCCTTCACCTCTAACTCTAAGTTCCTACTAAGTTAGCCATGTTATTTATACCCAATTGTTGGATGTAATTGTATATTTGTTTAATTGTTCAATCTGTTTGATGTAATTTTTTGTTCCTTGTTCCGTGTAAACCGAAGTGGTATGCACTAGTGCATGAACTCCGGTATATAAAAGCCTTTAAATAAATAAATAAATAATCATAATACTTACATTGTGTAGCTTCACTGGCTGCTCTTGGGGCAAGAGACAAGAAAGCCATAAGGGAAATCCTTTCTGTGGACTCTGAAGTGGAACAAAATGACAGAGAATATCAAAAAGGTTTAAAACTCCCTTGTATACACAATTCGGTTATCCTTGGACTCCATTAAATTTGAGGATACAAGCAAGTTATCAGATTGCAGCGTAACAATGTCTCGAGGTGTTGCTTCTTGCATGCAATAACTTTTTCTTTGTATGCTACATAGGGCACACGTGCTCTAAGCTCAGGGCAGCTGCTAGTGGGCTGGCAGGAAGTGGGAGGAAAGGACGGGTGTAGACTTAATACATTTCCACTACACCCCTTGGGGGGAATTTATTAAAATCATGAGAGCAGACACAGCTAAATGGCTCAATGTTAAGTGCTGCCCACTGCCACACAGCAGAGCTGAGTTCTGGGCCAGCTGGGCAAGTTGCAGAGGCAGCATTCACAACTCCTACGAGAAAGGAGTCTCCAGCAATGAACAACGGTGACAGCTAGTGTCCAGACTCTGCGATCTACGTATTTTTCATTTTTGGTTTGGATTGTGAGAAAGTGAAAAGAGGAGATCCACCACCAAAGGAGTGTGCTTACTTCTGGACTTTTAGCACCCACTGGTCGATATTCAAAGGCCTTTATCCGGATAACTTTTGAGTTATCTTGGCCACTTATCCGGATAAATTTTATCTGGATAAGTCATTTATCTGGATAACTTGCAGGCGTTTGGGGGCATTGTTCACTTAACAGAATAACTTATCTGGCTAACTACAGTATTTAAAGTTTGCCAAATAAGTTATTTATTTATTTATTTATTTATTTATTTAAATTCTTTTAATATACCGATGCTCAAGACCAGGTCTTATCGTACCGGTTTACAATAAACTAGGGGGTAAACCAGTTAACAAAGAAAGCGAAAAGTTACATTACAACAGGGAGTGTGGAACTGGGCTGTTAGAAAAAAAGGATAGGTTAACAATTTCTAACTGGAAGTTATTCATCTAAGTTTGAAGTTATTCATTTAAGTTTGAATGTAATCAAGCAAGATTAAAGTTATCTGGGAACCTGTTCCCAGATAATATATTCAAATAATATAATTGGTTAAGTTGTGACCCAACTTAAAAGTAAACCGCCTAGCAGGCCCACTGGCCCAATCCCTCACCTAGTGAAACAAATGTTGGGCACTGTGCCGGATCTTCTTCAATCCCCACTAAATATTCCAAAAATGTGCCTGGCCTACAGGCCCAAAAAGCCTCCTTCCCCACCCCCAAATTTGCAAATTAGAATTTTAAGGAAAGCTCCCTCCTGAAGCCCATCCTCTCTCCTCTCATAAACCCAAACCTAACTCTCCTGCCCCACTTGGAACCTCTCAAATCCCCTACAGCCAAAGCAATACTCCAACAGTAAAGATGGATGTGCCAGGAGTTGGACAATTGCATTGATCTCCTGGCAGCAGTAAGGATTTGGGGGGGGGGATGGATTGTGCATGGAATGGGAGGAATATAAGCTTTAGGAGGGAGTCTTAAAATTGTATTAGGGGGGACGGTTGACATCACTGAATGAGATGGCGGCTTACACCGAGCTCTCCAGCACATCGAGCCTTAAATAGTGAATCGCCACACATCCATCCCTTCTGACGCTAAATAGCTCTAACAAATTAGCTGATAATAAACCCCGAATGGCCACGAAGAAGAAAGGAATAGATTTTAAGCAGTTTTCCTATGTTAAATCAAATACAGAAGCCACTGGGCCTAGTGGTATGGCTGAGACCGAGGAACATGCTGAGGTGGCTGGGGAGCCTGTCTCGCCTGCAGATACGGGTAGTGCCAGAAGGTCAGACTTACCCACCCGAGACTATTTCTGTCAGTGGTTTTGTGAACTTTGAAAAGACATGCAGGACAATAAAACAAGAACCAGTTGCAATGATGGCGGAAATGAGAGGAGACATCAAGACATTGGCCGGCGAGTTGATGAGTGTGATGTGTGCCTGGAAGTGCACTCAAATAAGCTGAACAAAATGCAAAAAGATATGTGCAAATAGAGCTTGAGAGAGCCACCGATCGCTGGGACCCAAAGTGGGCAACAGACCGAGAGACATTATAGCGTGCTTTCATCGCTACCAAATTAAAGAAAAGGTCTTTGTGGCGGCACGCAAATAGCAGACATGGAGCTAGGAAGCTAACACGGCAGCCGTGTTCTCAGACCTTTCCGCCTCGACAATCAAAAAGATTAGAATTTAAGGAAATCACCTCGACTATGCGTAAGGAAGGTATTCGCTACAGATGGCTATTCCCGTTTGGGATTGCTATCACGATTCAGGGATCTATGCCGAAAGCTCTAACAACCAGAAAAAGCGGTGGCCATTTTGCAAACAGCAGGCATTACATGCAAGACAATATCTTCTTTTGGCAATCCAGCTCCCCCAGCTTGAGAAGATACACCAGGCTGGCATAGAGTGGGAAAAGGAGGTCGGAGACTCTGGAGGCACTCAGATGACTTGTGATCTAAAGACTCTGGAAAAGGATGAGTAGGAGCGCTGTGTGGATATTGGATTTCAGCGATAACTATCCTCTGTTTATGCTGAATCTCATAAGGCCATTGAGGTTTTGGACATCTTTAAGGGATTCCAGTATTTAGTATAATTTATTGATTGCGGCGAGTGGTAAATATATGCTATACATACTCGGTGGCTTGGAGGGGGGGGGGGGGGGCCCTTACCCTTGTTTAGTGTAAACTACCGTCTCTTACCTGCATCTGCAGTTCTTTTTTTTTTTTTTTGTATTTAAGGTTTTTTATTGAACCAACAAGCATGTACATTCCAAACGTTGAATGCAATTGTACACTGAGTATGCACTTGTAACTGGAATAAACAAAGCATGTACAGTCCAAACTTTGAAAGTAATTGTAAACAGAGTATGCACTTATAAATTGAATAAACAAAGCATGTACATTCCAAGTGTTGTATGCAATTATTAACTGATTATGCACTTGTAAATTGAAGAAACAAAGGGAACAGCCGGGCCCGGATATGAGAAAGAGTAACACAGTTCTAAATAGTCCATACCGGCGTTCCCCACCCACAGACTATGCATGGTTCATTTAACTATTATACCCAGCCCCCCCCCCCCACCCCCCAATGCTTCACATGTACATGAAGACAATTCGAAAGGAAATATACAAATGAGGCTTATGCCAAGAGGAGTAACGAAACCAGCTCAATAGGCCCTGGACAAACAGAACTAGATGGGGACCATTCCTGGGTCAAAAGAATATTCAAGTCACCGGAGCCCCAGACACCTGGGTAAGCCAGTGTTGATAGGGAAACCAAGTTCTCTTGAAGTGGGACACTTTCTTGTGTTTATACGCCGTAATATGGGATAATCTATAGATCCTCCGAACTTTACACTGAATGTCCTCTATTGTAGGGAGGCAAGGGGATTTCCACAAACGCGCTATCTCACAGCGGCTGGCTGTAAAGATATAATGGGCTAACTGATTAGCAGGCTGCGACATTCCAGAAATCGCCCGACCCAGTAGCCCGTTGGCAGGAGTAAAAACAGGACTGCCAGGAAAGAGAGCACTGAGCCATTGATGCACCTTCCCCCAAACCACTTGAACGTGGGGGCAGGCCCACCACATGTGGAAAAAAGTGCCCTCCTCCATACAGCCTCGCCAACAGGTATCTGGATATAGAGGTATATATTTATGCAATTGGGAAGGACACCTATACCAGCGATATAACAGCTTATAGGAGTTTTCAATAAGAGAAGCCGCAATATACCCCCTACCCAGATTCTGAAATATCAAATTCCAAGTTTGAGGGGACCAGCTAACCTGTAGGTCCTGTTCCCAAGCCCGCTGGAATGGGAAAACAGTGGTGTCCTGTAAACCTAACATGCGATACAATCGGGACAAGGTTCTAGTACAGCCATGCGCCCTCTCACACAGTTGTTCAAAGTCTGACTCACCCTGGGCCAAATGGGTAGCAAGCAGGTTAGTCTTAGCAAAATGCACTAATTGAACATAGGAGTACCTGGCCGACTCCGGTAAGTCATAAACCCGCTGGAGATCAGCAAAAGGGCGCAAAGCGGAGGAGCCCCAAATATGACCCCATATCTTGATGCCCCGTCTCCTCCATTCGGAGAAGGCAGCACTCTCAAATCCCGGACAAAAATCTTTATTAAAGTAAATATGCGTACTGGTGTGATATGCCCTAGTGCCCACTAAGGAAGCACCATAACGGTGCCATAACTGGAACAACATGCGTGTAGAAGGGGGCAGAACAGAATTGAGGTCTACCAGCCATGTGTGTTTAGGTTGCCAAATAAAACTACTGAGTGGTATATCCCCGATAAGTTCCTGATTAAAAAGCACCCATTGCTTGGGACGTCTAGTCAGGTGCAAATCCACCAATTTTTTAAACTGAGCTGCTCTAAAGTAGCGGAGAAGATCCAGCACTCCCAAACCTCCTTTACATTTAGGCTGGTGAAGGATTCGCCGCGCCACCCGCGGCCGACGTCCCGCCCAAATAAAATGCATGCAACGCCGTTGCCACTGTTTTAACATTGATACTGAGACTGGGATAGGGAGCGTCTGGAAAAGATACAATAATTTTGGAAGAATATTCATCTTAAAAACAGCCATTCTTCCCAGCCACGAAATCTGGTATCGGTTCCATTCCTCCATATCCTTAGAAAGTTTATTCCATAGAGGAGTATAGTTAATGGAAAGCAAATCCTGAGTTGCACTTAATTGAATCCCTAAGTATTTAATTTGGGATTTGGCCCATTTGAAAGGAAACAACTCCTGGAGAAGATTAACCGATCTGGGATGTAAGTTAATGTTGAGAATCTCCGATTTGTCCCAGTTAACCGTGAAACCGGACACCCGCCCAAAAGCCTCCATCTCTTCAATTACACAGTCGAGAGAAGCGGCTGGGTCAGTAAGCGTGAACAAGATGTCATCAGCATACAACGCAATTTTTGTGGTAAAATCCCCCACAGTCACTCCAGAGATAGTGGCATTGCGACGGATGCGGATGGCAAAGGGCTCTAAAAAGATAGCAAAAAGGAGCGGGGAAAGTGGGCACCCCTGCCGAGTCCCCCTGCCCACCGTAAAGGGGGCGGAATAACCTCCATTAATCTTCAAACACGCCCGGGGGGAATTATAAAGCTGACCCAACCCTTGCAAATATGAGGCGCCAAAACCCATAGTCTCCAAGGTGTGAAAAAGATAAGGCCAATGCACACGGTCAAAGGCCTTGTCCGCATCAATGGACAAAGCCACTGTTGGAATCCTATGTCTTTGGGCATACCATAGAGTATCAATAATTTTGTGGACATTGTCTGCGGTAGTTCGACCGGGAATAAATCCTGCCTGGTCGACCCCTACCAATTGTGAAATAAAGCAATTTAATCTATTCGCCAAAATTTTTGCGAGAAGCTTCACATCAATGTTCAGCAGGGAAATGGGCCTATACGACCCACAAACAGAAGGGTCCCGGCCAGGTTTGGCTAGTAAAGTAATCCCAGCCGTATTAGTCTGGGCAGGCAAGGTAGCCCCAGCCCGCAAAGAGTTAATAAACTTCAATAAGGTGGGAGATAGGGCCGTTGCAAATCGTTTATAAAACAGGGGTGTGAACCCATCTAGGCCGGGCGATTTTCCCACCTTCAGGGAATTAATAGCTTCTTCTAATTCAAGGGCCGTAATTTCTTTATCGAGAAATTGTCTTTGGGCGGAGGTCAGCTGGGGAAGAGGTATCCGAGAGAGGTAGTCCTCAACTGAGGCCGCCTGTATGTCGGTTGCCCCCTTATATAACGTCGAATAGAAGTTGTGAAAACAATGCCTAATGGCGGTGTTATCGGTGAGAAGTCCCCCCGATTCATCCTTAATTTTGGAAATGTGAGTCTGAGCCTGCTTCCTTTTAAGACTATGAGCTAAGTAACGGCCAGCTTTATTCCCACCCTCAAAAAATTGCTGTTGGGCCAATTCCAATTGATGGGCGAGCCGCGCGGAGTCTAAAGCCTCAATTTTACCCCGCAGCTCCTGCATCTGACCCCGCAGGGCTCGGGAATCCCCCCCCCCGCATATGAGCCTGCTCCAACCCAGCCAGCTCCGTCAACAAAACCTGGCGCTCCCGCTCTCGTAGCCACTTGATGTGGGCGGCCCGCGCTATGCATGACCCACGTACAACACATTTCAAGCATTCCCATAGCGCCCCGTCCCCCACCTCTCCTGTATCATTGAGGCTAAGATAATCCTGGATTTCCTGAGATAACTGTTTCTGGAAAAAATCATCCTCTAACAGAGAATCATTCAGCCGCCAAAAACGTTGGCCGGTATCTGACTGACCCACCGCTAGTTGGAACCAAATGGGAGCGTGGTCAGACCATACTTTAGGCTCAATCTTTACAGTTTGAACAGCATTAAGTTTAGTCTTATCAATCATAAACATGTCTAACCGTGAATAACTGTTGTGTGGGGGCGAAAAATAAGTATAACAGCGAGATGTGGGAAATCGGGAACGCCAAATATCCACCCCAGCTGTAAGAGTTAGAATCTTTTTTAAGGCTTTCCGTGCAAGGGCCGGGTCAGCGCTAGACCCAGTCGAGTTATCCAATCGAGGATTAAGCGTGAGATTAAAGTCCCCACCCAAAATAACACTACCTGATGCATGGGTTGCCAGCATTTGGTATAGCTGCATATAAAATGCTTCCTTCTGAGAAGTGGGACCATATACAGAGCATAAAGCATAAGGTTCCCCGCCCATCATGACATTAATGAGCAAAAATCGCCCCTGCGAATCAGCAAAGGTATTCCGCACCTCAAATTGAATATCTCTGTGGAACATAATACCCACTCCTGAATATTTAGAATCAGGGGTCGCAGCAGCCCAAAATTGCTTCGGGTATTTATCTGATCGCAGTAGGCCCTCATATCTCTTACGCAGGTGGGTTTCCTGCAAATAAATGATCCCGGCAGAGAGACGCTCTGCCTCCTGGTATAAGAATTTTCTCTTCCTGCCAGAGTTTAAACCCTTAACATTAAGGGAAAGAAAAGTAATCGTGGCCATAAGGGTCAGATCCTTTCACCGCGCACCACCAGCGGTGACCAGCAGGATACACCAGATGGACCTAGCTCCTCCCAGGATAGGGCCATAGAATTCCCCGATACATGTGAGCCCAGGAGCACAGCAAGCCCTAGCACCCTCATCACCCCGTTTGTAGTGTGTACCCTGTGAAGCAAAGTCCCCCAACCCCCCACCCCCCATCCCCTGAGTACCCTGGATGGATTCCCACCCGCCAGGAGAAAAGTAGGGAGGAAGTTACCATGCCAGAGAGCGGTGCCTCCCATCCCCCCAGAGCGCCCCGTCATGACACTTTTAACATTATCTGAGAAAACTGAAACTGCGATCACCCAAACCAGTACCAAGTCCTACAGTCAAGGTAGGGAAAAGCTTTAGAAACGAAAGCCTGGTAAACCGGTCCATGAGGAACAAAACAAACTAGCCATCCAGAAAGTTCAGGTGCCTGCTGCCTCCACCCCGACTTAACTGGCATTCCTGCGGAGCCGACGGCCTCCCTTGGTAACACGTTGCCATCTCGGTGCGGCAGGTTTCACTTGAGAGGTTCCTATGGCTGTCGTCGTCGGTAAGTCCACCGGGAGTCCCAGTTCTTTTAGAACTTGTACCGCTGCATCCAAAGTACGGACTTTGTGGGACTTCCCTTCCACCTGAAACCACAAGCTAAACGGGAAAAGCCATCTGTAGCGTATGGATGCTGTGGTGAGGGCCGACGTGACCGGTCTGAAGGAAAGGCGCTTGCGGAGCGTGCTAGCTGCCAAATCAGCATACACAGAGATCTCATTGCCTTCCCAAATCCAAACACGTTGGCGCCTGGCAACTGCCACAAGTTTCTCTTTATACACGAACGAGTGAAAACAGACCACAACATCGCGGGGCCGATTCCCAACCCTGGGACCCAGAGATCTATGCGCACGGTCAACTTGCGGATCATGTGGAGTACTACCATCTTCAGTCGCCGAACCTTCGAGAATCAAAGAACAAATTTTTGGAATTATATGGGCACAGTCCTGGTACTCCTCCTTCTCCGGGATTCCCTTGAAGCGGAGATTGCAGCGTCTGGACCTGTTCTCCAGGTCTTCAAGTTTGTCCGCGAGATCCATCTGCGCAGATTGCAATCCGGCCACCTCTGTCTGTTGCAGCTGCCAGCGTTCCTCCTGGTCATTGAGCCTCGTGTCCGCCTCGTCTAGCCGCCGGCCTAGGGCCGCATGGTCCTCCCGCATTTCCTGCAGCGTTTCTGCAATCTCCGACTTAAATACTTTGATGTCTCTCCGCAGCTCCATAAACCAGGAGCGCATCTCCGAACGCAGAGGACGATCTGAGTCCAGGAGCTCCGGGGTGATCCCCTCAGTCTCTGAGTCCTCCGTCTCGGCTGCCGCCGCCATTTTAGATTCAGGGAGGTCCGGGGCGTCACTGCCTTTAGTATAGGAGTATTTTTTAAAATCGACCGGTTTTTTCCTTTGTGCCATGCTCCTGCCGGTATCCGCTGCTGGAATCGCTAAAAAACGATGCGATTCGAGGGTTTTTTCTCAGGTTTCGCTGCTTAAAACGCTCCGGGGGCAGAGAGCTCCGCTAAAACCCTCCCGGCATGGGAAGTGACGTCACTTCCTCACCCTGCATCTGCAGTTCTGCTATTGATGAGTGGCAGTTGGTTACGGGGCAGGGGGAGGTGGGTGGCAATTGCGGGTTTTCTTTTCTCTTTTCTTTATGTACCCAAGAAGCCCAGTGGCTTCTGTATTTGATTTAACGTAGGAAAACTGCTTAAAACGTAACGTATATTTACGTTTTACGTTACGTTAATATTTATATTAATAAAATACGTTATGTTTATTAATATTGTGATGCTCAATGCTCTAAGTGTTCGAGACGGAAACCCAAACAGATGGGGTAGTAACGACAGGAGACTAGGTATAGGATTCCTATCTTTAGCATGCACACAACTATAAAAGGCGTAAATACCTAGGTCTGGAGGATAATAATCATGTCAACTAGCAAATTCCTATCTATTAATGTTAAAGGCCTCAACACTCCTCGAAAATACAGTTCCTCAAAGCAGAGATTATAGACTCAGGGGTCTCTGTAATTCTGCTCCCAAGACATGCATCTTAAATGACGCTGTGAGTATTTACTAAACTGGCCCCTATTTGCTTCATGCCTCTTTGCTCCTGCCTCAAAGCAAGCCAAATACTCAGAGGTGGGGATTCTATTTCTTAAAACCCTGGAGCATGTTATTAAAAAATATATTGCCGATCCCCTGGGCAGATATCTCTGTTAGTTACTTGTGAACTGGGACATGATTTATACACTTTTATTACTATCTACACACCTAATATGGATCAGAGCACATTTTTCAATTCTATTAGTTAGCTTATAGATAAGGAAGGGGAGGGCCACCTAATATGCGCAGGAGATTTTAATCTCACTCTATCCCCATCCCTAGATAATTCTCAAGGAGGCAGTATAGGCTGAACATCCCATTGAGCGAGCTTGAAACACAATGAAAAAATGGGAGATTAAGGACGTGTGAAGACAGTGATCTCCACTTGTCTGAGACTACACCTTCTATTCCAACCCCCATGCATCTGACTCCAGGACTGATTTTTTTCTGGTGGATAAGTTGATCCTGGATAGGGTAAGTCAGGTCGCTATCAGCGACATTACATGGTCCGACCATGCTTCTATCTGGTTAGTTCTGTGGCACGAGGGACGTGACACTGGGAAAAAATATTGGAAACTTAATGATACCCTCTTAGCAGATGTAGATTTTTGTAAAAAGCTGTCAGGAGAGATTCTTTTTTACTTAAACGAAAACAAATCTGACGAGGTTAATCCCCCTTTGATCTGGGAATGCTTGAAAGCCGTAATTCGGAGTCAGTTGTATTTCTAGAGCTGCATACTAAAAAAAGGCCAAGCTGCAAACTAAGCTACGTTTTCAGACTGAAGTCACCAAGTCAGTCAAATTGAACAAAAGAACTTTATCAAAAAAGGTTTATGCTAAAAGAGCTAGAGAAGAATTACAGTCATTAGAGCTTGATAAGATATCCCTACATCTAAACTCAGTCAAACAGGAGTTCTTTGAATGGGGTAATAAGGCCAGTAGGCTTCTAGCCGGACAGATAAGAACATAAGAATATGCCATACTGGGTCAGACCAAGGGTCCATCAAGCCCAGCATCCTGTTTCCAACAGTGGCCAATCCAGGCCATAAGAACCTGGCAAGTACCCAAAAAATAAGTCTATTCCATGTTACCATTGCTAATAATAGCAGTGGTTATTATATAAGTCAACTTAATTAATAGCAGGTAATGGACTTCTCCCTCAAGAACTTATCCAATCCTTTTTTAAACACAGCTATACTAACTGCACTAACCACATCCTCTGGCAACAAATTCCAGAGTTTAATTGTGCGTTGAGTGAAAAAGAACTTTCTCCGATTAGTTTTAAAAGTATCACATGCTAACTTCATGGAGTGCCGCCTAGTCTTTCTATTATCTGAAAGAGTAAATAACTGATTCACATCTACCCGTTCTAGACCTCTCATGATTTTAAACACCTCTATCATATCCCCCCCTCAGTTGTCGCTTCTCCAAGCTGAAAAGTCCTAACCTCTTTAGTCTTTCCTCATAGGGGAAGTCTTTCCTGATAGGGGAAAAAAACCCAAATCTCTCAGAATCAGATATTGGGGATTAGGGAAACAAACAGCACGCTACTAACATCCTCAGATGCAATAAGGAGCAGATTTTGGTGTTTTTATGAAACGTTGTATTCTGCAATTATTGATGTAACAGATGCCCAGATCGATTCCTACCTAGTGGCTATACCCCTTCCCTGCCTTACTGAAGAGGAAAAAGGCCTCCTTGAATGAGAGATCTCAATTTTTGAAATCCAACACATAATAAAGACCTAAAGGCTAATAAGGCCCCCGGTCTAGATGGATTCACCTCTCAATTATACAAGATATTTTCCAAGATGTAGTGGCCCCGTTAAAAGCATTCTTTAACTTTGTTAGAAAGGGCAACCCTGGGAGCCGAAGCAGGGAGAGTGGAGGACCGCCGGAGTCCTTCAGGCGGCGGCAAATTTAAAGAACTGCTCGCAGCTGTGAGTGCCATGAATCACCAGCCTGATCTGGGGCTTTAAAACCCCGTGAGAATTGGAGTACCTCGGAGCCGAAGCAGAGAGAGTGGAGGACCGCCGGAGTCCTTCAGGCGGCGGCAAATTTAAAGAACTGCTCACAGCTGTGAGTGCCGTGAATCACCAGCCTGATCCGGGGCTTTAAAACCCCGTGAGAAGCGGCGCTAGTCGCCGCCGGCGCACCAAAGGGGCGCACGCGGCTTTGACCGCCTTTGACTGCCTTCTTTGTTTGGAAGTTTTTTCTTTGGATATATGGGGCGTAAAAGGAAAGCCAGGGCCTATACATCCTCCCCGTCACCCCTAGGGTCGGACCGATGGATACCCTTTTGAATAGACTCAATAAGCCAACAGAGGGCGGCGTCAGACTCCTTTGAAGTCTCATTAAGTCCTGGCTTGGGACCCACACCCTCTCAACCCCCAGGTGCAGCGACCGTGGATGGAGCCATGGGAAGTGAGACTGCAAACGTAAGTAGAGAGGAAATCCTTCCCGAAGAGGAGGGTTTAGAGTCTCTACATTATTTGTCTTCCTTACATCAGGAAGGTGAAAGTGGAATTCCATCTCCACTTCAAGCAAGCTTCCAGGTAGCGGATCTGGATGCATCCAAAGTTACGTTGGGGGATCTTTGGAGGATGTTACTGAAACTTGACTCTAATGTTACCCAAATGAACTCCTCCCTATCAATGATGGTTAACAATAATAAGGTATCAATTACTGAACATGGGAAAAAGTTAACAGATATGGATGTGAAGGTAAATAATTTATTAACTAGTGTCCAAAATATACAGAGTGTGGAAACAGCACGTGTTTCTGATAATGTGATGTTACATAATGATATTGAGAATTTGGAAAACCTGGTGCGGATTAAGAATCTAAGATTTGTTAATTTTCCTTACACAAGGCTATTGTCTCCATATGAGATGTTTGTTAAATATCTTAAAGAAAATCTGTCTTGTAAGAATGAGGAAATCCCTCTCATTTCCAAAATCTATTACTTCCCTTTCAAGGTGTTTGATAAACCAGGGGGATTGGAAGATATACAGTCCCCAGGAATATCAACTTTCCTGGAAGATTCCTTAGATATAATAAACAAAAGGACAACTTTGTTTGTCTCTTTTGTACAGGAAAGGGATAAGGAGTCAATATTTGAGAAATTCCTAAAAAACCGTGAGATATTTTGTGGACAAAAAGTATATACTTTCCCTGATGTTTCTAGGGCCACGCAAGGTCGTAGAAAACAGTTTCTTATGCTGAAGGCTAAAACATTGGAGTTAGGGGCAACTTTATATTTAAAGTTCCCCTGTCGATGTTTTGTTAATTACCAAGGGAATAAGTTTATTTTTTCTCTGCCTGAACATATGGAGAATTTAAGGGATAAGGAATTGGAAAAGTTGACTCAAGCGTCAGCAACAACAGTGGGTTAAATAAAATGAATGTGTCCTATCTTCTTAGTAAATATTTTTACTTAAGTTTTTATTGTTTAACGGCTCCCTTTATGGGTTAAATGGCGCAAACTTATATCCTTTTTTCTTGTAATAATGTTATTTTGAAACTGTTATGGTTTGCAAAATGTATTTACTTGATTTTGTGAAGAAAATTGTAATCATTTAAATGTGATTGAAACTTAATAAAGATTAAATTAAAAAAAAAAAAGAAAGGGCAACCCTATTTTTCAGGGTCTAATGTTGTGGACATATCAATCATTTATTTATTTATTTTTATATACCGAAGTTTGGTACAAAGCTTCACTCCAGTTTACAGATATAACAACTTCTTTCATTAAAGGTCATAACATTGATATAATATATTAACAGATACACTTTAATATTAATCTATACTATCGGTCGTATGGTATCTTAACTTTACTAGTGGAAACAAGGAAACTTGACGACATTTAACTTTACTAGAAGTAATGGTAACTAAGTTAATGTTATACATTGTTAATATGTACTTGTCTGACATTTAGGTGAAAATAGTAACTTGTTCGAACTTTAGGTGAAAAAGGGTTCATTTCATGATGTGGCAATGTGGATCAGTGAATCCGGAGGGTGCGTGGTTCTGATTTTGGGAATGGGGACGGGGATATTCATGAATCCTGTGATTTGATTGTTTGTGAGGAGTTAATTAACCAATGCCTTCTTTGTAAGTTTGTTGAAATAGCCATGTTTTGAGTTGTTTTTTTGAATAGTTTAGTGTCATTTTGTAACCTTAGGATTTCAGGTAGTGAGTTCCATAGGTGAGGTCCAGCTATTGAAGCTGCTCTAATAGCAAAACTAGGACGAGATACCACACAATGTGGGTTGTATAGGCCTATTTCCTTAATTAATGTGGATCTGAAGATCCTGGCCAAACTTTTAGCCAACCGTTTGAATGGGGTTATGATGAAACTGGTCCATCCAGACCAAGCGGGTTTCATACCAGGTAGGATGGCAGCAGCTAACGTGCACAAAGATTATTGACCTCATCTGGTGGGATGAAAAGAGAACATAATCCGGCTGTCCTACTGTCTGTAGATACTGAAAAGGCATTTGACCTGGTACACTGGCCATTTTTGTTTCACACAATGGAACGGATGAACTTTGGTCCCCTATTTCTTAACTGGGTGAAGCAATTGTATTTTGAACCGCAGGCCAGGGTTAAGGTTAATGGCTCTTATTCTGACCCATTTCTTATACAAAGAGGGACTCAGCAGGGCTGCCCTCTGTCACCTTTATTTGCCTTATTTTTGGAACCACTGGCCATTAATGTCCGCAAGACTAGAGAGATACGTGGGGGTTCTAGTGGAGGGAGCCAGTTACAAATTATCCCTTTTTGCTGATGACATCCTGTTTACTTTAACCAAGCCAGAACAATCACTGGAAGGGACTGTCAAATTTTTAAGGGAGTTTAGTGATGTTTCAGGATTCAAGCTAAATCTAGATGTCTGAAATATTGAACGTTACAGTTTGTAAAGATCAGACTGATAAACGGAGATCCCTTTACTCCTTCAAGTGGGCTGCCAAGAAGATCAAATATTTAGGAGTTTGCTTAAGAAATCAATTGGAAGAACTATATAAATTAACTCTATTTCCTTTAGCTGAAAACGTATTTCAAGATCTGGACAACTGGGCCGCCAAATTTTGTCTTGGCTAGGAAGGATAGCGGCAGTTAGAATGAACATCCTATCCAGATTTTGTTATTTTTTCCAGTCGCTCCCAAGTTACATATCCACAGCCATCTTAAAGCAATGGCAGAAACGCATCTTTGCCTTTATTTGGAAAAGCAGGCCTCCTCGAATTGCAAGAAGCGTTATGTATCGCTCTAAATTGAATGGTGGCTTGGATGTCCCAAACGTTTGTTGGTATTACATAGCAGTTCAATTACAGGCACTTATGGATTGGAACAGGAAAAGCGAAGCTAAATTATGGGCAGTGGTGGAACAGAAGATGATTGGCTCAATGCCTTTGCGGGCCATGAATTGGCAACTGCGTAGTACATGTCATTCTTTAGTATGCATGCCCCCTGACAACAGACACTACCCTGAGAATCTGGGAACAATAGCAAATCAAACTTGATTGGCAAAAGGAGGTATTTTTACGACTCTTATTAGACACAATGCCTTGTTTCCAGCGGAGGAAACTACGCATTGGTTTCAGAAATGGGCAGAAAACGGGTGATCTGCTTGGGACAATTATGGGGGCCTAATGAATTGTTACCTTTTCCCAACACTGCAAAAAAGGTTTTATTTATAGCAGAGTGTCCTCAGGGTGTCCTCAGTTGGCCCCTAAAAATGTATTACTAAATCTGCCATTGGACATTCAGGATGAGTTGGCAGTTATGTCAACAAATCTTGATAGCGGCCAGATGTACGGTGGCCGCTAATTGGAAATCTTCCTCTTTCCCATCTATGACGGAGGTATTACAGAGAATATTGTTACCTTGTACACTTTACAAACTGACGGTTCTGAAGCATCAAGCACTGTCAAAGTATCAGAGAATTTGGGGACCTTGGCATAGATGGGATGCTCTACACACAGGGTAAGGGGGTCTGGAGATAGGACAGATGCTTTCACATATATGGTGAAATTATGGATTAGGTCCTGGTTTACAAGAAGTTTTAACCATGTTGATTGACATTATTCTCTCTTCTAGGCTAATACAGACAGACATCTGAGTAACTGAGATTCCTGATTTGTATACACGTCACTTGAACTGAATGAGACAACTGGCTAAGTTGGGGTAGGTGGGGTTTCAGTTTTATTAGTATTATTTGTATCTGTATTCTTTCATTCTTTTATTTGTACTTAACATCCAGAGCTCATCTGTATCTGAGGTCTATCTTTTGTACTTTTTGCTATCTTTATCATATTTGTTATCATGTGGTTATTTCTCATGACATGTTTTCTTTGGTGGACCCGAAGAGAAACAATAATAGGTCGATGATGTGGTTTTTTTTTTTTTTTTAATATTATTATTTATTTATAGAATTTTGACCAACAAAATCAGGTACATTATTTCAGGAAAAATACAAGTAATTTTGCAGCATCAGCATATCAAATTAACCATACATGGCCCATAAAAGAGGAAATTTAATACAAAGAACAATTACTGCCTACTCTGCGTAATTACTGTGTAATATTAATGAAATGAAAGACAATACCTAATAAAAATACCCTTGCTCAGTTGTACCCCTGTTTCCCTCCACACCCCCCTGCTCCTTTTTCCCTTTCCCCTCTCCCTTCCCGCTCCCTCCTTCTTTTCCTCCCCCCCGCACCAGCATTTATCTGTATATACGTGCACTTGCCTCCTTTCATACTGTAAATAAGTTCTATATGCTAAGTTCTTAAGTGCACATGCCTCCTTAGCATTGTTTATAGTTCACTTGCATATCTAACCCTAGCATGAATGCAAAAGTTGTAACTCTGCTCCTTGACTCTCTTCATCTGTACTTTTATATATTATCCAGTTAGCCCCCTTCCCCGTTTTTTGTAATTTCCTTTCTCAGTTACTTGTAAACCGACGTGATGTGTCCTACGAATGCCGGTATAGAAAAATGTTAAATAAATAAATAAATAAATAAATACCTACTAAGCATAATTTAGGAAAATCATATACAATTTTTTCGATGATGTGTTTTTATGCTTATAACTGTAGGATGAAGCAAAACATAAGGACATAACCATGGTTTCTGATATTGTTCTTTGTATGTTTATTGGCTATGAATATTTCTCAATAAGATGTAATTAACAAAAAAAAAAAAAAAAAATTCTACTTAGGGAATTCTGGGGAGAAGGAAGGAGAGGTTTTTCGGGCCTATAGGCTTGCTATGGTTTTGGAATATTTTGGTGGGCTTGGAGGGGTTGGGTACAATGCCCAGCATTTGTTTCACTGGGATGGAGAAGGCTAGCAGGCTTGCTAAGTTATTTTAACTTGATTGCTACTTAACCAGCTATATTATTTCAGTATCGCTGGTTAAGGTAAAGTTATCCAGGAACACACCCTGAAATAACTTTCAAACCTAACCGACCATATTCAGACATAGCCAGTTAGATTTCAAAAAGTCCTGAAGTTTGCCAATTTGCTCCGTGGTAAGAAAAACTCTGCCCTGCCGTGTGTTGAACAGAGCTCCTAGAAATTCCAGGGACTGAGAAGGAAGCAGACGACTCTTGGCAAGGTTGATCACCCAATTGAGTGACCCCAACAGCTGCAGTACCCTGTGAATCGCCACCCGGCAAAGTACCTCCGATTTGGCTCAGATCAGCCAGTCGTTGAGGTATGGATGCACCAGTAATCCTTCCCTCCGAAGCTGCGCTGCCACCACAACCATTACTTTGGTAAAGGTCCTGGGTGCGGTGACAAGCCCGAAAGGCAGAGCTTGGAACTGATAATGATGCCCCAAGATGAAGAACCTGAGGAACCTCTGGTGGGCGGCCTGGATTCAGATATGCCTCCGTCAGATCCAGCGATACCAGGAATTCTCCCTTTCGTACCGAAGCGATGACCGACCTCAGAGTCTCCATGCGGAACCGAGGCACTCGAAGGCATCTGTTGACCCTTTTCAAATCTAGAATGGGTCGGAAGGTCCCTTCTTTCTTGGGCACCATGAAGTAAATGGAATATCGGCCTCTTCTCCGTTCTATAGCGGGAAATGGCTTAATGGCTCCCAGTTCCAGAAGGCGCTGCAAGGTATCGTGTTCTGCCTGTCGCTTTTCCTGGTAAGTGCATGGAGAGACCAGAAACCGGTCTCAAGGACGACATACAAAATCTAATGCATAACCTTGACTTATCACGGTAAGGACCCACTGGTCCGATGTTATCTTGGTCCATTCCTCGTAAAAGGGCGATATTTCTGCCGCCCCACGACTGGAACCGAGGAATGGACCAGCTGCATTTCATTGCAAAGATTTAACTCTAGGAGTAGACTGGGAGGTCTCGGGTCTATCAAACTGTCTGCCTCGAAAGGACTGAGACCAAGACTGCTGCCTGTTCGAACTTTGTCAAAAGGCCAAACCAGAAGCCTTAGATGTTCGGAACCTCCTATTACCCCGGAAGCAAGACCGCGTAGAGAAGGAGCCTCTCGACTTGGGTCGATCCTCTGGCAATCTATGCACCTTATTCTCACCCAGGAACTGGATCATGTCTTCCAAATCTTTGCCAAAAAGCAATCTTCCCTTAAAAGGCAACGAACTGAGCTGAGCTTTTGAGGAAACATCCGCAGACCAATTCCGTAACCACAGAAGTCTGCGAGCAGAGACCGCTGACACCATGGATCTGGCCGAAGTCCTCAACAGACCATAAAGTGCATCCGCCTAATAAGTGACTGACGCTTCAAGACGTCCGGCCTGGACAGCCTCTCCATCCTGTGTTGGCCTGCAATTCCTGTAACCAGCGAAGGCCAGCACATAAAGCAAAAAACTGCTGCACATGGCTGTGTGAACACCCAGTGCCGACACTTCGAATATCTTCTTGAGCTGAAGTTCCAACTTCCTATCCTGCAGGTCTTTGAGGGCTGTCGCACCAGTGACAGGGGTGGTGGACTTCTTGGAGACCACCGACACTGCCGCATCCACCTTGGGTACACAAAGAAGTTCTAAAGTATCCTCCAGCAGAAGATACAGCTTATCCATAGCCTTCGTCACCTTCAACCCCAGGTCTGGGGTGTCCCATTCTCGGAACAGTAGGTCCATCACTGAGAAATGAAAAGAGAAGGAAGTAGTGGGACCCCTCAGGCCTAGCAACACCAGATCCATGGCTCCCAGCCTAGATTCCTCCGGCAGTACCTTGAGACCTAACTCCCCCAGAATGGCAGGAATAAGCGGACCCTGCTCAACTTTGCAAAAGAGGTGGACCACCTTCGGGTTGTCCCCTTCTATAATCTGGGTCCCCCGATCGGCCTCCTGCTACTGATCCGGATCTCTGTCAACCCCCAATTGGGGGCTTGGACTGCAGGTCCTGGTCAACCTGTTCAGAAGAATCCGAGACGTATGAGGCGTCACAGATCTTAAAGGTCGCTTAATCTTTGAAGAACCCGAGCCTTCCTTGGCCCTAGGCTGCTTCCGGGCCATTTGGCGTGGCTCCAGCAAAGCCATTTTCTCTCCCGCCTGCTTCTTCCGACTTCCTGGCCTTAAAAGCCTTATGAAGCAGAAGCACAAATTCTGATGAAAAGGAAGAAGAAGAGAAGGAGTCTGTAGCCCCCTCGGGGCTGTCCTCCGTTGCTGGTGAGGCTGGGCTGGCTTGTTTGCCCCCCCCCCCCCCCCGGGAACATCTGTTGTGGGTATAGGGAAGGTGGTAAAAATCCCTCCCCCACCGTGGGCTGCGAGGTTGCACGAAAAGAACTTAATATGGCTTCCGTTCCCACGCTCAGTGGGAATGGATCAGCTGGAGCGACCTGCGGTGCAGGCATCCCCCCCCCCCCCCCCCGGAGCTTTGCGCGAACGTTGCCGGCTATCCCCGGGTAAACCGGAGGTTCCCTCCCACCGGGGAGACATGCCGAACAAAGGCAGTCTCTAGACAAAACATGCGTACACCGAGCTCCGAGGCATCAGAGGAAGAGGAAAAAAACCACCCCAAAAATCAACCCAATGGAGTGAAAAATGGCAGCGATTTGAGTGGGTGCAACAACGAGGTTAAGGAGAGTCGGTGCGCCAAAAAAACCCCCAGAACTATGAAATTTAATTTTTTTTTTCCAAGAGAAAAACTTGCCTGGCAGCCTTCACAGGATCCTGGATCGTCTGGGGTGAGTGAGCCGGGCTCCCCAGTATCACCCCAGAGCGGATCTCAAGCAGTAAGAGGGCCCTCGACCCTTACCCGCCTCCAACACCAAAGGGGATGGTCCCCTCAGGACCTAACAACCCTCTGGGAGGCTGAAGAAATCCTCCTTGACTGTCTTTTTAAACCCCTAATTATTTATCTGACTAAATCTTCTCTCTTTTTTTTTTTTATTTTTTTTACAGCACTAGGTAATCAGAACAGACTGTAGGTTTTGCACCTCCACCATCTGCTGGAGACAGAGAAATACTGCAGGACTGCAGGTGGCAACTTAGGATACAGGGCAAAGTTTTGTTAAAACTTCTGTCTCCATCTGCTGGAGGGGAGGCAAAACCCAGGAGTCTGGATTGATCCGGGTACGTACAGGGAACCAGCTATATTATTTCAGTATCGCTGGTTAAGGTAAAGTTATCCAGGAACACACCCTAAGATAATTTTCAAACCTAACAGACCATATTCAGACATAGCCAGTTAGATTTCAAAAAGCTATCCTTCCTCATTTATTTTTAATTTTTATATACCGACATTCTTGTATAATATACAAATCATACCGGTTTACATTAAAACAGAAGATGCAGGCAAAATGTTTCCTTTGTCTAATACATTGAACATTTATAACAAGGAAATTGTTAACACGGGATTAAAACTAAGAAAAACATGGAGAAAGATAAAACAAAAGAGGAAGAAACATAGAAGTTTAAAAATGAAAAGGAGGCACAATGGGTTGCACGAAGGGGTGCACAAAGGGGAGTGCCCGCCCCTTTGTCGCGTGACGCCTGGTGGAATGGCGCCGTTTACCGGCTCGATGCTAGGCGGGATGACGTCAGGTAGCTTTATTTGAGGATATTCAGCGGGATTTTTATTCCACTGAAAATCCCTGATAAATTAAGCTATCTTCCTAACTTTTGCTGGGTAAATTGGGAGGTCCATATTCATTTAGTCGGCCAACTCAGAAGTTAGATGGCTAAATGAATATTTGAGCACTTATCTGGCTAAACTCTAGGACAGGGGTCGGGAACCTTTTTGGCTGAGAGAGCCATGAATGCCACATATTTTAAAATGTAATTCCGTGAGAGCCATACTAACTACAACCCCCCACCCTCCTGACTCCCCCAAGACCTACCAAATTAATTTACTACAACACCCCCATCCTCCTAACCCTCCCCCCACCCAAAGACCTGCCAAAAGTCCCTGGTGATCCAGCGGGGGTCCAGGGCTCGCAGACAAATCTTTAATAAAAAAAGTAAAAATCTAACAAAACCCCCCACCCTCCTGACGCCCCCAAGACCTGCCAAAAGTCCCTGGTGGTCCAGCGGGGGTCCGGGAGCGATCTCCTGGACTTGGGCTGTCGGCTGCCAGTAGTCAAAATGGCGGCGACGGCCCTTTGCCCTCACTAGGAGGTCCTTATTCAGTGGAACGGTTAGTGGACAAGTTATCCAGCTAAAGATGGCCGATAACTTGCCCCGCATATTTAGTGGGATAAATGTCCCGCTCAATATAGTTGCTTAAAGTTATTCGGCTACATGTAGCCGAATAACTTAACATAAACAAACTGCTATATTCAAACATATAGCTATGTTTAAGTTATCCAGCCATGTGCGGCAAGCTAACTTGCTACTTAACCGGATATCTTGAAAAAAATATTCGGCTAAGTAGCGCAGTCATAACAATGAAAAATCTTTCAAATACAGGGGCCTCCAGGGCAATCTCCTCCCTCTTCCCCACAATATCTTATGAAGGCCCTGTTGAGCTGTTATTTCACCCCCAAAAAATGTTTGAGAGAAGAGGCTCCTTGTGCCATTTTGTTTTTTTAAATATATATTTATGAGCAGCTTGCCCCTCCAGGTATACTCCCATTCTTGGCCTCACACAGACGGTCAAGTACTGGGTCTTAAGTCTATAATGGCACTTCAGCAAACAGAATATTTTAGTGGTAATGTGGAGATGTGTTATCCTGAGCCAGGGCAGGCTAATCACAAGTAGTATGGATCACAGTATTCCTGAATAGTCAAGAAGGAAATATTGAGGACTATATTCAGACTTAAACTTATCTGGCTAACTCTGAAGGCATATTCAGCAGTGCAGCCACACTACTGAATATAGCCGGTTATATTAATCAGTAACTGGCTAAGTATAGCCGGCTAATTTTAGGACAGCTCTTTGACTTGACTAGACTTAGCCAGCTAAGTCATCTTTCTAACTCTGATTGGAGTTAGCCAGTTAGCTTAGCTGGCCAACTCACCTCCCAGTTATGCCCCTGAACCATCCTTAACTTATCTGACTAAGTTCTAGCCTCCTAATTTATTAGCTGGCTAGAATTTACTTCATATGTATTTATAGTTTTTTCTGCTGTCTTTCTACTTCCTGGCTACTCTAGCCTCCCAAGTTCTATCTCCTTGTTATATGTAACTTTGCCTGCTTTGACCTTCTTGTTATTTGATTACCTAATTATATAATTATTATTGGTTATTTTCATTTACTTAGACCCCTAGTTCCATGTAAACCGGTTTGATATGAATCCTTTTCATGAAGATCAGTATAGAAAAATGTTAAATAAATAAATAAATAAATTTAGCAGGATAAAGGCTGAATATAGCCAAGAAAGCCAATTAGGTAGATAACTATTACATTATCCATCTAAATGGCTTTTGAATTTCGACCTCATTAAGAACAGTGATGTGATTCCTGGTACAGATATCCAGCCAGGCCTGGTTTTACAGCAGTTTAGCTCCCTAGTTCTGAGCACATGCAGATTCCCCCTGCACAAGGACTAGAGAGTAGAGGGAGGAGAGTTACTCACCTCCTGCCCACACTGGTATATCTGAAGCTCCTCCAAGTTGAAATGTAACCACACTGGTGATGGCTGTCGCAGGATCAGACGCAAGGAGGTTACCTGATCAAGATCACAAAGCATCTGTGTGCAAACACAAGACAGAAAAAGAATACACAGTGGCTACCCAGCAGTTACAGATCTTATTTTCATTGATTAGGAGTGTGGGTATGGGGTTCTCACAGGCCGGCTTGCAGATAAGAACTTCTAATCCTTCATTTAAGCAAGTTACTGTATAGACTACTCGAAATATCAACTTGCCTAATTCTTAAATTAATTTAAATGCTCCGCTTTTACAAAAGAGACTTTTGTTCAAGATAGATTACAGCAAAATTAATCTATAATGCATATAAAGATTGAGTTGTATTGGCATTAGTCCCTGCGCAGAAGTAGGGCACACAACTATGAAACAAGAGATTATTTTTTACCTTTCAGAATAAAGTGCTTAGAAGTCAAGATGGATTCTCAGTGGGACTACATTTCCCAGACTCCCTGGCTTACTGAGTTCTGGTGGAATTTGAGCAGAGGTGCTGAGTCACAATGATTCAGCAGAACTGCACTAATAGGCTAGCAGGTGCTATAAATAAAAGAGAAGAGGCAGCCAAGAAAAAGGCAGTATGGGTGAGTATGGCTGGAAGGGAACCAGAGGTAGAGTAGCCAGCTCACCAAACCCAAACATGGAGGAAAACTAACTTGACAGCTCAGCACTAAAGTTAAGTGGGATGCTAGAAAGTTTTAGTGGGAGTTTTCTTGTTCTAATTGTGGAGACAAGCAAGTTTGCTTACCGTAAACGGTGTTTTCTGTAGACAGCAGGATAATTTAGCCATGCTGTCTGGGTGACGTCATCCAGATCGTCACGAGGCACAGATTTACTCTCCAAGTTCGAAGAGCTTTCTGAACTGCATCTGCGCAGCTGTTCCCACACTCCTAGATTTTGTCTCCTCATTTTTCAAGCAAATATCTATTGAGCATCATATATGAAACAGATGCCTGTCCAGGGAGCTGGGCAGGGACGCATGTCTAAATTTTCCTGCTATCTATGGAAAACACTGTTTACGGTAAGCAAGCTTGCTTTTTTTCCGTCGATAAGCAGGCTATTTAGTAATTGATCCATTCATTCTATCCAGCTGCTCCTGTCCACACTGCTAGTGATGTAGCTCAGCTGCAGCCATAGAAGCTTGACCTCTTATAGAATACCTTCTGGATAATATCTGGCCTCCTCCAACTTGCTGGTACTAGTCTGGTTGGTTTCGGGGAGTTGTAGATAGCTGGTACCAACTCAGCTACCCCATGACTTTTTGTGTCACTAGATTGTATTTTTATCTGCCTTCCCCCCCCCCCCCACCTTTTTTTTTTTTTTAAAGTTACCACCTTACTGACAGTATGTGGACACCAATCTGCCAATACTGACCCATGGCTCTTGCCTGAGCTTCGGCAAAAGTATTCAAAATGGCTGCCGTTCCCCCGCTGAGAGGGAACGGGTCAGCCCAAGGCCCCGATCTTTTAACTGCACCTTGAGGTTTTGCTGAGCTTACTGCTGTTACAAAGGAGCTGCCTCCCCCTCCAGGAAGGCAGCGGGAGCAAATGCCTGAACGGGAGAGCCTCGAGGAGGACTCCCCACAGGCAACACACAAAGATGGCCACGGCATCGTTGGAGCAGATAAAACACCAGCGAAATCGTGGTGAGAGGGAACGACAGGGAGCCCGAAATGAAGAAAAAACGCGGCGAAATTGCACCAGAGCCGTCAAGGACTGCAGCCGTCAAGAAAAAAAACCTCTCAGGTTGCTCATTTTTTTTTTTTTTCTCTCTCAAACGGGTGAGTGCTACAGAGTAAGTTGCTTACCTGCCTGGAGCCCCATGAGGTAACCAACCCCAGCTCCTAAGCCTGTAACCAGGAGGGATGAACCCGCAGGATCTGCCTACCCCCTGGAAGGACTGAAAAGTTACTCCTCTCGTCTTAATCTTTTTTTTTTTTTCTGTTTGCTTGATTCAGAGCTATAAAGTTTCTGCCTTTCTTATTTATTTACCGTATTTTTCGCTCCATAAGCCACACCTGACCATAAGATGCACCTAGGATTTAGAGGAGGAAAATAATTCTGTTCCCATGACAGGCTCTGTACGGAGGTCCCTACTCGTGGCCTGGTATGCTTTTCATTAATTTCAGCTGTTAAAAACTGCTAATCAGTTCTGAAAATCCACATTGCTTCAAATGCAAGAAACATTTTATCATAAATCACTGAACTATACCATGAACTAAAAAAGTAAAGGTTTGTATGTGTCCTCTATCCCAGGCAGTATAATACCCTCATGATTTTCTAATATATCTAAACAAATGAGAAGAAAATGGCTTGTACTAACCATAAACTTTGATGCCACGTATCGTCTTCTGCCGGCAGAGCTTGAGCTCCCTGCTTGTCTGCTGTTCCCGGGTTGCATTTTACAGCGAAGCTCGGGCTGGCACAGGTCAAACATTAGCTGTTTGAACCGCGTGCGCTACGGAGGCCCCTCCAGTTCAAACAGCTCCCTGCCGGTCTGCTGTTCCCGAGGTGCTGCCGACCTTCGCAGTTAAGATGCACCCCGGGAACAGCAGACCGGCAGGGAGCTCAAGCTCTGCTGGCAGAAGATGATACATTTGACCTGCACCACCATACTGATTGGGCTGAGTTGGGAGGAGGAGGAGGGAGACTGCGTGCGAGAGGGAGAGATGCTACATTCGCTCCATAAGACGCACAGACATTTCCCCCCCACACACACACTTTTGGGGGAAAAAAGTGCGTCTTATGGAGCGAAAAATACGGTAATTTATTAATTTTTTTAAAGGGAAACTGTCTAAACCCAAGAATCAGGGCAAGACTGCAGGGTTTGTACCACCTCCATCTGCTGGAGACATAGAAATACTGGAGGGATGCAGGAGGCACACCAGGTTAAGTGAGGGCGCCCTTCAAGTTTTTCTCTGTCTCCATCTGCTGGAAGGGAGCATTAACCCACAGTCTGGACTGATCCGGGTACGTATAGGGAAAAAGGAGTTGGAGTGTGTTTCTAGTTCCAGCAGAGATGAAAGGGTGGGTAGGGTAGGGAAGGGCGAGTAATCCTTTATCTAAATAAAGAATGAACAGAAGGCAGGGCCAAGTGACTACCTTGGCTGGCACACAGTGCTCTTTGTGGAGGTAAATCCTTTACATGCTCTAAAAATAGAGTTTTAAAACAAAATCCGCTGAATCTGCTGGCTCAATCTTGGCTCTTTTGCTCCCTTTTTTTGGTCTAATTTCCAGTCTCTTGGATTTGTCTTTATGAATTTTGATTTCTTATAGTTTAACAATTTTCAGGCACCTTTAATTCTGCCCACTAAATAATCTGAGAGAAAGAGCTGACTGAAGGGATACAGATCCCTTCTGTTTATATACATATCTAAGCTCTAGTTCTAATTTGATGTCCTGCAGTTATAAAACTCTTCAGTTATACACAATGTGGGGCTGGGGCCTATGAAAAGCAAGAGGCTCCAATGCCACAGTCTTAGGCTTAACGTGTCTACCTCCCCCATCCCTGTGCTGACCTGCTGCCTGAAAAGAGACACGTACTCCTGCGACCCATCCTCCGTATGTGGGTTGGGCATCAAGCAGTAATTCCGTAGGCATGTTCGCCACTTTTTCGGACCCTCACTGGAACTGGAGGGTCTATTCTGCTGGATACGCATGCTCAGGAAGGCCGTGTAGTAATTCTTGAACACAATCTCCTGCACCTGAAAAGCAGACAGACCAACCAGCTGGTGCGGGCTACTAAATTCCCACTGTTCCCAGTCAGACCTCCCGCACCTCATTCTGTGTTGAGTTTATAGGATCACAAATGCTAAATGGATGAAGATCTACAGTCAAAATAGAGGACCAACAAAAATCCACAAATTGCTATGTGCTAACAATTACAAAAAGATTGTGGGCCAATGCTTCTAAACAGCAAACAAATGTTAAGGTGTGCAACAACTTCATAAAATGTATACACATTTCCAAAGGTATGTGGAACAATTTACATACGTTTTATACATGATAAAAGCAAATTGAACACCAGTCAAAAGAGCAACAAAACTGTGACAGACCCAAATCAGTTAAATTACAATACCAATGAACAAAGAAGCACTAACTAATATCCAAAATAAAGGAAAAAGGTGAATGGAAGGAACTTGACCAGCGAGGCTGAATGCCAAAATCAGGGCTCCACCAAAACACCTTAAATAATTATTTTACTTATGGTTCAGTAAACTCAAATAGGTTTTTCTTAGATTTTGAAAATGCTGCAGTACCAAACTGTGCATGGTCCAAAGTACAAAACTGCAAAGATAATGCTGGAAAAAAAAAAAATCAGTTTGTAAACTGTCATACAGCAAAGACGATTCTTGTATACCGGAATAAACGATTTGTAAAACACTTCCGATGTTGAGAAATAATGAAAATAATGCCGAATCCAATATATTTTAACCAAGTTCACAACTGTCAATACAGGCTTTCAGAAGAGAGTTATGCTTCCCTCTGATAAAACTAGGTCCACATTAATGATGTATTGAAGCCTTCAAAGTTTCCCTTCAAACTGCGCGGAGTTTTTGGTTTTTTTTAACTTTTCTTAAGAAAATGGATTGTGGGCTTTGAGAAATTGTGTATTTCCAAATGTATATGTATTTATTGTTGTGGAATTAATAGCTCTAATCATCTTAATTGCTCATTTGCAAATCTCAGCATGGGCAAAATTCAAAACTGAGTGGAGGTGGTTGGCAAAGGTGATTTCCAAGTGTTTTTTCCATAGGGCCAGGCAGGGATGGGGGTGACAGTGTGATAAACATCTCCTTTTCAGAAAATGTCTCCCCCCCCCCCCGAATGCCTGACACTGTCCTGAACTGGTTAAAAACCTTCAGAACCAACGACATAGCCAGAACATTTCTAACCAACACTGGCTGGATTTCCCAGCTTGCTGAGTGCACTCCTGAAATAATGAGTACACATACAGTGCAGCTTTCTTAGCATTATAGAAATACTTTGCAACATCCACGGCTGACCGCTCACTTACATCAACAGCCTTGGCCTGTGGAAATGTGACATCGATGACAGCCACCCCAGCTCGAGCAAAATCCGTCTTCACGTCCCCCACCTGCAAAGTGACAGGACCCTTGATGGTGCAAAGCACAGGGTCTCGGGACATCCTGATCACACCTGCAAGAAAAATTTCTGTATACAGTTTATTCTTCTTTTATCAGTTTGGGGTATTTGTGCAAATCCAGTGAGGTGAGCAGACCTGAGCTGAAGGTTTTAGAGGAGGCACTCACACACAGCTCCAAGATTTTAGGTTTTCCACAATAACCAGCAGTGCAAACTGGGTAATGTTGGAGTAGTCAGCTATACCACCTGCTCTGGGATGCCACTGAAATTCCAGAACATTCATGCACAGCATTCATATCATGAGGGCAGCATCCCAACATGTGTAGGTAGAAATGCTTCTCTTTCAGTACCGAGCAGCCTGGGTGAAATAAATGGTTCTGCATGGCTTAGAAATCCTTCAGCAAATTTTTGACAAATGCTGGTTTTCTGAATCATATTCTTACAGCTTATTAATTCAGTCTACTCTAGACAACTGTGATGAGGTGGGTACCTCACACAGCCAGGAACTGTGCAGGGATAGGGCAAAAGTAGCCAGAGACATGGAGGGTGTTGTAAAGAAAATCTAAGAGGTAAGAAAAAGAAGAACAGAAGCTTGATGGGAGTTGTAGTCAAAAGGGAAACAGAGCAGCTGGGAGATATAGTTCCAGGGAGTCTTAACCTAAAACCCAATCAGAAGGAACAGCCCCAGAAGAATGTGATAGTAATTAGGGAACAGAGGTAAGGATAAGAATATACCTAGAGAGAACAGAGTTTCTCTTAAGCAGGAGACTGCTCAGGAAGAAAGAACCTATTGGAGCAGCAAGTGGGGATATCCATGTAAGGGGACTGAAGAGCCAGAGGCTTGGAGCTAGCAGGGTGACAGGAGGCAGCAGGGAAGGGGGTTTTGGTTGCCACATAGAGTTTATGCCAGCCTGTGTTTAAATACCTGCTGTACATGTCAGCAGTGATCCTGCTGTCTCAGGAAAGTGGTTAGGCTGTTATCAGTGAAGAAACAGACTGAAAAATAGACACTGTTTAATGCAAGTGCTTGGCCAGGCTGCTGTTTCCAGGCAATCCAGAAAGTATTCAACCACACAGGATCTGTCTCATCCCATACCCCATCTTAGACTTAGTGCATTTCCTGGTCATTTCTTAGCTAATTTCATTCTGGCTGTATTACTGAGACCTTTTTTTTTTTTAATTATCTTTTTATTGGACTGCAGCTTAAACGAACAATTAGAGCTGTGCAAAGAGAACTGAATGGCTCAGTGTATTGGCACAGGATTACAGAGCTTTACATCTGACTCAGACTTGTAGTGACAAAGTCACTGCCACCTGAAAAACAGAATTATGGTTTAAAGTCCACATCACAATTTGGCACATACTGGCATCACTGCTGGCTGTCTCAGCAGAGGTGCCACAATTGCACAGACTCTGAGAATGAATTATCCTCTTACCTACAGAGGTAGAGGTCCCTTCAGAGCAGGGCTGAAACACATTAGAAGGGCAGTGTGAGGAATCCTGTACCGTTGCAGCCCATGTTGTTCTTGTGGTGGGCCAGCGTGTGAAACTGCACTGCTGCTGCCCGTGCTGTCCCTGTACTGTGTTGGGGTAGGGGTGTGTGTGTCTGTGTCTATGTGTGTGGTCATTGCAGCAAACGTCCTGAGGCCAAGAGCTATGCACCAGAGCTCCTTCCAGAAACGTATAACATGGGCTCTAAATCTGGCCACCAGGTGTTATCCTTAATGACTACTATGGCTTTCTCTCCTTCAGAGGCAGTGAACGCTGACTCCCCAGCCCCACCTGCCTGGAGAGCAAAATGTCTGATCCTGGAGTCAAACCAGGAACATTTTTCATAAAAGCCCACGCAACACTGTCACTGAGCCACCATGCTGGCTTGCGTTATCTATATTATAAAAGTATTAGGGACTCTGCATGAGAACTTCAGCGCAACAGCGCATGCACACACACAAATCCAACGAGTGAGGGAGGATAGACCCCAGTGGCAAAATAAATCACCAAGCCCCAGAGACTGTAAGAACCATTGCAGCTGCTTTGCAAGAAAGACCTGGTGAGTGACTGGGTGCCAACGGCATACAAGGAGCCACAAACAAAACACTGAAACTCCAGCCATGACTCTGCATCGCACAGGGAATCCCTGATGGGCCAGCAGAGCAATCAGCAATAGCAAAAAATGATCCGAACAATACTGAAACAGGAGTCTCATGAAAACTGCAGGTCACGTGGCAGAGAGTAGAGGGGAAGAAAAAGAGGAGAGGGAGGACAAGTGCAAAGTAGGTGCAAGAGGGAGCAAAAAAGGGCGAGTAAATAGACATTTATTTAAATTCTTTTACTATACCGATACTCAAGACGAGGACATTAGGAAAGAAAGTGTAGAGTGCAATGAGAAAAGCATGGCCAGGCTCCTGTATTCTCCCTCCACAGCCTCTCTATATCCCCCCCAATACACACAAGCCTCTGCCCCCAACCAACACTATTCACTCCCTTATACACCCAATTACTTCCTCCTCTTATGCCACCATTCCCCACAAAAACATATGCTCAAACACCTAGCCCCACATCCATACACTCAGCTACAGCTACTCACACCACCGAAAAGCCACTAAACATATCACCTACTCACCCCACTCGCACTGATACCACCATCACCACCCACACAACCACAAATCCTTTCACAATAACCACCATACGTCATTGACAACACCACCACCACCACACGCACAACGCACCTCACTGCACACCCAGTCACAGCACTCATCCCTCTCTCCACATAAATAAACCCAGACACCCCTACACACAGCCACCAACACCATACACCACTGGAAACCCTATGGTAACACTCACACCCTGCACACCACCACACATCTGCACACCCCTGTAAACCCAGTTGCAACACTCAGTCCCCCTACACACCTACTCACCCCCTAACCACTCATTCCATCACAATACCACACACTGCCCACTCCATAAAATCACATCTTCTCATACACTCAGCTGCACCCCCCCCCCCCCCAACAGCCAACCACTGCAAAACATGTCATAACACTCACCCTCCCACACAAAAAACATACACACGATCAATGCCCACCCACTCATATATCTAATGCCCCCACACCTCCACCAACACAAATAGCATCCACAAATCCTCTGTACCATCACATCACACCAAGGTGAGCCTAGCAGTGCATCTGTGCATATGTATGCATAGCAATGTTAATCTGGAGCAGAGGGACAGGCTAGCATGCAGCTGAAGCAGGAGACCTGAGGCAGTGCAGGCCCACGGCAGGCAGAATCAGCACCACAGCAGCAATGGGGGCCCAGCAGCAAAAAAGCTGCTAGGGTTTCCTAGGTCCTACCAGCAGCACGAACATGAGGCCAGAGGTGGGAAGGGGAGAATGGGAGGGGATGGGCATGAGTTAAACGGAAGGGGAGAGGAGAGGACAGGGGAATTAGGTGGGAGAAGAGAAGAGAAGGAATTTGGAGGGGGACAATTGGAGGGTGCAATGGGCAAACTGTGTGCATCCACACACACACCCTTCCATCCCCCCTGTATATCCCCACAGACACAAACTCATCCCCCTATGCCTATCCTGCCCACATCCATACCCACACATCCACTATACAACATACCCAACCAATCTACACCACAGTCATTACCATCACCAACCCTTCCCCACTACACAGTACAAACATGGGGAGGAAGACAAAGGGGAGAGTGCGAGGGAAAAAGCATGTGTACACACATCCCATCCCCAGCACATCCACTACCATCTGCACACCAACACCCACTACCCCATATACACCACCCTGCATCTCCCCTGCACACACACACACACTCATATCCACGCAAACCCTATACGCTCCCCCCCTTTGTAACACTCCATCCTAATTCCATATCCACACGTACTTGGGGAGCGAGGGGAGAAGGGGAGAGTTTGAAGGCAAAAGTGCGCAAGCACACCCCGACCCCTATCCCAATACCACCCTTCCAGCCCCCCCCCCCAACACATACCCACCCACAGGACAAAGTGGAGAGTGCAAGGGGGAACCGTGCCCCCCCATCCCTACACCACTTGCGATCCCCCCACACACAGCAAGCCTATTATGTATGAATCCAAAATATCCAGCAACTCTCTCTCTTTGGAAGCAATCCTCTTCTGCAATCATTCCCCTTTTTGGCTTATATTGCCCCTACACTAATAAGTATCACGGTAAATACTGTAGGCTTATCATCAATGTCCTGTCAAAATGGTACAACATACTCTCTACACTACATATGAAGCAGTCAGAAATTAAAAGAGGTTTGTACCCTAAAAATAAAAAATTGCATAGTAAAGGGTGCAGGAGGGAACGGAGGTTGTTTACCTAGAAGTAGCCCAAAATTAGCCCAATAAACCCAACATGAAATATCCCAATCTGGTAAATACTATATACGTATGGACCTTAGTTTTCAGTTTTTAATTTAATTTCCCAGGACTTTATCAGTGTTTATATTCTGCTGAACAAAAATAGGAGAAAATAAGTAGAACAAGTCATTTTTTTATTTTTCTCCCGTGTTTGTTCATTCGAAGACATAAAATAAAAACTGAAAACAAAGATCACTATATGCCACTGTTGTGTTCTGTAATCCGAGCTTTTTTTTAGCATTCACGTGACTGCACCAACTAGATTTTCACTAATAACGGAACATGAATTTAAGAAATCAATGTAAATGCTAATCGCAGTTAAAATTCCTCGCGAAACCCCAGGCATCAACGTATGCAGAAATGAATGAGCAGCATTAACATTATTACAAGGAGAAAAGGTTTTAAATGTAGCATTCAAAAACTACCCATTTTACGACTCTCCCTCATATTTAGATATTTCAATTATCAATCTTGCTTTTACCATCCAGTGACTATTTGCTTTTAAAGGTGACGGATTCCTCCCCTCGGTTCTTAAGAACGTCCTACCACACGCCCAATAGTAAAATGGCCGCAGTAGACTTCAGCGGCGGTCACGTGATTTCCTCTCTGCTTTTGTTCACAATGGCTGCGCTGTAGTTTTTGGACCCTTAACTAAGATGGCTACCGGCGGCTTCAGTGTGGCTCACATGATATATATATCTACAACCTCTCGTTAGCACAATCACCATGGAAATGGCTGATCCCGCAAGCAAATCCCCTCCCTTCTGGATTAGAGACACGCAGGGCCTTCATGAACCGTCTTTATCCCACGCGTTACCCTGTGGAGCGGTGGTAGATGGAACCGGTTGCACCTGCTACAGGTTCGGTTATTTATAGCCTGCCGGAAACTGCTGGCGACTCTGCCCTAATGGACGGTGATAGCAACCCTTGCGCCAGCACCTGCTTGCTGATCTACAGTCTCTTTGTTGTCATTTCATCTCAAAATCATGTCTCCCTATTATTTTTTTTTACTGTATATCATTATAATTTGAATTTATAATACAGTAGGCCCGCTGTCTAAACAAGTAGGCTTTTATCCTGTCACATCGTGCTCACAATTTTACTTTTTACCTTTACGTAGAACCTTGATTTGGCACCTTTCGTCGCTCCTGATCGGTACACTCTCAATCCCAGCCTCCTTACCAGAGCCGGAACCGATATTTCTGCGCCCAGGAAAGAAATTCAGAATTACACCCTCTCCCAGTATATACATGCATGCTCAGACGATCAAAGAGAGGGATACACTAAAGCAAGCCGATTTAGAGTACAAAAAGTAAAATCAAAATAGCAGGTGCAATGATAAAGTTCAAATCTAAACTGTGAATAGGGGAGGGGCAATTCACAATAAATTCTTACCTTTAGAATATTTTAACATGTCAAAGGTAGACAATGTTCATCCATATGGGAAAGATCTTTACTATATAATGTAACAGCAGTAGAACTGTCAGCCTAAAATACACTTATTCCAGAGAATACTCAGGTACAGTGCCATACATTAACAGGCTAGACCAGGGATGGCCAATAGCCAATCTTTTATACATGAATAACCACAAATTCAGAACCTGCAGTAGTAAGAGTCCCACACCTTTGAAGAGCGCAGAGTTGTAGCCCCCCCCCCCCCCCCCCAACACTGTGTTTCTCTTTCCCTACACTCTATCCAGCCTATGTCCCTCTCTCCCCCTACTTCTATTCTGCCCAACCTCTCTCACTTTCTCTCCATACTCTAGCCAGCCTCTTTCCACCCCTACACCCACATTCTACCTAGCCTCTTTTCCTGTTACTCTATACGCCACACAGTCTGCCTATGCCCACACCCTGTACACTATCCGGCCTCCTTCCATACTCTGCCCAGCTTCTTTATGCTCCCTCACTCTACCTAGCCTCTTTTTCTCTCTCCCATCTCCATACTCTACCCCCCCCCCCCCCTCTCTTCTGCTGTACACCACCACCGCTGCCCCGCCTCTCTCCCCTCCCTCCACACACTTACCTCTCCACATTCTGGCCAGCCCCTCTCCCCAGTTTCACTCATTGGTACCCTACACTCTGAAGAGTGCCTGCAGTGCTACACACCAGCCCATGGCAGCCCCCCAAAAGGACAGTATGATGCTGCAGGCACCTGTGCAATGTAAGCAGGAGCAGCTGGTGAGAGAGATAGTGACAGTAGGCAAAGATAGACAGGAGGGTTTGTAGGTTTGCTGCTGCTTTTTATGTCCCCCTTAGACCTCCTTGCAACTTACTTCCTTCTGCAAACACAAGTGCAGTGCTGGTTAGATTCAAAAGGAAGGTCCAGGCCCAGCAACAGCAGCAGTTCAGAGCCCCAGCGGTGGTCCAGTTGCTAGGTCACATATCCAAATAGGGCCTACTTGTGTTCCAGGTCCCATTTTAAATTTGCTTGCAGTGAAGGTTACACTTCAACGAATGTAACTTTCCCTCCACACCAGCTGTAGCTCAGGCTGGAGGGAGGAGGCATTGTTGCTGCTGTCATTCTTCTAATCAATGCCAAGCATAGGAGAAGGAGACATGGGGAGGGAAGAATCATCATACTTAGTGGCCCAACTTTTGATGGAGGGGGTAGAGCTCCTGCAGTGGCCCCTGTTCCAATGGCTACAGTCAGGGCATGACCTAAAGGGATGCAAAATACAAGGGAGGAGTCCCATGGGCCCTGTAATGCAACACCTAGGGAAGCAGCCCCAGTTTCCCCCCCCCCCCCCCCCCCCCGGTCCTTACCATCCTTTTGTTCCAAACAAACCCATTCCCAAATTTGTCCCTTCTCCCCACTACTCACCAGCCCCACCTTTGGCACAAACTCCCCTCAGACGTAAGCTTAGAGCTCATCTTCAAACCTTAGCTCTTTCGATTAGCTTCAGCAGGGGTGTGCTAGGTGTTTTTGCTGCCCTGTGTGAACAGTTACTGGACTGACCTTCTTAAGTTTAAAAAAACAAAACCCACCATATCATTTTTATTAGTTTTCAGATAAGGCCAGGATAATGATATTAGGTACCCTAGGCTAAATTTACAGCCTTGTGCCCTCCTCTCCTTGGTCCTCCTCATACATCATTAAAAATTATGTATTTATAACACCTTTTACATGAAAAATTAGTCTTGTGAAATAAAATTATTACTAAAACCATGTGTATTAATATTTACATGCAGTGCCAAGCAGAAAACCTTGAAAAAAGAGACTTGGAACCCATATTGCATTAATCCTGTTGTATCACATGCTTAATGTGGACTTGGGCCTCACAAAGTTAGAATAAGCAGAATTACAATTAGAATATAGCAAGCCTCCCCTACCAAAACAGCACTAACACTCAAACAGTAACAACCCTACCAGTAAAAAAGCAACACTGGAAATATTACACCAGGCCCTAACACACCACTATAATCTATTAAAAAAAACAAAAAAACCAGAACAAGCCAAGCTAACTTAGAGCCCTACCCAGAAACTACATGTTAGCAGAATACGTCACCTTAGTCACACATGCAGAACCCAGATAGATCTTCAACAAATACAGAATAAAAAGACCATAAATTATAAAAAGAAATATGCAGACAAAAACTGAACTGGAAACCATAACAAGCCAGACTCTGTATGCAGTGTAACAATGGAAAACCAGAAATAGTACCATGTCTCATAAAAAAACAAAATCAAGAAATATAAAATAATAAAACCCCTACTAATAAAAAGAAAATTTCAAACCTGTGTTGAATATAATATTCAGTAATTAAAAACATACACATTTTTTTTAAATTTCCCAAGCCAAAATTTACAGCAGCAGAGAGCTGCTATATCTTTCATGGGTGAAGGAGAGAAGATTCCCTGTTCCACAACACACACACACAAAAAAAAAAGGGACACCCACACTCACACAGACACATGCTCACACAAACACTCCCTGGCTTAGTCCTTATAGACAGGCTCTCTCCCTGTCTTGTCTTCAGCCATTGCAGGATAGACTCCATGGCAGCCCCCATTTTCAGCCACCACAGGATGGGGTACATGGTAGCATGTCACATTTTCCTTTATCTGCCACAGGATGGGCACCACAGTAGGCCAACCAGACCTCAATCTTTAGCCATGGCATGGTGTAATGTGGACAAAAAGGCAGACAGCTCCTGCACCCCGTGATCCTCCTCCCCTTTTCTCGGTTGCCAGCTCTCAAGCGGAAGTGGTAAACTGGCAACTTCCATCCACTGCTGGCTGCTGAGAAGGGGGAAGGATTGTAGCATATAGTAGGCAGAGGAGATGTTTTGGTGATGTAGGGCAGATTTCTTGTGAGATGTTGGTCAGCTACCAATGCTCTAGGGAAAGACCACTTACACACAAGAGGAGGAAAGATAACACCGCTCATACAGTACAGATCTGAAGAATCTGCATTGCTGATCTTGGAAAAACTCAAGCCCTGAAATCTCTTAGCAATTTATGATCAGGTGTAGATATAATTTAGTATAAAACATTCTCTGATATATATACTTCAGTGAAGAATATAAAGTAGTAATTTATTCCTTTTTCTTTTATAAATAGAAATTGACAAATAACATTGTTATTGTGAATTTCTAACAGATTATCTTGTTAAGTTTCTATCAGAAATAAAACTTCCATTCACAACAATATAGTGACATAAGAAATACATTTGTAACCTTCTGGCACTATCTTGGTGCTTTTTAAGGGTATTGCATCAAGTTTTAAAGTCCTACTCATTACAATTCTTGAATACAAGGAATTGTACTTAAATAACTTTTTACATCTTTCCTTTAAACAGAAGTATTTAAATTGTAGGATGGTGGGGGCTGATGTGTTTGGACTGATGAAAGTGTGTTTCTTGCCTTTTTGGTTTTATGGAGAATCAGTTGTGTTAGTGAGAGATCATAAGAATCTCAAGGTAGATTTTGTTGGAGGACATTTAGCACAAGTTCCCAGAGGAGTGTACAAAAGTTTGTTAGGATGTTTTAATGTTGTAGTTTATGGTTTGATGGATTTGTATACATTGTAAATTGCCTTGAGCTTTGTTGGCAAGAGTGATAAACAAACAAATAAATACAACAGCTAATAACTTCTAAATGTAAACGTGTTGTCTCCTTTTGAAAGTTACAGCATTATATATCAGTGCTATAGTAACCCAAAGAACATTTCCATTTGTTGCGTTGTGTCATTGAGGTTGAGGGACCTCTTTTATATCATGGAACTAAACTTAAAACAGGACAAATATATTCCCAAGCCCCTTGCTATGTCCATGTCTTTTCCAAAATACACACTCCTACAGTGTCACACGTCTCTGAACAGATAGAAAAGCTAAGGTGTAGTGAAACAGGGAAAATGATCAGGACTTATGGCATTTGCAGCAGTTGGACATTTCCCTTTCTTCAGTTGTTCAGTGACATTTGAATATTATGACAAAGTATTTGACATTTTCCTTTATTATTACACAAAGGAGCCATTTCAACAAATAAAATTAAAATGTTACATAGAAATACATCTGAGACACAAAGACTGTAAAATAACATAAAAATATCCCCAAAAAACAATAAAACATTGTGAACAAGCTTACAAAATAAACTTTCAGTGCACTAAATGTGATTTTTGCTTGCAGTCAATGAGACACCCAATGCTTGAAGCCATAATATGACTGGATGAGGAAGCACTCATGAACACTGCCTTCCACAAATTCTTGAAAGGCGGTCCATAGAGCAGCACTCCACAGGGGAAAGTAAAGAAAGGAAAATCGCTTGTTCACCTTCTTTCCCCAGCAAAATGATACGTCTGTCGATGTTCAGGGAGGACATCATCTGTACAGTAAAGCCCTACTCAAGTACTACAGTATTCTGTAACATGGAAGTGCCACCCCTCTGAGTGATCCAGTCAATCCTTTCATTCTCAGGTCTCTCAGACCTCGAGTAAACATTTTAAGAACAATGTCCGAGACTTCACTTTAAAAATGTACTTGTTTGATTGATCTAATCTGCAGCCACATCTCTCTAGCATTTAATGGAATGGGGGTGCTACTGGCCGGTAAGGATAAATAAAGACAGAAAGAAGCATTTTCAGCAACAGTACAAATAGAAAAAAAAAATCTGGAGGTAAAATACAGATTTCTACAAATAAGAGAGTCATTGTACCAACTCTTTGTGAATCTGTGTCCAGGAGGCACTGCTGCGATAAATGCAGTAAGAATAAGCTACTTGAAGACACTTGCTGGGCTCCAAAATTGATTTCCTACATTAAAGCAATTCCCTTAAATAAGAGTGATTGGACTAGAATGGAAACCAAAAGCATACTGAGGACTCTGGTTACTTAATTCTTGTAGATATAGGACAGGAATGTGAGAGAAGTCAGGCAGGACTGACCACACCTTTTACTGCCATTCTCGGGACTAGCCAAGATCCTTAGCACCTGCTCCTAGAAGGAAAGGTGTGAGTTTTACTCGTATTAAAAGCAACCCCCTCCCCCCCCCAAAAGACCATCACTTTCCTTATGTCAGATACCTAACATGGTCCTGCAATGCCAAGAGTAGGAAAACATGTTGATGGCAGCTAACTACTGAACAAAGAGCCCCTACAACTCACAGCAAACATTCCCTTTTTTTTCATCTCTGGGTGGGCCTGTCATGTCACTGAGGTTACCAGATGCATATTTACTCTGTAAAGTGCAGCTCTACTCAGCAGGCTGCGCTATGTAGCAAGAGTCACCCTTTACACTATGGTTATTTCCTTTTATTTTGCAGCCCCGCAGACCACTGGAAACAGCCATGTTGGCAAGAACTTAGAAAAATAAACTAGAAAGTGAAACAGTGATTACTATTTGCCAGAAGTAATTTTCAAATATTGCACAGTAATTAAATGAAATCAATGCAAGTTTAATTGCTTTCCTCTTTGTTTGAGATACGTGAAAACCCAGCTGGCATGAGGCCTGGATTTTCTTTTCTTTTTTAAAAACATTAATAATTCTGTAATGTTTTTAGGGTCCCACAATAATTGAAGTCTAGTTACAGTCCAAGACACAAGCCCTTGCTAGATACAGACACATACCACTTACACACATAACAGCCTTATGTACTTGTGTAAACATCAGGAAAACTAAAGCTAAGACTGCGCCACATACTCTGCTACTTCCTCAGAAGATAGACGTCTGCAGCTCCTTCTTGAACATTCCTTCAAAGCTCAGATCTTTGGCCATGAGCTCATCTTCCACATCATCCAAGGCCCATTGATGATCTGTCAGTTCCAGGGCTTCCCATTCTGCCTGCAATGGGAGAGGGAGAACATAAAAACATAAGTTTTGCCATGCGGGGTCAAGTCCAAAGATCCATCAAGACCAGTGTCCTGTTTCAAACAGTAGCCAATCCAGGTTACATGTACCTGGCAAGATCCCAAAAGGTCAAAGATTCCATGCTGCTTATCCCTGGGATTTCCTCAAGTCCACCTTAATAATGGTTTATGGACTTTTCTTCCAGGAACTTGTGTAAACCTATTTAAACCCAGCTACAGTAACATCTTTCACCACATCCTCCAGCAAAGAATTCCAGAGTTTAATTATATGTTGAGTAAAACAATATTTTCTATTTGTCTTAACTGTATCACCTAATAATGTCATTGAATGTCCCCTAGTAAAAATATTTTCTGCTATTTGTCTTAATTGTATCACCTAGTAATGCCATTGAATGTCTCCGTGTCCTTATTTTTCAAAGAGTAAACAACTAATTCACATTTACCCATTCCACTCCACTCATTTTATAGACCTCTATCATATCTTCCCTCAGCCATCTCTTCTCCAGGCTGAAGAGTCCTAACCTCTTTAGCCTTTCCTCATAGGGGAATCGTTCCATACCCTTTATCATTTTGGTCACCCTTTTCTGTATCTTTTCTAATTCCACTGTGTCTTTTTTGAGATGCGGTGATCAGAACGGCACACAATACTCAAGGTGTGGTGGCACTATGGAGCAATACAGAGGCATTCTAATATTCTGTTTTAGTCTCCATTCCTTTCCTAATAATGCCTAGTATTCTACTGCTTTCTTTGCTGCCGCCACACACTGGGCAGAGGATTTCAGCACATCCACGATGACGCCAAGATCTTTTTCCTGGGTAGTGACTGCCAATGTGGAACCTTGCATCATGTAATTATAATTTGGGACCCTCTATGTACATCATTTTGCATTTGTCCAAATGCCATCTGGATGCCCAGTCTCCCAAGGTCCTCTTGCAGTTTCATACAGTCCTCTTGTGATTTAAAAACTTTGAATAATTTTGTATCAGCAAAATTTGATCACCTCACTCGTTCCCATGGCCCATCCCAAGTCAGCGGCTTTCTGCATGCATTAACCCTTTCATCCTGGACCTCAAACAGCTTAGCTGCCCTAAGGTTTTTAGATACTCAACTATAAAATGTAATTACTGCAAATAATGTCTGTGACCAATAAGAGGCAGCATGGCCAATCAGAACACTGCAGCAAGAATGTGCCAGTTATAAGGGAACACACTGTACTGTAGCAGAGCCCTGTTTCTCCTTAAGTCTAACAGAGAGGGGCGTATACTGCTTAATAGTTAGAGCAGCAGGATGAAAACCAGGGAAGCCAGGATTCAGATACCACTGATGCTCCATGTGATCACAGGCAAGTCACCCTTCATTGCCTCGGGACCTGATTTATTAAGGCTTTTCTCCCATTCTGTGTTTATGGGAAAAATGCTTAGTAAATGAGGCTCTTAGATTGTAAGTCCTCTCAGGACAGGGAAATACCTACAGTACCTGACTAACTCACTCTGACCTCAGATTTGGAAAGGTGCTTAACTAAATTTAACACTTCCATAATTGCTTTTAATGCGCATAAGATGACATTTTATGAGAAAGCTACACTAGCATCTAGTTCTGACCTTATGCATTGTATTTCCTTATTTCACTGCATCATCTCCAGTTATAAATATGTATTTTATTTAGCCATTTTATATACCATCATTCCAAGTGAAGATCACAACGGTTTACTAATATTGGGCATAAAGAGCTGTAGGATCATTAATAGCTAACGGCGGTGAAGTTCCAGAAAGTTCTGGCTTATTCCAGATTGGGTGTGGCTAACTCGGAGGCTGGGGTAACTCATTCAGAGAACCAGCAGAGTCCAACAGATTCAGCCAGGAGACAAGACTGTCTGTTTCCAATGCAGATAAGATCCAACTGTTTATTATTATTATTACATCTGTGTATTATATATTGCTCTGTGCTATCATTTCATTATCTTTCTCTTCTAGTTAAGGATTTTGTATATTAATTTGTTTGCTTTAAGATTCCAGAGGGGAAAAAACCCTCCAAACATTCCAGCATTTAAATCAGTATCCCTCTCTTTTGCATGCAGCTGGCTCTATTAATTTCTGTTTAGATACTAATATTGGGCATAAAGAGCTGTAGGATCATTAATAGCTAATGAAGGTAAAGTTCCAGAAAGTGTCCTGCTCTACCCAGCTTGACCAAGGTTTAAGTGTTTATCTCCCTGCCACCCACCCCTAGGTTTGTTTTTCTGATATAGTCTGCCGAAATTCATAATTGGCAACAAGACAAATTAGTAAATTGGTATTTCCTTAGATGTTAACCATCAATAAATTACCAAAATGAGGACTATCCAATGTAGCTATTGTGGAGCCTTTATTCTGAGGGAAATCATCTGGAAACTTGCCCCATTTGTGCAGAACTCTCTTCCTTGAAAAAGGAGCTGGCTGATGTTAAAGCTGAATTAGCTTCAATAAGGAAAGTCTTGCCCACTTTTCAATATTCAAGAATTAATTCCCCATTACCACAAAAAAAACCAAGAGTCAAGAAAAAAAGAGATACACAGTGGGCTCAGGTAGGATAAGACCTATGACCCACAGACACCCACTCTTTACGGCTGTGCAGCCCACAAGTCCACCCCACCCCCCACTCACACAGGGCATTAAAGAACTCAAAAAACAGGATTACAGTGGGCTCTGGTAGAATTAGACCTGTGATGCGGAGACACACACTGTATCAAGTACAACTAGTACAAAAAGCCTTCCCTGTACGTACCAGGATCAGTCCAGACACCTGGGTTGTGACTCCGCACCAGCAGATGGAGACAGAGCAAAACTTGTCGGGCACCCCTACATATAGTAAGGCGCCACCCACAGCCCGTCAGTCTTTCTCTGTCTCCAGCAGATGGGGCCGGTCCACCCACAGTCTTGATTGATCCTGGTTAGGGAATTAGCTAGTCAGGGGATTTTGATTTGAAAAAAAAAAAAAAAGAGAAGAAGATCAAGAAAAGAAGTCTTCAGAAAGCAGCGGAAGCCCGAGTCCTGTACGCCTCCCAGGGGGGTTGGAAGGTCCTGAGGGGACCATCCCCTCTGGTTGACTTGGACATTGTTGCTGTCACGGAGACGTGGTGGATATGGCCATACCGGGCTACAACTTGTTAAGGAAGGACAGAGAGGATAGGAAAGGGGAAGGAGTGGCTCTTTATGTCAGAAACAATATCCAAGCTTCTGAGCTGCAAGGAAGATGGGGAAATGAAGAAGCTATATGGGATGATGGGGCGTCCATTTATATTGGAGTGGTTTACAGGCCTCAAAATCAAAAGGAAGAGCATGACAGAGACCTGGTTGAAGACATCCAAAAGATGGGAAAGAAGGGAGAAGTGGTGATCATTGGAGATTTTAATCTGCCAGATGTAGACTGGAGAATCCCTTCTGCTGAATCTAACAATAGTAGAGATATAGTAGATGCCCTGCAAGGGGCTTTGTTCAAACAATTGGTAATGGAACCCACAAGAGAGGAAGCTATACTCAATTTAGTACTCACTAATGGAGATAATGTCTCTGATGTCCAAGTGGGAGCCCACCTCAGCACAAGTGATCATCAAAGGTATGGTTTCATATCACACAAAGTATACGGAGAAGAAGCACGAAGACCCGAGTTTTGTAGTTCAAAAACACAGACTTTGAGGAAATGGGGAAGTACCTGGAGGAAGAACTAAAAGGCTGGGAGAATATGAGAGATGTGGATCAACAGTGGACCAAACTAAAAGGAGCAATTATCAAGGCAACTAATCTATATGTTAGAAAAGTTAAGAAAAGCAAAAGAAAAATGAAACCTATCTGGTTCTCAAAGGAAGTGGCTGACAAAATAAAAGCTAAAAAAACAGCATTCAAGAAATATAAAGGATCCCAAAGGGAGGAGCACAAAGAAGAATAATATCTGGTACAACTGAGGGAGACTAAGAAAGTAATCAAGACGGCAAAAAGTCAAGTAGAAGAAAGGATTGCTAAAGAGGTAAGGAGAGGTGACAAAACATTTTTCAGAAACATCAGAGACAGGAGAAAAGTTCCAAGTGGTATAGTTAAACTGAAAGGTGAAAAGGATGAATGTGTAGAGAGAGACGAAGAAATGGCAGACATATTAAACGAATACTTCAGTTCTGTGTTCACCAAAGAGGACCCTGGAGAAGGGCCATCGCTAATTAACAAGAAACCGGAGGGGAATGGAGTAGATGTAACTCCGTTTACAGAAGAGAATGTATGGGAAGAGCTGGGAAAACTGAAAGTGGACAAAGCCATGGGGCCTGATGAGGTTCATCCCAGGATACTGAGGGAGCTCAGAGATGTGCTGGCGGGTCCGCTGAGAGACCTGTTCAATAGATCCCTAGAAACGGGAGTGGTGCCGAGTGATTGGAGAAGAGCGGTGGTGGTCCCACTTCACAAGAGTGGGAGCAGAGAGGAGGCTGGAAACTACAGGCCGGTTAGCCTCACCTCAGTGGTGAGTAAAGTGATGGAGTTGCTGCTGAAAGAAAGAATAGTGAACTATCTACAGTCGGAAGAACTGCTAGACCAGAGGCAGCATGGATTCACTAGGGGAAGATCCTGCCTGACAAATCTGATCGACTTTTTCGACTGGGTGACTAGGGAATTGGATCAAGGAAGAGCACTCAATGTCATCTACTTGGATTTTGGTAAGGCTTTTGATACGGTCCCACACAGGAGACTGGAGAATAAAATGAGAAGCTTAGGAGTGAGTGCCGAGGTGATGGCCTGGATTGCAAACTGGTTGACGGACAGATGACAATGTGTGATGATAAATGGAGCGGTGTTAAGCGGAGTGCCTCAAGGATCAGTGTTGGGACCGGGCTGTTCAATATCTACGTGAGCAACATAGCGGATGAGATAGAAAGCAAGGTTTGTCTGTTTGCGGATGACACTAAGATCTGCAACAGAGTGGACAGGCCGGAAGGAGTGGAGAGAATGAGACGAGATTTAAGGAAGCTGGAAGAGTGATCGAAGATATGGCAGCTGAGATTCAATGCCAAAAAGTGCAAAGTCATGCATATGGGGTGTGGAAATCCAAAAGAATTGTATTTGATGGGGGGTGAAGGGCTGATGTGCACAGAGCAGGAGAGAGACCTAGGGGTGATAGTGTCTAATGATCTGAAGTCGGCAAAACAATGTGACAAGGCAATAGCTAAAGCCAGAAGAATGCTGGGCTGCATAGAGAGAGGAATATCAAGTAAGAAAAGGGAAGTGATTATCCCCTTGTACAGGTCCTTGGTGAGGCCTCACCTGGAGTACTGTGCTCAGTTTTGGAGACCGTATCTACAAAGGGACAGAGACAGGATGGAGGCGGTACAGAGAAGGGCGACCAAAAAGGTGGAGGGTCTTCATCAAATGTCTTATGAGGAGAGATTGAAGAATCTAAATATGTACACCCTGGAGGAAAGGAGGAGCAGAGGTGATATGATACAGACGTTCAGACACTTGAAAGGTTTTAATGACCCAAAGATAATGACAAACCTTTTCCGTCGGAAAAAAATCAGCAGAACCAGGGGTCACGATTTAAAGCTCCAGAGAGGTAGATTCAGAACCAATATCAGGAAGTATTTCTTCACGGAGAGGGTGGTGGATGCCTGGAATGCCCTTCCGAAGCAAGTGGTGAAGACCAGAACTGTGAAGGACTTCAAAGGGGTGTGGGATAAACACTGTGGATCTATAAAGTCTACAGGATGCGTATTAAGAGTGGGTGGCTCGCGGGAATGACGGCTATTACCTGGAGATAATACCCTTATTCAATAAACATACACACAGTTAATGCAACTCCAACATTACTTTAAGCTTCAACGGCAAGAGGTAATGTGGGGGAAAAAAAAAAGGATTTCCAGTCACAAAAAATGTGGGGAGTAGCTTGCTGGTTACGGCGGTTACTACTCCTAACCAAATAAGCCTGATACTTCACTTTCAATGCCTGTTCAGCATAGCTCTCTGCTTCAATGGCAAGGGAGAAAGTCTGATACTCCACACATATCCGGCACAGCTCTCTGCTTCAACGGCAGAGGACGGCAGGGGAGAAAGTCTGATACTTCACTTTCAATGCCTATCCAGCATAGCTCTCTGCTTCAATGGCAGGGGGGGAAATGAAGTAAAGTCTTGAGGATGTGAATGAAATGAAGAGAAGAGGCATGGGGGTGGCTTGAGGGAATGATGGCTACTACCCTTGTTCAATAAACATACACACGGTTAATGTGACTCCAATATTGCTCTATGCTTCAACGGCAAGAGGAAATGTGGGGAAAAGGATCTGCATTCACAAATAAGTGTGGGAGTAGCTTGCTTGTTGCAGCAGTTACTACCCCAACCCAATTTAGCCAGATACTTCAACTTTCAATGCATATCCAAGCAGCTTTCTGCTTCAATGGCAGGGGGGAATGAAGAAAAGAGGAGTTATATTCAAACAACCAACAAGGGCTAAACTACACAGGCTGGAAAAACAAATAAGCGTGGGAGTAGCTTACTTATTGCGGCAGCTACTACCCTGAACCAATCATGCCCGATACTTCACTTTGAATACATATACAGCGCAGCTCACTGCTTCAATGGCAGGAGGGAATGAAGAAAAGAGGATTTATATTCAGACAACCAACCAACAAGGACTAAATTGCAAAGGCTGGGTAAACAAATAAGCGTGGGAGTAGCTTGCTTATTGCGGCGGCGGTTACTACTACTACCCCTAACCAATTAGGCTTGATACTTCACAATGATGCAGCTCCAGCACCGCTCTCTACATCAATGGTGGGGGTGGAAGGAAATTAGAACCTAAAAGTTACCAATAAGGACCCTGACCTCAGTGGTCAGAGTAACAGATAAGTATGAGAAAAATAAGTATGAAGCTTGCTGGGCAGACTGCATGGGCCACTGGTCGTCTTCTGCCGTCATTTCTATGTTTACATCATGACAAATATTATAGGTAGCCAATTACATTCAATTGATGCATTCATATGTCATACATTTTAGTGAAAAACGTGCATTAACTAGAAACCTGTTAAAAACCATCAGTGATTTTTTTTTTTAATATCATCATCCCACTGACTGCTCTCTCCTCCTAGGGCCTGAGGTGAGGGATGCCTAGTTCTTTTTCCAGGACATGGGATCCCAGCCCAATTGGTTCACCTCCAACCCCATAGAGAGGGGTTTTTGGGATTTGCACGCTCTCTTGTCTCCTTCCAGAAAGGGGATTCGTAACCCTGGGTTGATCCTTTGATAGAGAAGTCTGCAAGGATTGTGTGGTGGTATTTTTATTTTGTTTATTTTTATAGCAGCTGCTGTGACAGTCACCACGGGACCTTTCTAGATCTTATTGTTTTTGTACATTATTTTTGACAAAACTACTTTAACCCTCCTTTCAAATGACATCTCAGCGATTCGTGAAGGACTACAAAGGTGGTAAATATTTTGGTAGTATGTACATGGTCTCCATGGCAGAGAAGTGTTTATGCAAGTCTCTACAATAAAGCATCGTTTCAGATCACACAGGGCCTAGTCTCTGCCAGCACTTGCTAAGATTCTTAGACCTCAACCTTGTGACTCCTGGATTTCCTACTTTAGTAAGGGACAGACTAGCAAATTTTAAGCTACCCCTCTCTGTTCTCTGTTAGATTTCTCTAGCTTCCCCTTTGGCATGACTGCCCCACGCATCATCTGTACAGCTTGCCCAAACTCTGCTAGTTCCCATGTTCCCCCTTTTTCTACCCAAAGCACCCAACCTTGCTATAATTTTGGTAGATTCTATGACATCAGGAAACATCTGAATAGGGGATGTAGAAGAATGCTAAAGCTTAGTCTCTTTCCTGATGGGGGTTAGGATGTGTGATGCTGTTTATTGCATTAATGCCTCAGAGGCGAGGACAACGGTCATGTAAATGACTCCACTTAGTCATAGGTTCAGTTTCAGAAGATACTTTCCTTCTTCCCCCCTCCCCTCTTCCACCCACACCACTGTGTGTGTGTGGCATGAGTCAATACTATACCTGCACTGGGAAGGAAAGAAATAAAATGCCAACACTGAAACATGTATCTACAAGAATAAATGCACATGGAAAGCCTACTCCCGTTATGATGTCCATTCGAATATCAGCATAAAAAAATAAATAAATAAATACTCTCCTCCATATTGTACCTTAAATGCTTTATTGGTGTCAGCAGGCATGGCCATGGCTGCTCCGGTCATCTGTTCCTGCATCACCCGAGACTGGTCGGCAGCTGGACAACACAAGACATGAAGAACAGCTGGGGAAACTCATGAATGTCTATGAGAAGGCACATGTAAAGGATGCCCTAGTTCCTTGGGGATGAGATCGTTCAGCATTCAAAGGGAACAACTTTAATCTGCTTCAGCTACACCAAATATTTACCTGCTGCATTGGCCTGCTGATATAGTTTTAAGTAATCATCCCTGGCCCCCTTTATATGACAATCGCTCATTTCTGAGATTAAATTATATTCACATTTGTACTGGATTTATGGATCATTACAAAACAATCCAAAATCTGCCAGGTTATCTGCAATTGGAGATACAGCACTACTTGATAAAGAACAAGAGAAAGGAGGGGGGGTGTGTGTGTGTGTCTGTTTGGACCATACTGCTTGGCTCCATCCTAACTCTAGGTGGTAGGCCCGTGTTTGGATGCTGCCAAACACGGTGCTCTCTGGCACCCCCTCTAGTTGTGCACACAGAGCTGCACAGCACAGAACAGACTGGAGCAGAAGTGCCCCATGAAGGTCTGCAGCCAAATCCTGATCCCACAGGTCTTGTTGTGCACGGCCTGCCGCTATGCCATTCTAGTTTCTGAGAGCTCATAGGATCAGCAGAGCCCTAGCAGGGTCAGGTTTGGTCAGTACAAGGATCAAGACCCGCAAGAAACGCTGCTACAGAAAGTAGCTCCTCATTACCATTATCCTGTCCCAGGATGAGGGAGTAAATGCTTCTCAGGCCGAACACATTCAGGAAGTACCAGGATGCAGAGCTCACCCTAACAATAAGATCACAATGTTAAATCGAGATGGCAAAAAATGGCAACCTTTCAATTTAAGACAGTTACATTAATTAGCCGTTCAACCTATATTCAAATAAAAATTATAGTAAAGTTTCCCCTATGTTTCATCAAGTCTGTGAGAAACATCCTATATCAACAGAACTCCACTCACCTCAGCAGCAGCCAGCGTGGCTTGGTTGGGAGGGTCTAAATACTTGGCCTTTTGCCAAGCAGGAGAAGGTGGAGCAATTTTGACTATAGGCTGCAGCTATAGGATTTTTCCTCTCTTTTCTCCTGTCCACCCAGCAACCATATATCCTTCTCACTCTCTGTGGCCAAAAGCACAGGATTCAGCTATGTCCTAAGTCTTATGCCAGGCAACAAGCATCCACACCTGTGCAGTGCTGACCCTTCCCACAGAGAGAGCAGTACCTCTGCAGCACTCCCAGATGATTCCTTCCCCTGAGGACTGTGAACAATGCCTCTGCAATACTACTACTACTACTACAGAGAGAACTCCCCCTCCTCTAGGCTGTGAACAATGCCTTTGCATAGAGGAGTACTCTCCAATCCTTGCCCCCCTCTCCTAACCTAGAGTCTGTAAAGAATGCCCCTGCAACATTCCCTTCCCCTCCAGGACTCGAGCATTGCCTCTGAGGCACTTCCATACAGAGAAACCCTTCCCCTCCAGGGCTACGAGTGATAGATGACCCCTTCCTCTCCAGGGCCATAAGCTATACCTTTGCAGAGCTTTCAGACAGAGGACCCCTTCCCCTCCGGAGCTGTGAGCACTGTTTCTGAAGCACTTCCACACAGAGGGCTCCTCTCCAATTCACTTTCCCCACCGCCAAGGAAATGCCCCTATAAACACTCCCACATTAAGTACCCCTTTCCTTAGTTCTGAGCAATGCCCCTAGACCACTCCCACATACCCTCCTGTTCACGATGGTGAATGATGCTCCTGCAGCATCCTCAGCACAGTATCTGTCTTGTCTGTACACTGTCAATAGCAAACTTCTCCCAGCTGGTGCAAAACAGTTTACCAACTTCAATCCCCCCATGTTGGATCTCCCTCTAAGATCCCGAAAAAGCTTCACAGGCTAAAACACTTAGCAGCTTTCACGATCAAATGAGAACACACAGTGCAACAAAAAAGAATTCCATTCTTCAGCTTACCAAGATGCGTCCAGAGACAAGAGCTCGATTCCCTGCTGAAGCATTGGCTTGAAGCGCAGAGTCAGGGGGAAGGGCACCTTAGCTACATGAGAAGGAGACGGAGTCACTGAAACATGGTTCTATCCCCAGGGCAAACGACCAAGCTTTCACAAAACCAGAGATGGGAGGGGTCCAGAAGTTTGAATTAGAAAACTTTATGGACATTTTTCACATACTATTCACTTGTATAAACTCGGCATAAAAAAAATTTGAAAAAATGTAATATGCAAATCTTCCCAATACCTTAAATAGATCCTGTGATTGGATTTTGCATTTTACTTAACCTATATATTTGGTAAAAAAAACAAAACAAAACACACATACAAACCCCCCCCCCCCCCCCCCCCCCCCAAACCATTCATATTAATTTCCAATATGGTCTCTCAAATGGTTTTCAGGTGGCCAAGTAATTGAACTGAAAGATTCGATTAGGAGAGAAAAATTAAAGAAATTTAATGTGGTTTAAATGTTAGACAAATTCAAAGCTTTATATAAAAAAAAATATTTTGACTGGAATATTTGTAAAATGAAAATACAAACAGGCACTTCTCTGACATGTTTAAATTTAAGGAAAAATGCCCTAAAAACTGTTGACATTCAGTCCATCCAAAGAACTGAACAGGATGTGCCTGAATCATCCAGTTGTCTACTTCAATGGAGTTCACCTTGCTTTTCAATCCAATTCACTGGCACTATCTGCAGGGTCTCTGGCACAACTTCAGAACAAGACTGAGGCAAATCCAAACTAACTGATTTACATTCTTATTCGCTACACAATGGCTTTACCAGAGGATCTGTGGGCAAGGGCAACCGACAGTATTATCACACTGCATCATCTTCACTAACTGGGCTTTTAACTGATTCTTCATAGGCAAGAGATTCTGAGAAAAATTACTTAGCACTGCTAATCAATTTGTCTATTTTATCGTGACTGAGCCAAAAGACATCCAAGTTCCATTCATCCCATTCCATTGATGGAATGCTTAGGATCCTTAGAGAGATCCTGGACAGCAGTCACGTGTTACCGTAGCCCTTCCAACATGCAAGTGAAGACATTCTCTGCTGTCTGCCAAATGTTTATCCTCCAACATTTTTTTTTAAATTTAGCATGGTACTCGGCAACGTCTGTCATCACTGCTATTTCATCAGTGCTTTCCTATATTGTATCAAGAGCAGTAGACATGTAATCCTCTGAGAAAAACTATGTTGGGAATCCAAAAGGCTGATGCCAAATGAACTTTTTCTTCTTCCGTTTTAGATGGAAGTGAAGACGACAAGCTCAGTTAGATTTGTACTCGGTTGTCTGGAAATCTCTGAAATCTTTGGAAAGTTTGGAGTTTCCTTCAAGTTTCTTGATAGTCTTCAGTTTTGCCTGCTGTGCATCCTCCCCACCAGCCCAGGCTTTCAGCAAGCCCTGCTCCCAGCAATGCAAGTTACCTCCTTGCTGACTGCCTGATGCTTCAGCCCCATCCCTACTTAAATTACCCTGCCCAGGCCCTTAGTGCCTCTTCATCGAGCCAACTCAGCTCTCTGACCTGGTCAGCCCTATGGCCTCTGGACCTTCTACCTTGCCTAGCCCTGTGATCTCTGGGCCCTCTGCCTTGCTGCCTTAGGGCCTTCTGGGTTCTCTGTCCTATCCGTGTCCAACCCAATCAACTCCTTGTCTGTTTCCCAGGCCTCGTCCTTGGCCTTGTCTCCAGCACTGCCTGCCAGCAAGTACCTTAATCCAGCTCCCAGTCTGTGACTGAATCCTGCTTCTAGCCTTGCTTGCCAGCCTGTGCTTGACTCCAGCTTCCAGTCCATGCCGGAGACAAGTTCTACTGGCACCCAGAACCCAAGGGCTCAACCTGCGTGGGAGGGGGCTGGTTAGGCAGAAGATCAGCTCCAGTCCTGTCCAGAAGTCATGTACCGCTTCTGCCCTCCGATCCATGGCGGATAGCTTTTTCTGTTAATTCTTCAAAGTCTAATTAACAACACAATGACTGTTGAATACCTTTACAGTTGCTTTGCATTTTGCCAGTATTCATCGAGTTGTCACCCCTTTTCCAGAAGATTCAATCAACGAATATGACAACCAAATACCATAAAAAGAGGCTACTTTGTCTAATTTTTGCCATGCAGCTTTCTGTGTTACTCGCATCATCAGTTACAAAAGCTTGAACTCTAGACTCTAGAGGGACACGTACATTCAAATCTCTTCACTCACTAATTTGGCTGTGTATTCAGCCATATGAGTAGAAGAACTGATATTAATGGCATTCAGGAATATTGTTTCAGGTGTTACAAATGTGATATTCAAGAAAGGATTTCCTTGTATATCCTTCCATCCATCTGAGATCAGCGATACTGCTTGACCAAACTGTTATACGCTGAGAGAATTTGTTAAGTGATAATACATATGACAGTCAAATTAGTTTATAAATGTTCCTTTCAGCATTGATTTTCAGATATGGCAAGAGGTGTACCACTTACTAATATAGCTCAAGCTAATGTCCCATCTGCATTTTGTTGGGTTTTTTTTTTACATTTTTGTCCACAAAGCTTGATAAAAACCTTGACTGTCTTGAATAGGTACTTAGGGATGGATTGTGATGACAATGGTCTTGAAAGCAAGTATCCTAAGGTGAGCTGCACCAATGGTATTACTGCCACAATTATGGTAAAAAAAAAAAAAAATTAAAAAGGAGTAGCCAGGAAAATAGCCTGGGGAACCAACCTACAGGGTATCTGTCTGACTCCCTTGTGCACTTTCCCTACAAGTGCTTCAACAGCTTGCAAAAGCATGTTAAGCCACTGCAGCCAAAATATCTCCAATGTCAATTTCACATTTTACCTAAATAATAAGCACAGCATACACTAGAGCCGGGGTGAGCAAGTCTTTGCCCACTCATCAAGCTTTTTTAAGGTCACTTTGCATTGTCTACTCCCTGAGGCAAGTCCACTCTATTGCATATCTTTGTGTGATCCGGAAAATAACAAACTTTTCCTTCTAACTCTTCTGCAATATCAATCACAGATACCGAAGAGCACCAGCCCCAGGATTGATCCCTAAGGGTTTCTGCTGCTCCCTCCTTCACTAACAAATCTTATTCAGCTCAGGAAAAGAAATGAGACACTGTCTGCATGCCTGCCATACTAAAGGTGAAACAGACATGACATGAATCAGTTTTAGTTTTGTTTTCACTTGCAATCTCAGATGAAAATTTTTAGTTTTGGTTCTGATTTGATTTTCATGGCCCGAGGTGAATTTTAACGTGAGGTTTGGTTTGGATTATCATGGTGTGTATTTGCCCCCCTGTTTTCAAATCAACACAAATCACATCTGTACTCTCATGCACACTTTCTAGGGATAACTGCCTAAACTATAACTCTGAAATTGACGAGGCTGCCTAATATTGCATTGGCTTCTCTTCATTGTTTCATTTTATGAAATGATGTTTTAGAAATAAACCTTTATTTTTCTGTAAAAAAAAAAAAAAAGCACAGGAACATTTTCCACCCCCACATTTCTGCACAAAACAGGGAAGAAATACAAGGTAACTTCAATTCTATGGCAGTGTAATGCACCGAAAGTAGAAGTGGGAAATTTCTGCCCAGAGGAATCAATACTTTGTATGGCAGTTCATTTGCTCTTTGTCAGTTGCCCTGTTTTTTTTTTCTCCGTGGTTTCTGCTGCTCCCTCTCTCCAGTCAGTATGCCTAGGCAGCTCAGGGGAGCTATAGGAGGGGGGAATCTCCTTATCACTGCTTGTTAGCCAGCAGTCATCCTCCCAAGGGCCACGTGCACCACCTCCATGGCATGTCCTGATGAACTCAGATCCTCCACACCACAGCAAGCCGCACTACCACCTAGACCACATGGCTGGCCCACATCAGTTAATCTAGCAACTTGCATCCATTCTATGTAAACCTGTCCGAGCAGTATGATTTCATTTGTGACACTTCCTACCTTAACTCTGCTACTGATACAGTATCACAACCACATGCAAGCAAGTGTAACTCTGTAAAGATATACCCCCACCCTCACAACGGACTAGGACCCTGACCCAGAACAGATACACTTGCTCACATGTATTCCAGCACTGTGAACTGATACCCCACCTTACCGTCAGGCTCCATGCTTGGAAAGACAAGGGTGGTGGAATTTGTGTTCAGGAAACCCCTGAAATATCCCACTGAAAACTGACTTTTCCCCCAAGCCGCCCGACTCCCGATGCAATTCTATCATACAAAAGCTCTAATTTTACATTGATAGTCTGAATTCCCCCCCCCCCCCCCCCCCCCAGGAAATCCATTCAATGCTGCTCTCTGGCTGGTCAATTGTCAAGGTGGGAGTGCTACCAAGATGCTCTCTCAAGCCAGGAGGCTGCCCAGCACTTCCAGTCTCGGCCAACCCCAGGAGCAAGGGAGCAAAACTGGGATGGGAGAAGATATTTTTATTTAACATCACCAAGGAAAAGCCTTGAGCCGTCTACTTGCTGCAATACAAAGCCCCTTAAAAATGACTGGAAACCCTCCCAACTCTTCCTTCACAGCCTGCCAATGGAGTTTGGTATTTTCTCAGCTCACTTGTAACAAATCCTGAGAAGGTCATGTTGATCCAGCCACCGATGAGGATCATGGGAAGGACATTGGTCACGTTGCCCTTCATCATATCTGTCAGCATGGTGGGATCTGGGGACAGTAAAGGAGAAAGAGATGAGGGATGTACTGAGAAGCCAGACTGCTGCTCTCACAGTGGATCATTTCCATTTCTGAGCTACAGTGAACTCAGCAACACCCTCGCCGACACCACACTACAGATAAAGATGCTTACAGAGTCCTTGGCCTTTCTAGGGACTTCCCTATTTGTCTTTAAAAAAAGACAAAGGGGCATTCCATGAAACTAAAAAGGTCAATCTTCTTTGAAGCTAAATTAAGTCTCTTAAATCCAGGCATCAGTTTCCTGCTCCTACAAGCAGTCTATCTACAAACTACTAGGACTGCAACTCAGGGACAGCCAGCCCAGAGGCATTCTAGGGCATTTCCCCACAGAAGCCAGAGAGGCAATGGGGCCAGAACGGCAAGGGGCTGATCCTGTTCTACCCACTGCAAATCTTTCAGCTGTCTGCAGAAAAGCAGAAGGAACAAGGGATAGGATGTAAAATAAAGATCCAGTTCTCTTACAAGGAGCAGCTGTGCGTCTTTAATCTGCACAAAAATAAAACACTTCAACATCCTGAAAAGGAAACATTTCTTCTTCTCATTCCTGATCAGGACAGACTGATCACACCCAGGAAACATCCGAAGTAACAGTGCTGCCTCTATGCCAGTGCTTGGTTCAATTACACAAAACAATGATCTATGACCAGGGACCTGGCATACGTATGACCGATGACAGACAACGCTACCTGTACCCTGCTTCTGTTACACTCTCTCTAAGCACTTGCTGCTTGTCCCGGTGGGAGCCGGGATGTTGGGCTCAGTTTGACAGTTCTTCTGTTTAAGCATCATGTTCTGAACATATGGCTTTCCATGCACATGCATGGCTGCGCCCCGTTACCTGTCATTGGAGAAGGCGGTACTACCTTCCGCTTGGTTTTCTTGAAAAATCCATCCTCAGGGTTATTGAAGAAAAATTTGCGCATGAGAAAAGACTGTAAATGAGAAACACAGGAAACAAGTAAGGAAAAAGCACCAGAAATGAGCCCGCTCTGCCTCCACAGCCACCGTTCAGAGCTCTATCCCAGAAGCATACCCAGCCTTGACATTTCTTTACTTGCAAATAATCCAGTATCTCCTACTCTATAGTCGTTGGCCCTCCTCCAGCCTCCTCTCTGTCTATCACTACACTACTTGCTTCTGGAAAGCATGCTTTGGGTCCCATTATGAAACATTAAAACATAGAATTAGAAAAGCGCACCTGTTTGGGAATGTACTTTCCATTTTCTCTGAGAACTCTGCTTCGAATTAGGATTTGGCTGGAGTAAAGGAGAAAGACAAGGAGGAGTTACTAGCTATGTAAGCAAACAGGTTCAGCCAAGAGCTGCATGGTTTAGCAAAAATTGCAGCCAGAAAATGGATGCAATGCACAAGACCATATAAGCAAACCAGGAGGAAAGAACACACTAAGTAAAGGCAGAACATTCCCTTAATGCTCTGCCCTATCCAGGAACCTGTGCTTGACTCAGTGACATACATTGTGTGCAAAGGTTTAGGCACCCCTGATCAAGTTGTATGTTTCAATGAATCTCCAAGTAAACAAAAGCTCACAGCTTCTACATGGTATAAATGTTAAGATGACATCTTTCTGCAATTTTAATGCAAAATTATTATCTGCTGATTTTAACAGACTGAAAATAGTGAGTGTGGCATGTACAAAAGCTTGGACACTTTGGTAGAATAACAGCTTCCAAGTATTTCCTACAGTAGCTAAGAGTCTTTTCTTGCTTTAGGAATTTTTTCCCCCACTCCTCCTTGCTGAACTTTTCTAGCTCAGAAGTAAGCTTAGGTCTCCTTGCAGGCACTCCCCATACATTTTCAATATGAAGTCATAGAAGAGGTTTCCTTCCAACAGTTCTGCTATGCAAAACATTGTTGTATAAGCAACACTGTAAGGTAGAAAACTACTCCAGTGTCAGCTAAACCTTTCAACACATTTGGGCCGATACAGTAAATCCCACTATTCTGGGCGCGCAATCAAGTATTTAAATGAGGGCCTGTGGTAAAAAGAGGCGCTAGGGACACTAGCGCGTCCCTAGCGCCTTTTTCTCAAGAGCAGCGGCTGTCAGCGGGTTTGACAGCCGACGCTCATTTTTTCCGGCGTCGGTTCTCAAACCCGCTGACAGCCACAGGTTCGGAAAAGGGACGCCAGCATAATTGAGCGTCCGTCTTCCGACCCGTGGGCACATTTAAAATTTTTTTTTTTTTTTTTGGGGCCTCCGACTTAATATCGCTATGATACTAAGTCGGAGGGTGTACAGAAAAGCAGTTTTTTCTGCTTTTCTGTACACTTTTCTGGTGCCAGCAGAAATTAACGCCTGCCTTTGGGCTCCACCGGAGCGCACTGTACTGTATCGGCCTGATTGTTTGCAGTGATCTAACTAGTTGTTGGGCAGTTCTATCAAAGATTTTTCTTGGTTGTTCAGATCTTGCCTGGACTTCAGCAGTTCCATGTAACTTCCATTTCTTACCAATGTTTCTGACAGTTGAAATTGCTAGCTGGAAGTGTTTAGAAAGCTTTGTATAGCCTTTCCATGCGGTGTAAGAGTGAATTATTTTCATTATTAAATGCTCAGCTGCTTTGAGAAACCCATATTTATTGAAAGTAGTCCAGAATAACAAATAACCTGAGAGGTTACAAGGGTCAACCGTGTAATTGTTTTCACAGGACTAACTGAATTCAATTTTTGGGGGGGCTTAACAGCTTTTAAAAAAAAAAGTAATGAATCAACTGGAAGGTTATCCTAACTTTTGAACATGCCATACTCACTTTATTTTCAATCTGTTAAAATCAGCAAATAGTAATTTTGCATTAAACACCTCAGAAAGTTGTCATGCTTAACTTTGCACTATGTAGAGGCTGTCTCATTCATATTCTGTTTACTTAAAGGTTCATTGGAATATACAATTTATTTATTTATTTTATTTATTTATAAACTTTTCTATACCATCATTAAGTTAGGTACCATCATAACGGTTTACAATAAGGCACAAATATTAATATTGGGACAGATTACAAATTCTATCACTATACATATGCCAAGACTATACGGTAACAAAAGTTGTTGTAAAAAACCTCATAATTGGATGTGTTATGTTATGTCCATTTATTTTTGAAGCGGGATTAAAAAATAGAGAATCCATGTCACCTTATTCTAGAAATTTAAGATTAAAATAGAATATGTACCTGTGTTGATTTGGGTAGTGTGTTTAGGGTGTGTTGCCAATCGCTTGACCAGAGGTGCCTAAACCTTTGCACACAATGGCAAATAAAGACCAAAATAGCCCATCTACTCTGCCCAGCAAAGTGCTTAGGGTTGTAACTGCTGTGTGCAGCTTATCCCCTTGTCTTCTGTTTAAGGTTGTAATTGCTGCTCTATACAGGTTACCCCCATGCCTTCTATTCAGGGATGACTGAGACTCAATTTGCTTGGACTGAGTAGGGAGGAAGAGCTAAGTAGTATTCTTACAGCAGCAGATGGTGGCTGATAAAAAACAGTACTGGAAGTAGTTCTTAAGATTGCTGTATTCTGCTTTCTAAGAAATGCCCCTTGATGTCTATCACTTTTGGGCAGATGCAATAAGGTGCGTTCAGAATGGAGGAATTACTTACTTGATACTTTCATTTTCCTTAGTATAGACAGATGGAGATGGAGTCAGATTTCAAAGCTGTCACCCTAGATACACCCCTGCAGGGACCTCAGCCCTTCAGTATTCTCTTCAAAAGCTACTGTGGTCATACTATTACTCCTGGAAGAATTCTGTGCAAAAAAACTTAAAAATTCTGCAAACTTTATATTGGTCAAAGTAATACAATTTACTTGACAGTCTTTAAGTAATTACATTTTAAATTAATACAGAAAAAAGTTATTACTTAAAGATGCAGAATTTTAAATATGTTGAGCAGAATTTCCCTAGAAATTCACTGTAACAGTGTCCCTTCCACTCGCTCTCCCTACTCCCCTGGCCACTTTGCCCTTTCAGGCCCCAACTCCTCCACCTGCCAGTATCTCTCCCCTTCACCTCTAGGCTCAACCCCTTCCACTCTATCTCCAGACCCAGAGTTTGACCCCATTCTCAGTACTGCCCCTCACACAGGCTCCCTCTCTCACACAAATGCTCCCTCACTCTCTTGCATACACATCTCATACAGGGCCCTCTCTCTTGCATACACACCCACACAAGTTCCCTTTCTCTTTCACACATACATCCTCACACAGGCTACCTATGTCTCTCTCTCATGCACCTCTTCACACAGGCTCCCTCTCTCTGAAACCCACACTCAAGCATCACCCCCACCCCCCTCTTACCATCCATGCTCTCTCACCCTCCCCCCACCCCTCCCCTCCCCTCATATAGGCCCCCTCTCTGAAACCCACACCTCCCCCTCTTACCAACCACAATCTCTCCCCCTCCCCCTCCTCTCTTACTTCCCATACTCTCTCTCACCCTCTCCCACACGTCCTCCCTCTCTCACACACATTCTCTCACCGGCATGCCGCGAACAGAGCCTGTCCCGCTTGTGCTACGGGACGCGTTCTGTTCACAGCGGAGATGAAGGTGTGGGCATGCCATTCGCAGCACACAGGGGGCCTTCCCTTTTCACTGTGAATGGCACGCCCGGGCCTTCATCTTCACCGCGGAGTGCGTCCGTTCGCAGCATGCCAGGGTCTCCTTTGCTATTTTCTGTGCAGAATTTGGCAATTCTGCTCAGGGGGGGAATTCTGCACAAATTCTGCGCTCTGCAGTAGCGCAGAATTCCCCCAGGACTAATACTATTGAAAAAACTTGATTAAAAATGGATAACTACAACTGTACTCAACCAAGCATAAATACTGAACCCCAGTAAGATTATAGATGCTCTGATCTAGGGATCTGATGACTGCTTACCCATAATCTCTTGGAATCAATATTTACTCCATGGGCAAATACTTGGCACTGTTCTTCGGCAGCCATTGGGTGGGGGGGGGGGGGAGATGCTAAGTCCATCTGTCTAACTAAGGAAAACAAAATTATCAGATAAGAAATTTCTCCATTGCCTAGCATGTAGCTAGATGGACTCAGGACCAATGGGATGTGCAAAAGCTACTCCCGATCGGGGGGTAGGCTGCCCGTGGTCTGGTTAACACCGCCCTTGCAAAGGCTGCTTCTTCTTGGGCCTGAACGTCCAGGCAATAGAACCTGGAGAAGGTGTGCAAGGAGGACCACATTACCGCTCGGCAGATATCGATGGAAAACAGCAGTCTAGCTTCCGCCCATGAGACCGCCTGAGCTCTAGTGGAATAAGCTTTAAACTGAAAAGGTAATGGCTTTCCTGCCTCCACATAGGCTCCCGTGACTACTTCCATAATCCAGTGAGTTAGTGTAGTCCGCGAAGCTGGTTCACCCTGCTTCCTTCTACTGTGAAGGACAAACAGGTGGATCGTCTTTCGGACCAGTTCTAAAACTTCCAGATACCGCATCAAAAGCCTACTGACATTCAAATGACAGAGGCGGTATTCTTCCATGTCCTTGTGCTTATCTAGGGACAGTAACGAAACAGACTGATTCAAATGAACGTCCGAGACTACTTTGGGCAAGAAGGATGGAACGGTACGAAGCTGTAATGTTCCTGGAGTCATCTGGAGGTACGTTTCCCGACATGACAAGGCCTGTAATTCAGAAATGCGTCGTGCAGCGCATATAGCCACTAGGAACACCATTTTCAAGGTTAACAAACGCAAGGAAAGAATGTGCAGTGGTCGAAAGGAAGGACCCACCAAAAAATCCAGTACTAAATTAAGATTCTATAAGGGAACTGGCAATCGTAAGGGGGGGGGGGGGAGAAGGTGCTTCATCCCTTTCAGAAAACTGCCCATTTCCGAATGAGCTGACAGGCGGGTTCCAAGCACCTCACCCATTAAACTGGACACAGCCGCTACCTGGACCTTCAAGGAGTTTAGGATCAAACCTTTATTCAAGCCATCCTGCAAGCCAGAATTAGTTGAATTTTGACCATCCGAGGGGAAACCCCGTGGTTCCTTGCACCATGCCTCAAATATCCTCCAGACCCGCACATACGCTAGGGACGTAGAGAACTTCTGTGGGTGGAGTAGGGTGGCAATTACTGCTGCTGAATATCCACACTTCATCAGATGAGCCCTATTAAGGGCCAGACCTTAAGACAGAAATCAAGTCAGATCCTTGTGAAGCACTGGTCCCTGCTATAGCAGGTCCCTGTGCAGAATATCCCGGATGCCTAGGCCAATCTGGAGCGACTAGTAGGACTAATCCCCTGTGGTGCTTGATTCTGCAAATGACCCTGACCAGTAGGGGCCATGGAGGGAAGGTGTATAGCAACTCCTCTTCTGGCCAGGTCTGAATGAGAGCATCGATCCCCAGGGACTACTGATCTCTTCTGCGACTGACGAAATCGAGGGAACCTTCGCATTATGAGATGTAACCAGCAGGTCGATTGAGGGGAGACCCCTGCAATCTAGTACCAGCTGACAACGCCCACTCTCCTGGATCCAGACTCTCCCTACTTAAAAGTCTGCTCTGACCTTGTCTTTTCCTGCGATATGGGAGGCTGAGATAGTCTGTAGGTGTATTTCCACCCATTCCATAAGGAGGTCTATCTCCTGTGACACTTGCTGGCTTTTGGTTCCGCTCTGGCGGTTCGTATAGGCTACTGTCATCATGTTGTCTGACATTATGCAGACCGCTTGACCCTGGAGTATGTGGCTGAATTGTAGACTCGTCAAATCTGTGGTTTATGTTCCAAAGGATCTCTTCCTTGATCCAACTTCCCTGGGCTTTCAGATTCTGACAGTGACCTCCCTAGCCCCAGAGGCTCGTGTCTGTCGTGAGAACCAGCCAGTTCAGAGAGGACAGGGCTACACCCCTGCCCAGATGAGCTTCCTGCAGTCACCACTGAAGCTGAGAGCATACTTCCATCGACAAGTGGAGGTGAATCGAATAGTCTTGAGATTGGGTGTTCCAACATGACAGCAGGGAGCGTTGAAGAGGATGCATGTGTTCCCTCACCCACGGCACTACTTCCAGGGTTGCTGCCAAACAGAGAGCTTAAAGATAGCTCTGCACCATCAGGCTTATCGTGCTCAATTGACGCACTTGGGACATCAACTTCCTTATCCACGTAGGTGGAAGGAAGACCTTGCCCTGCTTGGTGTCGAATTGGACTCCCAGATATTCCAAGGACTGGGAGGGTTTGAGACTGCTTTTGACCAAGTTTATGAACCAACAGAGTTCCTGAAGCAAGGAGGTCACCTGGAGACTCTCTTCCATGGACTTTGCCCGGAACAATGAGTCGTCCAAGTATGGGTGCACCAGGATTCCCCATTTCTCTCAAACACTGCTTCTACGACCACCATAATCTTGGAAAATGTTCTGGGGGCGGTGGCCAGGCCAAAGGGCAGTGCCTGAAACTAATAATGGCAACTCAGTACTGCAAAGTGTAGGAAACAATGTTCTTGATGGATTGGAATATGTAGGTAGGCCTTGGACAGGTCCAGGGAGGTTAAGAACTCTCCCAATTGTACAGTCATCACGGAGCATAGGGTTTCCATATCGAAATGAATCACTTGTAGTTGTCTGTTGATGCTTTTGAGGTCCAGGATGGGGCGAAAGGAACCTTCCTTCTTGGGTATGATGAAATAGATGGAATAACACCCTGTACTTTCCTGGGGTGCAGGTACTGGAGCTATAGCCTTATCCTGAGGAGCCTTAACAGGTTAGTCTCCACTGCCTGCTTCTTGTGCTGGGAATGGCAAGGAGACATCATATGTCCTGAGGAATTCTCTGAAATTCCATTGCATCTCCTTCTTGTATAATCTTCCAGTACCCATTTGTCCAAAGTGATCTTGACCCACTCTGTAGAAGAGGGACAGTCGACCTCCTATCTCCTCGTTCCGAGCGTGGGTGGCAAAATTTAATTGGGGGGGGGGGGGTGTTGGGACGAACCTGAACCCAAGCCAGCCTCTCTCTTGGGCTGTCAGATCCGAAAGGACTGAAACCTCCAAAAGGACTGAGACCTGGATCAACCCCTCATAGGCAAGGGGCACTGTAACTGCTTTCTCTTATCTTCTAGTAGCCGGGGAACTGGGGATTCACCCCATTTACTGGCCATCTTTTCCAATTTGCTTCCAAAGAGAAGTGAAATGATCCCTTAAAGGGCATCTTTGTGATATTTGCCTTGGAGGTTGCATCTGCTGACCAATTCAGCAGCCATAGCAGTCTTCTGGCCACCACCACTGAGGCCACGCCTCTGGCCAAAGGATGGACTAGATCCAAGTCCGTGTCAGCTAAAAAGGCAGCAGCATGTTCCATAGCTGCTTTGGAATTCACCCCCCCGAGTCATCTACCTCCCAAGAGAGGAGCAGGCACGAATGAGCTAACAGGGCACAACAAGAAGCAATTTGTAAGGTCATTATTATAGCATCAAAGGCCTGTTTAAGGATGGATTCCGTCTATTGTTCACATCCTTTAAGGCTGCTCCTCCCTCCACTAGGATAGTTGTTCGCTTAGAGATGGCACAGACCAACGCATTCACTTTAGAGAAACCCAAACATTCTCTCAATGCCAGATTTAGTGGGTACAGAGCTTCTAACGCTCATCCACCTTTAAAACTTGCTTCTGGGGCATCCCATTCCAGGTCAATCAACTCCTGGATGGCTTCCAGTACTGGAAAGTAGCAAGAGGCTTTCCATAGGGGAATGGGATTCTTCTTTGGTTCCCTCAGAGTCAGCCCCAGAAACTCCCAGCATCTTTAGGGTCTGGGAAACCAGGGCCAGCAATTCGTCTCTATAGAAAAATCGTATCATGGTCTGATATGGTTCTAAACTGGGGGAATTTCCCCATCTTCCAAGGAATCTGTATCCTCTTTGTCCATGCTGTCTGGGTCCCTGCCAGGGACACCCCTTAGTGATGCAAGGCATGCCTCGAGGTCTGCCAATAGGACTGGGAGAGGGTGGACTTACCAGCTGAGCTTCCGCCCGGACAGGGACAAGTGAGGAAGCAGACTGCGCCTATATGAAGGCTTAAAGGCCTTGAAAAAATTCCACCCAAGAGAAGGTAGCCAGGCCCATGCCTAGCCCAGGAGGTACTGGGTTAGATGCCGCCGAAATTTCTTCTCCCATGGATGACCCCATCCCGGGGATACTCAGATCCACTGTACTTCCAGTTAAGGCTGTTGCTGACCCATCCTCTGAAAGGGAGGAGGCGGGCTTAGCAAAGTCCAGGGAGGCCAACGCTCCCTGGGCTTCCTCAAAGTGCTGACATAAGCAAGAATCTAGGTCAGACTGTACAGCCCTAATATGACAGGCAGTGCAGAGAGAAAGGCGCTGCTGCCAGAACCATTGGAGACAATAACTGCTTGTTCAGTTGGCTTGTGCTTAAAATTTTATGCGCAAATTTCGGACACCTACGTGGGCCGTGGCGAGACACACGCACAGCCCGTCTGCCCAGCTTTACATGAATTCTGCGCCAATTTGTGCGTTATGTTTGAGCGTGGGGTTATGTACACAGCATTACACAGAGCCGATGCGCGCTGCATGTACCAATGCTCTATGGAGGGCAATACAGCACGCACAAAGATGTGCGCAATATGGTGCTGCCGCGGCCTACCACACGACATGCCAACGAAGCCTAAAGCGGGGTCTAGCCTACCGGGAGGCCGCTCACCACACTTGGAAGCCCACTTCCCCTTATACCAACGGGATCAGGAACGACGTCGGTATGGCACGCTGAGCAAGGAGACTGGAGGAAGTCTTATCAAAACCCCTCCACAATAGTCTCTGAATCCTCAGGTAAAACTCTTTTTTTTTTTTTAAACTTATCTGGGCTCAGCGTTTATCTGAGTACAGAGAGTCTCCGGCTGGGGGGGGGGGGGGGGGGGGGGGGGGGGGAGAGGGCTTTGGCAGTTACTGCTGCGCTCAGCTTCCTGCACCCACTGCCTTTCAGCTGCTTAAGCAGCAAAGTCCACACTGGGAACTGGCTACCAGACCAAGGCTCACCTCTGAGGGATCTTGGAAATCACCTCAGGAATTCTCAACAGCGGAAAGGACCTTTAGGTATCACCATAGGAGAGCGGGGCTCAATTTTCTCTCCAGTTTAAAAGTAGAATTTCTTCTTCCAAAAGATACAGTAATCCCCAAAGGGAAAGCATGTCCAGGAGATGAAGAAATACTGAAGGGCTGCAGGGGTATATCTAGGGTGACGTCAGCTTTGAAATCTGACTCCGTCTCCATCTGCTGGCAGGGGAGCATAACCCATTGGTCCTGAGTCCATCTGCATACACGCTAGGAAATGCAGTTTACCCGTGGTTGTGCACATATTTTGTGTGGGTAAGCCTTACTGCCAGTACAGCAAGGAGTTACACACAAAATGTGTGTGTAAAATTGTGTCCTCAGTTTAATGCCCTTGCATGGAAATCCAATATATTACTCCCCAATGCAGAGAAGTGTGCACATTTTCTTAGCACTGGAAATTTTACTCCAGGTCAGAGGTGGAGTATATTTTCCAGTACTTGTGTCAGAATTGGTAAGAGGGAAAAAGTAGAGGCCTCACAAACATTCAGCTCCTTCTGATTGCTGTGTTTTAGGATGTTTTGGTTTTGCTTCTTTTTTCTTCCCTAACTGCTTCAGTCTCACTGTGGCTTTCTCAGCTTCAGTCCCCACAGTGCCATACCTCTTGACCCTGACACGGCTTTGGTTTTTACAAATTTCTCTCTCTTCTCAGGGACCCACCTTCGCCTCCTTTTTTTTTTTTTCACTGATTCTCTCTTCCTTCCCTCTCGGCCAAAGATCGGACAGACCGTTCCCTTCTGCTCTTAAAGGTAAAATGCCCAAGTTTAAAATGTGCATCAGCTTTTGCTGAATACACATTTTCCAGTTTGTGAGGGTTTTTTTTTTTTTTTTTAACATTTCCTGATGCATTAGCATAACATTAGCTTGCTGAATCGGGAATTAAAAAAAAATGTATGTTTGCGTTAAGAAACTGCGCTGAAATTCAGTGCACAGTTTTAACACAGGTGATTGCATCAGTCTCTTTACAAGCTGTTGTACCAATGGGTCTCACACACCTTTTTTCTAGCCAAAAACATAAGCTTTGGCTCTGTTCAATCTTTTAATATGAAAACACTACAGCCTAAGAGCCCCAAAGGTTAAATATCCCTGAGGCAAAGGAAACCAGACAAGTGGGGTTTCTGCTGTACTGCAGAACAAGGAAAAGGAGAGATGAGGGCAAAGTATAAAAAGGAAGGGGGAGAGAGAAAAAAAAAAAAAAAAAGAGGGTAGTGTTAGATCCTCTTTGTAACAAGAACAAATTAGAGTTGGGAATAGGATCCTGGGCAGAGAAGCAAGGAAGAAGAGCACAGGCAGAATTAAATGTCAAGGTAGAAAGGAAGGAGGCAAAGCTGGTAGGGGAAGAATATCTAGGAAAGAGAAAGTTGGGCATTATGTGGTGTTTTCTGGTATATATGATAAGAGGCAGAAATTGCAGTATAGATGTCTGTGCACCCTTTGATGAGGTTAGTGCCATCAAAATATTCCTTCTGATTATCTTAGTGACATTTACCGGCATGAAAGGTTTATTAACACAACATGAACCAGACAACAGAGAGTAAATTTTATCTCCTTCCCTGCTCACCTCAGCAAAATGCAAGCATTAATTATTGCATGGCAGGGGCTGTTGGTTTTCTGCATATTATTCAGGGCAAAATCAGAGGTTGTCAATTCTTCTTGGGCTTCCTCAGAGTGCCGACATAAGATGGAGTCCAGGTTAGGCTGAGAGGCTCTAATATAGCAAGCATTGCAGAGAGCAAGGCGTTTAGTTTTCTTGGTTGGTGGTCCCATTGGCAGTAGTAACTGTGCGTCCTATCTAACGCTTAAAAATTTCTGCAGATTTTGAGCACCTAGGCGGGATGTGGCAAGGGGCATGCACAGCCAGCAAGCCCAGCTTTTCCTGTGTTTAGTAAGTTGTGCGCGTATCTACACAAATAGCATGTGCACAGAGCCGCGCTGCGCATATCGACGTTCTACGGAGGTAAATATGGCACGCACAAAGACGCGTGTGATACGGTGCTGCCGTGGCCTACCATGTGGTGTACCAACCAAGCTTAAAGCGGGGCCTAACCCACCGAGGGGGGTCGTTCAACCCGCTCGGAAGCCCGCTTCCCCTTACTCCAACAGGATCAGGAACGACATTGGAGGAAGTCTTACCAAAACCCCTCCCAAATGTCTCTGAATCAAGAGGTAAAGCCTATTTTTTTTTAACATACTAATCTGGGCTCAGTGCTTACCGGCTGAGAACAGAGATGGTCTCCAGCTGCAGGGGGAGAGGGCTTTGGCCGTCACTGCTTCGCTCTGCTTTCTGCACCTGCTGCCTTTCAGCTGCTTAAGCTGCAAAGTCCATGCTGGGAAGTGGCTACCGTACCAAGGTAGACCTCTGAGGGATCTCGGAAATCGCCTCAGGAATTCTCAACTGGGGGAGGGACCTGTAGGTATCACCGCAGGAGAGCGGGGCTCAATTGTCCTTCAATTTAGAAAGTAGAATTTCTCCTTCCAAAAAATACAACAATCCTATAAGGATTGCAAAATGCACCATCTGCTGGAGATGGAGAATACTGGAGAGCTGAGGTCGCTGCAGGGCTATATGTACTGTGACATCAGCTTTGCAACCTGACTCCGTCTCCATCTGCTAGCAGGGGAGCATAACTCATTGGTCCTGAGTTCATCTGGCTACACGCTAGGAAAATACGTGTTATGTTTTAAATTCCCAAAACAAACATTTAACAGTCTCCCAACTCATGTATGTTGTCTAATGGTGAGGGGGCAGTTTTTTTTACTTGGCCATAGGTGCCAAATTACCCAGTGACAGCTCTGCATAAAAGGGGTGAATCTCAGCAGAAAAAGTCCAGTTGTGCACAAAATGGCAATGGTAAAAGAGTGCCAGGAATAATCTGGAAGATTTCCAGCAAAGTAAGTTTTCAACCATGTCTATAACTGTTCCATTTCTCCTGTCCCCCTTTTCTACTGTCTGACACTTGCTTTTCATGAACATAATCTCCCTTCCTCACCTCTGGGTATCTGTCTATTGATTCTGGCTTTCATTCCAGACAGTCACTGGCCATTTGCCATCAACTAAGCATCTTGGTTAAATACTAAATCAAATAAAACTCCACCCAAAACTCATTAGCACAGGAATTTCAATAAAATCCAACCAAGCAAAATACAAATATTGAGAGATGCAGGTGATAAGTTCTAAAAGAAGAGAGTAGTGCAATTAAAGCTGTACTGTCTTAGATTTACCAGCTTGGCAGACATTCTCAGAAAATGGACCAATCTTCTAGGTCTCACATCACTCAGCGCTACCACCACCACTCATGTGCCAGCAGTTAATATAAGGGACAGATCACCATCAAGTCTCACAGACACACCTGTCTGACACCTGTTCTTGGCTGAGCTTTTTGTCACTCTGGAGCAAGATGGAGACGTAATGTCTGATCATGCCAACAAAAAAGGTGATGAACACAATGGGAAGCACCACCCACAACCGGATGTTGGAGTCCAGAAGCAGCTCCGGTTCCGCCATCTTTATTGTGGGCTCTGTTAAAAAAAATAAATAAATAAAAAAAAGGAGAAAGTTACAGTAAATGTATGTCCACAATTCTAAATGGGGAATGAGACTTTGAAAAGCAAGTTTGCTTACCGTAAACGGTGTTTCTGTAGATAGCAGGATGAATTAGCCATGCTGTCATGGGATCTGTCAATCAGGTCTGGGAAGCGGAGCTTGTCAAAGCAGAGATCAGAGCTTTGCTCTCTGCCGCTGTGCGTGTGTTCCCACGCAGGAAAGTAACGGAATCTCCTCAGTGTGTGATTAAGCCTTAGTGTAGTCGAAGACTTGGTGACTGCCAGGGAGGAGGGTGGGTCAGCATGGCTAATTCATCCTGCTATCTATGGAAACACCGTTTACGGTAAGCAAACTTGCTTTTTCCCGATAGCAGGGCTGAATTAGCCATGCTGTCATGGGAGTCCCAAGCTCCCGATCACATTGTTTTTGATATATGTTTTAAAAAAAAACCAAAAACTGAAAACCTGGCTCTTCCAGCAAGCCTACCCCATCTCACCCCCCATTACATAATACTCCCCTGCTTTTTATCCATCGATCTATGACTAAGAATTGCCTTTATGACTAAGAATATATGACTAAGAATTGCCTTTATGCCCGCTGATTTTGTACTTTGCTATTTATGTTCATAGCTATGTTTATAGTTTTTTGTTGTATCTATTTATTGATTTATCGACTATGCGTTGCCTAGTCAGTATTATCCTCTCTCCCTGTTTTAGTCTATTTTTCGGTTACATGTAAGGGCTCCGCCCAAAAGTTAATTTTGTATTTTTCTGTTATGTTTCTGTTATATGTAAGGGCTCTGCCCAATAGTTTCATGTTCTTTGTGAACCGATGCGATGTGCAAACGGATATCGGTATAGAAGAGACTTTAAATAAATAAATGTAAATAAATATATGTTTGTACGTGATCTTTGACAGTGTAGCAGTCACCGTGGACCAGAGGATAGAGATTGAGGGATTGCCTGCCCTATCTTCGCATCTGTGGCTGCTTGTTGATCAGGGCAGTAGTGAGATGTGAAGGTATGGAGCGATGACCATGTAGCTGCCCCGCAAATGTCTATGGGTTGTACATTTCTTAGGTGTGCCAATGAGGCTGCTACTGCTCTGACTTGGTGAGCTTTCGGCTCTGAATGTAGTTGTAGTTTATGGTAACAGAATTTGATGCACTGTGCTATCCAGTTGGAGATGGTGCGTTTAGCCACTGGTAATCCAGGCGCTTTGGGTCAAAGGAGACAAAGAGTTGAGAAACACGGGAGTCCGAGTTTGTCCTTTCTGTGTAGTATGCTAAAGCTCTTTTACAATCTAGTGTGTGCAGTAGTTTTTCCCTATCATTTGCATGAGGTTTAGGGAAAAAGGTGGGTAATTCCATGGTCTGATTGAGATGGAATTGGGAAACCACTTTGGTAAGAAGGAAGGGTGAGTTCGGAGAACTACCTTTTGGTGATGAAATTGCAAAGATGGAGAATAATGGACCAAGGCCTGCAATTCACTAACTCTCCGTGCTGATGTTACTGCAACCAAGAATACCACTTTCCTCGTGAGATATTTAATATGTGCCGAGTCCATGGGTTCAAATGGGGAAAGCATGAGCTGTTCCAGAACTATGTTGAGGTTCCATGGAACTGGAGGTTTAGATATCGGAGGATGAATGTGAGTTAGCCCCTTAATGAAACGAGACAGTAAGGGGTGATTGGATATAGGAATATTGTTAACTGGTCTATGATATGCCCCTATGGCACTGAGATGAACTCTGATGGATGATGTTGCTAGACCAGCTGTATATAGTGTATGAAGATAATCTATGAGCAATTCAGGTGGAGCAGTCCAATGGTGGTACACCTTTGGAAGTGCACCATGTAGAGTAACGTTTCCATTTATAACTATAATTTTTCCTCGTTGAGAGTTTCCTAGATTCTAACAAGATGAATTGTGCCGAAGTGGAAACTCCCTGTTCTGTTAGAAGGAGCCACTCAATTTCCACACTGTTATGTGGAGAGATGAGTGTAGCGGGTGTAGAAGCGTCCCTTAATCTTGGCAGAGAAAATCCTGTTGATTCGGTAATCAAATTGGATCCATGATGGATAGTCGGAGACGGAAACTGTACCACGGTTGCCTCGGCCAAGCCGGGGCTATGAGTATCAGTTGAGCTTTGTCTGCTATGCACTTTTGAATTGTCCTTGTTATGAGTGGTATGGGAGGAAAGGCGTATAGGAGGCCTGTCGTCCACGGGATAAGGAAAGCATCTTGGGAGATCCTGAATTGGCTTGGTCTTATCGAGCAGAATTTGGGAACTTGAGCATTGATCTCCGTTGCAAAGAGATCTATCAAAGGCGTCCTCCACTGCATGAATATGTCTTGGGCTATTTCTGTATTGAGTGCCCACTCGTGAGGATGAAAGATGCGGCTTAGCTTGTCCGCTCTTGTGTTTGCAACTCCTGGTAGATAAGTTGCCTGGAGATGTATGCAATTTCGATGAGCATGTTCGAAGATTGTCAGGGTCTCCTTGCAAAGGGACCATGAACCGGATTTCCTTGTTTGTTGATGTAAAACATTGCAATTTGGTTGTCCATGTAGATCATGACCCTGCATTCTTTCAGGTGGTCTTGGAACACTCGTAATGCATTCCGAATCGCTCCGAGTTCCAATAAATTTATTTGCAAGTTTTGTTCCGAGATTGTCCATAACCCTTGTGTTTCGTAAATCTCGAGGTGTGCACCCCAGCCCTTGCGAGACGCATTTGTGGTTAAGACTGTGTTGTGAGGAGGGGAACTGAACAATGCTCCCTTGGATAGGGTGGAGTCTAGGAGCCACCATGTTATATCTTTTCTCATTTCGGCGGTCAACAATAACTTGTGTCAATGGTTGCGAGTGCTATTTCCATTGACGTTTCAAGCCCCATTGCAGACATCTCGTGTGTAGCCTGGTGTTGGTAACCATGAAATTCGCCGCTGCTATGTGGCTGAGGACTACTAAGACTTGTCTCGCTGAAGGTCTCTGAGTATGGTTCAAGGTATGTAACAGAAGACAGAGTTGTGATATTCTGTCGCTTGGTAGGTATGCTTTGTTGCGCGTAGTGTCCAGGCATGCTCCTATGAACTGTAACTGTTGTGTTGGTTGTAGGTGTGATTTCTGAAAATTGATCACCAATCCTAATTCTTGTAAGCATTGTATCACTTGATGGAGGTGCTCAAGTAAGATGTTTGGAGTTGGGGCGATTAAGAGCCAATCGTCCAGATATGGAAAGATGGTTATAACTTGTTGTCTGAGATGAGCCACCACCACCACCACCCTGGGTGCAGCCGATAGTCCAAAGGGGAGAACTTTGTACTGGTAGTGTTGATGTCTGTAGTGAAAGCATAGGTAATGCCACGAGGATGGATGGATTGAAATGTGTGTGTAAGCATCCTTCAGGTCGATGGAGCACATCCAATCGTTGGTTTGAATCAGAGGAAGGATTGATTTCAACGATACCATTTTGAATTTCTCTTTGGTGAGAAATTTGTTCAATTCCCTTAGGTCTAGGATGGGGCGAAGCCACCCGACTTCTTGGGTATCAGGAAGTATGGGGAATAAAATCCTACTGATTGGGATCCCGGGTAAATTTGTTGAATTGGTTGTTGTTTGCGAAGCAAAGCAATTTCCTCCCCCAGTTGTGGTTGGAAGTTGTGAATCTTGAAAGTGGAAAGATGAGGTAATATGGGTTTTGTGACAAATTGGAGTTGGTAGCCGTGATGTACTCTCTCTAAAACCCATTGATAGGATGTTATTCTCTCCCAGGCTGGCAGGCAGGAATGAATCCTGCCGGGTGGTGCTTGATGTTGTGGTGGTGGCTGGGTAATTAAAAAGATGAAGTCTCTTTCACTGCAGTAGCCGGCTGTTGTGCCTGCTGTCTTTGGTTACGTGGTTTACCTCTACGTTTGTTTGAGGTATTCTGTTGTGGAGCAGGACGCTGGTACGCAGGGTAAGCCTGTGTACGAAAGGACTGGTAAGATCTGTAGGATCTCCTGGCATATGATTGCCTACGAGTAGATCCAATATAACAACGTGTGGTCGAATAGTTAGGATGTGATATTAATGATTGTACTGCTAAAGCTTCTTCCTTCAGTTTACCTACTGTGTCCTGAAATCTTTCTCCAAACAGGTTATCTCCTGTACATGGGAGGTTTGTTAGTTTTTCGTGCAAATCTTCACGTATCGAACTTGAGCGTAACCATGCCAGTCTGCGGGCTGCAATGGCTGTTGCGGATGCCCTAGACGTTGTTTCATATGCTTCATAGATTGATCTCAAAAGGTGTCGTGAACACTCTTCCATGTCATGAAGAGGCGGAGGTATATGATCCGCAGTCGAGGAATGCATACCTTTTATAGCCTGTATGCACTCATATAGGTATTGTACCATGTAGAACTGATGGTGCATAATTCGGGCATTCAACATTGAGTTATGGTATATTTTCCTGCCAAACTCATCTAAATATTTGTTGTCTTTCCCTGGTGGGTATGAGGAATGCGACTGTTTTCTTAAATCTTTGCATCGCCGACTCTACTACAATTGAAGCGAAGAGAGGGAAGTACCCAAACGAGGTGGGGTTATCGATGGAGAGGTAGAATGAGACATTTGTGAGGGTCCACGTCGTCTCTTCAACTCATGGTGTAGTACATGAGACGTGTGTTCCTGTGTCTTGTGCGCCGATTTGGATTTGTGCGTGGATCTAGACTTGTGCGTATATCTTCCTATGTCTGTGTGCGCCAAAGTTAGCGGCGCCGATGACTCTGGCGCCATGCGCACAGCCATGTCTGGCACTGTGCGCGAAGATGTGGTCGGCACCGTGCATGCAAGTGACTTCGGCGCCATGTGCACAGAAGTGTTGTGCGCAGATAGTTCTTCAGGTGCAGAAGTGTTATGCGCCGTCATAGTTTTATGCGCATAAAGCATCTTGGACGCAGAAGTCTTAGGCGCCGCGACTTTTGGCGCCAGTGTCTCTTGCGCCGGCGCTTCTGGCTCTATGGATTGTTTGAAATCCGATGGCCTTTGCCGGCTTGCCACATCCTTACCTCCAAGATTGGAGGATTGAGGATCCTACGAAGATGCCCTCTTTTTTGAGGGAGTCGGTGAAATTGCAGGGCCAGGCGACGAATGAGCCTCCGATGAGGCAAAAAGTTCCTGAAGCCTGTAAGCCCGTTGTTTCAGGGCTCTCGGAGACATCCTCGAACAAAATTCACAATCTTCACAATTGTGATCTGGCCCTAGGCATCGGTAACATCGGTCGTGTCCATCCGTGACCGACATTACCTTGCCACAATTACAGGGTTTAAAACCCGATTTTGACATTTTTATTTAATAATGCTGAGGAGAACAGCTCCGCGTGCGATCTCGCTCGCGGAAAGAACAGACTGAGGAGATTCTGTTACTTTCCTGCGCGGGAACACACGCGCAGCCACAGAGAGCAAAGCTCTCATCTCTGCTTTGACAAGCTCCGCCTCCCAGACCTGACTGACAGATCCCATGACAGCATGGCTAATTCAGCCCTGCTATCAACGGGAAAAAGATTTGTCACTAGATGTTACAAGGCAAAATATGAGGATGAGAAAGGGTGCAGAGGAGATTCCTTTATAACCTTGGATTTACCTGGAAAAGTGTGTTTTGTCTGGACTGCGAAATATGTTTGGTATGTCTGTCAAACAGCAGCATTCTGACACTTATCTGACTCTGTGCAGAACAGCTTAATCTTCTTTGGGAATTAAAAGGAGAATATTTGATAATGCAAATTTAACCCCCTTTCCACTAGCTCCTAGAACTTTGGAGGCACATTTGGGACTAATGGGGTATACAGACACCCCATGCTCCCTTGGGTTCTTTTCTGACAGGGAGGAAAGGTACAGTCTTTCAAGGCCTTTAGACTTTTGGAGAGGTACCTACAGTATTTGAATATAATCAGCTTTGAAGTTTCAAATAAGTGGAATATAATGAAATTTAAAAAAAAAGTAGTCTTATGACACCTTCCAGTAACAATAATATACTGCCATGTGTTAAAAAGCCTTTGCTAGAATATTGATGCACATGAATAAAATCAGGAGTGAGCACAATGGAGAATAGTGCAAGTCACACAACTCAGTCCAAAAGCACAAATCTTCATAAACTAGGGATTGTCCTCCTCAACTACCCACTAGCTTTGAGGTACTCTTAAGAGAATGGGTCCCTCCCAGTGCTTCCTCTTGTTGGTACCTCTGTCTGTCTGGTGTGCAGATCTCTAATCTAGTAACTGAACACTCCCCTGAACAAATGAGTCTCTGCTGACTCCTTCCAAACAGCAACTCTGAAAATATATATTTCAGCCTGGAAATCCTTACTTTGATTTTAGATGTGTTAGGAATGGGGAGACATTTTGAGGAAGGGGAAGTTTATTCCCAAGTGATGGTCTCCAACTTAACCATCCTACTCCTAGTGTTCACATTTAAAAAGGGGACATAGTAGCTCTAACTAAATTATGGGGGAAAGCAGACATTCGCTCATGGAGTGCATGATTTGGAGTGAGATATCTTCAAAGAATACTGGCATAACAAGGAAGTAAGAACCCAACATGAAGGTTGTGATAAAAGCAGTAGTCGTCAAGGTGCACTTAAAGAATAGAGAGAGAGATGATTCTAAACTACCCATTTCGACTACTAGGCGGGTTGTGAATACAATTAAAGATTATTCTTTGAATTGTCTGCATGTGAATGCCAGAAGTCTAAAACAGTATTCCCCAGTCCTCTCCTGGTGACACATCTAACCAGTTAGGCTTTTGGAATTTCCATAATGAATATGCATGAGACAGATTGCATACATCAGAGAACATGTGTGGAACAGGTAAATGGGGAACAGTTTCCTTCTTAGAGATTGAAGAGAGTTCATAACATAAAATACAATGAGCATCACCTTCCAAACTTGAGTGCAGCATTCCCCAAACAAGAAAGCACAGTTATCAATTATATTTAACCTTATTTTGCACATCCATGGGCAAAGAAGAGATACTAAATACTATTCCCAAATTTTGAAAAAAAGGGACTTTAGATTTTAGTGATTTGGTGTCTGAAGTTTTAAATTCCAACAGGAGTTAAGTTCAGCATACCAGCTTTCCACATCAATCCAGGCCCCTCATTGTATTATATCAAAGTGGCTAGACTATGCTTAGCTATAAGGCATCCTTTATGTAATTATAAACTGTAAAATTTAAACTATGAATACATTCTCTGACAAATATCCTAAAACACAAAAACCTGAGGATCTCAGGACTCTTTTTCCAGAGACATTCACTAAGATATGCAAGATCCCGCGCGAGAATCTTTGCATCTTACGACATTCTCAAAGACATTCTCTTTAGCACATTTTAAGCACATTTTAAACACTTGTCTGAATTAGTTATACCCACCTTATTGGCTCTATAAGGTGAGAATATTGTTCTATTTATTTATTTAAAATGTTTTATTCTTCCAATGCACAGATCTCAGCAGATTACAATATACATACACAATAAAACAGTAAACATGCAATTAACTAGTATCGCTACAAAGAAAAACAAAAACAAGAAAAGACAGAATATTAAACAAACTGAACTTAGTGCTGAAAAGCTGAATACATAACACTCAGGCCACATCAAAACCTTGCGCTTACTGACAGGGAAAGCTTGGGTAAAAAGATAAGACTTTACGTCGCGCTGGTAAGTCATTCCAGAATTTAAACAATTGATCCCTCAGAGGACAAATCTGAAACATACACACACACACACACGTTTCAGATTTGTCCTCTCAGTTCTGAAATAAGGCGCGCAACTGGTGATTAGGGCTGGATACTCAAATGGAGGATGTAATACAGCACAAGCCCATGAAGGATCTGAAAGACCATAGTGAGAGTTTTGAATTTTACTTGCCAGACCAACAGGGAGTCAATGTAAATTTGCAAGGCCAGGGGAAATATGATCACGTGGTGAATAACCAGATAGCAGCCTAGCTGTGAAGTTTTGGATTAAGTGCAAAGCCTGAAGATAGGAATTAGGCAAGCCTGAAAAAACAGTAATCCAGCCAAAACAAAATAAGGGATTGGGTCACAGTGTGGAAATCATGGTGACATAACATGGCCTTCAGAGAATGCAACGTACGCAGTTTGAAAGAAGATGATCAGCCCACAAAATTAACATGCGGACACAGAGACAAGGAAGAATCAACTTTTACTCCTGAATTCTCAAGTGTAGTTCATGACGTGCTACTTTCTCAGTTATTGTATACAAACAGTGAATTACATTTGTACATATTCTCATTTGTCTGTATTAAAATCTGTCTTCCATACATCAGCTGAGCTCTTTAAATCTGTGTGCATAATAGAAGTATGCAAGATTTTGCAAAGAGATCACAAACTTCTTCCAGTTCTATAATTATGGATTAACCTTTGAAATGTTCTTGAGTTATACTTAGCTGTGTTTCATTTAAATTTTGGAACAAATTAAATTCCTTATTTGGAGATAAGCAAAGAAAACCGCTTGTGAAAACCTATTTTAATTAACAGTAATCAAATGACCTTAGGTGTCCTGAATTATTTATAAAATCTTGTTCCACTCTATATCTCAATATAGAGATATAGAGTGGATATAGAGATATAGAGATAGATATAGAGATAGATCAGTCGTTAAACATTGGGTACAGATCCCCAGGTGGGAATAAAGCTTTGCCTACCAAAAATAGATAAAAGAGTTTTCCATTGTTAAGTTTATCAAACTATGGGTAACATTTAAAAAATATATTGGAGAAAGCATTTTTTCATTCAGCGTACAATTAAACTGTGGAATTTGCCACCAGAGGATGTAGTCAAGGCATCTAGTATAGCTGAGTTTAAAATGGGTTTGCACAAGTTCCTGAAGGAAAAGTCCATAAACCATGGTTACCCAGGTAGATCTGGAAAAGCCATTTCTTATCCCTGGTTATGAACAAAGATTGGATCTATTCTTTGGGAACCTACCAGGTACTTGTGACCTGGATTAGCCACTGTTAGCGACAGAAGGCTGGTCTTGACGGACTTTTGATCTGGACCCAGTAATGCATTTCTTCTGTTCTTATGACTCCAGCCAGGAACCTGAAGGCAAAATCTTCAGTGAAATGCATGGAGTATGGGACTAACTCTCATTCACTATTCTTTAACTCTTTTGGTTCTCTCAATCTCTGAATACGCCTTGAACTGAAATAAAATCACCCTCTCCTGGGAAGACCTGAGGGCTCCAAATCTGAGCCTCAACTACTTTCCCAGGAAGGAAGACTGGATGAAAACACAAGCTACACTCCTTTAACAAGACATCTCCCACTGGGGAGTGCCAGGGAACACTGTACTCGTGCTCCTTCTGATCTCATATTTTCAGTTTCCATGAAGACTCTGATGTCTTTACTAAGAGACACTTTGGTGAGTCTTTACACAAGAAACACCCCAGCACTGAAACAGAAACCACCACTTGATCCTCTTTTCCTAATTCAATAATAAAATCCAGCACACAAATATGTCCAAGTCCATCCTGAGAAAACCCATGGTATTTCTCCCTCAAATCATGGATTCCAGGGGATGACCCCCCCAAAGATATTACTACCATTATAAAATTATTTAACAAAAAGTTAAGGTGAGCTAAGCAGCTCCAAATACAGCTGAAATGCTGAATGACATGGAGATGATCGATCCTTTATTGTCACTGCCACAGGACACTCTGGCATGAATCTGATTTACCCCAAATCCTGCTCATGAAATAATAAAGTAGTTCCTTCTAGAAGCAGCATTAAATTTCCAACAGTTTTGAGAGCAGAGTCTAAGCAGCCATATCAGTTCTGGAGAAAAATGAGTTGTCTATAGATTGTGAGATCTATTACTGGACCAACATAAGAACGCGCAAAATATACTGCAGATGTTTGGTGCAATGGGAATCACCAATCAGTGTGATCATAAAAAATAAAAACAAATACGGCAAACTTTACTCTTCTTTAGAATGACAATTGATTTCGTCATAGCAGGTTGAGACTATAAAACAAAATGTCTTTTTTGAGGAAGACCAAAGTCTTCAGGCTCCTTCTTCTACATTGATTTATCATATGGCCATCTTTAGGGGTGGGCGAATAAGGGCGACCACCTCAGGCCCTGTACATGGGGGGGGGGGGGGGGGGGGCGGGGGGGTTAGTCCTAAGCATAGGAGTTTCACTGGCTGCAGAAAGAGGTGGCATCAGTTGATGTTGCCCCTTTTTGAATGCACATCACCCTCGCGTCTGCCTGCACAGAGAAAGAGGCACCATCATCGGCTCCACAGAGGTGGAGGTAGGATGGTATCTGCAGCCAAGGAAGTGGCGCTCACATTGGCCTACAAAGGATGGGGTAGTGTTATCAGCCTTCGCAGGCCTTAGGGCATAGGAAACAGCCAAACAGGTGTCCTGGCAGAGTTAGAGGAGTGTGTTTGCTGGTGTCTTTGGTGGGTGGGGCTGGGGAGGAGGGAAAGAGTGCAGGTTGGGGTCTGGTAGAGGTGGGGAATGCTGGCTGGGATCTGCTGAGGGGGGAGGTCTTACTGATTTGGAGTTTTGGGGAAATCTATTACTCTTCAATCTCAGGCTCTGCTCTGGCTGATTTGATCTGGGCCTCACAGTCTCTCCCCATCCCCAAGGTTAGCCCCAACTCTAATCATGATCATTTAACATCAGTAGTGGCTATCACAAGAGAATGGTGTTACAGATTTCCAATTTCCAGGAGTGGTGGGTGGATTTTTTTTTTTATTTTAAGCCACACTTTTCAGTCCATTCAACAGTGTAAGAGAGTTGACAATGCACTGTTCATCTATTAGCATCAAAGATCATGCTTTAATGACCATTCTCAGTGACATCTAGATAAAGAGATCACACCTAAATGTTGAGGCTGGAGACATTCCAGGCCAGGCCCTTGCAGCCCCCAGGCAGTGCTGGCTTTAGGGTGACAGATAATGATAATCACTGGCAGCCAATCAGAGGTGCAAGGTGGGGCTTCCAGTCTTGAGGAGGGACGGGCAGCAAACAGTTGTGCTTTGCCCAGTCAGGCGCAGTCATGGCTTCACAATAGTCTGAGCAGAAAAAAGGGAGACGTATGGGTTTATGAGCAAGAGGGAACTTTTCTACTTCACAAATACAATGATCATTTTAGTATTTAGGAGCTTACCCTTCTTACAGAGCTGCTGTTACACAGATCTACATCGCCAACGCGAAGGCTGGAATGTGACTCACAGGTCAGGTTCTACAACATGTATAGGCCATCTACACCATAGCTCTAGGCAGTTTACAAGCAAAATCAGAAAATTAAACAATATATCTACCTAGTCATACTTGAAAGAGATTTCTTCCAGGGTACATCACTAAAGAATAGTAATTCCCCATTATCTATTTAGTGTGGTATACCATTCTTTAATGCCATGAGTCAACAGTATGACACACTTTGATAATTTTCTAATTGAGAGGGACATTTGTTTGGAAAAGAATGAAATAAATACAAGCCTTAGTCCCATTAAATGGACAAAGCACTGTAAAATAATTTTAAAATGTGTTTAGCTAAAAAATTTGGCAGTCAGGAAGTGTGACATACCAATAAATGCTAATCCATTGATTCCCAAACCTGTCCTGGTGACCCCTCAGCCAGCAAGTTTTTAGGGTATATAGTGCCTTTCAAGATCTTCACACCCTTGTACATTTTTCACTTCCTGCCATAAAAAAAATAGTCAAAATGCAATGAAGTAGGAGTTTGTTTCACTGATCCATAGAACATAATCTACACTTTCATTGTAAAGAGATAATTATAGAATGTTCCCAAAGTAATTAAGAATAAAAAAAACAAAATTATTTAATGCAATACTTGGTGGAAGCTCTTTTGCAGCAATAACCGTCATGAGTTCTTTAGGATAAGTAACTTTGCACAGCAGGATGGTGCAGTTTTTGGCCATTCTTCTTGGCAGAAAAGCTCAAGCCCTTTCAGGTGGCTAAGGATTGCCTGTGCTCTGCAGGCTTCAATTCTTGCCACAGATTTTCATTGTCTGAGGACATTCATCTTCTTCTTGCTGAGTCACTCCATTGTTGCTTTTACTTTGTGTTGAGGATCGTCTTGCTGAAGATAAATTTCTGCCCAGTCAGGACCTGCCTGTAGTTTGCAGGTCCCTCTTTTCCATGATCTTCACAAGCTTCCTTGTTGCCACTGCTGCACAGTAACCTCATATCACACTTTATTATAGAGATGGTTTTAACAGGGTGATGCGCTGTTTGTTTTATGTTGCACATATTGCTTAGCAATGAGACCAAAACATTCAATTTTGATCCCATCAGATCACAGAATCTTCTCTCATGTGTGCAGTGTCCCCTAACTTTTCCTTTGCATTTCATATGGCTTTCCTTCAGCAGGGACTTCCTTCTTGCATTCCTCCCATACAGGACATATCTGTAGTGTTATCTGTTATTGTTGAACAGTCCTCATTTTTTCTGGGCAAATATGAACCTCTCACAATTTTTCCTAATCTCAGCCAGAGATCTCTGTAGCTCTTTTAAAGTAATCTTAGGCCTCAACAATGACCTTCTGCAGCAGTCTTTTTAACCAAAGGCTACTGACTTTGGAGGAATGCCTGATCACAATGCCTTGATGGTACAAGACTTTTCATTCTATAGTGATGGACTTGACAGTGCCCCAATGGATATTCAAGCACATTGAACTTTTCTTCACCTTTCAAATCTGTATCTTATCCCTGAGTTCTTGTTTGGCACATTTTAACCTTTGTTGCAAATTCAGTTGTACAACAGAAAGTTTGATTGTTCATCTAGGAGAATTTGAATCAGCTCAATTTGATCAGACAGGTGGGCTCTAACTTATTAAAGGCCTTGTCAAAACATTTTTTTGAACAGGAACAAATTTGGATTTACTCTAACAAAAGGTGTGAAGACTTACACAATTAAGATTCTCTTGTTTTTTTATTCCTAAATAACTGTTTTCAGTCTGGGCATTGAGTAGGTTGGTATATCAATGAAAAACTCCTAGTTTAATACATTTTGATTTAGATTTCTTTTAGATGGAATATGAAAAAATTCAAGAGGGTGTGAAGACTTTTATAAGGCACTGTATTTGCATACATTGGAGACCTCCCTCCCCCAATTTTTTTTCATATGCATTCACTACAGATAACTTTAAAGTCTGATTATGGAGTCAATAGGTCAGATTTGGGACGTACTGTGCTGATAATCATGAAGGGTCAACTTTGAGACATCATGGGCTTATTTAGCCTTCCCAAAAATAGTTTTAGGTTTTTTGTTTGTTTTTTTTTGGGGGGGGGGGGCAGGGGAAAAGATGAGGAAAGCTAAACCTTTTCATCAATTCACTTTTTCCTCATCTCATTTTACTTTCTACTTAATGTGCCCCAAGGCGGCTTCTGTCCTCATACAAATGTCTCATGGCAGCAGGACTGACTCGAGATGGAATGTAGAGCCCCAGGGTGACCCAACCAGAGCAGGACCACCTGAGATTGAAGAGCAGATCCCAGCAGGCACTCTGTCCCTTCCCCCCCCCCCCACCAAAGCTCCAGGCAGCAATCCTTTCCCCAGGCCCAGCAGGCACTCTCCCCTTCCCAGGCACCTGTTTGGCTGCGAGTATGCAGTGCTGCCTGCTGTTTCTGGCTCCTAAGGGTTAATGACACCACCCTCCTCCTCTGTGGCTGATGTTCCACCTTCTTCCACTTAGCCTAAACACTCTGTTCTTCCTCACAGAAACATGCATGGTTGGTGACATCACCTCTTCCCACAGCTGGTGAACATCACATACCTAGAAAGCCAGAGAGATAACCACTCCTAACGACGGTTTTGTATATCAGAATACTATCATTGGTGCGGTCTCTTGAATTTTCTCCCATATTCTCTCCTTACATCAGGGTTTCCCAAACCTATGCTAGTGGCCCTACAGCCAGTTGGGCTTTGAAAATATTCAGCATGCTTACTAGGGCGGAGACAGGGACCGCTATTAGGCACGGGAAGATTTCGAATATCTTCCTGAAGTAGCGTCCTAGCCCATCAGTTCTAGAAAAGTACCATAGATTGTACGTAAATGCATACATTAGAGACTCCGTTTACCTAATGCCTATTCATTGTGAGCATCCTGAAAATCCGGCTGGCTACAACGGTCACCAGGTCAGGTTTGGTAAGTCCTGCTCTATGCTGTTGCTGCTTGCTAAGATTAACGATAAGGACGCTGCACCTTCAAGGAGTACTCGAAATTATTTTTGGTTTGCCTATTAGCTCTATCTCAGCCCTAGCAGCAGAGGCCCGATGTAGGCAACAAACCCTGGTTTCCTGCTTGGCAAGGCCAGACGTTTGCTACTAGTCTAGCAAATGGCCCTCGTATATGCACGAAAGAATTAACGCGCCTATAATATACCTAAACTGGCACCGCTTTTAGCCCAGGACGCACATGTACCGGTTTCCTCCCTCCGAAAAGGGGCTCGAGCAACAAAGTATCGCTTCACTTATTCCAGACGGATAGCGAGTAGAGGAGCGGCGGGGGCGGGCGCTTACGCCCAATGCTATTTCGTGATTGGCCGCAACCGTCCTTATTTCACTTCCTGTCCAGTAACCGCGGCTGCCTAGAAGACGCGTAACTGGCTGACGACAGGCTTCCCATCCGCCAATCCCGTTCCCTTTCCTAATCTTCTGACCAATGCAAAGCAGCGGCGGGAAGCGGTGGGGGTGCGGCTTAGGTTCAGACTCCTCCGGTGATACCGTGGCGCGCCTCCCGGATCTGTGGTTGGTGTTTAGGAGCCGAGTGCGCTGTTTTTTGGGCTATCGGTTGAGCATTGCGGTGATGGGGGCTAAGAGGAAGTTGTCTCGAGGGGACGAGAAGGAGGCGGGGGAGACCATGACAGCGGACTCGGCCAGTAAGTTCTAGGCGTAGCCCCGGGCTCGTGTGGTGTTAGCCGCTGCTACTAAACATGTCTACAGTACTGCCCAGCAAACAGAAACTGGGGACAGATCCTGCAGAGGTAGGCAACTCTGTTCCTGGAGTGCCACAAGGAAGTGTGGTTTTCAGGATATCCCCAGTGAGCATGTATGAGGAGTATTTGCACGCACTGTCTGCATTACATGCAAAATATCTCATGCTTTTTTTTATTGTGGATATCCTGAAAACCAGCCCTGTTAGTGGCACTTCTTGGACCACAGTCGTTTACCCTCTGATCTAGTGAGACACTGACAAGAAAAATAGTTATTAGTATTTTTTTTTTTTTTACTGTACTTAAGTTGAGAGGTCCAACTTCAGGAAGCAGCATGGGTTTTGAATGTAAAAGCAATATGTATCTGGAGTCTAGAAGAGGAGCTACCCTCAGCAATGTTCTTATTACATTGCTTGACCACTTATAATGTGCTGGTGGGACTCTAGGGAGTGTCTTAAGAACATAAGAAATTGTCATGCTGGGTCAGACCAAGGGTCCATCAAGCCCAGCATCCTGTTTCCAACAGAGGCCAAACCAGGCCACAAGAACCTGGCAATTATCCAGACACCAAGAAGATCCCATGCTACTGATGCAATTAAGAGCAGTGGCTATTCCCATACCCTTGGACGCGCGTTTTCCCTTACCCCTTATTCAGTAAGGGGCGGAAAACGCGCGTCCAATCTCCGGCACCCTCAACATGCAAATGCACGCTGATGGCCTCATTAGGTATGCCTGCGCGATACAGAAAGTAAAATGTGCAGCCAAGCCGCACATTTAACTTTAAGAAATTAGCGCCTACCCGAAGGTAGGCACTAGTTTCTGCCGGCACCGGGAAAGTGCACAGAAAAGCAGTAAAAACTGCTTTTCTGTGCACCCTCCGACTTAATATCATGGCGATATTAAGTCAGAGGTCCCGAAGAGTAAAAAAAGAAAAAAAAAATTTAAAATGGGCCGGTGGCTGTAGGGCCAAAAACCGGACGCTCAATTTTGCCGGCGTCTGGTTTCCGAGCCCGTGGCTGTCAGCGGGCTCGAGAACCGACGCCGGCAAAATTGAGCGTCAGCTGTCAAACCCGCTGACAGCCGCCGCTCCGGGTCAAAAGGAGGCGCTAGGGACGTGCTAGTGTCCCTAGCGCCTCCTTTTGCCTGTTTCTACCGCACCACCTAATTTAAATACAGAATCGCGTGCACAGGCGAGTGGCCTGAGCGGGCATTCGTTTGCTCTCCCGCGGTCTTTACTAAATTGGCCCGTAAGTAAACTTGATTAATAGCCGTTAATGGACTTCTCCTCCAAGAACTTATCCAAACCTTTTTTGAACCCAGCTACACTGACAGCACTAACCACATCCACTGGCAACAAATTCCAGAGCTTTATTATGTGTTGAGTGAAAAAGAATTTTCTCCGATTAGTCTTAAATGTGCTACTTGCTAACTTCATGGAATGCCCCTCAGTCGTTCTATTATTTGAAAGTGTAAATAACAGAGTCACATCTGCTCGCTCAAGACCTCTCATGATCTTAAAGACCTCTATCATATCCCCCCTCAGCCGTCTCTTCTCCAAGCTGAACAGCCCTAACCTCTTCAGCCTTTCCTCATAGGGGAGCTGTTCCATCCCCTTTATCATTTTGGTTGCCCTTCTCTGTATCTTCTCCATCGCAACTATATCTTTTTTGAGATGTGGCGACCAGAATTGTACACAGTATTCAAGGTGCGGTCTCACCTTGGAGCGATATAGAGGCATTATGACATTTTCTGTTTTTTTAACCATTCCCTTCCTAATAATTCCTAACATTCTGTTTGCTTTTTTGACTGCTGCAGCACACTGAGCCGACGATTTTAAAGTATTATCCACTATGATGCCTAGATCTTTTTCCTGGGTGGTAGCTCCTAATATAGGACCTAACATCGTGTAACTACAGCAAGGGTTATTTTTCCCTATATGCAACACCTTGCACTTGTCCACATTAAATTTCATCTGCCATTTGAATGCCCAATCTTCCAGTCTTGCAAGGTCCTCCTGTATGTATCACAGACTGCTTGTGATTTAACTACTCTGAATAATTTTGTATCATCCGCAAATTTGATATTCCCTGTACGTACCAGGATCAGTCCAGATGGTGGGTTATGTCCCCCGTCCAGCAGATGGAGTCAGACAAGAACTTCTGAGGGCGCTGCTTTATATAAGACAGCATGCCAAGCGTCCCTCTTCAGTATCTTTCTGACTCCAGCAGATAGGAGCAGGGGAACAGTGGTTCCCCAGCACACTTATTTTAGTGTAGTTTCTTTAGTCTCTTCATTTCTTGGTTTTTTGGCCTTTGTCTTAATGAGGAATCAAGTAACAAAACAAAAAAAAAAGGACTAGGAGACAGTGTTCTCGCTCTTTTGTAAGGGAGTGATCCTGCTCTCCACAGAAACTTGCCAGCAGAGCTTGCTGCCTGCTTGTTTATCTTCTTCCTTCCGTTTTCTGTAGCGGGGTAAGTGAACTGTTTGGTTTCCTTTACAGGGCTCTCTGTTCTTTCTTCATCGCACCTGGCCGCGGGGGGTGCAAGTTGGAAGGCTCCATCCTCTTTCCCCCCTCCCCCCCTCGCACACGATCCGACCCGCGACGCTTATTTCCTGGGGCCGCTGCCAGCTGGGAGGTAGCATTCCCTGGCAGGGCTTTTTTTTTTTGGCGTTTGGGTCGGTGGGGTGATAGCGGCGGCCTCTTCGTTCGTCGGAGCACCTCGGCGCGGCAGGACTTGGATTTCCCGCGCTCTCCCTTCCCCATCTTCCCCCCCTCTCGGTGGCATGCCGAGAGCAGCAGCTTGTACCGCATGTGGGCGGCCCGGGTCCCGGCTATCCCAGGACGGCGTTTGTACTGCCTACCTCCCCAGTGGGGAGGGCAGCTCTGGGGGAATGCGCGCTCCGGACCGGGTTGAGGGACAGCGACAGGCCCTGATCCCGCGAAGCGCGGGAACGGCGGCCATTTTGCTGCAGCATGATTTGGATGCAGGATCTTCGGAGGATGAGCCGGAGCCACCCTTTCCAGGTTTTCCGCTGTCCTTGGTCCCTGTGCAGCCCCTGGGGGAGGAACCCCGATCAGGGGAGGATGCATCGTGAGCCCCTTCAGGACCGCCGCCATTTTCTTCAGATTTCATTTTATTGATGCATAATGCGTACTTGGCCAGGATGTCCAACCCTCCGGATCTCTCCCCCGGACTGCCCCCCCCCAAGCTGCCTAGATTGGATCCTCTTACCGGGGGAACCCCTTGGGAACCAGGGGGGCCAGAGGGAGCAGCGCCCGTTTCACAGGGCCGGCTTGGTGCGCACCCCCCCGGGGGCGTGGGGGACCAGAAGCCGGACTCGCCCTCGGACGATCCTCTTCTAGCGGCTCAGTTGGAGGGGGATGACCCCAGGGTCCTCCGCATTTTCCAACAGGAGGAGCTGGAGCACCTGATACCCCACATCCTGCAGGAAATGGATCTCGACCCTCCTTCAGATCCCCAGGAACCAGCACCCCTGGCGAAGAAGGGGGACCCCTTGCTGGCTGGGCTTCGGCCGCCGGCCAAGGCTTTTCCCACCCACCCAACTTTCCTACAGTTGTTGTCCCGGGAATGGGATGTGCCGGAGGGAAACCTTAAGGTCACTAGAGCCATGGAGAAGCTTTATCCGCTTCCTGAGGAATTCTTGGAGATGCTGCGGGTGCCGACAGTCGATTCTGCCATTTCGGCGGTCACCAAACGCACGACCATACCAGTTACAGGAGGTACGGCACTACGGGATCTTCAGGACAGGAAATTGGAGGTGTACCTCAAGCGGGTGTTCAAGGTCTCGGCATTCGGGCCGCCATCTGCAGTTCGCTAGCACAACGCGCGGGCCTCCGCTGGGTGCAACAGCTCCTTACCTCTCAGGACCTGACCCCAGAGGAGACTCATCAGGCAGACCGCTTGGAGGCCGTCATTGCATACGGGGCGGACGCCCTGGATGATCTCCTGAGGGTTCTAGCCAGGTCAAAGGTGTCGGCTGTGTCGGCTCGGCGTCTGCTTTGGCTCCGCAACTGGTCGGCGACTCCTCCTCCAAGACTTGGCTGGGAACCCTTCCCTTCAAGGGCAAATTGTTGTTCGGGGAGGATCTAGATCAGATCATTAAATTGCTTGGGGAAAACGCGGTTCACAGGCTACCGGAGGACCGCCCTCGTTCCACCAGATCGTTCAACTCCTCCAGAAATCGTTTTCGCAATCAACGCCACTTTCGGACCATGAGGCAACAGACACCACGACAGCCCTCGACCCGCTCGCATTCCTGGAATTGGCTATTTCGGGGCCGCAGGCCTGCCAAGGAAGGAATGTCCCAGGGGACCTCCTCCAAGTCTCCCCAATGATGCCAGGCCGACCCACTCTCCGACTCCCAGGATCGGGGGCCGGATCTCCCTCTTTTACGAGCAGTGGGTCCGGATTACTTTGGATCAGTAGGTCCTAGATGTTCTAAAGCATGGCTATGTGTTGGATTTTGCTCGGGTCCCAAGAGACAGATTTCTCTTCTCCCCCTGTGGTTCCCCACAGAAGCAGGACATCGTTCGCCAGACCCTAGACAGTCTCCTCGCGCTGGGGGCGATTGTTCCAGTACCTCCCTCGGAAGTGGGCCGAGGCCACTATTCCATCTACTTCCTGGTGCCCTAGAAGGACGGCACTTTTCAGCCAATTCTGGACCTCAAATCGATCAACCAGGCGCTCAAGGTCCCACGCTTCCGGATGGAGACCCTGCGCTTGGTCATAGTGGCCCTTCACCGAGGGGAGTTCCTGGCTTCCCTGGACCTCACAGAGGCATACCTTCATATCCCTATCTTCAAAGCCCACCAACGCTTTCTCCGGTTCAAGATCCTGGGACAGCACTTTCAGTTTCAGGCCCTCCCCTTTGGCCTGGCGACCGCCCCTCGAGTCTTCCCGGGGTTCTGGATTTGCTTCACCAAGGGCCCGTTTGTTTGGAAGAAGCCGATCGCTTCTGTCTTGCAGCATGGCTTTTGAGCGGCGCCTTCTAAGTGACAAGAGTTATACTCCTGTGGTGGTGGCTACTCTTCTCCTTTCAAGCAAAACTTCCACTAATCTGGCTTATGTTAGAGTCTGGAAGGTATTTGAGACCTGGTGCCTTGCTCATGACGTTTCACTCATCCGAGCTTCTATATCCGATATTTTGTGTTTCCTGCAAAAAGGGCTGTCCATGGGATTATCATGTAGCTCCTTACGTGTACAGGTAGCTGCCCTTGGTTCTTTGCATGGCAAGGTGCAGGGTGCAACCTTGGCAGCCCGTCCTGATGTGGTGCAACTAAGCATTTACGTCTGCCGCTTCGCCAGCCTTGTCCGTCTTGGAGTCTGAATTTAGTTCTTACAGCTCTGTGTGAGGTGCCGTTTGAACCTTTATGGAGGTCGACTCTGAAGGATCTTACATTGAAGGTAATTTTTCTTGTTGCTATCACTTCAGCTAGGCGGGTGTCAGAACTCCAAGCTCTTTCTTGCAGGGAACCTTTCTTGCGGATTTCCGATTCTGGTGTTTCCATCCTTACGGTTCCTTCCTTTCTCCCGAAGATGGTATCTTCTTTTCATGTCAATCAATCGGTGGAGCTTCCATTCCATTCGGATCCTCTGTCTCGTGATTTGAGGAAACTGGATGTTCGTCGAGCTCTTCTACGTTACTTGAAAGTTACCAATGATTTTTGCATGTCGGACCATCTCTTTGTACACTGGAATGGGCCCCGGCGGGGCCACATGGCTTCCAAAACTACTATTGCTCATTGGATGAAAGAAGCTATCAGCTCCGCTTACTTGATGAAGGGCCGTGTTCTCCCGATAGGCCTTCGGGCTCACTCTACTCAGTCGCAAGCAGCGTCCTGGGCAGAGTCCCTTTTCGTGTCTCCGCAAGAGATCTGTCTGGCGGCGACGTGGAAGTCTCTGCATACTTTCACGCGGCATTACAGGTTGGATGTGCAAGCTACTAATTCGGATGGATTTGGAGAAGTTGTGCTACGAGCAGACCTCTCTGGATCCCACCCCGTATAGGTATAGCTCTGGTACATCCCAGCAGTCTGGACTGATCCGGGTATGTACAGGGAAAGGAAAATTAGTTTCTTACCTGATAATTTTTGTTCCTGTAGTACCACGGATCAGTCCAGAGGCCCGCCCTGTCAGAGTGGTTCAAGTGAGGGGAGAGTCCGCTCGCCTTTTCATTCCCTTTTTCTGCAGATTTTTGAACTTTTTGACCTGCGTGGTTCTATAGGTTTCGATCTCACAAGGGTTCGGTGACCCGTTGGCTACCGTTTTCCCTTTTTTCTTGTTCAGGTGTTAGTGTATATAGTTAGTGAGCCATCTTGCTTTGTCATTACGAAAAACTGGTAGACTGTAAGTGGCACTCTCCTATACAAAGCGGAGCTTTGTTTTTAAAACATCTCTGTATCTGCTAGAGGGGGGGGCAAAACCCAGCAGTCTGGACTGATCCGTGGTACTACAGGAACGAAAATTATCAGGTAAGAAACTAATTTTCCTTTAATTTTTGTATTTGTGACATTTTATTATGTATGTTTACAGTGTAAACCTTGTTTATTACACCCCTATCTAAAAAATGGTATATACAACATTTTAAATAAAAAAAAGATTTGGATCAAGTTTTATAACTTTTTAAATTGTAATAACAGTAATAAAATAAAGCATATCATTTTCTAGAGGCAAAGAAGAGCCGCATCAGTAGCAAGAAGCCAAAATCTCATGTCCAGGATGGAGTAGTGGAGAATGACAGTGTGTTTGTGCAGCTTCTCAAGACTTCTGGAGTCACTCTCAAAGCAGGAGAAAGGCAGAATGAAATAGGTTTGTATATTGTAATATATACAGTATAATATAAGAACATAAGAAATGGTATACTGGTCAGACCAAGATCCATTGAGCCTAGCATCCTTTCTCCAACAGTGGCCAATTAGTCGAAGATCCTATAAAGTAGATCTATTCCCTATTCTCCATTGATGTGCAGGGCTGATGTAGCCATGACATGCGAGTGATATCATCCAGCACCACTGAACAGACTTCTCTCTCTTAGCTAATAGAGCTTTTGCTTTACTGAGCACATGTGGGAATTCCTGTGTGAGCACTGCCTTGTGAACCCCTCAATCTTTTTTTCGTCCAAGCACCATACACAGACGTGTAACTCCTATCTCTCTCCATTTTTCTATGCAGATTTAATAACTTTTTTCTTAAGTTGCCTTGCTACCTCAGCAGCTGCCAGACAGCACTTTTCAGTGCTACCTGTTCAAAAAAAGAAAAAAAGAACTTTTTCTTTACAATGTTCGGCAGGAAAAAAGCCACAGGGAATGATTTCAAGGATTATATATGTGGTAGCAGAATGTCCATTACCTATGACATGACCTGTGCTACTGCTGCCTGAGACCGGACCACGACCAGGCCAGCTGTTGATTGTGGATGGTTGTCCCTGTGTACTTAAAGATCGAGGGCCTTGAAAATAGAGGAACTGTAAAAATCTCTCAGAAGCTGCAATCTGTCCTCTGCCTGAAGTGCAGTCTAGTTGCCTCCCTGGGAATGGAGTTGAGCAGGAGTTCCTCAGAATTATCTACCCCCATCGGTGGAGCAGGCCAAATCCTCAGGTCAAGTAAACAGAAGTAGCATGCATTGAAGAGGCGCCATTCTACAGAACTACTGGAACAATCTGTGCTGAAGAAGCACAGAGTCTTGGCACATTAGCATGCGTAAATCCTCTAAGCATTGATTGCTGGAACATTTAGCTTTGATCCCCTTTGGCCATTGAAGCTATTCCATCATTGATGCATTGTGCTGTATTGCTTCCCATGTAGCTATATGTTGGCCTTTCAAGAATGTTAATAGAGGCAGGAGATATGCCTCTACCAATTACCAGGGCATTTGCATCAGCAAAATTAATGGAACAAGGGCTACATCTGGAGATCCCAGATCCCATTTAGTCTCTGGTACCTTTCGCATTCAGTTCAGATTTTACAGAGCCTGGAAGATGCACAGGATTCTATTTCATTTATTATTTATTTATTTATAAACTTTTATATACCGTTGTTTGGAACATGCCTTCACAACAGTTTACAAGCAATAAAAATAGAAAAATGGTAAGAAGCTGTAAAATAAAAATACTACTACAATTCAATAAAGATAATAAATTAAACATTAGAATCAAATACTTGACTAATTAAATGACTAGAGAAGTAAGAACACATATCTAAATCATAGAAACAGAATAAAAATAATTACAAAGTTGAAAAATCATATTATTAAGAATAAAGTCATCAGACAGTAAGAACTCAATAAAAGGTGGTCAAAAATAATTCTAGTGTCAGAAGAGGATGTTCCAACACCCACGCCAGGACAGAGATCACATCAGTCATCAACCAAGTACTAGAGTTGGTGAAGGATCTCTATGGTGGCTAAGGATAGCGTGGGCACCTTCCAACCTCTTCTTTCCAGGATATCTGATATACTCCCACAAGAAGGAGTTCCTGTATCCCCAGTTTGTACAGATATTCCATCAGAACCCCCGTGAGGTGGTTCTAGCCTACAGGATTTGCTTGCAGTGGAGTCCAGCCAGTCAGGATGTGCACCAGGAGTATACCCCTCTTCAGTGATCAATGATCCCTCTTCAGTCACCACCTTTATCATCTGGATGCTGGATTAGTGCTCCCTCACCTTCAGGCTCTGAAGAGGTATAGACGAGAATCCCTCTGACCCCTTCCAGACCCTCCAGAACAGAGCTTCCCAAACTGTGGGTCGGGACCCCAAATGGGGTCACAAAACCTCCAGCCGGGGTCACAAATGCCTCAAAGGGCAGTCCTCTCCAGACATCACAAGCAGCAGAAGTAGTGGAAATCAGCATGGGATCTTTGAGCTAGCATGCAGTCTCAGGTCCTGCAATGGTCCCGCACTCACTTGAGTTTCCATGTTAACAGGAAGCCATGTGTGAGGAGGGATAGGGCCACTGCAGGGCCTGTGAGCTTTTACTGGCTCACAGGTCCTGTGCTGAATTTCATTACTAATGCTGCTGCCAGTTGCAGATTAGCCATTGGGGAAGAGGGGGCAGAGTGTGCACAGGTCTGTGCAGGTTGTCACTTCTCTATCCTCTCCTATCACTGAACTTACCTAAGAGAAAAATGTTGTCCCTGTCTCAGCCTGCCCTCTCTTCCCACTAGTTGTCATTCACTTATCGCCTGAGGCACAAAGGAAAATGTTGCTGCTGATCCTAGTCAAGGGGATGTTTGGATGGGGACTGTTTGAAGGGAGGGATCAGATAAAGGAAAGGTTTGAGGGTTGGATCAGTGGGAGAGGGATTGGCTGTGGAAGGTGAGAGGGGGGATGTAAGAGAGGAGCTAGGGGTAAGAGTATCAACTGGTGGGGCTATGTGAGAAAAGAGAGAGGAAGGGATGACATGATCAATTGGGTGAGAGAGGTTCAGTGGGGAGGATGTAAAAAGCTGGAGTGGGTGAGCGAGAGGTTAGGCTGGGAAGGGGAGAGGAACTGGGGGATGTAAGAGGGGATCAGCTGGAGGGGCAGAGATTGAGAGGCCCTCTGGAGGGGGGTGGAGGTTGAGTTAGGGGATCAGTTGGAGTGCAGGAATGGTGAGGGGAGGGATTGTTGGAGGCAAGCTACACCCCCGCTAATTAGGTTTGGTTGTCCTCTGGGGTCTGTGAATTTTCAAGTGTTAAAATGGGGTCACATTGGCTAAAAGTTTGGAAAGCCCTGTTCCAGAGCATTTGTCTCCACCAGAAGACCTTTTCTACTCCAGGTTTCTGGACAAGTTGGAGAAAGCACTCGGAGTTAATGTGCATAAGGACAAAGATCCTCACACAAAGTCTTTGGTCTCCTCCAAATTCTGGACACTTTGGCACTTTGCCAGCATCTATCTCTGAGGTGGGTGTTGAAATAAGCAGTTAATACCAGCCAGCAAAGAGAAAAATCTTTATTAGTAAGATATCTTAGGAGAACTGCAGATCACCATAGCAAATACAGAGCTCCAAGATCTTTAGATTTTATAGTGGGTTAAATATATCACCTCCCCATCTCCCAAACTTAAATACCAATGAGTTAGTTACTTCGTTAATATCATTTTTCAACTGGTTATCACCATGGCTTATTTTAAATATTCTAAATACTTTATTCTTGTAAATTGAGCCCAGAAAGCAGAAATGAAACTTAATGCTGACTTTTTGATGTACTTCAAAATTCCTACAACTTTGGCTATTTCCAAAAGTCTGATCAGTTCAGTCTTATGCTGTTGTCTTTCTGCTTCTTCACTGCCACCAACTGGTCTTTCTTAACAGAGAAGCCCCTCAAAGCACCCTTACATCCCAGTCCATGATATCCTGTAAGAATTACAAATAAGGATATAGAAAATCCTATTTTCTATGTCCCATTTGCAAGGAAACGACCACAAATTTAGAGTGCAAATATCCGTGGGGTTTGGAGTAGTGTAATTACCTATTAATTACTAGTGGTGGAATCAGCTTTTAAAAGAATAAAGAAAACAGGGATATTCTCCAATGCTCTGCCAGGGAAGAATCTCAAGTTATAGGACGATTTTGGCAAAAAAAAAAGTTCCAAAGCTCCATGCTAAATGCATGGGTCTCTGCATACCAATTCTGGCTCAGTAATTGCATGATTATATACAAAAACTGAAGTCTTTCTGTATAAAGGTGGAATTGTATGCCTTCAGCCACTTCTGGATGTGGAAAAGTGAATATACTGCTTTAATTTATGAAGTGTTCGAGACTACAACATGCACTTCAACAACGTCCATCTGAGCATGCCACATGACTTGGTTGAGAGCCAAGTAGCTTACGTGATGATGTCCATAACAAGTTGGCAGACGTCCCTTGACTGGGTGATCACCTTTTATTTATTTAATTTTTTAAAACCTTTTTTATACCGGTGTTAGTGTGAACATCACATCGGTTTACAATATAACAAAATGAGTAGAAAATACAATTAACAAGGGAATAAAACAGGTGGGCGAAGAGAAACGCGGGAAAACAGCATAGAAAGATAGTACAACTGGTGTAGAGTTCTTAACATAGGTAACTGTTGGAACATATCATGTTGGATAACATCATGAATGCTAGTTATTATATACATTATTAGAACATAAAGATCACAGTGTACAATGGTAAAAGAAGATGATAGATGGTTATAGTAGGGGGGTTTGCTAGTTAGGAAATGCCTGTTTAAATAACAATGTTTTTAGTTTCTTCCTAAATTTGAGAGAACATGATTCAAGACGGAGTGCTGAGAGCAGGGTATTCCAACGTGAGGGGCCTGCGATAGTGAGGGCACGTTCCCTTGTGGTGGAAAGGTGTGCTGTTTTTAGAGAGGGCACGTGAAGGGTTCCTTTGTTGATTGTTCTAGTGGGACGATTAAGGTGTGCAGAGGTGAAAGGAAGGTCAAGCCAGTTGGAGTGGTGGGAGTAAATGGCTTTGTGGATGATAGTGAGTGTTTTGTAAAGAATGCGAGAGGGGATGGGGAGCCAGTGGAGGTCTTTGAGAATGGGGGTTATATGGTCTGTTTTACGGGCATTTGATATGACTCTTGCCATAGTGTTTTGGAGCATTTGGAGAAGTCTTATTTTCAGAGTAAAGGTTAGAGAAACAGCTGTTCAAATAAAAGTACACTATGTGGTAGTCCAATCCCTATCTACGGGATTGGGAGCAACAATCTTCTGCAAGGCGCATTTACTATGCTTTTAAAAGACCATATTTCCAGAGATACCCCTTCCGGCAATTCCAAAGATAATGGATACCACCTCTACTTCTGCAACAGCACCAGCTTTGATCTGTGCTTGACAGTGTCACTGCTGTCAACCTAAAACAACGCAACAAGTTCAGCCTATACTTGGAACAAGTTTTTGACCACTTTCCAACCAGAGAGCCATCCTCTCCAGTAGGGGGGCCAATCCATGACTATATGGAGAAGTGGTGGAAGATCACCAAAGAGTGCTGGATTCTCAAGTTCATAGAGCCTGGATATAGCTTGTGTTTTCTTCCCACTTCTCATTGCTCAGCCTTCAATCTGGATCCGTCTCACTTGATGCAGCTCTGCTTGAAGGTGACATCATTCCTTGAACAGAGTATGATTACAACTGCTTCCTCCCCATCACCATATCCAGTTGTTCTACTCCCGCTACTTCCTTATCCCCAAGAAATCTGGAGGACTGGGACTATCCTGGATTTAAGAAGCCTGAACAAACATATACTCTGAAAGAAATTCAAAATGAATTCCCTCCACACAATCCTCCCCTTCATCCAGGGGGGGGGGGGGGGGAGTAGATGTGTGCTCTAGATCTGAAGGATGCTATTACTTATATTCCCATCCATCTCTTCCACTGGCATTACCTGTGCTTTTATGGTGGCCTCGTCCCACTGTCAATACATGAGGACTTTAACCAAGTGACTGGCTTTACTAGCAGCGCGTCTGCAGCCTTAGGGTATCCACGTCTTCCTTTAATTAGAATACTGGCTTGTGATGGCGACCTCCATGCAAAAATCAATTCAGCTCCGACAATCATTAGGGCTACTAGTGAATTTTTAAAAATCATCTCTAATGCTCTCCCAGAAAATCAAATTCATAGGAGCTTGGATAGATTCTCTATAGGAGAAGATCATTCTTTCTGTCAAATTGGGCGAACACTCTCACATGCCTTGTATACAAACTGTTGAACATGGATTAGTCAACAGCCAGAAATTCTGTCCGTGTGCTTGGTGCAGCTTGATATTACTAGAAGACGGGCCTTTTCAGTTCTGGAATTAGATCCCAGAACACTTAAGACAGTTATCATCCAGCAAGAAATTTAAATGCAGTTTAAAAACTTATGGCATTCAACTTTTTTTTTTTTTTTCCTTCTACCTAATAGTTCACTTATGGGCACATTACTTTCTAATCCTACCCTCTCCTAAGCTCTCTTCCATCACTTAAGTAGTCCCACCTCTCCTAAAACCATTTCATATAAGTTTTTTATTGAGTTTTTATGTGAATTTTATTATGTATGTATACTATACTGTGTAAAGTGTTTTGACAAACTATTTGTTTCAAAAGTGGTATATAAGCTTTTTTAAATAAATAAAATAAACAATGGGACCAGCTAACTCAAGTTCTGACCACCAAAGTGAGAATTTCACAAGAAATGAAAAAAGATCTATACTAGTGGCTAAACCCTACATCCTTTAGGATGGGTCACCATTCTGTCTACTTCCTCACCAAGTCATGTTGGCAATGGATGCCTCGACAAAGAGTTGGGGCCCTTTTGAACTCAAGGAACTTGCTTATTCATAGACCAGTAAATAACTAATGTGGTAAAAACAGGACTGGATTTATAAACAGTGCGGCGGCGCTGGAACACGACTTTTGCGGCAGCGCTAGCAAACAACTAACGGGGAACAGACCCATGTGAAAAAAACAGCAACGCTAAAGAAACAGGTTATCGAGTGCCTTTGTACGGCAGTAGCAATTTCTGATTTGAACCCATTGACAGCGAGACTCCGCTACATCAAGGGAAGTACTTATTCCACATATTGCATAAATCACAAAAACTTTATAAAAATATTTAAAAAAGAAAAAAGCTTTTAAGAAAGACTACATAGATGTTGCAGGACCAATGATTAAAGATGACTTGATGTGGTTGAGAATACATGCATAAGATGCATGCATACTACGGGTGTTATGACGGTCCTTAATAGAGTTGTTAATAAACAATATTCAGTAACACACACATATTAAATAGAAATATTATTGTACAACGTGTTTGTTTAGCAGATTTCATTTACCCCAATATCGACTGGGTAAATGTCCCATCAGAACATGCAGGGGAGGTAAAGTTTCTAGATGTGATAAATAACTGCTTCATGGAGCAGTTGGTCTGGGAACTGACAAGAGGGGGAGCCTTTTTAGACCTAATTCTTAATGGAACATAGGATTTGGTGCGGCAGACAATGGTAGTGGAGCTGTTTAGCAACAGTGATGACAATTTAATTTACATTTTTTACTCAGTTATTTAGCTGGTTTCCTTACTGATTTTATTTATTTTCCACTTTTCGGCACATTTAGGTACTGTAGGTATTTTCCTGTCCCCAAAGGGCTTATAATTGTTAAATTGTCAACCAGTTATACTGTTCCATATGTTATACGGTTCCATGTAAAGCTCCGCTATCTGTTGAGCAGTTCTTCGTTTTATGTAAACCGGAGTGATTTGTAGTCCCTACTAGAACTTCGGTATATAAAAATTAAAAATAAATAAATAAATAAATAAATAAATAATCTAAGGGGCCGATGCAATATCAAGTGTGAAAAAATGTGTGTCCACATATTGGAAGGATTTCTTCAGTGTTTACTGAAGAGGATATTGAGATACTCGTGCTGGAAATTGTATTTAATGGTGGTGATTTGGAAGAACTGATCAAATCATGGTGAAACTGGATGATGTAATAGGACAGAATGACAAACTAAAGAGTAGCAAATCACCTGGGATAGATGGTTTACATACTAGAGTTCTGAAAGAATTGAAAAATGAAATTGCGGATCTATTACTACTAATTTGCAACTTCTCATTAAAATCATCTATTGTACTTGAAGATTGAAGGGACACCGATCTTATAAAAGGCCTCCATTGTTGATCTGGGAAACTATAGACTGGTGAGGCTGACTTCAGTGCCGTGAAAAATCATAGAAATTATTCTAAAGAACAAAATTACTAAATATATAGAAACACATGATTTAATCGGACACAGCCAGCATAGATTTACATAAGAGAAGTTGTGCCTCATCAATCAGCTACATTTTTTAAGGTGTTAATAAACGTGGATAATGGTGAGCAGGTAGATGTAGTGTATTTGGGTTTGCAGAAGGCATAAGAACATAAAGACTTGCCATACTGTGTCAGACCAAACGTACATCAAGCCCAGTATCCTGTTTTCCGGGTCACAAGTACCTGACAGGATCCCAAGGGATCAATTGATTCCAAGCTGCTTATCCCACAAATAAGCAATGAATTTTTGCAACTCTACCTTAATGGTTAATGGACTTTTTCTCCAGAACTTTTCCAAACTGTTTTTATAAGCAGCTACACTAATAGCTTTCACCACATCCTTTGGCAACAAATTTCAGTGCTTAATTACGTGTTGCGTGAAAAAAAAATTGTATTAGTTGTAAATGTTTTAACAAATAACTTCATTGTGTGTCCCTAGTCTTTGTACTTTTAGAAAGAATAAACAGATTCATTTTTACTCATTCCATTCCACTCATGATTTTATATGCCTCTATCATTTCTCCCCACAGGTGTCTCTTCTCCAGACTGAAAAGTCCTAATCTCTTTAGCCTTTCTTCATAGAGTAATTGTTCCATCCCCTTTATCATTTTGGTCTCCCTTCTCTGTATCTTTTCTAATTCTGCTATATCTTTTTTGAGATATGGTGTTCAGAACTGCACACAGTACTCAAGATGAAGTTGTACCATGGAGCGATAATAGAGGCATTATGATAGCCTCAGCTTTATTCTCCATTCCTTTCCTAATAATCCCTAGCATTCTATTTGATTTCGTGGCTGCTACTGCAACCTGAGCAGAACATTTCAACATATTTTCAGTGATGACACTTGGATCCTTTTCCTGAGTGGTGACATCTAATGTGGAACCTTGAATTGTGCATCTATAATTTGGGTTACTCTTCCCTAAGTGCGTCACTTTGCACTTGTCCACATTAAATTTCACTTGTACAATAACAGTTGTATTTGGTCTCTCTGATGTTGAAAAATTAACATGGATACAAAAAAAATGTCATTTGCCATTTGCATGGCCAATCACCTAGTTCTACAGTGTCCTCTTGCAATTTCTCACAATCCTCTTTGATTTAACAACTTTGAATAATTTTGTCATTGGGAAATTTGATCACCTCACTTGTTGTTCTCATTTCCAGGTCATATATAAATATATTAAAGAGCACTAGTCACCTTTTTCCATTGGGAAAATCTACATTTAGCCCTACTCTCTGTTTTCTATCTTTTAACTAGATGGTAATCCACAATAGAACAGTGCTCCCTATCCCATGATTTTTTAATTACCTAAGAAGTCTCTCATGAGGGACTTTGTCAAATGCTTTCTGGAAATCCAGATACACTATATCAACTGGCTTATCTTTTATGTTTTCCAGGTTCACTGACATTTGTTTCAGTTCCTCTGAATCATCACCTTTGAATATCATTTCTGGCATGGGTATATCTTTGTATGAGACAACCTTTTACAATTCAGAAAACAGAAACCCCGACACGGCCATGTTTCACATCAGGGCTTTGCAGGGGGAAATCATTGTTCTTTCCTTATAGATATATATTCAAACACATACAGTATTGCGCAGCTTGGCTAACACTGCAACAATGCAAACAGTCATAGAAACTTATAGTAACAAAAAGACAACAAACAAGAGGGAAAGAATCAAAGGATCTTCTCTTGCATGGGAGCCTTACCTATTTCCTTCCAGGTATTTTATCTGCTGTTATATATTTTTCTCCCCATATGCTTTGTCTCAATGCTGTCTCTGCATTGTTGGGTTATTTTTTTTTTCTTCTAGTTTACCCAGTATACACATTTGTGCCTGTTACTATGCTTGATATTTTTCCCTTTTTGTTTGTTGTCTTTTTGTTACTATAAGTTTCTTTGACTGTTTGCATTGTTTCTGAATTAGCCAATCTGTTCAATTCTGTATGTGTTTGTTCTTTCCTTATAGATATTATATATACAGTGGTGATTTCCCCCTGATGCAGCCCTGTTGTGAAACATGGTTGTGTTGGGGTTTCTGTTCTCTGAATTGTAAATTTGTCTCAATCAAAGATATACCCATGCCAGAAACTTATATTTATTGGTTCTTGTAAATAACAAAAATTAAATCACTTTTGACATGTATTGACCAGTCATTTATGTTTAGCCACACATTATTTATATTGTATTTGATCTAGATGTGTGTGTTTACTCCGCCACTCCAGCATGGGTATATCTTTTACATCTACCTCAGTGAATACTGAAGCAAAGAATTAATGTAGTCTATCTGCTATGGCTTTGTCATCTCTAAGTCCCTCTTTTTATCCCTTGATCATCTAATGGTCCAACAGACTCCCTCACAGGCTTTTTACCTCAAATGTACCTGAAAAAGATTTGAGTTTTTGCTTTCATGGCAAGCTTCTTTTCAGATTCTGTTTTTGCCTTCCTTATCAGTGCTTTGCATCCAACTTGCCAGTGCATATGTTGTTTCCTGTTTTTTTTTTCATTGGGATCCCTTTTCCATTTCTTGAATGATGTCCTTCTCTCATGTCACCTTTTAACCATGCCATAGTTGTTTAGCCTTCTTTCCACCTTTTCTAATGCGTGGAATACAATTGGCCTGGGCTTCCAAGATGGTATGTTTAAACAACATCCATGTCTGAGTTAAGTCAAATTTAATAATGTGATCACTATTGCCAAGTGGCTCCAGCACTGTTACTTCTTGTACCAAATTCTAAGGACTAGGTCTAAAATAGTTTCCCCTCTTGTTGGTTCGTATACCAGCTGTTCAATGAAGTAGTCATTTATTTATTTCATCTAGGAACTTTACCTCTCTAGAATGTCCTAACGTAACATTCGCCCAGTCAATACTGGGGTAATTGAAACCACCCATTGTTTCTGTGCTGCTGATTTTGTTAGCATTTGACAAAGCCCCATGAGAGACTCCTGAGAAAAATACAAAGTCGTGGGATAAGAGGCATTGTCCTATTGTGGATTGCAAACTGATTAAAAGATAGGAAACAAAGTACAACTAAATGGTCTGTTTTCTCAGTGCAGAAAGGTAAACAGTGGATTGCCTCCACTGTTTACTGGGACAGGTGCTTTTTCATATATTTATAAATGATCTGGAAAAGGGTACAACAAGTGCAGCAATCAAATTTGCAGATGAAACAAAATTATTCCAAGTTGTTGAATCACAAGCATATTGTGAGAAATTGCAGGACGACTGGGGAAACTGGGCTTCCAGATGGCAGATGAAATTTATTGTGAAAAAATGCAAAGTGATATATAGAGGGAAAAGTAACCCATCTTGTAGTTAGATGATGTTAGGTTCCATATTAGAAGTTAGCATCTAGGAAAAGGATCTAGGTGTCACTGTGGACAATACTTTAAAATCCTCCACTCATTGTGCAGTGGTAGACAAATAAGCTAACAATGTTAGGAATGGAGAATGTCATATATCTGTATCGCTCCATGTTGAGACCACAACTGTGTGCATTTCTGGTCGCTGCATATCAAAAAAGATATAATTGAACTGGAAAAGGTACAAAGGAGGGTGACCAAAATGGTAAAGTGGATGGAATGGCTCCCTTCTGAGGAAAGGCTAAGGAGGTTAGGACTGTTTATCTTGGAGAAAATGACTGGGGAGGGATATGATAAAGGTCTATAAAATTGTGAGTGGAATACAAACAGGTAAATGTGAATTGGTTACTTTAATCTTTCAAATAATACAAAACTACGGGGCACTCCATGGCGAGTGTTAGTAGCACTTTTAAAACTAGAGAGAATTGTTTTTACTCAATGCACAATGAAGCTCTGGAATTCATTGCTGGAAAATGTGGTAATGTTATGAATGTGAACCCTTGATCCGGTTGAGGACTCTATGGAACCAACAAGGAATTGACCCTTAGAATTACCTACAACTGAGAGATGGACAATATTTATAGATCAGGCAATAACTTCACCTTTCCTAGCGTGTAGCCAGATGGACTTAGGACCAATGGGTATTGTGCTCTCCTGAGAGCAGATGGGAGACAGAGTCAGATTTCGAAGCTGATGTCAGCCTACATATACCCGTGCAGCATGCTTAGCTCTTCAGTATTTCTCCATCTCCCATAGCAGATGCGGACACTATCCAAAAGAGAATAGTGTAACGTTTACAAGAAAGAAAGAAAATTTACCTTTAAGAAGAGAACCCCACTACTGCGGTGGAACCTAACAGTCCCCTCCCCCAGTCGAGACTTTCCTGAGGTCAATTCAATAGCCCTCAGAGGTGAGCCTTAGTCCACCGGCCGATTCCCGGCATGGACGTAGCCCCCAGGGTGGCTGAAAGGCAGCGGATGCAGATTCGAGCGCGGCAGTGAAGGTATTTCCCTCCCTCCCTCCCACCACCCCCCCACCCCCCGCAGCTGGAGACCGCCTGGTACGCATGCCGAGACCAGGTAAGGTAGAAACCTTTACTTCTAAGTCTCCGGTCTCCAAGGCTCGAACAGCCGTACCGACCTTCCTCCGAGGTTTAAATCGGGTTGAGCAGCCTCCCTCTGGTTAGGCCCCAATCTGGTGCGAGGGTCTACACATGAAGATCCTCCGGGGGGAGGGGTTGCCATCTTGTCGCCGGGGCTTTCACCATCCGAGATCTCTCAGGCGGCGACATTGTCCTCCCTACACATCTTCTCCAGGTTCTACTGCTTGGATGTCCAGGCCAGGGAGGATACAGCCTTCGAAAGGGCAGCACTAAGTGGGCCCCGGGCAGCTTCCCACCCAGTAGGGGAGTAGCTTTTGTACATCCCATTGGTCCTGAGTCCATCTGGCTACACGCTAGGAAATGGAGAAATTACTTACCTGATAATTTCATTTTCTTTAGCGTAGACAGATGGACTCAGCATCCCGCCCACGGCTGCTCCAGAAATAGAGAACCTCGGATATCAATCTCGAGACTGTACGGGTAAGCCACGGCCTACCTTTGTTAAGACACCCGCAGTTACTCAGGTGTCAGCGTTTATTGTTTCAGTGCACCGGCGGTCTCCAGTGCCAAAAAGTTCTTTTATATATAATCGGTTGAACCAGTTCAAGGTTAATCAAGTATACTCAAGAGTAATCAAGTATTAAGCAACATATATCCACACTGGCTTTTCTAAGAGAATACTGATGAGCTAAGCATGCTGCATGGGTATATGTAGGCTGACGTCAGCTTTGAAATCTGACTCTGTCTCTCATCTGCTATCAGGAGAGCACAATAACCATTGGTCCTGAGTCCATCTGTCTACACTAAGGAAAACGAAATTATCAGGTAAGTAATTTCTCCATTACTAGCCCACGTTCCCCACAAGTTGGGCCTTTGGGTATCTGAGCTAGCAGGACTTACCAGAATGTCCTTTAGCGGAGAAAGAGTCCAGCAAAGATCTGAGTCAAGTTGATGACAATTAGGGAGCAAGAATACTCTGAAGATCCAGGCAGATGCCTCAAGCATAACCAATGAGGCAAATTATGACTCCGGATGAAATACCATTGAAGAAATACTTTAATTTAAATCCCTACTAGCATATACAGTCCAGAGATATTCAAGATAATAGTATCCACAGGCAGAGAACTAAGGAAGATACAACAGTAACAGAAACCAGCAAGAAAAACAAAAAAATAACTAGGAGCTAACCCTCTGCAGTGCTTCCCTTTACACTGACTCGTTGCCAAAGCAACGAGAGACGCTGGCAATGGCCCCATACAGAACTCAGCGATGATATCATCCGGACTGCTCGCTCCAACAACATTCTACGTCCCCGAGGTGCGCGCATGCGTCCCAAGAGAAGAAAACTTGCCAGCAAAATCCACAGCGTCTCACCCATGGGGAGAACGTGCAAGCCCGATCTGCCTCAGCCCACCGTCTAGAGACGCTGCAGCCACCCGCTGATGTCTCTGCCCGCCGACTCGAGACGCAGCAGACACTCACCGGCGCCCCCACCATGGAGCGAGTGCCGCGATGACTCGAGCTGCACCACCCCCTCCCACTTTGGAGGAGAGAGAAGACCGGACCACAATTCCAACAGAAACCCCCCCCCCCTTTACAGCCCCTCCAAGAAGGGTTTGGCTTGTCAGGGTTTTCCCGATGAAACTGAAGGAGGAGATTCTTATCTAATATGTTAAATGCTGGTTCCCAAGAGTTTTTCTCTGGACCAAAACCTTGCCAGGAGATTAAATATTCCCAACGTCTGTGGTAGAACTGAATGTCTAATATATCTTGAACTTGATAAAGAATCATCATCATCAGCCACTTCCAGCAGTTCAGGGGGTTTCCGATGAAATGCTGATGTAATTAAAGGTTTTAGTAAAGATACATGAAAGATATTGTGAATCTTTAGAGTGGTAGGTAAAAACAACTTGCATGAGACTGGTCCTATACGTTCTTTTATAGAGAAAGGTCCAATGTATTTGTGTACTAAACGCATAGAAGGTATTCTTAACCGGATATGACGAGTACTTAGCCACACTCTGTCTCCAGGTTGCGGAGCTTGCTGACGATGTCTCAGTGGTGCTTTTGGCTGTCTCAGCCGCTTGTCGGAGGCGAGTTTGTGTTGAATTTCACAAATTATGAAGTTGTTGAGCTGTGAGTTGAGCTGCTGGTGAATGCACATCTAGAGGTAATGGCAAGGGTGGAATTGGTTGTTTTCCTGATACAATTTGGAATGGTGATTTTCCAGTTGCAGAATGAATGTGATGATTATGAAAACTCTGCCCAAGGCAAAAGAGACACCCAGTCATTTTGTCGTTGATTTACAAATGATCGTAGATAGGTTTTAAGCGTTCAATTGGTACGTTCAGCTTGCCCATTTCCTTGCGGATGGAATGCTGAAGTAAAGTCTAATTTAACTCCGAATCTTTTACAGAGAGCTTGCCAGTATTTAGCAGTAAATTGTGAGCCCTGATCTGATACAAATGGAAGATATTTTGGGTAAATAGCTGAGCAAGTTCAGGAGTGGTAGGCAATTTCGGTAAACCCACAAAGTGAGCCATCTTTGAAAAACGATCAATAGTCACCCAGATTACTTGCTTTCTTTCAGATACTGGTAGATCTACTATGAAATCTGTAGAAATGTGTGTCCATGGTTCCTCAGGAATAGGGAGTGGTTGTAAAAGTCTTCAGTGGCGGCCAGGAAGAGATTTTTGCTGGGCACAAATCGGGTAGGAGCTAACATAAGCCTGAACATCTCGTTTAACGTGAGGCCACCAATAATATCGAGTTAATAGTTCGAATGTATGGTCCTTGCCAGGATGGCCAGCTGACAATGAGTCGTGAGCCCATGATAATACTTTCACCCTAAGACAAAGCGGAACCACTGTTTTGCCGTGGGAGCCACATTGGTCATGGCCAGATGTACTTGAGCTGGGTCTAAGATGTATTGAGGCATTACTAGAGCATCGTCAACCTCAAAAGCACAAGAGAGAGCATCAGCTCAAGTATTCTGTGAGGCTGGTCGATATCGAATAGAGAATTTGAATCTGCTGAAGAAGAGGGGCCATTGTGCTTGCCGAGGATTCAATAGCTGTGCTTGACACAAGTACTCAAAGTTTTTATGATCGGTGTATACGGTTATTTCATTTTGGGCCCCCTCCAACCACTGACGCCATCTTTATAGCAAGTAATTCCTTATCTCCAATACTGTAGTTTCTCTCTGAAGAGGTGAATTTCTGAGAAAAATAGGAACAAGGCAATAGTGCTCCATTGGGTGAAAATTGGCTGAGTACAGCTCCAACGGCAGAATTTGAAGCATCCACCTCCACCACAGCTGGTCGAGAAGGATCGGGATGTCATAAACAAGAGTCTTGAAGAAAAGCTAGTTTTAATTATTTGAAAGCTCTCAGTGCCTCAGGTGGCCAATCTCTGGCATTCATCCCTTTCTTAGTGAGTGCAGTGAGCGGAGCCACTATACTTGAGTAACTAGGAATAAGTGGTGATAGAAATTAGCAAATCCAAGAAATCGTTGGAAAGTCCAACTGGACGAGGCCACTTCTTTATACTTGCAACTTTCTCGGGATCCATATAAAAACCGGTGGATGATACTATATATATCCTAAGAATGGAATAGATTCTTATTCAAAGAGACATTTCTCAAGTTTCGCGTAAAGATGGTATTCCCGAAGACGCTGAAGCACTTGTCGTACTTGATAGCGATGTGAACGGAGGTCTTTTGAATATAGAAGGATGTCATCAAGATATATTAATACTGTGGAATGGAGCATGTCGCGGAAAACCTCATTCATAAGGTTTTGAAAAACTGCTGAAGCATTACAAAGGCCAAACGGCATTTCCAAATACTCAAAGTCCATCTCATGTATTAAAAGCTGTCTTCCACTCATCGTCCGATTTTATTCGAACCAAGTTATAAGCGCCTCTAAGGTCTAGTTTCGTGAAAATCTTAGCTCCTTGCAATCGATCCAAAAGTTCAGGAATAAGTGGTAATGGGTACATTAAAAAAGTGTTTTATGGTTGCAATGTAAACTGGAGTGATAATTAACTCTGTTATTTGAACTTCGGTATAGAAAAGTTATAAATAAATAAATAAATACCTGTCCCAATGGGTAATGGCATTAAGACCTCGGTAATCTATACATGGTCTTAATGAACTGTCTTTTTTAGCCACAAAGAAAAACCCAGCTCCAGCTGCAGAAGTAGAGGTCCTGATGAACCCTCTATCAAGGTTGTCTTGAATATATTGAGTCATAGCTTGAGCTTCTGGTAAAGACAGAGGATATACTCGGCCTCTTGGAAGTATAGAGCCAGGGGAGTAAATCAATAGCACAATCAAAAGGCTGATGCTCTGGTAATGTTTCAGCCCTTTCTTCCACAATAAAGACAGAGGCATAGAGATCGATGTCGCTGCTGCTCCTCTTGAGTAAGAGGAGTGCAACCAAGTTGCATGGGCTCCTCTGAACATGGTAATACTGTTTTGGTAGGTAAAAGAGTTTTTGGCCAAAAAAAAGCTGGTGCTAAGGAAATGGCCCGACGTCCAGTCTTTACCTCTTGAGCTCGTTGTTGCAGTCACCGGTCAATGCGACCAGACAAATCAATTAGAGATTCCAGGGCCTCAGGTAGGTCTCTAGCAGCAAGTTAGTCCTTAATTCTGGTTGAAAGACCCTCCAAGAAAATACTTCGTAAACTATCCTCCCGCCAGCCCAGCTCGAATGTCAGTGAGCGGAACTCAACTGCATAATCAACTAGAGGACGGGCACCTTGACTTAAATGAAGTTCCGTGGTGGATGTAGATTGTCTGGCAGGCTCATCGAAAACCTGTCTGAAGATTCGCACAAAATTCTGGAGATCTAACGGCAAGGGGTTGCCATGCTCCCAAAAAGAAGCCCACAAAAGAGCTTGACCATCAAATAAAGACAAAATGTTCGTCGTCTTTACCTGATCAGATGGAAATTGATGTGGCTGAAGTGAAAAATGCATGAAATAATGATTTAAAAATCCTCGACACAGGGGGCGCTGTTCAGCATACGATGCGGGAGGACATTTGATTCCCGAGCTCCTCCGAACCCGGGCCCTGCCAACCACAAAATTTAGTGAACCTGCCTGAAAATTGGCCCCGTAAAATCCTCATTACCTGAAGAATCCTCTCACTGCCCTTCCGAATGGCAGCAAAGCGCAAAACCACCGACTTGAGGCAGTTCTCTTATGAGAAACTGCAGCCGGACACTGCTCAAGATGGCGGCGAGCTCGAGGGTGCCAGCCCAGAGGAAGCTGTGGCGTCGGAGGAAACTTCTGAAAAAAGATCGGGTAGGGACGCCGCGAACCCGGACCACCTCCTCACTAGAGACGAGGTCAGAAAATGGTTTATAGATTTGCACGCCAACCTCAAACAATATAAGCAGGACATCATGGATTCGGTTGCAGATCTTAAAGAAGACATGGCAGCTTTGGGGACTCAGGTGGATGATATAGATAACCGCATTGATGGACATGGGAATGCTCTAAATCTGCTAGACCAACGATGCACTGCTTCTATTTCTGATATACAGGCATTACAAGATAAGATAGAAGACTTAGAAAATAGGAGCAGACGCAATAACTTGAGAATTAGGGGCATACCTGACATCCCTGAATTTGCTGACACCCCTGCAGTGGCCATACAAATCTGCAATCACATTTTATCACAGACACAGGAGGAAAACCCTGATTCAGAGACCGGAGCGCAAGAGGTTCGCCTGGAACGTGCGCATAGAGCCCTGGGACTTAGGAGGGACCAACGGCCAAGAGATTTGGTGCTCTGCTTTCACAGTTTCACTCTGAAGGAGAAAATTTATTCGCTAGCAAGGAGCACGAAGGAATTAAAATGGCGTAATCAACCCATTTCTGTTTTCCAAGATCTTGCTCCTGTGACCCTAAAGAAACGCTTTGACCTGCGAGAGGTGACTACCAGTCTCAGAAATAATGACATTAGATATTGTTGGAATTATCCGTTCAGATTATCTTTTCAAGTGCAAGGAGTGACCTACAGAATTAAAACTGTGGAAGAGGCATTTGAGGCCTTCAATAAGGCACAGCTCCCGACCACTTTCCAAGCCCCCAAACCAAGGCTGAATTCCATGAAGCTAGATGCGGCACCACGATGGCAGCAGGCGAATAAAGGGGGGAAGCGACTTCGGCGGCAAACTGATAATACTCGCTCCAAATTGGAGGAACAACGCTGAAGGACAGTACTGTAATGTATGATTTCATTGGTTTGCTCCCATTCTTGCGGAGAAGTGCAGGGGGCTGTTTTAGATCCATGTTTCTCCACAGACTGATTTGTCTATAAGGACATTACATGTTACTTGTCAGGTTCCTGATAAACTGTTGGACTTAGAGCTTTGCTGTGCAGCTCAATAAGTACTAGGTTTCGATATAATTTACTTGCATGGTTGGGGCAGGCTGGGGGAGGGAATGGCTTCGTGTTATTGGATGCAGGTGACCCCCTTAGGCACAGTATTCTATAGGTTGTTCAAGGGATACTGTAGGACCGATTGGGGCAGCAAAGGGCATATGGGATTATCTATCTAGAGTGGATAGGGATAAGACTCAACAGGTCACTTAGTCTAACTACCAAGCCTATGCAGGACTGGTCTGTTCGTCTGACATGTTTCCAGCATGGTGGACTTCATTCTCATGTGCAGATATATTCTTTCCACCTTCTGCATAAATGGCGACTAGAGTAATTTCTATTAATGTCAGGGGGCTGAATACACCTCAGAAACGCTCACTTTTAAAAAGAGAAATGCAGAGGCAAAAAGCGGATATAGTGTATCTTCAAGAAACATATACGTAAACATCATGAACGCTTACTACTCTTTCCCCAATACTCTGCCAGTTATTGGGCAGCTAGTACCAAGCATTCTAGATATGCGGGGGTGGGAATACTTTTGTCTACATCTCTAGTGTACGAGGAACTCGGTAAGGTGGTGGACTCCCAAGGCAGGTATCTCTTGCTGCAAATTAGGGTGGGCAAGTGCACAATCACCTTATTAAATGTGTACTTTCCAAACACCAATCAGTTAGCATTCCTGCAAATTCTTGATAGACTCCTCCACCAGCACTTAGCATGAGATCTCCTCTTGGGCGGAGATTTCAATGCTATTCTTGATCCCAACTTGGATACTACTTCTAAGTCAGCTCCAGCTTCTAGATTTAGGAACTCATTGATATCTGGAGAAAGCGTTACCCGCACTCACGTTCCTATACTTTCTACTCCGACCCTCACGGCACTTATTCTAGAATAGATTATTTATTTTTCTCTGCCATCTCACAGAATCAGGTCCAAAAGGTGGGCATTGACAATATTATCTGGACAGATCATGCTCCGCTTTGGGTGGAGATCTGCTTTACAGATTTGGAAGGCGGGTACAGACCGTGGAGACTTAATGACTGCCTCATAAAAGACCCTGAATTCTGTGTGCAGATGGAGAGGCATTTGGATAATTATTTTCGGGAAAATCAGGGAGATAGTACGGCCCCATTGACTGTTTGGGAATGCTCCAAGGCGGTGCTACGAGGGCTATGTATTGCTAGGGCTGTGCACTGCAACCAGGAACGAGACAAACAACGCAACTCGTTGTCACTCGAACTAGTGTCACTGACCCAACAACATAGCACAACACACTCCGAGGCAATATACAGGAAACTGATCAGAGTTAAAGATCAACTGCGCTCCCTGGAGGACACTGCTATTAGTCACCATCTTACCTTGTTGAAGCAACAATTTTTTGAAGGGGGAAATAAGGCAGGGAGGTATTTGGCTCATCGGCTAAAAGCGGCGCAAGCCCAAACTGTAGTAGCTAAGATTCAAAATGATCAGGGACAATTTATAACTATGTCTGCAGGTATCCGTGATTCCTTTACTACCTTTTATTCACAACTATACTCCCGGGATACATCCATCCATGATGAGGTCATTGACCAATACTTACAATCCGTTCAATTACCATCCATCACTAGTGCACAACAGGCATTTCTGGACAAGCCTATTACTCCCGTAGAAGTGCTTGCCGCAATAAAAAAGCTAAAATCAGGCAAGGCTCCGGGGCTAGATGGCTTTACTGGGACTTATTATTGCCGCTTTGCCACAGCATTAGTGGGTCCCTTAACTGACATGTATAACTCCTTATTGGGGGAGGCATGTATTTCTAAGGACTCTAATATGGCTGGCATCACCGTGCTAGCAAAACCCGGCAGGGATCCCAATAAATGCAGCTCTTATAGACCCATATCTTTGATTAACATCGACCTAAAGATACTGGCTCGAATCCTGGCCGCTCGGCTGAATGGAGTGCTCCTGGGGCTAGTTCATAGTGACCAGGTGGGGTTTGTCCCGGGTCGGATGGCGGCTGACAACGTCTGGAGAATTGTTGATATCATAGATTTGGCCCACAGTACTAAAACACCCACCGTCCTATTATCATTGGATGCTGAAAAGGCCTTTGACTTAGTGCATTGGTCCTTCCTGTTTAAGACACTAGAGGGTATGTCTTTTGGGAATTCCTTTTTGACCTGGCTGAAGAAGTTGTATGCACAGCCGTTAGCTAGAGTCAAGGCGAATGGTAGATATGGTGCGCCCTTTGAGATTCAGCACGGGACTCGTCAGGGTTGCCCGCTGTTGCCACTATTATTCACTCTTTTTCTAGAGCCATTCACCACCAGGGTGCGGGAGGCATCACACATACAGGGAATACGGAGAGGAGACTCCCACTTTAAGATATCCCTTTTTGCTGACGATGTCATGTTTACCCTTACAAATCCGGAGGTGTCTTTACAGGGAGTTATGTCTGAATTAATCAGGTTCACGGCAGTTTCTGGTATGAAGGTAATTTAACTTTGCCCTCAGCTGATGTACAAGCTCTAGGCCGGCAATTCCCTTTTAAATGGGCAACCTCCTCACTGAAGTACTTGGTGGTGCGGCTGAGTTCCCATACTAAGAAACTTTTTGCATTGAACTATGATCCCCTCATATGCTCCATACAAGCTGATTTAACTAAGTGGCCCCAGCAGCATCATACCTGGTTGGGAAGGTTAGCCATTATTAAAATGAATGTGCTACCTCTCTTTCTCTATTTTTTTACTACTATCCCCATTTATATCCCAACCCCGTTGCTTAAAAAATGGCAACAAATCTTATGCAGCTTTATCTGGCGTAAACGACCTCCTCGGGTTGCCAGGGCCACGCTATATCAACCAAAAAATAGGGGTGGCTTACATTTGCCTAATTTGACATGGTACTTTTGTGCAGCTCAGCTCCGTGTGTTAGTAGTCTTACATCATTCACAAGACCCACCACAATGGGTACGGTTAGAGCAAGCATTGTTGGGGCCCTTCCCTATAGAGGCTTTACCTTGGCAGCCCCAATCAACATGGGGCACTGCACAATACTTTCCATATGTGTTACATACTACTCTTAGGATTTTGAATCAATGGAAAGTTACACTGGTGGGGACCGCGCATTACTCCCTAATGACTCTTTTGTCCTCTAACGCTGTATATTACGCATCTGACACCTCTGTGACCATGAGGCAATGGACGCAGACGGGAATCACAAGATTAGATCACATTCAGCAGCAGGGCACCCTCATGTCTTGTACACAAATATGTGCTCAATATTCCCTTGATAACATTGACTTTTTGCATTATGCTAAGTTATATCACTTTGTCAATAGAGGGTTGCGAAGGGGCGATCTCCGATTGACCGGAACTTTATTTGAGAATTTTTGTAAACACGCTGCATCAATTAAAGGCATCATATCTAAAATATATGCCCTTCTTAATAGAAAGCCAACTGACAAGCCCAAACATCGCACAGCCTGGGAACTGGATTTTCAGACCCAGTTGGAAGACGAGGACTGGGATATCATATATGCCATGGCTCATAAATGCTCCATTTCCACAGGGCTACAGGAAAACTGTTACAAGTTACTTCACCGCTGGCATTATACTCCTGTAACCTTACATAAATTCAGACCAGCTTGCTCAGAGGAGTGTTGGAGGGGGTGTGGCCACATAGGGACATACTATCACATTTGGTGGGAATGTCCCGAAGTGGCACAGTTCTGGTCGCTCATCATGAGCTGGATTTCCCAGGTCTTGTCAATCCCCATAGAGGTTCGGCCATGGCATGTACTTCTGGGTTTACCCATTGCAGGTCTCAAAAAAGAACAACAACACTTTACGCTTCAAGTCTTTATTGCAGCAAGATCGGAAATTGCATTGCATTGGACTCAGAGCCGTGCACCAAATTTGGCAAAGGTACAAAATAGACTACATACCTATTATCAATTAGGCAGATTAACAGCTGTATATCATGATAGCCTGAAAAGGTTCCTGCACATCTTGGAAGCCTATACTAAGTGGTTGGAGGCTCAGTCCCGCTTATAATGCAGTATAATTTTACTATGTTCAATTTCAAGGTATTCTATGACACTCCTCACTTTTTGACTGTCAATTTTTCATTGTTATCCAAGCCCTCTAATCTTCAGCTGCTGGTCTGGACGGCTAGTACAAGTGACCCTGCTCTGCTTGGCATTTGTGGTGAGCATTCTTGGTGAAGATTTCGCTGTAGTGTCTCTTAGACTTGGCATGACTTGATTTGGTGAGACATTGTTACAGCTTATACGTCTACATCCCTAGGGTATGAACCTGTGTTCCTGACGGGGGATGGGGAGGGTGGGCAAGGGGTATGTTTATTGAAAAAGGTATAATGACTAATCGTTCTTGTTTATTATAGTTCACAACATTTACTATATGACATTTGTATTACGACTTTATCGTTAACTATATATGTTGGTTACTTGTATTTGCCAATAAAAATACTTAAATACAAAAAAAAATCCTCAACATTGTATAGAATCTCCCGCATAATGAGGTGGTGTCGATAAATTTAAAGGCGTCGATGGCATTGCTGCAGAAGCAGATGGCAAACTGGAAGTTGTAGCCTGAGAAGTGGCGCCCAGACGATTTACTAAACGCTCTACCGTGGCAGATCATATATCCAAACAATGCTGTTGCTGCAGGCGCTGAGCCAAGCCCGGAATAGCCTGAAGTCCAGAAAAATCCACCGAGTCCATGGAGTTGGCAATCTGTTATGAATGTGAACCCTTGATCTGGTTGAGGAATCTATGGAACTACTAAGGAATTGACCCTTAGAATTACCTACCTACAACCGAGAGGCGGACAATACTTATAGATCAGGCAATAATTTCACCTTATTAGCTCACGTTCCCCGCAGGTTGGGCCTTTGGGTATCAGAGCTAGCAGGACTTACCAGAAAGTCTTTAGCAGAGAAAGAGTCCAGCAAAGATCTGAGTCAAGTTGATGACAATTAGGGAACAAGAATAATCTGAAGGCAGATGCCTCAAGCATAACCAATGAGGCAAATTATGACTCCGGATGAAATATCATTGAAGAAACACTTTAATTTAATAGTATCCACAGGCAGAGAACTAAGGAAGATACAACAGTAACAGAAACAAGCAAAAAAAATAACTAGGAGCTAACCCTCTGCAGTGCTTCCCTTTATACTGACTCGTTGCCAAAGCAACAAGAGACGCTGGCAACGGCCCCAAACAGAACTCAGAGATGACATCATCCGGACTGCTCGCTCCAACAACATTCCACGTCCCCGAGGCGCGCGCATGCGTCCCAAGAGAAGAAAACTTGCCAGCAAAATCAACAGCGTCTCGCCCGCGGGGAGATCGCTGCAAGCCCAATCTGCCGCAGCCACCCACCGATGTCTTGGTCCGCCGACCCGAGACGCAGCAGACACTCGCCAGCGCCCCCTCCGTGGAGCAAGCGCCGCAACGACTCGAGCTGCTCCACCCCCTCCCACATCAGAGGAGCGAGAAGACTAGACCACAATTCCAACAGGTAAAGCCAGCTAGCATAGCTGGGTTTAAAAAAGGTTTGGAAAAGTTCCTGGAGGAGAAGCCCATGCACTGTTACTAATTAGACTTGGGGAAAGTCACTCCTTTTCCCTGGGTGTTAGCAGCATGGGATATATCTACTGTTTGGGATCCTGTTAAGATACTGTGCCCTGTGGTTGGAAACAGGAAACTGGGCTTGATGGACCCTCCGATTGTCCCAGTATGTTAATTCTTATGTAATGTCACTGTTAGGTAAGGACTGAAACTTACAATCATAATTCCAATTTAGAATCTTTAGGTTTTCTTCGGGTTTATTACATATGACGGTGGGGGTGGGAGGTGGGTAATGTTAAGAGCTCCCATTATTATGATATAGAATTGTTGCATAACTGATGATATAGTTGGGATTGTGTTTTTCCTGCATTGGTATTGTAAGTTCAAATTATGTTTTGCTTGGGACATTTCATTACTTTTTAGGGAGCTAGAATTTGGTGCTGCAGTTTTATTTTTCCAATTAAAACTTATTTTAAAAGTATAAAAGAGCTTAGATAGGTCCTTTAAAATCTGTTTCTAGCTATCTCTAATTTCTGTTCTAAAGTAACGGAATCCCTTCAGGCTCCCTTCTCTGCCCTTGAATCAATGCCTCTTATGCCATATATTGAAGACTCGCAAATGCTTTTTCTTGGTTCTATAAGTAATACATGTTACATCTGTTTACTAGAGTAGTGTATTCTGTGGGAAGACTATATTGCATCAAGAAGAAATCTATATTATCTCCAAACTCTGTATTTGTTTCTGCAGTACAAAAAACACACAATCATAGAAGTGAAATTAATAACCAGCGAGCATCAGTATATCCAGAAGCAGCGCAAGAGCATCGCTAAGAGGATGCACATTGGATCAGTTGTTACAGCGTCCCTTAAATATCTATATCTATTTATCTGTGTGTATATACCGGTAGCAGAATGTTGTGTATTCACAGTTTTCTATTACTTTTTTCATCAGCTATTGATCAAGTGGTTTTTCAGAAAAAGCTTTATCGGGCCTTCAGGAAACACCCTCACTTCCCTAATGTGAGTTTTTATAATTTAAAAAAAATATATATATATTTCATCATAATCTGTTTTCAAGTCAAATGTGTAGGTAAATGTGTTTAATGTTATGGAACATAGTATAGAAACATTCCTATTAAGAATGTAAAAGCTTTTTTTTATTCTTTTTATTTTTTATTATTATAGTAGGCAAACATAACATGATCTTATGAAATACTATAGTAAAACAAATTTTAGCAGTAGATGCATTCAATAACAAGTCTCGCAACATGGAAAGAATGTTAGCTTGCCACTTATTGGATATCAAGGAATATGGTGTAATCAGAGTTACTCGCTGCTCTGGATGTTAACGTGCATGTGAGTGCCAGGGGATTAATATCCAAGATACTGAGTACCAGATAGTAGCACTGAAATATGCGCAGGTCGCAGTAGGGGCTGGACGACTCCTCATCTTTCAATTTAACTAAGTGTATAACAGTAGAGAGAGAAGAGTTCTGTATTTTAACTATGTAAAATTTATAGGCAATCATTAATATTCATTCCCCTATTCTATATCTTCTGATTCTTAAAAGTTCAGCCTTGTAAATTAGCAAAGTTGAAACATTTTACCATTAAATGCATGTACTGAATATGGCATTTATAAGAATATATTACTGTAGTGCACTGGAGAATTCTAAACCAGCTTTTGAGAAATTAAAACTAGTTGTCCAGACCACAATACCTGGAAACTAATGTCCTGCCTAGATTCCCATCCAAGTTTTGTACAGTCTAATCCTAGGGCTAGTGTTCAATTAATGACGACATAAGGAACATAGGGAATGCATGGTTATAGGTCTCAGAAACAACCCCAGAAAAAGTCTGTCCTTTCACCATTTCAGAATGCAGGCGAGGGCTTCTCTATCAAGACCAGTGATAGTAGAACAAAAATGTGAAAATTGAAAACAGTCTTTTGGAATAACAATTAACAGACCTTGATGAGATCCTTGTGACAGCAACTTTCATGAGTGCTTCTACAGAAATGCACGGGTGCAGTGCACTTTAGAAGCATACTGGACATGTGCTGCATTCATGCCTTTCTCTGTAGCATAGCATTCCTCTACTTACTTTCATGCTGGCGAAAGAGAAATCCTCATCTGTGATAGGACAATTTTTGAGGCTTGGCACTTTACACTTTGACTATAGTAAAATATTTTGGGTGTAAAGCATGGTGTAAAATCTTGGGAAAGTACTAATTTTAGTCGCCTTATATAGCAAACATTGTGGAGGACGTGCACTGAAAATGAATTTTAAGTTGTATGTGTAAATCTGTGTTGTAAAGTAAACCTCAGGAACCCATCTAATAATGTGGAGATGATAGATATAGATCAAACTATACCATTCTCATGTTCTAGTTACTCCAAAAGGTAAATGGTGACCATAAATGGCATCATCAGATGTTTGCAAACACAGATATTTCTTCTGCTTTAGGTTTAATTATGGCTCCCCTTGCATATGAAAGTCTGTACAGAGAAACCACCAATGTACCACTTTTTTTTTTCCCCAAAAGTTTTTTGTGATTAAAATTAAAATATTCTCCACAAAAAATGTTGTTGCTATCACCACATTTTCAACTATATAGTTCACAATGAATTACTCTCAACTTAATATCCTGCCAAAAATGAGATTTCCACAAGCTTATCTTTTGTTGTAGCTTCTGTTTCCTCAATTAAATGTACTTTCACTGATGGAATGTGCCAGACATGGGTCTGTTTCAAACTGTATATTCATCAGAGTGTTATCAGTCACATATCTGAAAAAGTAAATGTTTCAGTAAAATTTGCCTATTGTCACATCTTATTAATATAAAGCAGCTCAAACACCTACATTGTTTAGTGTGCATGAATTTTTCCGTCATGGCATAAAACAGGAAATCTCTGTTGAAGCCAGGCCAGTGTGAGAATGATAGCAGGCCACTTCCATTATAATATCTCAATCAGATTGAAAAGCAGGGGCTGACAGCATAAAATGGCTAAAATTGCCAATTGTCCCTGTGCAGGAGACTCCTTATTTTTGTCCTTATTTTATCTGCTTGCTTTTTACTTTTTATTATGGATTGCCTTCAGCTCAGACATTATTTCTGGTTCACAGTTGTGAGGTGTATGGTACTCTGCTCAACAGAGGAGTAACTTTGTACTTTTGTATATGAGCCCAAACTCTTGGAGATGGCAGTCGAGAGATTCTGATGCTGCTGCCTAAGACCTCTATATTTGTTCATGGTCTGTTTTTCTGGGCAGATTGCAGACCCCCCCCCAAATATTGCAAACCAAAGGAACAATTTCCAGTCAGCAGCACTTCTCCCAACACCCTCCCCCCCCTGAATCAGTGGAATCATGCTTATCTAATAAACATTTTTGGCCTTCACCTTAGCCTATGTTGTCACTTTTTATAAATAGAGTAATTAGTGTAACCCCCTTTTCGCTAGTATCACCTTTGGTGGCTGCAGGGGTAGGGATTTACCTGTCTGCAGCCCCAGGAACAGTCAAAGTGACCCAGGAATTGCCAGTGGGGACCAGAAATGTCTCTCGGAAACCCAAGAGGAAGACTTACCCACAGCCACAAAGTCCAAACCTGAAGTTGGTTCCAAAATCAAAAGTTTATTTGTAAATCCAAAACAGAAAAGTATTTCCAGCAAAACTCTTCTAGCAGACAACTGGACATAGTCCAACATAACCAAAATCAGAAATCTTCACTCTTCAAATCAGCTTCTTTACTGATGAGTTCCAGCAACTCAGCAATTAGCCCCAAGGCCTTCGGGGGCAGCATATTGGCAGAATATCCTTTCCTGGAGCTTTTCCAGCAGAGAAAAGTTATCCCTTCATCTCAGGGCCTTATACCTCTAGATGGTTAACATGAATCTTATCCAAATCCTTTGTTTCAGACAATCTCTTAGACCTCAGGAATCCTAAATGACCCCCAAGACACTCTAGGCTCTCTCTCTCTCTAGATGCTTGTGAAAATATCTTAAATAACCTCTTATCATAACCCATTCCCTTTAGGGGGTGAGCCTCCTACGTTAGCCAACCCTATCTATATGAAACTATCACTCAGCCATAGTTGACACTGACCAAATCCCTCTCCAACTTCTTCACAGAGAGGATTCTTGCAAGAGCTGACTGACCTCTCACTGAAAGTGGAGAGCAGGAACTCTCCAAAAACCTTCTAGCAAACTCTTTAGTGATCCTAGGTAGGGCTACATTAGTGTGAAAGAAACTTGTTTGGGTAGTAAAGAACTGGTGAAACAATGAGGTGGGAAAGGGATGGTCATTGACCACCTCTTATAAAAATAATTATTAAACCTTTCCATTTTTTTCTTTCTCTGGCAGGTGATTCAGGAATTTGTAGATGGTTTGGAGTCTCACATTGAGGACAGAGACAGGTTCAGGAATTGTTTGCTTCCATGTGGCCATTCTCATGAGGAAACCAGGTCAGAGAAAGCATAGACCCAGTAAAGTGGCCTGTCAGCCTTGTGAAAGACAAACTACTTTTGTACAACGATGTGCCTTAACATAAAAAGTCTCATTTATATTGGTTTCTTTACAGTAATTTGGTGAACCCTTACCAAGAAAGCCTTATTAAGCTACTACTTGGAATTGAAATTTTACAGGTAAACCTACTGTTTAAGCATTCAGATACAACATGGAGTCTTGGCTCTGTGCAGCAACATGCCAGATTATGCATTAAAAGTTCTGAGAATACTGTGGGTGCAGAAAGAGGAGGAGCCAAAAAGAGGAGGGAGAAAAAGAGGGGCCAGAGAGGAGGAGCCAGAAGAGAGAGTAGAAAAGGGAGGAAGAGCAAGGGAAAGGAAGAGAAATCTGGGGGAGGGGAGCAGAGTGAGCAAGCTTGGGAGAGGGGGATCGAAGAGGGAGCATGAACTAGGAGAGGTGGGATGGGAAAAAAGGGGAGGGCTGATGGGAATAATGAGAGGAGAAACTGGGAGAGTGAAAGAAGGGAGGGCAAGGGATATGGAGGGAGAGCGAGTTGGAGCCTGGTCAGATAATGACAGTGAAAAGCTGGAGAGGGTGGAGGGCTGTAGCATGGACACATGCCTGGGATGCACATTTGTGCATGAAACAAATATTGTTGCCTTTTTCAATTTATATTCATCTGATATGAGGCAGCAATTCAGAATGTTTTGCTTTTGGAATGCTGTATAATTTGTGCTGTAGTAATGGTGGAAATGAAGCAAATTTTTTTTTTTTTGTATTAGTATTCAAACATTTTTTGAAATTGCACCATTCTCCTAGGACAAGCAGGATGGTAGTCCTCACATGTGGGTGACATCATCAGATGGAGCCTGGCATGGAAAACTTTGTCTAGAAACTTTGATTGGCAGACTGAGCATGCACAGACTGCTTCTATCCGCGCGTCCACTCAAGGTCCCCTTCAGTCTCTTCTTTTCCGCCGTGCAGTAGCCTCGCAGTTTTGGAGCTCCAAACCCTTGGAGCGTGTTTTTGCATTTTTCGGGATTTTTTCTTTCTGTGTCGTGTCCCCCTTCGCATTGTTCCCGGTAGGTGCCCTTGGCTTTTGCCTCCGCAATTTGCGATCTATTCCAGATTCCTACTTCCAGGTCCCCGTCGGCCATCGATCGCGCACTAGCCTCTTTTTTCATTGGCGGCTTTGGGTTTTTGACGGTGTCCCCAGTGCCTGAGGACCATGTCCATCACAGATCCACATAAGGTATGTATCTTCTGCCTGGAGGGCCTCGCATGACGTCCGAGGGTGTCGTTTGTGTGACCAAATGACCCCCAGAGGGTGTCGTGCTTGCCTGGACAAAATGGAGAAACCTTTTGGCTCTCCAAAACCCTTCACTTAGGTGTCTGAATCCTCTACCCCTAAGGACCGCAGGGAACCGTCCCAGTCTCTTCCCCTGGCGGTCCCGCTCTCCAGTACCCTAAGGATCGCGGAGAGGGAGATCGATCCTTGGTGGTCTCTCCCCTCCCCTAACCTCGGGGTCGTCATTGTCCTTGGCGCCAGGAAAGACTGGGCCGGGCGCTGGAAACCCAGGAAGCATCGACACTGCTCACCGTCCCAACACGGTTCCAGTTCTGGAGCGGCATCGGCGGCTGCCGAGCTGCCACTGAAATGGCACCGGCCACCGGAGGCCCCATCCTCCAGTGCCCCCAGTAGCCCAAGGCGTTCCCCCACCGGCAACAGTGCTAGGTGCTGTGCCCCCCTCATGATTCCTCCGAGGGTATGCCAATGACTTCTCGTCCCCCTCCATCAGTCCTCGCCACATGGGATTTCCAGGAGGAGTTGGACCACAGGGTGCAATTGGCGGTGCTCAAAGCGCTTCAGAGCATCGAGCCTCCGCCTTCCATGCTCGTGCCCCTGCTAGAGTGTCTGGACGTCCTTCTTGGTGCCATACTGACGCAACCTTTGCCCGAGAGGCCCCTGATGCCTCCTCGCCCACCGATGCCCTCCACCAGAGCGATTCTGATTCCCGGTCCTCTGAGGAGGATGAGGCCATGGGGACCGGGTGCCTATGCCCGCAGTTCCCCGGGCCGCCACCGGTTCCTCCTGATGTACCACGGTCGATGCCACCCTCAATGCCGAGGTGCCCTTCCCAGTCCCTGCCCTCTGCGCCCGGACCTTAGTGAGGAGGAGGCTATGACCCGTGGGGCGATGACGCCTCGGACGCATCGTCAGAGTTCTCAGTTGACCCCCTCTCGGAGCCTTCCCCTCCGGAGGAATGGTGTCGCTCCTCTCCTGAGGACCTATTTTTCGCCAGCTTCGTGAGGGCAATGGCAGAAGCCATTCCCTTCCAACTCCTGTCGGAGGAGGACTCCCATCATAAGATGCTGGAGGTCCTTCAGTTCATCGACACTCCAAAAGAAGTCGTGGTGGTGCCGGTCCACGACATCTTTAAAGAGCGCCTCCTCCGCATGTGGGAACACCCAGTGTTGTTGGCCCCGGTGAACAGGAAAGCTGATGCGACTTACCTGGTTCTGCAGGCAGGGGGTTTTGAACTTACCCCACCAGTCTGCGGTGGTGGAGTCCAAACTCAAAAAGGCAAGACGCTCCCAGACACATGCTTCTGCCCCTCCGGGGCATGAACACTGGGAGCTCGATGGCATTGGGAGAAAGATGTTTCAGGGGGCAATGCTGGTGGCTCATATTGTGGCCTACCAGCTGTACATGACACATTATGACCGCAACTTATGGAAGCAGGTCCAAGATTTTGCGGAGAGCCTTCCCCAGCAACAGCAGGAATCCCTTACGGCTCTCACCACGCTGGGCCTGGAGGCAGGTAGACACGAGGTCAGGTCGACCTACAACGTCTTTGAGACCGAGCCCGCCTAGCCGGCCGGGGCATCTGCCTTGCGCTGTTGGCTTGGCTCAGAGCCTCCGACCTCTGCCTGGAGGTGCAGGACAGGCTTGCGGACCTCCCCTGTACAGGAGAGAACCTGTTCGGGGGCAGGTGAAAGAGGTTATTGCGCAACTGAAGGATCAGCATGATACTCTTCAGCAACTCTCTGCCAGCCCCTCTGAAGGTCCTGCCAGTGCCAGGAAGTCTTCCAGGCTGGGCCCTTGCAAGCCCTTCTACCGGCCGAGGAAATACTTCCCTCTAGCTGCCTGTACTCGGCCACTGCGGTCAACAGCAGCGGGTACCGAGGGCCCAACCAGCCCCCAGCAGGCCCCGTCCGCCAGTTTTTGACTGGTGGCGAGGGGGCACGAGCCAAACGCCGGTTCCCATGGCGGCCGATCCCCCAGTTGGTGGCAGACTCCTTTGCTTCACCCACCGCTGGGAAGCGATCACTTCAGATCGTTGGGTCCTCTCCATTGTCCACCAGGGCTTCTGCCTAAATTTCAGCAGGCTCCCAGAGTCCGCTCCCCCATGTCCATCGTGGGATTCTTCTGTCCAAGTCGTTCTCCAATCGGAACTTTCCGCCCTTCTAGCGGCGGGCCCGGTAGAACCGGTTCCCTGTGAACAGTGGGGTCACGGCTTCTACTCAAGGTACTTACTCATTCTGAAGAGGAACGGCGGTCTGCGCCCCATTCTCGTCCTCAAGGCATTGAACCGTTTTCTTGTAAGAGAAAAATTCAAGATAGTCTCTCTGGGTTCGCTGATTCTGCTTCTCCGAAGAGGAGACTGGCTCTGTTCCCTCAACTTGAAGGAAGCTTACACCCATATTGCAATTGTCCCCAGCCACAGGAAGTACCTCCACTTTCTGGTGGGGATGGCACATTTTCAATACAAAGTCCTGCCCTTTGGGCTGACATCAGCCCCATGCGTCTTCATGAAATTCTTGGCAGTGGTGGCTGCCTACCTTAGAGTCGCTCTGTCTACGTCTTTCCATACCTGGATGATTTGCTGATCCGGAGTGATTCACACTCCAGGGCCATGAATGCTCTAGCCTTGATGGTCACCACCTTACAGACTCTGGAATTTGTTATCAACTTCCCTAAGTCACACCTCAATCTGTCTCCACAGCTGGACTTCATCAGTGCCAGGTTGGATATGGCACAAGCGAAGGCTTTTCTGCCCAGGGATCGAGGGGTCACCCTCTCTTTGCTGGCTACCCTCGTTCTTAACAAAGCGACGGCACCAGTCCATCTGCTGCTCTGCCTGCTGGGCCATATGGCGGCTTCTGTCCACGTGACCCCCTTGGCCTGCCTCTGCATGAGGGACCCCGCAGTGGGTCTTGCGGTGTTAATGGCGGCAGGCATCCCAGGATTTGGAAGTGCCAGTGATGGTCACAGACCCTCTCAGTCTCTCCCTAGCCTGATGGGAATCCCTGTTTGATGTGAAAATGGGACTCCCATTCCAGCCTGCCCCATCCCAGGTGATCTTTACCACCAATGCCTCGCGTCAGGGGTGGGGGGCCCACACGGACGGTCTGCATAATCAGGGCCTTTGGACTGCGGCCGAGTCCTGTTGCCAGAAAAATTTTCTGGAGTTGCGGGCGATCTGGTACGCCCTGTGGGCCTTCCAGGACAGGCTCTCCTCCAAGGTCATCCTCATCAGAACGGACAACCACGTTGCGATGTGGTACATCAACAAGCAGGGGGAGGCACGGGCTCCTTCCTCCTCTGCCAGGAGGTGTTGCAGTTATGGGATTGGGCCATCTCCAAGGGGATGTATCTGCGGGCCACATACCTGCCAGGTCATCTGAACATGTTGGCGGACCAGCCACACGAGTGGTCCTTGAACCTGGTGGCAGCAGCCAGCTTATTCCGTTGCTGGGGCACGCCTGACATGGACCTGTTTGCCTCTTCCCACAATCACAAGGTGAGCATGTTCTGATCCCGGGGAAGGACAGTCTGGCTTGCGATGCGTTCTCCCTTCACTGGGGACAAGGCCTCCTGTACATGTACCCCCCAATTCCACTCCTCTCTAAGACTCATGAAGCTACAAGAGGACTGAGGGACCATGCTCCTGGTGGCACCCTCCTGGCCAAGGCAGGTGTGGTTTCCTCTGCTCCAGGTCCTGTCTATGAGCGCACCGGTTCTGCTGGGAATGGCCCCCAACCTCCTATCGCAGAACCAGGGCACCTTGTACCACCCGAACCTCCGGGCCCTGGCCCTCATGGCGTGGATGTTGAGCACATGATCCTCCAGCCCCTGCAGATCTTGATGGGGTCTCCAGGGTCTTGATTGAATCCCGGAAATCTTACAGCTTAAAGTGGAGGCGTTTCTCTATCTGGTGCGGGGGCCACGGACTGGACCCTTTCTCCTGCCCACTCCACTGTCTGCTGGATTATTTGTGGCACCTGTCAGAGTCTGGCCTCCAGACTAGCTCGGTCCGAGTGCTGGGGTGCCCATTTCAGTCCAGCCACTGGTCGGGCACTTCATGCGGGGCCTGGTCCAACTGAAGCCCCCGCTTTGCCCGCCAGCAACCCTGTGGGATCTCAGGGTTGTCCTGGCGAGGCTCATGCAGCATCTCTCAAATCCTGTGACCTGAAGTTCCTCACCTGGAAAGTTTATGTTCCTAGTGGCAATCACTTCTGCTCGCAGGGTGAGTGAGATCTAGGCCCTGGTTACGTATGCTCCCTACACAAAATTCTTCCATGATTGTGTGGTGCTGTGCACGCATCCAAAATTTCTGCCCAAGGTGGAGACTGCCTTCCATATCAACCAGTCAATCATCCTTCCCACATTCTTCCCATGGCCTCATTCTCACCCGGGGTAATATGGTCTCCACAACCTAGTCTGCAAGCGGGTGCTCGCTTTCTATGTAGACCGTACAGTCAGCCATAGACAGTCTACCCAGCACTTTCTGTCTTTTGATACCAACAGGCTCGGAACAGCAGTGGAGAAGCAGACCCTATCCAACTGGCTAGCGGATTGCATTGCCTTCTGCTACAAGCAGGCAGGTCTCCAGCTGGCTGGCAGGGTGAAAGCTCACTCTGTGCGGGCTATGGTGACGTCAGTGGCCCACCTGCGTGCTGTCTCCAAAATTTGCAGAGCCGCGACCTGGAGTTCCCTTCATATGTTTGCGGCGCAACCGGGATAGTCGCAAGGACAGCGCTTTTGGCCAGTCTGTCCTCTGCAATCTGTTACAATCTTGAACCCACCTGATCTCATTGTGCCCTTGGTGGGGTCAGACTGTCTCTGTTTCTCCATAACGCCGCAGTTGTGTTCTGCCTGTTGGCACCTTGTTTGGCCACTGTGGGTCCCTCTGTTCACAGGGGGCAGTCTGGAGCTCTGTAACCCACATGTGAGGACTTCTATCCTGCTTGTCCTAGGAGAAAGCGCAGTTGCTTACCTGTAACAGGTGTTCTCCTAGGACAGCAGGCTGTTAGTCCTCCGGAATCCCACCCGCCTCCCCACAATGTTGGGTTCCCTTCGGTTTGTTATGTTATTTTTCTCGCTTGTATTTTTTGCTATGTTACGAGACTGAAGGGGGAACTTGCATGGATGCACGGATAGCAGCAGGCTGGACATGCTCAGTCTGACAGTCAGTTTTCTATGCCGAGCTCCATCTGATGATGTCACCCACATGTGAGGACTAACATCCTGCTGTCCTAGGAGAACACCTGTTACAGGTAATCAACTGTGCTGTACTTAACTAAAAAAAAAAAGTGCACTTGGTTACTCATGTGACTATATACAAGCTATATGCTCATTTCTCTAGGGAATTTTTTTTCAGAGAAATCTTAATTCCCAGTAGATTAAAGAATGATGTGCAGGAAACAGCAAACAATCTCAGCCTTCAATTGTTTGATCTTGTTGAGAATTGAAACATTTTTATTAAATTATGGAGAGCATCACAGGGGTAGCCTGACTAGGCAATTTGATTGTAGTTTTGTTTTGGTTCGTAAAATTAGTCTTTTGGACCTGTATAGTATTTTTCATTCAAGCAGGATTGCAACACATTTTAGGGTTTTTTGCAGCATATGATCAGCACCCATTGGTGGGTGCATAGTATCATAGCTATCATTTGCAATTAGCTAGAAATATAGCTGCATATTTTTTGCTCGAAGTTTTCATCCACTCCTTTGGACTTCAATAATAACATAGTAACAGTTGGCAGAAGAAGACCAAATAGCTCATCCAGTCTGCCTAGCAAGCTGAATATGGTTGCACATTCTGCTCCGTGCAGACCACCCCTAAGCGCTCTCTCAAGGGCAGCAACTGCTGCTTTGTGCAAGTTACCCATTCTGTTAGGGTAGTAACTGCTGTCCTAACAGCATGTTTCTTCTAAGCTTTATGGTATGGGTTTTAACTGCTGCTCCATGCTGTTTACCCCCAAGCCTTATGTTAAGGGTAGTAATATTTACAATCAAAACCAAGCAACTGTAGAAAACATAACAAAATTGCTAGCGACATTTTTACAGCATGACCAGCCTTCGTGATAATTCAGACAATGCCGCTTGACCATGCTGCTTGACCATGCTTGGACTTGGCCATAGAAGTAGCCCTGTGCTGCACAATGCTTTTTCCCCAAATGTCTGCGCATCAGTACCCTGAACCATAAAAGTCAGGGCCCAGCATTGGTTGTTGTCTGAATCCAGTTCCCCCTCTCTCTCCTGGGGATACAGTACAGAGCCTTCATTCCTAACTACTTGGGGTTTTTCACCAACTTTCTCTCTTTAATCTAGTCCAGTCGTTTCAGCAGCCATTGAACAGATCATGGCACATTTTAATAACCCAATGCCAGATTCATATGTATGTATGAAAGATATTAAACATATTCAGCTGCACGTGGAGCAATCAGCTGGCTTCAACATAGTGTAAAATTATAGTTGCTGCTCTGATACATCAGCCAGTGCAGTAGTAGTCCTGGGCTGGGGGCCACAGACCCGGTATGCATGTATTTTGTGCAATAGCTGAGATGCCCTCTTTCAGAAACCATAAATGCTGTTTTTGTAGCATCCTCAGTCCTGGCCAGGCATGGGAATCTAGCCCCAATCTCTCACATGACAGTTCATAATAACTCAAGGATAGTTATTATGAACTGTACCCATACAAGCATGGTCAAGTTATCTAAATCCCCATAATTCTCGGTAGTCATGATAGGTGAGTGGATAACTATTCCATTTAACAGTTTAGGTAATATTGCCTGTGCATAATTGTTGATAGATCCAACACTTTCAACTCTCATGTTATTGCTTATTGGATCTCTCTCTCTCTCTCTGCAGCCAGCTGTTATCAACACACTCTTTGAAAAGCTGCCAGAATTTTTGTATGACAGGTGGGTGTTTTAGGATGTTTTTTTTTTTCTCTAGTTTCTAACCTGTTTACCCATTCCTGCTTCAATGGCTTGTTCCCTGTACGTACCTGGATCAGTCCAGACCATGGGTTATGTCCCCAATCCAGCAGATGGAGTCAGCACAAGCTTCGAGGGGGCGTCACCATATATACTACTACCCCCTCTGCAGGAGTTCAGTATCTTCTGACTCCAGCAGATGCGAGTAGGGGACTCAGGGTTTCTCTCCCTGTGGTTGTAAATTAATCTTTTCCCTTTTTGCTTCCTCCTTTTCTGGGCTGCTGCCTAGTTTGTCTGGTGGATCAAGTTTTTCTCTTTAAAAAAAAACAAAAAACAAAAAACTCTTATTCAAAGGCAGGCTGTGGGGAGGCGTGGCTTACCCCCTGTGTTTGTTTCCCCGCCCGGTGCTGAATCCTAGTAGTTAGGACGGGGTAAGTGATATTATATATTTTGTTTTGTTAGTTTTTCTTTGCAGCTCTCCCCAACCCCGGGGCCTTGCGGCTGCCGGTGGTGACGGTCTTTCAGCGCTGGTGGCTCGGGCAGCCTCGTGGGCTGCTGGGACACACACAAAAGTTTTTCTTCTGCCGGGTTGTGAGGCCAGGAAGGCCCCCCCGCGCCGATTTCTTCAGCGGGCAGTGCAGGCTTTCTGGCCCCCCCGCAGCGGCGGTTTTTCTCGCGGCCACCCTCCCGAGCCTCAATTTATTTTTTTCTTTCAGCCGGCGTTGCTCTCGCGGGGTGCTCCCGATGCCGCGGCCGTCGCGTTGCTCGGCCTGCGGCGAACCGGGATCCAGGATCTCCCGCGAGGGCATCTGCGCTCGGTGCCTTCCCGGGGGGGAAGGCACCTCGCGGTCCATCACCGATTTGGTGTTGCTCTCTGCGATGCCCGGGAGGCGCGGGCCGGCCCCTCCCCCATTCCTGGCGGGAACGGCGGCCATTTTGCAGGCACAGCGCCCTGAGGAGGATCCAGAAGCGCTGGAGGAGGGGGATTCCGATGCGGTTTCTCCGCCGTTATTGCCGGAGCAAGGCCCGCAGAGGCAGGGTCCAACGGGGGTTCCCCCCCCTGGAGCCCCCTCGGGCAGGCCGGGGTTTTTCCCCGGAGTTTGTTTTACTGATGCACACAGCCTACCTCCAGGGGTTGGAGACTCCTGCGGGGCCTCCCCCTCCCAAGATCCCACGGACGTCCCCCCCGGCACAGGCCCCCCCCGCCCCGGCGAGCGCGGGGGCCCCTCATGTTCACCCTCCAGCTCGGGCCCGCTTTTCGGCTGCGGCTGTGGGAGCGGTGTCAGGACCAGCGGATCCGGGGTCTGATCCTCCGGATGGCGGACAAGGAGACTCCATGTCTGAGGGTGACGACCCGCGCACGCTGCGCCTCTTCCAGAGGGACGAGTTGGATGACCTCATTCCACTTATAATTCAGGAATTGGATCTGGACCCACCGCCGGACCCGCCTGTTCCAGTGGCGCCGGCAGTCGTCATTTCTTCAAAGAAGGGGGACCCGGTCCTGGCGGCCCGGCGGCCCAGGGCTCGGGCTTTTCCCATTCACGAATCGTTCCTGCAGCTCCTCACTGGGGAATGGGATACCCCGGAGGCTTCTCTGAAGGACAGCCGGGCCATGGAAAAGCTCTACCCCCTGCCGGAGGATTTCCTGGACCTCATTAAGGCTCCGAAGGTGGACTCCGCGGTGTCGGCGGTCACGAAGAGGACGATGATACCGGTGACAGGAGGTGCGGCCTTGCGGGATACGCAAGATCGCAAATTGGAGGTTTTCCTGAAGAGGGTCTTCGAGGTCTCCGCTCTGGGTATGCGGGCAGCAATGTGCAGTTCCCTGGCCCAGAGGGCGAGTCTTCTCTGGGTACAACAGCTGCTCACGTCGCAGGAACTGCCCGCGGAGGAGGCCGCCCAGGCAGACAGGCTAGAAGCGGCGGTGGCGTATGGGGCGGATGCCTCGTACGACCTGTTTCGGATCCTAGCAAGATCCATGGTGTCGGTAGTGGCGGCACGGCGCCTCCTGTGGCTTCGCAACTGGGCGGCGGATACGTCCTCCAAGTCGAGTCTGGGCTCCCTTCCATTCAGAGGTAAGTTCCTCTTCGGGGAGGACCTGGATCAGATCATCAAGTCTCTGGGGGAAAATGTGGTTCATCGGCTGCCGGAGGACAGATATCGGCCTTCGCGAGCCTATGCCTCTTCCCGGACCAGAGCCAGGGCGCAACGGCGCTACAGGAGCTACAGGTCATCGGGCTCTAGGCCCGCCGCCTCCAGGCCACAGACCTGGTCACGTTCCTTTCGTGGACGGAGGCTCGCCCGCACCACCCCCGGAGCAGGTAACCCCTCTCCTAAGCCTTCGCAATGATGTCAGGCTCGCCCACTCCGCCAGTCCTAGAATTGGGGGACGGCTGGCGTTTTTCTACCAGGAGTGGGCGCAGATCACCTCGGACCAGTGGGTCCTGGACACCATAGAGCACGGCTACGCATTGGAATTTGTCCGTCCTCCACAGGCAAGGTTCATTTTCTCCCCCTGCGGGTCGGTGCTCAAGAGACGGGCGGTGCAGGCGACGTTGGACAGACTTCGGGATATAGGGGCTATCGCCCCCGTGCCCTCCGGAGAGGTGGGCTCGGGCCACTATTCCATCTACTTCGTCGTGCCAAAGAAGGACGGGTCCTTCCGGCCCATCCTGGATCTCAAGAAAATCAACAAATGCCTCCGAGTGGTCCGATTTCGCATGGAAACACTGCGGTCCGTGATTGCGGCGGTACATCGGGGGGAGTTCCTCGCCTCTCTGGACCTCACGGAGGCCTACCTGCACATTCCCATCCGCCGGGACCATCACTGTCTCCTCCGGTTCAAGATCCTGGACCAGCACTTTCAGTTCATAGCGCTCCCGTTCGGATTGGCGACGGCACCGCGTACCTTTACCAAGATCATGGTCGTTGTGGCGGCAGCCCTTCGAAAGGAGGGCGTGCTGGTCCATCCCTACTTGGACGATTGGCTCATTCGGGCGAAGTCCTTCAGCCAGGGACAAGCAGCGGTGCGCAGGGTGGTCCAGTTTCTACAGTCCCTGGGCTGGGTGGTGAACTTCTCCAAGAGCTCCCTCGTACCCTCGCAGCGCTTGGATTTTTTGGGAGCGTCCTTCGACACCCGGCTGGGCAAAGTCTTCCTGCGTCAGGACAAGGCGCAATCGTTGCGGGAGCATGTACTGCGGTTCTCTGCCTTGCAAGATCCCACCTCCTGGGACTACCTCCAACTCCTGGGGGTGATGGGTTCCACCATCGACATGGTCCCCTGGGCGTTTGCGCATCTCAGGCCCTTGCAGTGGGCGCTCCTCTCCCGTTGGAAACCGGTTTCGCAGGACTACCAGATGATTCTCCCACTTCCACAAAAGGCCAGGGACAGTCTGGGCTGGTGGCTGGAGCCGTCGAGTCTGGCCCACGGAGTGTCTCTCGACTTGCCCAATTGGGTGATAGTAACCACCGATGCCAGTCTGCTGGGCTGGGGTGCGGTCTGCGATCGAAGCGCCACGCAGGGGACGTGGTCCGCGGTGGAGGCGAAGTGGTCCATCAACCGTCTGGAAACCAGAGCGGTCAGGCTAGCTCTGCGACACTTTCTGCCGCTCCTTCGGAACCGGGAGGTCAGAATCCTATCAGACAATGCTACCACCGTGGCCTACATCAACCGCCAAGGCGGCACGCGCAGCCCGCAGGTAGCGCTAGAGGCGGCGCTGCTGATGCAATGGGCGGAGCGTCATCTCGTTCGACTAGCGGCCTCGCACATCGCCGGAGTGGACAACGTGCAGGCGGACTTCCTCAGTCGTCAGCTGCTGGACCCCGGAGAGTGGTCTCTGTCCGAGGAAGCGATGCAACTTCTAGTCCGGCGTTGGGGTGCCCCCCACTTGGATTTGATGGCCTCCGCTCTCAACGCCAAGGCTCCTCGCTTCTTCAGTCGCCGGAGAGAGCGCGGCGCGGAGGGAGTGGATGCGCTGGCCCTTCCGTGGCCGTCTCATCTTCTTCTCTACGCGTTTCCACCATGGCCCCTGGTGGGCAGAATGCTTCGCAGAATAGAAAGTCATCAGGGGACCGTAATCTTCGTCGCTCCGGAATGGCCCAGGAGGCCTTGGTTCGCGGACCTGATACAACTGGTGATTGACGGGCCAGTCCGACTGGGGCACCTCCCCCGTCTCTTACGTCAGGGCCCGGTATTTTTCGATCAGGCAGAACTCTTCTGTCTTGCGGCCTGGCTTTTGAGAGGCGCCGCCTCCGGCGCCGGGGCTACCCAGAGGCGGTAGTATCCACTCTTCTGCGGGCACGTAAGACATCGACGTCGGTGGCCTATGTTCGTGTCTGGAAGGTGTTCGAGCTGTGGTGTGCTAGTCAGGACACGAGACCTACGAAGGCTTCGGTACCTAAGGTCCTGCAGTTTTTACAGGCGGGGGTGGACAAAGGACTCGCCTATAATTCTCTGCGGGTGCAGGTGGCCGCCCTGGGGTCGCTGTTGCGTGATGGCGGTTCCCTGCTGCAGCATCCGGACATTGCGCGTTTCCTCAAGGGGGTCAAGCATTTACGGCCTCCAGTACGGGACCCGTGTCCCTCCTGGAGTCTCAACCTGGTGCTTCGCTCCCTGTCGGGACCACCGTTCGAGCCGCTGAGCACTGCTACGATCAAGGATCTCACCCTCAAAGCGGTATTCCTGGTGGCCATCTGTTCCGCTCGCCGCATCTCGGAGCTGCAGGCTCTGTCGTGTAGAGAGCCTTACCTGCGTTTCTCCGACTCTGGAGTGTCGCTTCGCACAGTGCCTTCCTTCCTACCAAAAGTGGTGTCTGCATTCCATGTGAATCAGATGGTGGAATTGCCGTCCTTTTCTTCCTCCGAGCCGAAGGCTCTCCGACTATTGGATGTCAGGCGCACGCTGCGCCTCTATCTGGAGGCTACCAATGAGTTCCGGATTTCGGATCATCTCTTCGTGCTTTGGTCTGGTCCCAGGAAGGGGTCTCAGGCCTCGAAAGCGACCATTGCGAGGTGGTTGAAGGCGAGCATTGCTGCTTCATACATTGGGGCGGGGCGGAGCGGACTCCCCCGCCCGGCATTGTAGCTCATTCTACTCGTTCTCAGGCGGCTTCCTGGGCGGAGGCTCGTTCGGTCTCTACTCAGGAAATCTGCAGAGCAGCTACCTGGAAATCGTTACACACGTTCTCCAGGCACTATCGTCTGCACCTCGCCTCCTCAGTCACGGGACATTTTGGCGAACAGGTTCTCCGAGCAGGCCTCGCAGGACCCCACCCGATTTAGGGAAGCTTGGGTACATCCCATGGTCTGGACTGATCCAGGTACGTACAGGGAAAAGAAAATTATTACTTACCTGCTAATTTTCGTTCCTGTAGTACCATGGATCAGTCCAGACGCCCACCGCACTTGGGTCTTTCCTTCCTGCTCGACTCTTCTCTACGGGACTGTAGTGTGATAGGGCTTTCCCGGCTCCTCAGTCGCACTGTTTCTCACAGCCCCCTGCATGTTGGCGTGCTGTTTACGCAGCGTCCTACCCGTTGGTAGGACGGTTCCAGTTTTTCTATTACGGTTACACGGTTTATTGTTGCCGGTTCTTATAAACTTGATCCACTAAAGGGGTTCTATTTCTACTCGGGCTTTGATATACTCGATACTGAACTCCTGCAGAGGGGGTAGTAGTATATATGGTGACGCCCCCTCGAAGCTTGTGCTGACTCCATCTGCTGGATTGGGGACATAACCCATGGTCTGGACTGATCCATGGTACTACAGGAACGAAAATTAGCAGGTAAGTAATAATTTTCTTATTGCAAGCTTTCTGACAAAAGGAAGGAATGAAAAGCAGTAGAAGAATTTAAAATAATGGCTCCTGTTTTTGCTGTTTTATTCTTAACACATTTCATTTCATGATATTATTCCGATATGTCATCTTAAGAATGTTATTTTTTACTCTGAATGTTCTTTATGTGAGCAATTTTAAGGTTCTTTGATATGATGTGATGTGTTAGAATATTTTAGTTTTGTATACTTTATTCTCACAGGACAAGCAGGATGGTAGTCCTCACATATGGGTGACATCATCAGGATGGAGCCCAATCACGGAAAACTTCTGTCAAAGTTTCCAGAACTTTGACTGGCCCCTACTGGGCATGCCCAGCATGGCACTAACCCTGCAGCCAGCAGGGGTCCCCCTTCAGTCTTCTTTTTTCCGCGCAGCAGTAGCCTCGCGGTTTAGGAGCTCTGAACACGTTCCTGACAGGAATTTTTTCCTCACGGACTTTTTTAAAATATCTTGCCCCACAGGGGTCCCTCCTCTAACTTTCTCTGGTCGCGGTACTCTGGTAAGTTTTTTCGCCGTTTTTCGTCGGTTACTGTCGAGTTTGGTCCTCGCGGCCTACTGTCCATCGACCGTACCGCGGCTCGATTTTTTTCTATGGCGATGGCGTCAGGTTTTCGTCGGTGCCCGGATTGTACTCGCACCATGTCGATCACAGACCCTCATAGAGTCTGTGTAATGTGCTTAGGCCGTGAGCATGATGTCCTGACTTGCACCAAATGTGCCCTCATGACACAAAAAGGTCGCAAAGCCAGAATGGAGAAGATGGGACTCCTCTTCCGTGCTCACACCCCGACACCGTCCATCGCATCAACGTCATCGGAACCGGTACCGTCAAAGTCACACCAACATCGACAACCATCCGGTGACCGCCCGCCATCGACGTCTTCACGGCCATCGACTCCCGTTTCTCCCCCTCAAGATCGAGGGGATCGAAGGGAGAAACATCGCCATCGGCATTGGAAGTCTTGGACTGTCGAGGGAGCAAAATCATCGACCTCACCACCGTCCGAGCCACCATCGAAGAAGCCCCGTCCAGGAACGGCACCGACCACTCCTGCGACCAGGACATCGAGGCAACCCTCACCTGATCGGGGTTTGGGAGTCGCGATTCTGCCTGTAAAGGTGATCCCTCCGACTGTGCCTCAGCCTTCCTCTTCCGTCATGGAGCCGGAGCTGATTGCCCAAGGTCTCCGGGAAGAACTGGACCGGCTGGTCCAGGAGGCCATCGACAAGGCGATGCAACAGCTCCAGGTCCCTCCGGCACTGACATCGGTACCGAGAGTGGAACTGGTCACCGACCCGATTCCAGCAGCACTGGCACCGCTGCTATCCCGGATGGAGGCGCTCATGACTGCCCTTCCACCGGTGATTCCCGGGTCTCCGATGGCTCCGGTGCACTCCCCGATGACAGCCTCATCGGGAGGAGAAACATCGTTTCGCATCCCTCCTTCGGGAGTTCTGCCTCAGCCATCGATGCCATGTCGTCCCTCGCCATGGATTCATTCATCGGGAGCGATACGCACATCGGCACCATCGATGCCTTCGATACCGGCACCGATGCCTTCCAGGCTGTCCACGGTGCCCCCGGCGATTCCTTTGATTTTCTCGGAGCCTCAGCTGGGGCCTTCAGGTATCCAACCCCCTTCTCGTCCTACAGGTCAGCCTACTGATCCTTATGTCACCTGGGGTGATGATACTTCCTCAGACACCGATAACTTACCTTCACCTCCCTCTCCTACTGAAAGTAGAAAGCGTTCTCCTCCAGAGGACCTCTCTTTCATTAATTTTGTGAAGGAAATGTCAGATTTGGTCCCTTTCCAGCTTCAGATGGAGCAAGACGATAGGCACCAGATGATGGAGCTTCTCCAATTCCTGGATGCCCCTAAGGTGATCACTTCTATTCCCATTCATCAAGTTCTTCTTGACCTCCTCAAAAAGAACTGGGAAAATCCTGGATCCATTGCCCCAGTACACAGAAAGGCTGACACTACTTATCTGGTACAGTCAGCCCCTGGCTTTCAAAAATCTCAGCTTGACCACCACTCAGTTGTGGTGGAATCAGCTGAAAAGAAAGCAAAAAGGACAAAACCACACTCTTCTACCCCTCCTGTCAAAGAACACAAGTTCCTCGACAATGTTGGTCGTCGAGTGTTCCAAGGGGCCATGCTTATCTCCAGGATTGCTTCTTACCAGCTGAATATGACCCAATACAACAGGGTCATTTTCAAGCAAATACAGGATTTCTCTGAAACCCTGCCTGACCAATTCCAAGAACATCTTCAAACCCTTGTTCACAAGGGGTTTGAAGCAGGAAAGCATGAGATAAGAACAGCCTACGATATCTTAGACACCTCCACTAGAGTGTCTGCAGCTGCCATTTTGGCAAGACGCTGGGCCTGGCTCAAGTCTTCTGACCTTCGCCCAGAAGTACAAGACAGGCTCTCTGACCTGCCCTGTATAGGAGATAATCTGTTCGGTGAACAGATTCAGCAAATAGTGGCTGAATTAAAGGACCATCATGAGACCCTCAAACAGCTCTCATCGATACCTTCTGACTTCCCTTCTAGACAGCCCTTCAAGAAGGACTCTAAGAAGTCATTCTTCCATCCAAGGAAGTACTATCCTGCACCAACAAGGTCCCGAGTTACGAGGCCTTATCAGAAATCTCAGCCCCGCCAGCCCTGGAAGCAAAAGCCACAAGCAGCTCCCCAGCCGGGGCCTGCTTCAGGTTTTTGACGTTCCCTTGGAGAGCAGCAGCCTGATCCCTCTGCCAGCCATACCAGTGGGAGGTCGATTGTGCCATTTTCACAGCATGTGGCAATCAATCACAACCGACCAATGGGTGCTAGCAATCATTGCTCAGGGTTACCACCTGAATTTTCTTGCTCTTCCACCGGATTTACCACCTCTACAAGCGTGGAGAGTAAACGACCACTCTCTCCCTCTGGAGCAGGAGGTTTCCCTTCTTCTCCAGTTAAGAGCAATAGAACCCATCCCTCTTTCACAACAAGGCCTAGGGTTCTATTCCCGGTACTTTTTGATCTCCAAAAAATCCGGGGGTCTTCGTCCAATTCTGGATCTACGTGCCCTCACAAGTACCTCCAGCGGGAAAAATTCAAGAAGGTAACCTTGGGCTCGCTTCTACCTCTTCTACAAAGAGGAGACTGGCTCTGCTCTCTGGACCTCCAGGACGCGTACACCCACATTGCGATAGCTTCAGCTCATCGCAAGTATCTCAGGTTTTTAGTAGGCCCAAAGCACTATCAATACCGAGTGCTTCCATTCGGCCTAGCATCGGCACCACGAGTCTTCACCAAATGTCTCGTAGTTGTCATAGCCTTTCTCAGGAAAGAAGGTGTTCGCGTCTACCCCTATCTAGACGACTGGTTAATCAGGGCCCCAACCCAGCAAGCCGCTCGATCGTCCCTGGATTTGACCCTACACACTCTAATTTCTCTAGGATTTCTCGTCAATTACGAGAAATCCTATTTAGTCCCATCTCAAACCTTGTCGTTCATTGGGGCATACTTGGACACCTTACAGGCAAAAGCCTTTCTACCTCATCAACGAGTGCAAACCCTCGTTTCTCTTGCTCACCAGTTGCAGTCTCAGCATACAGCAACAGCTCGACAATTCCTTGTCCTTCTCGGACATATGGCGTCCTCAGTCCATCTCACACCAATGGCCCGCCTGGCCATGAGAGTCACGCATTGGACTCTGAGGTCACAATGGATTCAAGCGACTCAGCCTCTGTCAACCATTGTTCACATCACCGACGCACTCCGTCTGTCTCTCACCTGGTGGAAAGGTCAGAACCATCTCCTCCATGGACTGCCTTTTCATCTGCCAGATCCTCAACTCATTCTCACCACCGATGCTTCCAACCTCGGTTGGGGAGCTCATGTGAATGATCCGCAGTCACAAGGATTTTGGTCTCCAGAGGAAGCCAAACACCAGATAAATTTCCTGGAGCTTCGAGCGATGCGCTATGCTCTCAGAGCTTTTCAGGATTCTCTATCAAATCATTATCCTGATTCAGACGGACAACCAGGTGGCCATGTGGCACATCAACAAGCAGGGAGGCACAGGCTCCTTCCTTCTGTGTCAGGAAGCTGCGCAGATTTGGGCAGAAGCGCTCTCCCGCTCTATGTACTTCAGGGCCATCTACTTGCCGGGAGTACACAATGTCTTGGCAGACAAACTGAGTCGTGTCTTCCAACCACACGAGTGGTTTCTCAACCCCTCGGTAGCGACCTCTCTTTTCCAACAATGGGGTTATCCCCAAATAGACCTCTTTGCGTCCCCTCAGAACCACAAAGTGGACAATTACTGCTCCCTCATTCGGAGCGAGCGCTCTCAGCCCAGGGATGCATTCTCCCTCTCGTGGGCAAACGGTCTGCTTTATGCATTCCCTCCACTTCCTCTTCTCTCGAAGACTCTCATGAAGCTCCGTCAGGACAAGGGAACCATGATCCTGATAGCACCTCACTGGCCACGCCAAGTGTGGTTTCCCATACTCCAGGATCTCTCCATCCACAGGCACATTCCCTTGGGAACGCACCCGCTTCTGATCACTCAGAACGACGGATGTCTACACCATCCCAATCTTCAGGCCTTGTCCCTGACAGCATGGATGTTGAAAGGTTAATCCTTCAACCACTTAACCTTTCAGATTCGGTTTCTCGTGTCCTGATTGCTTCACGGAAGCCTTCCACAAGAAAGTCTTATTCCTATAAATGGAAAAGGTATACATCATGGTGTTCTTCGCAATCCCTTGATCCTTTTTCCTGTCCAATCCCAAGGTTTTTGGGCTGTCTCTGGCATTTATCGGAATCAGGTCTAAAGACCTCTTCCATCAGAATGCATGTCAGTGCGGTAGCCGCCTTCCATAAAGGTGTCGGGGATGTCCCTATATCAGTACAACCCCTCGTAACTCGTTTTTTTAAAGGCTTATTCCATATCAAGCCACCTTTACATCCTCCAGCCCCTTCTTGGGACCTTAATCTGGTTCCCGGGCAGCTCATGAAACCATCCTTCGAACCTCTTCACTCCTGTGACCTAAAATATCTCACATGGAAAGTGATTTTCCTTTTAGCTATCACTTCAGCCCGCAGGCATTCCTTTCCAAGACTGTGTTAAAGCACACTCTGTGAGGGCCATAGAAACATAGAAATGACGGCAGAAGAAGACCAAATGGCCCATCCAGTCTGCCCAGCAAGCTTCACACATTTTTTCTCTCATACTTATCTGTTTCTCTTAGCTCTTGGTTCTATTTACCTTCCTCCCCCACCATTGAAATATCTAGCTTGATTAGTTAGGGGTAGTAGGGGTAGTAACTGCCGCAATAAGCAAGCTACACCCATGCTTATTTGTTTTACCCAGACTATGTTATACAGTCCTTATTGGTTGTTTTTCTTCTCCCCTGCTGTTGAAGCAGGGAGCTATGCTGGAAATGCAGGGAGCTATGCTGGAAATGCGTGATGTATCAGTCTTCTCCCATGCCGTTGAAGCAGAGAGCCATGCTGGATATGCATCGAAAGTGAAGTATCAGACACATTTGGTTGGGGTAGTAACCGCCGTAACAAGCCAGCTACTCCCCGCTTTGTGAGTGCGAACCCTTTTTTCTTCTCCCCTGTCGTTGAAGCAGAGAACTATGCTGTATATGCATTGAAGGTGAAGTATCAGGCTTATTTGGTTTGGGGTAGTAACCGCCGTAACAAGCCAGCTACTCCCCTCTTTGTGAGTGTAAATCCATTTTTCCACATTTCCTCTTGCTGTTGAAGCTTAGAGCGATGTTGGAGTCACAGTAAGCATGTGTATGTTTATTGAATAAGGGTATTGTCTCCAGGCAGTAGCTGTCATTCTGGTGAGTCACCCACTCTTCATTGGCGGCCTCTTGACTTTATGGATCCACAGTGTTTATCCCACGCCCCTTTGAAGTCCTTCACAGTTCTGGTCTTCACCACATCCTCCGGAAGGGCATTCCAGGCGTCCACCACCCTCTCCGTGAAGAAATACTTCCTGACATTGGTTCTGAATCTTCCTCCCTGGAGCTTCAAATCGTGACCCCTGGTTCTGCTGATTTTTTTCCTACGGAACAGGTTTGTCGTTGTCTTTGGATCATTAAAACCTTTCAAGTATCTGAAAGTCTGTATCATATCACCTCTGCTCCTCCTTTCCTCCAGGGTGTACATATTTAGATTCTTCAATCTCTCCTCGTACGTCATGCGATGAAGATCCTCCACCTTCCTGGTCGCCCTTCTCTGTACCGCTTCCATCTTGTCTTTGTCTTTTTGTAGATACGGTCTCCAGAACTGAACACAGTACTCCAGGTGAGGCCTCACCAAGGACCTGTACAAGGGAATAATCACTTCCCTTTTCTTACTCGATATTCCTCTCTCTATGCAGCCCAGCATTCTTCTGGCTTTTGCTATCACCTTGTCGCATTGTTTCGCAGACTTCATATCATTAGACACTATCACCCCAAGGTCCCTCTCCTGCTCCGTGCACATGAGCTTTTCCCCCCCCATCGAATACAGTTCATTCGGATTTCCACTCCCCATATGCATGACTTTGCACTTCTTGGCATTGAATCTGAGCTGCCATATCTTCGACCACTCTTCCAGTTTCCTTAGATCCTGTCTCATTCTCTCCACTCCTTCCGGCGTGTCCACTCTGTTGCTGATCTTCGTGTCATCCGCAAAAAGACAAACCTTACCTTCTATCCCGTCCGCAATGTCGCTCACAAAGATATTGAACAGGACCGGTCCCAACACCGATCCTTGCGGTACACCACTTAAAACCGCTCTCTCTTCAGAGAAGGTTCCATTTACCATCACACATTGTCTTCTGTCAGCCAATTTGCAATCCAGGTCACCACCTCGGCCCTCACTCCTAAGCTTCTGGTTTTATTCACCAGTCTCCTGTGTGGAACCGTATCAAAAGCTTTGCTGAAATCCAAGTATATGATATCAAGCGCTCTTCCTCGATCCAATTCCTTGGTTACCCAGTCAAAAAAGTTAATCAGATTTGTCTGACAGGATCTTCCCCTGGTGAATCCATGTTGCCTCTGGTCCATCAATTCTCCGGACTGTAGATAGTTCACTATTCTCTCTTTCAGCAGTGACTCCATTACTTTTCCCACCACCGAAGTGAGGCTAACCGGTCTGTAGTTGCCAGCCTCCTCCCTGTTCCCACTCTTGTGAAGCGGGACCACCACCGCTCTTCTCCAATCACTCGGCACCACTCCCGTTTCTAGGGATCTATTGAACAGGTCACACAGCGGAGCTGCCAGAACATCTCTGAGCTCCCTCAATATCCTTGGATGAATCCCATCAGGCCCATGGCTTTGTCCACTTTCAGGTTCTTTAGCTCTTCCCACACATTTTCTACTGTAAAAGGATTTATATCCATTCCACTTCCCTCCAGTTTCTTGTTGTGTAGAGATGGTCCTTCTCCAGGGTCTTCTTTAGTGAACACAGAGCTGAAGTATTCGTTTAATATTTCTGCCATTTCTTTGTCTCTCTCCACATATTGATCATTACCACCTTTCAATTTCACTATACCACTTTGGACCTTTCTCTTTTCGCTGATGTATCTGAAAAATGTTTTGTCACCATTTTTTATCTCCTTGGCAATCCTCTCTTCTGCTTGACTCTTTGCCAACTTGATTAATTTCTTTGTCTCCCTCAGTTGATACAAATATTCTTCTTTGTGCTCCTCCCTTTGGGATCTTTTATATTTCTTGAATGCTGTTCTTTTAGCTTTAATTTTGTCAGCCACCTCCTTTGAGAACCAGATAGGTTTCAATTTTCTTTTGCTTTTCTTTACATTTCTAACATATAGAGCAGTTGCCTTGGTGATTGCTCCTTTTAGATTGGTCCACTGTTGATCCACATCTCTCTCGTTCTCCCATCCTTTAAGTTCTTCCTCCAGGTACTTCCCCATTTCCTCAAAGTCTGTGTTTTTGAACTGTAAAACTCGGGTCTTTGTGGTTCTTTTCCCTATTCTTTTAGTGATATTAAACCATACCGTTTGATGATCACTGGTGCTGAGGTGGGTGCCCACCTGGACATCGGAGACATTATCTCCATTAGTGAGCACTAAGTCGAGTATAGCTCCTTCTCTCGTGGGTTCCAACACCATTTGTTTGAACAAAGATACTTGCATGGCATCCACTATCGCTCTACTATTTTTAGATTCTGCAGATGGGATTTTCCAGTCTACATCTGGCATATTAAAGTCACCCTCGATCACCACTTCTCCCTTCTTACCTATCTTATGGATGTCTTCAACCAGATCTCTGTCCAGCTCTTCCTTTTGGTTTGGAGGCCTGTAAACCACTCCAATATAAATGGACGCTCCGTCATCTTTTTTTAGGTCGACCCATAGAGCTTCTTCCTTACCCCAACTTCCTTGTAGCTCAGATGCTTGGATGTTGTTTCTAACATAAAGAGCCACACCTCCCCCTTTTCTATTCTCTCTGTCCTTCCTTAACAAGTTGTAGCCTGGTATTGTTGTATCCCATTCATGAGATTCTGTGAACCATGTCTCTGTGATAGCAACAATGTCCAATTCTGCCTCAGCCATTAGGGCCTGCAGATCTGGGATTTTATTTCCCAAACTATGAGCATTTGTGGTCATAGCCTTCCAGGTACTCTCTTTAAGATTATTGCTTTTCCTGGACTCCTTATAAGATATTAGTTGAGATTTGTTATTCACTTCACTCTCTCTTTTTGTAGTTGTGCCACTGTTGACAGAGTTATCCATCTCAATTAGATTTTTCTTTTGCTTATGGATCTTGAAATACTGCATGCATTGTATTTTCTCTCTCTTTGCTGGTAACACTTCAATGTTTTTCTCAAGAACTTCTTCAGTTTTTAATATAGAGAAGGCTTGTTGTTCTTTTTGCATTTGGTACATTGTGTGTCTCCTCATCACAGGTCTAATTCTACCAGAGCCCACTGTAATCCTGGATTGTAAAGAATTTCTTAATGACCTGTTTGAGTGGGGGGGGGTGTACCTGTTGGCTGCCCATCTGTCAAGAATGGGTGACTGTGGGGCCTACCTGAGCCTACTGAAAATCCTTTTCTTGACTCCTGGCTTTTCTGTGTTATTGGGGAATTTTTTTCTGAGTAATGCAATGTGGGTGTATTACTTTTAATTGAAACTAATTGATCTTTAATCTCAGTCAGCTCCTTTTTCAAGGAAGAGAGTGGTGCACAAATTGGGCAAGCCCTAAGTTTCCAGATGATTTCCCTGACAATAAATGCTCCACAATGGTTACATTGGATAGTCCTCATTTTGATAAATTTATCTGATGGATAACATCTGAGGAACAACTAAATTACCAATTTATCCTGTTGCCAATTGTATTTAGGTAGACTATATTAGAACAACCAACCTAGGGGTGGGAAGCAGACAGAATAGCAAAAGTAAAGCTATGTAAAAAGGCTTAATTTAAAGAAATCTTAGCTTTGTCAAGTAAGTTGGACTGTAGTCTTGCCTCTCTCTTTCAAGCAGACTGACTAGAGCTGGCCTGATCACCTTCTATGATCCACAAGTCACCTGTTAAGTGTCTTGTTAAAAACTCCCTCTTTTTTTTTTTTCTTTTGTTTGGTATATGTTATGATTGCTTTTGGAAAAGGCAACACAAAACAATTTAAATCACTTATAACAATATCTGGAGAAATAGGCACTTAGAATAACAGTAGACAGAATAGCAAAAGTAAAGCTATGTAAAAAGGCTTAATTTAAAGAAATCTTAGCTTTGCCAAGTAAGTTGGACTGTAGTCTCGCCTCTCTCTTTCAAGCAGACTGACTAGAGCTGGCCTGATCACCTTCTATGATCCACAAGTCACCTGTTAAGTGTCTTGTTAAAAACTCCCTCTTTTTTTTTTTCTTTTGTTTGGTATATGTTATGATTGCTTTTGGAAAAGGCAACACAAAACAATTTAAATCACTTATAACAATATCTGGAGAAATAGGCACTTAGAATAACAGTAGACAGAATAGCAAAAGTAAAGCTATGTAAAAAGGCTTAATTTAAAGAAATCTTAGCTTTGCCAAGTAAGTTGGACTGTAGTCTCGCCTCTCTCTTTCAAGCAGACTGACTAGAGCTGGCCTGATCACCTTCTATGATCCACAAGTCACCTGTTAAGTGTCTTGTTAAAAACTCCCTCTTTTTTTTTTTCTTTTGTTTGGTATATGTTATGATTGCTTTTGGAAAAGGCAACACAAAACAATTTAAATCACTTATAACAATATCTGGAGAAATAGGCACTTAGAATAACAGTAGACAGAATAGCAAAAGTAAAGCTATGTAAAAAGGCTTAATTTAAAGAAATCTTAGCTTTGCCAAGTAAGTTGGACTGTAGTCTCGCCTCTCTCTTTCAAGCAGACTGACTAGAGCTGGCCTGATCACCTTCTATGATCCACAAGTCACCTGTTAAGTGTCTTGTTAAAAACTCCCTCTTTTTTTTTTTCTTTTGTTTGGTATATGTTATGATTGCTTTTGGAAAAGGCAACACAAAACAATTTAAATCACTTATAACAATATCTGGAGAAATAGGCACTTAGAATAACAGTAGACAGAATAGCAAAAGTAAAGCTATGTAAAAAGGCTTAATTTAAAGAAATCTTAGCTTTGCCAAGTAAGTTGGACTGTAGTCTCGCGACTTCAGTAGCACACCTACGATCGGTGCCGCTTCCTGACATTTGTAGGGCTGCCACCTGGAGTTCTCTCCACACTTTCACAGCCCACTATTGCCTAGACAAAGCCGGAAGACAAGATTCCATCTTCGGCCAATCTGTCCTGCGTAACCTATTTCCAACGTGACATACCAACACCCTTCCGCCTGCCCGGTGGGGTTCAAATTTCACCCCAGTTGTTGTCTGTTGCACACCGTTGGGTACATTTGGTGCATGTTTGGACATCCTCAGCTCGGTACTCACCCATATGTGAGGACTACCATCCTGCTTGTCCTGTGAGAAAGCAAATGTTGCTTACCTGTAACAGGTGTTCTCACAGGACAGCAGGATGTTAGTCCTCACGAAACCTGCCCGCCGCCCCGCGGTGTTGGGTTCGTAACGTTTTCTTGTTTTATTTTTTCGGCACTGCCTGTAGCTATCAAATAAGACTGAAGGGGGACCCCTGCTGGCTGCAGGGTTAGTGCCATGCTGGGCATGCCCAGTAGGGGCCAGTCAAAGTTCTGGAAACTTTGACAGAAGTTTTCCGTGATTGGGCTCCATCCTGATGATGCCACCCATATGTGAAGACTAACATCCTGCTGTCCTGTGAGAACACCTGTTACAGGTAAGCAACATTTGCTTTCTTTTTATTGTGACATGTTAGATTATTTTAGCTTTGTATGCTTTATTCTTTTATTATGAATGTCCTTTATGTGAGCTGCTTAGGATTTTTAAGCAGTTTATAAATGAACCATAACTATTTATAAAACAAGAGAAACTCTTTAAAGCGCTAGACCAGCAAATGAGGCAAAACAATTGGCGAAAGCACAAATACAGTGGAAATACAAAGTTACATCAAAAACCCCACATACAGCCCTAGATTTGTCAATAAGTGCCCATTATATCTGTACCTAGGACAGCAAGCTGGCTAAGATTTTCTGCATTCCAACTGCTGAATCTCATTCAAGAGAAAATTGCTTTCTGCTAACCTGTAACAGACCCATGGGGGGGAGGGGGGGATGCACCAAAAGTGCCTAGAACTGGCCAAATTCAAATTCATCCCTTCCCATGTAGATCAAAACCTAACATACGGGCCGATACAGTAAGGTGCGGTAGAAAGAGGTGCATTAGGGCCGGGTGCACCCGCGTTTGCCGCACGCACAGTTCGGATCACATACTGCTCGATACTCTATTTAAATGGCATGCAAATGCAAGCCGTGTCCAACGTGCTTCCAACGCGCGTCCATGAAGCGCAATCCATTTTATTGTATTGGCGCTATACAGCGCCTATACAGTATCCTGGGTACGCTGGTAACTGTCATTTCAAATGCCATTTCAAATGCCATTTGAAATGACAGGTACCAGGAAGTGGATCCCAACTTTAACCAAAAGAAAACCTAAAATCCCCTCCTCCCGAAGCAAGGCAGGCGAAAAGCGACTCGACACTTAAAGTATTGTGAATAAGTGTAACCAAAGTAAACTTACTTTTTCTTTCTTTCTGCCCTCCTCCGTAGGCGCGCACCGTGGCTCCCCTGCCTCCCGGGGGCAGCCGGCGGCGAAAGCAGCTTCCAGCGGCCCCCGCCGGCGAAGATGGACGAACGCACGCCCGTAGTGCACAGGCGCTCAAGCCAGTGAAAGCACATGAACGGGCGTGCGTGACATCACGGCGTACGTTCATACGCTTCGCTGGCTTGAGCGCCCAAATTGACGGGCCCCCAAGTCAGCGAAAGCGTATGAACGAACGCCGTGACGTCATGCCCGCACGTTCATACGCTTTCGCTGACTTGGGGGCCCGTCAATTTGGGCGCTCAAGCCAGCGAAGCGTATGAACATACGCAGTGATGTCACGCACGCCCGTTCATACACTTTCGCTGACTTGGGGGCCCGTCAATTTGGGCCCTCAAGCCAGCGAAGCGTATGAACATACGCAGTGATGTCACGCACGCCCGTTCATACACTTTCGCTGACTTGGGGGCCCGTCAATTTGGGCCCTCAAGCCAGCGAAGCGTATGAACGTACGCCGTGCTTTCGCTGGCTTGAGCGCCCATGCACCACGGGCGTGCGATCGTCCATCTTTGCCGGCGGGGGCCGCTGGAAGCCGCTTTCGCCACTGGCTGCCCCTGGGAGGCAGGGGAGCCACGGTGCGCGCCTCCGGAGGAGGGCAGAGAGGGCTGAAAGAAAGAAAAAGTAAGTTTACTTTGGTTACACTTATTCACAATACTTTACGTGTCGAGTCGCTTTTCGCCTGCCTTGCTTCGGGAGGAGGGGTTTTTAGGTTTTCTTTTGGTTAAAGTTGCTTCTGGAGGAGGGGAGAGAGGACTGGGGCTGCCCCGGAGACCGGCACCCATGGACGCAGCCAGGGCAGGTGAGCGGGGGCTGGGGGAAAGTTTGCCGCCTACCCTTACCCCTGCCTCTAACGCAGGGGTAAGGGTAGGCGGTAAGTTAGCAGGTTAAACACGCGGCAAAACTGCAGGTTTAAAAAGCGATAATCGGGGCGCGCATTACTGTATGGGAGGGAATAGCTAATCCGATCGTTTACATTTCATATACATGCCGCGGGCGGAAAGGGTTACCCGTTGATTTAAATAAGCGGTAAGGATGGGTTAAAAGGGATAGTGAATCGCGGGTAGGACTAACGTGGCCAAATTGTGAGTAGAAAGCGGGTTAGAAGCAGGGTAACCGCGGCTGCACTTTACTGTATTGGCCTGCTTGGGATAGCCAAGAAAAGGTGAGCTTAGACCTAAAGATGAAAGGTTAATAACTGCAGCACAGGACAATGGACTATGGACAAGATGGTTCATAGCCAGCATAGAAAACAAAACCCAGTAAAAACAGACAAATGTGGAATCTGTAAAACAGAACTGGAAATGGTTGCACATCTCATTGCTGGGTGTGACGTGCTGATGTCTGAAGGCCTGTATACAGAAAGGCACACCAAGATGGCACAACTCATTTACTGGAATCTGTGTAAACACCATCATTGTTGTACCAGAAAAACACTGAGATCACTTGGCACATTCTATTCTAACTGATTTAAAAAGCTCAGTGCCAGAAAAGCAGATGATATTGTAAAGGAGAAAAATACAAGAATGAAATTGCTGATAGAAATATCAATACCAAATGACTATTCTGTGGAATGTACGGAGAGAGAGAGAAGATCCTCAAGTATTTTTAGGGATGCAATTGGAGAAAATATGGTAGAAAGATACAGAAATACTCCCACCGGCCTGATTGAAAAGAATTTCCAGGCATACCTTGATATGTTGCCTATATATATTAAATCTTATGAATGCCAGAAGGAGGCGTTCTCTGGCACAATACAAGTATTGAGAAGAGCATTAGCATAAGAACATAAGAAATTGCCATGCTGGGTCAGACCAAGGGTCCATCAAGCCCACCATCCTGTTTCCAACAGAGGCCAAACCAGGCCACAAGAACCTGGCAAGTACCCAAACACCAAGAAGATCCCGTGCTACTGATGCCAGTAATAGCAGAGGCCATTTCCTAAGTCAACTTGATTAATAACAGTGAATGGACTTCTCCAAGAACTTATCCAAACCTTTTTTGAACCCAGCTACACTAACTGCACTAACAACATCCTCTGGGAACAAATTCCAGAGCTTAATTGTGCATTGAGTGAAAAAGAACTTTCTCCGATTAGTCTTAAATGTGCTACTTGCTAACTTAATGGAATGCCCCCTAGTCCTTCTAATATCCGAAAGTGTAAATAACCAATTCACATCTACTCGTTCAAGACCTCTCATGATTTTAAAGAACTCTATCATATCCCACCTTAGCCATCTCTACTCCAGGCTGAACAGCCCTAACCTCTTCTGCCTTTCCTCATAGGGGAGTTGTTCCATCCCCTTTATCATTTTGGTTGCCCTTCTCTGTACCTTCTCCATCGCAACTAGAAGCGAAGACCAGAATTATACCTAGTATTCAAGGTGCGGTCTCACCATGGAGCTATAGAGGCATTATGACATTTTCCATATTATTAACCATTCCCTTCCTAATAATTCCCAACATTGTTTCCCTGAACGTACCGGATCAGTCCACACTCCTGGGTTTTGCCTCCGCACCAGCAGATGGAGACAGAGCAAGATTTGACTGGCTCTGCCATATATACCAGGGTGCCACCCACAGTCAGCCACTATTACTCTGTCTCCAGCAGATGGTCCGGGTGCAACACTCAGTCTGATTTCTTAAAAAAAAAAAAAAAAAGAGAAAACAGGGAGATAAGATAGAATTGGTTTGGTGTTTAGTTAATTTGATTTAAATTCTTTATTTAAAAAAAAAAAAAAAAAAGGGGGGGGGGAAATTCGAAACGAAGAAAGGACTGCTGGCTGGCGGTCTTCACCTCCCAGGGGGTTGGCAGGTCCTGAGGGGACATCACCCTGGTTCTGCAGGCGGCTATGGCTAAGGGTCGAGTGCCCTACCTGTGCCTTTTAGGCAGCCCAGCGGGGTGGTACTGGGGAGCCTGGATCACTCACCCCAACCAGACCGCTTCAGGACCCGGCGGTGGACAGCGGAGCAGGTTAGGCTGTGCTTACTGTAAAAAAAAAAAACCAAACAAAAAAACCCCTTTTTTTTCTGCGGCGGTCTTTTTACTTTTTTGCCTCAGTGATCCATTTGGTCTGTTTTATCTCCACTTCCCCCTACTTATTATTCATCGCGATTTCTCTCGTTTTTTGTTGGGTTGACCCGGCTCCCCGATGCCATGCAGTCCGGCTTGCGTTGCTTGAGGGGCGGAACGCGCGTGCCTCTCGCAGGATGGGCTGTGCTCGGCCTGCATCTCTGGAGGTGAAGGGACATCGTGGCCGATCAGGGGGGTGCTTGTGAGGCGGAGTTCGAAGGTGATTGCCATCGGGGAACTGACTGCCTCTTCTCACAGACCGGTGCCGGGGAGCGCAGGAAAAGCCGCCATTCTGGGAGCCGCTTCTATCACGGCTCCGATGACGGTGGGGGATGGAGATTCCCCCCCCCCCCTCCCCGCAGCCGACAGCTACGAGGCTCGTTGCGACGGCTACAGGGGGAGGGCAGGATGATGATACAGGAATGGATTCAGAGGGTTCCTATTCGTCTTTTTCTTCAGATTTCATTTTACCCATGCATAGAGCCCTTAAGGCTCGCAAGGCCTCAAAAAGGCATACTTCTAAGTCCAGGGGATTTGAGGCACCGCCCCCCCCCCCCCCCCCAGCCAAGCGGCGGAGCCAGTCGCTGGACCCGGGGATGTTTTCCAAGGCTAAACGTCCGTTGCGGGCTATCCCACCCCGGGAGGATTCGGACTCGGCTTCAGAGTCCCCAGATCCAGAAGAGACTACCCTGCCCCCGAGGGGGGTCGAAGGAGTCTGCGACCAACCTCATGGGCCTGCGCGGCAGAGTCAGGTCACGGAGGGTGACTATTCTAAGGTGGTCCGCCTGTACCGTAGGGATGAGCTGGGTCCCCTAATTCCTGCAATTCTGAAAGAGTTGGGGATTGCTGCACCCCCAGAAGAGTCTCGTTTGGGCTCGATGGACCCAGTATTGTTGGGCCTGAGTGGTCCTCCTACAGCTTTTCCATTCCATTTTTCGGCTACGGACCTGCTTTTTCGTGAATGGGACACCCCGGATTTGGGGTTGAAGGTCACGAAGGCTATGGATAAGCTTTATCCTCTCCCGGAGGATGCTTTGGATATGCTTCGAGTTCCGAACGTGGATACTGCGGTTTCTGCGGTGACGAAAAGGACTACCATTCTGGTTACGGGGGCCACAGCTCTTAAATACCTTCAGGATCGGAAATTAGAGGTGCAGCTTAAGAAGATCTTTGAAGTCTCCATCCTAGAGGTCCGGGTGGCGATGTGTAGCAATTTTGCCCTGAGAGCGGGGCTTCGCTGGGTGCAACAGTTGTTAGCCAATGAGGGCCTTTCCGAAGACGAAGCGCGACAGGCAGGCTGCCTCGAAGCGGTAGTGGCCTATAGTGCTGATGCCCTTCATGATCTCCTGCGCACTTCAGCTCGTTCCATGGTCTCGGCAGTATCAGCATGCAGGCTGTTGTGGTTGCGAAATTGGTTGGCGGATGGCGCGTCCAAATCCCGTTTGGTTTCTTTGCCCTTTAAAGGGAAACGTCTCTTTGGAAAAAAACTGGAGGATATGATTCAGTCCCTGGGCGAGAATAAGGTTCACCGCTTGCCGGAAGACAGAACGCGATCCAGGGGATGGCGCAATCCCGATTTCGAGGGGCTCACAAGTCTCGTCCGGCTCGTACAACAACTTCTTCCTTTCATCCTGCGCCAACATGCCAGCAGTCTTAGTCCCAGCCTTCTTGTGGCCGGCGCTTCTGCAGACCTGGGGTCTCCCAGACGTCTTCAAGTGGGAAGCCTACACAATGACGTCTGGCTGGTCCATTCCTCGGTACCGAAGGTAGGGGGCAGATTGTCTCTGTTTTACGAGGAATGGGCCACAATCACGTCAGACCAGTGGGTGCTTTCAGTGATAAGATACAGCTACGCTTTAGATTTTGCCTGCCGTCCCAGCCCGCGATTTCTAATATCCCCATGCAGATATGCCAAAAAACGGCGAGTGGTCAAACACACTTTGCATCGTCTTCTAGATCTGGGGGCAATCATTCCGGTGCCGCCTCCAGAACAGCGAAGGGGATGTTATTCCATTTACTTCGTCATTCCAAAAAAAGGAGGGTTCCTTCCGACCTATCCTCGATCTAAAGCGTGTCAACAGATGCCTTCGGATCCCCAGTTTTCGCATGGAGACCTTACGGTCGGTCATCGCTTCCGTTCGGCCGGGGGAGTTTCTGGCTTCTCTAGACCTGATGGAGGCGTATTTACACATCGAGATCTGAGAGGACCACCAGAAATATCTGAGATTTTTCATCCTAGGGAACCACTACCAGTTTCAAGCTCTACCATTCGGTCTTGCGACGGCTCCCAGAATGTTTACCAAGATTATGGTGGTATTGGCAGCTCAACTTCGCCGGGAGGGCTTGCTGGTACACTTGTACTTGGACGATTGGTTGATTCGGGCGAAGTCCGAAGGTCTGTGTTGATCGGTGATCCACCGGGTGCTACAGTTGTTGAAGTCTCTCAGTTGGGTGGTCAACTTAGCCAAAAGTCACCTAGTCCCATCCCAATCGTTGGAGTTTTTGGGAGCCTTGTCCGACACCTGTCGGAAGAGTTTACCTTACATCGGACCGCGGTCTCAAGCTACAGGGCCAAGTAACGACTTTGCTTCAGTAACATATCCCAACGGTCTGAGATTACTTACAGGTACTTGGTTCCATGGCTTCAATGCTGGAATTGGTCCCATGGTCATTTGCGCACCTGCGGCCTTTGTAATTGGTCCTGCTCTCCTGTTGGAGTCCCATTTCCGAACAGTTTTACCTTCCTCTGCCATTGACAGAGTACGCTCGTTCCAGTCCAGTTTGGTGACTGTGTTCGGACAATCTACACAAGGGTGTCCCACTGATGGTGCCGGAATGGACAATGGTCACCACGGATGCCAGCTTTTCTGGTTGGGGAGCCGTTTGTTTGCGGCAGTCAGTTCAGGGACTCTGGTCTCCAGAGGAGTCTCAGTGGTCGATCAATCGCTTGGAGACCAGAACAGTACGTCTAGCACTGCAGGACTTCCTTCCTCTGATTCAAGGGAAGTCGGTAAGAGTGCTGTCAGACAATGCGACCACAGTGGCCTCCAACAATCGGCAGGGTGTAACCAGGAGTCGTCCGGTGGCATTAGAAGCTCGATTGTTGATCCATTGGGCGGAACTTCACCTAGCCGGCATAGTTGCATCCCACATAGCAGGGGGTCGACAATGTACACGCAGATTTTCTAATTCGAAATCAACTCGACCCTGGAGAGTGGGAACTAGCGGACAGGGCTTATCAACTCATCTGCGACAGATGGGGCACACCGTGCATGGATCTGATGGCGACTTTCAAGAATACCAAGGCTCCGCGCTTCTTTGCTCGTTGCAGGGACACAGGGGCAGAGGGCGTGGATGCTCTAGCGTTGGCCTGGCCGATGGCGGTTCTGCCTTATGTCTTTCCGCCTTGGCCTCTGATCGGCAAGGTGCTTTGTCGCATAGACACATCTGTCAGATGTGATCCTGGTAGCTCCTGAGTGGCCCCGTCAGCCGTGGTTCGCGGATCTGCTCAATCTCGTGATAGAAGGTCCACTGCACTTCCTGCTGCTTCCGAACCTTCTTCATCAGGGTCCCGTTTGTTTTGATCAGGTAGATCGCTTTTGTCTAGCAGCATGGCTTTTGAGAGGAGGCGTCTAAAAGGTAAAGGTTAGTCGGACGCAGTCGTGACCACTCTCCTGAGGTCGCACAAGGTGTCGACTTCACTATCTTACGTACGGGTTTGGAAGATTTTCGAGTCATGGTACGTTGAGCGTCAGATTGTTCCCACTCGGGCGTCGGTATCCAGCATTCTAGCCTTCCTCCAGGATGGTTTGGCTAAGGGATTGTCCTGTAGTTCCTTGCGGGTGAAGGTGGCAGCCCTGGGCTATTTGCGCAGTTCTATAGATGGGGTGGCATTGGCAGCGCACCCTGATGTTTGTCTGTTTCTTCGCGGGGCAAAGCATTTGAGCCCACCGGTGCATTCTCCATGTCCATCCTGGAATTTGAACATGGTTCTTAAGGCTTTGTGTGAGCTTCCTTTCGAGCCATTGAAGAGAGAGACTATGAAGGACCTCACGTTGAAGGTGGTATTTTTGGTAGCAATTTCCTCGGCACGTTGGGTCTCTGAACTGCAGGTGTTATCATGCAGGGATCCTTTCTTGAGGATCTCAGATTCCGGGGTTAGTTTACGAACGGTACCATCTTTTCTTCTGAAAGTGGTGTCCTCTTTTCATTTGAATCAGTCAGAGGAGCTTCCTTCCTTTTCCAATTTGGATCGGTCGGATCCTCTTTCAAAGGATTTGAGAAAATTGGATTTTCGGAGGGCACTTCTGCGTTATCTGGAAGTTACTAACACTTTTAGGGTCTCGGATCATCTCTTTGTTCTCTGGAATGGACCAAAGTGGGGTAATATGGCCTCCAAGACCACGATCACCCGGTGGCCGAAAGAGGCCATAAATTCTGCCTACTTGCTTGGTGGAAAGGCCATAAATTCTGCCTACTTGCTTGGTGGAAAGCTTAAGGCGCATTCCACTCGATCCCAGGCGGCTTCCTGGGCTGAGTGTCATCAAGTTTCCCCGCAAGAGATTTGCAGAGCGGCAACTTGGAAGACGTTACATACTTTTGCGCGACATTACAGACTCGATGTGCAAGATCCGAGCGGGGGAAATTTCGGAGTAGGCGTGCTGCAAGCGGGTCTCTCAGGTTCCCATCCCAAGTAAGTACAAGCTCTGGTACATCCCAGGAGTCTGGACTGATCCGGTACGTACAGGGAAAAGAAAATTAGGTCTTACCTTCGATAATTTTCGTTCCTGTAGTACCAAGGATCAGTCCAGAGTCCCGTCCGCTGTGTGCATTAAAGTTGGGGAGAGTCCGCTACTGCTATTTGTTTTGTTGTCCTCTGATCTGCGGATTTTTCCTACTGTTCGTACCCTCATTTACGGGTCTGATTTTGTTGTTGGGGTCAGTTGTTGGGGTTGCGTTTCCTGTAGATAGATAGTTTGGTTTGAGAATCATTCTGCTTTGACATTGCGTAATACTGGCTGACTGTGGGTGGCACCCTGGTATATATGGCAGAGCCAGTCAAATCTTGCTCTGTCTCCATCTGCTGGTGCGGAGGCAAAACCCAGGAGTCTGGACTGATCCTTGGTACTACAGAAACGGAAATTATCAAAGGTAAGACCTAATTTTCTTTTGCTTTTTTGACTGCTGCAGCACACTGAGCTGATGATTTCAAAGTATTATCCACTATGATGCGTAGATCTATTTCCTGGGTGGTAGCTCCTAATATGGAACCTAACATTGTGTAATTACAGCAGTCAGAGATGTAGATTATTTCCAATATACCCTGGATTAGGAATGATGCTCATTCCTTCAAGGGGCTTTCATGAGGGTTTTTTTTTATTGTTTATATACCTTATTTATAATTTTACTTATTTTTGTTTGATTGTATTGCTGTTTGTTTTGTCATTTAGTTAAATGTTTGCTGTTTGTTTTACTATGCAATATGCTTAGAATAGTTGTGCTATTATAAGCATAATATAAAATCTTTCAAATAAGGTATGTATAAAATCTTATTTGGAGACACTACTGCTTTTGAGAGATTGTAGGGTGAAAAACCCAAACCAAAATTGCCCTTCCTTCCATTCCCAAGAACTATCCATAGACAATCCTATTGTTTGTTTCAAAAGAAAGTTATCTTTTTAGGGGTCTTATCCTTTTGCATCGTAAGACAAACAGAGAAAAGAAAAGGAAACCTAAGAGAAACTATGAGAAGCGTCATTTGCTAGTGTATATTCTGAGTCTTATAAATCCATACTCAAAAAAACAAAAAAAATGTTAATTATCAGATAGCAGCCCCTACTGCATTTTTGTGTATGAAATAGCCATCTCTGTTTTAGTTTTAACCATTTTGATGCCTCCATGGTCCTAATTTTCTCATAGCTGTATCTCTCTGGGAACATATCCTGCTTATCTGATTCACTCCCTTGTGTTTCACATGGCTCCCTTTTGAAACTTCTTCAATCTAGCAGGTTCCCAAGGTCACTGTTAGTCATAAATATTAAATATTTCATACACAGCATCTTTGTTTTTAAAGAGCTAGTAGAAAGATATGAACTCTTTGCTGGGATTTAAAGAGTCAGTATATCTTAGAAATGTTTCTGTCCTTGTGCAAAACAAGCGGGAGCTTTAAGCCTTTGAAGGACCTAGGCAAACAACAGGTGACAGTTACAGTGGCCCTTTCCTTACTCCCACAGCTTCTGATTTCTAATGTGTACAGGTTAATCTTAGAAAAACAAGAGATCATGCATGTGCTGCAAGCTCCTGCCCTCGTGGAGTTTCACAATGCAGGTCTGCACAAGAGCTATGTTTATATCCTAACTGTGAATAGAAGCCCTGTAAGCCCCCCCCCCCCCCCCCCCCGCCCCAGCACATCTCACATTCTTGCTGTCCTAGATGTAAAGTCAGGTAACATGGCTTTGATTTAATTTAATATAAAAACATTTGAAATTTGAATTGAAGTGATATTCATCTGGTACAAGTCTAAGGTCAGTGAGAAAATCCTTATTATAGTTAACACCAGCAAAATCATTCCACTGCTCACGATTGCAAAATCGGTCCTTTTCAGGACTATTCCAAGTTTATGAAATAGGCTCCCTTTCGACTTGAGAGAGAAAAAAGATCTGAAGCAGTTTAGAAAAAAGCAGAAAACATGGCTCATGTCTGCAGCTTTTAAAGATGTAACATCTAAAAACCTGTTCTGACAAAGAAGTAAAATGAGGATTAGACAATTGTTTTGTTCTGTGTATAGCCTTGCTGAAGATTTTATTGTATGTTTTAAAATTGTACATCTCTTTGAGCGATTTTTAATCAGTAAAGTTAAACAAATATTGTTAAGAACATAAGAAATTGCCATACTGGGTCAGACCAAGGGTCCATCAAGCCCAGCATCCTGTTTCCAACAGTGGCCAATCCAGGCCATAGGAACCTGGCAAGTACCTAAAAACGAAGTCTATTCCATGTTACTGTTGCTAGTAATAGCAGTGGCTATTTTCTAAGTCAACTTGATTAATAACGGGCAATGGACTTCTCTAAGAACTTATCCAAACCTTTTTTAAACCCAGCTACACTAACAGCACTAACTACATCTCTTGGAAACAAATTTGCTTATCTAATAACCTAAGTGAGTTACAGTATCACACTCATAAATCAACAAATATAATCAAACAAAACAATACAATTATATTGCACCATAGAGAATATTCTCTCTGGTTTTACACAATCTAAGCATCTTTATAGTAGGACCTTCCAATATGTTATTAGATGAATGCAAAGTCCTGTTAGATTTTTTTAATAAAGCACTGAGACTAAAACAGATTTAGAGTTCAGACCCTTAAACACCATTAGGAGGATTTTCAAGTGTTTTGTGCCTGTTACTTCCTTATACACATGATCTTTTAAATCATTTGCACAATAATTTGACTTGTTGGGAAGCAGGAGAACTTATATTCCCTTCTCCTTAAGGTTTCTCAGGGAGACAAGAGCTCAAGCAGTATATTCTTCATAAAGCCTTCAGGGAGTGGGAGGCAGCTAGATTCAAAGTATTCAGAAGCATATGCCAAAATTAGAATTTTTTTTAGCAAAATCTTTATTGATTATGTATTTCATAAAATTTATATTTAAGGCAAAGAACTGTTTAACTACACAATCATTGACATACCATCAGAAAAGACGGCAAACCCTCCCCCACACCCCCTCTCTCACACACACACATTCTCTCTCACCTGCATACCCCTCCCCTCATATAGGCTGGCAAAGTTATGGTGTGCCGGGCCTTCATCTTCGCCGCGAACGGCGCGGGTCCCGCAGCATGCCGATGAGAGAATGTGTGTCAGGGAGAGGAGGGTATGAGAGAGAGCATGGGGGGGGGAGGGTTTGCCGGTGAGAGAGAATGTGTGTGAGAGAGGGGGGGTGACAGAGGGCATGGTTGGTAAGAGGGGGGTGGGGAGGGTGTGAGAGAGCATGGGAGGTAAGAGAGGATGGGTGGGGGGATGCTTGAGTGTGGGTTTCAGAGAGAGGGAGCCTATGAGGGCAGGGGGATGCAGGTGAGAGAGAATGTGTGTGTGTGAGAGAGAGGAGAGGGGGTGTGGGGGACTGCGAGAGACAGCTTGGTAAATAAACTTTGCCAGCCCTGGCTTTAGCAAATGTGCCTCCACGTCCCTTGCCCTGGGTGAAAACAATTTAGTTTTTCCTTTTCAGCTAACGCTTCCATACAAGAGCATATGTGCCAATAAAAAGGCTCGCCGCCCGGGTGTAGAACAGGTACAATTGCTAGTGTGTATATAACCCTACAGACTTTTCATCAATCACTTTGCCTACATGGAGGGTGTCTCGGTGGAAAATACATCACCAAGTTCTTCAAAACGCCATCCATTATTTCTCGGCTTTTGGCTAAAATCTAAGTGTGTTGTGTGAATTATGAGTTGAGGATGGTTGTCTTTTGGCTGAGACTGATAACCTGTATAATATGCAGGGTTAAAGGCCTGCCACCCAAGCTAATTGGGAAGATAGTTACAATACAAACATTGCCAAAACAAGAGGATTAAATCTCCCACTTTAAAAAAATAAATTAGTAAATACTATGACAAATATTGGTACTTTCTAAATATGTGCATTTTCTGGCAGGTGACTTGCAGGGTGATAGCCGAAATTCTGCAAAAGTTGCTTATGGCACAGATTAGGTCAGAGAAGCCTTGTACAGTCTTCATATTTATTTATTTATTTTGGAGCTTTTATATATCGAGGTTTAGCAATTAGCCTTCATCCTGGTTTACAGTAGAACAATTTGATACATCGAACAGGAAAGGAACATAAAACGGCAGAGATTACATCGAACTGTTAGAAGAATATCTTAGCACAAATCTTAAACGCTTGAACAAGGTCACGTCAAGTTTAACTAAACTTTAACAGCAACAAAGAACTGGGAAACGAGTTTCTAAAAACAAGACTATAGAGCAAAGCGATATGCAAGTTAAGGTGGGAGGACGGAGGGAGAAAAAAAGGGGGGTGGGGTAAGGGAGGGACGGGGTAAGGGAGGGACGGACGGCGGAAGAAATGGATCACTGCATATCACCATATAACCTTTATCATATATTATATGATAAAGGTTACAAACTGGCTAAAAGACAGGAAACAGAGAGTAGGATTAAATGGACAATTTTCTCAGTGGAAGAGTGTGGGCAGTGGAGTGCCTCAGGGATCTGTATTGGGACCCTTACTTTTCAATATATTTATAAATGATCTGGAAATAAATACGACAAGTGAGGTAATCAAATTTGCAGATGATACAAAATTGTTAGAGTAGTTAAATCACAAGCAGATTGTGATAAATTGCAGGAAGACCTTGTGAGGCTGGAAAATTGGGCATCAAAATGGCAGATGAAATTTAATGTGGATAAGTGCAAGGTGATGCATATAGGGAAAAATAACCCATGCTATAGTTACACAATGTTAGGTTTCATATTAGGTGCTACTACCCAAGAAAGAGATCTAGGCGTCACAGTGGATAACACATTGAAATCGTCAGTTCAGTGTGCTGCGGCAGTCAAAAAAGCAAACAGAATGTTGGGAATTATTAGAAAGGGAATGGTGAATAAAACGGAAAATGTCATAATGCCTCTGTATCGCTCCATGGTGAGACCGCACGTTGAATACTGTGTACAATTCTGGTCGCTGCATCTCAAAAAAGATATAATTGCGATGGCGAAGGTACAGAGAAGGGCGACCAAAATGATAAAGGGAATGGAACAGCTCCCCTATGAGGAAAGACTAAAGAGGTTAGGACTTTTCAGCTTGGAGAAGAGACAGCTGAGGGGGGATATGATAGAGGTGTTTAAAATCATGAGAGGTCTAGAACGGGTAGATGTGAATCGGTTTTTTACTCTTTTGGATAATAGAAAGACTAGGGGGCACTCCATGAAGTTAGCATGTGGCACATTTAAAACTAATCGGAGAAAGTTCTTTTTCACTCAACGCACAATTAAACTCTGGAATTTGTTGCCAGGGGATGTGGTTAGTGCAGTTAGTATAGCTGTGTTTAAAAAGGATTGGATAAGTTCTTGGAGGAGAAGTCCATTACCTGCTATTAATTAAGTTGACTTAGATAATAACCACCGCTATTACTGGCAACTGTAACATGGAATAGACTTGGTTTTTTGGTACTTACCAGGTTCTTGTGGCCTGGATTGCCACTGTTGGAAACAGGATGCTGGGCTTGATGGACCCTTGGACTGACTCAGTATGGCATGTTCTTAGTCCATTCTGCACTGACCAGAATGATGAAAGGAGTCAAACTCGAAAGCTAGTCACTTACTCATTAATCTGGTAAAACTTGTTTGTTTGTTTGGTCTTTTATTTCTAAATATAAAAAATTAAATAATGAAATTAATAAAAGTTTTGGTGTTAAACATACAGTGATTTCTGTTGCTCATAATTTAATGTTATAGTGTTGGCAGCGATGGAATCAGCTTACCACGGCTCATCATCAACCAATTTAAGTGGCTTGATAGGATAGTCGATAGCAAGGTACAGTATGTCTTGCCTAATACCATTGTGTTAGATACTTTTTTCAGAATTACTACTGGTCTGCTATCATGGTAAAATACAGGAAGGCATCTTGTCCAGCCAGCTGAAAATTTCTGCCTGTCTAGTCAGTAAATTTTGAATCCAGTTGGTCCTATGGCACTTCAGACTTCACAACTTTTTTCTACTGATGGTAAGTTGGACTTGCTGGGAAAGAATGCTTAAATCTTGAAAAAATACTTTTCCTAGCGTGTAGCAGATGGACTCAGGACCAATGGGTATAGTGTACTCCTGTTAGCAGTTGGAGACGGATCAGATTTCAATCTGACGTCAGCCCCTAGTACATATACCCCTGCAGGAAGTGCAGCTCTTCAGTATTTTCCATCTCCATAGCAGTTAGGGACTATCTACACGCTCTCAAGGGTTAGATCAAATTTAAAGAAGAAAACCCAAAATTGAAAGAAGAAAACCTACCTGAAGACGAGCCCCGCTCTCCTGCAGTGATACCCTCTGGTCCCTCCCCCAGTTGAGATTCCCGAGGTGAATTCCGTGGTCCCTCGGAGGTGCGCCTCGGTCCGGCGGCCGAATCGCGGCGAGGACCTAGCCCACGATCCTTCGGGCGTGGCTGAGAGGCAGCGGGTGCACCCTCGAGCGCAGTGGTGAAGGTATTTGCCCTCTCCCCCCTTAGCCGGAGACCGCCCGGGACGAAACCGGGAAGCGCCGAAGACAAGGTAAGGTAGAAATCTTCTATTCTAATCCGGTCTCCGAGGGTTGAGGACGAGCACAGGTCACCGACCTTTGTTCAAATGCAAACTGAACCTCTGGCTGTCCAGCCACATGCTCCACCGGAGGACCCACATGCTCCAGGCCTCTCAAGACCTAGGCACAGGCTCCCATTACCCAGAAGCCCCACCTACGGGGACTCGGACACCTCTGAGGAAGAAGCCGAACCCCTAGAAGAAGGGGAGCTCCCCCCGGGGACAGAGCCGCACCGAACTATGAGACACTTTTTCACAAAGGACGAGCTCCTGGACCTGGTCAATCAATGTCTGTCGGAGCTCGCTATCCCGGGCCCAGGTACTTCGGGGGAACCGAAACCGAACCCCCTGCTGGAGGGTCTTCAACAGACTTCTCGCCATTTCCCCCTGTTACAAGCAGTGCAGCAGCTGATTGACCTGGAATGGAACGCTCCGGAATCCGCGTTCAAAGGGGGACGAGCCTTGCGGCCCTGTACCCCCTGTACCCAGCAACCAAAGATCTTCTTGCATGCCCAAAAGTGGATGCTATGGTCTGCGCGGTCTCTAGGTGCACCACTATCCCAGTGGAGGGAGGAGCTGCGCTCAAAGATGCACATGACCGACGTCTGGAGTCCATCCTCAAACAATCATTTGACCTCGCCGCTATGTCTCTACAAATGGCGGCCTGCTGTACCATGGTGACACGTGCCTGCCTATCACAAACCAGGAACAACACACCGGGAGAAGACATGGAACCAGCGATATCATTCCTAGCGGACGCTGCCTCCACCTAGTGCACACAGCGGCCAGAGGAGTGTCCTCTGCGGTGGCTGCCAGGAGACAACTCTGGCTCCGAAGCTGGTTGGCCGATGCATCTTCCAAAACGCGCCTCACAAGGATGCCCTTTAAAGGATCCCTCCTGTTCGGCAGCGAACTAGAGAAACTGGCCGACAAATGGGGCATGTCCCCATTGCCGCGATTACCGGAATATAAGACAAAGAGAAATCAGCGTTCCTTCCCCAGGTCCTCCAGGGGCAGAAGTTCGCAGTGCTTCAATCCTTACAGGAACAACTATCAAGCGCCCCGCCCTACGGGCAGGAACCAGTCCTTTCGGACCAAGCACAACAAAAGGGGAGCCAGCTCAGGTTCAGGCCCCAGCCGCACTCCACAATGAGATTCAGCCGACCCATCCAAGGGAAGAAGCCATAGGGGGCAGATTAGCCCTATTCTACCACAGATGGGTCGAGATAACCTCGAACAAGTGGGTCCTAGCCATCATTCGGGTGGGGTACTACCTGGATTTCCTACGAACCCCTCTGGACAAGTACGTGGAGTCCCCCTGCCACAACCCCTCCAAGAGGGCGGCGGTGGAAACTACACTGTCCAGACTACTGGCACTCGAGGCCATAACCCCAGTACCTCCACAGGAAATAAATACTGGCCATTATTCCATTTATTTTATCGTTCCCAAGAAAGAGGGAACATTCAGGCCCATCCTGGATCTCAAGTCGGTCAACCGCCACCTCAGGATCCCTCGCTTCCGCATGGAAACCCTACGATCCGTTATAAGGTCGATACAACCAGGAGAGTTTCTCACATCCCTGGATCTTTCGGAGGCCTATCTGCACATCCCCATTCATCAGGAACATCAGCGCTACCTACGCTTCAAAGTCCTGAACCGTCACTACCAGTTCCGGGCACTACCCTTCGGGTTAGCCACAGCACCCCCGGACATTCACCAAAGTAATAGTGGTGGTGGCGGCAACACTGAGGAAGGAAGGAATCCTTGTTCACCCCTACCTGGACGATTGGCTGATCAGAGCAAAGTCACCGGAGGAAAGCCGCCAAGCAACCAGCAGAGTCAGAACTCTACTGGAAAGCCTAGGATGGGTAGTCAACACAAACAAAAGCTCCCTACAGCCCTTACAGTCGCTGGAGTACCTAGGAGTCCGATTCGACACAAAGGAGGACAAGGTCAGCCTGATCCCCATAAGGAGATCAAAATTGTGGAACCGGCTACAAACATTGCTGGACAACCCTCGTCCCACAGCATGGGATTACCTGCAAGTTTTCGGGCTGATGGCATCCACACTGTAAGTTGTGCCATGGGCGCGAGCCCACATGAGACCCCTACAGCGCTCACTCCTATCACGGTGGAGCCCACGGTCCCAGAACTACACTGTACGTCTATCACTCCCAGGCAGAGTTCGGACCCAGCTACGGTGGTGGCTGCAGACCAGCCACACGAGCCGGGGATCAAGTCTCTCCGCCCCAACCTGGACTCTACTCACCACAGATGCCAGACTATGAGGATGGGGAGCACACTGCGAGGAGCTAACCGCCCAAGGGCAGTGGAACGCAGAAGAGGCGGGATGGAACATCAACCGCCTAGAAGCGAGAGCAGTCAGACTAGCCTGTATGCGGCTCGCCCACAGACTTCGAAACAAAGCGGTCAGAGTAATGTCGGACAACGCCACGACAGTGGCCTACATCAACCGGCGGGGGGAAGCAGAAGCCAACAGGTGTCCCTAGAAATAGACCCCCTGATGGCGTGGGCGGAAGCAAACCTCCAGGAGATCTCCGCCGTCCACATCGCCGGGAAAGACAACATCACGGCAGACTTCCTCAGCAGGGAAACTCTAGACACAGGAGAATGGAGGCTGTCACCCACAGCCTTCAAGATAATAGTGGATCGGTGGGGGACACCGGACATGGACCTTCTGGCAAACAGATCCAACGCCCAAGTATCCAGATACTTCAGCCGCAGGCGGGAACCACAGTCCCAAGGGATCGATGCCCTGGTACAGCCCTGGCCCCCGGGGACCCTACTATATGCCTTCCCACCGTGGCCCCTACTGGGCGCAATCATTCACAAGATACACCTACACAAGGGACTAGTTCTTCTGGTGGCTCCGGACTGGCCAAGAAGACCCTGGTACGCAGACATGAGAAGACTGCTGGCAGGGAACACCCTACCCCTGCCCTCACACAGGAACCTGCTACAACAAGGTCCGATCGTCCACGAGGACCCAGCTCAATTCTCTCTTACGGTCTGGCCATTGAGAGGGCTCGCCTGAGAAAGAACGGGTACTCAGGGGCGGTAATCGACACCCTCCTACGAGCACGCAAGTTCTCCACATCACTAACGTACATAAGGATCTGGAGAGTATTTGAAGCCTGGTGCGAAGACTACAACATCAAACCACGCTCATTCACTATCCCTGTGATCTTGGAGTTCTTACAGAACGGACTACAGAAGGGCCTGTCCCTCAACTCCATCAAGGTACAGGTGGTGGCCCTGTCATGCTACGGTTCCAAGAGCGAGAGAGACAGCATAGCCTCTCACCCGGACGTGTCACGCTTCCTGAAAGGAGTCAAACACATTCGCCCACCACTAAAGTGGCCGGTACCTCTGTGGAATCTCAATCTCGTTTTGGACTTCCTAGCGGGAACCGCCTTCAGACCCCTACGAGGCCTGTCCCCTTGCCTGTTAACCTTGAAGACTGGGTTTCTGCTGGCGGTGTGTTCAGCCCGCCGCATATTGGAACTACAAGCACTGTCCTGCCGTGAGCCGTTCCTCAGGCTCACCCCGGGGTCCATCCAACTACGCATGGTCCCCTCCTTCCTCCCCAAAGTGGTCTCTCACTTCCACCTTAACCGGACCATCTCGCTACCAACGACGGATGCCCGGAAGAATTCGGAAGAAGCCCGTAGTCTCCGCAAGAAGCCCGTAGTCTCCGCCACCTCAACATCGGCAGACTCCTATCCAGATACCTGGCATTGTCCGAGCCCGTATGAAAAACGGACCACCTTTTCGTCCTTCACAGCGGAAAGAAACAAGGGGAAGCGGCCTCATGGGCAACCATCGCCCGCTGGATCAAGGAAGTCATCAAGGCGGCCTATGTAGAAGCTGGCAAGCCACCACCTCTACAGGTCAAGGCCCATTCTACCAGAGCCCAGGCAGTATCATGGGCAGAAACTAGAATGCTGTCACCTGCCGAGATCTGCAGGGCAGCTACATGGTCCTCCATCCATACCTTTTCCAGATTCTACCGTCTGGATGTTCAGGCTCGGAAGGACACAGCATTTGCAAGGGCAATACTAAGTGGGTCACGGGCAGCCTTCCACCGGATCGGGAGTAGCTTTTATACATCCCATTGGTCCTGAGTCCATCTGCTACACGCTAGGAAATGGAGAAATTACTTACCTGATAATTTCGTTTTCCTTAGTGTAGACAGATGGACTCAGCATCCCACTCTTGGCTGCCGTCACGCAGGGCCCTCAAATGTTCAAGGGTAAGCCATGTTTTTCATTTACCTAGGGCATCCACCCTGCCGGGTGTCGACGCTTTCCGGTTGAGTACACTGGCGGTCTCCAGCTATAGTCAAGCAACCAGTTCAAGTTAATCAAGTTAATCAAGTTTAACGTTTAACCAAGTTATGAAGTTATCCAAGTTAACCAAATTATTAAGTTAATCAATCAGTCAGTCACACATATATATCCACAATGCTTTTCGAGGAGAATACTGAAGAGCTGCACTTCCTGCAGGGGTATATGTACTAGGGGCTGACGTCAGATTGAAATCTGATCCATCTCCAACTGCTAACAGGAGTACACTATACCCATTGGTCCTGAGTCCATCTGTCAATACTAAGGAAAACGAAATTATCAGGTAAGTAATTTCTCCATTTTTATTAAAGAATTAAACGATTACTGGCTGTGTATATTATGTATTAGTATTTAAGGCTAGTATTCTTTTCAAGTGTAAAGAATTGGAAAATAGAATTGGATAAGTTCTTGGAGGAGAAGTCCATTACCTGCTATTAAGTTCACTTAGAGAATAGCCACTGCCATTAGTAATGGTTACATGGAATAGACTTAGTTTTTGGGTACTTGCCAGGTTCTTATGGCCTGGATTGGCCACTGTTGGAAACAGGATGCTGGGCTTGATGGACCCTTGGTCTGACCCAGTATGGCATTTTCTTATGTTCTTATGTAGACTTTGGATTCATTTTCTGAGTTAGTAAAGGTTAGTTAGTGTTTCCTTTTAAGTATTAGAATTGTGAGTTTGCAAATGATCACTTACTGGATCTGAGAGTACTGGTTCCTGAGCAACTAGTCACTAGTTTTATTTCCATCCCACTCCCTTTTTTTGTTATATAGATACCCTCTGCCCAGTTAGGAGGAAAATAAGTGTCATTCCTGTTCATACCTGGATCAGTCCACACTCCTGGGCTTTGTCTCCCTTCTAGCAGATAGAAACAAACAAAGTTTCACTGACATTGCCATATAACCTGGTGTGCCACCTGTAGTTCCTCAATATTTCTCTGTCTCCAGCAGATGGTAGAGGTGCAAATCCTGCAGTCCAAAAAAAAAAAAAGGGGATAAGCAAAGAAGATACTTTTATAGAATTCCTTCCAGGCGCTTGCTAGGCCCTGGTGGGGCTATCCCTCCTGGTTCTAAGGTGGATGAGCAGGGGGGTCGGGGTCCTTCTTGGCTCGTTTTTTTCACCAATGGGAGTAGATATCTGGTGGTGCCAGTTCCCTCCACCCCTCCAGGAGAACTCTTGGAGTCCCGCAGCTTTTCTGCTGCACAAGGAAGTACCCTCTGTTTTTTCTTCTTTGGTGATTTTGATTAAAGTTTAAAAAAAAAAAAATTAAAACATAAGAAAGCTGCAGTGTTATAGCAGCCAGGAAGGCTGCGGGTGGAGCCAGGTAGCTTTGCCTCTTGCTGGGGCGGGAGTTCTTGGGTGGCAGGGCTCGTCGGCCATGCAGTCGGGCCTTCCTTTGTCGGCACGGTAGTTTTTTGGTCAGACAGATGGTGCGTGGCAATGCGTGCGTGCGGCTTTCGCACGCCGGGCTCTGCTCCCAATGCCTCTGGTAGAGAGGGAGGGTTGGGGCAGGCAGGAACTACACCAGAGTGACAGGTGTGAGCAATGAAGCTTTAATGTTGCTATTACATGTTGCTATTACATATCTATAAAAAATAAGAAATATAAGTTGCTTTACATGTTCATAATTTAGGTTACTCTATGCTGCTAATTGCTCTGAGTAAAAAGGCTGCTGAGATAGAATAGGAAGCTCTGACAGCTGGAAAGCACCCCTATCGCTTTGCTAAGCACAGTAGCAAGAATTAAAATTTCTTTAAAGAGTTCTCTCAAGAATCTGAGAGAGAGATTAAACTTTGTTTTTAAAGATCCTTTTACGCTTCTGACCATGAGCAGCTGTATGAAAAGGGAACTGACAAGTGAGCTGTGCAGCTTGATTGCAAAACTACAAGTTACAGTGGAAAACAGGCCAACGTTTACAGGCCTTATTCTGGCAGAAAGGCAGTGGAAAGAGCATAAGGTAAGGGGCACTTTCTCCACCCCCCCCCCCCCATCCCCCCAGGAGCACATCACCTGCATAAAACTCACTATGTCATTAAGGTCACTATATTAGCCTGTGGAGTAAAATAATCACAGGCCTCTGCAAAGCAGAAGCAATGACAAGAGGCATAGAACCAAATCCCAACTTCTTTGAACCTTTGCACAGCACTTAAAGTACTACCCTATTTCTGCAGGAACCGTTAGAGGTCAGAATTGCAAAATCCTCTCTTGCTGAGTATAAAGAAATAAAGAACAACGTTGAGAGAAGCAGCCCCCTCTGACTTCTATTTACACCTGCTGATTACACAAAGCAAGGGGGGTTTCAGCAAACTGTCAAATTAAGGAACCTCCCTATGTTCTTGCTGAATATAAAGAAGTAAACAGCACAAAAGGCAGAAAGGGCAAAGACCCCCCCCCCCCCCCCCCCGCTCTTGCACCAGCTTTTTGCAAAACAGCAAAGCTAAGAGCCTGCCACAGGTGGCAAGAAAGAGAAATGTTAAAAGGGAATAGAGCCAAAAACGCTGACCGCAAAGCTAAAAATTAAGGAACCTGAAAGGTATATATAACCTGTAACTTGCACAATGTTATTCGTGCCTGCAATTTGTATGCACCCGCATTGCAAGTGCGTGAACAATAAACTTCTTTCACTGATACTTTGATGTTCACAGACTAATTATTTCTTAGAGGGAAATTTGCTTGTTTCTTACACAGGGCAAGCAAAAGACAGGCACTGGAGTGTCTCTGAAGACTGCAAATTCCTTCCGCCAGGTGTGGGAACAGCGACCATGTTCTCTTCAGCTGAAGGGATTTCAGTGCAGTTCAGGGGGTTAGAGGATCTTCCTCCTCCGTTATTTCCGGCAGTGCAGGGCCCACTAATAGGAGGAAGCTTGATTTCAGATGAAGAGGGGGGACCTTTTCAGGAATGAATCTGAGGGTCCCACAATGTTTTCATCAGAATTTGTGTTGCTTATGCATGAGACATACTTGGCAAGAAAAGCAGCTGGGAAGCAGTTGGATTGGACTCGGGGATCCCTTGGTCCATGTCCTGGTAAAAGATCTAGGAGTTCCAGGGAACAGATTCCTAGGCGGGCTCACAGTGTCCTCGGGATGATGGCACGTCCTCGTAGTCTGGATGTAGACTCTGGATTCAGAGGAAAGAGTTCTGCCAGTATCTGCATCTCCTGACCCAGCTGTACCTGATACTAGCCCAGATGTGATGGACTCAGATGGGGGGCTGGGCCATGTACCTGTTGCTGAAGGGAACAACCCTAAAGTGGTGCATCTGTTCCTTAAGGAGGTGTTGTGGCTTCCAGCTTTCCCAAATTTGGACGCACACAAAAACGAACTTTGTGTTACCTCAAGGTCACCAATAGCTTCCGGGTGTCTGACCAAATTTTTGCGCTATGGAACGGGCTTAAGAAAGGGCAAAAGGCTTCAAAATCCACAATATCAAGGTGGTTGAAGGAGGCTATAGGTTCTGTGTAAAGCTGTAAGAGGCACCCTGTTCCCGTGTGCTTGAGGGCTTGCTCTGTTTGGCCCGGACAGTTTCTTGGGCTGAGTGCTGCAGCAGCTGATGACCAGGGAGTGGGATGCTCCAGATGCTGGTCTGTGGGTTGGATGAGCCATGGATAAGCTTTATCCCTTAGTGGATTTTTTGGATCTATTGCAGTCTCCTAAGGTGGATGCTTCAGTTTTGGCGATTGTCAAAAGAAACATGATCCCGGTAGCAGGCTCGACGGCTCTCAAGGACCTGTAGGACCGCAAGCTGGAAGTGCTGTTCAAACGCATTTTGAGGTGTCGGCCCTGGGTATCCAGGTGTCGGCCCTGGGTATCCAGGCGGCGGTGTGTAGCAGTTATATGCTGCATGCGAGCCTGTGCTGGGTACAGCAATTGGTCACATCTCGGGATGATCTCACTCCGGTGGAGTCTGAACAGGCGCAGCATTTGGAAGCTGCAGTGGCATATGGGGCAGATGCGCTAAATGACCTGATCCGTACTTCTTCTCGTGCTCTGTCGTCTGCAGTGTCGGCAAGAAGGCTTTTATGGCTCCGGAACTGGTCAGCTGATGTTTCCTCCAAGGCCCAGCTTGGTGCTATGCCGTTTAAAGGGGCTTTTTGTTCGGGGAGGATTTGGAGCAGTTGATCAAGTCCCTGGGGGAGAACAAGGCTCACAAATTGCCAGAGGACAGACCAGAACCCTCCAGAGGTTTTCCTTCATCCCACTCTCGCTTTTGGGGACAGTGAAGATTTCGGCAGAACAGGCAGAAAGCAGCCAGTCCACGGCTAGCAGTACTCAGGAACCAAGCCTGGTCTTCGTCCTTTCGGGGGCGTAAAGCCTTCCGAGAGGGTGGTGCCTCCTTCTCTCCCGCCTCCAAGAATACACAATGAGATGGGGCCTGCCCATCCCTTGATCCCTCGGGTAGGGGGTTGCCTGTTCCGATTTTACGAGGTGTGGGCCAACATTACTTCCAATCAGTGGGTGCTAAGCATAATTGAATGAGGCTACGCTTTGGAATTTGCTCGGCCTCTAAGACTTCTACCTAATATCTCTTTGCGGCCCACAAGTCAAATGGCAGATTGTTCGTCAGACTCTCGAGTGCCTACTGGCTCTGGGAGCGGTGAAGCCGGTCTCCCCAGGGCACTGGGGGAAAGGGAGGTGTACTCCATTTACTTTGTAGTTCCAAAGAAAAGAGGGGTCCTTCCGGCCGATTTTGGACCTCAAGAAGGTAAACAAGTCTTTCAAGGTGCCACACTTTCATATGGAGTCCCTGCGATCCATCATCGTGGCGGTACACAAAGGAGAATTCCTGGCCTCTCTGGATCTGATGGAGGCATACTTGCACATTCCCATATGTGAAGATCATCAAAGGTTTCTTCGATTTATGATCCTGGGAAAGCATTACCAATTCTGCGTGCTACCCTTCGGGCTCGCAACCGCGCCCTGGACGTTCACCAAGGTCATGCTGGTGGTGGCGGCATTTCTCTGGAGGCAAGGCCTGCTTATTCACCCATACCTGGACGATTGGCTTATTAGAGCGAAGTCCAGGGATGGCTGTGTGGAGGGTGATCTGCAAGTGACCATTCTTCTGGAATCCCTCGGTTGGGTCATCAGTCAGGCCAAGTGCAACATAGTTACCTCTCAGTCATTGGAATTTCTGGGAGCCAGGTTCGACACGGCAGTTGGGGAAGTTTTTCTTCCGCTGGACCGGAGAAACAAACCGATGGACCAAGTTCAGCGCTTGTTGGATCTTCCCTTGCCCAAGGCCTGAGACTACCTTTAGATGCTCGGTTTGATGGCATTCACTCTGGAGGTGGTTCCTTGGGCTTTTGCTCATATGAGACCATTACAACAAGCATTACTTTACCGGTGGGATCCCAAGTTGGAGAATTTTCAGTTCCCTCTACCACTCATCGATCACACCAAGTCCAGTCTTGGGGGGTGGTTTTGCCCGCACAACCTGTCTCGAGGAATGGATCTGGAGATTCCAAAATGGACGGTGGTGACTACGGATGCCAGCCTCTCTGGCTGGGGAGCTGTCTACCAATATCATTCTGGGCAGAGCAGTTGGTCCCCGGAGGAGTCCGGATGGTCGATCAATTGCCTAGAGACCAGAGCAGTTTGCTTGGCTTTGCAACAATTTCTCCCACTCTTTCGCCACCAGGCGGTTCGGATTCTTTCCGACAATGCGACGACGGTGGCCTATATCAACCATCAGGGAGGCACCAGAAGTCGAGCAGTAGCCAACGAGGCGGAGCTGCTCATGACTTGGGTGGAGCAATGTGTGAGGCTGCTTGCGATGCTAGCAGCCTCACACATTGCCGGGAAGGACAACATACAAGCGGACTTCCTCAGTCTGAGGCGCATAGATCCAGGAGAGTGGGAGCTCTCAGGAGGCAATGGATCTCATCTCTCACATGTGGGGGACTCCCCACATGGACCTTATGGCGACGAGGGACAATGCCAAGACTCCTCGTTTCTTCAGTCGCAGAAGAGATCACGGCGCAGAGGGGGTTGATGCGCTAGTACATCCCTGGCCAACCTCAGTTCTCCTGTACGTATTCCCTCCTTGGCTTCTGGTGGGCAAGGTGCTTCGCAGGATAGAGGGTCACCCAGGAAGGGTAATCCTAGTGGCTCTCGAGTGGCCCCGACGTCCGTGGTTTGCGGATCTCAACATTCTGGCCGTGGAAGGACCGCTGCGGCTCGGGCATCTTCCGTGTCTACTCCATCAAAGGCCTATATATTTCGACCAGGCAGCTCGCTTCTGTCTAGCGGCTTGGCTTTTGAAAGGAGGAGATTGAGTAAGAAAGGATATTTAGAGGAGGTTATCACTACCTTGCTACAAGCCAGAAAAACATCTACTTCCCTATCTTACATCAGGGTATTAAGAGTTTTTGAGACGTGGTGCCGGGAGTGAGAGATTCTGCCCAGGCACGTTACGATTGCTCAGATGCTAAATTTGTTTTGCAAGATGGTTTGGCCAAGGGTTTGTCCTTCAATTCCCTTCGGGTACAGGTGGTGGCCCTCAGTTCCTTGGTTGGTAGCTCGGTGGCGTCACATCCAGGTGTGGTGCGTTTCCTCAGAGGAGTACGGCATCTGAAGCCCCCAGTCCGTCCGGTTTGTCCTTCTTGGAGTCTTAATCTGGTTCTTCGCGTATTGTGTGATCCGCCATTTGAACCCCTTAAAACGGTAACGTTGAAAGACCTCGCCTTCAAAACGGTGTTTTTGGTGGATATCTGTTCAGCTCACAGAGTTTGAGTTACAGGCTCTCTCCTGTAGGAAAACTTTTTTAAGGATTTCGGATGCGGGAGTTTCTCTGCGTACGGTACCATCCTTTTTACCCAATGTGGTCTCATCTTTCCATTTAAGTCAATCGGTTGATCTTCCGGCCTTTCCCGATTTGTCAAATGATGTACAGCATGCACGAGAGTTTCGTCGGCTCTATGTTCGACGTGCCTTGCTGCGTTACTTGGAGGTCACTAATTCTTTCAGACTTTCAGATCATTTGTTTGTCTTATGGAGCGGTCCCAAGAAGGGGCACAAGGCATCTAAAACAACGATTGCTCGATGGCTAAGAGAAGCCATATCATCTGCATACATTTGTAAAGGGAGGTTGGTTCCTGAGGGCCTGAAGGCCCATTTGGTTCATTCGCAAGCAGCTTCATGGGCCGAATGCCAGTTGGTATTACCTCAAGAGATTTGCAGAGCTGCTTCTTGGAAGACATTACATACTTTTTCTCGCCACTACCGCTTGGACGTTCAGGCGCCCGGAGACTTTGGCAGTGGTGTATTGCGCGCGGGCCTTACGATGTCCCACCCAGTTTAGGGAAGCTCTGGTATATCCCATGGTTTGGACTGATCCGAGTATGTACAGGGAAAAGAAAATTAGTTCTTACCTGATAATTTTCGTTCCTGTAGTACCACGGATCAGTCCAAATGCCCGCCCAGAGACTGGGAATGGGTAACAGGGTGATCTATACAATCCGTGTGCGCAAGTTTCATTTGTATTATTGCAGCATACTAAGAAAGAAAGCTACAGTTTTCATGTTTATGCGTTCATGTTTACAGTTCTGTTCTTGCTTGATTCATTGCTAGTCCTATTCTGCTTTGATATTCGATATACTGAAGGGATGCAGGAGGCACACCGGCTTAACTGAGTGTGCCTTTGAAGTTTATATCTGTCTCCACCTGCTGGAACGGAGGCATAATCCATGGATTGGACTGATCCGTGGTACTACAGGAACGAAAATTATCAGGTAAAAACTAATTTTCTTATATCTTGCAACTTGTAGGAGCCATAGCATTCTTTCCCCAGGAAGAAAGAGCTGGCAATAAACATTAACTATTAAACTATTAAAAAAAAAACCTCTTTCCTCTACTCTACTTAAGAGTTAATTATGTAACCACCTGTCTCAAGTTAACTTAGTTTTCTTACTGTTTGCCTTACATTAAATTATTGTAAAGCTTGTTGCTATGTTACGTTACATTGTGAACCGGGGTGATGTTTTTAACGTGCCCCGATATATAAAAAAAAATCTTTAAATAAATAAATAAAAAATAAACACTAAGTGAGATTGATTTTGTATACACTAAGATATTTGCTGGCTATTGAATAAATTTAGAATTTCCTTTTACATACCTGAACCCATCGGACAGGAAGAGATACACATAAAGCCAGTTTGTACAATTTAGTACAGATTGGTCAGTCTTTGTTGCATTTCCTAATGTCCAGCCTGAACCTGTTCATACTGGTTCTTTATTGCTGACCATATCCTTTCCTATAGTGTGCTTTTTAGTTTTGCTGTTTCTGGAAAAAAGTTTTTTTTTTTTTTTTTTTTTTTAAATATATCCCCCCTTTCCGTCAGGTACAGAATTCAAATCCTGCCCCCTGCAGTGCATACTGAGGAAATCTGGCTGCCAACTCAAAGCACATGTCCTCCAGTTCTCCTCTGTGTTTCAGATGTTGCTATTCATTTTTTTAAAAAAAACCCTCTTTATTTAAACACAATTTAGGCAAAATAAACAATATCAACAGCATACAAGTTCTCTAGCACATCAGATAAAGCAGGCAGGAAGGTATTCATTACTAGCACACGAACAAAGATTTCAGTTATGACTACAAAGTAACACCATGCTGATGTTCACAGTATTTCTCATATGGCCCTCATATACGCTCAAATTTATAATTGGTGTTCTTTTGGTCAAAATATAAAAGTTCAATCTCAGCAATATCTTGGACCTGGGTGCGCCAATAGTCTAGATTTGGATTGCTTTTTTTTTTTTAAAGTTTAGCAATTGTGAATCAAGCAGCTAGCAGCAGCTGTTCGACCAACGACCTGTTCTTGACAGGTATTGAAGAGCCAATCCACCTGCCCAGTAGTCCAGGGCCAGGCCCAATAAAAACATGATATCCTAAAATATCGGCCACCACTGAGTTACCTGAGTCCAGAAAACTGGACACTTTGAAAGCACCACCACATGTGTATGAAGGTGCCAATCTTGTCACATCCCTGCCAACACAGATTACTGTCGTCAGGATATATTTTCGAGTAAAACAGAGGCATCCGATAAGTTCGGGGCAGTAGTCTGAACATTAGGGTGACCCTCTTTGCACAAATTGAAATAAGGTGGGCAGAGCCAAGTCCCAACTTCAGACTGGCAGCCCTGGTGCTGCCTTGGAGGAAGAAGGTCTCATGATGGGAGAGCATCGACCGGGTGCAGCAGGAAAGGATCCTGCAGCGAGGACCTGCTCTCCAGGTGATGCATTGTCCTTTCGCACTAAGGATATCTCCCAAAGGCCTACTGCCCAGGAGGGAAGGGTTAGGTCGGCCGTCATAGTTGGTGATTCGATTATTAGGAATGTAGATAGCTGGGTGGCTGGTGGGCGTGAGGATCGCCTGGTAACATGCCTACCTGGTGCGAAGGTGGCGGACCTCACGCGTCACCTAAATAGGATTTTAGACAGTGCTGGGGAGGAGCCGGCTGTCGTGGTACATGTGGGCACCAACGACATAGGAAAATGTGGGAGGGAGGTTCTGGAAGCCAAATTTAGGCTCTTAGGTAGAAAGCTTAAATCCAGAGCCTCCAGGGTAGCATTCTCTGAAATGCTCCCTGTTCCACGCGCAGGTCCCCAGAGGCAGGCAGAGCTCCGGAGTCTCAATGCGTGGATGAGACGATGGTGCAAGGAAGAGGGATTCAGTTTTGTTAGGAACTGGGGAACCTTTTGGGGAAGGGGGAGTCTCTTCCGAAGGGATGTGCTCCACCTTAACCAGGGTGGAACCAGACTGCTGGCACTAACCTTTAAAAAGGAGATAGAGCAGCTTTTAAACTAGAACAAAGGGGAAAGCTGACAGTCGCTCAGCAGCGCATGGTTCGGAGAGAGGTATCTTCAAAGGATACTAATGATGCATTAGAATTAGGGCATCCCGACAGTGAGGTTCCAATAATAAGAAAAGTAGTCCAAGTGCCTGTAACTGAAAAACTCATCTGAGCTAAAAAATTTTAACTTATCCCTATCAATTAAAAAGCAGAATGAAAATACAAACAAAAAACAAACTTTGAAATGTTTGTATGCTAATGCCAGAAGTCTAAGAAATAAGATGGGAGAATTAGAATGTATAGCAGTAAATGATGACATAGACTTAATTGGCATCTCAGAGACATAGTGGAAAGAGGATAACCAATGGGGCAGTGCTGTACCGGGGTACAAATTATATCGCAATGACAGAGAGGAGCACCGGGAGGAGGTGTGGCGCTTTGTCCAGGATGGCATAGAGTCCAACAGGATAAACATCCTGCATGAGACTAAATACAAAATTGAATCTTTATGGGTAAAAATCCCTTGTGTGTTGGGGAAGACTATAGTGATAGGAGTATACTACCGTCCACCTGGTCAAGATGGTGAGACAGACAGTGAAATGCTAAGGGAAATTAGGGAAGCTAACCAAATTGGTAGTGCGGTAATAATGGGAGACTTCAATTACCCCAATATTGACTGGGTAAATGTATCATCGGGACACGCTAGAGAGATAACGTTCCTGGATCGAACAAATGATAGCTTTATGGAGCAATTGGTTCAGGAACCAACAAGAGAGGGAGCAATTTTAGATCTAATTCTCAGTGGAGCACGGGACTTGGTGAGAGAGGTAACGGTGGTGGGGCCGCTTGGCAATAGTGATCATAATATGATCAAATTTGATTTAATGACTGGAAGAGGAACAGTGAGCAAATCCATGGCTCTCGTGCTAAACTTTCAAAAGGGAAACTTTGATAAAATGAGAAAAATTGTTAGAAAAAAACTGAAAGGAGCAGCTACAAAAGTAAAAAAATGTCCAAGAGGCGTGGTCATTGTTAAAAAATACATTTCTAGAAGCACAGTCCAGATGTATTCCACACATTAAAAAAGGTGGAAAGAAGGCAAAACGATTACCGGCATGGTTAAAAGGGGAGGTGAAAGAAGCTATTTTAGCCAAAAGATCTTCATTCAAAAATTGGAAGAAAGATCCAACAGAAGAAAATAAGATAAAGCATAAACATTGGCAAGTTAAATGTAAGACATTGATAAGACAGGCTAAGAGAGAATTTGAAAAGAAGTTGGCCGTAGAGGCAAAAACTCACAGTAAAAACTTTAAAAAATATATCCGAAGCAGAAAGCCTGTGAGGGAGTCAGTTGGACCGTTAGATGATCGAGGGGTTAAAGGGGCACTTAGAGAAGATAAGGCCATCGCGGAAAGATTAAATGATTTCTTTGCCTCAGTGTTTACTGAAGAGGATGTTGGGGAGGTACCTGTACTGGAGGAGGTTTTCATGGGCAATGATTCAGATGGACTGAATGAATTCACGGTGAACCTAGAAGATGTGGTAGACCTAATTGACAAACTGAAGAGTAGTAAATCACCTGGACCGGATGGTATACACCCCAGAGTTCTGAAGGAACTAAAAAATGAAATTTCAGACCTATTAGTAAAAATTTGTAACCTATCATTAAAATCATCCATTGTATCTGAAGACTGGAGGATAGCAAATGTAACCCCAATATTTAAAAAGGGCTCCAGGGGCGAGGAGTCTCATAGGAAGACCTTGGCTTAGTCCACATATGCGCAATTGCAGAAAGCTCGAGAAGAGCTGCAAGGTATAGCGGACGAGGAATTAAGAGCCCAATTTGTCCGTGTTGACGCAGGAAAAATTTGATTGGGGGAACCGATCGGGGAGACTGCTACCCCGCTATTTGAAAACTCTGCAGACTCGATCCCAGATCATTGAAATACGAGGGCCTTCCTGGCATTTGCTTACCTCTCCTCCTGACATCCGTCAGCGATTTCAACACTTTTATGGGGAGCTATACAATCACAACAACCATATTAGAGAAGAGCACATTGAGGATTACTTGCTCAAGTTAGCTCTACCACAGCTTACTGAGACGGAGCGGGAGTATCTAGACCGAGAGATCTCTCTAGAGGAAATTGATGAGGCCATTAAAGGCCTTAAACCCAATAAAGCCCCAGGGCTTGATGGATACACTTCAGTATTCTATAAAAAATTCGCTCCAGTTCTTAGGGAACCACTGCAGAATTACTTTAACTATTTCAGTTGGCTGAAATGAAAATATTCTTTGTTCAGTTTCTCCCCCCTTCCAGATCCTAGTTAATTTTCCCTGTTTTATTGTAACTTTCTCACATCCATAATATTGTTATAGTATTTGAAGTTTCTTACTGTATTTGAAGTTGAATTGGGAATGTTGATTACTAAGTTACTCTCTGCCTTACACACATTGTTAATTGTAAACTGGGTTGATGTGATTCCAGTCATGAAATTCGGTATAAAAAAATAATAAATAAAAAAAAATAAACTATCTGAGAGCAGGGAATCACCTGAAAGCGGACAGTAATACGGCTGGGATATCTATCATAGGTAAGCTGGGAAGAGACTTGTCACAATGTGGGTCCTACAGACCACTCTCTCTCATCAATATTGATCTCAAGTTACTGGCCAAAATTATGGCGACGCGACTCAATCCTATTATGGCTCTCTTAGTACATAGAGACCAAGCAGGTTTTATACCTGGTAGGATGGCGGCTGATAACATCCGGAAGATTGTAAACTTAGTTTGGTGGGCAAACGAGAAGGACGTACCAATGGTTTTGCTGTCAGTAGATGCCGAGAAGGCCTTTGATATGGTCCACTGGCCATTTTTATTTTGTACACTTCGGAAGCTAAATTTTGGACCTTATTTTTTAAGTTGTCTACAATAACTATACACTGACCCTCAAGCTCGGATAAAAGTTAATGGTACATACTCAGAGGCCTTTCCGATTAAATGAGGGACGAGACAGGGATGCCCTCTGTCCCTTCTTTTATTTGCATTATTTTTAGAGCCACTTGCTATTAGTGTACGAGACAATCCCCAGGTATATGGAGTCACAATTAATGAGTCTGAATACAAAATGTCTATGTTTGCCGATGATGTTTTGTTTTCTCTAACAAGTCCGCCCCAATCCTTGAAGGAAACATTACTAGAACTGCAGACCTTTAGCAATGTGTCAGGTTTTAAATTAAATGTAGAAAAATCTGAAATTTTAAATGTATCCATCCCTGACACTGATTTACCACATTTATAGTCTATGTTTCCCTTCCAATGGGCCAAAAAGAAGATCAAATATTTGGGGGTTTATTTAAGCAAGGATCCTAAGGAGCTTTATCAACTAAATTATCCTCCACTTCTTTTAAAGATCTTCCAAGACCTGGACCGATGGTCTGGATTGTATTTGTCCTGGTTTGGGCGTATATCTTCCATTAAAATGAATGTTCTGTCCCGACTGGGGTATCTTTTCCAAGCTCTACCAATATACCTCTCTAACCAGCTTCTAAAAAGATGGCAACAAAAAATTTTCTCATTCATTTGCGTCGTAGACCTCCCAGGGTATCCCACTTAGTCATGTATCGACCCAGGGTGAGAGGAGGATTAGGGGTACCCAATTTACGATGGTATTTTGCAGCAGCCCAATTAAGAGCGATTTTAGATTGGCATCAAAAGGGGGAACAAAAACAATGGAGTCAAATTGAACAATCCTTAGTGGGCAGGATGCCCCTCATGGATCTCCTTTGGCTCCCTTGCCAGGCATGGTTTCCATTAACACATACACCACTACCGGTTGCAACCACGCTTGAGATTTGGAAAGTCTGGAAGATTACCTTAGTGGGAGATCGGAAATATTTCCACAACTCTAGCTTGCTTGCCAACGCACTCTTACATGACAGAGAACAGATGTCTGCCTTTCACCCTTGGGCTACGAAGGGAATTCGGGTTCTAGGGCACTTATGGTCGCAAGGAATGATGATTCCCTTTGCCCAGTTGCAGGAGCAATACCTTCTACCTCCGCTGGATTTATTCACCTATCTCCAAGTTCGCCACTTTTTTCAAACAGAGAACGTGGGCCCTGATCTGGAGAGAGGTAAAACACAGCTAGAACACTGGTGTGATAGCGCAGATTTCCTGACGAAAGCGATCTCACGGTTTACAATTTTCTAAATAGAGATCCTACCACTAAATTGCCCTATATGAAGGCTTGGGAACTGATATAGGACATTCATTCTCTACTGAAGACTGGGACGAGATTCACGGGGCCACCAAAAAAGGATCCCAATATGCTTCCCTAGCTGAAAATTGCTACAAACTTTTACTTTGATGGTATTACTCCCCAGAAAGACTTCATAAATTTGCAGCCTCCAATAGTTCTCAGTGCTGGAAGGGCTGTGGGCAACTAGGCACTTTCTATCATATGTGGTGGAAATGCCTCAACGTTGCCAATTACTGGGCACTCATTGTTCAATTCCTACATCAAATTCTGGGAATTCAGATCACATTACATCCGGAGAATTCCCTCTTGAATTTACCTGTCGATATTCCCCCAGCCCAGTGGAAAGTAACCCATTTGGTCATCATGGCAGTTCGCGGAGAATTGGCAATGAAGTGGAGATCTGTTAATATACCCACAGCCCTAGATGTGAAGAGTCAGGTACATAAGTTATGGCGTCTACATACAGGGATACTAGCTACCCGGCATCGAAATCCTCTGCAGTTATTAATATGGCAACCTCTTGCAAACTGGTTAGCTCTTTGATGGATTGGGGATCCTTGCTTATATATATTCCTAAATCATAATAGACTCTTCTGTAAGGGGCAATCTATTTATACCTCATGAACTAGGATATTTCTCTCCAAGACTTATTATTCTCAGCCTGACTGCATACACCACAATACACACATTGCTCTAAGGTTCTGCACATTCCTATCATAGCTATGCAATGTACTCATCATGTGTCAAATTTCTACGGATGCCCATCGATTTATAGCTTCCTTATATCGCAGAGGGAAGGGGGGGGGGGTGGAGGGAGGAAGCCCATAGAGTTGAGTCTGGAAGACAACGGGGAAAGAACAAGTTGTGCTATACTCTCAACATTCTGTTTGTCAGACTTTCCGATGTGTAGACGAGAGTGTCCTGGTTTTGTTGTTTATTGTGTATGCATGTTCTTTCTGGTTGTTTTTTCATCATATGTATTGTTATACCATTGAATACGCAATAAACTATAACTTAAAAAAAAAAAAAAAAGGTACGCAGGCCAAGAAATACTTTGAGAAAAGTTTGCCAGTGAGGCAAAAACTAATAATAAAAACTTTTCAAGTACATTTGAAGAAAAAAGCCTGTGAGGGAGTCAGTTGGGCTGCTAAATGACCTAGTAGCTAAAGGGGTGCTCAGGGAGGACAAGGAAATAGCAGACAAACTGAATGAATTATTTACATTGGCTTTCATGTAGGAGGATGCTAGGAACATACCCACACCTGAAACATTCTTTAATGGTGGAGATTCTGAGCAACTAAATCATCTGTGACAATGGAGGATGTAAAAGATCAGACTGACAAACTGAGTAACAAATCACCAGGACCAGATGGCGTCCATTCTAGAGTTCTAAAAGAACTAAAACATGAAATTGCTAATTTGTTACTAGCAATCTGTAATATTTCATTGAAAACAGCCTTGATTCCTGAAGACTGGAAGGTGGCCAATGTGGTGCAGATTTTTAAAAAGAGCTCCAGGGAGAGATCTGGGAAATTATAGACCAGTAAGGTAGACATCTGTGTTGGGTAAAATGGTATAAACCTTTCTTAAAAACAAAATCACTGTCCATATAAGCATGGTTTAATGGGGAAGAATCAACATGGTTTCATCAAAGAGAAGTCTTATCTTGCCAATCTTTTAGAAATTTTTGAAGGTATAAATAAGACTTGCCATACTAGGATAGACCAAAGGTCCATCAAGCCCAGTATGCTTTTCCAACAGCGGCCAATCCAGGTCACAAGTACAGTATCTGGCAGGATCCCAAGGGATAGATTCCAAGCTGCTTATCCCAAAAATAAGCAGCGGATATCTTCAGTTCAACCTTAATAATGATTTATGGCCTTTTCCTCGAGGAATTTGTCCAAACTGTTTTTAAATGCAGCTACACTAATAACTTTTATCATATCCTCTGATAACTAATTCCAGAGCTTAATTATGCATTAAATAAAAAAATACTTTCTCTTGTTTTAAATATATCACCTAGTAACTTCATTGTGTGTCCCCAAGTCTTTGTAAACATGTAGATAAAGGTGGGCCAGTTGATACAATGTATTTGGACTTTCAGAAGACATTTGACAAAATCCTCCATGACGAACTCCTCAGGATATTACAAAGTGATGGTATGGGTGGCAGTGTTCTGTTGTGGCTTGGTAACTGGTTAAAAGTCCTGAAACAGAAGATAGGACCAAATGGATCCAAAGAAGCAGTAGAGTAGCACAAGGATCAGTACTGGAACCTGTGCTGTTTAACATGGTTCAACAATGATCTGGAAAAGGGAATGACGAGTGAGGTGATAAGCAAAAGCTCAAGACATGGCTTTTTACTAAAGCCTACACTTGATTTTTCCGTGTTCCCCTTAACTCTCCTGTTTCTAATATGTTTCTAACTTTCATGATCTCTCTTAACTCCTATTACTCCCTTTTCTTAGCCTGCCAATCTTTCATCTTATCTCTACACTTTTTCTCTCACCTTTAATTTAACTATGCCCTCCTCTTCTAGTCATTCTAGGACTATTGTTACTCCCTCATAACCATTGATTTTGCCCTTTGTACATATGTATATAACCCTTTCCTTCCTTACCCTTTCTCTTCCCTTCCTGTTCCATTTTGCTCCCCTTTTTTGCTCCTGTTCCATTTTGCTCCCCACCCCTCCCATACCCCTAGTTTTTTAGCCTTAATACTAGATTCATTTATGCAATCACATTCATTTTACTCTATATTACTATCTAATATTCCGTTAAATAAGTTGTTCTTTCTTTATATTGTATTTTACTGTTTTAATTTATTGTTGAATTCAGCTATTATTATTCTGTTATATGTACACGCAACTGCGTATTTTTGTTCTATGTACACCGACGTGATATCTTTGATGAGCGGCGGTATATAAAAACCAATAAATAAATAAATAAATAAATAAGATTTGCAGATGACACAAAATTATTTACATTTGTTAAAACTGCAGTGGATTATGAGGAACTGCAGCAGAACCTTGTGAGACTAGGAGACCAGGCAACTAAATGTCAGATGAATATATAATGTAGAAAAGTGCAAAGTGATGCACATAGGGATAAATAATCCCAACTACAGATAAGCAATGCTGGGTTCTCTTTTAGAAAAACGACCGTGGAGTCCTTGTGGACAATATGTTGAAATCCTTGACTCAGTGGATGTGGGTCTCCCAACAGTAAATGAAATGATCCAAAAAGGACTGGAGAATTAAGTGAAAAATATTTTCTCTTTATCGAGGTGACCACACCTTGAATATTGTGTGTAGTTCTGATCGCCCTATCTCAAGAAAGACATAGCAGAACTAGAAAAGGTGCAGAAGGAGGGTGACCAAAATAAAGAGGATGGACATCTCTCATCAGTGGGGGAAAAAAAAGGCATGAGCTGGTCTTGCTGACGGGTTACTGCTCCCGCAGCAGCAAAGTAGTAATACAGACATGTCCCCTGTGCTGCCTTAGTGAGAAGGAAAGCAAGAGCTAATTTCACTTGCCACTCAGTGACTGCCCTCAGCAGCAGAGCATGTCCTGCCTAGTGGAAAAGGGTTGCAGAAGAGTGGAGCCCCCATCCAGAAGTGGGTGGTGGTGGCGGCTAAAACAGTAATAGAGTTTGAGGGCATAGAATGTACATGTAAGTTCTGTAGTTGCTGAAGAATGCACAACCCAGTAGCATATATTTAAGCATTCCTAGTGCTGTACTCACCTGCTTCAACAATGGGTGCTGGGGCTGCCAGAATGTATGGCAAATAGGAACTGTTAGTCCTAGTGGTTATCTGACAGTCTGCAATAGTAGCATCAACTAGCAAATAGTTCTGTAATAACTAGAAGTCCTAGTAGAAATGCAGGCATTCATGTAGCTAAATCTGGCAGTCTATGTAGAGGTTCAGTAATGATAGTTGTTTAGATCCGACTATGAAGATAGACTAGCAGCTGGGTGTTTCTGGAAGACAGCAAGTTATTTAACTGGAAGTGCTAGTGGAATCGCAGGTGTTTTTGTAGTTGAATCTGTCTGGCAGGCTTTTTGGGGGAGCTAGGAGGTTAAGCAGTTGAGCAACAGCCATACTACTATTGCTAGCTGTTTAGATTACAGAGCCATGCAGATAGGCATGATAAAGATATGTGCTGGAGGGGAACTAAGTTTTGGGGTGTTTGATATTGCCTTTGAGTTTTTTTGTATGAGGGGTATCGTCATTCAATTTTGATATCACTTCAGATGTCTATTTCCAGTACTATGAAGGCATTTTGTATAGGTATCATCTGGGAGGAAAAAGGGGACCTGCCTTTCTATCCCAGGATACATTCTGCCAGAACCTACTGTAACTCATGTATTCTTGCTTCTTCATATCCTGTGTGGGAGCAGAGGTAGATTTTCCAGGTGCTGTCTATGGGGGGAGGGGGAAGCAACTCCTAATTTTAGCCAACTGTACCTTAAATTATGTGAACTTCAGTATTGTAGAGAGCTGCAGACAGATGTTCAGCTTAAGCACTAGAGCCCCATAGGTTTAACATTTGAATAAATCCCATTGTGCCAAAATGTTTTGTTAGAATTGCCTGTAATTTTGTGAAGAATTCCCTCCCCCCAATCTTTTGATTAATAATTTAATAGAGAAGTTCAGGGGTGGCCAACTCTTGTCTTCAAGAGCCACAAACTGGTTTTTCAGGATATCCACAATGAATATGCATAAAATAGATTTGTATGCACTGCATTGTATGCATTGCAAATATATCTTATACATGTTCATTACAGGCAAAACTGAAAATCAGGTTTGTTTTTGGCTCTTGAGGACCAGAGTTGGCCACTCCTGGAGTAGTGTATCAGAAGACATGACTTCAGCAATTGGACTAGTATATAAGGAAAGCAGGAAATGAAATGGGTGAGATTCTAAGTGGCCGAAGAGCACTTTTGAAAGACTTGAACAATGCAAATGCACACAACCAAACTTATGCAGCAGAAAAGTTAAAGGCTGTGAAAACCTGGAATGCCTCCAGCAAATAAAGGGTGACTTTACCTTAGCTGCCAAATGCCAAGAGGTGTACAGTCTTTGTTACTTTTGTCTTTTGGTGAATTACCTGAGATGACCTACTGGATAGCTTTCAGGAAGTGAAGGAACAGTGTTGATGTCATCTAATTACAGCCTGGTGAACTGATGTACAAGAAGAGTAACATGATTAAGATCACACAAAGAGCCAGTATTGGATCTCTGTAATCCTCAGATTTCTCTTGATTTCTTGCTCTGTACTCTGCTGCCTATCTTTTGTTACAAATGGAGTGCAGTATTTGCTTGACTTTGTGATCTTTCTTTGTTCTCTAGGACCTCACCACTAAGATTATGCTGCTGATTAGTGTTGCTCCAGCAGAAGTCCAGCATGACATCATCACCAGCCTGCCTGAGATCCTCGAGGATTCTCAGCATAATGACATAGCCAGAGAGCTCAAGTAAGATCTCACAAATGACTGCTTACTAATTCTCTATACATAGTAAATTTGAATCTCTGTAGAGTATTCTGTCCATTGGCCAAGTATCAACAAGTAATATAAAGAATGAGTGAATTCCCACAAATTTTCTTGTACTATTATTCCCTTGCTAAGGGAAGGAGGTTTAGAAACAAGTCTTTTACAGGGTTTTTTTTCCTTGTGTGTTATGGTTAACATCTGTTGGCAGCCTTAATTTCTTAATACATGCAATAGCAGTTCTCTTATTCCATGTCCTAGGACAGTCTGTCTGTTTGAACTCTTCACATTTTGCATGTGAATGTTACCAGGTAATGAAATAAAAACTGAAGACTAGAAATGGTGAAAAAATGGAGCCATGAATATATTGGCTATTTATTTCCCTCCTCTTCTGGGTCATTTTGCACATTTCTGTGTCACTCCTGTGGAGCCCATCTGAAGAAGAGGCCTATGTGTTTGTTTTTAAATGCTCATGTACTACAATGTTTAATTATAATTCTTTTGGGTAAATAAGAGGTCTCAGTCTACAAAAACTTTTTTTTCTCCAGGATCAATATTTATTTAAAATATTGACAAGCTGTATCACTGAAGGTGCTCAAGATATCGAGCAACAGAATTTAAGATTTTATTTATTTATTTAAAAGTATTTATTTCCCGCACCCTCCAATGTTCGGGGCAGGTTACAGAAGAGACGTACATAATTGTTAAAAGAACGTAAAATAAATTATAAAAACAAGATAAATACAACATAAACTCAAGTTAATGAAACATATAACATGAATAAAACTAAACTTGAGAAACAGACAAATTGCATAAATCTGGGAAAGCTAGTCTGAAAAGGTAGTGTCTTAGTGCTTTTTTGAAGTCTTTAGTTTTGGAGAGTAATCTGAGATTAGATGACCCAGATGCATAGTAAAGTGTGCAATTACAATCCAAATGACTTTATTTCTTTTTTTGTAATTTAAATTTAATTACAATAAATGAGTTAAACAGTACATATCAAAGCATAACAACCCGTGCCTCACATCCAGCCATCCACCCCACCAAAATAAGACGTTCCTACACCAGCCTAGACGTGGATTTTCTCACCCTACTAGTAGATGGAGCCTGATGACAACATCACTGGTAGTGATGCAACTCCAGCAAAAAGCCAGTATACTCTGTTTCCAGTAAATGGCAGGATGTTCTGATCTGGTGCCACAAGAAGAATCCCAGGCTTTGGCCTTTTCCTGGCCTGGTAAAGAATTTTTGGGCAGGCCTGTGTTTGTCAGCCTTTCTGCTTTATTGACAGCAAACCATGAGCCAGGCTTCTGGTGCTTCCCAGTTAAGTGAGCCTTGTGAACAGCTCCCAGCCCCAGAGGATGTAGAGCTTAGAAGGTGGAAGCTTGTTTTTTGGCTTGAGAGGAGTCTTCTGTTTGAAGTTATCTTCCCCCCTCCCCCCTCTTTTCTTCCTCTGGCTTATTAAAGCTTTAAAAAGAAAAGAAAATAGAGAGGGTGAGATAAACGCTTCTGCTGAAGAGGATAATTCTCCAGTGGGGAGAGGGGGAGTGGTATCTTCAAGCTGGTGTAGGAGCGGGCCTGCCAACCTTGTCCTTTAAGCCTGTATTTTTTTTTTAATTTATGAATTTTTATTAGTTTTAATTGCTCAGCAACATAACAGATATGGTATCCATTTGTTCTTGACAGATGATTATTGACATATATTCTTCACCAATACAAATGAATAAACATTTATATATCACCAATACAATGATTAGAGCCACGTGTATCCCTTCCCACTACCCCCCCTCCCCCCCCCCCCAAGGGTGGATGCAAGGCAAGAAAAATATGATAACATGAAGCGTATGAAAATGAAATGTCTCAAACAATTGGAACACTCACTTAGCTACAGTCAGACAAGCATAGCCCAGCCAATATCAATAGTGTATAACAATATCCTGCTATCCATTTCCTAAGGGTAGTAATTTGCAGCAACTGGGTCTAGATGAATTAACGAACTAGACGATTGTCCTCTCCTCTGAGTCAGACAAAGAAATCAATGTCCACTTTTCATATTTCTCCCAAATTTTACAGAATTTGGTAGTGGTTTTATTTTTATACGCTGTAATTTTTCCTAGAGTGTACATAGATTTAGCTTGAACTTGCACTTCTTGTAAGGTCGGGACCTGTATGTCCTTCCATTTGCGTGCGATGGCACACCTTGTAGCTGTGACAATATATGTAATAAATAAATTATCAAATTTGGAAATGTCTGGAATTTCTTCATTCAGCAGGGCTTGTGAAGGTTGGAGTACTATAGAGTGTCCCAAAACAGTAGTCAGCCAATTTGACACATCCTTCCATAGAGGTTGAATCATGGTACACTTCCACCAGAGATGGAAAAAGGTTCCTGGTGTTAGGCATAACTTCCAGCAAAGTCCTGAAGCGTTAGGGGAAATATGTTTTATTTGTGTAGGCGTCACGTACCACCTGTAGAAGAGTTTATATCCATTTTCAATGTGGAGGGAGGAAATTAAACCTTTACCCAGCCGCAGAAATATTCGTTTCCAATCTTCAATCGACCATCCGCCTTGTAGGTCACGTTCCCAGGCCATAGTGTGAGATGCAGTCAAAGACATGGTGCCAGCGAGTAACAAGTAAAGTCTTGAAATGTGTTTACAAACTTTATCCGCCCCTCGGCACATTAGTTCAAATGAAGATATACCTCCAACAAGGTCCATTTCTACATGATTTTGCAAAAAGTAATGTCGAAAATATGTCCCTTTCATCTAACTTATATCTTTCACAAAGAGAGAGGTAAAGGACACTAAGCCTCTAGGATCCCATAGATGTGTCATCTGAGTAATACCTTTATGCTTCCAACCTCGGAAAGCGTATGGGTCGTGTGCTGGTTTAAATGAAGTATGATGAAAGAGGTGTGTGCTATGAAAGTACGATTTAGTGCCTACTAGCATTCTCCTCCACTTTTCCCATATACTCAAAGTAGCCTGCACTGAGTCTGGTAGTGTTACTTTCGGATACCATGTAGATTGTGGTTGCCAGAGTAATGCCGTAAGGAGGAGGGAGCCTATCAATGCTTGTTCGAAAAGTACCCAGGGTTTCTGTCTTCACGTTTTGTGCCATTCAACTGCAGCTTTCAGCTGAGCCGCCTCTTGGTATTGCAGTAGATGTGGCATGCCCAGGCCTCCCTAGTTTTTGGGTAAATACAATGTTGCCCTGGCTATTCTGGGTCTCTTACCCTTCCACAAGAATTTATTTATGCGATTTTGCCATTTATCTAAAAGCTTCGTAGGGACAGGAATGGGCAATGTTTGTAACAAATATAAAATTCTGGGCATAATATTCATTTTTATGACAGCGAGTCGTCCTAACCATGAGATGTGGTACCGGTCCCATTCGTCAAGATCTTTGTATATTTTGGCCATTAGAGGTGGATAGTTTAGTCGGAAAAGCTCCTGCTCTTTACCTATATATATATCCCTAAATATTTTATTTTCGTAGTAGCCTACTTGAATGGGAAATCTCTCTTCAGTTGTGCTACCAGGTTCGGTGTTGCGGAGACATTCAGTAATTCCGATTTCTCCCAGTTAATTTTAAAACCAGACACTTGACTAAAGCTTGTTATTTCCTCAGTAACGGCCTGTAGTGATCTGTCTGGATCTGAAATGGTAAACAGTATGTCATCTGCAAATAATGATAATTTGGATCTATAGTCACCCATCGTTATGCCCTTTATTTGATCATTATGCCGAATTCTATAAGTGAACGGTTCGAGGAAAAGGGCAAAAAGTAATGGAGATAGAGGGCAACCTTGCCTCGTCCCACGACCCACTGGGAACGGTTGAGAATATCCCCCATTAATTTTGAGACATGCCATAGGTGCTTCATATAATTTTTGGATCCATCTAATGAATCTCTCCCCAAATTGATAAGCCCGCGTAGTCTGGAATAGAAAAGGCCAATGTTCATAGTCAAAGGCCTTCTCTGCGTCTATTCCTAGAAGCACCAAAGATTGGTGTTGGGTTCTTGCCCACCATAATGTGTCAACTATCTTCCTAACATTGTTGGAGGCCATCCGTCCTGGTATAAAGCCTGATTGGTCAATATGTATCAGCTCCGGTAGTAAAGCATTGAGTCTATTAGCCAAGATTTTGGCAAGAAGTTTCATATCTAAATTTATCAGGGATATAGGCCGGTATGACCCACAAACTGTAGGATCATGTCCCGGCTTTGCTATCAGGGTCAGTCCAGCTAAATTAGCAGACTGAGAGAAGGAAAACGATCCTTGCAGGGCATTAAAAAGAGTAACCAAAAGAGGCATTAGGGTAGTAGCAAATTTTTTGTAAAAGAAAGCGGTGTACCCATCCAGGCCTGGTGATTTCCCCAATTTCATTGATTTGATAGCCCACTCTACTTCAACATGTTATATCTCTGTCCAGCTTCTGTTGCTCTTCAGAATCTGTGGTATATGGCTTTGACTTAAATAGGCATCTATGTCATACTGATTAATGTGAGAGTCAGTAGCATAGAGATCTGCATAGAAACGTAAAAATCGTTCCCGAATAGCAGTGTTAGAGGTTAACATCTGTCCTGATTCGTCCTTTAGTTTTACAATATTATTGAGAGTTTGGCTTTCAGTTTTCTGGCCAATTGCCTACCCGCCTTATTCCCTCCTTCATAATGTAGTTGTTTAGCATTCTCCAATTTATGAGCTATTTGTGCAGCTTCTAACTCCCCTAAATGTTTTCAAAGCCCATCCATTTGTTTCAGGATCAAACCATCCCCCGTTTGGACATGAATGTGTCCCAGTGTTTGCAATTTTAGGATGGTCTCCTGTTTATCTCTATTACGCTGTTTTTTAAGATAAGACCCTCTTGCAATTAGCTTGCCCCTAATAACCACCTTTAGGCACTCCCACAAAGTCAGTGGAGAAGTCCCGATGGGTTCATTTATTTTTAAATATTCCTGGATATCTCTTTGGATTTGCTGACAAAAACTGTGGTCCTCCAATAGGCTGTTGTTTAAATTCCAAAACTGTAGACCTTTATCATAAGACGCAATATGCAATTGCATAAAAATGGGGCAGTGGTCGGACCATATAATAGATCCCAAAGATGGAGCTGAGATTTGATTAACACAGCTTTTATCAACAAAGAAATAAACCTGGAATAGGATTGGTGGGCTCTCGAATAGAAGGTGTAGTTTCTGACCCTAGGATTCCATATTCTCCAAACATCTAAGAGCCCCAGACCAGAAAGAAAACTTTTGAAAGCTTTCCGTTCCTTTCCAAAACCTTGTATGGAGGACTGTGAATTATCTAGGTGTGGATTAAGGGTCAGATTAAAATCTCTACCAATGATCGAATGTCCCTCCCTGCATCGTTCCAAAATTCTTGCCAATTTGTCAAAGAATATGGCTTGGGCGTTATTGGGGGCATAAATGTTGAGTAGCGTATATCTCTCCCCTCCTATTGCAATAATAAGTATTATGTAGTGCCCCTCTACATCCGAGTAACATGCCACTTCTTCAAAAATAATATCTTTATGGATCAATATGCCCACACCAAGGTACTTTTGAGCTAAAGGTCTAGCTGCCCAGTACTGAGAAGGAAAGAGGTGGTGTCTCAGCAAACATTCATTCCTCTTTTTGAGGTGCGTTTCTTGTACAAAAGCAATAGAAGTTTGAGATTGCAGCAAATCAGAAAAGAGAGAGGGACGTTTTTTTGGAGAATTCAAACCCTTAACATTAAGGGAAAACAGATTTAAAGTGGCCATTTCTAAAGTTTTTTCTTGTTTGGTGTGTGTTAACAGCTAGTGATGGGTAATCCCATAGGCCAGAAGTCCTCTCATTCCTTCTGCCCGCTGCACTCCCAATTTGTGTCCTTCTGACATTAGTAATCCAAATGAGACCTTGAAAATGTATTTTTCCTGTATCTTGTAAAATCTTGAATTTCTTTACCCCCGTATCCCCCTATAGCTCTCCCCTTCCCCATTCAGCTAGAACCCTTATATGATTCATAGCTGACTCAGTAAGAGAGGAGGCAATCATCCCAACAACAGCCCCTTCAACCTGACAACATTAAAATCATGAAATGTAAAGTATAATGTTAGAAAAATTCCTCAAAAACAAAGCTACCTTAACAACCTGGTAACTAATACCCCATAGGAGTATCAGATAGAGTGTGCTCAGATAATGAAGAGAGCTATCATAAACGTAGCAACTTAACTGAGCATTAACACAGATCACCTGTTTCAATACTTAACGGATCCGTCCCTCAGACTTCTCATAGAGAGATGAGAAGCTAATAATTGTGTCCAGCTCAGGTTTGATCGCGGCTGGAAAATTGAGCATCTGGATTTTGGCGCAGTCTCTTGTCTCCTCTGTTTACCCTCTGCCAGCGTGGTGGATCTTCTCTTCGGGTGAGTGGCTTTACAGTAGCTGCTGCTTCATCGAAACCAGAGTAGCCAGCTTCCCTAAGGACTTGGGTGGCTTCAGTTAGTGTTTTTATCCGATGATTCTCCCCCTTAAGAGAGAAGCTCATCCCAAAAGGAAAGAGCCAACGGTATCTCACATTCTCTTTCCGTAAACAGTCTGTAATAGGTTTCAGTTCACGGCATTTCCTGATGGTAAGGGCTGAGAGATCAGAGAAGACCATAATCTCATGGCCTTGCCAATTCCAAGTAGCCTGTTTGCGTGCAATCATTGCGATTTTATCTTTCACAGCAAACTCTTGATAGCAAGCTATTATATCCTTCGATTTATTGTTGTCTCTGGGACCCAGAATTCTGTGAGCACGGGCGATTTTCACAGGCACACTGTTCCCTGTTGCCGAAGCGGTATTATCTTTAGCCAGAAGCATTTCACTTATCTGCGCCACTACTAGAGAGCAGTCTTGATATTCGGGGGACTCCGAAATGCCGCGAAATCGTAGGTTTTGCCTCCGGGACCTGTTTTCTAGGTCCTCGACTTTTTCATGAAGGTTTAGGACCTCCGATTTTATTGCTTGAAAATCCTCCCTGGATTGTTTGATATCTTCAGTGTTTGCCTCCGCTCGTGTCTCTACCTCAAAGAGACGGCGGCCATGTTCCACTACCTCTCCTTTCAGTTCCTCAATCGAGCTCATGATATCATTGGTGTTTTTTGATATATCAGTCTCTAATTCTTCGAACCATTTTTTCCTAGCGTGTAGCAGATGGACTCAGGACCAATGGGTATAGTGTACTCCTGTTAGCAGTTGGAGACGGATCAGATTTCAATCTGATGTCAGCCCCTAGTACATTTACCCCTGCAGGAAGTGCAGCTCCTCAGTATTTTCCGTCTCCATAGCAGTTAGGGACTATCTGCACGCTCTCAGAGCGTTAGACCAAAAATTTAAAGAACAAAACCGAAATATAAAGAAGAAACCTACTGAAGACGAGCCCCGCACTCCTGCGGTGATACCCTCGGGTCCCTCCCCCCGTTGAGTTTCCCGAGGTGATTTCCATGGTCCCTCGGAGGTGAGCCTCGGTCCGGTGGCCGATTCGCGGCAGGGACTTAGCCCCCGAATCCTCGGGCGCGGCGTAGAGGCAGCCTCGGTCTGTCGGCCGAATCGCGGCGAGGACTTAGCCCCCGATCTCGGGCGTGGCTGAGAGGCAGCGGGTGCACCCCCTCGAGTGTGGCGGTGAAGGTATTTGCCTTCTCCCCCGGCAGCCGGAGACCGCCCGGAGCAAAACCGGGAAGCGCCGAAGACCAGGTAAGGTGTAAATCTTCTACTTAATCCGGTCCGTGAAGATCAAGGAGGAGCACAGATCGGCGATCGGAATCTGTGCCACCGGGTTGATCCGCCCTAGCAGGGCCAGGCCCCGGCTGTTCCAGGGTCTGCCATTTCAGTTGCCAATGCCTACATGGTCCCTCCATCAGTTTCACTTGCTGGGAAAGTGACTGCTAATACTCCCCAACTCCCACCCATCCCTAAGCTCATTCTTTGATTTATAGACTGTTATCCCATATAAAAGGACAAGAGACATTTTCAATTCAAAAAGCAGTTAGGGATTTATCTAAAACAAGAGTGACTTACCGGTAATTATCAAGTAGATTAATTGTCCCTTTGCGGGTCATTGCCAAATTTAACATTAACATTAAATACACCACAAATTTAAAGGCTCTGATTTACACATTCCTTCTCTCTAACCTAAATTAACTAAGAACTCAACAATATTAAGATGCAGACAGCAGTCCAGCAGCAAGATGGAGGTCTTTCAGTCTTTTACACTGGGTGCCACATTTATGATTTTCTCACAGGACAAGCATGATGGTAGTCCTCACATATGGGTGACATCACAGGATGGAGCCCAATCACGGAACACCAGGTTTAGTGCCCAGCATGGCACTAAACCTGCAGCCAGCAGGGGTCCCCCTTCAGTCTTCTTTTTTCCGTGCAGCAGTAGCCACGCGGGTTAAGGAGCTCCGCAGAGATTCCTGACAAGAATTTTCCTCACGGAATTACTAAAAACCTTTATACCCCACAGGGGTCCCTCTTTCGAATTTTTGCTTCTGTGGTACTCCAGTACGTCACTTACCTGTTTTCGGTCGATTCCCATCGAGTTTGGCCCTTGTGGCCTACTGGCTGTCGACCGCAATGCGGCTCAATTTTTCGAAGGCCATGGCGTCGGGGTTCCGTCGGTGCCCTGACTGTACTCGCACCATGTCCATTACAGACCCCCATAAGGTCTGTGTAATGTGCCTCGGGTGCGAGCATGATGTCCTGACTTGCAACAAATGTGCCTTAATGACACCAAAAGGTCGCAAAGCCAGAATGGAGAAAATGGAACTTCTCTTCCGTTCTCAAACTCCGATGCCGTCTATTGCTTCGGCGTCCGAACCGGCGCCGTCCACTTCGCGCCAGCATCGGGCACCGGCCGGTGACCGTCTGGCGTCAACGACTTCCCGGCCATAGACTACCTCTACTCCCCCTCAGGATCGAGGGGATCATAGAGAGAAGCATCGACACCGAAAGCCTCGGAGCACCGATGAAGGAAAATCATCGACTTCGCTATCGTCCGAGCCGCCATCGAAGAAACCCCATCCAGAAAAGGCATCGACCCTTTCTGGGACCGGGTAATCGAGGCAACCCTCACCTGGATGGGTATTGGGAGCCGCGACTCCGCCTTTAACGGTGGTCCCTCCGGCTATGCCTCTGCCTTCTTCTCCCCTTCCGGAGCCGCGGCTGCTTGCTCCAGGTCTCCGTGAAGAGCTGGACCGGATGGTTCAGGAGGCCATCGATAAGGCGATGCACAGATTCCAAGTTCTTCCAACGCCGAAACCGGTGCCGGTTGTGGAACCAACCACCGATCCCATTCCAGCAGCATTGGCACCGCTGCTCTTGAAGATGGAAGCGCTTATAGCCGCTTTTCCACCGATGGATCCTGGGTCACTGATGGCTCCGGTGCCTTCTCCTCTTACTCTGTCATCGGGAGGAGAAACACCGTTCCGTCTTCCTCCATTGGGAGTCCTGCCGATGCCTCAGCCATCGATGCCGATACGGCCATCTGCGCCACCGATCCATCCATTGATGCCCTCGATGTCTTCATCGGTGCCTCCAATACTTCCCTCGATGCCTTCAGAGCCTAGACCAGGACCTTCAGGAATACCTTCGTCCCATCCTTCTCAGGTTCCTAGAGGGACAGGTGCTGATCCCTATGACACCTGGACTGACGATTCGCCCCCAGACACCGATGATTTACCATCACCACCTTCTTCTGCTGAAAGCAGGAAGCGGTTTCCTCCAGAGGACTTGTCTTTCATAAATTTTGTGAAGGAAATGTCTGAGTTGGTTCCCTTCCAATTACAGACTGAGCAAGATGATAGACACCAAATGATGGAGCTGTTACAATTCCTGGATGCTCCCAAGGAAATAACCTCCATCCCTATCCATCAGGTTCTTTTGGATCTTCTCAAAAAGAATTGGGAACACCCTAGGTCGGTAGCTCCAGTCAACTGAAAGGCAGATACCACTTACTTGGTCCAGTCAGCCCTAGGGTTCCAAAAACCTCAGCTGGACCACCAATCTGTGGTTGTAGAATCTGCCCAAAAGAGGGCACGACACTCAAAACCTCACTCTTCCTTCCCCCCCAGGTAAGGAGCAGAAATTCCTGGATGCCATTGGCTAGCGTATCTTCCAGGGATCAATGCTCATCTCTCGGATCGCCTCTTACCAGCTCTATATGACCCAGTATAATAGGGTCTTATTCAAGCAAATACAGGACTTTGCAGAGTACCTGCCTCAGCAATTCCAGGAGCAGCTACAAACCCTGGTTCACAAAGGTTTTGAAGTGGGGAAACATGAAATAAGGTCCTCTTACGATATTTTCAACACCGCTTCCAGGGTATATGCAGCTGCTATTTCTGCAAGAAGATGGGCCTGGCTTAAGTCTTCGGACATGCACCCTGAAGTACAAGATAGATTGTCCGATCTGCCTTGCACAGGAGACAATCTGTTTGGTGAACAGATCCAGCGGATGGTGGCGGAACTCAAAGAGCATCATGAGACCCTTCGCCAACTCTCTCTGATGCCGCCTGAGTATTTCTCTAAACAACCATTCAGGAAGGACACCAAAATGTCATTCTTCCGTCCAAAGAAATCCTATCCACCACCGTCTAGAAGTCGTTCTACGAGACCTTTCCAGAAGGTCAAGTCTCGTCAACCTTGTAAACAAAAGCTGCAAGCAGCTCCTCAGCCAGGCCCTACTTCCGGTTTTTGACTCCTGCATAGAGAGCAGCAGCCAGCTTCCACTGCCACAGATACCAGTGGGAGGTCTATTGTGCCATTTCATCAACATGTGACGCACAATCACCTCGGACCAGTGGGTCCTTGCCATAATCTCTCAGGGTTATCACCTGAACTTTCTCTCTGTCCCACCGGATTTCCCACCTCGGCAGACGTGGGGAACATCCGACCACTCACCACTCCTGGAACAGGAAGTCTCCCTCCTCCTCCAGTCCAAAGCAATAGAGCCAGTGCCCTACTCCCAACAGGGTCCAGGATTCTATTCCTGGTACTTTCTAATCCCAAAATATCAGGCGGCGTTCGTCCAATTCTGGACCTGCGTGCCCTCAACAAGTACCTCCAACGAGAAAAGTTCAAGATGGTGACCCTGGGTTCCCGCCTTCCTCTTCTGCAAAGAGGAGAGTGGCTCTACTCTCTAGACCTCCAGGACGCGTAAACACACATTGCGATAACTCCATCTCATCTCAGATTTCTGAGATTTCTGGTAGGCCCCAGGCACTATCAGTACCGAGTACTACCATTCGGCCTGGCATTTGCACCACGAGTCTTCACCAAGTGCCTTGTAGTAGTAGCAGCCTTCCTCAGGACCCAAGGTGTTCATGTCTACCCCTATCTAGATGATTGTTTGATCAGGGCTCCTACTCAGCAAGCTGCTCTGTCGTCCCTACAATTTACCTTACACACTGATTTCGTTAGGATTTCTCGTCAATTACGCAAAATCCTGCTTAGTCCCATCTCAAACTTTGTCCTTCATAGGGGCAGACTTGGACACCTTTCAAGCAAAGGCTTTTCTGCTTCGACAGCGAGCTCTCACTCTCATTTCTCTCGCACACCAGCTACAGTCTCAACACCGCTCGACTGCACGTCACTTCCTAATTCCTGCTGGGACACATGGCGTCCTCGGTACAGGTTACCTCGATGGCCCGCTTGGCCATGAGAGACATGCAGTAGACTCTAAGGTCACAATGGACTCAATCCGTCCAACCACTATCGACCATTGTCCACATCACCGACCCACCCCGCCAGTCTCTGGCCTGGTGGAAAAATCAGATCAATCTTCTCCAAGGCCTGCCCTTCCAGGCTCCAAATCCTCAAATAACTCTCACCACCGATGCTTGCAACCTCGGTTGGGGAGCACATGCTGCCAATTTGTAAACCCAAGGAGCTTGGTCTCCAAAGGAAGCCAAACACCAAATTAATTTCCTGGAGCTACGAGCAATCAGATATGCTCTCAGGGTGTTTCGAGATTGCCTGTCCAACCAAGTCATCCTGATACAGACAGACAACCAGGTGGCCATGTGGTACATCAACAAACAGGGAGGAACGGGCTCCTACCTCCTGTGTCAGGAAGCGGCACAGATATGGGCGGAGGCCCTCTCCCACTAGATGTACCTCAGGGGCACCTACTTACCGGGAGTGGACAATGTGTTGGCGGACAAGCTGAGTCACGCCTTTCAACCACACGAGTGGTCCCTCGACCCCACAGTGGCAGACTCAATATTTCAACGCTGGGGTTATCCTCGCATAGACCTCTTTGCGTCACCTCAAAATTACAAAGCAGAGAACTTTTGCTCTCTCACTCGCAGCCAACACTCGCAACCAAAAGATGCGTTCTCCCGCTCATGGGTGACCGGTCTCCTATATGCATTCCCTCCACTTCCACTTCTCTCGAAGACTCTCGTGAAGCTATGTCAGGACAAGGGACGCATGATCCTGATAGCACCTCACTGGCCACGCCAAGTGTGGTTTCCAATCCTTCGGGACCTCTCCATTCGCAGGCACATTCCCTTGGGAAAGGACGCGCTTCTGATCACTCAGAAAGACGGGTGCCTACGCCACCCCAATCTTCAGGCTTTGGCCCTGACTGCCTGGATGTTGAAAGGTTAATCCTTCAGCCACTTAACCTTTCGGAGCCAGTTTCCCGTGTCCTGATTGCTTCATGGAAGCCTTCCACGAGAAAATCTTATCTTTACAAATGGAACAGGTTTAAATCATGGTGTTCCTCTCAGTCCCTTGATCCCTTTACCTGTTCCACCACGAAGTTTCTAGACTATCTCTGGCACTTGTCAGAATCTGGTCTAAAAACTTCCTCCATCAGAATGCATGTCAGTGCAGTGGCTGCCTTCCATAAAGGTGTCGGATGTTCCTATTTCCATACAACCCCTTGTAACACATTTTCTGAAGGGCTTGCTCCATCTCAAGCCTCCACTGCGCCCTCCGGCCCCTTCTTGGGACCTCAATCTAGTTTTGGGATGGCTCATGAAACCACCATTCGAGCCTCTCCAATCCTGTGATCTTCGATATCTCACATGGAAAGTGATTTTTCTTTTGGCAATCACATCCTCTCGCAGAGTTAGTGAGTTACAGGCCCTAGTTACCTATCCATCTTACACTAAACTTCTGCACGACCGGGTAGTACTCTGTACTCACCCTACGTTTTTACCTAAGGTAGTATCTGAGTTTCATATCAATCAATCCATTATACTACCCACCTTCTTTCCCAGGCCCCATTCTAATCTGGGAGAACAGGCTCTGCATACCCTTGACTGTAATCGGGCTCTAGCGTTCTACCTAGACCGTACAGCTGCCCACAGGAAAAGCACTCAATTGTTTCTTTCCATTCCATCAAATTGGGGCAGCCTGTAGGTAAGCAGACTCTCTCCTCCTGGTTAGCGGACTGCATATCCTTTTGCTATCAGCAAGCAGGCATTCCACTTCAAGACCGTGTTAAAGCACACTCTGTCAGGGCCATGGCAACTTCAATAGCGCACCCTCGCTTGGTGCCGCTTCCTGATATTTGTAGGGCTGCTACCTGGAGTTCTCTCCATACCTTTACAGCCCACTATTGTTTAGACAAGGCTGGAAGACAAGATTCCATCTTTGGCCAGTCTGTCTTGCGCAACCTTTTTGCAACTTGATGTACCAACACCCTTCCTCCTGCCTGGTGGGGTTCAGGATGCCCTCTACCAAATTCCACCCCACTCCTTATGCCTGATGCACATCTTTGGTACATTTGGTGCATAGTCGGACATCCTCAGCTCGGTACTTACCCATATGTGAGGGCTACCATCCTGCTTGTTCTGTGAGAAAGCAAATGTTGCTTACCTGTAACAGGTGTTCTCACAGGACAGCAGGATGTTAGTCCTCACGAAACCCGCCCGCCACCCCACGGTGTTGGGTTCGTTACGTTTTCTTATTTTATTTTTTGGCACTTCCTATAGCTTTAAACAAGACTGAAGGGGGACCCCTGCTGGCTGCAGGTTTAGTGCCATGCTGGGCATGCCCAGTAGGTGCCAGTCAAAGTTCTAGAAACTTTGACAAAAGTGTTCCGTGATTGGGCTTCATCCTGTGAAGTCACCCATATGTGAGGACTAACATCCTGCTGTCCTGTGAGAACACCTGTTACAGGTAAGCAACATTTGCTATCTACCAGTTGCTGAGAGGTTGTATGTGTGCACCCGGTTTGCACACCCTTCTGAATTCTCATTCCCTGTACATACCCGGATCAGTCCAGACACCTGGAGTTCATCTCCCCCTATCAGCAGATGGAGACAGAGAAAAAAACCTCGCTGACACTGTATCTAAGCATCCATGCCACCTGCAGTTTATCAGTATTTCTCTGTCTCCAGCAGATGGCAAAGGCTGTTAATCCTGCAGTTCTGCAACTGACTAATTTTTTTTTCTTTTGAGCCTTCATCCCAGGGGTTTCTTTTATTTTTTTAGAATCCTTAGGGTTCTTCCCTGTCCGGTTGAGGTGGCCGAGCCGGGGGTTGGTACCCTTGTGTGTGCTTGGTCTGGGTGCCCATGAGGTGTAAATCTGGTTGTCCAGGTCCCTCCCTTCACGAGGCCGCTGAAGCGACTGCAGGCTCTTTACAATTCTTTTTTACAATAATGTTTTGGCTATTTTTGCCTATTTATCAGGGCAAGTTGTTCATTTTTAACTAAAGCTAATTAAAGAAAACAAAAAAAAAACTGTTTGCACGGGAACACTGCTCTACAGGTGAGCGACTTACTCCCCTTAGGTAGGAGCTTTTTGTGGGGCTCTGGCTGTTTGTTTGGGGGACCTTTTCTTCTGTCGTGGTGAGTACCTTCAGAGAGAGGATTTTAATTTTATCTCTACCTTATGGCTCATAGCAGGGCATGCCGTTCATGCAGCTCTGATTCTTCCCGGCTTAATAGGTCGGGGTTATGTGCTAACTGTGGCGACGGTGGGGAGGATTCATCTGTGGCTCCTTCTCCCGCTAAACAGCGTCGAGTATCATTGTCTTTTAGACCGGCTGCAATTTCGTTTTTTACCTCACTCGGCCAGCATGGGGACGGTGGCCATTTTGGATTTTGCCGCGACAGTTCCCGTGTCGCCGGGGGGTGGGGGAGGTTCCTCCATCTCTGTCTCTGGTCCATTCTGGGTTGGGGAATGGGCAGGGAGGGCTAGAAGGGGGAGGAAAGCTCTGGTTTGCCTGTTTTTCAACCAGACCATGCTGGTTTTGGTGCAGGGAGGCTTTTCTCCATAGACCTTTTGTTACTTCATGATACCTATATGACCAGACAGAAAGCAGCTTGTGGGACTACACAGCCACAGATTCCACCAGTCCAGACCACTGAGGGTCCTTCGGGGGGTCCCAGGAGGTCTCCTATGCCCGGTAATAGGGTTCCCTCGGCATAGGGCTTGAATTTTTGCCTGCAGCTGGGCCGATTGATCTGGAAGGCACTATCATAGCTCCTGGTGGTACTGGTTCGGGGTCTGGCCAATCTCCCCTGGTGGCTCCGGTTATTTCGGCTACAGAGGGTGCGGGTCAAGGGGATGACCTGGTCTCCTTTATTCATGAGTCGGAGGATCCTAAGTTTGTCCGCCTTTTTAAAAGGGAAGAGCTGGAGATTTTGCTTCCCTTGGCTTACCAGGCTCTTGGGGTTAAAATGCCTCAGGCGAACCAGGATTTGGACGGCGAGGACCCGGTACTAGGTGCCATCCGCGATCCTCCAACTTCTTTCCCTTACCACAAGTCGGTTAGGAAGTTAGTAGAAGAGGAATGGGGGACTCCTGATTCTGGTTTAAAGGTTGGCAGAGCCATGGGGAAACTTTCCCCTCTACCAGAACAGGATTTAGAATTTTTTTCCCTCCCTAAAGTAGATGCGGTGGTGCCTGCTGTGACTAAGTGCATCACGATTCCGGTTATTGGTTCAGCCGCTTTAAAAGATGTACAAGATCGTAAGATGGAGTTACACCTTAAAAGGATTTTTGAGGTGGCGTCCCTAGGTTTGCGTGCAGCGCTTTGTTCAAGTTTCTTGCAGCATGCTTGTCTCGGTGGGTACAGCAGCTTCAAGGTAATTTGTCTCAATCAGGTGTGGACACGGATACCGCTAAGCGTGTGGAAGTAGCTGTGGCTTACGGTGCGGATGCCCTCTTTGATTTGGTGCGTACTTCCTCCAGAGTAATGGCATCAGCTGTGGCCGCCCAAAGGTTGCTTTGGCTTCGCAATTGGGCGGCGGATGTTTCCTCTAAGGCACAATTGGCATCCTTGCCTTTCAAAGGTAAGTTCTTGTTTGACAAGGATCTAAAGCAGCTGATCCAGTCTCTTGGAGACAATAAAGTCCTCAGGTTACCTGAGGACAAACCTAAGGGTAAGAGATTTTTTCAATCAAGGTCTCGTTTTCGGTCCGACAGAAGATTGCGGCCTACCCGTGGTATGCCGGGATCGCAGAGACAATATTTTTCATGGGGGCAAGCATGGGGACAATCTTTTCATGGAGCCAGAAGGTCCTTTAGAGGGTCCTCTGGTTGCTCCTTGGCAGGAGATAAGCTTACCCAATGATGCCAGGTTTATCCACTCTGTCGTTCCTATTATAGGAGGTTGCTTATGACGAGTGGGCCAAGATCACTCAGGACCAGTGGGTTCTCAATGTGATAAGAAACGGTTACGTTTTAGAATTTGCGTTACCTCGAGATTACCAATGACTTTAGGAGGTCCGATCACCTCTTCGTGCTGTGGAGTGGTCCTAATAGAGGCTCCAAGGCTTCTAAACTCTTTATTGCACGATAGTTGAAGGAGGCTATTTCTTCCGCATATATTACATGGGGTCATCCAGTTCCGGAAGGCTTGGGTGCTCACTCCACACCTTCTCAAGCGGCCTCGTGGGCGGAATCTCAACTTGTTTCCCCACAGGTAATTTGCAGAGTGGCGACTTGGAAGTTGCTGCATACTTTTGCAAGGCACTATCGCTTAGATGTCGGGGCTCCGGCAAACCCTCCCTTTGGCGAGAGTGTTTTGCGAGCGGGACTCTCCAGGTCCCACCCTGGGTAAGGGCGTTGGTACATACCAGGTGTCTGGACTGATCCGGGTAGTACCGGGAAAGGAAAATTGGTTCTTACCTGTTAATTTTCATTCCTGTTGTACCACGGATCAGTCCAGAGCCTTCCCAATTATAAGGGGGTTATATTAAGGGGAGAGTCGTCCGCTCAGCTGTAAAATTATTCTCTGTTTTCTTTCCATGTTCTTGTTAATTGTTGTTTAATGGTTCCATATTTTTTGCTATTATCTGCTTTGATATAGATGTATTCTGACAAACTGCAGGTGGCTCGGTTGCTTAGATAAGGTGTCAGCGAGGTTTTTTTTCTCTCTGTCTCCATCTGCTGATAGGGGGAAATGAACCCCAGGTGTCTGGACTGATCCGTGGTACTACAGGATCGAAAATTAGCAGGTAAGAACCAATTTTCCTTTGCTAGCTTTACATTTTATGTTTTTAATCTTTCCCCTCATTTTCCTATAACATCTCTGGCAGGCCGATACAGTACAGTGTGCTCCAGCAGAGCACACTGTTAACCCGCATTTGGACGCGTGTTTTCGACGTGCTAGCTTTACCCCTTATTCAGTAAGGGGTAATAGCGCGTCGAAAACGTGCGTCCAACCCCCCCCCCCCCCCCCCCAAACTAATAGCGCCCGCACATTTTACTTTCAGAAATTAGCGCCTACCCAAAGGTAGGCATTAATTTCTGCCGGCACCGGGAAAGTGTACAGAAAAGCAGTAAAAACTGCTTTTCTGTACACCCTCCGACTTAATATCATGGCGATATTAAGTCGGAGGTCCCAAAAGTAAAAAATAATTAAAAAAAAATATATATATTTTTTTAAATCAGCCCACGGCTCGTGGGTTGAAAAGCGGACGCTCAATTTTGCCGGCGTCCGGTTTCCAAACCCGTGGCTGTCAGCGGGTTTGAGAACCGACGCCGGCAAAATTGAGCGTCTGCTGTCAAACTTGCTGACAGCTGCCGCTCCTGTCAAAACAGAGGCGCTAGGGACGCGCTAGTGACCCTAGCGCCTGTTTTTACCACAGGCCCTCATTTGAATACTGAATCGCGCGCACAAGAGAGTGGCCTGTGTGCGCATCTCCCGTGACTTTTACTGAATTGGCCTGTGGGTGAGCGGGAATGTTGTAGTTCTGCCCTTGGCCAGCAGAGGGTGCCCAGGCAATTTGAATCTTCTAGTACTCAAATGCATCATCTTCATGGTATACCTAAAGCTTTCCAACTGGGTCTCCTTCCACAGCATGCAGAACTGCTGTTGTTTCAGTGCTGGGTGTGTCTTTATCTTGCACTGAAATGTTCTGCAGAGTGAACAATGCATTTTCTTTATTTCCTGGACCTTGCAGCTCCCTGTTACAGCAGAACATTCAGCTGACAGTACCAGTCCTGGATGCCCTCTCCAGCCTTAACCTGACTACAGGGCTTCTGTCTGAGGTAATTTGTCATTTGACACTGTATGATTTTGGTGCCCTGATATTTTGAGTATTGAGGCCTTATATTTTTGTGTCTACCCCTTCACCTACTTCTTGATGATATTCTACCTATCTTTAGCTGTTCCTGCTTTTTTTGTAGGTGCGCCAGTCAGTCATGGCCAGACTGTCTGCTGTGGAGCTTGAGGATTTACCTGTGATCATCAAATTCATTCTCCATGCTATCACACCTGCAGATGCTATAGAGGTACAGAGTAATATGGAAGAAATGATTTCTGTCTGCAGGACTGTTTACTATGATATATCTCAAGTGTCCCTGACAGAAGAGAGAGAGAGAGCCAGGCCTTGGTCTAACTGTGGTAGAGTGCTCCACTAAAGAGAAGCATGGGAAATAGCCAGGGTCACCAGGAAATTGCAGAAATAATTCATAAAAATGTGGGTGGATGTTTAGAGTAGTGTGTTTCAAATTTCTTTATGCCAAAGGCTGGAATAACTGCTTAGTTTTGCATTAGTCTCCCTAAACGTCTGCTTAGCTTTAGGAGGGCAGACAGCCTAGATTCTGATTTGATACGCATGATATATTTTCTAGTAAAAAAAAAAGTGCAAGAAAAAAATAAACCAGTGAAATCCACTGCAAAAAACGTTTAAAAATAAATAAAAAGGAAGAAAAATGTCCAGAAATAGCAGGCAAGCATTAAATCTGTAGCAGATGCAACTGTATTGCCCTGCATTTTCCTAAGGCTAGAAATTCTCCGATTGAAGTGACAGGCCTCTCTATTGCAGGTGATCTCTAACCTCCGCAAGAAGCTGGATCTGGAATCATGCACATTACAGGCACAGATCCAAGCTTCCCAAAGCAAACTGAAAAGCAGGGCATTGGCAAGGTATGTGTGTAGCAACCAACTGTTCTGTATATAGGTATACTGCACCATATTTGGGGACAGAGAAAGGGGGGAGCAGCACCTTGTTCATTGTGGTAAAATGAAATACGAGGACAGAGACCTGTTGCATGCTACGCTTTGATAGGTCCCAGCACCTTAAATATATATCTGAGCTTGTTGTGCTTTGCGGTCTTTTAAATCTATAATAACTTCCGGTGCAGCAATGAAAATGCTGCTACTTCCTTATCGTCCATGCCAGACCAGTCCATACATGTGGGTTATGTCCCCCCCTTTCAGCAGATGGCGACACACAGAAAAATCTCAAAGCTGACTTCACTCCCCCTATAATCTAATTCTTGGGTTAATGACCATAGAGTTCTTGGCTGTATCATTATTTGAATATGGTGGTGATTTTGAAACCAAAGTTGGTTGTCTTAGCTTTGACATAGGATACTGACAAGCTGAAGGCAGCACTAAACTCCCTTAGCAGGAGTGAAGTCAGCTTTGAATTTTTTTTTCTTCATCTTTAACTGCTGGCAAGGGGGACATAATCCACTTGTGTGGCAGGACTAAAAGAAAGAAAATTAACAAGTTTAAATTTGACCTTTTTTTTTAAAGCAATATCTGTTCTAAAAATGTAATTATTTCTTAGTGTCTAGTCAGTTGAATCCAGGACCAGTGGGTTATGTACCTCTACCAACAGCTAACATCACAGTATATTTTCTTGTGAAGTGACGTTAACCTGCCAGTATTCTCAGTCTCCAGCAGATGGCGGATGTGCATCTCCCTACGGGGATTGCTTCAAGTTTTAGAAGAAGCAATAAATGGAAATTTAATTCGCCCCGGTCTCCTATGATGATACCAAATAGTCCCTCCCTCAGCTGAGAATTCCTGAGTTCCCTGTACGTACCCGGATCAGTCCAGACCATGGGTTAAGCCCCCTTTCCAGCAGTTGGAGACAGACCAGAGTTCTGAGGCTGCCCATATAAGGACGGAACCCACCCAGGAACCCTCAGTATTCATCTGTCTCCAGCAGTTGGAACAGCTCACCCTTTGGTTCCCTGTTTTCGCTTGCCCTCGGTTGTTCTTTTCTTCTTCTTTCTTTGGGGCAAGTTCACGCAAGTACAATTTTAGTTTACTTCTTAATTTAAAAAAAAATAATTTTTCTTTTTGTCAGTTTTCTCTGACTAACTGTGTCAGGGCAGACAGTTTTGTCTCCCTCGCTCTTGGGGTTCCTAGGGGGGGCTTTGCTCCTTGATTTCTGTCAGCCTAGGTTCCCTTCCCGGTGACCTAGTGTGGGTGATACTGGTGGTGCCAGTCCCTCTCCCGACTATTACTGCTGCCATGCCCCGAGATGCACATACCTCGGTTGAGCCTTCAGGGATGACTCTCATGCCCCTGCTTCTGTGAATTTCTTTATTTAAAGCTGGGCGACTAGGGGATTGGACACCGCTGACTGAGGCTTTGTCCGCAACAGGCTGGTGTGTTTCATAGCCAGGGGCTCCTGGCTCCCTCACACACCGAAGCTGCTCCTTCGGATCCCTGCTCCTCTAAGGTTGACTCTGTAAGGTAAAAAACAAACAAAAAAACCCAAATGTTTTCCTTCTGGCTGAGGTAAGGAGTCTGCCCTGGGGTCAGGCCTTGTCCGCTTGCCGGCAGGCCGGTGGGATTTGAGCAGCTGGTCTTCCCGCGCAGTTTCGTCGGCATCCGGGGCTCCAGGCGCTTTGACGGCGGGGGAAGGAGAAGGAATTTCTGGCGTGGGTCGGCAGCCATGTTGCGCAATCTGTTTTCTCCTTGGTGGTTTTTTCTGCGCCTGTCTGCTTCTGGGAGCTGTGCTTTAGGCCCGACGCACCTGATTTTTCTTGCCCAGACTGTGTGGCTGTGCGGTGCCGCTAATGGTGCCCCGCTCGTGGTGTGCTGGGGTAGGCGTTGGATGCGGTTTCCCTTTGCCTGGGCTGTGGTTCAGGCCAGGAGGGTTCCTCCTCTGACCTTAGGCCGGGAAAATCAGGTCTTTGGTTGGCTGAGCCGGTGCCCCCTCCCACAGGGAGGGGCTCCTCCGCAGCGGGGGTTGTGGGAGGAGGAGGATTTTAGCCTCTGTGGAGCAGGATTGCTCCTTTGTTGGTGGTGATGTGCCGATGCCCCACCATCCTTTGGAGGGAGAGGAGGTCCCGGGGGAGTTTTCCCCTGAGTTTATCTTCCTCCTGCATCAAGCTTTCCTGGCTAGGAAGCAGGAGGCCTTTAAGAGACCGGCTCACCAGAGGGTCCTGTCGGAGCTTCTGCCCAAGCGGGGGTTACTGGGTCCCGCGGAACCTCAGCAGCACCATGGGAACCAGCATGGTTCGGTGTTTACTGAAGAGGATGTTGGGGAGGTACCCGTAATGGAGAAGGTTTTCATAGGTAATGATTCAGATGGACTGAATCAAATCACGGTGAACCTAGAAGATGTGGTAGGCCTGATTGACAAACTGAAGAGTAGTAAATCACCTGGACCGGATGGTATACACCCCAGAGTTCTGAAGGAACTAAAAAATGAAATTTCAGACCTATTAGTAAAAATTTGTAACTTATCATTAAAATCATCCATTGTACCTGAAGACTGGAGGATAGCAAATGTAACCCCAATATTTAAAAAGGGCTCCAGGGGCGATCCGGGAAACTACAGACCGGTTAGCCTGACTTCAGTGCCAGGAAAAATAGTGGAAAGTGTTCTAAACATCAAAATCACAGAACATATAGAAAGACATGGTTTAATGGAACAAAGTCAGCATGGCTTTACCCAGGGCAAGTCTTGCCTCACAAATCTGCTTCACTTTTTTGAAGGAGTTAATAAACATGTGGATAAAGGTGAACCGGTAGATATAGTATACTTGGATTTTCAGAAGGCGTTTGACAAAGTTCCTCATGAGAGGCTTCTAGGAAAAGTAAAAAGTCATGGGATAGGTGGCGATGTTCTTTCGTGGATTGCACACTGGCTAAAAGACAGGAAACAGAGAGTAGGATTAAATGGGCAATTTTCTCAGTGGAAGGGAGTGGACAGTGGAGTGCCTCAGGGATCTGTATTGTGACCCTTACTGTTCAATATATTTATAAATGATCTGGAAAGAAATACGACGAGTGAGATAATCAAATTTGCAGATGACACAAAATTGTTCAGAGTAGTTAAATCACAAGCAGATTGTGATAAATTGCAGGAAGACCTTGTGAGACTGGAAAATTGGGCATCCAAATGGCAGATGAAATTTAATGTGGATAAGTGCAAGGTGATGCATATAGGGAAAAATAACCCATGCTATAATTACACGATGTTGGGTTCCATATTAGGTGCTACAACCCAAGAAAGAGATCTAGGTGTCATAGTGGATAACACATTGAAATCGTCGGTTCAGTGTGCTGCGGCAGTCAAAAAAGCAAACAGAATGTTGGGAATTATTAGAAAAGGAATGATGAATAAAACGGAAAATGTCATAATGCCTCTGTATCGCTCCATGGTGAGACCGCACCTTGAATACTGTGTACAATTCTGGTCGCCACATCTCAAAAAAGATATAATTGCGATGGAGAAGGTACAGAGAAGGGCTACCAAAATGATAAGGGGAATGGAACAACTCCCCTATGAGGAAAGACTAAAGAGGTTAGGACTTTTCAGCTTGGAGAAGAGACGACTGAGGGGGGGATATGATAGAGGTGTTTAAAATCATGAGAGGTCTAGAACGGGTAGATGTGAATCGGTTATTTACTCTTTCGGATAGTAGAAAGACTAGGGGACACTCCATGAAGTTAGCATGGGGCACATTTAAAACTAATCGGAGAAAGTTCTTTTTTACTCAACGCACAATTAAACTCTGGAATTTGTTGCCAGAGAATGTGGTTGGTGCAGTTAGTATAGCTGTGTTTAAAAAAGGATTGGATAAGTTCTTGGAGGAGAAGTCCATTACCTGCTATTAAGTTCACTTAGAGAATAGCCACTGCCATTAGCAATGGTTACATGGAATAGACTTAGTTTTTGGGTACTTGCCAGGTTCTTATGGCCTGGATTGGCCACTGTTGGAAACAGGATGCTGGGCTTGATGGACCCTTGGTCTGACCCAGTATGGCATTTTCTTATGTTCTTATGTTCTTATAGGCCGACAGTCGACGCTAGGCCGCTAACCCCACAGGGTGGAGTTACGGATTCTGGGGTTCAGCTGGACCTGATACCGGGTATTGATCTGGGTGATGTACCACAAGACGACCCGGATGCAGACTAATGTCCTCCTTCGGACAGGGATGATCCCAGTGTGGTACGTCTGTTTTAAGCATGATAAGCTGTGCCTCCTTATTCCCCAGGTATTGAAGGTTCTGGTGCTTAAGGTCTCTCAAGAGGAGTCTGACAGCGAAGGAGTTAACCCGATCCTGGATGGGATTCAGGGGCTGACGACATCCTTCCCTTTACCCAAGAAGGTCCGCAAGTTGGTAGCCCGGGAGTGGGAAGCCCCGGATACGGGTTTAAAGGTGGGCAGAGCTATGGCGAAGTTCTATCCTCTTTTGCAGTACGTCTTGGATCTCCTTAAGGTCCTGAAGGTAGACGCGGCTGTCTCTGCCGTGACTAAGAAAACCACAATTCCCGTGGCCTAGGCTGCCGCCTTGAAGGACATGCAGGACTGCAAGTTGGAGATCCAGTTGAGACGGGTCTTTGAGGTTGCCGCTCTTGAGTCTTCGGGCAGTGGTTTGCGCCAGCCTTATGTAGAGGGCTTGCCTCTGTTGGGTTCAGGAGGCTGTTCTCAGTACAGGCCCCAGCGGTACTGGCCGGGTGCAGGTCGCACGTTTGGAAGCGGGCATCGCATATGTGGCGGACGCCTTTTATGATTTGGTGCGTACCTCCGCACGTAGCATGGTGTCCGTGGTGGCGGCACGGCGCCTCCTCTGGTTGTGGAATTGGTCAGCAGATTTGTCTTCCAAGTCCCAGCTTTGTAACCTTCCCTTTAAAAGCAAGCTCCTTTTCGGAGAAGATCTGGACCAATTAGTCAAGCTACTGGGAGAGTCCAAAGGCAACAGGTTACCAGTGGATAAAAGATCTTCGAGCAAAGTGTTTCCTCCTCGGGCTCGTTTTCGGGTTTCACGCAGATTCCAGGCGGGCAGATTCTCGGCTCCGTCTGTTCCCAAGCAGACTCCGGAATGTCAGCAGTCCTTTCGTGGAGGACGCCGTCCAGGCAGAGAGCCCGTGAGCCTCGAAGCAGGGAGTGGAAAGCCCTCCCAATGAGGCCACGGGTACCCATTCCGCCGTCAAAGCTGTAGGAGACAGATTGTCGAGCTTTTATGCGGAGTGGGCAAGGATTACCTCGGACCGCTGGGTCTTGGAAGTGGTCAGGGATGGTTACTCTCTTGAGTTTTTGCACCCAGTTCGAGAGGCATTTGTGGAGTCCCACGTGGCATCGCGAGGCAGTGTAGGGAACCCTGCAACGGCTTCTCAATCTAAGGGCCGTTGTCCTAGTTCCCTTGGCAGAAAAGGGCCAGGGCCGGTACTCGGTGTACTTTGTGGTTCCCAAGAAGGAGGGCACATTTCATCCCATGCAGAAAGTGAACCGGTGTCTTCGGATCCCCCGTTTTCGCATGGAAACCTTGAGGACGGTGGTGGTTGCTGTGCGCAAAGGGGAGTTCCTCGCGTCACTAGATCTCACCTAGGCGTATCTGCATATTCCAATCCGGCAGGATCACCAACGTTATCTGCGGTTCAAGGTCCTGGGTCAACATTTCCAGTTTTGAGCCCTTCCTTTCGGCCTGGTGACTGCTCCACGCATTTTCACCAAGGTCATGGTGGTCATGACGGTGTTCCTTCTCAAGGAGGGAGTCCTTGTTCACCCGTATCTCGATGACTGGCTAATCCAAGCGAAGTCTCAGGAGGACTGCGAAAGATTGGTTCAGAGGTTGATGCTCACCTTGCAGTCGCTCGGCTGGGTCATAAATGTCCAGAAGAGTCATTTGGAGCCCATGCAATCGATGGTCTACTTGGGAGCACTCTTCGACACATTCCGAGGCAAGGTTTCTCTGGCAGCAGACTGTGTAACAAAGTTGCAGGATCAGGTCGAAGCCCTACTTCAGAGGAAGAATCCAACGATTTGGCATCACTTAAGGTTCTGGGATCCATGGCCTTCACCTTGGATTTGGTCCTGTGGGCGTTTGCTCATTTGCGGCCATTGCAGCGTGCGCTGTTGTCGAGGTGGAGCTCGGTGTCTGAACATTTCCACCTACCGTTGCCGCTGCTCCCAGAGTCAGTCTGTTGTGGTGGCTCTCACACAGCAACCTGGAGCAGGGGTTGGATCTGGACCTGCCGAACTGGGTGGTAATCTCCACAGACGCCAGCCTGTCAGGCTGAGGAACAGTTTACTTAAACAAGTCCGCTCAAGGCCACTGGTCCCCATCGGAGAGATCCTAGTCCATCAACCGCCTCAAGACAAGGGCGGTCCAACTTGCCCTGCGAGCATTCCTGCCCCTAGTCGAAAACAGAATGGTTCGCGTGTTCTCAGACCACATGACGACGGTGGCTTACATCAACCGACAAGGCGGGATGAGGAGTCTCGCGGTAGCACTGGAAGCAAGGCTTTTGTTAGCCTAGGCGGAGTGCCACCTCAAAGGAATCGCCGCGTCACATGTCACAGGGGTGGAGAATGTTCAAGCGAATTTCCTCAACAGGCAACAACTCGATCCGGGGGAGTGGGAGCTGTCTCCTGAAGCTTGGAACCTCTTTTGTGCCAGGTGGGGTGTGCCTCAGTTGGATCTGATGGCTACTCTGGCCAATGCGAAGACAGAGTGCTTCTTCAGCTGCCGACGAGAGGTGTCTTGGTAGGATTAGACGCCCTAGTGTGCCCTTGGCCCACGGGAATTCTTCTCTATGCCTTCCCCTCTGGACTCTGTTCGGACGGCTTCTCCGTCGCATAGAGCGTCACCCAGGTAGCGTGGTGCTGGTGGCTCCAGAGTGGCTGTGCCACCCATGGTTCGCGGACCTGGTTCGAATCACTCTGGAAGGTCCCCTACAGTTGGCTCATCTCCTGCATCTGCTCTGGCAGGGGCCAATATTTTCGGATCGGGAGGATCACTTCTCTCTCGCGGCTTGGCTTTTGAGAGGCGATGATTGCGATTGAGGGGATATTCAGAACAGGTCATTTCCACTCTTCTTCAGGTGCGGCGACCGGCTACTTCTATGGCCTATGTTAGTCTGGAAGCTTTTTGAGGTGTGGTGCCTGCAGCGTTCCTTGGATCCTTTATCAATGGTTGGTTCCCCAAGTGTTGGATTTCCTTCAACAGGGGTTGGCTAAGGTTTTGGCATTCAATTCCCTTCGGGTCCAGGTAGCAGCCTTAGATGCCTTGCGTGGCAGGTTTCACGGTCATTCTCTGGCAGCTCATCCAGATATTACCCGTTTTCTCAAGGGGTTAAACATTTATGCCTTTTCATTCGCCAGTTGTGTCCGGATTGGAGTTTGAACCTGGTGCTTCGTGTGCTTTGTGGAGCTCCTTTTGAACCTTTAAGCAAAGTGACAGTAAAAGATTTGACCTTTAAGACAGTCTTCATGGTCACCATTTGTTCTGCTTGCCGGATTTCGGAGTTGCAGGCTTTGTCGTGTCAGGACCCTTTCCTTAGAATCTTCGAGGATAGAGTCTCGCTACTCACGGTTCCTTCCTTCATCCCCAAGGTAGTATCTGCTTTCCATGTTAATCAGTCGGTGGATCTGCCAGGGTTTCCGCAGTGGTCCCGGGTTTCCCCCCAGGAGAGAGATCTTCCATCTTTTGAACATGTGTCGTGCTCTCTTGCACTATTTTGAGGTTACCAATGACTTCCGGCGTTCAGATCATCTATTTATTTACTTATTTATTTAACGGTTTTATATACTGACGTTCATTGGAGATATTACATCGGTGTACATTAAACAAAACATTACGCTGAAGTAGCGCTTGACAAAGAACATGGTGGATAAACATATAAGAGCCTAGAAACTAGAAAAATGCAGAGTTATATAATATTTACAGGATAACATCGGTGTACATTAAACAAAATATTACGCTGGGGTAGCGTTTGACAAAGAACGGGTAGATAAGCATGTAAGAGCCTAAGCTCTTACATGCTTATCACCCTTCTTAGGTCCTTACATGCTTATCTACCTAAGATCTTATCTATCTAAGATAAGCATGTAAGGACCTAAGAAGGGTGTACCCAAGCCCACGACAACAAACTAAATAACTAAACTAATGGGCGAAGGGGTAGGTACCCAAACACAATAGCCAATCAACTTGCCCATAGCTGAACAATAAAACAAGAATACCACCTCAGACTCTGCTCCTTCAAGAGCATCTGCAGTAGGAAAACTCATTTCAGCCAATAATTCGAGCTTAAGGCAGTCTTTCGGAATCTGAAAAGGGGATGGGCCTCTGGATTGATATGCGTTATTACAGGAACGAAAATTAGCAGGTAAAAACTAATTTTCCTTTCCTGAACATACTCAGATCAGTCCAGACCAGTGGGATGTACTCAAGCCACCCTACATTGGGCGGGAACCTGAAAGACCCGCACACAGAACACTCACCAAAGGACGATTTACCAAGTGCCTTAACGTCTAAACGATAATGACTGGTAAAAGTGTGAAGGGAGGACCAAACTGCTGCCCTGCAGATTTCCTGCAGTGACAGAGGCTGACACACAGCCTAGGAGGTAGCCTGTGCCCTAGTGGAATGAGCTGTCAGACCCAAGGGAGCCTGACATCCTCGGCAATGTAGGCCGAGCAAATAGCTTCCTTAATCCAACATGAAATTGTAGCCTTAGAGGTCTTGTCACCCTTCTTAGGTCCTTACATGCTTATCTTAGCTGCTAATTTTCATTCCTGTAATAACACAGATCAATCCAGAGGCCCATCCCCTTTTCAGATTCCGAAAGATTGCCTTAAGCTCGAACTATTGGCTGAAATGAGTTTTCCTATTGCAGATGCTCTTGAAGGAGCAGAGTCTGAGGTGGTATTCTTGTTTTATTGTTCAGCTATGGGCGAGTTGGTTGGCTGTTGTGTTTGGGTTCCTACCCCTTCACCCATTAGTTTAGTTACTTAGTTTGTTGTCGTGGGCTTGGGTACAGGCCAATACTGAGGGACTGCAGGTGGCACTCTCATATATGTAGCAGTGCCCAAGGTTTTGCTCTCTGACTCCATCTGCTGGTAGGGATGCACAACCCTCTGGTCTGAACTGATCTGTGGTATTACAGGAATGAAAATTAGCAGGTAAGAACCAATTTTCCTATCTTGAGTGGGGCGCCCTGAAGGCTAATTTCAAAGGAGGTCAGGTTTTGGAAGGCATGTATCCCCTAGATCCAGTGGTGAGAGAGCATTTGTATTTTCCGAGTTGATGCTCTTGTCTGTGCCGTCTCCAAGCGGACGACTATCCCTGTGGAGGGAGGAACGGTCTTGAATGAAGTGCATGATAAGAGGATTGAGGCCATTCTTAAGCAAGCATTTGAAGCCGTGGCGATGACCTTGCAGATTGCTGCTTCTTGTTCCCTGCTGGTTCGCTATTGTTTACTTCTCTCTCAGGAGGTTGATGAATCTGGATTGAATTTCAGGGCAGTTATGGAGCCAGTAGCAGCTTTTTGGCAGATGTGGGCTGTGATTTGGTCCGCACCTCAGCCAGAGAGATGGCTTCTAATAGCGGCCAGGCATCAGTTATGGCTGAGGAATTGGTCGGCTGATGCAGCCTCTAAGGCTAACATTACAAAATTGCCCTTTAAAGGCTCGCTCTTATTTGGGAGCAAGTTGGAGAAACTGGCTAGTAAGAGGGACAAATCCCCGGTTCTTCGGTTGCCGGAGGATAAGAAGCAAACGCTGTGCTCCTTTGGCATGAGGGGTCGTGCCAGGGGATCAAAGGATTTTCGATCCTACGGAGGAGCGACCTTTCAGAGAACTTGACCTTTTGGTACGTCTCAGTCCTTTCGTCCCAGACAGCTCAGATGGGGCATGGGCTCAGGTAGTGGAACCTCCCAAGCCTCCTAATGAAGGTTTGCTGACCCACCCCCGGGAACAGGAGATAAGGGGTGCTTCTCTCTCTTTTATCAAAGGTGGGTTGAAATCACATTGGACCAGTGGGTCCTGGAGGTGATACAAGAGGGATATGTACTGGAGTTTCACAGTGTTCCTCGGGACATGTTCATGGTGTCTCCCTGCCACTCCTCACAGAAGAAGCAGACAAAGGAGAGTACATTGTCAAGGCTCCTCAGTCTGAGGGCTGTGGGTCCAGTACCTACATCTCAAGAAGATAAGGGTCGATATTCCATTTATTTTGTTGTGCTCAAGAAGGAGGGTTCCTTTCGTCCCACCTTGGACCTCAAGGATTCAACAATCATTTGCGGGTGACTCATTTTTGCATGGAAGCATTGCGCTCAGTGATAATGGCTGTGCAGTCAGGCGAATTTCTGACCTTGGATATGTCTGAAGTGTACCTGCATATTCTTAACAGACTCGAGTACCAATGTTTTCTGTGATTTGCAGTTTTGGGATGCCCATTATCAGTTTCAGGCACTGCCTTTTGGTCTGGCCACTGCACCCAGAACCTTTTCCAAGGTTTATGGTGGTGGTGGTGGTAGCAGAGTTTGAAAAGAATGGGATCCTGGTACACCCATATTTGGATAACTGGCTGATTCGGGCCAAGTCTGTGGAAGAGAGCTGCCGGGTGACCTGCAAGGTGATTTCCCTATTGCAGGAACTCGGCTGGATGGTGAATATGGCCAAGAGCAGTCTTCAACCTTCTCAATCACTAGAGTATCTTGGTATTCGGTTCGACATGAAGCAGGGCAGGGTTTTCCTGCTGGAAGCTCTTATTTAGAAGTTGATGGTGCAGATGTGTCTGTTTTTAAACACTATACACCTGACAGTGTGGTCCTATCTGCAGCTACTTGTTTTGATGGTAGCAACCCTGAAAGTGGTGTCGTGGACGAGGACGCATATGTGTCCTCTTCAGCATTCCCTGCTGTCTCTTTGGAGCACATATTATCAGGAATATTTGATTCGGGTCCGCCTGCCGTTGTTGGTCTGCTCTTAACTACAGTTGTGGTTACAAGTGGATCATTTAAGAAAGGGAGTTTCCCTAAAATCAACAGACTGGTTAGTACTCACAACAGATGCGAGCCTCTGGGGTTGGAGAGCTCACTGTCAGGAACTGACAGCACAAGGGTGCTGGAGTGCAGAAAAGTCTCTCTGGAATTAAGGGTTGGCCCTTAATTTCTTAAATGTGAAAGTAGTGGCTCTTGCCTGTTTCAGGGGTCAGGTGATGGTGGTCCCTTGTCAGCTCATCCAGATGTGGCCTGTTTCTTGAAAGGAGTGAAACATCTTTGTCCTCCCTTGCAGTTATCGGTGTCCTTGTGGAATCTTAATCTGGTTTTGGATTTCTTAGCGAGCCCTGTGTTCAGACCAATGCATAACCTTTCCTTGCGGTTACTGACCTTGAAAATGGTGTTTCTTGTAGTGATTTGTTCTGTGATTGAATTTCCGAGCTGCAGGCTTTGTCTTGCTTGGAGCCGTTCCTTCGAATGACTCCAGGGGTGATACAGCTGCGTACTGTTCCTTCCTTTTTGCCAAAAGTGGTCTCAGAATTTCACTTGAATCAATCCATTTCTCTGCTGTCTCTGGATAGAGAAAGAGATGTGGAGGAATATCACCTGTTGCGACCGTTGCATGTTAAGAGATATATCATGAGGTATTTGGAAGTTTCTAAACCTGTTTGTCCTCCATGGTGGTAGTAAACAGGGCGAGCCAGCTTCGCGGGGTACAGTAGCTCGCTGGATTAAGGAGGTAATCATGGATTAATATGTGGGTTGCTGAACAGCCGTTGCCTAGTCAGAAGGTGTCCGTTGCCTAGTCAGAAGGTGTCATTGTGGAAAATTGCAGACACTCCCCGGGGCGTTGCGCGCCCGAAGGAGCGCAACCTAAGGGGCCTGCCCCTTAGTGCGCCCCTTTGTGAGCCTTTGTGAGGATTCAGACGAAAGGCCCTCCTTTCGCTACACTACCCCACCACAGCAGTGCTACACGCAAGTCGCAACCAACATACTTGTACTCCTCCCGCCTCGGCCTGCATTTGTCCAACTTACATCCTTCTACATCCTCTAACTCCCGGCTCTCCTTTTTGCCGCTCACCGCCCGGAAGCTCGCTTCGGGATCCCCAGCCTCACCCAGTCGGCGCCGCCCCGTCTTGGGATTCAAGCCCCGCCGAGCACCGAACCAGATTCAGCGCTCCTCCGGCCCTCCTTTCGCCGCTCCCGACAATCGCCACCACGTGGGTACCAGCCGGCCTATCAGAAGCCAGGAGCCAGAAACCCTGAACCGCGCCAAATTTGAAAGTGCAGAATAAGGAAGTGATGACCAGCAAGGCAGAGGAAGCCAGTGAGAGCCCTTTAAATCTCAGGCTCTAACTCCCGGCGTCGCGCCTTTGTACGCCCCTTCGTACAGCCCCTGAAGCAAGACACTGCTTACACTCAGACTCAACTATTACCGGAGACCCCTCTCCCTTACTCGCTGTCCGCAACCACAGTTCAACTATCTCACTCAGAGCGCCTGGAATCTCCACTGTCCAATTATCCCCGCACCTCAAATAGGCAGCTGCACAGGCATGCTCTTCTCGGCCATTCCAATCATCCACAACTACAGGAGAAACGCCGCCACTACACTTGGTCAAACACCTCGCCACCAGCAGCAACAACAACAAAAAAGACTCATTCCCATTATGCTTTCTCCTCTAAACCAACTACTGGGTCTCACCTTATTCTCCTTAACCCTTTTGAATGCCCAATCACTCTAAAAAAACAAACAAAAAAACCCCCACACCTCTTATATGACTACCTCACTGATGAGCAGCCAGATCTGTGCGCCATCACAGAAACTTGGCTAAAACCAGAGGATACGGCTCTCCTCAATCAACTCCCCCATCAATCCTTCGACTTCTTCTCCATCCCTAAAGTGAAGAAAAGAGGAGGAGGACTGCTTCTTGCAGCTAAAAAGGTTTTTCGATTGTCGCTCCATGTGGCGACCTCACAACAGGCTCTTGAATTCTCAGTCTTCAAATCTCCCCATCTACAAATTGGACTTACTTACGCCCCCACAGGACTCCTTGATTCTGACCCATCTCCTTTAATTGAAATGATAGCTAAACATATCAACACCGATTCGCCAGCCATTCTTCTAGGAGACTTTAACCTTCATGTAGATGCCAACCCTCGGTCCCCTAACTGCGAATCCTTCCTTAACACCCTCCTCTGCATGGGCTTCAATCAACTCATTCATGAACCCACTCATAAAGCAGGACATACCCTGGATCTTATTTTCATCAACCAAGGCTTAACCCAATCTTCACACATTGTCTGCCAACCAATCCCTTGGTCTGACCACAAGCTAATCTCCACCACCTTACTATACCAACATCCAAACCACTCAGCAACACAGAAAACCACAGTCCAATTCAGAAAACTCTGTAACCAGGAAACACTAATCTCCCAACTCCCACCGGAACTAAACCAACTTGACCTTACAGACGCTAACTCAGCTTTAGCCTCTTGGATCAAAATCTCAAACATAGTGGCGGACAAGACCTGCCCCCTCACAACCAAAATTATCAACTCCAACAAAGCCAACAAAAAACCTTGGTTCACTCCTGAATTAAAAACCAAGAAGCGCGATCTTAGAAAAATGGAACAGACCTGGCGCAAAAGTCCTTTGCCTTCAAACCTGCAAACCTTTAAATCTCTCATGCACCAATACAGAATTGTCATCCTGCAAGCTAAAAGAGACTTCTATTCTCAGAAAATTCACCATTTCATCTTTGACCCTAAAGCCCTTTTCTCCTTGGTATCATCCCTTACCAAACCACCGACATCAGAAATTCCAGATGACAAAGCATCTTACAAAGCCACGGAGCTGGCTACTTTTTTCATGAACAAAATACCCAACTTACTTGCCTCCCGCATAGATAACAATGTTACAAGCCAACCACATCCGGTCTCCACCTCTCAGCCTCCCATCCCCAACCACACACAACTACCTGGTGTCCTACCTCCACGGGCAGACATCTTAGAGAATTTTGAATCCACATCAGCCTTAGAAATCAAATCCATATTAAAAAAACTAAAGCCATCCGCTCACCCACTGGACTCTATTCCAGTCAACTTACTGATAGCATCTGCCAAAAACTTCGCTAAGCCCTTCGCCCAGATCATTAATGCCTCCTTATCCCAGGGTCACGTCCCTGACCCTCTCAAACTTGCCATCTTGAAACCTCTACTAAAAAAACCCAACCTCTCCACAGACAACCCAGCTAATTTTCGCCCCATTGCAAATCTCCCTATCATTTCGAAGATCCTCGAAAGAATAGTCAACAAACAGCTCTCAGAATTCCTTTAAATCAACAACATCCTCTCCCGGGATTTACGGAAAAATTTACATCCTCTCCGGGATTTACGGAAACCACTTGGTTTCCGTAAATCCCGAAACACAGAATCTCTGCTATTATCACTGTCAGACAACATCCTCATGAACCTTGAAAAAAAACAGCCCTGCCTGCTCATCCTTCTGGACTTAACCGCCGCATTCGACACAGTTAACCACGACTGTCTCATTGACAGATTAACCGACATCGGCATCAAAAACACAGCCTTAAACTGGTTTAAATCCTTCCTCCAGAACAGATATTACAGAGTCAAGATCAACAGCAAAGAATCTTTTCCATTCAGTTCCACCCTCGGAGTCCCTCAAGGCTCGTCGTTATCACCAACATTATTTAACATCTATCTACTCCCGCTTTGTAAACTCCTCTCCGAGCGCAAATTAACACATTATGTGTATGCAGACGACGTCCAAATCCTCCTACCGATAATAGATTCTCTGGACAGTACTTTACGTCGTTGGAACACCTATCTATGCTCCATTAATAACCTCCTTTCAAATCTTAACCTGATTCTCAACACAAACAAGACCGAATTCCTCTTAATCACACAGGATGGTAATTTTTCTCTAAACAACCTACCCCCTACAACGCTCCCAACCATCTCTCCCAAAGTCAGAAACCTAGGGGTAGTCATGGACACTCAATTGAGCTTCACAGGTTTCATTAACAACACAATAAAGGAGTGCTACTTCAAACTTCAAGTATTAAAAAGACTAAGACCCCTCCTTCATTTTCAAGATTTCAGGTCTGTCTTACAAGAGATCATTTTTTCAAAAATCGATTACTGCAATGCTCTTCTTCAAGGCCTTCCAGACAACTCCATTAAACCTCTCCAGTTGCTTCAGAATGCAACTGCAAGGATACTCACAAAGTCTAACAAAAGGGATCACATAACACCGATCCTTAAGAAGCTCCATTGGCTCCCAGTCAAATTCAGAATCCTCTACAAGCTTTTAGTAATCACCCACAAAGCCATTCTTAACATCTCTCCGCTGGACCTATCGACCCCCCTGCAACTTCATACTTCAACCCATCCTCTGAGATTAGCGCAAAGAGGGACTCTTAGAACACCTACATTCAAAACCTCCTTTAGTAAAAGAGCCTATTCCACCGCAGGCCCCAAACAGTGGAACCTGCTCCCACCGGACCTTAGGCTGGAACAATGCCCAATTACATTCAAGAAGAGACTTAAGACGCTACTATTCAGACAAGCCTTCCCATAACACTCGTCCTTACCTCATCCTCCACGGACCTTCTCTTCCTAAGCTCAGATGCCTAAGCACTTTTTCTTCCGCTACCTAAGCTATTTAATATATGTATATTAGTTTCATTAAATCTATGGTAACCCTCCGCTACCCTCCCCCCCACCTTCCAACCCCCCTTCCAATCCCTCATTCCTACCCCTCCCTCGGAATACCTTGTTACCCCAAAAAGCCAACTCTTTCCTAGCGTGTAGCCAGATGGACTCAGAACAAGTGGGTATAGTGTGCTCGTGCTAGCAGTTGGAGATGGATCTGACGTCAGCACGGGTACATATACCCCCACAGGAAGTGAAGCCATTCAGTAATTTCCGTCTCCAAAGCAGTTTGGAGAGCCTGCACGCTCGCTGAGTGTGTTTTCCAATACTACTTTCTACTTTCTACTCTCTATATTCTACTTACCAAATTTCTACAGCACAACGAGCCCCGCACTCCTGCGGTGATACCCTTGGGTCCCTCCCCCAGTTGAGTTTCCCGGGGTGATTTCTGCGATCCCTCGGAGGTCTACGCCTCGGTCCGGTGGCCGAATCGCGGCAGGGATCTAGCCCCCGAGTGAGAAGGGCTCGGGCGTGGCTGAGAGGCGCCTCGGTCCCGGCGTGGACTTAGAGGCCGCGGGTGCCTTTCCTCAAGCGCGGCGGTGAAGGTATTTCCCCTCTCCCCCCGCAGCCGGAGACCGCCCGGGTTCCAGCCGGGAAGCGCCGAGGATCAGGTAAGGCGTATATCTCTTATTTTTGGTCTCCGAGGTACGAGGATCGGCGGCGTTGCCTGCATGCGGCACGCCATGGAGGTCGCCATTTTGTCGGCCTTGTTCAGGTATTGAGCGCCCATGATAGGCGCCTGTTTATTATGCTGACCGCATATTGTTGAGCGCATATTGTATATTATTGAGCGCATATTGCTGACCGCATATTATTGAGCGCATATTGTATATTATTGAGCGCATATTGTATATTATTGAGCGTATATTGCTGACCGCATATTATTGAGCGCATATTGTACATTATTGAGCGTATATTGCTGACCGCATATTATTGGGCGCCCTGCATTCGCCGCGATGGAACATTTAAACGCCCCGGCGTCTCCTGCGGTGGCACCTCCTGATTCCGGCGTGAAAGCTCTCGGCCTCTGCTCAGCATGCCAGCTTAGAGCCACGCAGAGCGAGGAGCCAGACTCCCTTTGTGCCCAATGTGAGGAGGCCGTGGGAGCCTCGGGCCAGGACCAGTCTCAACCGAGGTTTGTCGACAGTTCCCCAGGGGCCACCCCGGATCTAGCGGGCAGTCTCGAACAACCAGGAACCCCGGGGGACCTGGTACCCCGACGGCTAGAGACCGCTTCCATTTCAACGCCTCACCAGAATGCCCTTTAGGGGTTCTCTCCTGTTCGGCAGCGACCTTGATAAACTGGCCAGCACATGGGGCGCCTCTCCAGTACTTCGACTGCCGGAAGACAGGTTCAAAAGGAACCAGCGCGCCTTTCCGAGGCCCTCCAGAGGTAGAAGCTCCCAACGCTTCACTCCCTATAGGAGTCGCTACCAGGCACCTCGTCCTCAGGCCAGGAACCAGTCCTTTCGGACCAAGAGGCATAAGAGGGGAGCCGGCTCGGGTTCAGGTCCCGGCCGCGCCTCCCAATGAGAATCAGCTGATCCATCCGGGGGACGGAGCCATAGGGGGCAGGTTAACCCTCTTCTACCCCAGATGGGTTGAGATTACGTCGGACCAGTGGGTCCTCGCCATCATCCGAGAGGGGTATTATCTGGACTTCCATCACATCCCTCCAGACAGGTTTGTGGAATCCCCGTGTCCAATCCACAAGAAGGTAGCATTGGAAGCTACCCTGGCGAGGCTCCTGTCCTTGAAAGCCATAATCCCAGTACCTGCATGGGAAATGGATTCTGGGCATTATTCCATTTATTCATGGTACCCAAGAAAGAGGGTACTTTCCGGCCCGTATTGGACCTCAAGTCAGTCAACCGATACTTAAGGGTCCTGAGGTTTCGCATGGAAACTCTGCGCTCAGTCAAGACCGCAGTACAGCCAGGGGAGTTCCTCAAGGCCTTAGACTTATCAGAAACCTACCTGCATATCCCGATCCATCAGGATCATCAGCGCTACCTACGCTTCAAGGTTCTGGGCGACACTTCCAATTCCGGGCTTTGCCCTTCGGGTTAGCCACGGCGCCTTGGACCTTCACCAAGGTGATCGTAGTGGTGGCAGTGGCGCTCCGACGGGAAGGAATCCTTGTCCATCCCTACCTAGACGATTGGCTGATCAGGGCGAAATCACGAGAGGAGAGCCATCGGGTAACCAACCGAGTGATCGCTCTTCTGGAAAGCCTGGGATGGGTAGTCAACCTAAACAAGAGTTGCCTACAGCCTTCCCAATCACTGGAATACCTGGGAGTCCAGTTCGACACCCAGGCAGACAAAGTCAGTCTCACCACCAAGAGAAGGTTAAAACTTCAGACGCGTCTACGGTCCTTGATGGGAGCCAGCCGGCCCATAGCTTGGGATTATCTGCAGGTTCTCGGTCTCATGGCATCCACCCTGGAAGTGGTACCCTGGGCAAGAGCCCATATGAGACCTCTACAACGCTCCCTGCTCTCTCGATGGAGCCCCCGCTTCCGGAATTACTCCGTGCATCTACCTCTACCAGCCAGAGTGCGGACCCAGCTACGGTGGTGGTTGCAGTCCAACCACACGAGCAGGGGGTCCAAGATGTCCTCCCCCACGTGGATTCTGCTCACCACAGATGCCAGCCTGAGCGGATGGGGAGCACGCTGCAAAGAACTCACCGCCCAAGGGCGGTGGAACAGAGAAGAGTCAGGGTGGAACATCAACCGTCTAGAAGCACGGGCAGTGCGGTTAGCCTGCCTGCAATTTGCTCACAGACTGCGGAACAGGGCAGTCAGAGTGATGTCCGACAACGCCACCACGGTGGCATACATCAACCGTCAGGGCGGAACCAGAAGCCGACAGGTGTCCCTAGAGATAGCCCCGCTGATGGCTTGGGCAGAGGCGAATCTCCAGGACATCTCCGCCGTCCACATTGCCGGAAGGGACAACACCGCGGCAGACTTCCTCAGCAGGGAAAGCCTAAATCCGGGAGAATGGCAGCTGTCCCCCACAGCCTTCCAGATGATTGTGGATCAGTGGGGGATTCCGGCCATGGACCTACTAGCGGACAGGTCCAATGCTCAAGTACCCAGATACTTCAGCCGCAACCGAGATCCATTCTCTCACAGGATCGATGCCCTGGTTCAGCCATGGCCTCCAGGGACTCTGCTATACGCCTTTCCTCTGTGGCCCCTGCTGGGCGCCCTTATATACAAGATTCAGAATCACAAGGGCCTAGTTCTTCTAGTGGCACCAGACTGGCCAAGAAGACCCTGGTATGCGGACATGAGAAGACTACTGGCAGGGGAGCCCCTTCCCCTGCCTCCTCTCAGGGACCTGCTACGTCAAGGTCCCATCCTCCACGAGGATCCGGCTCAATTCTCTCTTACGGTCTGGCCATTGAGAGGTCTAGGCTGAAGAAAAGAGGTTACTTGGAGCCGGTGATAGATACACTCCTCCGAGCTCGCAAGTTTTCCACATCCCTCACCTACGTAAGGATCTGGAGAGTGTTTGAAGCCTGGTGCGACACTCATGGCACCAATCCACATGCGACCACAATCCCTATTGTTTTGGATTTCCTGCAGGATGGGCTTCAGAAGGGTCTCTCCCTCAGCTCCATTAAGGTCCAAGTGGCTGCGCTGTCTTGCTACGGTCCCCGGAGGGATGGCAAGACTATTGCCACGCACCCAGATGTTTCCCGCTTCCTGAAAGGAGTCAAGCACATTCGTCCGCCACTGAAGTGGCCAGTGCCCCTGTGGAACCTCAACATAGTTTTGGATTTCCTCGCGGGATCCACCTTCAGACCCCTTCGGGGCCTGTCTCTCTGTTCTCTCACTTTGAAGATGGTGTTCCTGCTGGCAGTGTGTTCAGCACGCCGCATTTCGGAACTACAAGCGCTGTCCTGCCGGGATTCCTTTCTCAGAATCATTCCAGAGGCTATCCATCTTCACACGGTTTCCTCCTTCTTGCCTAAGGTAGTCTCACAATTTCACCTCAACCAAACCATATCCTTGCCAACCACGGCGGGTTTGAAGAAATCAGAAGAAGGGCGTTTGCTATGCCATCTCGACATCGGCAGATTGCTGCCCAGATATCTGGAAATGACAGAAGCAGTATGAAAGACGGACCATCTGTTCGTCCTTCACAGCGGGAAGAAACAAGGAGAAGTGGCCTCTCGGTCCACCATCGTCCGCTGGATTAAAGAAGTTATCAGAGCGGCTTACGTAGAGGCCGGGAAGTCACCACCTCTACAAGTCAAGGCTCATTCTACCAGAGCCCAAGCAGCATCTTGGGCAGAATCTAGGATGCTGTTACCCGCAGAAATATGTAAAGCGGCGACATGGTCCTCCCTCCATACCTTCTCCAGGTTTTATCGTCTGGATGTCCAGGCCAGGGAAGACACAGCATTTGCGAGGGCGGTCCTACGCGGTCCTCAGGCAGCCTCCCGCCCACTTCGGGAGTAGCTTTTGTACATCCCACTTGTTCTGAGTCCATCTGGCTACACGCTAGGAAATGTTGAGATTACTTACCTGATAATCTCGTTTTCCTTAGTGTAGACAGATGGACTCAGCATCCCGCCCGGCTGCCGGTATACATGGGTTTCACCGATTCAAGGTAGGCCATGTCATTTTCTTACATAAGAGCGTCCCCTTTGCCAGGTGTCGATGCCTTCTGGTTGGGAACGCTGGCGGTCTCCAGCTACTATCAATCAGTCAGGGGAATCCTGTTTCACTAATTTATTGATCGTCAGTACACATACATCTATAACAGCTTTTGCAAGGAAGATTACTGAATGGCTTCACTTCCTGTGGGGGTATATGTACCCGTGCTGACGTCAGATCCGTCTCCAACTGCTAGCACGAGCACACTATACCCACTTTTTCTGAGTCCATCTGTCTACACTAAGGAAAACGAGATTATCAGGTAAGTAATCTCAACATTATCAGTTCTTACCAGTTTTGACACGTTACTCCCCATGCTTAAGCTGTATCCAAGTTTTTCTCTCCCCCTATTCTATGTAAGACAACTTTGTCACTGTTTTTATGGTTGCAATGTAAACCGGAGTGATAATTAACTCTGTTATTTGAACTTCGGTATAGAAAAGTTATAAATAAATAAATAAAATAAATAAGGTTAGGGCTCATTCCACTAGGGCTCAGGCAGTATCATGAGCAGAAGTTAGATTGTTGTCTCCCGTTGACATTTTCCCAGCTGCGAAGTGGTCTTCCTTATGCACTTTTTCCAGGTATTATCGTCTGGATGTGCAGGCCCAAGAGGATGCAGCCTTTGCATGTGTGGTTTTGACTGGATCGCGGGCAGACTCCTGCCCTATTCGGGAGTAGCTTGGGTACATCCCACTGGTTCTGGATTCATCTGACTAGACACCAAGAAATGAGAAATTACTACTTACCTGCTAATTTCATTTTCTTTAGGCTAGTCAAATCCAGCTTCCTGCCCTTGGCTGCCGAATGATTGTGCTATGGTCCTCCTGTGTGGCTACATGTTCCAGGGGTTATTAGTAAGTTAGTCCAGTCCCTAGACTAGTGTTGATGTATTCTTTGTCTGAGCTCAGTGTTTCCTGTCGGCTGAGTACTGAAATGGTTATTTGTTATTAATCAAGTTTTGGCTAGTTTGTCCACAGTTGGCTTTTGAAGAGAATACTGGCAGGCTGATGTCACTGCAGGGGTATATATAAAGTGGTGTCAGCTTTTCTCAATCTCCATCTGCTGGTAGAGGTGCATAACTCACTGGTTCTGAATTCATCTGACTATCCTAAAGAAAAGGAAATATCATGTAAGTAGTAATTTCTTATTTTCACTTTGAGACAGCCCTTATTTTTTTCAATTATTGGTCAGATCTCCTAAGCTAGTTTGTATGTATTGTATCCACTTAAAAATAAAAATTGAATGTTTTGGTAGGATAGAGGATAGAATGCCCAAAATGGCGGAAGAGGTGATGTCCTTTCCTCCCACAGAGTGCAATTGTGATATCATGGTAGCATTCAGGGCATTTCTTTTCTTATCTGACCTTTGCAGTTCCTCCGTTAACCAGAGCAGCACAGCCCAGAACTGTATAACTCTCCTCCTGGATGTGATTAAGTCAGCGGTCAGGTTTCAGAAGACTGTTTCCGAGGCCTGGCTTAAGGTAATCATGACTGGGCCATCAAATTAGATGGCTATCTCTCCCACTTCTGGTAACTCTCACCTCATTCTGGACCAAAGATAATATTGGGGTTTAATTTGTTGGAGAATGGCCTGGAAAACAATTCTGCCACTTTTCAGACAAGTCGGTATAACACAAATCTTCTTTAACACAGTAGATCAATCACACACAAAAGAAGAGCTTATTTTTTATAATTGTTTTTTCAACATTTTATTTATGCCACCGCATATTAGACACCTATCTAGACAATTAAAATCTATCTAGCTCACACACACACCCTCATACATTCAACACACATTTCACTTAAAACCAAGTAGATGCACATTTCAGACTTATCATCATTTTTATAACGTTTAAAGCAATATGAGTTAATAATTCATAATCAGTTCAAATATGTCATCCATGAAACGAATCCTACATAAATTTATCCAAAAAGCACATGATATTCAAAACCTTATCCCAAAAGGCACGAAATATTCAAAAGACGAGTCCAACAAAGATCTTTGTTTCACCCTCTTATCCTGAGGGCTTCCTCAGGGACTGACTTAAGATGGAATAATCTTCAATAATTGGAATCTTCAATAAGATCACTTCAACAAGATCAAATTGATCATACTACTTGTTTCACCATTTTAACTTCTCCAACCACTGAAACGACTATGTTCTTAATTATCAATTTCAACGAGCAACAAGATGCTTCACCCTGATTCAGGTAATCATAAGAGTATGCCCATGGAGTACGTCAGTTTGGGATGGTGAATTAACATTGAGACACTGGAATACTCAAGACACTTGTGAAGTCGGTGAATTAGCCGTAATTTCTGTAAAATATCTTTTTCATCGTTTGCGATGTTCGTGCAATATGTTGGTATTTATGGACACCTGATAATGGAGTGATAGTACTATAGGAGATCCTATGAGAATAGTTTGCTATCTTATGTGGTATTTGTGTATTCCATTTTGTGAAGGAATTCATATGAGGCATACTCTTATGATTACCCGAATCAGGGTGAAGCATCTTGTTGCTCGTTGAAGACCACTATCTTGGTAACAGGGTCCGCTGCTTGAAGGGATGTGCAGAATCGCAAGTTGGAGCTTCACCTCAAGAGAATCTTTGAAGTCTCAGCCCTGGGCATAAGGGCAGCAGTTTTATGCAGAGGGCATGTTTGCATTGGGTCCAGCAATTACAGGAGATTCATGCTACGTCGAAGGCAGCAACGCAGAAGGCCAAGCAATTGAAAGTGGCTGTGGCATATGGAGTAGATGCCTTGTATGACCTGATTAGGACATCTTCCAGGATTTATTTATTTTATATGCCATTGTTCTATATAAAAAATACAATCATGAGTGGGTGCTGTTGAGCCACGCTGCAATATGGCCGCCTGATCTGCCCTCTCCGCGATCCCTCACAGCTATATAGGCAAATTTGGCAGCAAATTCGATCCTGATTACACTAGGTTTGCAAGACCTTACCACTGGAATTGCTCAGATGACTTCCCGTAAGCGAACAACCGATTTAAAGCAGTTCTCTTTTAGTAAAAATGCTGAGGAGCTGCTACAGGCTGGAGACTATCAGGCCTTAAAGCCTACGGACCACGCGGACACCATGGCGGGTCTGAACGAACTTCCTGCAGGCATGCCCGACCAGAATTCGTAGGGCTTATACCCGGACCTTCCGACTCGGTCTGAAATTCAGCACTGATTTATGGTACTTCGGGAGGATCTTAAGTCCCACAAAGCAGAATTGATGGTGTCTATCACCGAAATGAAAGAAGATATCAATTCTATGGGGCACCGGGTGGATGAACTAGACTTACGGGCCAACAATCAGAGCCATTTGGTGGAAACCTTAATTTATCAAAATAAAAAATTTACTTTGGAGCTAGAAGCCCTCGCTGACAAGGTTGAGGATATTGAAAACCGCTCGAGGTGTACGAACCTCCGGATCCGGGGTGTACCGGAGACCAAGCAATTTCAGGACTGCATGCTAACTGTAACCTCAATGTGTAAGCATCTGCTAACTGCCGCGCTACAGCTTCGGAGAACAACATGGAAGAAATCAAGAATGATTTGGAAAGACCCCATCTTGCGTTGGGACCTAGAAGAGATAATCAACCGCGGGACATAATTGTAAAATTCCATCATTTCAAAGTCAAGGAAGAAGTCATCAAGGCTGTGTGTTTAAATCCTGAATGGCGCTGGCAGGACCTTCATGTCTCACTATACAATGACCTGGCCCCTTCAACGCTACAAAAAAGATTTAAATTGCGTGACATGACTATAGCTCTAAGGAATGCGGAGATCTGATATAGATGGGCTTTCCCTTTTGCTCTCATCTTTCAACGAAAAGGTATCTCTTATTGGGTGAAAACCTTGGCGGATGCTGTGGACTGTTTTCAACAGCCAGGAATCAAGGCCACCTTTGCTACACAGGTCAAACCGACATCAGCGATTCCTCCCGATGCGACCCCAAGATGTCATCGGCCAGGCCTCGGGAGAGGACGACTAGCAGACAACGGTCCCAAATCGGAGAGCTGCACGCTGACGAGGGCTGATTTCTTGGCGCCAAGCCAATAACTCAAGTTCTCACTGGGATCGGGACAGTGTGTAAGACCTTAGCAGTCATGATCTGCTCTAGTGGGCAGCGAGTTATACTTTCAGAATTTGCTTAAGAATGAAAAATGTTTTTCATGCCTATTTTTATCTTATCTCAACGGAGAGGGGAAGCGGGTAGACTACGGTCAGTAGTGATGTGCCTCAGGGACCCCCAGAATTTAGATTCACGTAGGGATGGCAAATCCTTCTTTAGTTGGGTATAAGGGCTGGCGGAGTTCACATTGTTTGTTTTTTATTTTCTCAGATTCATGAGATTTTTGTTCTTACTTTATATGTTATGATATATGCACATGTCTGGATAAAGATATTAGCCTCAGGTACTGAGCCCATCATGGAAGTATCACTTGAAAGACTATCTCTCTTTACTAAGAAATATGGTTAAAATCATTTCTCTTAATGTAAAAGGCCTTAACACCTATAGGAAGCGCTTTCTCCTCAGAAGGGAACTAATGAAGCTTAAAGCTGATGTTGCTTTTATTCAGGAAATCCACCTGAAACGTAAACATCATCATCTTTTAGCTCGTAAGGAATATCCACATGTCTTCTTGGCTACCAGCGGGAACGCTAATAAATATGCAGGTATGGGCATTCTCATATCTGCCCAGTTAGTATTTGATCTCTTCGTTCAAATTCTGGACCCTTCAGACAGATATGCCCTGCTAAAAATCCAAATAGGATCCCAAATATACACCTTGATTTCTATATACGCCCCAAACCGGGATCAGGAAGCTTTTTTGCAGGAACTTCAGAGCACCCTGCTAAAATATGCAGAAGGAGCTCTAATTATGGGGGGCAATTTTAATATTACACTATGCTAAGCTATGGATACTTCCAGTGGTCAGGCTTCCACAGCCAAACATAGTCGTCTTAAGCTGAAAGGTATTATGGATGACTGGCAGCTGGTTGACGTATGGAGGATCTGGTACCCTCAATCCCGTACTTATACTTTTTATTCAGCTCCTCACTCTAGCTATTCCTGTATCGACTACCTGCTGGTTGATAAACTATTATGTAATCAGGTCCATAGAGTCGACATCGAAGCTAACACATGGTCCGATCATGCACCAGTAAGCTTGGAGGTTGAGATGGGAGTAAGGGATTTCAGTGACAGTTTCTGGAAGTTAAATGAGTCCCTCTTACAGGATGACCAGTTTACTCACACATTAGATACTCAGATACAAGAGTATTTCTTATTAAACACTAATCCCTCAATTTCACCCAGTAACCTGTGGAATTGTTCCAAGGCCGTAGTGAGGGGGATTACTCATTTCCAGGGCCACAGCATGCAAACGCCAACAAAACCAACTAAGAGCGGCATTGCTTGCCAAGATGAATCAATTAACCAAGGAGCATATGAGAACCCAATCCAGTCGTTGCTATAATAAGCTTTTAGCACATAAATCTGAACTCAATCAATTGGATAATACACTAATACTCCATACCCTGGAACTTACTAAGCAAACATATTATGAGGGGGGGGATAAAGCGGGGCGTCTTCTTGCTAGACAACTACGTGCTTGGATTTCCCAGAACAACGTTTCCAAGATCAAAGGTCCCACTGGAACCATGATAACTGATTCTCAGGGAATCCGTGAGGCCTTCTCACTCTTTTATCAGAAGCTTTATAGCATGGAAGAGAATATCCAATCTCCCCAAATAAAGGACTATTTACAGTCGGTCACTCTACCAAGTCTCACACCTGAACAATGCCTAGCTCTCGAATCACCGATCACTGCTGGCGAAGTATTATCTGTTATTAAGTCACTAAAGATTAGAACATAAGAACATGCCATACTGGGTCAGACCAAGGGTCCATCAAGTACAGCATCCTGTTTCCAACAGTGGCCAATCCAGGCCATAAGAACCTGGCAAGTACCCAAAAACTAAGTCTATTCCATGTTACCGTTGCTAGTAATAGCAGTGGCTATTTTCTAAGTCAACTTAATTAATAGCAGCTAATGGACTTCTCCTCCAAGAACTTATCCAATCCTTTTTTAAACACAGCTATACTAACTGCACTAACCACATCCTCTGGCAACAAATTCCAGAGTTTAATTGTGCGTTGAGTAAAAAAGAACTTTCTCTGATTAGTTTTAAATGTGCCACGCGCTAACTTCATGGAGTGCCCCCTAGTATTTCTATTATCTGAAAAAGTAAATAACCGATTCACATCTACCCGTTCTAGACCTCTCATGATTTGAAACACCTCTATCATATCCCCCTTCAGTCGTCTCTTCTCCAGGCTGAAAAGTCCTAACCTCTTTAGTCTTTCCACATAGGGGAGCTGTTCCATTCCCCTTATCATTTTGGTAGCCCTTTTCTGTACCTTCTCCATCGCAATTATATCTTTTTTGAGATGCGGCGACCAGAATTGTACACAGTATTTAAGGTGTGGTCTCACCATGGAGCGATACAGAGGCATTATGACATTTTCTGTTTTATTCACCATTCCCTTTCTAATAATTCCCAACATTCTGTTTGCTTTTTTGACTGCCGCAGCACACTGAACAGACAATTTCAATGTGTTATCCACTATGACGCCTAGATCTCTTTCTTGGGTAGTAACACCTAATATGGAACCTAACATTGTATAACTATAGCATGGGTTATTTTTCCCTATATGCATCACCTTGCACTTATCCACATTAAATTTCATCTGCCACTTTGATGCCCAATTTTCCAGTCTCACAAGGTCTTCCTGCAATTTATCATAATCTGCTTGTGATTTAACTACTCTGAACAATTTTGTATCATCTGCAAATTTGATTATCTCACTTGTCGTATTTCTTTCCAGATCATTTATAAATATATTGAAAAGTAAGGATCCCAATAGAGATCCCTGAGGCACTCCACTGTCCACTCCCTTCCACTGAGAAAATTGTCCATTTAATCCTACTCTCTGTTTCCTGTCTTTTAGCCAGTTTGCAGTCCACGAAAGGACATCGCCACCTATCCCATGACTATTTACTTTTCCTAGAAGCCTCTCATGAGGAACTTTGTCAAATGCCTTCTGAAAATCCAAGTATACTACATCTACTGGTTCACCTTTATCCACATGTTTATTAACTCCTTCAAAAAAGTGAAGCAGATTTGTGAGGCAAGACTTGCCTTGGGTAAAGCCATGCTGACTTTGTTCCATTAAACCAGGTCTTTCTATATGTTCTGTGATTTTGATGTTTAGAACACCTTCCACTATTTTTCCTGGCACTGAAGTCAGGCTAACCGGTCTGTAGTTTCCCGGATCGCCCCTGGAGCCCTTTTTAAATATTGGGGTTACATTTGCTATCCTCCAGTCTTCAGGTAAAATGGATGATTTTAATGATAGGTTACAAATTTTTACTAATAGGTCTGAAATTTCACTTTTTAGTTCCTTCAGAACTCTGGGGTGTATACCATCCGGTCCAGGTGATTTACTACTCTTCAGTTTGTCAATCAGGTCTACCACATCTTCTAGGTTCACTGTGATTTGATTCAGTCCCTCTGAATCATTACCCATGAAAACCTTCTCCAGTACGGGTACCTCCCCAACATCCTCTTCTGTAAACACCGAAGCAAAGAAATCATTTAATCTTTCCGCAATGGCCTTATCTTCTCTAAGTGCCCCTTTAACCCCTCGATAATCTAACGGTCCAACTGACTCCCTCACAGGCTTTCTGCTTTGGATATATTTAAAAAAGTTTTTACTGTGAGTTTTTTGCCTCTACGGCCAACTTCTTTTCAAATTTTCTTAGCCTGTCTTATCAATGTCTTACATTTAACTTGCCAACGTTTATGCATTATCCTACTTTCTTCTGTTGGATCCTTCTTCCAATTTTTGAATGAAGATCTTTTGGCTAAAATAGCTTCTTTCACCTCCTCTTTTAACCATGCCCCAATCATCCCAGCTTCACGAAGACTATTGAAATATTGGGCAAGCGGCTCTGCTAAAGTATGTGCAAATTTTTTATAGTAAGGGATTTAACTGGGTCAGTTAATATAAGGAGAACATCGTCCGCAAATAAGGATAGTTTATATTGCCTTGTACCCATTGAAACTCCCTTAATATCTGAGGCTAATCGAATTTTGGATGTTAGGGGTCCTAAGAACAGGGCAAAGAGCAAAGGCGATAGAGGACTCCTTTGTCTAGTGCCACAACTTATGTCAAATGCCTGCCCGTACCCATTATTGGCCTTTACCCTAGCTTGGGGATGGCTGTACACACCACTTCTTACCAAGATTACCGTAGACCTGAGCAGATGGAGCAAGGAAGCCTTCTCCTGGCTAGGCCGGATAGCTATCATTAAAATGTCAGTATTTCCTAAATTTTTGTATTTATTTTCCTCACTGCCGATATTTATTCCCTCATCTATCTTACGAACCTGGCAGAAAAATTTTTTCGATTTCATTTGGAGGCGGAGACCCCCCGAGAATAGCCAGACAGGTGCTTTATTTACCAAAGTCCCTGGGTGGAATGGCGGTACCAAATCTTACCTGGTATTATGGTGCTTCACAGTTGCGGGCTATGATAGATTTTCATCGCCTCAAAGCTCAGAAGCAATGGGTTCAAATTGAGCAGTTTATCGTGGGACCTATGGAACTGACTGCTATGATGTGACAACCTCGTGTCACTTGGCGCCCAGTTCGTAAAATTCCTTGGTTGCTGAATGTCACATTACGTACATGGGCAAACCATAGACAACGACTGGTTGGGAAATATCAATATTATTATCAGTCCTCTATTTTGACCACGAACCAGCCTGTTATGGGATATCAAACTCAACGGCTGCGTGGAGAGCGGAGGGACTTACTTCCATTGGGCAATTGCTAACTCAGGGTAATCTCATTCCCAGGGTCGACTTCTTTGAAACTTATCACCTTGACCACCGAGATTTTTTTAGCTTATGCACAGGTATCTCACTTTGTGCGAAGCTTGCAACATGCCCAGTAGTTACGACCGGGCCGGTCAATGTTGGAGTCATATCTTCATCATAGTGATGGACTCAAGGGAGCTCTTTCTAAATTATATCAATTGTTAATTCCGATTCCAACTGAACCATGCAGGTTCGTCGTTCAATGGGAATCTGATTTGGGTAAATCACTGGGTAACAAAACCTGGGGGGAAATTTTTTTGCAAGCCTGACGCAGCTCTATCTCAGCCCGTTTACAAGAGACCTGCCTTAAGATGATATATAGGTGGTTTCCCTATACGAACAAGGATCAGTCCAGAGAAGTGGGTTGTGTATCCCTACCAGCAGGTGGAGTCAGAGAACAATTAGAACTTTGGGCACTGCTACATAACTGAGAGTGCCACCTGCAGTCCCTCAGTATTTCTCTGACTCCAGCAGGTAGAGATGAACCTGCAGTCTTAGTTAGGTTTTTTGTTAGTTTAGCTTGCGGTTTTTTTTTTCAGTCGGGTTGCTTCCTGAAGTGTTAGGCAGCTTCGTGAGCCATCCCTCAGTTGAAGCCGGGCGTCCGGGGGGTTGGACACCCCTGTCTGTGTCTTGCCTGCATCCACTCGGGTGGTGCAGTTCAGGGGCTCCTGGCTCTCACCCCCGAGGCTGCGTTGAAGCTGCTCCCTTGACCCCTGCACTTTGGACTCAGTAAAATTTTCTGTAAAAAAAAACAAACAAACAAAAAAAAACCGGGTTTGCTTTCTGCTTTCAGTCCGGCTGAGGTAAGTAAGGAATCTGTTGCAGGGGGGCTGTCCTTGCGGCTGGTCAGGGAGTGTGCCAGCTTCCTTTCTTTGGATATCCCTCAGCCTCCAGGGCTCCAGGTGGCTTCAGGAGGGAGGGGGTGAGTGATATTTATTTTACCTTGCTGTTGGCGTAGCTCGGCGCGAACAGCAAAATGGCGGGGCGGTAACAGGCAGGCCTGCTGTTTTTTCTTCACTCAGCCGGCAACGCGCGCTTTTGGCGTTCGGCCCTTCCCCCCGCTCAGCCTAGAGACCGTGCGGTGGCGCGGTCCTTGTAGAATTTGTTTTTCCTTCGCTGGTGGCGTCAATCCTGGCCTCCATTCTCCTCTCTCAGCCTTATCACCGCGTGGCTGCCCGGTGATTGAGGCCCCGCTCCAAATCAGCTGCCTGTCGCTCGTGTGGGGCACACGGACAGTCATTGGAGGCCTCCATCTGCCCGGACTGCGCGCTGGGATGGAGGAATCATCGGGGCCGGTGTCCCTTCCCCATGGGGGAGGTGCCTTTCGCCACGAGTTGCTCGGGGGGGATCCCCTCCTGTTTTGGCACCCATGGGGGAGGATGTCTCTGTGAGGGCAGCTGAAGCGGATGAGCTTGACCCCTTGGAGAGGGAGGGGGACCTGGATGGGGTTTCCCTTGAGTTTATCTTCCTCAGGCACCAGGCTTTCCTTGCCAGGAAGCAGGAGGTGCTTAAGAAGTCCGGCCAGCTGCTTGTTCTCGTGGAACAATATGTGAAGAGACGTTGACCCACGGAACAGCTCTCTAGCGGGATAGATGATGGTTCCCAGAAGCCAACAGGGTCTAGCCCTGGCGTCTGCCTCAGAGTCCTAATCTGGGGGACATCGTTCCGGCGGACACGGATGTGGATGATCTACCGTCCGCGGAGGGCGATGATCCCCATGTGGTTCGTCTTTTTAAGCGAGATGAATTGTGGCCACTTAGTCCCCAGGTATTCGAGTTAATCCGGTTCTCGATGGCATACGTGGGCCAACCACGTCTTTCCCGCTGCCTAAGAAGGTCCACAAGCTGATGACCTGCGAATGGGATTCTCCGGACTCTGGACTGAAGGTAGGCAGAGCTATGGCAAAGCTGTACCCTCTTTCAGCGGATGTTTTGGAGCTGAAGATTCTGAAGGTGGATGCGGCGGTATCGGCAGTGACTAAGAAGACCACTATTCCGGCGGCGGGGGCTGCTGCCTTGAAAGACAGGCAGGACCACAAGCTGGAGATCCAGTTAAAGCGAGTCTTTGAAGTGTCAGCTTTGAGTCTTCGGGCAGCGATTTGCGCTAGCCTAAGACAGAGGGCGTGTCTGTGTTGGGTTCAAGACTCTAACGCCAGTTCAGCTGCCGGTGGTACTGCCGTCTTGGAGGGTGCCTGTTTGGAGGCGGGCATTGCATATGTGGCAGATGCGCTTTACGACCTGGTGCGAAGCATGATTTCTGTGGTGGCGGCTCGTCACCTGCTTTGGCTGCGCAATTGGTCAGCAGATTTGTCCTCTGAATCTCAGCTGTGTAACCTCCCATTCCAGAGTAAACTCCTGTTCAAGGAGGAACTTGCTCAGTTGGTGCAACTGCTCAGAGAATCCAAGGGCAATAAGTTGCCGGAAGATAGGAGGTCCACCAGGAAGATTTTTCCTTCTAGGACTCGTTTTCGAGATTCACGCTGTTTTCGATCTGGCAGGTATTCCTTGTCGTCCACGCCCAAACAGGCTCCAGGTCGCCAGCAGTCCTTTCAAGGTGGTGGTCGCCCCGATCGGGACTAGAGTCATCTCGGGACAGGAGGCAGTAAGACCTCCCAATGAAGCCACGAGTCCCCATTCCGTCTTTGAAGCTGTCGGAGGCAGATTATCCAACTTTTATACGGAGTGGGCAAGGATTACCTCAGACCGCTGGGGAGGTGATCAGAGATGGATACGCTCTGGAGTTCTCCCGTCCCGTGCAGGAGGTGTTTGTGGAGACCCACCTGGCCTCGCGCATCAAGCAGGATGTGGTCCACAGACCCTGCGGTGCCTCATTGATCTCCAGGTCATTGTCCCAGTGCCTGATGTCGAACAGGGCTGGGGATGTTACTCGTTTTACTTTGTGATTCCCAAGAAGGAGGACACGTTCCGTCCCATCCTCGATCTCCAGAAGGGGAACAGTTGTCTTCGAATACCTCGTTTTCGCATGGAGACACTGCGGACGGTAATGGTGGCTGTCTGAATATGGGAGGTCCTAGCATCTCTGGATCTCACGGAAGCATATCTACATATTCCAATCCGGCTGAGTCACCAGAGGTTTCCCCGCTTCAAGGTTTTGGGGCAACACTTCCGGTTTCGAGCCCTTCCCTTTGCTCTCGCATTGGCTCCCCGAACATTCACCAAAGTTCTGGTGTTGGTAGCAGCCTTCCTTCGCAAGGAAGGGATTCTCGTCCATCCGTACCTGGACGACTGGCTGATTCACGCCAAGTCACGGGAGGACTGCGAAAGATCAGTTCGGATGGTAATGTTCTCCTTACAGTCTCTTGGGTGGGTCATCAAGGTGCAGAAGTGTTACCTGGAACACACACAGATCGATACCTTACACGGTGGAGTCTTTCTGGTGTCGGTTTGCGTGCCGAATTTGCAAAGCCAGATCCGGGCGCTTCTGCTCAGGAAATGTCTCACTCTGGCATCATCTGCAAATGCTGGGCTCCATGGCTTCCACCTTGGTCTTGGTCCCATAGGTGTTCGCTCACTTGCAGATGTTGCAGCGTTCTTTGTTGTCACGATGGAGTCCGGTGTCTGAACAGTTCCACCCCCGTTGGCCCTGCTTCCCCGCGTTCAGACTCAGTCTGTCGTGGTGGCTTTTGCGCAACAATCTGTAAAGGGGGTTGGACTTGGATCCCGTCAAATTGGCTGCCTTTCCGGTTGGGGAGCAGTGTTCGCGACAAATCTGCTTAAGGTCTTTGGTCTCCAACGGAAGGCTCATGGTCCATCAATCGGCTCGAGTCGGGAGCTGTCCGCCTTGCCCTGCAAGCTTTCCTACCCTGGATTCAGGGCAGAATGGTTCGAGTTTTCTCCGACAATGCGACGACGGTGGCTTACATCAACCATCAGGGTGGGACGAGAAGCCCTGCGGTAGCGCTCGAAACGCGTCTCCTGTTCGCCTGGGCAGAGCATCATCTCGGGGGAATTGCCGTGTCTCATGTTGCTGGAGTGGAGAACATGCAGGCAGATTTTCTCAGGAGACGACAACTCAACCCGGGAGAGTGGGAACTGTCTCCCGAAGCGTGGAACCTCATTTGCGCCAGGTGGGGCTTCCCACAGTTGGATCTGATGACAATGCGGGAGAATACGAAGACAGAACGTTTCTTCAGCCGTCGAAGAGAACAAGGCTCTGTGGGGCTCGACGCTCTGGTGTGCCCCTGGCCAACAGGGATTCTGTTGTATGCCTTTCCCCCCTGGCCTCTCATCGGCCGGATTCTCCTTCGTATAGAACTCCATCCAGGCAGGGTGGTTCTAGTGGCTTCAGAGTGGCCGCGTAGCCCATGGTTCGCGGATCTGATTCGCTTGACCCTGGAGGGTCCTTTGCAGCTGGCTCATCTCCAATGTCTACTTCGACAAGGTCCTATATTTTCGGATCAGGAGGATCGCTTCTTTCTCGCAGCTTGGCTTTTGAGAGGTGATGTTTATGCTTGAGCGGTTATTCCGAGCAGGTTATTCCCACTTTCCTGCAGGCGAGACGTCTGACCAATTCTATGACCTATGTAAGAGTCTGGAAGTTTTTTGAGGCGTCGTATCTCCAGCGTCTTTGTGATTCTTTAACGGTTGAGGTCCCTTTGGTTCTTGATTTTCTGCAACAGGGGCTCGCTAAGGGTTTAGCGTTCAATTCTCTTCGGGTTCAAGTTGCAGCCCTAGGTACCTTGCGGGGACAGTGTGCTGGCTGCTCGCTTGGAGCACAACCGGACGTTGTTCGGTGTCTCAAAGGGGTTTAGCATTTGCGGCCTCCGGTCCGTGCAGTGTGTCCGGATTGGAGTTTAAATCTCGTATTGCACGTGCTGTGTAGCGCTCCTTTCGATCCTCTCCGCAGGGCCTCCCTGAAGGATCTGATGTTGAGGACAGTGTTTTTAGTGGCCATTTGTTCGGCGAGTCGGATATCAGAATGGCAGGCCCTGTTGTGTCGGGACCCTTTTCTTGGGATCCACAACGATAGGGTGACTTTACTCATGGTGCCTTCCTTCGTTCCTAAGGTAGTTTCGGCCTTCCATGTCAATCAGATGGTGGATCTGCCGGGATTCCCTCAGTGGTCTTGGGGGTCGCCTCAGGACAAGGATCTTCATCTTTGGGATGTGCGCCGGGTCTTATTGCATTATCTGGAGGTTACCAATGACTTCCGACGTTCCGATCATTTGTTCATTCTTTTCGGGGGTGCAAAGAAAGGGGACATGGCATCTAAAGCGACCATTTCTCGATGGATTAAAGAGAATATTACTTCAGCATACTTGGTCCGCGGCCGCCAAGTGCCTTTGGGTCTCTAAGCACATTCCACCAGGGCTCAGGCTACTTCCTGGGCGGAGTGTCAGTTGCTATCACCTCAGGAGATCTGCCGGGCGGCGGTGTGGTCCTCTTTGCACACATTTACTAAGCATTACTGCTTGGACGTTAAGGCCTCTGAGGCGTCCTTCGGTGCAAGTGTTCTACGCGCGGGTCTTTCGGGTTCCCGCCCAGTGTAGGGTGGCTTGGGTACATCCCACTTCTCTGGACTGATCCTTGTACGTATAGGGAAAAGAAAATTGGTTCTTACTCGCTAATTTTCGTTCCTATAGTACCAAGGATCAGTCCAGAGGCCCACCCCTTATTTCAGTCACCGAAAGACTCTGTTGGCTACAATTTGCCTCATTTTTCATAGAGCTCCTTTTTTGCAGAATACGATTGTTGGAACAGTTTGTTTTTTTTCTAACGGTTTATTTACTCATGTTTCCTTGGGGCGAAGTGGGGTACAGTAGTTTTTGATCGCCCCTTCGCCTGTTAGTATTGGTTGTTTGGCTTGGGTACAGGTCAATACTGAGGGACTGCAGGTGGCACTCTCGTTATGTAGCAATGCCCAAAGTTCTAATTGTTCTCTGACTCCACCTGCTGGTAGGGATACACACAACCCACTTCTCTGGACTGATCCTTGGTACTATAGGAATGAAAATTAGCAGGTAAGAACCAATTTTCTTATATCACTCCATATAAGCTTCATCTATTTTACCCTCAATTATCAGGTCTTTGTTGGCGTAATTGTGGAGTACGAGGCACTTATATGCACATTTGGTGGGAATGTCCTTCGATCACACTTTTCTGGAATACTCTCTTTGAATGGCTTGGAGAGATTCTCCATATCCCAATTGATCCCTCAGTAGAGGTCGCACTGCTGCATGTCTTTCCTGACAATCTGGGTAAACTCTATCACAGATTTTGTATCCATGTATTCATTGCTGCTCGTGTATTGGTAGCCATTAAATGGAAGACGACCCAGCTGCCTCAGCTTAATGATGTCATTGCTAGGTTACATACTTACTACACACTAGCCTCTTTAACTGCAGTAAAATATCGCAATATGGCTTCCTTTCATAAGAATTGGAAACTTTTTTCAGATTGTATTGCCCAACAGTGATGCTTATCATATCTGGACCATACACGAACCTGTCCTTTGTTTATTTAGTATCTTCTTTATCTAGCTTATACCTTTTCTACATTATACAATGTGAAACGTATTTTCTTGCATATCATGAATCTGTTTTATATTGCTGTTTAAATACTCTCCGCTAAGGGAAGGGGAGGGAGGGGGGGATAATGGATATTCACAGTATGATACGTGTTATTCTGCTAAAACAGTATTGATTGTGTTATCTCATATATATACATTATCTGTGTTACTTATTCCACATGTGTTAAAAGTACAATAAACTTTAAGTACAAAAAAAATACTTTAAATACAACTTTAAATACAAAAAAATACAATCATGGCAGTTCATGGCAGTTCACTCTCAATGCAAATCCAGCATAACTCTCTGCTTCAACGGCAGGGGAGGAAGTTTAACACTACCATCTCGCCTCAAGGACAGTATTCTCCACATCAGATAGTCCGTGTCGAGACAGCTGGCGCTGACACCAGCCGAGGTAAGGCCTTGCTCTCCCACATACCCCGGCAGCTCACCACGCCGACAGTGAGGCACCTCCAGCCCTTATCCCCCCCATTAAGCACCCACACCAGCCCCACCCCCTGGTGCTTAACTGACTACCATAATTTACTCAGCAACACTCCAGCGAACCTCGCAGCTAGTACACCACCTCCAGACATTGCAATTGAAAATGCATCCAGCCACCACCATCCCAATCCTTCAACACCTTACACCCCTAACTGGATATCCAATCAGGCAAGCCCGACAACGCTCACTTATAACTCACTCCTATTCTAACTGCACCGATTACTCAACTCCTAGGTTTTACACTATTCACCCTAAGTCTTTTCAATGCTCAATCCCTCACCAAAAAATCCCTAATACTCAATGACTACCTCCTGGAAGCGAAACCAGACATATGTGCCATAACAGAAACATGGCTAAAACCCACAGATACCGCAATAATAAATCAACTTCCGACTCAGCAATACAACATCTTCTCCCGCCCCAGACTAAAAAAAAGAGGGGTAGGCATCCTTCTAGCAACAAAAAAAGACCTTTGTTTCAAGCAACACTCTGTCATATCGGAACCCAAACTGGAAATTGGCTTCTTCTCTTCAGATCAACTTCAAATCCTTTTAGTCTACGCCCCACCGGGGCTCTTAGAAACTAATACCTCGCCTATCATTGAGTTAATCACTACCACCATCAATTTGGACGCCCCAGCAATCATCCTGGGTGATTTCAACTTACACGCTGATGATCCGATTCCCTCAACCAGCTGCGAATCTTTCCTCCTGGCACTATCTGCCCTAGGTTTCAAACAGATAGTCAACAAACCTACACATAAAGCGGGCCACACGCTTGACCTAATCTTCGTCAATTCAGGCATCAAGCATCCCTCCCAGCCGAAATGCAAGAAGATTCCATGGTCAGATCATACCCTTATCACCACCAAGTTCACTATAAATAAAACAAGCCTGACACAAGAAACCCAACCCTCCTTCCAATATAGAAGATCGTGCTCTTTAGAAGAGCTCAGCAATCACATAATCCCACAACTCACTAACATAGATCTCACCAACCCCAACACAGCTCTACTATCTTGGAGCAAAATTACGGAATCCATAGCTAATAAGTTATGCCCCCTTACAACTAAAAAATCGAATACAAACCCGCACAAAAGACAACCTTGGTTTACCGATGAGCTTAGAAAATTGAAACATAGCTTAAGATAGAAGGAAAGTAATTGGCGTAAAGCCCCCTCCACGAGCACTCTCGGAGCGTACAAACAGGCACTCCACCAATACAAAACTTCCACTTCAAGATCTAAAAAGGACTTCTACGCGCGCAAGATCCACGATCTAATCTTCGATGCCAAAGCCCTATTCTCCTTTGTTTCCAACCTCACTCAACCCTCCTCACCAGTCATCCCTAGTTATCAGGCACAAGCTAAAGCCGAAGAACTGGCCCAGTATTTCCAGGACAAAATCAGCAGGCTAGTAACTCAGCTGCCCAACTCCACCACTCCTCTTCTGATCTCTTCACCACGAACAAACAACAAATCCTGGCACCTGGATGCATTCGAACTCACCTCAGCCAAAGAGATCCAATCAATCTTGAACAAAATGAAGCCCGCCTCTCACCCGGCAGACCATATTCCCTCCAAACTGCTATTGTCCATCTCGGAGGACATAGCACAAATGCTAGCAGACATCACTAACTGCTCTTTATCACAAGGCTACTACCCAGATGACCTAAAGATGGCTTCCCTCAAACCACTCCTAAAGAAGCCAAACTCAGACCCCAACGACCCAAACAACTTCCGACCAATCGCCAACTTACCACTCTTAGCTAAGATTATGGAAAAATTAGTCAACACGCAAATCTCAGATTACCTCGAAGACCACAAAATCCTCTTCCCCTCACAATACGGATTCCGCAAAGCGTCCAGCACAGAATCCCTCCTGGTATCACTGACAGACTACCTGATCCTGGGTCTTGACTAAGGTCATTCATTCCTACTGATCCTGTTGGACCTCTCAGCCGCATTCGATACCGTTAACCACGCAAACCTCATAAACCAACTCACATCCATTGGAATTGCAGGTACTGCCCTAACATGGCTCAAAACTTTTCTCAACAATAGAGGCTACAAAGTGAAAATCCACAATAAAGAATCCTCCCATCATGACGCGCCTATAGGAGTCCCACAGGGATCCTCCTTATCACCCACCTTGTTCAATATATACCTACTCCCGTTATGTCAGCTCTTAACAGATCTCAAACTCAAACACCTTATCTATGCAGACGATGTTCAGATAGTAATTCCTCTCAAAGAATCCCTCGCCAAAACCCTCGAATATTGGGAATCTTGCAGAACAAAAATTAATGACCTACTCTCCAGCCTTAATCTCATTCTAAATACCTCAAAAACCGAACTAATACTTATTACACCAGAAAACAATAACTTCTGCCACTCATCAAACATCCCTCTATCTTCTCAAGTCAGAGACCTAGGAGCCATAATCGACAATAAAATGAACCTGAAAGCTTTTGTAAACCGCACCACTAAGGACTGCTTTCACAAACTCCAAGTGTTGAAAAGGATAAAACCACTCTTCCATTTTCAGGACTTCAGAACTATACTACAAGCAATAATCTTCGCAAAATTAGATTACTGCAATGCCATTCTTCTGGGCCTTCCATCTTCATACACCAAACCCCTTCAGATGGTACAAAATACGGCTGCAAGAATTCTCACAAATACCAAAAGAAGAGACCACATATCACCAATACTAAAAAATCTTCACTGGCTCCCCATTAACTTCAGAATCATCTACAAGTCCATCACTATCATATACAAGTCCATCCCTCACCTTACAGCCCTGGACCTTCAACATCCGTTCAGCCTACACGTCTCTCACAGACCAACCAGAGAAGCCTACAGAGGATCCCTCCAAGTACTGAACACTAAATCCACCTGGCACACAACCTCAAGAGACCGGGCTTTCTCGACTGCAGGGCCCTCTCTCTGGAACTCCATCCCCACGAATCTACGCCAAGAACCCTGCTTACCAACATTCCGAAAACGACTGAAGACTTGGTTATTTAAGCAAGCCTTCCCAGACAACTCTTAACCTCCTCCAATTCCACCCAAACAATGTAGCCTCTTGGCACTGTATATATAATTAACTTATGTTAACCTATACTGCTCTTCTTGCCTTCTCCCAGTTCTTTTACCTTGTTCATTGTAACTGCAACCCTGATGCACCAGTTTATAGTTTTATTGTTATATGCACCCCCTGTTCAAATGTAAACCGGCATGATGTGATCTGTTCATGAATGCCGGTATAGAAAAAACCTAAATAAATAAATAAAAATAAATATTCAGCATCGCTCTCTGCTTCAATGGCAGGGGAGGAAATTTTGACAATTCACGCATATCCAGCATAGCCCTCTGCTTCAACGGCAGGGGAGCAAGTCTGATATTTCACTTCAATGCAAAGCCAGCATAGCTCTCTACTTCAACGGCAGGGAGGAAGTTTGACACTTCACGCATATCCAGCATAGTCATCTGCTTCAATGGCAGGGGAGCAAGGCTGATACTTCACTTTCAATACATAGCCAGCATGGCTCTCTGCTTCAATGACAGGGGAGAATGAAGAAAGGTTGATCTATATTCAGGCAACAATCAACAAGAACTGAATTACACAGTCTGAATAAACAGATAAGCATGGGTGTAGCTTGCTTATTGCAGTGGTTAATACCCCTAACTAAATTAAGCTATTTCACTTAGATGCAGTTCCAACACTGCTCTCTACATTAATGGTGGGGGTGGAAGGGAAATAGAATAAAAAAAGGTTACTAAGAGCCAAGAGAAACAGATAAGTATGTGAGAGAAAAAAGTGCGAAGGCTTGCTGGGCAGACTGGATGGGCCGTTTGGTCTTCTTTTGCCGTCATTTCTATGTTTCTATGGTGAAGCGGTGTTTGGGTGGATCCTTGGGTACTGTGGCAGATGGCCACGCCCACAGAGAGGAGCCCCGTGAGGAGCCACCGTGCTAGGCTAGACTCAGAATGCACAAACACAGATCTTTATTATACAGCTTGAAGAATAGCACCAGAGGTGGCAGTAGTGAGGCAGTCTGGTAGTAGCAGTCTCAGGGACCTCGGCAGAGGGAGCCCTTCTTACTCTGTTGGTAAAGGAAGGCTCCGAAGCAGGTTTCCCAGCAAGGAAGTACTGTGGATGAGATAGACTGAGAGTTAGAGTACTCACTAGGTGTTTGCTGTAGGTATGCGATTCCACCAGGTTGAAGATAGTGCAGGCACCAAGGCAAGGAGAGCAGGCCCTTGAGCGAGTACCTGTTCCCTGTAAGGCACCTGAAATAAAGCAGAGGCCCCCGAGGAGTGGGTACCCAGGTTAAGTTACCCTGAAGGGCAGAGAGAGAGCTTCCAGCGGCAGCACGGAAGCGGCAGAGTAGCGTAGACAGGAACAAATTCAAGTCCTTACTAATTCAATGAGCTAGCAAATTAGAATAGGTTATATACCCGGATGGCATGATGTCAGCAAGGGGGAATGCCCCCGAGGTTCGCACCAAGATTGGAATAAAGACGTGGGTGATGCGCGTGCACCCTAGTAGGTACCTGGGAGGAGCATGGCGGGAGGCTGCACCATAGCCGTTCCGGGGACGCCGGAGAGGTCGGCTTGTAGACGCAGCGGTAGCCATCTTTCCTAGGTAAGCAGGAGGAGCCATGAACAAGGTGAGGCAAACGGAGCGAAGCTGTCTAGTACTGACGGACGCAACAACAAGAATCAAAAACATTCATAAAAATGAAAACAATACATGTATACAAACTTGAAAACAGATTCTGCTCCATATAATCATTTCTCTTTATTTATCTCCCCTGTATGCCTTGATCATAATTTGTTTTGAAGGCAACTCTAAATAGCCACGTTTTTAATTCTTCCTTAAAGACTTTAAGATCCTTTTGTAGCCTCAAATTTTCAGGTTGGGTATTTTATAATTTAGGGCCTGCAATAGATAAAGCTCATTCTTTCACTTCAGACAAGTGGGCACTTGGTATTGATAGAACAGCAAATAAGCCCTTATTTGCTGATCTCAGATTTCTTTGGGGACTGTGTAGATACAATGCTACACCTAGCCATTCTGAGTTTTTGTTATGTTATCTTGTGAATTTTTAGTTAAAGCATTATACTGAATTCTTTACTTAATTGGCAACCAATGCAATGCCTTCGTGATCATATCTTTTACATTCTGATACTATTCAGCTGTTCGTTCTGCAGTAACTGAATGGGTCCTTAGTGTGGTAAATGGTAATCCCAACAGAAGAGCATTACAGTAATCATGATAGGTCTTTAAAATCATGAGAGTTCTAGAATGGGTAGATTTGAATCTATTATTTAGTCTTTCAGAGTAGGACTATGGGGCACTCCATGAAGTTAGCAAGTAGCACATTTAAAATTAATTGGAGAACATTTTTTTTCACTCGAAAGCACAATTAAGCTCTGGAATTTGTTGCCAGAGGATGTGGTTAATGCCGTTAGTGTAACTGGGTTTAAAAACGATTTGGATAAGTTCTTGGCGGAGAAGTCCATTCACTGCTATTAATCAAGTTGACATAGGGATTAGCCACTGCTATTACTGGCATCAGTAGCACGGGATCTACTTAATGTTTGGGTACTTGCCAGGTACTTGTAGCCTGGATTGGCCACTGTTGGAAACAGGATACTGGGCTTGATGGACCCTTGGTCTGACCCAGTATGGCAGATGGAGACAGAGAAAAACTCAAAGGGCGCCCTTACTTAACCTGGTGTGCCCACTGCATCCCTTCAGTCTTTCTCTGTCTCCAGCAGATGGAGGTGGTGCAAACCCTGCAGTCTTGCCCTGATTTAAGGGTTGAGACACTATCCCTTTAAAGCTATACATTTTTTTTTTTTTTTAATTTCTTGCTCTCATCTTGCACTCCTACAGCAAATCAAGCTACAAGAAAAAAAAAAGTTCCAGAAATCCTCCTGGGGGGTAGTTAGGTTCGAGTGAGCCATCCTCACTGGTAGAAGGCTCAGGAGCCGGGGTTGGTTACCCCAAGGGTGCTCCCCGCAGATAAGACACAGGAGAAGAAACTAGTGGTCCGGTCCCTCTTCTTCCTTGCGACCACGATTGAATTTTTACATTTAAAAAAAAAAAAAAACCAAACAAACAGTCTACCGATTTTCTTTTTCTTTAGCAGCTGCGCTTTAGATCGGGGGCCGTCTGGGCGTCTTTTAGAGCTTTGTTGGGCTCCCTGCCTCTCTTCCTCTGCAGCGTTGTCTCCACCCCTTGCTGATTTCATGCTGCGGCCATCTTACTGTATTGCCTGTGGGGAGTCTTCTTCCAGACTCTCCCACGCAGACTTTTGCCTGCAGTGTATTTCGGGGGGAAGGCAGCTCTTTTCAGGCTGCCAGCAGCCTTTCTAAGCCCCGAGGTGCAGTAAAAAGGACAGCACCTCGGGAAGCCCGGGCCGATCCGTTTCCCCTCAGTGTGGGAATGGTGGCCATTTTGAAAACATTTGCTGAAGCAGGGGCAGGGGAGCTCCCTTCCGATCTTTCCCCAGTGGATGCAAGCCCTGGGGATATTTTTGATCCAGACCAGGAGGTTTTGGAGGATGAACCCGATCCCCTGGTGGGGGAAGGAGCTGGTTCTTCGGATTCCTCCTTGGACTTTGTGCTGCTTATGCACAAAGCCTTTTTGGCTACTCACTCAGCAGAGAGGTACTCGTGTTTGTCATCTTGCTCAGCCCCCCAATAAGCTTGCCAAACATACAGAAGCTCCGGCATCTCTGCGGGTCGCCAAATTGCGTGGCTCGTCCATGGCAGGCATATCTTCCCCTTTGAATGGAACGGACAACGGGGCTGCAGACGCGCTGACTCCATCATTGCCCCCTTGGGGGCAGAGGAGGACCTAGTAAAGCAGTTCCTTCTAGATGGTGACCGCCCTAAAGTGGTCCACCTTTTCCACAGGGAAGAGTTAGAGCCGCTAATTTCTTCTGTTTTATCTGAACGTGAGGTGGATAATCCCCCAGGATACCCTTCCACAGGATTTCGTGGACCCGGTACTAGCGGGACTGTGAGCCCCAGCAAAGGTTTTTCCCTTTCATCCCATGCTGCAACAGCTGATGACCCGGGAGTGGGACGTACCAGATACAGGTTTGAGAGTGTGAAGGGCTATGGATAAACTTTATCCCCTGCTCGACTATTCTCTAGAGTTCTTGAAGTCCCCTAAGGTGGACGCATCAGTGTCGGCAGTAACAAAGCGAACTACTATTCCCATCGCAGGGACGGTGGCCCTCAAGGATCTACAGGATAGAAAGCTGGAAGTGCTTCTCAAACGGATCTTCGAAGTTTTGGCTTTGGGAATCCGAGCGGCGGTGTGTAGTAGCTATATGCTGCAGGCGAGCCTCCACTGGGTCCAACAGTTATTGACTTCCAGAGAACTGCCACCAGGAGAGTTTGGAGCAGGCCGAGCGCTTGGAAGCGGCAGTGGCTTATGGAGCGAATGCTCTCTATGATCTCCTACGAACTTCCTCTCGCACCATATCTTCTGCAGTGTCTGCGCGATGACTCCTTTGGCTACGTAACTGGTCAGCGGATGTCTCGTCCAAGGCTCAGTTAGGGCCGTTGCTGTTCAAGGGAAAGTTTCGTTTCAGGGACGACTTGGAGCAGTTGATAAAATCCCTGGGTGAGAACAAAGTCCACAAGCTCCCAGAGGACCGACCGAAACCTTCCAGGGGTTTTCCTTCCGCCCGTTTTCGAGGACAGTGGAGGTTCCGACAGAGCAGACCCTCAGTCTGTGGCGCAGAGACAGCCTCTGGGCTGGCAGCAATTCTGGAACTCTTCCTTTCAGGGAAGCAGAACCACTCGCGAAGCAAGTTCAGCAACGTCCCTTGTCTCCAAGTCTTCTCAATGAGATCAGGCCAGCCCATCCCTTGGTTCCTCGGGTAGGGGGGGGCATTTATCCCAGTTTTACGAGGCATGGGTCGAATAACCTCTGATCAGGGGTTCCTAAGCATTATCAAACACGGCTACGCTTTGGAATTTGCTCGGCCACTCCAAGACTTCTTTCTGGTCTCCCCCTGTGGCTCACGGATCAAGGCTCAGATCGTTCGACAAACTCTCGACTGACTCCTTGCTCTCGGGGTGATAAAGGAGGTCCCTCACGAGGATTGGAAATCGGGACACTATTCAATTTATTTTGTGGTCCCCAAAAAGGAGGGATCCTTCCGGCCTATTCTGGACCTAAAAAAGGTAAACAAGGCCCTCAAGATACCTTACTTCCGCATGGAAACCTTACATTCTGTGATCGCTACGGTTCACAAGGGCGGGTTTCTGGCGTCCCTAGATCTGATGGAAGCATATTTGCATATACCCATCCGCGAAGATCATCAGAAATTTCGATTCATGATTCTAGGCATGCATTTCCAATTCTGCGCACTGCCATTCGGTCTGGTTACGGCCCCTCGCACGTTCATCAAGATAATGGTGGTTGTAGCAGCAGCCCTGAGGAAGCAAGGGCTTCTAATTCATCCCTATTTGGACGACTGGCTCATTCGAGCAAAGTCAAGAGACCTCTGCATACAAGCAGTCAACACAGTCGTCATGCTTTTGGAGTCGCTAGGATGGGTTGTCAATCAAGCCAAAAGCAACCTCATCCCGTCACAGGCGATGGACTTCCTAGGAGCACGGTTTGATACCAGGCTTGGGTACATCCCACAGTCTGGACTGATCCGGGTACGTACAGGGAAAAGAAAATTGGCTCTTACCTGCTAATTTTCATTCCTGTAGTACCACGGATCAGTCCAGACGCCCACCCAGGGAAGGGTTTTTCGACGAGTCTGCGCTGATGTTCACTCGGGATTTGTAGGCAGTTGAGTATAAAAAAAAAAAATACATAAACCAGAGATCATCATTGTGCAGTATATAAGGATGCTTCAATATTTGGAAAAATGTTTATAGTGGTGTATGTTTTATGGAGTGCTGATGTGAATTGTAAGTGTGAAATATGGTATGTATGGTATGAATGGGAGGGTAAGGAGTTGAATATACATGAGGGCTTACAATAATATATGTGCATGGATTAGAGAACAATATTACAATGTCAAAAAACATATGTGTATGGTTTAGAAAATAATGTCATGATGATGTAGAGAATATACACACATTGTTAGTGGCCCACGTGTTAGATTATATTTCTTTGAACAATTGTTTTGTATAAATAAAGCATAAAGTGATTTATTATGTCTATATTGAACCTCTGATTATTTGTATGCTTAAAGATATTTTCAGAGATACTGTATGTTGTATTTGCCTGATTCATGAAGAATTGTAAGATTTTTGTTTTTCCATTGTTGCACTTTATAGAGTCTGGCATGCTTAATTTTACAGTTCAATTTTTGTCTGCACATTTTGTGGTGGCTTTTGATGTGGGTATGAGTTATGCATGTGAGACTGAGATGAAGCATTCTGTTAACATGTGGTTTCTTTGTAGGGATCTGTAGTAGCTTGGCCTGTTCTGTTTTCCTGATAGCTGTTATGATGCTGCTCACAGGCCCCAGCCGCGAACAGACTCTCACCTTCGCCAGCCCTGCAGCCTGACGCTGACCTCTATCGCGGCCTAGAGGCCGCCAATACCGCTGCCTTGTGTGGCCCAGCACCGCCGGCGTTCTCTATTTGAGGCGGGCAATGCCACTGCCGACTTTCCTCCCTTGCAGCCTGGAGGCCACTGATGAAGCCTCTCCTGGCATAGCAGGGAAGCCGCAGCTGCCTTCTCCTATGCAGTAGACGCGTCGCCACTGCTCTCTTCTTCGCATTCTGAAGGCTGCTGACCTTGCTGCCTCTCTTGCCGCCTGGAAGTCACCGATATCCTGGCCTAGTCTCGCGGCAGGAGTGCCACCCTTGGCCTTGCTTCATGGTATGGATGCTGCTGCCCCTGGTCCTGGCTTCTTCTTAGGTGTGCGGCTGCGCCTCTCCTAGATATTTAAAGGGCCCGCGATAGGAAAAGCCCCACGGCCCTGCCTGATGACATCTCCCAGCATCGCATCTTCAGCCTTATAAAAGGGCTCCTCGCCAGACCCTCGTTGCCTTTGCAAGGAGCTTGCCTGCTCCTGGATGCTCCATTCCAGCTCTTCATCCAGGAGGCTCTGAGGTCCATCGTCTCTCCTTCAAGGGCCGTGTACTTTGTGGGAGCTCCTGTGTCTTTGTTCGTGGTTCCTGGTCTCTTGTCGGATCCTGTGTCCTTGTCTGTCCTGTGCCTTGTCATTCTAGTTCTCTGGTTCCTGTCTCCAGATGTGCCTGGCCTCTGTCCTCGTCTCCAGTTGTTCCAATACTTCAGTTCCTGGTTCCAGTTGTCCCGGTTCCTGGCTCTGGGTATTCCAGCCATGTCTTGCCGCCGGATTCCACCTCCAGTTGACTATCCTGAGTTTGTCTGAATCCGTGTTTGAATCTGAGCCTGAGTCCTGTTCCCAGCCATTGGAACTCTGTTCCGGTCGGATCTGTCTTCAAGTGCTGCCCAGATTCCTTTTCTGTCCTGAGCTCCAGTCCTGGATTTGTCCCTCTCTCTGCATGGTCCGTGACTAGTCTCTTCAGGTTGTGTAGGGTGGATCCGAAAGGGCTATCCAATGGCTGGAGGGCTACCCCCAAGACCAGCATTGTGTTGCTGGGTCTCTCATGGTGCGTTCGGCAGAGGTCAGAGCTCCGAGTCTTCAGCCTGTCTGCCCGTGCTCGGATACGAGTCTCTGCCTTGTCGCTTCTCTGGAGCTCCCCTCTGGGGCCGTGCTGTGGCCCAAGGGCACACTCTCTCTCCCGAATCAGGACCGCTGCCTCGCGTTCCCCCCAACAATAGGAGGTTTATTGTAGGTAGGGTTGTTACTGTTTTGAATGTTGGCAGTTAGTACTGTGTTGATAGGGGAGGACCATGCCCACACGAAACATGTTACAATAGGTTTAATGCCATATGAATTCCAAGTTGCAGAGTTTTTTCTTGCTGGCATCCCAACAGTGCATAACAACGTGTATATTATTTTTACCTCAGAATGTTGTTTTTCATGTAAAATCTGTTATAACTGCATTATTTAAAATTGTGTGTGGGGAGAGGGGGCGCCACGCTGTAAGTTTTTTGCCTGGGGCACCTAATACACTTGCACTGGCCCTGTCTGCATATATATAAAAATTAAGACACAAACCAGATAAAAATTTACACAATGATAAGTATAAGTTAAATAAGATAGCCGATAAAGATGAGCCCTGGGGAACACCAATTGTAATCGTTTTTTGATCTGATAATGTATGATCGAACTTTTAAAAATGAAATAAACCATCCCAGTACACTACCAGTAATTCCTATTTCCATTAATCTATTAAGCAATATCGAATGATGTACAGTTTCAAATGCCGCGGTGGTTGTTGCCAGATCAGGTATAAACCAAAGTGAATTACCTTGATGGGTGACTGGCAATTTGGAGCATGCCACTGTCAATATCAAGAGAGCATGCGAAGTACCTTAAAAAATCATATGCCTTGGAAATTTGGAGTTCTGCAGCGGTTTAGATAGAATCCTATGGGTACGCTCAATCTCAAAAGGATGGTTGAAAGAGATCTGAAGGCACATAGGAATAAAGGTAGTTAGAATTCCAATTTATATCTGAGCCCTAGGCCCCCTCTGGAACGCCGAGAAGTCTGATGTTCCGGTGGTTCCGATTGGCGAGATCTTCCAAGTCCTGCTGCGAGCGTTCAACCTTATGAGTTAGCTGGGGGAGAGGGCCAGTAGCCAGAAGTAAAGACGATGTATGTGATTCCAGATACTCAATCCTTGATTGAAAGGAAGACATTTGTTGAGACATAACTGAAAGATCTCCCCAAATCGCTGAAGTTGCGTCAATATTTAGCTGTATCATCTCTTTAAACTGTTTGAGTTCTGTGAGAATCAAATTGGCTGATGCCATTGATTTAGCAGGAGTCGCCTTCTCCAGGGTTGGTGGATCCTGTTTTTTTCTCTTGGAGCCAGAAACCGCTACAAATGCGGCTTCTATCTTCCCTGGTTTAGGGTCGGACATTGCCGAGAAAGGAGAGAAAAAAAATAGCCGGCACTGTGGTAAATTGCAGAGATCTTGCAGAGGAGTGGGATCAAGCGGCCATCTTGGTTGCTGTTCAAGAGCGCCCTCCCCCCCCCCCCCCCCCTTAATTCTGATGGTAATTCTCTCACAACCAGTAACAAGTTGGCTATTTTTACAATACTTTCCAAAATGGTCTCAAAAACAGATTTTATATATTTTATTGCAATATTATCTATAGGTTGTGGCGCTGGATTACACTGTTTAATCAGACGTTGCACTTCGATATTAGATATTAGTTCAAATTAAGACCAGAGAACAGAGAAGTTCACTTTGAATATTAATAGAATCAGTTTGAGCAAAGAAACTAGTTAAGTTGACACTCTTATCAATAGAGAAATTAGCATATTCATTACATTTAGAAGATGGGAGAGTTATTCCCATCAAAAAAGCATTAACTAGATTTTTATTAAATACATTTTTTTTTTTTGGACCAAAATTCTTTAGTTTTATTGATTAGATTTCTGTATTGCCCAAAACATATATTCTGTAAGAAGTTAAATTTTGTATCATAGGGTTTTTTCGCCATTTCCTTTCTTTACTACTTAATGTTTTTTTTAGATCTCTAATTTCTTGATTATACCAGGGCATGCTTAATTTTGATGTCTTAACTATTTTCGTTACAAGCGGACAGTTATTTGCAGCTTCCTCAGTTAAGAGTCCAGGAGTTGAATGCAGTATGTATCATGCCTGCAATGTTGGTTTGAAGATTACTAAGGTTATGGAGCTGGTCAGTGGATAGGTGGTCCAAAACTGAACCGGAAGCTTTTCCATTTAAGGGCAAGCTCTTGTTTGGGGAGGACCTGGAGCAGATAATAAAGCATGTGGGAGAGTCCAAGGTGCATATGTTACTGGAGGACAAGCCTAAGGGCAGAAGATTTTTTTTCTTGCTCGGGCATGGTTTTGAGACAGTAGGAGATTTCATCCAAGGTTCTTTGAGGCCTCAGAGGCAGACTGCAGCCAGAGCTTAGACCTGGGGCAGTCAGTTTGGGGTGGTCAGAAGCCATCTTGAGACTACCCTGGCTCATTTGCTGGAGCTGCGAGGACAGTCCACTCTTCAGTTCTGACCATTGGAGGCGCTTGGCACTCTTTCACAAGGAGTGGGCTAAAATTACCACAGATCAGTGAGTCCTAAGTGTGATAAAAGACTGCTATGCATTAGAATTTGCTTGCCTGATTTGAGATATTTACATCATGTCCCCTTGCACTCCTCACACCAAGCTGGTGGCTATTCAAGGGACCACATGCAGCATCTGGGAGCTTTAGTGCTAGTTCCTCGAGGGGAGCAAAAGACAGGAAGGTATTCCATTTATTTCATGGTGCAAAAAAGAGAAGGGACATTTTACTCAATTTTGGATTTGAAGAAAGGTGAATGTGGCCCTTAAAGTTCCCTGTTTCCGCATGGAGACCCTGAGGTCAGTCATCAAAGTGGTAGGCAAGGAATTTTTGGCCTCTTTGGTTTTGACAGAGGCTTATCTGTATATAGCCATCAGGCCAGAGTACCAGCAGTTTCTAAGGTTCATGATCCTAACTAAGGGAACATTTTCAGTTTCAGGCCTTTCTGTTCAGTCTGACTTCAGCTGTACATTCACTCACCAAGGTGATGGTGGTAGTGGCAGCAGCCTTACGACGGGAGAGTTGCTGGTGCATCCGTATCTGAATGACTTGCTCATCCAGGTGAATTCAGAGGACCTCTGTCGGCAGTTGGTATGGAAGGTCCTTATGCAGTTGGAGTCTCTGGGCTGGGTAGTAAATTTAGCGAAGAGCCATCTTGTTCCCTCTCAGACCCTAGAGTATCTGGGGGCACGGTTCGACATGCAGGGGGAGAGTGTTTCTCATGGAAGAGAGGATGCTGAGGTTGAAGTGGGTCAGATTCAGCACCTGTTGGAGCTTTTGGTGCATAAGGTCTGGGACTGTTTGTAAGTCCTGGGCTCTGTGGCATTGACATTAAAATTGGTGCCTTGGGTGTTCATGCATATGCAGTCTCTTTAGAGGGTTCTTCTCTCCCGGTGGAATCTGTTGTTGGAGGAGTTTCATCTTCCCCTTCCACTCAAGCGGGAATGCAGGAACAGTCTTTCGTGGTAGCTTATTCAGACCAATCTGGAGCGTGATGTGGAATTAGAAGTTCTGGGTTGGAAGATACTCACCACCGATGTCAGCCTTTCGGGCTGGGGGGGGGGGGGGTGGTGGTGGTGGTGGTAGTGTGTCAGGATCAGGTGATGCAGGGCCAGTAGTCAAAGAGAGAAGTTTCATGGTCTATCAATTGGTTAGAGACAAGAGCAGTCGTAATGCTTTCCTTGCCATTCTGCCACGGTTACGTGACCTTCTGTTGAGGATCCTATCAGACAATGAAACGAAAGTGGCCTAATCAACTGACAGGAACTAAGAGTTGGGTGGTGGCTCAAGAGGCACAGGAGTAAATTCTCTGGGTGGAGCAGATAGCAGCCTCACATCGCCGGGGTGGACAATGTTTAGGTGGATTTTCTCAGTTGAAGAAGCAAGACCTGAAGATTGGTAGCTATTGGAGGCAGGAATGCATCTCATTCACTGGAGATGGAGATATCCTCATATGGATTTTATAGCAACCAGACAGAATGCCCAGGCATTTTTTTTTTTTTTTTAACAGCCATTTGGAGAGATCATGGGGCAGAAGACATCAATGCTCTGCTCTGGTCCTACTATGACCTTGAGGCATTCTTCATTGTCTTTCCTCTATGGCCACTGGTGGGCAAGGTGATACAGCGGATAGAGAAGCATTTGGTCAACATGATTCTGGTGGCTTCAAAGTGGCCACGCCATCCATGGTTCGCAGATCTCGTTAACATGGCTATAGACAGGCAGCTGAGGTTTGGTCATCTGTTGAATCTTCTCTGCCAGGGCCCAATATTTTTGGATCAGGTGGCTCACTTCTGTCTCACAGCTTGGCTTTTGAAAGATATTGACTAAGATGGTGGGGGTATTCCGAAGCAGTTATTACCACCTTATTGCAGGCCAGGCGACCTTTTACATCCTTGGCATATGTAAGGATTTGAAGGGTCTTCGAGTTCTGGTGTACCAGTAATGGGGTGAAGCTTATTCAGGCTACTGTATCAGATTGGATGTTACCATTTATTGACACAGGATTGATGGGATGTAAATTATGTTGTCTTGAGTTCAGATGCATATGAATATTTTCACCACAGGTATTAAAGTTCGCAAACGGATATTGGCTGAATAATACCCATTCATGGCTGGTCTCATGGCTGGATACAAAGTTTTAACCAAGGACATGTGCACATTTCTTGTCCAAGGTTCTCCTCACATTGTGCTAATAAATGTCTGACATGGAAGAACAGTCGGTTTATTCTCCTCTGTGTGACTCATAGTCTCATATGAAGTTGTCAAGATCATCATGTGGCTGAAGACTCCATCTTTGTGTTGCTTAGGCCTGCACTTTGATTCAGTTTGTTTGTATAGCATCAGGCCTCAAGTTCAATGATGCACGTTCACTGGCGTTTACCCTATAGGATGTTGCTGGTAAAGTACTTGGAACTGATTGTAAAAGGGAACTTATGATGACATGCTCGTATAAGGCCTTCCAAGTGGAGAAGACTGTTTCTTTTTCCCTGTTATGTGCTCTTGTGAACATTTAGTGTATCTCACAAATGTGATGCCTTGGATTTTTACGCATTTTAAGGGTGTCTTGAGCAGAAATATGATCTTTTGCTGGGAGTGACTGTTCTCAAGCTTTTTTCCATTTGGTTTTCTTTGTCTTCGTTCTTGTTACCAAGATGGGCTGGAATAGAAAGCTCACTGTTCTTTTGGTAACTAATAGAACTGTTAGTGTTTGAGGTGGTTGTGGGTGGATCCTTGGGCCGGTGGTAGATGATCACGCCCCCGGGGGAAGATCCCGAGAGGGACCACCGGTCAGGCTCAGAGTATGGAGACAGACACACACTAGTTCTTTTATTAAACAGTATATGGAACCACCAGAGGTGGCAGTAGGTAGCTGGAAGCGCCCAGCTGGGCTGTAGTCCCTCAGATACTGGAACAGCGATCCTGGATAACTGAGCTGTAGAGAAACTGAATATAGTGCGTAGGCAGGGTATACAGAGTTCAGGAACAGAACCTTGATGGTAACACTCACACAATAGTCTCTTAGAAGCAGCCCAGGAGCTGGAATGAAGTAGGCCCTCGAGGAGCGAGTACCTAGTTCCAGGGAACGCTCAGAGAGAGATGGTAACTCACTGGTGTTGTAGGCAGCGATGACTTCCTGGCAGAAGTGGTATTCAGTAGCAAGTCTGGGAACGTGGGCCCTCGAAGAGTGAGTACCAGTTCCAGACTGCGATCTGAAAAGCAAAAGAGAAAGCGAGGCCTCCGAGGAGTGGGTACCCCTGGTAAAGTCCGAGGAGGCAGAGTAGCAAGGTATGCGGAGAGCGAATCCCATCCGCGAATACCTGGAGGGAAAGCCCTTGCTAACTCGATTAGTTAGCGAATTCAGAGACCTTAAATATCCGGTGAGGATGATGTCACCTCAGGGGAGCGCCCCTGAGGTTTGCACCACTGCTGGTACTTCAGTCGGGGCCGCTCTGCGCGCACACCCTTAGGCTGCTGGGAAACATGGCAGAGTGCAGCGTCTAACTGATCCGGGGACGCCGGAGGGGAACGGCAAGATGACGCCAATGCAGCCAAACTTCCAACAGGCAAAGAGGGAGTCGCCAAAGAGGTAAGGTGGGCGTAGTGGAGACATCGGGCAGCGACGGTCGCAAAAGTACCCCCCTTCAAAGGGTGATTTCCTCTTCAGGTACCAGGCTTGGGTTTTGAAGGATGCGCGAGGTGGAACTGACGAAGCATCTCTTTGTCCAGAATATTGGTCTGAGGCTCCCAAGAGTTTTCTTCAGGGATGAAACCTTCCCACTTTAGAAGGTATTCAAAAGTATTGCCTCTTTTACGAACATCCAGGACCTCTTCGACTTTGAACTCTGTCATCTTCTGAATTGATGACAGGTGGGTCATGAGATTTGGAAGTAAATTTGCTGAGTATGAGTGGTTTCAGAAGTGAAACGTAGAAAGCGTTATGAATATCAGCAGCAGTGGATTGAGCTGCTGGGATGTCACTGAGCTTCAGTGGAAGTGGCCGTGTTGGGGAACATCTATAGCCCACTTCAAATGATGACACAGTGGTGGATCTTTCAACTTGATGAGGGGACTCCTCAAGTCTTCCACTAGACATCTGAGAATAAAGTTGCCTCCTGCCCTTGAATCCACCAGGGCAAGAGTCTGAACCGTGACCGGTCCATAAATCAGAGACTGGAAGAGAAAAGCGGAGGAGAGGGCACAGTATGGCCTAAGAGCAGTCCTCCTGCAGGACTTAGGCCTGTCCATTTTCCGGACGATTGAAGCATGTAGAGACATTATGGCCGAGCTGACCACAGTACATGCAAAGGCTGCGCTTTTTCCGAAGTCTTCTTTCTTTGGAAGTTAAACATCTATGACCAAGTTGCATCGGTTCATCTTTATCAGCAGCAAGAATTACTGGAACCATCCGAGGTGCAGATATAGCACTAGCATGTTTCAACCCAGGTAACACCTTAGGCTGGAGTTCCTTTTCCTTGTCCCAGAGCCGGTGATCAATCGGAGTGGCCAAGGCTACGAATTCGTCCAGCGAGTCGGGTGTTTCGTGAGCAGCCAGCTCCTCCTTTAAACAGGTGTCCAGGCCTCTGCAAAAAAGAGTCTTGAGACATTTGGGGTCCCAGCGGAGTTCTGCCGCAAGAGTTTTGAACTCTATGGCAAATTCAGCCAATGATCTGTTGCCTTGCTTCAATTCCACCAAAGCAGAACCGGCTACAGCAGTTCGAGCAGGGTCATTGAAAACAGATTTAAACAAATCCATAAATCCTTCTATGTCCTGCAAAATGGGGTCCTTGTGCTCCCACAAGGTAGATGCCCAAGACAAGGCCCTACCATCCAGGTATGAAAGGATGTAGGTAGTCTTGGAAAGAGCCGTAGGAAATAAAGATGGCTGTAAGGCAAAATGCATGCAGCACTGGTTTAAGAAGCCCCTGGTCTTCTGGATTTCACCGGAAAAGTGGATTGGAGCCGCCAGTGGTAAAGCAGTTTTTAAAGTTACCTTCTGTAACTGACCTTCATGGTTGGAAGTTGTGCCTTGAACCTTCTGTGTGTGTAGCTGATGAAACGCTGAAGTAAGTTTCTCCAAGGTGTCTTGCTGCTCCACAATGCGCTGGGCCAGGCCTGGTATGGCCTGCAAGGCATTGAGTTGTGCCGGATCCATGGAGTTAACAATCCGTTAATGTTCGAGGTGATTCCTTGTGCCGGTGGCAGATGACCACGCCCCCGGGGGAAGATCCCGAGAGGGACCACCGGTCAGGCTCAGAGTATGGAGACAGACAAAAGATCTAGTGTGTGTCTGTCTCCATACTCTGAGCCTGACCGGTGGTCCCTCTCGGAATCTTCCCCCGGGGGCGTGGTCATCTGTCACCGGCCCAAGGATCCACCCACAACCTCCTCGAACATTAACAGGAACAAGGCTAGGTCACATCATTAGACAATGACTGTCTTGTAATCTGATGGTATCCAATGACAGAACACAGCCAGAATTTGCATTACTTTATCACTCTGCACTAGCTGGTGGGGGAGAGGGGGAAAGCAAACATGATTGTTCTAACAGCACTTTTTGCATGCCAGCATAGTTCCACCTTAGGCTAGCTATAATCGGGTACTATGTTAATAGAGTTGAGGCTTTAGTCACTCTAATATTGAGGTCTGGGTTTTTAAGCTACAGGGCAGCAGTATTTGGGGGTTTGTTTTGTTGTCATTTGCCTGTGATACATGAATTAGTGTTGAAAGCTGAATACTTTTTTTTTCCTTTTCCTCCTCTCTCAGGCAATAGAAAACATTGACTCTGAAGCAGATCACAAGGTAACTTAATCTGATTTTTACTTTAAATAAAACACTACAAAGTAATGGAATTCCAATATTTATAGTTTCTGGTTTCTTTATTGGCAATTGACATGAATGAAGAAAATAAGCAGAACAAAGAAATTTACTTTCTGATTAGGATTTTGGAGTATATTTTAAAGCAGGATCCCTTTCACACTGAGCTTTACCTAACACGAGTTCTGGCCTCTCTGGATACTCCAGTCACTGACTACTACTTACACAGAAACACACTTAATACACAAGCTTTGTCTCCACTGCATACATAAGTCACTGTGTGGAACATACATGTGTATGTGCTTTGTCCCTCCAACCCCTCAAACACACACACTACTTCTCTCCCCTTCCCCCCCCTGCACAGGATCTGGTCCCATTTAATACATATCAGACATTCTGAACCCTTTGCATATTCTCACTCTCCTGTGAATGAGTCACCGTGAGCCTGCCTCTTTCCCACCCCCTACTCTTACAGCTCCTCTCCCCAGCACAGGATCTGGCCCCTCTACATTCGGTAAAGTCAATCTGAGTCTTGCTTATACTTACCACCCCAATTTCCCCCGATAGACAGGCTCTTTTCTTTCTCCCACACAGCTCCCCCAGATATAGAAGCAGTCCGACTGTTTGTCACACCCACACACAGAGACTTTGGCCCTTCTTGATACAGATATGGTAATTCTAAACCATATCAGTCCTCCTAATTATTCTTTCTATTCTCAGCCATTTTCTAAGGGTAGAAGGGGGTATGGTTTATTAATTATTTATAAAGAATCCTGGAACCCCAAATATCAAAATCTTAGAGGTAATTCGATGTATGAACTATTATTTATGAATACCATAGGTTTTCCCATTTGCCTTACTTATTGTCCTCTTAAATTGCTTCAGTCCAATTGGTCTCATGTTTTTTGAACTATTGTTTTTAGCCAAAGTTAATCTAAATAACATGATTGAAATCACCCAAAATAATCTGCCATTTAACTCTACTTTCCAGACTTATCAGTGTAAATTATTTCTTGACATTCTCTCTTCTCTGGCGTGGACACAATTAATACACAGCCCTACACATAGACTAGGTTATACATTATATCTTGTTTTCTTAAATTTATCAAGCATATAACATTCTGCTCATTTTCTTAAAATCCATGATGAGCCATGGTCTGAGCATTCATTAATCAGCTTTCGTATTTCTTGGCCTAATGAATCATGCAACTTAAAATCATCATGCCCTCAAGTCTGTAGAGGCTTTATAGACAGTACTAAATTTCATGATGTTTTATCACCTCTTATAACATATTCAAAAATAGCTTAAATTAATATATAAATTGACTATAGATACAACGCCTATGAAAAACTATTTGCCCTGCTTTCCATGAGATTATGGGCATTGTGCAAAACTGTCACAAAGTGCTGAATATGTGCATTATAACAGTTTACACTAATCGTTTGGCTGGTTGAAACTTTGTGCTGATATTTTGGTTCCTTAGTTCATTATCTCCTCTCCAGTTTTTATAATGAAATGTATTAGGTTTGGTCTTAAATCCTTTGTTGCACATCTTCTCTCCTTACTCCTTCCTGCCCTGTCATCAGGGAGCCATAATATATGGTATCGCTCCTTACCTACTAACTGTCTCCAGGAAATGATTCTTGATTTCTAATCATATATTTTTCTTGTTTCATCACCACCCCAGCACACAAGCCATATACTCATTGACTTTAAAGCTGTTTATAATAATGCTTTGCTGATCTCTAGGTATCACTGCATATGCTGCAATTGAGTGAATCCTTTGTCCAGGATATGATTGTCACTTCTGCAGCACTCCCAGTTTCAGCTAGTCTGAGGAGCAAGTACCTGAGTTGGGGATGCAACCTGTCTCCTCTTCAGCAGTATATAGTATTTACCACTTGGTCAGCCTCGAGCCAAACATCTTCTGACTTTCCACTCATCTCTTGTTTTTGTTTTCTTGAGAAAGGTTATAGACCTCATCATTCTGTTGATACTTTATACTACAAACACCAATAACAGCAAGAAGCAGGTGGAGAGGATATTGCGGAACAAGATCCGGATGGGCTATGTCAAGGACCAGCTGCTGCAGAATGCATTCAGAAATTATTCACTGGTAGGTATTATTGGAGGAAGCTTTAGGCATTTGGAGTGTGAATTGAACTAATTCTCTCTCCCTATCCTCTTTCCTTTCTGTCTTACACTCTAGCAAACATATTGGTCATTGGAGAAAACTAGATTTTCTAAAGAGAAGTTTACCCAGTCATTTATTGGCACTGTTAAGGAACACTTTATCCAGAGCTTTCCAGTGAACTGAAAAACCCATCTGAGCATGCAAAGAAGTTCACATGATGTACCTTAGTTCCTCTGTTTTCATTGGTATTGATGGTCACACTTCTGAACTCCTCTGGTTTGTTTGGTTTCTTTTTGTTGTTGTTGCCTGGCAGTTATTTTGGTGGATTTTTTTCTTTCTTCTGCTACCCCTTAGATAGATGTACCTTCCTATTTTAATGCCGCCTTAGTGGATATGTTGCTGGAGAGTACATTAAACTTTGTATATATTTCATATGTAACCAGAGCTCTTTTTTGCTTCTCAGACAGGCCAATTATATCTTTATCTGGAAAAAACAGAGCACCTACAGTAACTCATGGACTGATAACATCCTGCTTATCTTTCTGAGGGAGTTTTTTGGCATCTTTAAACATTTATTTCCTTTTGTTTGACATTTGTTGGTAGGTCCTACTTCCAGTGGTTTCTGATGGACTCTTTTTTTTTTTTTTTTTCTTTGAGCAGTCTATTTAAAAAAAAAAAAATCTCTCCCTTTTTATTTTGCATCGTTGTTTCTTCTGATAATAGTAGAGATGACCAGTAACTTCAAGAACTGCCCAGACTTTGATCGAAAGATGTCCGGTAGAATATCACCAAGAACCATCAAAATCTGCAACAAATCATCCAGCTTCACTGAACCAGTACCAAAAGAACAAAAGCAGAAGGACCATGGAGCTCTGTGCTGACTGCTGAAGTCTCAGAAATGCTGAAGAAGGCATCAATACCTCTGGTGCCTGTGGATAGGTCTGGAGAACGAGTCCAGTCTTATTCTCCTAGCTTGTGCTGAGGATCAGCATCTGAGCACATAGCTGAGGAGAAATGGCACCAAGAGCCCTTCTAGAAAAAAGGTACATTAGTGCCAATCTTCTCCTTTAACTCACAGCTCTTAAGAGCAGGGAGAGCTGGGGTGTGCACTGCCACTCCTGAAGTGACTATACATGGAGGGAAGCTCTACTTCCCATCCAACCTGCTCACTGTATCAGTCTCCAGAGGTCCAGCTTCAAGCTTTCTAGCCCCATCAGCTATTTTTATCAGCTATTTTCGAGGGAAATTTGGAGGCAAGTGGCAGAGGCAGTCGCTCAGCAAATGACAAGTGCTGGGCAGCAGGTATCAATTCGTTAGACTCCACTTAGAGCCCTGAGTGATATGCCTACTACAGCCTTCTCTGTGCAGTTTAGTATCTTTGACTTTTCATAAAACTGACCTTCGAGATTTGACATTGGCTCCAATGCCTCAAGAGTTGTTTATCAGCTTCAAAAGGCAGTCATAATAACATATAGTAATATATTAATGATGGCAGAAAAAAAACATCTGGTCCATCCAGCCTGACCAGCAAGCTTCCCATGGTAGTAACTGCCGCTGCATGCACATTACTCCCATGTTTCTGTTAAAGATAGTAACTGCTGCTCCATGCAGGTTACCCTCAAACCTTATGTTAAGGGTAGCAATATTAACATTCAAAACCAAGCAACTGTCAAACTCATAACAAAATTACTGCTAGCAACATTTTTACAGGGTGAGCAGCCGCCTTGGTAATTCAGACAATGCTGATTGAACATGCTTTGCTTATGATTTTAGCCATAGAAGCAGTTCTGTGCATTTTCCTAATGTCTGTGTATCAGTATCCCGGACCGTAAAAGTCAGGGCCCAGCATTGGCTGTCTTATGAATCCAATTCCCCCTTGACACTTCCCACTCCATCGAAGCAGAGTGCAATGTTGCAGTTGCATCAAGGCTAATTGGTTAAGGGTAGTAATCCCCATGCATTCTGTTAGGGATAGTAGCTGCTGCTCCTTGCAGGTTTCCCCCATGCCCCCCATTACTTCATTTCACCTCCAGCTTTAGGGATCCACAAGATGTATCCCATGCCTTTTGATTTTGTTTACTGTTTTCTCCAGTTTAGTTTTAAGAGTGGCTCTGAGTGTTTATGGGAGTCTCCTTGCAAGTCAGAGCAGATTTGTTCTCAAGAGGAATTCTCATCTGAAGTCTCCTTGGATCCTTCTGTTCCACAGGCTAGTAGTAGCTCTTTTCCTGAGGACCTCTTATTTCATACATACTTTGAAGTCTATGCCTTTCAGTTGCAGTTTGAGGAGGAGCTTAGGGCAACATCGTTCAACCTCAAGTATCTAGATAAACCCAAGTCAGTGGCAGTGTGTGTCCCTCTTCACCCACCCACCTCCCACCTCAAGGTGTGCATAATAGAATGTGGAAAACTCCACATTGCATTCTCCTGGTTGCTAAGGGAAACACTAAATAATGTGTCCAGGAATCTGAGGGATTTGACCAGTTCCAGCTTCCACTTTAGCCTGTTGTGGCTCAATCTATACAAAAACTGGCCAGAAAAGCTAAGAAGTATGCCTTGGTTATGCTAGGAAATGAATGTCAGACATTGTTTTGGTAAGAGGTATTATTGGAATCTTCCAGTCCTGCATACCATCCCAACAGACCTACATTGTCCAACACTTGCATACCAATTTGGAAAGACACAGGGATTCATTGAACACCTCTCTCAAGAAGATCAAGGTGAATTCCATTCACTATTGGCTGAAGGTGATAGGTGCTTTTAAGACTGCATCGAGAGCCTTTGCAGTGGCTGTAGATGAGTGCAGAATATGTGGATATCTTGCTTTTGTGAAAACATTCAGGATACTCATTGATCTATTTTGTACTAGAGGGAGTATCTTTGGAGATAAAATCATGTAAGCTGTGGACGTTCTCAAAAATCACTGTTTAATACTTCAGGCTGTCTCCAGTACCACTTCCAAATTGACCTTCGCACCAGGGAGTTCCAGGTCAGAAAACTCGAAGGCAGTTTTTACCACCTGAGGAGGCACTTCCATGGTCCAACTAGTTCTATATAGCAATAGGCCTCCAGGCCTTGTCATAATGAGAGCAGAAGATCTAAGATCCATGCAGCTATCCGTTTTTGACTGGATGTAGAGCCATAGCTAGCATGCTAGTCTCAGTTCTGGAGGAACTCTGTCAGAGGAAGACATTTTCATGCAAACCATTAGCTTATAGTAACTTCTGATAGCTGGGTCCTTTAGATAATATCGGAGGGCTTCAGTTTGCATCTATTGGAAGGGCCTCCAAATTGCTCACCAATAAAAACCTTAACTCTTGGTTCACACCAAGATTGACTGAATTTGGAGGTCCATCCCACCAAAGGAGAAAGGATGAGAGTTTTACTTGAGGTACTTCCTGGTCCCAAAGAATATGAGGAGATGTGGGGTAGGATACTGTCTCATCCTAGAACTGCAAGTCTTAAAGAAATATAACATGTTCAAGATGCTTTTCCTGAGCACATTATTACCTCTTCTAAACAAAGTAGTATGGCTATGTTCTCTGGATCTGAAAGAGATTTAAGATTCATTCAAATTTCCAAGCCACTGTGTGTGCTCCAGGCCCTCAAGTCTTTGCTGGAAAACTCTGGGGGGAAAAAAAAAAGTGTTCCATGTCAGCACCATTGAGTGATGTTACTCTCTGTATAACTAAACTGCTTTCTTCAGAGTATACCCATTGCAAATAAGCAACTTTGTTTTCTTTGCACATTGTAATAGGGATATGCAGTCATTTCTTTTGTTTCATTTGCCATGCATGTTTAACTTTTCCATATGCATAAAGTACAACTTTACACATGTAAAATCAAGTTGAATAGAAATGAAACAAAAAAAATGCAGCAGTTAAAAAAAAATAAATCATACAAATGTAATGACCCAAAGAGAATTTTGCCTGTACACACCCGTACACTGTAGCACCTTGTATTGGACCAACATGAAAATTATTCAAAGTAGTGTGTTTTGTATGGGGGGGGGGGGTCTTTCACTCTCTTGTATTTTTATTTCTGATTATGAAACAAAGCTATTGAATTGACTAATGACCATTAATGAGTGTTTGACTGTATCTAGTAAATACTCAAGTATTTTTGGATCACAATTGGTTATTTTTACTTATTAAACAATCCAGTCGAAAGCGTATAATTCAAAAGGACTTTAGGGACTACAAAATTGTTCCTGTGCATACCCCACATCAGTCCAGACAAGTGGTTTTGCATCCCTACCAGCAGTTGGAGGCAGAACATAAAAAACTTTTCAGGCACTGCTACATAACTGAGAGTGCCACAGGTTCGGAAAACGGGCACCAGCAAAATTGAGCATCCTTCTTCCAGGCCGTGGGCAGATTTAAAATTTTTTTTTTTTTTTGGGGCCTCCGACTTAATATCGCTATGACATTAAGTCGGAGGGTGTACAGAAAAGCAGTTTTTTCTGCTTTTCTGTATACTTACCCTGTACCGGCCGAAATTAACTTCTGCCTTTGGGCAAGCGTTACTTTCTGTATCGCGCGGGAATAACTAATAGACCCATCAACATGCATTTGCATGTTGCGGGCGCTATTAGTTTCGGGGGGGTTGGCCACGTGTTTTCCATGCGCTATTACCCCATACCGTATAAGGGGTAAAAATAGCACATCGAAAACGAGCGGCCAAACCGGGGCTAAAGGTGCGCTCGGCCGAGCGCTCCATACTGAATCGGCCCGATTGTCTGCTGCAGCACACTGAGCTGACGATTTCAATGTATTATCCACTATGACACCTAGATCTTTTTTCTGGGTGGTAGCTCCTAATATAGAACCTAACATTGCGTAACTACAGCATGAGGTTATTTTTCCCTATATGCATCACCTTGCACTTGTCCACATTAAACTTCGTCTGCCATTTGGATACCCAGTCTTCCAGTTCCGCATGGTGGTCCTGCAATTTATCACAATCCACTTGTGATTTAACTACTCTGAATAATTTTGTATCATCTGCAAATTTGATTACCTCACTCGTAGTATTTCTTTCTAGATCATTTATAAATATATTGAAAAGTTTGGGCTCTTCTCCAGTGGGTTTCTTGAGTTGCGGCCTGGTGCTGCCAGGAAGATAGGAATACATCTTCTAAATATGGTTTGTATGTTGCTGAGTACTCGCCGCCCCAGACATTGAGGTCTACTTTTTCGGCCAGATGCTTCTTAAGAGTCCAAGTCACAGCTTGGCAGTTTTCTCTTCAAGTGCAAACCTTTGTTGGGTGAAAGCCTAGTACAGCTGGTAAAGTACCTGGGTGGATCCATTATTCACAGTTTAGCCTAAGAGAAACAAGAAGAGTTTTTAAGGAGGTATGGCCAGGCGGGGGACCACCTTATTTACTGGAGGCAGGTGCCGGCTGGGCTGCAGTCGTTTCTGAATTCACATAAGCCCACCTGTGTGGCAGTCCTCCCAGTGGCCTAGCTTCTAATGCACTCCCTGCTTTGCCTCTTCCCTTGTTTAGATATCTCTGTGGCCTACCACTTCTGAATGCTCCTGCTCCCTTCCCTTACTGTGTGCCTCTGTCTCCAGTTCCTGCCTCACTCCAGCCTTGCCTCTATCTTGACTTCTCAGTTAGCCTTCCTCAGACTGATCTTGTTGCCTGACCTGGACTGTCTCTGACCCTGCCTCTGCTCATTTTCTGCCTACCATGACCTTGGCCTGGTCTTAAGACTTTTTCTGATTGCTGCCAGCCCTGACCCCAACCACCTTGCACCATACCTGTTGGCTACCAGAACCTGTGGGCCCAACCTAAGGGAGAGGTGGCTGGAAGACGGAAGTAGACCCCACTCTGCTCTGCCATAGGACCCTGCACCACTCTGCTGGGGGAATTCCCCTAACTGGCTGACCCCCATCTGTTACAGTGCTAAAGAGACCCGCCCCTGGAGGGAAATTGTAATCTCTTGTTACAGCTGGACATAGTGGTGGTATGAGCTCCCGAAGCATCCTGTGCTTCAAGTTGGTATTTTTTCTTTTCTTTGGAACTTATTTGCACAAAGTGGAAGGGGAAAGGCAGAGTCTTGGAGAATAGCTAAGTTTTTTTTTTTTTCCCATTTATTTTAGATTTAGCTTGTGCCTTTTCATTAGTAGCTCAAAGAAAGTTACTTTCAGGTATCATAGATATTTCCCTGACACCAGAGGGCTTAGAGTCTTAAGTTTGTACCTGAGACAATAGATGATGAAGTTACTTGCCCAAGAACACGAGTATCTGTGGGATTTGAACCCTGGCTTCCCTGGATCTCAACCTGCTGCTTTAACACTAGGCTACACCTCACAGTTCCTCTTGTTCCTTTGGGCTTCCAGCTTAGTTGAGTTGGGATCTAGTGCCGTAAGTCTTCATTCAGAAACACTTGATATTTATTCCCCCTTCTCTATTCATTGTAGAACCAATCTTTGACTGAGGGTCCCTTCTGAAACCCTGTTAACAAGGTCCCTAAATCAAGCCATGAGGATGGCCTAGGGAATGGAAGAACTGGTTTGAGAATTAAACCTAGATCATCTGCATGGCAGTGTGAAACTACCACTGAGCCACTAGGGACAGTCCCAAGAAAACTGGAGTCTTTTTAGATTGTGGTACTTTTTAGAGGATTGCTCCTGATGGAGGAAGTATCTGCTATATGGATTTCAGAACTTTGAAACCTTATGATGCCATCAGAAGACAGAAAAGCATGAGCAGCAAGAACAGTGTGGCAGACAGAATCAACAACCCAGGGCCACTCGTTTTGCTCAGAAACATGTACCCAAGTTGCTACAGTCTGGATTGGTCACCTTAGGCATCTTAAGACCCACATATAGGAAATTATGGAAGATAACCATTTTCAAGAGATTGCTAAAGATTCTTTTAAAGGACCAGAAAGATGTTACCTCTAAAGAAGAGACTTTTGTGAGGTCTTAAATTTCATGCCATACAGCATCATTTGTGTTAGCTCTTTAAACAGTATCACAAGCTAGTGAAAAATTTTAATAACTTTCTGTAGTGCACAACTGCACATATGTGATCCAATCAAATTACTGTTAGAAAAATAACAGAAGATTATGTCCACTCAAGACAACAAAAGGTTAAAATTTACCTTGTAGCTTATCCCCTATAAAGGAGAGGGAAAATTTGCCTTGATTACAGAAGTTAATTACATCTCTAATCTAAGTAACTTCCTTCCCATGTGCTACACCAGTTCTTCCCAAAGCTATCTTGGAGAACTCCAATGCCAGTCGGTCTTTCAAGATATCCACAAGAATATGCAGCTTATCTTTTCAGTTAATGTTTCCTTACCAAGGTTTGTGAGACAGTAATAAATTGTATCTCTGCCATCAACATGGCCTAACACTCAACCTTTCTAAAACTGAGGCCTTGTGGTTGAGTAGACATTTGTCTCAAATAATATTGCCAATCACTGTGGAAGGCACACCATCAGTATTATTTTTAGTAATTTGTGATTTAGGTTTCTTATTAGACTCTAACTTTGAGCTAAAGCCCGAGCTCCGAGCTGTAATTCGGTCAGCATTCTTTAAGTTATGGATTCTTCATCCTTTAAAATATCTCTTACCAAGATCAGATTTTCGAGCAGTAGTATAGGCATTCATCCTGACCACTGTAGACTACTGTAATTCATTATATGCTGGACTGCCAAAGTACATGATTGCGTCACTTCAATTGTTACAAAATGCCGCCGCCACCTGTTTAATTATATCTTGTCCTCTCAGGGAAACATATTTCCCCAGCACTTTGTCAACTTCATTGGCTTCCTGTCAAGTACAGAATACAGTTTGTTAATGATTCTTATACACAAAGCATTTCACTCTATTGGTTCATCTTCTTTGACAAAGTTGTGAGGTATGTCCCTTCAAGGTCATTAAGATCTGTAGACAAGGGCTTGCTTCTTGTCCCTATTGTTAAAACTTATCGGTTCCAGACTGCTCGCTCTAAGGCCTTTGCCGCTTCGGGTCCCACTTTATGGAATGAGCTGCCCATTGAGTTGAGGTGTCTTACTGATTGTAAACTTTTTAAAAAGCAGTTGAAAGCATATTTCTCTCATATGTCTTTTTCTTGAGGTTTTAAAATTTATGTAAGTTTTTATTATGATGGTATTTATTGTTTGGAAATGTATCTAATTTGATATTTTTGACTTGTTTTATTGTTCACCGCTTAGCACAGTTTTTCTGTTATAGGTGGTATAGAAAAATTTGTAAATAAATAAATTTGCATATAAGGAGCCTCCAAGATTTGCAGATTTATCTCGTGCATATTCATTGTGTATATCCTGAAAACCTGACTAGCTATGGGGCCCACAGGACAGGTTTGGGAAACCTTGCACTATGTATTCCCTGTACGTACGAAGATCATTCCAGACTGCTGGGTTATGCCTCCCGTCCAGCAAATGGAGTCATAGAAAAGCTGAAAAGCACCCCCTAGATATACTGGTGTGCCACCTGCGATCCCTCAGTATATCTCTGACTCCAGCAGATTGAGAGGCATAACCTGCGGTCCTGATCTTTTCTAAATTTGAGTTTGGTTATTCAGGTTTGACATTTTGCTGACCTTTGACTCGATCAATTTCTTTTGGTTTAAGGTAGTTAGATCAGCGGATAGGTTTGGTTTTTGTCCTTTCTTTTCACATGCGCTGGGCAAAGTTCTGATTCTTGGCAGGCTTGGCAGGGTAGTGCCCTAAGGCCTATTTCCCGGAGATAGTGATCCCTTGGGACCAGGGGGCGTATTCACCGGTAGGCCAGTCACTCTCCCCCCTGTATGTATATTCCAGGGGTGTTTCACCTCTGAAGGGGACTCAATTATCACAGGAAAGAAGCGGGAATCAGATTTTACTTTTATTAAAAAACAAAAACATAAAATAAAAAAGCGTACAGTAAGACCTGTTGGTGACAGGCTGTTTGATCGCTTCGTTGGCCCTGGCCTGCCTCGCTAGGGTCCTGGGACTCCGGAGGGGGTGGCCTGGTCACCTGGCGCGTTTTTATTTTACCTCAGTCACAGCTCTGCTGTTTTTGTGCGCTTTTTTTCTGCTCTAGAAGCTTCGGGCTGCTATGCCGTGTGCGTTGGCCTACGGGGAGTCGGGGGCGTGGCTCTCTCTCGAGGGTCTCTGCTTCCGTTGTCTTCCCGGGGCGAGGGACCCTCTTGGAGGCCGAGCGCTGCCCGTGGGTCCCCCCTTTCGCAGCTGCTCATTAAGGACTTGGGGGACAATAAGGTCTACAAGTTGCCCGAGGACAAGCCCAAGCAGTTTCGCACTTTTGGGAATTTCAGAGGCCGTTTTCGTGGTCAACAACGGTTCCGTGCGTTTCGGTCACAGGCTTGGATGCACTCCTTTAGTGGCAGACGGCCTCAACATTCGGGGGCATCACATGCCTTTACCCCCCAATAAGACGGCACAATGAAGCAGCGCCGGCCCATTCCTCCGTTCCTTTAATCGGGGGTCGCCTGTCCCTGTTTCGGGAGGAATGGGTCAAGATAACATCGGACCAGTGGGTCCTCAACATTATAAGTCACGGTTATGTTTTGGATTTTGCTCGCCCGCTCCGAGATCTTTCTTGTGTCCCCTTGCAGCCCTCCGGCAAAGCAGCAAGTTATTGCGCAGACGTTGGACCGTTTACAGGCGCTGGGAGCGGTGGTCCCAGTCCCGCCTGCCGAGCATCGGACCGGTCGGTATTCCATTTACTTCGTGGTTCCAAAGAAGGAAGGAACATTCCGACCGATCTTGGACTTGAAACAGGTCAACAGAGCTTTGCACGTTCCGCGTTTTCGCATGGAGACGCTGAGGTCTGTCATTGCGGCTGTCCACAAGGGAGAATTTTTTTGCTTCTTTGGATCTAACAGAGGCATATCTCCACATTGGAATCCAGGAGCACCATCAGATTTCTGAGGTTCATGGTTCTGGGGGACCATTATCAGTTTTGCGCCCTGCCGTTCGGTTTGGTGACAGCCCCCAGAATTTTCACCAAAGTATTGGTGGTGGTTGCGGCTTTTCTTCACCGCCAAGAGATACTAGTGCATCCCTATCTGGACGATTGGCTCATAAGGGCCAAGTCGGAAGCTCTGTGCAAGCTAGCGATTCAGTCAGTAGTGGAGCAGCTACAGGCACTAGGTTGGGTGATCAACTTCCCGAAGAGCCATCTAACCCCAACTCAGCACCTGGAGTTTCTGGGAGCCCGATTTGATACCTCGGTGGGCAAAGTGTTTCTTCCACGACAACGAATGGTCAATTTAATGGCTCAGGTGCGGAACCTGTTGGAACTGCCATTGCCTACGGCCTGGGATTATTTACAGGTACTTGGGCATATGGCTTCTACTCTGGAAATGGTCCTTTGGGCCTTTGCTCATGTGCGCCCTTTGCTCATGTGCGCCCTTTGCAGGGGGCACTGCTTTCCTGCTGGGATCCCAAGTCAGAGGACTACAACATGCTATTGCCCTTGCCGGAGCCGGCATGGTCCAGTCTTAGTTGGTGGTTAATACCGGACCATCTCCTTCAGGGGGTGGACTTGGAACCTCCACCTTGGATCATTGTTACGACGGATGCCAGTCTATCTGGGTGGGGGGCGGTCTGTCAGTCCCGGCAAGCCACAGGGTCCATCAATCGCTTGGAGACCCGGGCGGTTTGTCTGGCCTTGCGTCAACTCCTCCCGATGGTGCACCGTCAGGCGGTGCAAATTCTATCAGACAACGCGACCACCGTGGCGTATATAAACAAGCAAGGAGGCACAAGAAGTCGCCCGGTGGCTGCCGAAGCGACTTTGTTAATGGCCTGGGCGGAGCGCAATCTGTCCCGTATCGTGGCCTCACACATCGCAGGCTTGGACAATGTTCAGGCAGATTTCTCAGTCGACAACACCTGGATCCAGGAGAGTGGGAATTGTCGGCCGAGGCGATGCAACTCATAACTCGACGTTGGGGGACACCGCACTTGGATTTAATGGTGACTCGGCGAAATGCCAAAGCGGCTCGCTTTTTCAGTCGAAGGAGGGAACACAGATCGGAAGGGGTGGATGCGCTGGTACTTCCGTGGCCTCCACGCATCCTCCTTTATGTGTTTCCCCCGTGGCCCCTAGTGGGAAAGGTGTTAAGACGCATCGAATCTCACTGGGTCTGGTAATTCTAGTGGCCCCAGAGTGGCCAAGAAGGCCGTGGTTCGCGGATCTGGTCAGTCTGGCGGTAAACGGTCCATTGCGTCTTGGTCATCTCCCGAATCTTCTGAGTTAAGGCCCAGTATCTTTCCATCTGGCGGATTGCTTTTGTCTAGCAGCTTGGCTTATGAGCGGAGACAACTGAGAAAGAAGGGTTACCTGGAAGCGGTGATTTGTATTTTTCTCAGGGCACGCAAGTCCTTGACGTCTCTCGCCTATGCTAGAGTTTGGAAGGTCTTTGACTTCTGGTGCAGTAGGTTAAAGCTGTCGCCACAGAGGGCTTCTTTGGGGCATATTCTCGCATTTTTGCAGGCTGGTTTGAAAAAGGGCTTAGCTTACAGTTCGCTTCACGTGCAGGTAGCGGCCCTGGGCTGTCTGAGGGGCAGGATTGATGGTTCTTCTCTTGCCTGCCACCCGGACGTTGCTCGTTTTTATGCGGGGTTAGGAATTTGCATCCCCCTGTTAGGGCTCCATGTCCATCCTGGAGCTTGAATTTGGTTCTCCGCGGTCTCTGCGCTTCTCCATTTGAACCTATCAAGAGAGCCACTTTGAAGGATTTAACTCTCAAGACAGTATTTCTAGTGCCTATTTCTTCAGGGCGTTGCGTTTTGGAACTTCAGGCATTGTCGTGCAGGAAGCCGTTTTTGCGTTTATCTGAGTCGAGAATGTCCCTGCACACGATACCTTCTTTCTTGCCTAAGGTGGTTTCGGCCTTCCATGTCAATCAGGTGGTGGAATTACTTGCCTTCTCTGAGGAGGATATCCGCTCTTCTCAAGGTCAGGATCTAAGGCGTTTGGATGTCCGGGCACTTCTGCGGTACTCTGAGGTGACTAATGATTTTCGACAGTCGGATCATCTATTTGTTTTGTAGAATGGCCCCAAGAAGGGTCTTCAGGCTTCCAAGACTACTGTCGCCCGCTGGTTGAAAAGCGCGATTGCTTCCGCGTACATTGGGTGTGGACGGCCTGTACCAGATGGGCTTAAGGCTCACTCTCTTCGTTCTCAGGCGGCATCATGGGCTGAAAGTCAGTTTGTGTCTCCCCAAGAGATTTGCAGGGCGGCCACTTGGAAATCCTTGCACACATTCGTTCAACATTATTGGTTAGATATCCATGATCCGTCGGCGGATTCTTTTGGTAGCACTGTGATTCGAGCGGGACTCTCTGGGTCCCACCCCATTTAAGGCGGCTCGGGTACATCCCAGCAGTCTGGACTGATCCTGGTACATACAGGGAAAGGAAAATTAGTTTCATACCTGATAATTTTCGTTCCTGTAGTACCTAGGATCAGTCCAGACACCCGCCCAAGTCTGTTTGCTACTGGAGAGTCCGCTCTTATTTCTTTCTGTTCCTTTGTCTCCTTACAGTTCCTAGAGCTGCAGAGTATCGGAATACGTGTTGATGCGTTGTTTCAGGCAAGTTATACAGGGTTTTCTATTTTCATATAGGGAGACAAGTTTGTTTGTGTTTTCAGAGCACTAGGCCTACTTGATCTAGTCATTGGTTGAGTTAAAGGAGTTTACTCTTCAGCAGGAGTGGATGTTTCTATGATTCATTCTGCTTTGATATTCTTTATACTGAGGGATCACAGGTGGCACACCAGATTATCTAGGGGGTGCTTTTCAACTTTTCTCTGACTCCATCTGCTGGACGGGAGGCATAACCCAGCAGTCTGGACTGATCCTAGGTACTACAGTAACGAAAATTATCAGGTAAGAAACTAATTTTCCTTTCCTTTCAGCTTTTTTCAGTGTAATGATCCTGTAAAGTTTTTGTTTTTTTTCTTAAACTCTAGTAAAATTTAATTATAACTTCCAGCTGAAGACTCCCTCTGAATTCTTCAAGATAATAGCTCTGTCAACAATTGGATATTCTGCCAACGATTGGTTATTCCTGTTCCTTCTAATAAGTGGTATAGAGTACTGATTGACTGCTGTCACATACTGAATATTTTCTCTTCAACAGGTTCTCCGGGAGTACTTTCCCTCTATCCTGTCCCTGGCTCAGACCTTGCTTTGCTCTACAGATCAAAGTTCCATCTCATTTGGGAGTCTTATGTATAAACACATGTTTGCAGCTTTTGACTCATACTGTCAACAGGTACTGTGTATAATGTATGAATGCATTAATGGGGGGAAAGGGCCTTATGCCTGAAGTTGGCAGCCTTTGGCACTAGCTGACATTTGAGCCAGCATGCTAGCCACATGTCCTGGCGCCTGCACCACAAACATTTTCATATTTAAAGTCTGAATCATTAGTGGTAGGAACCGTTTAAGCAGCATATAATTTAGTCCCTAATCCAAGTCCTAAATATATCGCATGTACAACATGCCTAGATCCAGTTGATGTGTTACCAGAAAACCAATCCAGAAATTAGAACTTTAAAGCACAACTTGCATGGCAAAATAAAGGAAGATTTCTTGTTAGTCTAGGGATGTGCTTTTATGCCAAAGTGGTTATTCAACAGCTTTGCTGGGAATGCTGGCTGGGTATCAGCAACAGAGAGCAATCAGTTCTTCTCCCACTTCTCAGTCATAGTTTAGTTTTGCTGACAGTGGGCAAAGTGATGGTTATCAGCTGCACTTGGAGTCTCCTATTCAAGGCAGGAATGTTGGACAGGCTTTTGTGTTTGAAACTTACTAGCCAATAAGGCTGGTAAGTATATATAGTATCAGTTGGGTATACAGTGAATCTTTTTAAATGTCATCCAAAAACATAGTAAGGAAGGGAGAGAGGAAAGGGAAGAGAGAAAGAGAAAAGAAAAAAGAAAAACCTTTCTGTTTTTTTGGTTTTTTTTTTGGCTCATAACTCTAATTTCACAATTATATCACCTCTTCAGTCACTCGGTACCCTCTCAACCACAGACACACTCCAGCAAGCTTCACTCAGACCTCTCTCAACCACAGACACACTCCAGCAAGCTTCACTTGGACCTCTCTCAACCACAGACACACTCCAGCAAGCTTCACTCGGACCTCTCTCAACCACAGACACACTCCAGCAAGCTTCACTTTGACCCAAATCCCTAACCTACTGACTAACTTCAGGACTACTATTTTTTCTTCTCCTCCTTTCTCCAGTGGCTTTCCTTATCTGACCACGCTGCTATCAAAGACTTCCTGCTCGTCTAAAGTCTTTCAATTTCTGGACCTACTGCAATAAAAGAGCTTGCCCCTACTTCTCGCCTATTCACTCAGTACCATTAAATAATGCACCAATCAGAAATGATATCTCGCCACATTCCCACTATCAAACACTTCAACGTGAATTATAAACCGGCTAGATTTCTCCAACTCTCCTCATTAACCAGAACATTAACACCTATTATGGTAGCACCTATCACTCAAATGTTAGGTCTAATAACTTTCTCCATCCTTCTATTAAATACACAATCTCTTCTAAAAAAAGATCACCCTACTAAACGACATCCTCACAGATGAAAAGCCAGATATATGTGCGATCACTGAATCATGGCTAAAAGACACTGACACAGCCATAATAAATCAACTTCCCACTGACACTTACAATGTTTTCTCCATTCCAAGGATCAAAAAGAAAGGTGGAGGTATTCTCCTGGCTGCCAAAAAGAAATTTAACCTTACAGTTCAAACTACTTCCCCTTCCTCCAAAATGGAGACTGGCCTTTTCAAATCTAAGGATCTTCAAATCTGCCTGATCTACTCCCCCCCCCAGCATACTTGAGAATAACCCATCTCTACTAACTGAATTTATTATCAAAAACCTTGATATTCACCTCCCAACAATTATTCTGGGGGATTTGAACCTACACTTTGATCGCATCCCTCTAACCCCAGCCTGTGAAACTTTACTGACCTCTCTTAATGCTCTAGGCTTTCAACAAGCTGTGACTAACCCGACTCATAAAGCTGGTCATACCCTTGATGTCATGTTTACTAACTCCCATATTGATACAAAACCTCCCCTCTGCACTCCCATTCCTTGGTCGGACCACTTTTGGATAGACACCTGCTGTACAATAAAACAATTACCATCTAATGTTCACAGCAAAAAAACCATCTACTTCCGAAAACAAGGTCAAACAGATGAAATTAATAATGTGATATCAGAAGATCTCAAAAATTTAGATCTCACAGATGCTGAAACAGCTACCTCTTCTTGGTTTAAAATTACTAGTAACATAGCAGAGAAACTCTGTCCTATTCAATCCAAGGAAATCAATTCCGAAAAAATAATAAGGAAAAAACCTTGGTATGCTCCCGAACTTAAAGCTATGAAAACGGAGCTACGTAAGACAGAAAAAGAATGGCGCAGAAACCAAAATTCCACGACTTTATTAAAATTCAAATCATTACTACACAAATATCGCCAAGCCACCGACAAAACAAAAAAAGATTTTTATGCTTCCAGAATTCATCAATATCAATTCAACCCTCAAGCACTTTTCCAATATGTCAAAAGCCTTGTTACTGCTCCAACTCACAACAATCTAAACAACAATGATGATTCAAAATGTGAGGAACTAGCTACATTCTTTTATAACAAAATACATTCTATTTTAACGCGATTTAATTCATTTCCTGCTCCTTTACACACCAACCAAGCTACATCAGCCACTCAAGATAAATTTGAAACAAAGCTATCTAATCTTGAGATTACTACTGGTATTGAAGTTGAGTCAATTCTAAAGAAAATGAAACCAGCTTTCCACCCCACCGACATATTACCTACTAAGACTCTTCTCACAATACGTTCTACAATAGCAAAACCTATTGCAAAGATTCTTAACAAATCCATCACCACAGGCATAGTTCCTTCTATACTTAAACATGCTATCATTACTCCAATGATAAAAAAATCTAACCTAGATTCATCTGATCCAGCAAACTTTCGTCCAGTATCAAACCTTCCCTTCCTCTCAAAGATTATGGAAAGAGTCATCAACAAACAACTATCTGATTATTTAGATGATCATCAAATACTCTTTCCATCTCAATATGGGTTCAGAAAGTACCACAGCACGGAAACACTTTTGATATCTCTTTCTGAGGTGCTACTAAAAGCTTTAGATGCTGGCAAATCATACCTCATCGCCCTTCTTGATATATCAGCGGCTTTCGACACGGTAAACCACAACACTCTTATTACCCGTCTTTCTGAAATAGGTATCTCGGGATCGGCTTTACTATGGTTTCAGTCATTCCTGAGCAATAGAACATATAGCGTTAGATGTGGACGAAGTGAATCCAAGCCAAGAAACCTCTCTCAAGGAGTCCCCCAAGGATCTTCTCTCTCCTCCACATTGTTCAATGTTTACCTTACACCGCTATGCCAGCTACTCTCTAAATTGGGTCTTCAACACTTCATCTACGCAGATGATGTTCAAATACTCATACCTATAACCAGCACAATCATAAATGCACTGAATACCTGGAAGGTAGCTTTATTAGAAATTAAAACTATCCTCACAGACAACCAATTGGCTATAAATACCAATAAAACTGAACTTATCATAATTTCACCTCCAAAAAATACAATTCTGATCAACTCTGATATTGCTCAAAACAACTCCACTATTTCACAACAAGTACGCAGCCTTGGTATCATCATTGACAGCAATCTCACATTTAAAAAATTCATCGCGGATACGGTAAAAAATGGTTTCTTTAAGCTATTTACGCTTAAACGGATTAAATCTCTATTATACCAATATGATTTCCGCACAGTTTTACATGCAACTATTTTATCAAAGATTGATTACTGCAATGCTCTGTTACTGGGTCTACCCAAAGCCACCATTCAACCTTTGCAAATGCTGCAAAATGCAGCTGCCCGCATTATCACCGACACAAGCCGCCATGATCACATCACTCCAGCTCTTCAGTCTTTGCACTGGCTACCTGTGGCTTACAGGATAATTTATAAATCTATGTCGCTGATACACAAAGCCATTCAAAACAGAGAAATGCTCTGGTTTACAGATGAACTACAATTCAAAACGTCTTCCCGCCCAACGAGATTCCAGAATTTAGCCAAACTAAATATCCCAGCACCCAATCTGACTAAACTCTCTAGCACAAAAGATCAATCTTTCATCATTGCTGGATCAACAATATGGAACACCATGCCCTCTGAATTACGCCAGGAACTCTGTTACAAAAAATTTAAACAAAACCTTAAAACCTGGCTATTTAAAAAAGCCTACTATCAATGATCTGAATCCTCAACTACTCTTCCTAACTGCCACAATCTCTCATATATTGCTGATATTCTATTAATATAAAGTTATATACTGTATTGTTTTTCGTTTAGTTTCCTTGTTATATTGTAAAGCGCAATGCTGAATTACTGTTTGAATGTAAACCGAGGTGATGTTATTTACGTACCCCGGTATAGAAAAATCTATAAATAAATAAATAAATAGTACATTCAGTGTTTTTTTAAAAACATTTTATGAAGATGACCTATTCCTACAGGATGTAACAGTGACTTATCACTTACATATTTCCAAAAAAAATTGCCATATGTTCTAAGTAAGTCTATCAAGTTAGGAATAGCTGTTAAGGGATGCTTCAAATACACCAGGCTAGCAGCATATATGAAAATGTTATACTGTGGATTTATTTCAAGTCCACTTAAACCCATTTTATATCTGATTGAATATGCCAGAATCTCCGTAACAAGTGTAAATAAAAGAGGACCTGGATGTCCCTGGCATGTACCCTTATGGTGACAAAAAACTTCTGAAATGAGTATTTGTATTAATAATTGCCATAGAATAATTGTAAAGCAAAGCTACCCAGTTAATAAAAGTGGGCACAAATTTACATCTGCAACATATCTCATGCAAATAAATCCTATTCCACAAGAGTCAAAACCTTTTCAGCATCAAAATAATACCTAAAGCCTCCACAACAGGGTTCAGCAGCTCCTAGCATAATTGGGATACATGATCTTCTTTCTCTCTTGCATTTTCTGAAATCTTTTCTAGCCGGCTGTTTGTAATGAACAGTGAGATTTCTGTGTTGTGTCAATTTCACCTTTATCTTCCTGAATGCTTCTTAACCTGGCCACAACCATCTGCAGCTCACTGAGAGAGTTCATCAACTGGATATTGCCCATAGGCTGATGCTCATTGGCTGGATTGTACTTGACACATTTCCAGCAAATTAAGATGAGACCTGGATGCAAGCATCCTTTGTAGGATGTCTAGCTTCAGCATGGAATCCAGAAGTGCAGGTAGAAGGCGGGTCAGAAGTGATGTAAAGGTTTTGATGACAGTGTCTTCCAGCCATCACTAAATTTTCCTTCCTCTCTAATTACAATTGATATTTGTCAATTTGGCTAATGTAGCTCTGTTTTAAAAACTACATTTCACAGTAAAGTATAGGGATGTGAAAATAGAGAATAGGCAAGCTCATCACTAAGGAATGTAAACAGTGGTGTGAGTAGTGGCCAAGAAAATGTTTGAAATTGTAATGGATATGAGGATTGTATTTTTAAAAAAGGGAGTAATAAAAAATATTAAAAATAATATAAAATACAAATGGTATAAAAAGTGTAAATGTGTATAAATATTAATGAAAAAAAAGGGCTGACCTCTGGCTCTAGTAGTAAGTACTACGCACTGCTATACAGAAGGTCCCTGATTCTATCCCTGGGTAAAATCTTTCACTCCCTTAAGTTGACTGAGGCTGAGCTGCCAACCAGGGAAGCCAGAGTTCAGATCATTCTGATACTCCTTGTGACCTTGGGTAAATCATTTTCCTGTACATACTCAGATCAGTCCAGACAAGTGGATTTTGCATCCCTACCAGCAGATGGAGGCAGAGAACAAAACATTGAGGCACTGCTACATAACCGAGAGTGCCACCTGCAGTCCCTCAGAATTTCTCTGTCTCCAGCAGATGGTAGTGGTGCAAACCTGCAGTCTGATAAAAAGTTTAGATTGAGAGAATTGCTTAGACGTTTTTGGAGGCTCCCTGAGGTTTAGGCTCCTTTGTGGACCATCCCTCAGGTGGAGCAGGGTGACCGAAGAGTTGGAAACCCCTGGCTGGTGTTCGTCCTCATCTGACTGGAGGTCCTGATAGCCAGGGGACTGGCGCCTTCAGGACTTCTGATGCCACCTCCTGATTTCTTGCTAGTCTGTAAGGGAAGTACCCTGTTGTTTTTTCCTTAAGCTGTTTTTTATTAAAAAAGAAAAAAAAAACCCCCAACAACCCAAGGAATCTTGTTTTACAGCAGCTTAAGGGAAAAGTCTGGCGGTGAAGTGAGCCTGTGACAGCGGGAGCTGTTGTGCTTCAGGAGGGGAAGGTTGGGGAGTTCTCCCTTCTCCCTTTCCCTGGGGGTTCTGTGAGTGACGAGGGAGGTAGTGGCCATGCGGACAGAAGTCGTGGGTGTGGCTTAACTTGCTCTTGTTTGCTGGTCGGGCAGGCGCCACTACTCGGCTTCTTGGGGTCGACCACCATCATGCTGGTGTTTTCTGCACGCCGTTCAGGCCATTTTCTGCCATTTGACAATGTATGGCATTGCGATCGGGTGGCCTGTTTGTCTGCACTGCTTTGGAGATGAAGGGACCTCGACGGGTGGGTCCTTGAAGAAGAGGGTTCTTCGGTCATCAGGGACTGCGGCTGTTGCCCCGGGGGGGGGGGGGCCTTGTGGGTCAGCCGATCCCACAAGGGATCGTGGATGGGTTCCCCAGTTAACAGAGACTCCTGTGATTCACCTCCCCCTCTGTCACCTGTGGTGCAGGTAGATCAGAATGGGGGAGGAAATTCGGAGGGCGGCCTTCCTGAGCAGGGAGCTGAGAATCCCAAAGGTTTTTCGCCATAGTTCGTTTGCTCCATAAGGCCTTCCTGGCGAGAGAGGGTGGGGATCAAGCGTCCGAAGGGGAGCCTGTTCCAGCATGCTGCTAAGAAACCTAAGGTGGCCCTTGCAGGGTGATCCAGGGATCTGCTGCGATGCCTGGGTTTGGGTTGAGCAGATTCGGAGGCTGACCCCAGGGATGGGGAAGATTCTGATAGTATGCCGGAGGATCCTTTGGACTTGCAGGGGGCCAATCCGAATGTGGATGCGGACGTGACCCCGAATGCGGTCCCGAATGCAAATAAGGATGGGATGGACCCAGATGAGTTTCCTGTGTCCAAAAGAATGACCCTTGGGTGGTCCGCTTGTTTAAGAAGGATGAATTACGTTCCCTTATTCCGCAGGTATTGCAGGAATTGGGGTGAAGGTGACTTAGGAGGAGTCGGATAATGAAGGCGTGAATCTGGTTCTGGATAGGCTACATGTCTGCTTAGTGCTTTTTGCTTGCTGAAGAAGATTTGCAAGTTGGTGAACTGGGTGTGGGACTTGCCAGAGGCGGGTCTGAAGGTAGAAAGGGCCATGGCTAAACTTTACCCCTTGATGGAGGATACCTTGAAGCTCCTGTGGGTGCCGAAGGTGGATGCAGCGGTTTTGGCGGTGACCAAGAAGACGACCAGCCCAGTGGAGGGGGCTGCCGCTCTGAAGGATGTTCAGGACCGCAAGTTGAAGATTCACTTGAAGCTGTTGTTTGAAGTGTCTGCTTTGAGTCTTCGAGCCGCAATTTGTGGTAGCATGATGCAGAGAGTTTGTCTGTTGGGTAGAGATGACATGAGAGCAAGCCCTAGTCGGGGATGTCTATTCCCTGCAGTCACACGCTTGGAGGCTGGAGTGGCTTATGTCATGGATGCGCTTTATGATTTGGTGCACACTTCACCCAGGAGCATGGTCTCGGCAATGGCGGCTTGCAGGCTTTTGTGGCTGCAAAATTGGTCAGCAGACATGTGGTCCAAGGCACAGTTGTGCAGTCTTCCCTTTAAGGGGAAGCTCCTGTTTGGGGAAGATTGGATCAGTTGATGAAGACTTTAGGAGAGTCCAAAGAGAATAGGTTGCCTGAGGATCGGAAGTCCGGGAAGAAGATGTTTCTGCCTCGATCCCGATTTCGGGATTCACATAGGTTCCGATCAGGCAAGTCCTCCTCGGGAGCAGGAGTGAAGCAGTTGGGGGACGGCAGCAATTCTTTTGAGGTGCCTGCAGACCCTCTAGGGATGGTGTCAGCCAAGGGAGCCGGTGGTGGAAAGTCCTTACAATGAAGCCAGCCTCGCCCATTCCTCTATAGAAGCAGTTGGGGTTAGATAGTCCAGCTTTTATGAGGAGTGGGCCAAGATTAGACTGCTGGGTTTTAGAGGTGGTGCGAGATGGTTACGCCCTAGAATTTTCTTGCCCTGTCAGGCAAGCCTTTCTGGAGTCCCTCGTCTCTTATGTGTAAACGGTTTTTATTGAATTTTCAAAAAAAAAAAAAAAAAAGAAACAATACAACCACCAGAGGGGAGTGGGTCCTGCACCCCTCCGGACATCAAGAACCATACACATCTGACAAACCCTGCACCCTCCCTCCCCCCCCCACCACCCCCCGCCCCTATAATGCCAGTACAACACAAATATGAGTTACTTCTCAATAAAGACAAAAGGAATGGGAGCACACAATAATTTGTCCTTAATCATTAAGTACATAACTTCTCGCACGATGCGGGAGTGACTGAATGTAAGTCTGCCAATTTACAAGAAATCGTCGCCGATGTGCCGGAGAAGTCCGGGCCTCCAGATGTTCCATGGTCATCATAAAATGTAAGCCATTCCTCCAGGCCCAAAAGGACGGGCTGTCCGTGGAACGCCAACCAGAAAGAAGTATCTTCTTACCTACAAGACAAGCCTTTAACAAGAACATTCGCGAGCCAGGATCTCGAACACGAACCGGGGATACACAGCCAAAAAGCATCCAGTGTGGCGTCACTGGGAAGGCCACATCTATCAGGTCAGCCAGGTACTCCCCCACCCTCCGCCAAAACCGCTGTACTGGAGGACAGGACCAAAAAGCGTGTGACAAAGTACTCAAGGCTGCACCACATCTCTGGCAGCCCCGGGTGACGTCGGCGCGAAAGTGACATACCACATTGGGCGCCAAATAAGCCCGGCTGAGAAACTTAAATTGCATCTCCCTGTAATAAGAGTTTTTCGAGATCCTGGCTGCGCGGCGAAAGCCAGCGCGTAATATAAATTTAGTCACAATAAAGACCCCATCCTGGTTCCACCGGGATACCAAAACATCTAGATGATCCTCCTCCCGTAATTTACGAATCTCCTTATAATACATGGATAAAGATGGGACCCGTGATTTCCCAAAGTGAAACACCCCATCCAAAGCATGCACCACAGAGGGTGCCTTGTAGACCTCCGGGATCGCCCGCAGATAATGTCGAACCTGAATGTAGGAAAACACCTGCTTGGCACTTAACCCATAAAGATTTCCCAGCTCCGCCAGGGACAAGAGCACTCCCTCCGTACTAAGCAAGTGACCCAGACGAGTTATCCCCTTGGATTCCCAGACCAAAAAACTGGCCGACTGGTACCCCGGGGTAAAGTCCACATTCCCACGCACCGGCAGAAGGCAGGCACACTGGGACAGTGTGGCGCAACAACTGGAGCAATCTCCTCCAACCCTGTCGAAGGGGGCGTATCAAGCTGGCAGTACGCAACACAGGAGGCAGCTTACCCGAGGGGACCTGAAGCACACACGCAGGGTCATAGGGAAACATCAAGGACCGGTCTACCGACAACGGGGAAAACACCGAAGTGCCCAGCAGCCAGTCCCGAATAGTCCGTAAGAGGCTGGCCAAATTGTAGTCCAGCAAATCCGGGACTCCTAAGCTACCGCGCCCCCACCGCGACCGCAACCATCTCAGCGGAACCCGCGGTTTCCCGCCTCGCCAAAGAAACCGCCGTAAGCTGCTCTCCATCCGCCGAACGTCAGCCGTGCGTAACAGAATCGGCAAAGTCTGAAATAAATAAAGCCACTGAGGCAAAATGACCATTTTGAATAAATTGACCCGCCCACTCAAAGAAAGGGGCAAGTGTGCCCACCGAGCCAAACTGTCCTGGGTAGACTTAATCCGGGCTGGGATATTTGCCCGATATACAAGGGCCGGGTCCGCCGGGAGGCGAATCCCCAAGTATGGTAAGGAGTCGTCCACCCAATGCAACGCGAAGGTATCCGGCCAGGTCGCTTGCAGGGCTGGCGGATAGAGCAAGGCGGAGGACTTAGCCTCATTCAGCTTCAACCCCGAGAACACCCCAAACTCCCACACCAAGCGCATCAAAGGGGGCAAAGAAGCCTGCGGGTTAGTCACTAGCACCAAGAGGTCATCCGCAAAGGCCACTACCTTAAAGATGCACGCCCCTATCCGAACCCCACGAATCTCACGGCGGCTCTCCAGGGCCAACAACAACGGCTCTAACTGTAAAATGAAAAGCAACGGGGACAAGGGGCACCCCTGCCGAGTACCGCGAGCTATCTCAAAGGGTTCCGACCGCGCCCCATTGGCCAAGATCACCGCCCGAGGATCAGAATATAGTAACCGCACCGCCTGCAAAAATAGACCCGTAAATCCCATATCTTCCAACACGGAGAACATATAGCTCCACTCTACGCGATCGAACGCCTTCTCCGCGTCGAAACTGATTACCAGGTAGGATTGATCCAGCGCCCGACAGATCGACATCGCCGTTAAGATACGGTGGATATTAGCCAAGGCGTTGCGCCCCCTCACAAATCCAGCCTGATGTTCCCCCACCAACATAGGCAGGACAGGCGCCAGACGCTCCGCCATCACCTTCGCCAAAATCTTATGGTCCACATCCAGTAACGATATCGGGCGGTAGGAGTCCGGCTCCAGTAAATCTCTGCCCCCCTTGGGAATAAGAGTGATCAAGGCTACATTGTCCCGTGCCGGGAAGGAACCGTCCTCAATCAAGGCAGCGAACGCCGCGGTCAAAGAAGGCACTACCCGGTCCTCCAATAACTGATAAAACTCCGACGTGAACCCATCCGGGCCTGGGGCTTTGAAGGGTTTAAGTTGACGGATGACGCGACTCACCTCCTATTCCGACAAGGGTCTATTCAGCTGGTCAAGCTGAGCTCTCGTCAGGGTGGGGAGATCAATCCGGGAACGGAATTGCTCACCAAGGTCTCCCGACCCCGCGGAGGACGCATACAGGGCCGCATAATACTCCCGGAAGCCCCGTAAAACCGAGGGAGTGTCACGAATCACCTGCCCAGTGGGGAGCCGCAATGCCGGGATCACCCTACTGGCACGGGTGGACCGAAGCAGGTTCGCCATCGTCCGCCCCACCTTGTTGCTATATTGGTATAGACGAAATTTATAATAGAGAAGACTCTTTTTCCCCCTCTGGTGCAACAAAGAATTAAGCTCCAATTGGACAGACCGATACAACGTCCTAGCTGCATCGGTCACAGGGCCCATCAAGCGCCGCCTCGCCTTGCTCAACTGAGCATTGAGAAGCAGGATACGTTTATCAAGCATCTTGCGACGATGAGAAACATAGGAAATAATGTCACCACGGAGGACCGCTTTCGCCGCGTCCCAATACAACACGGGCTGGGAAACATGTTCCCGGTTTAAAGACGCATATGCCTCCCACCTCTCCTTCAAGTAATCACGAAACTTCTCATCATGAGCCAAAAAATACGGATAGTGCCATTGCCGAGTAGTCTGCTGCGGGGGCGCAAACCAAATGTCAAGCCATATCGGGGCATGATCGGAGATCACAATGTTCCCAATATCGGCTGCCTGAACTAGGGAAAGCCCACTCTGACTAACCAAAAAGTAGTCCAACCGAGAAAGGGTAGCATGGGCGCGAGAAAGGTGCATAAAGTCCTTCTCTAGGGGGTGGAGCGTGCGCCAGGCGTCTATCAAGTGTAAAGAGTCCTCTAACATCTGAGGTCCACGTCCCTCCCTCCTTCCTCCCCCACCCAACCGAGAGGAATCCAGGTCCACATCGCGAATCGTATTAAAGTCCCCCCCCCCCCCAATAATAAGAAATCATTGATATAAGGGAGCAGGAGAGAGTACAATTGCCGGAAAAAACCGGGACTATAAACATTGGGGGCATACACATTACAAAGGATTACCGTGCGCTGATAAAGCTCAGCTTCCAAGAGAAGGAAACGACCCTGAGGGTCAGCGAACTCCCACACGACCGTGATGGGTAAATTCTTATGAAACAGTATTGCAACCCCTGCAGATTTGGAAGTGCCCGGGGCAGACCGCACCTCTCCCACCCAATCTCGCTTTAATTTAACATGTTCTTCCTTTGTAAGGTGAGTCTCCTGTAAATAAGCAATTTGGGCCGAGTGGCGTTTCAAAAGGGAAAGTATCTTGGAGCGTTTAATGGGCGTGTGAATCCCGCATACATTCCATGAGATAATTCTGGTGGGATTACTCAGAACAAACTATTAAGAAAAACATGTCACCGGGCGACCCCACATTCTCCAAGAGGGCGCTCTCCCAGCCAAAGCCCCCCCTGGTCAAACGTGCCCCCTCTCCTTGACAAACAGAAAAAAAAGAGATCAAGATGGAGCAACTCAACCTATAACGCAAAGCCCCGTCTCCCCTCCCAAGCCCCATACCCACCCCACCACCCCCCGCCAACCCCCCCCACCCTCCCCCCTCCCGCCTCCCCCCTTCCCAAGTCAATCAGACTGCCCTCCATACCCCCCCTTCCACCTATACCACCCTGTCCTTCCCACTGAAGGATAAGGGTCAGGACTGTAAGTGTCCCCAACTAACCTCTATGAAAACATTCATTAAGCGCGCTAAAACAAGCAACCATGACTTCGACAGTACCCCCCGCCCGCATATAGGAGCCCAGCCACCCCCCATCCGTCTCCAGATCCCCCACCCACACTCAGCACACAAAACTACTTCGTCCATAGTCAATGGGGACCTAGCTAGGCACGGGATGGGTATGTCCAGGCCAAATCCACAGTCCAAGATATACCAACTTCATGACCTACAGGGGCCACCATTGCCTCCCGAAGGGCCAGTCACAGTATCCACCCAGCATGGCCGCCAGGCGAAGCACCGGGAAAAACCCTTAGTCAGCGTTAAGGTAAGGCCAGAGTAGTGGAGAAAAAGGAAACCACAAAACCATCCAAAAACAAAGGGTGCCTGAAGGAAAAAGCACCTCCAACCGAAAGCTGTCAGGCTCGTGCGCCAGGAAGAACGCTGGGAAAAAAAAGAAAAAAACCAAAAAAAAAATGCAATCGAGCTTCAGGAACTGAACCAGAGTCTGCAAAGGACCTCAGTAGGGGTTCTGGGGGGCTATGGCTGAGGAATCCAAGGAAACCGGTGTCCAGGTCCCCAGTAACCAACAAACTGTCCCCTGTTAGAACCGGGGAAAACTGTAGAAAACAAACAGGAACTCCAGCGTGAACTGTCCCCACCAAAATGGGGATTGCAATTAGAGGCCCCTTAAGAGAGCTCAGAACACATGACAAACTCCAGGAGAAGAAAACCAGCACAGTCAAGGCGGCAGGGTGCGTACAAAGGCCTGCGCTAGGTCCACTGAATCAAAAAAATGTGCTCGATCTGCGTGCCAGATCCGAAGCCGCGCCGGGAAGAGCAAGGCGAATTTCACCCCCTTGTTATGGAGGGTTGAGCAGATGGAAGAGAAGCCCCTCTGCGCCTCAGAGACAGAGGCAGAAAAGTCCTGGAATATGCGAATAGCATGGGTCTGGTAGCTGAGGTCACGCTTTGCCCTAGACGCGCGCCATATCTCACTCTTGTGCGCTGAATTCAGTATTTTAGCGATCACAAGCCGTGGGCGAGTAAGTGGCGTGCGTTTCGCGCCCAGCCGGTGCGCCCGCTCCACGACCAGTTTACCTTGCAAGTGGGGCAGAGATAAAGCGTCAGGGAGCCAGGTCTCCAAAAGGCCACACAGCGCCCTCTCCTCGATCTCCTCCGGGAATCCCAGGAAGCGCAAGTTATCCCGTCGCGCACGGTTTTCTAGGTCATCGACCTTAAGTTGCAGGGCTTTCACCTCGCTAACGTGTGCCGCCATCTTGCGCTCCAGCTCACCCCCAGCGTCTTCCAACACCGAGATTCTGTGCTCAGCGATTTCTAGCCGCGGTGGCAGCGCGGCCAGCGAGTCCCGGACCTCACCCAGCTGTGCCGTAAGCACCGACCACTTCTCCTCCAGGGCTTCTCGCATCGCCTCCTTGATGTCTGCAAGTGTCAGCGGAGCCGCGGGGGGGGGGGAGGGGGAGTCCCGATCCGCTGCGGCCGCCATCTTGTCGTCTTTGTCCCTTAGCTTCTCGCGCTCTTTTCTCGCCAGTTTTATGGTCGTCGGCGTCGCCAAACGGTTCCGAGTCCTGGCCACGGACATAGGCTTCCCTCTAAGCCTCGAGGAAGCAAGCGGGGTCAACAAAAACGCGCGATTTACGCCGCGGTGAGCGAGGTCAGGCAGGAGCCGGGAAGTTCCACATCCTCCCCGCTACCACATCACGTGACCCTCCCTCGAGTCCCTCGTCTCTTTGAAGCAAGCAAGATGTGGTACAGAGGCTGTTGAGCCTCAAAGCAATCGTTCCTGTCCTGAGGGAGGAGCAGGGACAAGGAAGGTACTCCATTTATTTTGTGGTTCCCAAGAAGGAAGGCACGTTTTGGCCCCTTCTCGACTTGCAGAAGGTGAGCAGGGCCCTAAGGGTTGCATGCTTTCGGATGGACAAGTTAACAATGGTAATGGCGGCGGTCTGCAGAGGAGAGTTCTTGGCATTGTTGGACCTGACAGAGGCCTACCTCCATATTCCCATTCAATATGGTTTCTGTGTTTCATGGTGTTGGGTCAACCCTTCCAGTTTTGCACCCTTCCCTTTGGGCTGGCCACAGCACCTCAGACCTTCACAAAAGTGATGGTAGTAGTGGCAGCAGCCCTTCGAAGAGAGAGGGGGTGTTGGTGCATCCGTATTTGGATGATTGGCTGATTCATGCGAAAACGGAGGAGGAGTGCCAGAGGTCTCTCCAATCAGTTATGCACACCTTGTTGTCTCTGGGTTGGGTAATAAATGTGGTGAAGAGTCACTTGGTGCTGTCCCAGTCTTTGGAGTATCTGGGGGCATTCTTCTATAACCAGCAGGGCAGGGTGTTTTTGACTTCGGACAGGGTGACAAAGTTGCAGGCGCAAGTGTCTCGTCTGCTTCGGCTTTCAATGCCAATGGTCTGGAACTATTTACAGGTTTTGGGGCCAAGGCTTCCATGCTGGATTTGGTTCCATGGGCTTTCGCGCACATGAGACTGTTGCAGAATGCGCTCTTATCCGGGTGGCATCCCATGTCAGAGGAGTATCATCATAAGAACATAAGAAAATGCCATACTGGGTCAGACCAAGGGTCCATCAAGCCCAGCATCCTGTTTCCAACAGTGGCCAAACCAGGCCATAAGAACCTGGCAAGTACCCAAAAACTAAGTCTATTCCATGTTACTGTTGCTAATGGCAGTGGCTATTCTCTAAGTGAACTTAATAGCAGGTAATGGACTTCTCCTCCAAGAACTTATCCAATCCTTTTTTAAACACAGTTATACTATACTGCACTAACCACATCCTCTGGCAACAAATTCCAGAGTTTAATTGTGCGCTGAGTAAAAAAGAACTTTCTCCGATTAGTTTTAAATGTGCCCCATGCTAACTTCATGGAGTGCCCCCTAGTCTTTCTACTATCCGAAAGAGTAAATAACTGATTCACATCTACCCGTTCTAGACCTCTCATGATTTTAAACATCTCTATCATATCCCCCCTCAGTCGTCTCTTCTGCTTACAAGAGTCCAGATCCAGTCTATCTTGGTGGCTGTCGCATCACAACCTGGAAAAGGGTGTGGGTCTGGAGACTCCGGATTGTGTAGTAGTGACTGCGGACGCCAGTCTCAGAGATTGGGGAGTGGTGTGCCTGGGGCAGTCTGCCCAGAGACTTTGGTCAACAGAGGAGAGGACCTGGTCCATCAATCGACTGGAAAGGAGGGCGGTTTGACGGCCTCTGGAGTTCTTTCTTCCCTGGATGAAAGGCAGGATGGTCCGGGTATTCTTGGACAATGTGACGACAGTGGCAGACATCAACCGCCAAGGAGGGATGAAGAGTCATGCGGTCTTTGGAAGCTTGACTGTTGTCTGAGCAGATCTCCATCTCATTACGAGGGTGCAGACAATGTTCAGGCGGATTTTCTCAGCAAGCAGCAGCAGGATCCGGGGGAATGGGAGTTGTGCTTGGAAGCCTGGGTTTGCATCTGTGCCAGATGGGGCGATCCCCAGTTGGATCTTATGGCGATGCAAGCCAACGCAAAAATGGCAAGATTTTTCAGTTGCAGAAGAGGTCATCGTGGTAGGACTGGATGCCCTGATGTGCCTTTGGCTGATGGGGATCTTGCTGTACTTGTTTCCTCCATAACGTCCCATCGGGCGAGTTCTATGGCACATAGACTGCAGTTGGGGTCGGTAGTGCTGGTGGCATCAGAGTGGCTGCGAAGCCCGTAGATTGTGGATCTAGTATATCTTGCAGTGGAGGGACCCTCCTCCAGTTGACCCATCTACCCTGCTTACTGCATCAGTGTCCCATATTTTTGGTTCGCGAGGATCAGTTTTGTCTCGTGGCTTGGATTTTGAGTGGTGGCGGTTGCATCTGATGGGCTATTTGGAACAGGTGATTTTCTACCCTTCTCCAGGCTTGGAGACCCTCGACTTCTAAGGCGTATGTCAAGGTCTGGTGTCTGCAGCTTCGATTCGATCCCCTAACTATGGATGTGCCCCAGATTTTAGCCTTTTTGCAGAAGGGGTTATCTAAGGGACTAGCCTATAACTCGCTGTGCATGCAGGTATCTGCTTTGGGTACATTTAGGGACAAAGTGTCGGGGAGGTGTTTGGCTTTGCATCCTGATGTGGTTCGATTCCTGAAAGGAGTGAAGCATTTGCGACCGCCGGTGCGGAAACGTATGTTAGGATTGGAGCCTTAACTTGGTTCTTTGGGTGCTCTGTGGTGCGCCATTTGAGCCTTTAAAAAGGGCAATGTTGAAGAATTGACATTTAAAGACAGTTTTTCTGGTTGCAATTTGTTTGGCCAGGCGAATTTCGAAGTTGCAGGCTCTGTCGTACAGGGATCCTTTTCTGTGTATTTCTAATGACAGGGTCACGTTGAGAATGGTACCCTCTTTCTTACTGAAGGTAGTGTCATCTTTTCATATTAATCAGACTGTGGATCTTCCGGCTTTTCCAGAGTGGTCTAGGGATTCTCCACAAGAGAGAGAGCTGCATCTCTTGGATGGTCGCCAGATTATCCTACGCTATCTGGAAGTCACTAATTCATTTTGGCGCTCCAATCATCTTTTTGTGCTGTTTGGGGGCGCAAAGAAAGGTGATAAGGCCTCAAAGGCCACGATTGCACGGTGGCTGAGGAAGGCCATTTGTTCTGCTTATATCTGTAAGGGTTGCAAGATTCCAGTGGGGCTGAAAGCGCATTCTACAAGAGCACAAGTGGCTTCTTGGTCAGAGTGTCAATTTCTTTCTCCTCAGAAGCTTTGTAGAGCGGCAGTATGGTCTTCGCTTCACATTTTCACCAGATATTACCATTTGGACATGTACGTGTAGGAAGACGCGTCTTTTGGTGAGAGTGTGTTGCATGAGGGTATTTCGGGTTCCCGCCTAGTTTAGAAGTGCTTGAGTATGTCCCACTTGTCTGGACTGATCTGGGTATGTACAGGAAAGGAAAATTGGTTCTTACCTGCTAATTTTCGTTCCTGTAATATCACAGATCAGTCAAGAGATCCTTCCTGTCACTGCTGAAAGTGTGTTTCCTGTTAGTCAATGTAATATATTCCGAAGAGGTTTTTGTACATAATTTTTTCAAGTTTCTGGAGATGAGAGGCTCCAGTGCAGACTGTTCCAGCCCTGCTTTACCTGTTTGCCCTGGAGAGGGTTTAGGGTTCTAATTTTTTGGCTTAGGTACAGGTCAATAGTGAGGGACTGCAGGTGGCACTCTTGGTTATGTAGTAGTGCCTCAAAGTTTTGTTCTCTGCTTCCAGCTGCTGGTAGGGATGCAAAACCCACTTGTCTGGTCTGATCTGTGGTATTACAGGAATGAAAATTAGCAGGTAAGAACCAGTTTTCCTTTATCATCCATTGCCTCAAGTACAAATTTAGATTGAAAGCCCTTAAATCAGCTATTAACAAAATTGCTCCTTGGGAAATCATCACCATGAAAAAGTCCAAACCAACCCCTGGTTCACACAGGATCTGGCTGCAATGAAAAAAATGGAAGAAAATTTGAACAGAAATGGTGGAAATCAGTCAAAAGCTGACAGAAATATGTTATGTTTTCTCCCCCCTCAGTGGGCCATCACAGAAGCAAAAAGAACTTATTACACTAGAACAATCAATCAAGCAGAAAACTCGCCCAAAGAGCTATTCTGAATCATTAACGATCTTCTACAGCCTCAATCCTGTTTACCTTCCTACATCACAACTGAGACACTGTAATACTAACTAAAACAGCTTTCTTCCACCTCCACAAACTCTGTGCCTCTGACCCCTATTCAAAAATTCTGCCTTTATAACTGCTGTTCATGCCTCTTGTCATTTCTTGCCTGGACTACTGTAATATACACTATGGGGTCGATTTTTAAAATCTGCACGCACATGGACACAGCTCTTTTATAACATGCGCATGTCACTCTGCACATGTTATAAAATATGATTCCCGTGCGCCCAAGGGCCTTCCCCAGTTCCCTCCTAGTCTGCTCCTCCTTATCCCCCTAACTACCCTTCCTACCTAGATATTTAAAAATTTTTTTGTTTTAATACTTACTGCTCCTTTGGAGCAGAAGTAACTTCTACGTGCCAGCAGCCGGCTGGCTAGTGCTTCCCTGGGACAGGGCCTAATAGCCACTGTCCTGGTCAGCCCCTGGCCCACCCCTTTTGCATGGCCTAGCACTTCTGCGCATATTGGGAGATACATGCGTGGCCAGGCTGTTTTAAAATGCACTTGGCACGTGCAAGGCTCAGCCACGCACATATTCCCCCAAATTTTTACGTACACGGCCTTTTAAAATTGGGGCATGTATGTAGCAATCCCCACTATCCTAAACTTTTACCCACAGCTTATTCAAAATGCTGTATGTCTGAATATCAAGGCTGCATAAATTTGACACATCACCCCAATCTTGATAAGCTTGCACTGGCTACCAATGCTCCATCACACCAAGTTCAAAAACCTGCCCTTAACCTATAAATCCTTTGAAGTCTTGACGCCACCCTACCTCAGCAGCACCATTGCCCACTGAATTCTTCTAGTGGAAAGCATGTTATAAATGATGGTGATGAAGTAATCTGCTTTGCAGTGACTGACTAGTCACAAACGACAGAGTATAAATCAAAAATAAAATTAAATTGCTTAGGGGTGATACCCAGTGGCTGCATTGAGAGCCAATGCAGGGTTCTGGCCAAGGACTGTACAGTAATGACTGGATTAAAATTAAGATGGGAGGGGATCTGAGATGAGGGGAGAAATGCCTGGATAGTCACAAGTGAAGGCTCATGATGCCAGATCCCAGCCTTGGTTTCATTTGAGCCAGAAGTATAAAGGATTTGGAGGAAACTTCTGGGTAAAAAACAAACACAAGGAATAAAAAGTGAGTGCTAAACCATCACTAATTTCAAAGGTGATTTTAATGTAAAACAAATAATAAAATAAAAACAGTAAAAAAAAAAAAAAAAGTGAAATAACACTCACCCCAATTCTTATCACAATTTCAATCAGCATTTCAGTAATATTTCCTTGAGTACCACTTGCACTGCTGTTGTAGTAAATATGGGATTACAGTAACAAAATGCGCCTTCTTTAAAATAAACAAAAAACAGGTCACTAACCTTTTTTTGTAATCCTTGTGCTTGCTCTTGTCACCCAAAAGCTTCTTCTAGCTCATCATCCCCTTTAAGGCCTATTGTCCACATTCCTGAAGCTTGAAAAGCTTTCCATAAAGCCCTAAAAAAGCATAACAAAGCCCACAATAGTAAAATTAAAAAATAAAACCTTTTACTGAGCCCCCACAGAGATTAACGAAAAAAATTGTATAGAGGGAGAAAAACTCACCATTACTTTTATCTGCATTTTTTTTTAAAGATTACCAGCAGTACCCCATTAAACTCCCTTTTCTGCATTTCTGTGTATAAATTCTTAACTTTAGCTTTTGAGCACACCAATAAAATATATCGAAAGTTTTATAGCCTATTAATTTGATTTATTACCTCTAACAGAATTTTCCAGAGAGAGCCTGTAGCTGCTATTACAAACCAACAGACAGACAGTCTTTCCCGTTAGAGAAAGGAACAAGACAAGGTGTCTGCTTTCTCCTTACTTTTTTGCAGTTGAACCAGTTCAGAATTTTAGCAGGCAGAAATAGAGAACATGATGGCAGGTAAGGATCAAAGAGCCCATCCACACTTCACAACCCCGTCCTCTTCCTTTGAGATACTCATGCTTATAGAAACATAGAGCATGTCTATTAAACATGGATGAGATTGAGTTTCGCTTATATAAACTGGGTAGATCAGTAAATCATTCCAGAGATAATGGCTAACCTTGGACACTTTTCAGGATATAAAAATAATTGTGATATAAATATTATTGAATTACTTCACTTAAATGCAAAGCCAAATTCATGATTTTTTTTTTTAACACACCGTTTTTTTCCTGCTCATTTGGAACCAGAACTGGGATCCTGGTGCCATGAGCCTTCATTTGCAGCTACTCAGGAATTTTTCTTCTGCAGCCCCAAGCCCCACCCAAGGAGCAGGAAACCCAATTCAGGGATTAAACCAGGGATCATCTATATGCAGTACTTACATAGCACCGCTACTGAGCCACCAGGCCAACCTGCAAATTCAATTTCTAATTGACAGAGCCCCCCCCTCCCCCCCCAATTTCCTGCTGCAGACTTTTTAAACATTGTGTGGCAAGAGTTTGCAAAATTCGTGCCAGGTTTTTCAAAATTCTAAGGCAATTATGTGGCAGATTTATATAATTTTGCATAAAGATTCACCCTTCTATACAAAAAAGTCAGTTTTATATTGAAAACCATTCATAGTGCTTGTTTTTAAACACCATTTAAACTTTACACAAATAAAAAATGTACCAAGTATAAAACTCGAGTTTATCAAGTTGAGTCAGACACGTTATATACTAAACTGTGAAATGTCACTTTTGTTTTGAATTGAAATAGCTCAACAATCTTTTTTATATTTTTCTAAGAAAGTCCTTGTCTTTCCAAGTATATGTGCTTCTGTATGGTAAAAATGCCCTCAACATCAACTGTTTGTCATGCTGTTAATTACACAGTTATGTACACGTATATTGGGCATTGGTAACAGATACAAAAAGGGTTGAATTAGCACAAGTTTGAAACTTATCAGTAATAATATTGGCCATTATTGGCTTCCATGAATTGAAATTGCTTTCTCTGCCAGTTGTGGGACATCAGCAGTTGCGGACTTCCAAAACACATTCAGGTCTTTGTAAATGGTATATGATTCGCCATGGATACTGGTGAAATTCTTCTACAGGGACATCACTCCATCCAGGAATTATATCAAAATCATCTTTGGTTTGATAAGGATTTAAGAAATCTTTGCAGGATCAAGCATCCTTGGCTGCTTTCTCTGTCCACTCTAACTTACACTCTTTACTTCAGGACTGGAGGAATAGGGGTGGGGGGAACAACAGAAGGTGGTTCCCTGCATGCTGTTTATGAGGGGAAGAGCTGGAGCAGGATCAGAGAAACCGAAGGCAGGCAGGCACATTGCAGATTTCTTCAAAAGTTTTGAATTAAGAGATGTGAAAGCTTTCAGGAATATTGATGCACTGACATTGTAAAATATGCAGCAACAAACTAATTATGCTGTTGTGGATGCACAATTGAGGGGCTGCTAATTGATTAGTTAATTCTTCTATTAAGATTGTTAAAAAAAAAAAAAAAAAAAGGCTATACAGAAATAAGATTTAATATGGATGATCTGAAGTTTCCCTAATTTTAAATAATGTATTTTGACCTTTTACTATAGATCAAAATACAGTTAGCCAAGTTCTCTTTAGAAAAATTTCCTAGCTGGATTTAAATAAAAAAATTAGATTTTATCTCCATTTAATTTAATAGAGGCGGTGAGACTAATCTTCCTTATTCTCTTCCTAAAATCTGATATTAAACCGATTTTACATAATAGGATATATGAAGAAAATTCATTAATTTGTTTAAACTCTGCTCATAAATAAAAAAAAACAAATTCCCTGTACGTACCAGGATCAGTCCAGGACACCTGGGTTGTGACTTCGCACCAGTAGATGGAGACAGACTAAAACTTGTGGGCTGAGCCATATAGGACCCTGTGCCAATCACAGCCCCTCAGTCTTACTCTGTCTCCAGTAGATGGTGCAGGTGCAGTCACAGCCCCTGCCTGGCATGATTCTGTTAGTTGGTCAGGTCCAGTTATTTTTATGTAGCTTGGTGTTTTTGAGGTAAGCTTCGGTGAGCTTCTTATAGTAGGTGTTTGCTTTTGGTGAGTAAAGCTGTCCGCCCTGCCTCCCAGGGGGGTTGAGAGGTCCTGAGGGGACTACCCCCCCCCCTGGTCGAGGCCGCTGCTAGGGTCGAGGACCCGGCTTACCTAGTAGCAGTGTCAGGGGTGACACCGGGGAGCCCGGTTCACTCACCCCTGCAGGAAAAGGGCTCCAGAACCAAGGACAGCTGCATGCTGCAAGCTTTGTAAAAAAAAAAAAAAAAAAAAAGAGGGTTCTTTTGTTTTCGGTGTGCCGGCTCTCCGTTTCCTCGCGTCTCCGCTCCGTTTTTAGGGGGGGGGCGCCGGTTCAAGAAGATTTTGGAAGTGTCTGCCCTGGGTGTGCGGGCTGCCATCTGTACCGACTTCGCTATCCGAGCGAGTCTGCGCTGGGCCCAAGTTCTTCAGGCGAACGCAGGTCTGTCGGCGGCAGAGGCATCACAGGCAGATAGGTGGAGGCAGCAATTGCGTATGGGGCAGATGCTCTCCACGGTTTGCTGCGTTCATCCACTAGGTCCGGGATGGCGCCGGTATCGGCGCGTCGCCTGCGGTGGCTGCGCAACTGGGCTGCAGATGATTCGTCCAAACCGGCTGCCCGAGGACAGCTGCAAGGCGCGCTCCTCCTTTTCGGCATCCCGTTTCCGAAGGCCCAGGAATGCGCGTTCTCAAAGGGCTACCGGTCCTTCTTATAGGTCAGCTTCCTCCCGAATCCCTCGATGGCAGCAGTCTTTTCGGGGTACACGCTTCGGTAGACAGGGAGGAGCCCAAGTCTTCACAATGTTAAGCGGCCAGCCCATCCCTCACCTCAGCCCCAGCATGTCGTTTCCAATGTAGGGGCGCGGTTAACCTTGTTGGTCGAAGAAGGGGCCAGGATAACGTCGGGCCAGTGTGTCCTCAACATGATAAAGCACGGCTACGCATTAGATTTGTTCGTTCCCCAGCAGTCAAGTTCCTAGTCTCGCCGTGCAAGGCTCCCGAAAAGAAGGCAGCAGTGCTAGACACCATCCGGCGCTTGGAAAATTTGGGAGCCATTTCCCCCGTTCCGATCTGTCAGCACGGCAAAGGGCATTACTCCAATTAATTCATTGTTCCAAAGAAAGACGGCTTTTCAAGACCAATCCTGGATCTAAGAGGGGTGAACGGAGGCCTGCGTGTGCCTCACTTCAAAATGGGAACTATTTGGTCGGTGATCGCCTCGGTGCGTACAGGAAAGTTCCTGGCCTCACTAGATCTCACGGAGGCATACCTTCACGTAGGCATTCAACTGTTGGTTCAGCGATCCCTAAGGTTCTGCGTCCTAGGGCGGCATTATTTATTCAGGGCTCTCCCGTTTGGGCTTGCGACGGCGCCTCGTCCGTTCGCGAAGGTGATGGTCGAGGTGGCGGCGCAGCTACGCCGGGAGGATTTCTGGTTCATCCTTACCTGGATGATTGGTTGATTGGGGCAAAGTCCGAGGATCAGCGTCGGCTGGCGGTGGCCAGGGGCCTATAACTCTTGCAGGCTCTAGGCTGGGTAGTCAATTTCAACAAGAGTCAAGTGGTTCCCACGCAGACCTTGGAATACCTTCGACGACACGGTGCTGCGTGTTCCTATCGCAGGAACGAAGGTGCAAACTGCAGTCTCAAGTGAGGCGCTTGCTGTCGCTAAGCCTACCACGGGTCGGCGATTTCCTGATGGTCCTGGGGAATTCTACCGTCCACTTCCACTCGTTGACCGAGCGAGATCCAGCCTGTCCTGGTGGCTCAATTCCAGTCATCTGACCTCTGGAATGTCCCTCCTAGTGCCCAACTGGACAGTGGTGACCATGAATACCAGTCTCTCCGGATGGGGAACAGTCTGTCTAGGAAAGTTAGTTCAAGGCCTATGGTCAGCGTCTCAAGCCCGATGGGCTATCAACCGACTGGGGACCAGAGCGGTCCGTTTGGCGCTGCAATCGTTCCTACCTCTGCTGAGGGGACGGGCAGTCTGTGTTTTATCGGACAACGTAACCACAATGGCCTACATTAATCGCCAAGGAGGGACGAGAAGCCCACAGGTAGCAGAGGAGGCGCGGCTCTTGATGGCTTGGTCGGAACCAAATCTCGGCAACGTCGCAGCCTCTCACATCGCCGGGGCCGACGCCGTCCAGGCGGATTTTCTCAGCCGTCATCGTCGGGATCCCGGGGAATGGGAGCTGGTGGACGAAGCGGTTCGCCTCATCGGCAAGACGTGGGGTATCCCCACATGGACTGGATGGCCAGAGGCCACAATGAGCAGGTTCTGCGATTCTTCAATTGGCTTCGAGAAAGGGGTGCAGAAGGAGTCGACGCATTGGTGCTTCCCTGGCCGACGGATGTCCGGCTGTACGTTTTTCCCCCGTGGCCGATGTTCGGCAAGATTCTGCGCCGCATAGAATTGCCGTTTCAACGTGATCATGGTGGCTCCGGAATGGCCTCGCCGTCCGTGGTTCGCGGACCTCATTCAGTTGGTCGGGGGCGGCTACCATGTGTCCCATGCGTCTCCAGGGGTTCGCGGGGCTCCTCCGTCAGGGCTCCGTCTGGTTGGCGGATGCGGATCCCTCCTGTCTCACGGCATGGCGTTTGAGAGGACTCGGCTACAGAGGGAATGTTACTCTGACGCGGTGGTGGCTATGCTGCTGAGGTCCGGGAAGCAGTCTACGTCCTTGGCGTACGTCTGGTTCTCGGTAGTCTTTGAGGAATGGGCGTGCAGCGGAGTGTGGTGTCTGATCTTCTAGTTTTCTCCAGGCTGGTCTGGCCAAAGGCTTGGCATGCAGTTCCCTGCGGGTCCAAGTGGCGGCGCTTGGTTGCTGGCGGGTCCTGATGTCTCCCGTTGTCTCTGAGGAGTCTAAGCTTTCCGTCCTCCATTGCGTTTCCCCTGCCCGTCCTGGAACCTTAATTGGGTTCTTTCCACCTTGTGTGCGGCACCGTTTGAACCTTGAAGCGTACGGCTCTTAAGGTTTTTACATTGTAGACTGTTTTCTTGGTGGCGATTGCCTCGGCGCGGCACTTCTCCGAGTTGCAGGCTCTCTCCTGTAGAGATCCCTTTTTGCGTATGTCCGCCTCGGGGGTATCCTTGCGGTCGATCCCTTCCTCTCTACCTAAGGTCGTTTTTTCTTCTGAATCAGTCAGTTGAGCTGTCCGCTTTGCGGCCGGGAGCTCCTCTGATCCTCAAGCGAGGGACTTAAAGAGGCTTGCTGTGCGTAGATCCCTTCTACGCCACTTGGAGGTCACGCATTCCTTTCGGATAGCAGTTCATTGTTTGTTTCCTTTTCGGGTCCAAAGGACGGGGGCCGCAGCATCCCACACGACGATTGCCCGTTTGGCTAAAAGAAACCATTGGTTTGGCATACCTCGTGTGGGGAAAACCGGGTCCTGGGGGTCTCCTCTGGGCGCACTCGACACGGTCCCCAGCGGCGTCTTGGGCGGAGTCTTCGCAGGTGTCGCCTCCGGAGATTTGCAGGGCGGCTACCTGGCAGTCGTTCCATACCTTCATTAGACATTACCGATTGGAGGTTCAGGCTACTGATTCCGGGGGTTTTGGGGAGTAGGTACTCCGAGCGGGACTCTCTGCTTCCCACCCTCGGTAATTTAGCTCTGGTACATCCCAGGTGTCCTGGACTGATCCTGGTACGTACAGGGAAAGGAAAATTAGTTTCTTACCTGATAATTTTCGTTCCTGTAGTACCAAGGATCAGTCCAGGATCCCGCCCGCAGTGCTACGCTAAAGTAACGGAGAGTCCGCTCAGCGTTTTCTTAGCTAACCTGGTCGCTTGTTTGCGCTCTGCTGGTTGCGGATTCCAGTTTCGGAGGGGGTTTGCGTTATGTTCGGTTTCCTTAAAGGTAGTTGGTAGCTGGTTCTAGTTGCATTTCTACTTTGACATTACGTAAGACTGAGGGGCTGTGATTGGCACAGGGTCCTATATGGCTCAGCCCACAAGTTTTAGTCTGTCTCCATCTACTGTTGCGGAGTCACAACCCAGGTGTCCTGGACTGATCCTTGGTACTACAGGAACGAAAATTATCAGGTAAGAAACTAATTTTCCTTTCCTAGTGTGTAGACAAATAGACTCAGAACAAGTGGGTTTATGCTCCCCTGCCAGCAGATGGAGATGGAGCAAGCTGACGTCACAGTATATATAACCCTGCAGTGACCCCCCAGCCTGCCAGTATTCTCCATCTTCAACAAATGGTGGACAAGCATCTCCCTATGGGGATTGCTTTGAGCTTTTTGAAGGGAGAAATTTGAAGTTCTAAATTCAGGAAAAGTAAGCCCTGCTCCCCTGCGGTGATACCTAAAGGTCCCTTTCCCAGTTGAGAATTCCCGAGGCGGTTTCTGTGGTCCTTCAGAGACGTGCATTGGTCTGGTATCTTGGTTTCCTGGCGTGGACTTAGCTGCTAGTTCAACTGAAAGGCAGTGGATGCAGGAAGCCGAGCTCAGCGGTGACTGCAGATGCCCTCTCCCCCCGCAGCCGGAAACCATCTCTGTACTTAGCCGGTAAGCGCTGAGCTCAGGTAAGGTATTAGAAAAAAAAAAGGAGAACGTTTTTTACCTGAATCAGAGACAGTTGGAGGGGTTTCAGGACTTTCTCTGGTCTCCGTTCTTGGCACACTGTGCCAACGTTCATTCCCATTCCCATTGGGGTTGGGGAACTGGCGGGTTTAGCAGCCCCTAGTGAGCTAGGCCATACACTTAGGCTTTTTTTCTTGCGCGCCGCATGGTAGGCTGTGGTGACAGTTTTTGCGCGCTCTTCTGCGTGTTCTGCTGCCCTCTATAGGCCATCGGTGTGTGCAGTCTGTGGGCTCTATGCGCACTTGCGCTTGGTTTTTGAGCGTGCTTTTTACACGTACAAACTTTAACACGCTTAACTTGGCATATAGGTTGTGCATGCTCCTTGCCGCGCTTTCTTCTAGGTGCTTATTTGTTGGGCATATTTCATTTTTGAGCATGAGCCATTCCACCGCATGTTTACCACAGAGGTGGCGCCGGTAAGCGAGAAGGCTAAGCGTCTTCTTATTTGTGTTGTCTGTCATATTAGGGCTTCTCGGCCTGACCTGGCTTTTTTTTTTTTAAATTTTTGCCTGACCTGGCTTCTAACCTGTGTCAGTGCTGCTCAGACGCTCAGGGAGAGTTGTCTTCCTTGGATTTTGCTAATCCTGGATCTTCCCGTTCTGATGATGGGTTGGTCACGGCCTTGACTGGGCAGATGCCATATCTCGGTTCTCCCTTGACTGGCTTTTCCACTGGCAAGGGCAGTTCTGTGGGACCAGCTCCAGTTCCTTTCTGGTTGCTTTTTCTTGGGTGGAATTTTTTCAAGGCTTACAAGCCTTTCTTTAAGCACAGTCCTCCGCTTTCCCATTTCTCCTGGGACAAACAGGATGGTAGTCCTCGCACATGGATGACATCATCAGATGGAACCCGGCATGGAAAACTTCTGTCAAACTTTCTAGAACCTTTGGCTGGCACACTGAGCATGCCCAGCATGCCACTATCCCTGCATCCATGTGGGGTCTCTTTCCAGTCCTTTTCCACGGAGCTTTCATCTCGTGGAGGTGGAGCTCATGCTTCCCCCCACCCCCGGAAAAAGTGAGTTTTTCTTCATGGCTTTCACGTATTTTTTTCCTGTCCTGGATCTCTCTCTGGTTCCCATCGGGTTCTTTGCGGTTGGTAAGTTTTTTCACTTTTTCCATATCCGCCAGTCGTCATGCCCTTGCAATCTCTGTGCACCTCATGGCTGCCTCGAGCTTTCGCCGATGCCCCCAGACTATGTCCCTAACGGATCCACATGAAGTGTGTATCCTCTGCCTGGGGGATTGCATGATGTCTGCAGCTGCGGATTGTGTGCTCAGATGACCCAGAAGGTCTGTCAGGCCAGGCTGGTCAAAATGGAGAAAGCATTTGGCTCGGGCAAGTCCGAGCCCTCTATTCCGGCGTCAGTGCTGTCAATGCCCAGGCTTGTGGGGAACCAATCACCCTCGATCCCTCTATTACCACCCTTCCCCTGAAGCTGTCAGGACAGGGGGGCTCTGGGGATCGGTCAGTGTCAGTCTCCTCGAAGTCCCAGACTTCAGGATAGTCTTCCTCATCCTTGGCGCCGGGGAAAGACTGGGCCGAGCACCATGGGAGATCCTGAAAACATTAGCACGGTCCCCGTCTGCGCATGGGACCGGGCATATGAGGACCATAGCGCTTTTCTCCCTGCCATCTAAGTGGCCTCGACATGAGGAGGCCCCATCTTCCCTCGATATCGGTGGTCCAGGGCTGTCCGCACCAGTTCCGGTGCTGGACATCGAACCTCCTCAGGGCTTATGTTAATGTTAATGTTAATTTTACATGTTTTTTGAATGCACAGAAATAAAGGTTAACAAAAACAAATATATATCAGGTGATTCCTATTTATTAGCTAAACTTAATACATTTCTTGGCTAGCTTTCAAGAGCTAAAGTTCGCTTCTTCAGACCTGGAGAGTTTTAACTCGTGAAGGAAATGTACTAAGCTATTCCAGTAAAAACGTACCGCCTGATATGTTTTTTTTTTTGTTAACTTTTATTTCTGTGCATTCACGTGGACTGGCAGCAACTACACTATATTTGCTCCTGATAAGGGTGTAGTGTGCTACCTTTTCACCATGCACTGTGATTCTCTTCTTACCCTCGCCCTCATCCCCCTGGACCTCTGTTTATAAAATTTGTTCTTCTTTAATGTTTAATAAATATATCTTTTTATATATAATACACTTGAAGATGGTGGCATCTCTTGGGGCCAGTGTTACTGGCACTAGTGCATTGGTTCCTAAACTGCTGTTCTGGGGGATACCTAGCCAGTCAGGGTTTTCAGAACATCTGCAATGAATATGCATAAATAGAATTGCTGCCTCCATTGCATGAAAATTTATCTCATGCATATTCATTGTGGATATCCTGAACCCCCAATTGGCTGGGAGTCCTCTAGTACATGTTAGGGAACCACTGCACGAGTGGACTACTTGCAGCGTATCTGATCTGGTAAGCACAGTCATGGGGCTGGATAGAGACAGTGGGACAGGGTGAGCTGCAGGAAAGACGAGACTTGCAGAATCAGAAGTAGGAAGGGGGACAAAGACAGAGTGCCAGGGTTGGGCTGGAGGGACGTGCATGCTGGGTTTAGGCTGTCACATCTGTTGAATTTTCAACAAGTTTCCGCTACTTATTTTGTATTAGCCTTTGAATATTGTACACACGTGCTTTTTTATTTTGGTATTTATATAGTGCTCTATACTGGGGTCATTACAACAAATTGCATACAGATACAAATTCCTTCCCTAAGGAACCTATAATCTAAGAGGGTACTTTAGTGATTTGCCCAAGATAACAAGGAGTGTTTTGTGTAAGTGTGCTCTCTTTTCTGTGCAGGAAGTTGTAGCTGCATTGGTGACACATGTCTGCAGTGGCTATACTGCAGAAGTTGACATGTCTTTGGATGTGCTGATGGACCTGGTATCTCTGCAATCGAGCACAGTGGCGATGTATGCTGTGTTTGTCAAGGTATGGTTATTTATATAACCCAGAACCATGAGCAGAAGAAAATTTCTGAATAAAAAAGTTCAAATTTAAAAAGAAAAATTTCCACTTCAAAATATAATTTAAGATTTTCAGAACATCTGCAATGTGGATTGGCCACTGTTGGAAACAGGATGCTGGGCTTGATGGACCCTTGGTCTGACCCAGTATGGCATGTTCTTATGTTCTTAAGGTTCCTGAACATACCTAAATCAGTCCAGACCGGTGGGTTGTGCATTCCTACCAGCAGATGGAGTCGGAGAACAAAAACTTTGGGCACTGCTACATAACCGAGAGTCCCACCTGCAGTCCCTCAGTATTTCTCTGACTCCAGCAGATGGTAGAGGTGCACTCCTGCAGTCTGTTAGTTTAAAAAAAAAAAAAAAAAAAAAGACAGCTAGTTCATAGCTAGGGAATTTGCTTCCTGAGGTGTTAGGCACCTTTGTGAGCTATCCCTCAGTAGAAGCCGGGGGTTGGACACTCCTGTCTGAGTTTTGCCCGCAATGGTCCAGTGGGTTCGATATCCAGGGGCTCCTGGTTCCCTCGACCACTGAAGAGGCTCCTTTTCCTCTGGTCCTCCTCAGACTCCTTGGTTAACTGAATAAAGTTTAAAAAAAAAAAGTATACAGGAAGCAAGATCTTCTCAAGGTAAGAGGAGTCTGATTTGGGGACGGACTGGGCATTTTTTTCCGGCACTCCAGTTGGAGAGGAGGGAGTTGGGCCCCCTCTGATTTTGTCGACGTCCCGGGGATCTGGGTAGCGGGAGGCTTTTGTGCGTGAGGTAGGCCGCATTTTTTCTGCTCGCAGCTCTTGCCGGTTGTTCTGAGGGCATTTTCGCTCCTACACGGAACTGTTTATTTTTCGTTCCAGCTGCCACGCAGAGGCTCCTCGACCAGAAATTTTCCCTTTTTCTGATGACCGCGTGGCTGCTGGTGCCCTGAGTAAAAACGCCGACATGCCGCGCGTGTGGCGCGGCAACATAGGCCCTGGATTCTTTTTCCCTCTGTACAGCCTGTACTTTGGGGCAGAAGGGAACATCGTCAGGGAGGGGTCTGGCAGGCAAGGGCTTCGTTCCCTGTATGTACCCAAATCAGTCCAGACTCCTGGGTTTTGCCCCCGCTCTAGCAGATTGAGACAGAGAAGTTTTCAAAACAAAACTCCGCCTTATATAGGATGGTGCCACCTACAATCTGGCAGTATTTCTCTGTCTCCAGCAGATGGTGGAGGTGCAAGGCCTACAGCTGGGCGGAGAAGCAATTAAGTATTGCAGCGTCTCACATAGCAGGAGTCGACAACGTTCAGGCGGACTTTCTCAGTCTGCACCGCCTTGATCCCAGGGAATGGGAGCTCGCAGACGAAGTTTTCCAGCTCATATGCGACACGTGGGGCATACCCCGCATGGATCTCATGGCAACGTTTCAGAACGCCAAGGCTCTTCGCTTCTTTGGTAGCCGCAGAGAAACAGGAGCAGAAGGGGTAGATGCCCTGGTGCTGCCCTGGCCGCCCAATGTGCTGCTGTACGTCTTCCATCCTTGGCCGCTGATAGGTAAAGTGCTCAGGAGAGTGGAGATACACCCAGCAGAAGTCATCCTCGTGGCCGAGACGGCCTTGGTTTGCGGACCTGGTCAATCTGACAGTGGCGGGTACCCTGCGGTTGCCACCGCTCTCAGACCTTCTCCATCAAGGGCTCGTGTGTTTGGAAGAGGTCGATCACTTTTGTCTAGCGGCATGGCTTTTGAGAGGCGCCGCCTGAGGAGCAAAGGGTATTCGAACACTGTGGTGGCAACACTTCTCCAGTCGCGCAAGACATCCACCAAGAAAGAGATCTAGGTGTCATAGTGGATAACACATTGAAATCGTCGATGCAGTGTGCTGCGGCAGTCAAAAAAGCAAACAGAATGTTTGGAATTATTAGAAAAGGAATGGTGAATAAAACGGAAAATGTCATAATGCCTCTGTATCGCTCCATGGTGAGACCGCACCTTGAATACTGTGTACAATTCTGGTCGCCGCATCTCAAAAAAGATATAATTGCGATGGAGAAGGTACAGAGAAGGGCTACCAAAATGATAAGGGGAATGGAACAGCTCCCCTATGAGGAAAGACTAAAGAGGTTAGGACTTTTCAGCTTGGAGAAGAGATGGCTGAGGGGGGATATGATAGAGGTGTTTAAAATCATGAGAGGTCTAGAACGGGTAGATGTGAATCGGTTATTTACTCTTTCGGATAGTAGAAAGACTAGGGGGCACTCCATGAAGTTAGCATGGGGCACATTTAAAACTAATCGGAGAAAGTTCTTTTTTACTCAACGCACAATTAAACTCTGGAATTTATTGCCAGAGAATGTGGTTAATGCAGTTAGTATAGCTGTGTTTAAAAAAGGATTGGATAAGTTCTTGGAGAGAAGTCCATTACCTGCTATTAAGTTCAATTAGAGAATAGCCACTGCCATTAGCAATGGTTACATGGAATAGACTTAGTTTTTGGGTACTTGCCAGGTTCTTATGGCCTGGATTGGCCACTGTTGGAAACAGGATGCTGGGCTTGATGGACCCTTGGTCTGACCCAGTATGGCATTTTCTTATGTTCTTATGTATGTGCGCGTGTGGAAAATCTTTGAATCTTGGTGCGTGGACCGGGTGATTGTTCCTACTCGGTCTTCGGTGTCGGATATTTTAGGTTTCTTACAATCCGGACTCACCAAGGGCTTATTGTGTAGTTCCCTGAGGGTTCTGGTGGCAGCTCTTGGTTGTTTGCGCGGTTCCATTCAAGGCGTGGCATTGGCTGCTCACCCTGATGTTGCTTCTTTCCTAAATAGGGCAAAGCATTTATGTCCCCTGATCAGGCACCCTTGTCCTTCTTGGAATCTGAACTTGGTTCTCTCAGCTCTGTGTACGGCGCCCTTTGAGCCTCTGAAAACGGCTACAATAAAGGATCTCACGTTACAGGTGATTTTTCTTATTGCTATCACATCTGCTCGCAGGATATCTGAGCTCCAGGCTCTATCCTGTAGGGAGCCGTTTCTGAGAATTTCGGATTCTGGTGTGTCCTTGTGGATGGTTCCTTCCTTTCTTCCGAAGGTGGTGTCTGCTTTTCACAGGAATCAGTCAGTGGAGCTTCTGTCGTTTCCCGCTTTGAACCGGTCAGACCCTATGTCTAAAGACTTATGGAAGCTAGATGTTCGTTGGGCGTTGTTGCGTTATCTGGAAGTTACTAACGCATTTCATGTGACGGACCATCTTTTTGTGCTGTGGGCTGCTCCGAAACGAGGAAATATGGCATCTAAAGCTACGATTTTGCGCTGGTTGAAAGAAGCTATAGGCTCGGCATATTTGCTGCGGGGTAAGCTTGTACCGTTTGGTCTTCGGGCTTATTCTACCTGTTCGCAGGCGGCTTCTTGGGCGGAGTGTCAAATGGTCTTACCGCAGGAGATCTGCAGGGTGGCGACTTGGAAGTCTTTGCATACCTTTGCCAGACACTACAGACTGGATGTTCAGGCACCGGGTAAAGGAGGCTTTGGAGAAGCAGTGCTTAGAGCGGGCCTCTCCAGATCTCATCACAGGTAAGAAAGCTCTGGTACATCCCAGGAGTCTGGGCTGATCCGGGTACGTACAGGGAAAGGAATATTAGTTTCTTACCTGATAATTTTTATTCCTGTAGTACCACAGATCAGTCCAGAGTCCCACCCGGGGAACGCATGGAAGTAAGGGAGAGACCGCTCAGTTATTGATTGATTTGTTTTCAGATCTGCAGAAATTGGATTGACCATCCTCAAGTGGTTCTACAGGTTCAGTTCCTAGGAGGGTTAAGTGAACCGGTTATTTCTTTTTTTTGTTGAAGGGTTATTGTACATAGTTATAGTGGTTTTTTGAGAGCCATTCTGCTTTGACATTGAGTAATACTGCTGGACTGTAAGTGGCACCATCCTATATAAGGCGGAGTTTTGTTTTGAAAACTTCTGTCTCCATCTCCTAGAGGGGGGGGCAAAACCCAGGAGTCTGGACTGATCCGTGGTACTACAGGAATGAAAATTATCAAGTAAGAAACTAATTTTCCTTTCCTCAGGGCCGATGCCTCCCTCAGCAGAGGAGGAGGGCTCGCGGCGGAGGTCGCGGGAGGAGGATGCCCCTCCCATTCTATCCCCTGTTGAGCAGGTTTGCTCCTTTGGGGGGGGGCTCTATGCTACCGGACCCCCCCAGCTGAGAGGGGTGATGACTCGGGGGGGAGTTCTGTCCAGAGTTTGTGCTACTGCTGCACCAGGCTTTCCTGGCCAGGAAACAGGTGACCCTGAAGAGAGCAGCACGGCCGGATGTTTTGTCGGAGCCTCCACCTAAGCGGGTATCCACAGGGCCCCCGGAACTTCAGCAACCTTCAGGGGTTCGACAGGGGGCCCGAGTCAAGGCTCCTTTTGATTAAACAATAGTGGGATAAATATTTACAAAAGTTTTGTGTGTTTGTTTGTTTGTTTGTTTTGGGGAGATGGCCATGAGAGGATAGACTTAAGATGCTGTCCTCTAATCTGTTTCTTGAAAAATGTCCTAATGGTTCCTAAGAAGAAGGGTAAAGTGTGGGTTTTCCCTACTGAATCCACTTACTTATCAGGACAGCAGACCATCACGTCTTTCAGTTTGTGGAGCCGTTTTAACTGGGATCGCAGCCTCATTATTGGTTGAGCATAGGAGCGCCAAGCCAGCCAGTGGAGAAGGTTTCCCTTCGTCCCCGAGATCAGTACATTCCACCTCAGCAGAGGTTTGGGGATTCCCCAATGTTGCGGTGGCACTAGCTAATGAGGTAGCTTTGGTGCCTGTGAGGACAGAGAAGTCTCTTGTGTCTCTGCTTACTATGTCACAAATGACTGCCCTTAGTTCCGCTGCAAATGAGGTGGCTCGAGAGATGGTATCATTGCCTGATGCCGCCTTGGCCGTGAGAGTTGGACCTTCCGATAGTGCAGGCTTGGATGAATTTCTTATTTGGTTCAAGAAACCTGTGGTGATAACATTATTTGCTATGTATGAATTGGTGGAGCAATTCAGTCAAGTTTTACTGTTTCTATTACCAAAATGGACTCTGTGCTGTCCAGATTAGTCCCTTTGGTTTCAAGACATGATTCTATTCTTCAAGAACATGGAAATCGACTGGATGTTCTCAACCAAGGTGTGGCTAAGATCCAGTCTGTTCAGACTACCATGATTCAGGACCGTGTTCATTATCCTGAAGAATTGAAGCATTATAAAACGTTTCTTCTAGGTTTAACCTACGACTTCTGAATTTTCCAAAAATTATTGGGGAATTGCCTATGCTGACTCTAAAAAGATATTTTTCAGATATTTTACATATACTGGATCGGATTTTAATACCTACACGCGGGCGTACATTTGTGCACGCAACCAGGCGCGCACAAATGTATGCCCGATTTTATAACATGCGTGTGCAGCCGCGCGCATGTTATAAAATCCGGGGCCAGCGCACACAAGGGGGTGCACAATAGTGCACCTTTGCGTGCACCGAGCCCTTGGGGAGCCCTGCTGGCTTTCCCCGTTCCCTCCAAGGCCGCTCCGAAATCGGGGTTACGCGTGCCGGGCCTTTTGAAAATAGGCCCGGCACGCGTAACCCCCATACGTGCGTAAATCCTCCCGGCTTTGAAAATCTGCCCTAATGTCTGATAAGTTTCCTCTAATCAATAAGATTTATTTTTTGCCTACTTCTTCAAGTGGTGCATGAGGTGAATCTTAATATATCTATGAATAATTTGAGTTTTTGGAATCATCTAGCCTAGAAATTGTGGGAAGAGCAACCCTCCTAATCTTTTTTTCCAAATATGATCTAAGCCTCATTATCAGGTCAATCCAGTAACGAGTGGTAGGAAGAGCTGCGTTAGTGCCCGGCGCACCCGCGGTTGCCGCACGCACAGTCCAGCTCACCTACCGCTCGATCCTGTTTGTAAATAGCTTGCAAATGCAAGCTGCGTCTAAGAAGCGTCCGTGAAGCGTTAGGCCCGCGCAACCCATTTTACTGTATAAAGCGCTATACAGCGCCTATACAGTAACCTGGGTGCGCGGGCCTAACGCTTCACGGACACGCTGGTATCTATCATTTCAAATGTCATTTCAAATGACATTTGAAATGACAGGTACCAGGAAGTGGACGGTTCTCCGACACTCTGGATTGTCAGCCCTCTCTCCCCTCCTCCCGAAGCAAGGCGAGAAAAGCAGCCTTGCTCCGGGAGGAGGGGAGAGAGGACTGGCAGTGTAAAGCGACGAAGCGACTTACTTTTTTTGCAGCCCCCCTCCGGAGACGGACATCGGCGAAGATGACCACGGCTCCCCTGCCTCCAGCTGCCCGCGAAGATGGACACACGGGCGAAAGCGGCCCCTGTGCATGCAATTGGGCCGCTCAAGACGTGACGTCACATGCCGTGACGCCAAACGTCGTGACGTCACGCCTTGAGCGGCCCAATTGCACAAACAGGGGCTGCTTTCGCCCGTGCAGGCATCTATCTTCGCGGGCAGCTGGAGGCAGGGGAGCCGCGGTCGTCCTCGCCGATGTCCGTCTCCGGAGGGGGGCTGCAAAAAAAGTAAGTCGCTTCGTCGCTTTACACTGCCAGTCCTTTCTCCCCTCCTCCCGGAGCAAGGCTGCTTTTCGCGCCAGGCTGTTTTTCGCGCCTTGCTTCGGGAGGAGGGGAGAGAGGACTGGCAGTGTAAAGCGGGGGAGAGAGGACTGGCAATCCCGAGCGTAGGATTGCCCGTCTTCTCTCCCCTCTCTCTCTTGCAACTTTTTTTTTCGCTTTTTCGCTTTTTTTCGTTTTGTTGCTTCGGGAGGAGGGGAGAGGACTGGGGCTGCCCCGGAGACCAGCACCCATGGACGCGGCCAGGGCAGGTGAGCGGGGGCTGGGGGAAAGTTTGCCGCCTACCCTTACCCCTGCCTCTAACGCAGGGGTAAGGGTAGGCGGTAAGTTAGCAGGTTAAACGCGCGGCAAAACGGCAGGGTAAAAAAGCGATAGTCGGGGCGCGCGTTACTGGATGGTAGGGAATAGCTAATTCGATCGTTTACATGTAATATACATGCCGCGTGCGGAAGGGGTTACCCGGGGATTTAAGGACGCGATAAGAGTAGGTTAAAGGGGATTGTGGATCGCAGGAAGGGCTAACGTGGCCGGAAAGTGAGTAGAAAGCGGGTTAGGAGCGGGGTAAACGCGGCCGCATTTTACTGGATTGACCTGTATGTAAGAACATAAGAAATTGCCATGCTGGGTCAGACCAAGGGTCCATCAAGCCCAGCTTCCTGTTTTCAACCGAGGCCAAACCAGGCTACAAGAACTTGGCAATTACCCAAACACTAAGAAGATCCCATGCTACTGATGTAGTGGCTATTTCCTAAGTAAACGTGATTAATAGCAGTTAATGGACTTCGCCAAGAACGTATCCAAACTTCTTTTGAACCCAACTACACTAACTGCACTAACCACATCCTCTGGTAACAAATTCCAGAGCTTAATTGTGTGTTGAGTGAAAAAGAATTTTCTCCGATTAGTCTTAAATGTGCTACTTGCTAACTTCATGGAATGCCCCCTAGTCCTTCTATTAGCATTATGTCTATATACTTTAAAAATTTAAATGTCCTTTTTTATAGTCAGAAAATTAGAATTTTTCCTAATATTTCCAGAGTTACTCAGGAAAGAAGCAGGGGGTTTCTTGGCCCTAAAGAAAGATACTTTAGACTTGGGTGTCACATTTACCTTATGTCAGCCATATAAATGTTTCATTAAATATTGGTCTGATTTTTTTTTTCCCCCTGAACAGCTTAATTCCTTCTTGAATGCCAGGAGAATGTTAACATATTCTCCTGTTCTCACAACATCTTAGATGTCTTGATTTACATTATGGAATAGGCTCCTATATTTGCCTCTGGCTAAAGCAATTTCTTAATTATGTTTTTCTTACTTTTTCTCCCTCTATTGTTTCTCTCCACCCCTTGATTTTTAGTTGCTTTATCTGTTTATTGTGAGGACTGTTAAGGATGCTATTGTAATCTCTTTTCTTTTTGTGAAGTTAACTTTGTTACTTTTTTTGTCCTCCATGTGTTTCTTGATATAAAGTATGTTATTTTCTTTCTTAATTAAAATTCAGAAATAAAAAGTTTAAAAAAAAATACTGCAGGAACAACTGCTGCCCCTTGGGCCTGGTCATCATCTATAGAGTGATTATAGGGTGTTCACAAGCAGAAGTGATCAATTAGATTTGCTCCCATGATCCCCATTGATCGTAGATTGATGGTTCTGTTTATTTTTATCATGAATGCACAGTGAATGATGTATGCCTTATGCTTTAAAATATAGAACTACTTTCTGGAATTTCCATCATGCTAGCCTATTTTTAAACAGTATGGGTGCTTTTCTCTGGCAGGGAATTCTAGACTATATGGATAACCTGAACCCTCAGCAAATCCGCAAGCTATTTTGCATTCTTGGCAAATTGACATTCAACAAAGGACATGAAGGCAGCCATATTCAGGTATGGGGACAAGGATCAGTAGAAAACTACGACATACATTGTGAGCAAATTATTCTACTCTGCCTGGATTTGCTTCCCTCTGTTCTTCTCTTCTTTCTTTTGCTCTCTGTGTACTTTTCTTTTTCCTTATCAAACCTTTTCCAGATAAATCTGATTAATACAAAACAATTTTCTTTTAATTGATTTTTAATTTAAATAAACAAGTTGGGGTCAACCTGGTGGCTGAATGGCATTGCTGTATGGTGCAATTTGATTCCCAGGCCTCACTTCTGCTCCCTAGACTGGTACTGAGGGTGCTGTGGCAGCAGCATTCACAGTTCCTGAGATTGGGGGAATCTCTGCTATTGCTCAACAGTGACACCTAGTGGCCAGAGTTAGGGGCTGTACTAGGTTCTGGAGGCAGTACCAGATTGTGGCAGCTGGCCAAATACTGTTGTTGTGATAGCTGGAAGGGGAATATAAAAACTGGAGAAAACCCCCAGGTAGTTTTGAATAAATGCTCAACTTACTGAGCTTAAGAAGTATCATACTGGATTAAACCAAAGGTCTATTGAGACCAACATTCTGTCTCCATTAGTGGCCAGTCCCTAAAAGTAGATTAAATTTCTTGCTGCTCACTCTCTATAACAAGTGGTGGGTTTCCCTGTGTCACCTAGTTAATAATTATTTATTTTTAAAATTCTTATATTCTACCTATGTTGAACATATATAGGCTTTCCTTTCATGAACTTGTCTAAATACATTTTTCCCCAGCTATGCTACTTGCTTTCACCACATCCTCCGGTAACAAATTCCCCGGCTTGATTGTGCATTGAGTGAAAAAATACTTCCTCCAATTTGTTTAAATCTGCTACTTATTAGCTTAAAGGAGTTTCCCCTAGTCCTAGTGTTATTTGTAAGGGCAAATAAGTGTTCCCTATTGGTTGTTCTACTACACTTCTGATTTTGTAGACTTCAAGCAGTTTCCACTCCCATCCCCAAATGGTCTCTTCTTCAAGCTGAACAGTCCCAACCTGCTTAGCTTTTCTTCATAAGTGAGTTGTTTCAACCCCTTTACCATTTTTGTTGGACTTCTCTAACTCTGCCGCATTCTTTTGACCAGAATTGGACAAAGTACTCAAGGTGCAGCCACCCATTCATTTTTACAAATGCATTGTTTTCTGTTTTATTTTTCATTCCTTTCCGAATAATTCCGAGCATTGTTTGCTTTTTTGGCCACCGTCACACACTGAGCTGAGGATTTCAATGTACTGTCAACAATAACTCCTAGATCCTTTTCCTTGGTGGTTACTCCTAATGCCAAACCCATCATTGTGTATCTAAAATTTAAGGTTATTTTTCTGTAAGTGTATCACTTTGCACTTATTCATTTTAAATTTAATCTGCCAGATAGATGCCCAGTTCTCCAGTCTTGCAAGGTCCTTCTATAGTTCCTCACGATCTGTTTTAACTACCCTGAATAATTTTGTGTCATCTGCAGATTTGATCACTTCACTTATCACTCCCCTTTCAAGATAATTAATTATTATTACTGTAACCCACTAGAGGCTGGTTCTGATTGAGTTGGAAGCACAAAGGAAGAAAGCAATAGACCAAATAAATGGATAATCTAGAGCCTAGTTGAGGTAATTTTCCCATGCTGTCTAAAATGGGACAAAGTTGCACTGGTGATAGTGGATGACATTTTAAGAACATAGGGCTAGATTCATCAAACTATCGCATGTGATTGGAAGAGGGGCGTGTTTATGGTAATAGCGCACTTTGCAATAAATAAGCTATCTTAGCACTTCGCATAGGTATTACCGCAGAGTGCGATAACGTTTTCGCACTTTGCGGTATGTGCCACAATTGTAGTATTTCCTACCTATAACCACTGGGAGAGAGAGAGAGCCCGCCCATAACGCGGCTTGGAAAATAACCCCCATAATTTGAAAATTATTTTTGGGGGGTTTTTTTTGTTTGTTTTATTACCCTCACTCTTCTATAAAATTTCATAACATAAAACAATTAAAAGTCAAACATCAAATTATAAACATGTCCAAGAACCATATGAACAAAACTGTTAGTATAAAATAACATAGTAACATAGTAATAATGACAGAAAAAGACCAAATGGTCTATCCAGTCTGCTCAACAAGTTTTTTATGGTAGTAACTGCTGCTCCATGCAGGTTATCACCAAGCCTTATGTTAAGGGTAGTAATATTTATTATCAAAATTTAGCAAATGTCAAACCCATAACAAAATTATTGCTAGCAACATTTTTTTGTAAATCTGTTTATTGTTTTTTTTGTTAGGGAATACCGAACATTCAAACTTTTTGTAAACAATCATCTAACCAGCAAAGAAATATGGAAACCTTTTAAAATGTAGATGATTACGGCAGTGTAAAATATATCAAACCCCTGATACTCCACCCCCTCCTCTCCCTTACCAGCTTCCCTCTCTCGGAAAAACATTTCCAAGTACAATTATGATATCAATCATCAACTGTTTGATTATCAATATCTACATACTGTATCAATCGTTATTGGAGCCTGTTATAGAAAGACGTGGCTTTCTTATTAGGGGATGTAATATAATATGGTTAAGAGTCATCCTATAAATTAGGTATTACATTTTTGACCACTGAAGGTAGTCTGTCTATAAACGATTGCCAAACCTCATATATGGCTTCTTTTTTGGATTCGGAATGAGATTTTACTGTAAGGCATTCAAAAGTGAGTAATTTTGTTGTTCTCTTTTCCCAGTGGGCTAGGCATGGGCTGTCTTGCCCTATCCAACTAGCTAAAATTGTCTTCATTATTACCTCTGCCTTGTCTAAAAATAATTTGTTTGTTAATTTCAGGGGAGACAGTGTTACAAATACCAGACAGCTAGATATGTATGTAGTCAGGTTGCGGAGAACCTACTGTTCCCTGTACGTACCTGGGTCAGTCCAGATTCTTGGGTTTTGCCTCCCCTCCAGCAGATGGAGACAGAGAAGTTCTGACTGATTCTGCCGTATATACCAGGGTGCCACCTTAGTCCGTGAGTATTTCTCTGTCTCCAGCAGATGGTGGAGGTGCGAAACCTACATTCTGGGCTATTACTTAGTATAGAAATAATGAAGCTTATAGCCTAGGCAGGCAGATAGCCTTTAAAAAAAAAAAATTAATTTAGCTGAGATACTTTTGCTCATATTTTTCTTTGGCAAGGAGACAGTCGTCAGCCTCCCAGGGGGTTGCTAGGTCCTGAGGAGACCATCCCCTCTGGTTGCAGAGGCAGCTGCGAAGGAGGGTCGAGGACCCTATTGCCAGCTCAGTGAGGTACTAGGGGTGATACCGGGGATCCCATTCACTCCCCCCAGTAGGGCCAGGACCCGGAGGCTATTGAGCAAGTTAAAAACAAAAAAAAAATTTAAGTTTTTTTGCTTTTCCTGTTTCTGGATTCTCCCTTTCCTTGCGATCGCGTGTGGGCCCCTCTCGTCCCTTTTCACCACTATTTCGTCAGTTTTTCAGGGGGGGAAACTACTTGTTTTCTTCTTGCAAGGAAATGCTGCGGAGAGCCGCATGTCGGGCATGTGGTACCGCGCATGCGCGGCTCTCTCGGGACGGATTATGTTCCCGTTGTCTCTCAGGTGGAGAGGGAGCCTTCTCGACCTCCAAAAAAGTCGTTCTTGGTGTCCAGACTGTCTCTGGAGCCTTTGGGGAACTGCAGCCCCCTTCTCTCGTCCCGTTCCCGATGAGCGCGGGAACGGGTGCCATTTTGGATTCGCTCGTGGCAGTGACTTCTGCGGCGCTTACAGCAGAGGGGGATGGGAATCTCCCGCCACGTTTATCCCCCAAAGGACAGTCCCTGAGGGGGGGCAAGTCGGGGGGGCTTGGCGCCAATACAGCAGGAGATGTTCCCAAGGGGGATTCAGATACCTCCTCTTCTAATTCCTCCTTTTCTTCTGATTTTGTACTTCTTATGCACAGGGCCTTTAAGGCCCGGAAAGCAGGGAGAAAAAGGGCATCGGTCAAATTTCTTCTGTCAGACTCTGTTCCCAGAGCTAGAAAATGGTCCAGACAGTCAGTGGGACCCCCCTAAGGCACAGCTGCCATTAAGGTCAGGTGCTCCGCAGACAGATTTATTCTTTCTCAGATCCTGAGGACCCTGATACTCAAGACTTGCCATCTCCACCTCCGAGGGGGGTTGAAGGGGATGCGGGCCAGCAGCAGAGTACGCTGCGTGGATCTCATATTTATTTTATTTATTTAAAACTTTTTTATATACAGAGATACACTTTGAGTATCACATCGGTTTACATAAAATAATGGTTTTATGTTTTTATGTAAACAATGGTTTTATGTAAACAATGGTTTACATAAAACATATGGTGGACGATGATGATCCCAAAGTTGTTTGGCTCTTCTGGAGGGAAGAACTGGGTCCTCTGATTCCCTCTTTTTTGAAAGAACTGGGTATTGAGGCTCCCCAGGAAGAATCACGGCTTGGGGCTCCGGATCCCATGTTGTTGGGTCTCCAGGGACCGCCTTCCTCTTTCCCATTTCATTTTTCAGCAACGGATTTGCTTTTTTGGGAATAGGACACCCCAGACGTGGGCCTGAAGGTTTCCAAGGCGATGGATAAACTGTATCCCCTGCCGGAGGAGGCTTTGGAACTTCTTCAGGTTCCTAAGGTGGATGCCGCGGTTTCGACGGCGACAAAAAAGACCACCATTCCAGTGACCGGATCGACAACCTTTAAGGATTTACAGGATCGAAAGCTAGAGCTTCAACTCAAAAATTTTTTTGAGGTCTCAGCACTTGGGGTCCGTGCTGCTATATGTAGCAATTTTCCATTGAGAGCAGGCCTTTGCTGGGTGCAGCAACTGCAGGCTAACAAATCGCTGTCTGAGGACGAGGCTCTCCAGGCGGGCCAACTTGAGGCTGTCATTGCATATAGTGCAGATGCCCTTTATGATTTGCTGCGCTCTTCGGCCAGGTCCATGGTGTCTGCAGTCTCTGCTCGTTGACTCTTATGGCTACGGAACTGGGTGGCGGATGTTTCTTCCAAGTTGCAACTAGGGTCCCTGCCGTTCAAGGGCAAACTCCTGTTTGGAAAGGAACTAGAGGACATTATTCAGTCTCTGGGAGAGAATAAAGTTCATAGGCTGCCAGAAGATAGACCAAAGTCCAGAGGTTGTTTGTCTTCTAGGTCTCGATTATGTGGCAGCCGAAGGTCTCTAGCACCTTGCTCGGCCACTCCTTCTTTTTGGCAGAATTCTGGCCGACAGCAGTCCTGGTCTCAGTCCTTTCGAGGGCAGTGTTTCGGTAGACCTGGTACCTCTCAGTCCTCACAGAGTGGTAAGCCTTCCCAATGATGTGCGGCCGGTCCATTCCTCGGTTCCAGTTGTAGGGGGCAGACTGTCCCTGTTTTATGAGGCGTGGACCAAACTCACGTCGGACCACTGGGTTCTCTCTGTGATAAGACAAGGTTACTCTTTTAGATTTTGCACAACGACCCCGGTTCCTGGTCTCCCCATGCGGTTACGCAACCAAGTATCGGGCGGTACAGGAGACGTTGCAGCGCCTGTTGGCCTCAGCATGAGCATTCCTGTTCCTCTGTCAGAGCAACGAAGGGGCCGTTACTCCATTTACTTTGTGGTACCAAAGAAAGAGGGACCCTTCCGGCCCATTCTCGATTTAAAGCGGGTCAACAGATGTCTTCGGATCCCCCGCTTCCGCATGGAGACGTTGCACTCCGTCATTGCTTGAGTTCATCAAGAGGAGTTTCTTGCATCCCTGGATCTGACAGAAGCGTATTTACACATCAGGATACGGACCGATCACCAAAGGTTCCTGCGGTTTTCAATCCTGGGACATCATTACCAGTTTCAAGCCCTGCCTTTCGGCCTTGTTACTGCACCCAGGACGTTCACCAAGATAATGGTGGTGGTGGTTGCACAACTTTGTCGGGAAGGATTGTTGGTTCACCTGTATTTGGACAATTGGCTGATTCGAGCAAAGTTGGAGGTCCTTTGCCAAGAGGCGATCCACAGGTTACTTCAATTGTTACGAGCACTCAGATGGGTTGTCAACCTGACCGAGAGTCGTCAGATTCCCTCCCAGTCATTAGAATTTCTGGGGGCCCTGTTCAATACTCGGCAAGGCAGAGTTTTCTTGACGTTCGAACACATTCTCAAATTGCAGGGTCAGGTGTGACTCTTGTTGTCCAAGCATCCTCCGAAAGTCTGGGATTACTTACAGGTCCTGAGTTCGATGACGTCAACATTGGAACTGGTTCCCTGGGCCTTTGCTCACATGCAACCTTTGCAATCAGCGTTGCTCTCCCAATGGAATCCAGTGTCCGAATAGTTTCATCTTCCCCTTCCGCTGACGGAGTCTGCACCATCCAGTCTGGATTGGTGGCTGCTTTCGGACCACTTGACCCGTGGAGTTCCCTTGGTAATTCCTGAGTGGACAGTGGTGACTACGGATGCCAGCCTTTCCAGTTGGGGGGCAGTGTGTCTGAGGAAGTCAGTACAAGGACAGTGGTCCCAAGAGGAGTCCCAATGGTCCATCAACCATCTGGAGACCAGAACGTGCGGCTGTCGTTGCAGACTTTTCTACCGCTTCTCCGAGGCAAGTTGGTCAGGGTACTGTCCGACAATGCGACCACGTGGCTTACATCATTCGCCAGGGAGGTACCAAAAGTCAGCCTGTGGCACTGGAAGCTCAGCAATTAATCAGCTGGGCGGAGCAGAACTTGACCAGCATAGCGGCATCCCACATAGCCAGGGTAGACAACGTTCACGTGGATTTTCTCAGTCTGAATCGGCTCAATCCAGGAGAGTGGGAACTGGCCGAAAAGGCTTTTCGACTCATCTGCGACCAGTGGGGCATGCCTTGCATGGATCTAATGGCAACGTTCAAGAATTCCAAGTCTCCCCTCTTCTTTGCTCATCGCAGAGACACGGAAGCAGAAGGAGTGGATGCTCTCATTCTTCCCTGGCCGACCAATGTCCTGCTTTACGTATTTCCACCTTGGCCGCTAATCGGCAAAGTGCTCAGGCGGATAGAGCTACATCCAGCGGAAGTGATTCTGGTGGCTCCCGAGTGGCTGCGTCGTCCATGTTTTGCGGATCTGCTCAATTTAGCGGTGGCAGGTCCCCTGCGGTTTATGGATCTCCCGGACCTTCTGCATCAAGGGCCCATCTGTTTCGGCTAGGCCGATCGCTTTTGTCTAGCGGCATGGCTTTTGAGAGGCAGCATCTGAAGAGCAAAGGGTATTCAGATGCTGTGGTGACTACGCTTTTGCAGTCGCGTAAATCTTCCACTTCCCTATCTTATATTCGTGTATGGAAGGTTTTTGAGTCGTGGTGCGTTGACAGAGAGATTAGGCCCACTCGGGCATCTGTGTCAGATATCCTGTGTTTCCTTAAGGCTGTTTAGCTAAGGGATTATCGCATAGTTCCTTAAGGGTACAGGTGGCAGCTCTTGGTTGTTTACGCGGTACCATTCAGGGGTAGCGTTAGCTGCGCATCCAGATGTCTCTCGTTTCTTTCGGGGAGCGAAGCATTTACGCCCGCCGGTAACACATCCTTGTCCATCCTGGAACTTGAACTTAGTCCTCACGGCTTGTGTGTGGCGCCCTTTGAGCCTTTGAAAAGAACAAGGTTGAAGGATCTCACGTTGAAGGTGGTGTTTTTAGTGGCAATTTCCTCTGCTCGTAGGGTTTCCGAGCTGCAGGCTTTATCATGCAGGGAACCCTTCTTAAGGATTTTGGACTTTGGAGTATCCTTGCGAATGGTTCCTTCGTTTCTTCCAAAGGTAGTCTCCTCTTTTCATTTGAATCAATCAGTGGAGCTCCCGTCCTTTTCAGAATTGGATCGCTCAAACCCTCTTTCTAAGGACTTAAGGAAATTGGATGTCCGTAGGTGTTGTGTTATCTAGAGGTTACCAACAATTTTCATGTCTCGGATCATCTTTTTGTTCTTTGGAGTGGTCCAAAAAGGGGTAATATGGAGTCTAAGACCACTATCACCAGATGGCTCAAAGAGGCTATAAATTCCGCATATTTGCTACTTGGTAGGCCCTTGCCTCTGGGTCTTCAGGCACATTCTACTCGTTCTCAGGCAACGTCTTGGGCGGAATGCCAACAGATTTCGTCGCAAGAGATTTGCAGAACTGCTACCTGGAAATCCTTATATGCTTTTGCCAGGCATTACCGGCTGGATGTCCAGGGTCTGGGTGCAGGAGGCTTTGGAGAAGGTGTGCTGAGAGCGGGCCTCTCTGGATCCCAGCCCAGGTAAGAAAAGCTCTGGTACATCCCAGGAGTCTGGACAGATCCGGGTACGTACAGGGAAAAGAAAATTGGTTCTTACCTGATAATTTTCATTCCTGTAGTACCACGGATAAGTCCAGAGTCCCGCCCGTTAGTCGCTTGAAGGTAATGGAGAGTCCGCTCTTTTCGCATTTGTTTTCTTCTGGTCTACAGATCAATCTGGTTTACCGTATTCAATGGGTTCTGTTCCCAATTGGAGTTAGTGATCCAGTTAAGGTTTTAGGTTACTGTATATAGTTAGTTTGGTTTTGATCCATCCTGCTTTGTGACTGAGTAATACTGACGGGCTGAAGGTGGCACCCTGGTATATACAGCAGAGTCCGTCAAAACTTCTCTGTCTCCAACTGCTGGAGGGGAGGCAAAACCCAGGAGTCTTGACTGATCCGAGGTACTACAGGAACGAAAATTATCAGGTGGTAACCAATTTTCTTTTATTGAACATTGTTTTGTCACTGCCCTTCAAAAAAATAAATACTTTTGGACATTGCCAGAAACCATAAATGTAATCGTTACTCTCTGCTCCACACTTCACGCAACTAGGATAGTTACAAATCTTTGCCTTGAACGCTCTATCTTGTGATAAGTAAACCTGCCAAATAAACTTGAATTGTGTCTCCCTTAATACTACGTTTTTTGTGATCTCTGGGATATGCTTGAAATAATATTGGAGATCACTGTTTGTCAGCCTAACTTCCGGCCTTCTAGACCCGTGAGCTGTATTTCTCCATGGTAAGACCGCACCTTGAATACTGTGTACAATTCTGGTCGCTGCATCTCAAAAAAGATATAGTTGTGATGGAGAAGGTACAGAGAAAGGTGACCAAAATGATAAAGGGGATGGAACAGCTCCGCTATGAGGAAAGGCTAAAGAGATTAGGACTTTTCAGCTTGGAGAAGAGATGGCTGAGGGGGGGATATGATAGAGGTGTTTAAAATCATGAGAGGTCTAGAATGGGTAAATGTGAATTGGTTATTTACTCTTTTGGATAATAGAAGGACTAAGGGGCACGCCATGAAGTTAGCATGTGGCACATTTAAAACTAATCGGAGAAAGTTCTTTTTCACTCAATGCACAATTAAACTCTGGAATTTGTTGCCAGGGAATGTGGTTAGTGCAGTTAGTGTAGCTGTGTTTAAAAAAGGATTGGATACGTGCTTGGAGGAGAAGTCCATTACCTGCTATTAATTAAGTTGACTTAGAAAATAACCACTGCTATTACTAGCAACAGTAACATGGGATAGACTTAGTTTTTGGGAACTTGCCAGGTTCTTATGGCCAGGATGCTGGGCTTGATGGACCCTTGGACTGACCCAGTATGGCATGTTCTTACCTCTGGAAAGTCCTGTTGATCATCTAAATTGAGAAGGGCTTTGGAAAATTTAGCACACAAGGGCTTCTTCTGTTTATGTCCCAGTAGAACCATATCTAGTTTACCCCCTGTCCCTAAATGTGGATTTTTAGCAAGTAAGATCAGGATATATAGGGTCTTAGTTGCAAATAAGCAAAGAAATCTTTGGGAGATTTGTTGTGCGGCGGCATCTTCTCTTCACACTTTTACCAAAGATTACCGCTTGGATATCTGGGCCCCAGGGGAGGCAACCTTTGGGGAGAGTGTCTTGCACACGGGTCTTTCGAGTTCCCTCCCAGTATAGAGGGGCTTGGGTACATCTCACTTTTCTTGACTGATCTGGGGTACGTACAGGAAAGAAAAATTGGTTCTTACCTGCTAATTTTCGTTCCTGAAGAACCATGGATCAGTCCGCCCCCATTATTGGAAAGACTTTCTCATTTCTGGACATGGCTAAGCTGGTGGAGCTGGCATATGATATACTCAGATTATTAAGCAGTGTATATAGTTTGGTATGTTTTTTGTGTTCATTCAAGGGGGCCTAGTTTGCTGTGGATGTCCAACTTTAAGTCTTTGCCCAAAATTTATTGGGGTTTGTTAAGGTAGACATCTTGGCTTGGGTACAGGTCAATACTAAGGGACTGCAGGTGGCACTCTCGGTTAAGTAGCAGTGCCTCAAAGTTTGTTCTCTGCCTCCATCTGCTGGTAGGGATGCATAAACCCACTTATCTGGACTGATCCGTGATACTTTAGGACCGAAAATTAGCAGGTAAGAATCAATTTTCCTTTTCCAGGAAACCTTTTTAAAAATTGGCATCGCGTTTGCTACCTTCCAATCTTCAGGAATCATGGCTGTTATAAATGATAGGTTACAGAATATTAATAACAGGTAAGCAGTTTCATGTTTTAGTTCTTTTAGTATTCGAGGATGGATGCCATCAGGTCCCGGTGATTTGTTACTCTCTCTAATTTTTCAATCTGATCTTTTACATCCTCCATTTTCATAGATATTTGTTTTAGTTGCTCGGAATCTCTATCATTAAAGAATGTTTCAAGTGTGGGCATATTCCCAATATTCTCTTCAGTTTTTTTTATTTCCTTGTCCTCCCTGAGTACCCCTTTTGCCCCTCAGTCTAACTGACTCCTTCACAGGCTTTTTGCTTCAAATGTATTTGAAATTTTTTTATTAGTTTATGCCTCACTGGCAAGCTTTTTCTCAGTCTCTCTTGGCATGTCTACGGTTTTACATCTCACTTGCCAGTACTTATGCTGTTTCCTAATTTCATCATTTGGGTCTGTTTTCCATTTTTTTGAATGATGCCCCTTTACCTTTAATGGCCTCTTTTATCTCATCATTAAACCACGCTGGCAGCAGTTTGGCCTCCTTTTGACCCTTTTTAATGCTTGGAATACATTTTATCTGGCCTTCCAAAATGGTATTTTTAAACAACATCCACGCCTCATGCAAATTTTTAAGTCTTGTAACTGCTCCTCTTTTTTTCCCCCTTAATTTTATCATTCTATCATAGTCTCCCTTTTTAAAGTTGTACGCTACTGTAGTAGTTTTACATAATGTCCTCCCTCCAGTAATTATGTGAAATTTGGTTGCATTATGATTGCTATTGTTTAGTAGTCTCACTATGGTAACCCCTTGTACCAAGTCATGCATTCCACTGAGGACTAGAAGTAAAGTAGCCATCCCTCTCATCCATTCTAGGGCCTACTGGTCCATGCAGTAGTCATTTATGGCATTTAGAAACAAAACCTCTCTAGCATGTCCCAATGAGACATTGATCCAATCAATACCAGAATAATAGAAATCTTTTATTACTGTGTTGCAAACTTATTTTTTCTTTTAATTTCAGCTAGCATTTCAGTCTGTTTTTTTTTTTCACTTTGGTCAGTATATATTCACTACTATACTCATCTGACGCATATGGAATTTCTTCCCATAAGGATTCCATACTGCTTTCCTTTCATACAGAATTTTTATCATGCTTGATTCTTTCATCTTTTACATATAATGCCACTCCTCCACCAGTTTGATTTGCCTATCATATTGATATAAATTATATCTTGGTATTGCAGTGTCTCATTGGTTATTCACATTTCACTATGTGTCTGAAATGCCTAAAATGCCTATATTCTTGTATCTACAATATAAATGGGCTCTGACCGATGGCCCGCAAATGCGCAGTAGAGAGCAGCTCTGCTGCGCATGCGCGGAAAAGAGAGCTCTGCCCGACGTGCCGTGCATGCACGGACGAGAGAGCACATCGGTCACAGCGGCGGACGCGGCGTTTTGCGGGCTCCAGGTGATGTGGAGTCTGGCTGAGGCGGACAATATGCGGCGGTATTCAAGTGTCGGGCAGGCCAGCAGCAAGCCCGGTGGTGAGGCACGCGCGAGAGAGAGACCCCCGAAGACCTCTCATCTCCATGTCTGCGCTGTCCAGTGAGAGCGGGGCCGCGCTTAATGGGACCGTGGAGTGGCGGGTGAACAGCTGATGTCTTGCAGGAATATGGGACCCGAGCTGCTGCTGCCACTGGTGCGACAACATCGGGCGAGGGAAGGGGTTGTGGATGAGGTGAGAGAGGAAGGAAAGGGAAGATGAGAGGGGATGGACGGAAAACGGAAGAGAATATGAGTGCATAAGTGGTAAGGGTAAGACGTTCTGGAGAACATAAAAAGAGGGAGTGGAGGAGGGCTGAGGGAGAGGGAAGGGGTTGTGGATGAGGTGAGAGGGGAAGGAAAGGGAAGATGAGGGGATGGCAGGGAAAGGGAAGAGGATAGGCTCTGATTGATGGCCCACAAATGCGCAGTAGAGAGCAGCTCTACCACGCATGCGCGGAACAGAGAGCTCTGACCGACGTGCCTTGCATCTTTCTCCATGGAGACGAGAACCGGCGCGAGTTCATCTCTCCATGGAGACGAGAACCGGCATGAGTTCAGCGCGCGGACAAGGAGTATCGGGGGGGAGGGAGTTGGGATGGGAGGAATGTCGAGAGCTCTGACACGTGCCGTGCCACAGGGGAAGGAGTGAGTCACATAGCGTAGTGACTGAGAGGGGACGGGAGGGGATGATAGTGAGGGATGGGATTGGGAGAGGATGGGGAGTGATTGAGGAGGGAAGGGGAGGGAGTGAGAATGAGGGGGGGAGGTGAGAGTGAAGGAAGGGGGTTTCAGTGAGAGGGGAGGGAGGTAGTGGGAGAAAGAGGGTGAGTAAGACTGAGGGAAGGGAGTTTGAGTGGGGGCAGGGGAGGGAAGGGAGGTGAGTGAAGGAAGGGGGCTGAGTGACCGAGGGGGAGGAGGATGAGTGACCAATGTGAATGAGTGAGGGGAAGGGGGAGTGAGGGAGAAGAAGTGTAGAAGAGTGCCATTTCCGAAAACCGAACCGAAAAAATATTTTTTAATGTAGCCCATTATTACGGGCTTAACGGCTTGTAATGCTATATATTATAGCTCACCAATCTTACTGTTTAGACTTCTGGCATTCGAATACAGATGTTTTAAAGTATATTTTTTATTTGTACTCTTCTTTTTATATTCACAACCTGCTTGTTAGCAAATGATACAGGCAGTTTCGAGTCATTCACATCTGGGTGCTCTTTGTCTATGTCTGTCTGGATTTCTTCACCCTTAATTGTAACCTCTCTGCTATGGTATTCTAAAGTCCCTGTTTTGCAAGTATCTTTGTAAGATACATCCCTCTGAACCATGCGCCTCTGAGTTATTGTTGGCATTTCCCCCATGGTCTTTTAAAAGCTGCTCTATCTCCTTTTTAAATTTTAGCACCAGCAGTCTGGAATCACACTGGTTAAAGAGGAGACCCTCCCATCAGAACAGGCTCCCCCTTCCCCAGAATGCTTCTCAGTTCCTAATAAATCTAAAACCCTCTTTCTTGTACTGTCATCAGCCTGCTTCTGGGGTCCTGTGCAGGAAATGGGGAGCATTTGAGAGTATACAACCCTAGAGGGTTGTAGTAATCTCCCGATCGCAGGGTGCTGCACAGTGGTCATCATTCTGTACCTTAAGTTCCTGAGTCCAACATGGTTCTTGGCATTTTGATCATCTGATGCATCTTGCAGCTTGAAGGGACCTCACTAACTCAGTTTTATAGGCCTAGCGCACAGAATTCCCTGTGAGCACATCCTGATGACGACATCACTGCTTTCATATAAAAGAAGCTCAGTAATCTGAGCTGATTCCTGAGCAACAGGTTTTGTTTCCAGGTTTTCCTGTGCGTTGCTATTCTTGTTGCTTTCACCTGTGTCCCAGCCAGTCCCTTGGCTCCGACTTGTCTGCTGCCAGTCCTGATTTCTTGCTTGCCTCTCCACTGTTTGAACCCACCTGCTCAGACCTCAGCCTTTCTCATGACTTTGAATGAACTCTGTCTGCCTCGATCCTGCCTGACTACACCTCTGCCTTCTGATTCTGTTCTGGTGACTTGGTCCTGATCATCGGAAGCTGTGTCCCCTGCTAGTCTGTAACATTATGTTCTTACCTAAGAGCCTAAATTTAGTCTCCAGAACCTCTCTCCTGAACCTTCCTATGTCACTGCTACCCACATGTACCCCACGACAGTCAGCTCCTCCCCAGCACACTCTAAAAATCTTACCTAGGTGGTGTGTGAGGTCCACTACCTTTACACCAGGCAGGCAAGTTAAGAAGTGAGTCTCATGCCCACCAGCCACCCAGTTATCTACATTCCTAATAATTAAATCACCCACTACAACGTCCGCACTAACCTTCCCTCCTGGGCGTATGGCTCTGGGCACACATTCTGGGTGCAGAAGGATAAAGCATCACTTGGTTGCTTTATCCTTAGGTCCTAGCTACAGCATCCCTTCCTGCTAGTCTCCTGCCAGGTGACCTTGCTCCTATAAAGCAGCAGAAGGGCTGCTTGACTGGAGTTGGGACTGCTCTACTATGTCCCTGAAGGTCTCTTCTATATAGCTTCTCTATTTACCTCAGCTTCTCCAGGTCTGTCACTCTTATTTCCAGAGGTCAGACTTGTTCTTTGAGAGCCAGGAGCTCTTTGCACCAGGTGTATGCATACAGTATCTCACCAACTGGTTGATAATCATACATGTGGCACTCAAGTGCAAAAGACTGGGTAGCCCCTAAATTGTTGCTAGATTTCTATCTGCATCTTAGGTTTTTTAAACTTTAGCAACTCAATAAAATTGATTGAGTTAGGGATATCTTTCAATTTAAGCATTTTAAAATTTGATTAGGGTTTCTAAATTTAGTATCTTTTAAATCAAAGGTTTTTAAATTAATTAATTAATTTGTGTATGACCAGGAACAAGAGTAAAATTAGTCATTGAAATCCAGGTTAATTGTATGTTCTTAACTACTAGTTGACTCTTATTTTGAAGATTTTCCTCCTAACTGGGGGTGGGGGTAGGATTATCTATATAACAAAAAAGTGATGGGGGGTGGGTGGGAATCAAACTAGAGACTAGTTGCCCAGGAACAAATACTCTCGCCTTTTCAGATCAAGTAAGCAACCTTTGTAAATCAACAATTCTAATACTTATAAACAAATACTAACCTCTACTAGTTCACAAAATTAATCCAAAGTCTATTAATCCTAAATGCAGACAATTCTTAACACATGCTAAACAAATACCAGCCTTAAAAACTAACACACAATATACACAGGCAGTAATAGTTTAACCCTGCAAGAAATATTTTTTCAAGATTAAAGCATTCTTTCCCAGCACATCCAACCTAGTACTAGAAGATGAGGATTCTTCAGATAGCACTCACTCTGGAGTGTGTTCCTTAACAGTGCATTATGGCATGATTACTGAACCAGTTAGGTTGATTTTCCTGACTCTGTTTTGTAATGTTTCGAAAGAAGATTGTGAGAGACCAGCCATTTATCTCTGAATCTCTAAATGAGGACTTTCTTAATTTGATACCATCTTTCAAATCTAGCCTGAAAACTCACCTCTTCAACCCTGTCTTTAATAGCTGAACCTTAATTCTTCCTGCTCATGCAATCAATTTATCAATCTGAGCTCTGGGCTATTATTTGTTCTCCCAGAACAAGCAGGATGGTAGTCCTTACATGTGGATGACATCATCAGATGGAGCCCTGTCACGGAATACTTTTGTCAAAGTTTCTAGAACTTTGACTGGCACACTGAGCATGCCAAGCATGCCACTAACCCTGTGGCCACATGGGGGACCCCCTTCATTCTTTTTTTTTTCCGCGGTTCCCTCGCGGTCTAGGAACTCTGTGAAAATTTTCTCACATTTTTCCTCATGGGAAAAAAATTGAAATTTATCTTCCTAATTCACCCTCACCGGGGTCCCCCCATCGCACTCTGTTCCCTCCAATGCTCAGTAAGTGCTTTTCCCACAGTTTGCGGTTAGTTCCCGGCGGCATTCCTCTCGGTGCCAGACGGTCACCGACGCGTGCCTGCCATTTTTTTCGACATGGCGACTGGGTTTAGAAAGTGCACCGAGTGTCCGAGGACCATGTCCATAACGGACCCGCACAATGTATGTGTTTTGTGCTTAGGCCCCTCACATGACGTCCATCGGTGCCCCAGTTGTGCACAAATGACCCCCAAAGGCTGGCGAGCTCGACTGGACAAGATGGAGCATCTGTTTGGGTCAAAAGTTCTGTTCCATCGACTCCAGTTCAAGTTGCACCGGCCAGAGGAGGTCCATTGACATCAGAGACACCGCGCCAGGAACATTGTGGAGTGGGTGACTGTTCATCACCGACCCCCTCTAAGGTATTGGCGGCGTCATCCTCAGTGCCGGAGAAGGATCGGACCGAGCACTGAGGGAAACATAGGCACCGGCACCGACGTGCGTCCCTGCCCGGTGCTGGCACCCATACCGCAGTGGCATCGACTTCCATCGAGCTGCCTGCGAAAAGGGTCCGGGGAGAGGAGCCCCCATCCTACTCTGGACCGGGGACCCCGAGGCGTTCCCCACTGACTTCGGTGCTGGGTACTGAGCCTCCCCAGATCCCTGTGGAGGCACCAGTACCGCCTAGCCTGCCTCCTACCCCAGGCACAGTTTTATTCACACCAGCTTTCAGGGAGGAGTTGGACAAACTAGTCCAACAGGCAGTGCTGAATGCCCTTTGGGGTTTCCAGTCGCCACCGGTACTGGCACCCTCAATGTTCGCACCGCTCCTTGAGTGCCTAGACACGCTCATTGGTGCTCTGCCGACTCAATCCGTGCCATTGGATACACTGCCACAGAGTCGGCCATCGAAACCTCCGCAGGTACTGATCCCCATACCGGAGGACGAGGAGGCGACTCCTGGCCCGATGCCGGAACCTGTTCCAGGGCCATCAGGGCTATCGGTGCCTAAGTGCACCTCATCCGCCTTACTGCCATCGTTGCCGGGGTGCAGCCTCCATCGATGCCTTCTCGCCCTCTCGGCTTTGGTACTCTTCCTCCCTCAGGAGGTCCACCAGGAGAAGGAGAACCTCCCTTTGATCCATGGGAGGATGCATCCTCGGACCATTCCTCAAGTTTCTGAGGAGCTGCTCTCAGAGCCTTCACCCCCGGAGGAAAGGCGTCAGTCTCCTCCAGAAGACCTCTCCTTTGCCAGCTTTGTCAAGGAAATGTCTGAAACTATCCCATTTCCATTAGTGACAGAGGAGGATACTCGTCACAAAATGTTGGAGATCTTACAATTTATAGATGCTCCAAAGGAGGTAATGGCAATACCAGTCCATGAAGCTCTTCTGGACCTTTTGCACTGCCTGTGGGATCATCCGGGTACCGTTCCACCAGTAAATAGGAAAACTGATGGCTACGTACCTGGTTCAGCAAATCCCAGGATTTCAAAAAAGCCAATTGCCACACCATTCTTTTGTGATGGAACCAGCCCAAAAGAAGGCTAAAAGATCCCGTCCACACTCCTCTGCTCCTCCTGGTAAGGAATAAAAGGCTTTGGACGCATTGGGGCGCAGACTCTTTCAAGGGTCGATGTTAATAGCACGAATAGCTGCATATCAATTATTCATGATCCAATATAACAGAAATCTCTGGAAACAAGTCCAGGATTTCACAGACATCCTACCTCAACAACATCAAGAGTCCTTAACCTCCATCCCTCAGAAAGGATTGGAGTCAGGTAAGCACAAGGTGAGAACTGCTTATGACTCTTTTGAAAGAGCATCTAGAGTCTCAGCAGCAGGCATCAGTGCTAGATGCTGGGTCTGGCTCAAAGCCTTAGACCTATGTCCCGAGGTGCAGGATAAACTAGCTGATCTCCCATGTACAGGAGGAAACCTGTTCGGGGGCAAAATTAATGACGCAGTGACCCAGTTGAAGGACCATCATGAGACCCTGCATCAGTTGTCAACTGTCACCTCAGAAGTACCCTGCGTAGCCCGCGTGGCACACGAAGAGACACCAGGAAACAATTCTGTAGACCACGCAGGTATTATCGTCCTGCGTCTCGTGCTCGTCCAGCTTGGGCCCCTCAGATAGGACACGCACGTCAAACAAGAACTCCTAGGGCGCAACCAGCCCTACAAGCTGGTCCTGCCACTGGGTTTTGACTTCTTTCCAGAAAGCAGCAGCCACCCCACCCTGATCCCATGACCCGAGTTACCAGTGGGAGGCCGCCTATGCCACTTGTAACCAATTGGCACCAAATTACAACGGACCAAAGAGTACTCTCCATAATTACCTACGGTTGCCGTCTAAATTTATCAGCTATACCCCCGAACTCCCCATCCAGTTTAGCATGGAGCCGGGACAATTACACAGCACTTCTCAAGTGAAAGCTTTCGACCCTTCTGTCTGCCAGGGCAGCACAGCCGGTTCCCTCGACTCAGCAAGGGAAAGGGTTCTACTCCTGCTATTTTCTAATCCCAAAAACAGACTGGCGGCCTCTGGCCTATTGTAGATCTCCATGCCCTGAACACATTTCTTCACGAAGAAGGTTCAGAATGGGATCCCTAGGCACCATGTTCCCCCTCCTACAGCAGGGGGTACTGGCTCTGCTTTCTGGACCTTCAGGACGCTTAAGCCCATATTGCCATCTTCCCTCATCGCAAATACCTGCGATTTGTAGTGGGTCACGGGCACTATCAATACAAGGTACTTCCATTCTGCCTGGCTTCAGCGCCCCGAGTATTCACGAAGTGCCTGGCAGTTGTGGCTGCACAGCTGCACCACAAGGGCATTCACTTCTTTCCATATCTTGACGACTGGCTCATAAAAAGCCAGTCCAGACAAAGAGCCCTCTAGTACCTCGACCTTACCACAAAACTTCTACAATCATTGGGATTTCTGATCCACTACTCGAAATCCCACTTTACACCGTCTCACCATCTCTCCTTTATAGGAGCAGATCTAGACATTTTGCCAGCTTTATCCGCAGTCGACGAACAGCCTCGGCTCGCCAATTGCTCACATTACTCGGACACATGGCATCAACTGTCCATGTCACCCCAAGGGCACGCCTAGCCATGAGAGTGACACAATGGACTCTAAAATCTCAGTGGCACCAAGCCACTCAGCTGCTTTCGTCCCTTGTCTATATAACGACCCAGCTACATCTGTCTCTTGCCTGGTGGACTCACAAGGCCAATTTACAAACAGGTCTTCCCTTCCAGCAACCAGCTCCTCAGGAGACCTTAGCCACGGACGCCTCCAACCTAGGTTGGGGAGCCCATGTCGAAGGCCTTCAAACCCAAGGGATTTGGACAAAAGCCGAAGCAACTTATCAGATCAACTTCCTAGAGCTTTGAGTGATGCGTTACGCCCTTTATGCATTCATGGACTATCTCTCGAACAAGGTAGTCTTGATTCAAACAGACAACCAAGTTGCAATGTGGTACCTGAACAAATAGGGGGGCACGGGCTCTTATCTGCTCTGCCAAGAGGTGGCGCAGGTTTGGGCCTGGGCCCTGTCACACTCAATACTACTACGAGCCACTTATCTGGCAGGCATGCAGAATGCAGTAGCTGACCACCTCAGCCGAAATTTCCAGTCCCACGAGTGGTCTCTGGATCCCTCTGTTACGAGGAGAATCTTCCTCCGGTGGGGTCAGCCGACCATCGACCTCTTTGTGTCTGAACAGAACTACAAAGTGGAACGCTTCTGCTCCCTACACAGGGACCGAAGGGCATCTACCATGGATGCCTTTGCTCGCCCCTGGAACACAGGCCTGCTATATGTGTACACTCCAATTCGGCTAATCAGCAAGACTCTCATGAAGCTACAACAGGACCAAGGCTCAATGATACTCATAGCTCTGTATTGGATACGCCAAGTCTGGTTTCCCATACTTCTTGACCTATCTGTCCAGGAACCCATTCGCCTGGGCACAGCACCCAACCTCATAACACAGAATCATGGCAATTTATGCCACCCAAACCTCCAGACCCTGTCTCTGACGGCCTGGATGTTGAAAGGTTGATATTACAATCCCTCAATCTTTCTAGTAGCTTCTCTCAAGTCCTTGTAGCTTCACAAAAGCCTTCCACGCGGAAGTCTTACCACTCTAAGTGGAAGAGGTTTACCTTGTGGTGCACACAGAAGGGCTTTGATCCCTTGCCCCACACCGAAACTCTTAGACTATCTCTGGCACCTCTTAGAATCTGGTCTCCAGATATCCTCCATAAGGGTACACCTCCGCGCCATCTCTGCGTACCATCAAGGAATAGGGGATGCCCCGATAACGGCTCAACCCCTTGTGGGTCGCTTCATGAGGGGCTTGATACAGCTTAAGCCTCCTCTATGACCACCAGTCGTGGCATGGGACCTCAATGTAGTTCTTGCACGGCTCATGCGCCCTCCTTTTGAGCCCCTACATTCCTGCGAACTCAGATATCTTACATGGAAAGTAATTTTCCTGGCAGCCATAACATCTGCTCGCAGGGTAAGTGAGGTACAGGCCCTTATGACCTACGCACCCTACACAAAGTTCCTCCTTGACTGGGTGGTTCTCCGCACTCACCCTAAATTCCTTCCTAAGGTGGTAACAGATTTCCACTTAAACCAGTCTATTGTCATGCCCACACTCTTTCCAAGGACTCACACTCAACCGGGTGAGTGAGTTCTGCACACCTTGGACTGTAAGTGTGCACGTGCATTTTACTTAGACCGCACTGCAGTCCAAAGGAAGTCCACCTAACTTTGTTTCTTTTGACAAAAACAAGCTCCGGTGGGCAAGCAGATTCTCTCCAACTGGTTAGCAGACTGCATTCTGCTACCAGCAAGCAGGCCTTCCACTTCAGGGATGAGTGAAGGCACACTCAGGGCCATGGCAATGTCAGTAACACATTATCGTTCAGTACCGATTGCCGACATCTGCAGGGCTGCGACGTGGAGTTCTCTCCACACCTTCGCAGCCCACTACTGTCTTGACAAGGTTGGAAGACAAGACTCCGTCTTTAGCCAGGCTGTCCTACGGAACTTATTCCCAGTGTAAAATCCCAACTCGTCCTACCTTGACCCGCTGTGAATTTCAGACTGCCTCATTATTGCCAACAGAACCCCAGTTGTTGTGCCTGTTGCACATGTTGTGTGCTGCTTGGCCTGCTTCTTATGAGTCGGACTGTAGCTTGCTATTCACCCATATGTGAGGACTACCATTCTGCTTGTCCTGGGAGAAAGCAGAGTTGCTTACCTGTAACAGGTGTTCTTCCAGGACAGCAGGATGTTAGTCCTCACGAAACCCGCCCGCCACCCTGCGGAGTTGGGTTCGATAGCGTTTTCTTATTTTATTTTTCGCTCGTACGTTTTGCTACAAATGAGACTGAAGTGGGACCCCGTGTGGCCACAGGGTTAGTGGCATGCTGGGCATACTCAGTATGCCAGTCAAAGTTCTAGAAACTTTGACAAAAGTATACCGTGACAGGGCTCCATCTGATGATATCACCCACGTGAGGACTAACATCCTGCTGTCCTGGGAGAACACATGTTACAGGTAAGCAACTCTGCTTTCTGTCTTGTGTAGCCATCTTGACTAGATTGTAAACTCAAAGGAGTAGAGATTGTCATTATTTGTCTCTGTACAGCATTGCATACATCTTTTATGCACTATACAAATGATTAATAATAAATTACTCTATCATTTCACAGGATGATATGCACATAGTGATCAGAAAGCAGCTTTCCAGCAGTGTACTGAAATTCAAGCGCATTGGAATTATTGGTGCTGTGATGATGGTGGGCAGCATGGCAATAAAGAGGTAACAGATGCTGGGGTGGCCATGTATAGTGGTACCCTAGGGGTTAGAGGGAGATCTGCTTTGGTCTTGAGACACAAGCAGTGAAAATGAAAAAAAACAAAAGCATGGCAGAGAAGAATGCTGAGGAGTGAGCTAGGGAGTTATGAAGCTATTATTTTTATGTATTGCGTGTGGGGTTAAGTTGGGATGGTTTTTGTGGATGGATTTTCTATTATAGGTGACTGCTTTTATATTTTAGGATGTGCATATGGAAAAATTTTTATTTTTTTGCTATTTTGTATGTTTTGATATTATTTGTATGCTTCATTGATATGTTTTGTAAACCGCACTGAATTCAAATTTCATTGGAAGATTTCAGTACAAGTTTTTAAATAGTTCTGATGGGTGGATTTGATTTTAGTATGTGTTTTTTGGCTATACATTGCCTAGTCAGTTTGATATAGGCAGTATGTTAAATAAATGCATGCTTTATGCAGTAAGAATTTCAGAACATGGTACTGGGCCAATGATCTGGCAACAAAAGTGAGGCGTGGTGTGAACTTGAAACCATTGGAGTTGAGACAGGTAGAAGATAGGCAGCTAGCCATGTGCCTCCTGTGGGTCAGTGTATTACTGAAGGATTCTTCTTAGGAGACATGGGTCTGGAAGCAGACATCTTCATAGCCTGGCATGGCTGATGTTGTAGAAAAGAAAAATTAGTAAAAGCAATAGCTAAAAATATGAGCATATTTATAAAGACATCTTTGCATGGTGTGAGGATGTTTCATGCAGGTTATTACCTAGATAGAGAGGATGATCGTTCTTGTGACATGAGTCCTGTTGACATGAGTGATTAAGTATTGGATGAGTCTTTTCCTGCATGCTCACAGCAGTAGGATAGCCTATAGAGGCTGAGCAATTGTTCTGTGGATGAGGAAGAGAAGGGGATGATTATTTTCAAACAGTCTACATAGTGATAAAGTCTGTGTCTACACTGTACACACAAACTTTACCAATTATTTTCAAAATGAACTTGCATATGTAAGTTCACTTTGAAAATATTTGGATAAGAGGCTGAGTATATTCATATATTCCTTTGCTTAAAGATACCTCTTCAGAGGGTATAACTTACCACATGTATACTAATATACATACTTTTTAAAAAGTACTGACTTGTCCCCCGGAACGCTTCTCTTCGGTGCATGTACATGTCAAACTAGGTTACATGTACACTTTCCCATACAATGAGCATGGGTCAATTTTAGAACATTTAGCAGAATGCCAAAAGTACATCGTTTGTGGTGTAGACGCTTGCTATGAATATTGACCAGTCATAATAGGCTTCATCATGAAAGCAAGATTGCTAGATGATTTGCCTTATTTTTAATCATCGGTCAAAGTCCAAAATAGAAGATAAATTTATTTATTTATTTAAGGTTTTTATATACCGGCATTCATGATAAAATTCACATCATGCTGGTTTACCATAAAACAGTGGTGCATAAAAAGAAAAAACAAACATGAACGGTAGTGCGGAAGAAAGCAGTTACAAAAAACAGGGATGCTTAAACTGGGAGCGGAAGGAAAAAAGAAAAGGTTGAAAGCATTTGAAATATTTACAACGAACAGTTAATTGAGCTGGTTGTGTTATAGAACTTGAAATTGAGGGACATTAGCTGGAGTCCGGGAAAGCTTGTTTAAAGAGCCAAGTCTTAAGTCTCTTCCTGAAGGTTGGGAGACAGGGTTCCTGTCTTAGGTTAGGGGGATGGAATTCCATAATGGGGGACCGGCTGTAGAGAGGGCCCGATCCCTCAAGGTAATGTGTCTAGTGGCTTTGGTTGGAGGAACCTGGAGTGATCCTTTATATGCGTCTCTGGTAGGTCTTGAAGAATTGTGTAAGAGGAGAGGTATTTGCAGGTCGATAGAAGTATGTTGATGAATGATTTTGTAGATAACAGAGATAGATTTGTAGAGAATTCTGAAGTGCACTGGCAGCCAATGAAGGTTTTTTAGGATAGGGGAGATGTGATCTCTTCTTCTGGTGTTTGTTAATATTCGTGCTGCCGCATTTTGTACCATCTGAAGCGGTTTGGTATAGGAGGAAGGGAGACCTAGTAGGATAGAATTGCAATAGTCTAACTTTGAGAATACTATTGCCTGAAGGATTGTTCTAAAGTCCTGCAAGTGAAAGAGAGGTCTTATCCTTTTCAAGATTTGGAGTTTGTAAAAACAGTCTTTGGTAGTTTTGTTGATAGAAGCTTTCAAATTCATCCGATTGTCAATTAAAACTCCTAGGTCTCTCAGTTGCGTGGATTGTGGGTTGCCAGGGTGAGTAGAAGTGATGTTACTGTTCTCGGGAGAGATGAGCAGGAATTCGGTTTTGGAGGAATTTAATACTAAGTTTAGACTAGTGAGGAGGTGTTTGATTTGTTGGTGGCAGTTTTCCCAGTGATCTAGTGTTTTCGAGTAGGTGTCTTTAATGGGGATCAATATCTGAATATCGTCCGCATATAGAAAATTTTTTAAAGATATTTTCATTTGCAGTACATGCAATTAGTGCAGTTAGTATAACTTATCTTATGAACATCACTGTGTACATCGCTGATGGTGTTAGGCTCTGAAGCCATAAATTGTCAACTCGCCCGACATGGGTCCATGTTTCGAACGCTACAGTTCTTTTTCAAAGGCTAAAGATCAGCGTTGTATTTGTAGTCCTTAAAGATCTAGGATTTCAAAACATGGCCGTACCGGAACTAATTAACTGCACTAATTGCATGTACTGCAAATGAAAATATCTTTAAAAAATTTATCTTCTAATTTGGACTTTGACCGATGATTAAAAATAAGGCACATCATCTAGCAATCTTGCTTTCACGATGAAGCCTATTATGACTGGTCAATATTCATAGCAAGCGTCTACACGACAAACTTGATGTACTTTTGGCATTCTGCTAAGTCATATTTGTATCTTGCCACAGTAGTTAAATTTATTATTGGGGATCACGTGATTGATTGTCAATTTTAGAACAGCCATTTACACACACACACAACCTGGTTTTATGCATGTAAATGGATTTCAAAATTGCCCCTAAATCCTTTAATGCAAAGGTCTCCTGGATAGGGGAAGGGGCCCATGAAGAGTGTTTTAGCAGGCAAAAACTTGAGCTACACTACACCATGGCAATCTACATGGACAAGCAGGACTATAAGCCACACAAATGGGTGACCTTAGCTGACACTGATATGGAAAATGTTCTTTCGGATCTTAGAAAGAACAAGAAGGTCTTTCTGAGCATGCTTGGGGATTCCAGTGCAGCTGCACAAGTCGTCTCTGTTATTGTCGTCGTCTTATGTGAAAAGAGTAGTTTTTACACACTTTCCTTAAGCCACCTGCGGTTTTTATTCATAATTTTGCTTTTTCATTTTGAAGTGTTTTATTGCTTTTCGTTAATTTTTTAAATGTTTGCTAGTCTCAAAAAAAAAAAGTTGTAATTATTTTTCTTAATCTAACTTTCTAGTCAGGATTAAAGTTTACTTAGCCTCAGAGCCCTTTGTAGTGTCGTACATCAAAACAAGATTCAAAAAGTGTCTCCGAAGTTCCTAAAAGATGACCTTGGTGGACTGCCACAACCAATTTATTTTCTGTTTAGGCCCGTCCCATCATGATCCAAATTGCAGCACTGGTGCTTGGAAATATCCAAGAGCTATTAATCCAGAGGTCATAAACTGAAAAAATTCCTCAGTTCTCCACAATAGTCTGGTTCACCGAAGAGGATGCCATCAGCAGTTGAGGGGCCAGCACCTAAATCAAAAAAGGCAGACTGTTCTCAAACTGCTTGCCATAACTTGGATAAATTTCGGTAGAGATGCCATTCCCCCTTTGCTAAAGAGAATGTGTTTCCTTATAATCCCACCAGACCAGACAAGTCCAGACGTATGGGTTTTCCTCACTCTACCAGTAGATGAAGACAGAGAACAACTTTTGTGCTCACATCACCCTATATAAGACACTGTGCCACCTGGAGCTCCTCAGTATTCTCTGTCTCCAGCAGATGGTAGAGGTGCAAAACCTGCAGTGTGGACACAAATTTGCTCCTGGGGATTTTCTTTCTTAAGGGTGTCTGCCTAGTTAAGTGGCCCTTTTCTGACTTGATCTGTGTTCATGAGGGGGGTGGGGTTTGATAGCCAGTGGTGTTGGTTCCCTTTAACGCTCCTGCTCCCCATCCCCCCCTTTTGCGGTGTGGTTCATTGAAGGAGTTAAGGGTCCCACAAAAGGAAGATATGTTCCGGTGGAATAGCCAGTCAGGAAAGTAGCTTTTCTTTTTTTGGTAAAATTTAAAAAAACCAAACAAACAAAGGTGCCTTTTAGTAGTGATTATTCTGCAACCCGGGGAAGGAGTATCTCCGAGCATTTCTTTATCAAAATTGGTTGGGGGATAGCTGGTGGTGAGTACCTGACTCAAGGTCAAGTTCCAGTGTCTAGGAGAAGGGCAGTCCCGCTGAGCATGGGAAGTGCTGTTCCTTCTGCGGTGGCTGACTCAGTAGTTCCTCCTTCATTGGTTTTTGGCATGGCTGCAGCAGAGGGGAGGCAAGCTTGATCAGTATTCTTCCCTCTGCGAAAATTGTCTCAGGCAACAGCTTCATGGGGCTGAAAGTAGCAGCAGTAGCAGAGCCCAAGACGGGTGCTGCTGGGGAAGATCTGTTAAAGCTGGGAATGGTGACCAATTTGTCATCCAAGAGCAACAGTGGCCATATCATGGATTCCTTTTCTGAATCACCGGTTCTTATTCCTGTAGCACATGTGGGCAGGGAGTGGGAGAAACTTAACAAAGGAGAAGGGTCTGGGGCACATGACCAGAGATTGGATGGAACTGCCCTCATCAATTCCATTCTTATCAATTTTTGATATGGTACTTTTGCACTAAGCCTTCAGCATGAAACAGGGCTTTGCTTCGCACCAGTCCTCTTTTAGTCCTGTAGCTCTCTAGTGGCCCCAGGGCACCATCTTAACCCACAATACTCTGGTGAGAAGCTGACCTGGTTTTGGCGATGGAGTCAATCTTGTAGGGTCAAACTTGCTTAGGGAAGTTACGGCAGGGGTGCAAAATGGTGACACTGACTCTGATAAATCTCCCTACAGCAGGGGTATTTCACTCATGATTTTATCGACCTCTATCATATTCCCCCTCAGCTGTCTCTTCTCCAGGCTGAACAGCCCTAACCTTTTTAGGATTTCCTCATAGGGGAGCCATTTCATCCCCTTTATCATTTTGGTTGCCCTTCTCTATATCTTTTCCAGTTCAGCTATATCTTTTATGAGATGTGGCAACCAGAACTGCATATGGTACTCTAGGTACAGTCTCACCATGGAGTGATACAGAGGTATTATGACATTTGGTATTTTGCTGTAGATCATGTCCTCTTTAATTGGCCTATTCCTCCCTTACTTCAGTATCTCTTAAAACTGTCTGATTTAGGTTTGAAAATTAGCTTCATCAGAGTTCATATCCATGCCATAACAGTTCAAAAAGAATTTCCATCTCATGGCAAACTACAGTTGCCAGATTGATGAAAGACCTAAACAATCTTAAACCTCCAGTTGGAGATCTCTCTATTCCTTGGGATCTAATTATAGTCCTTGCTCAGCTCATGAAATTACTTTTGAGCCTCTAGTGATAGCAGAATTAAAATTATATGTGTTATTTTTAATAGCAGTATCTTCTGCCTGCAGAGTAAGTTCATTACAAGCATTAGTCTCTTACTCTCTTTATATTAAATTTACAACAGCATAGTTTTGAAAACTTGTCCTGAGTTCCTATCAAAAGTAAGAAGCAATCCAGTTCCTTGTACTGCTGAAGAGCTTTGTTATTGGTAAAAGCTGATTGTGTAACTGGGTTTAAAAAAGGTTTGGACAAGTTCCTGGAGGATAAGTCCATAAGCCATTATTAAGGTGGACTTGGGAAAATCTGTTGCTTATCCCTGGGATAAGCAGCATTGAATCTATTGACCTTTAGGGATTCTGCCAGGACTTGTGACATGGATTGGCCTCTGATAGAAACAGGGTACTGGGCTTGATGAACCTTCGGTCTGACCCAGTATGGCAAATCTTATCTTCTTATTTGTAAAGGACTAAATCTTCTAGAAAGTCTTCACAGCTATTCATCTCCTTCAGTACAATCAGACAATGATATTCATTTATGAAAAGAATTCCAACTGAATGGATTTCAGATTTGCATTTCTTATTGCTATATTCAGTGAGGAAAGCAACTTCAAAATAAGGTAAAAGCTTATCTTATCAGGGCTGCAGCAGCTTCTTTAGCATATCTTGGCTTTGCTTCCATAAAGGATATTTGCAAGGTGGTCACAGAATCTTCTATCCTCTCCTTCACAAATCATTACTGCCTAGAGAACACTTCACATCAAGAAAGCAGTTTCAGCCAAGCAATCATCAAAAGCATATTTAATTAATCCCTTCAACTCTTCCTTCAACCACTAGCATAATATGGGTTGCATGTTCTTTGCTGAAATAAGAAAATACTTAGGTTGGGAGACCCCACTTGTTTGGCTGATTGTTGTTCTGCTTGTCCACAGAGAAAGCAAAGTTGCTTTCCTTTAACAAGTATTCTCTATAGACAGCAGGACAAATCAACCACACAATCCCACCCACCTCCTCTTACATTAGATTGGTACAAAAATGAGGAGACGCGTGGTGGTGGCTGCTTGGGAACCCCCGTGCATGCTCAAAGACCAATAAGGTCTTTCTGATTTGTCTTGCTGTCTATGGAGAACACTTGTTACAGGTAAGCAACTTTGCTTTTGTTCTACCAAGCATCATCTTCCTGGCAGCAGGGTGCAGACAGGGTACTTGTGAGCGGTTGCAAATCACCAAAAAATAAAGGGGTAGATTTATAAAATTACATGCGCGCGCGTACTTTTGTTCGCGCACCAGGCGTGAACAAAAGTACGCTGGATTTTATAAGACACGCACGTAGCCGCACGTATCTTATAAAATCCGGGGTCGGCGCGCGCAAGGGGGTGCACATTTGTGCAACCTGTGTGCGCCGAGCATGGCGCGCGCTGCCTGTTCCCTCCGAGGCCGCTCCGAAATAGGAGCGGCCTCGGAGGGAATTTTCCTTCCACCTCCCCTCCCTTCCCCTACCTAACCCACAGCCCCGGCCCTATCTAAACCCCCCCCTACCTTTGTTGGCAGATTTACGCCTGCCGGAAGCAGGCGGAAATCTGCATGTGCCAGCGGGCTGCTGGCGCGCCATCACCCGACCCAGGGGCTCGTCCAGAGGCCTCGGCCACGCCCACGGGCCGGCGCCATGCCCCCGGACCCGAACCGCCCCTGACCCCCGGGCACGCCCCTCCCCGCCCCTTTTACGAAGCCCCGGGCTTACGCGTGTCCCGGGGCTGTGCGCGTGTCAGCGACCTATGCAAAATAGGCGCGCCGGTGCACGAGTGCCCTGCGCGTGTAAATCCGGCCGGATTTACACACGCAGGGCTTTTAAAATCCAGCCCAAATAGAATTAAGATCCATGCTTTCAGGTTCTCATAACAATAAAGTACGATTTCTTAGTATAGCTCTCTGGTGTTTTATGCAGCATTACAGGTGAGTCTCTAATATCACCTGGAATGAGGCACCATATAGTTCAGACTCCATTTCCTGTTCTGGACCTGGGCATTTGGTTTGGTTGTTCAGATTAGGCCTGAAACTGCCTCCACCCCCCCCCCCCCACCCCCGCCAAAACTTGTGAAAAAACAAAACAAAACAAAAAAAACCCCACCAACATATGCTAGCCTTGTTGCATGCTGTGCAGACTCTTGACACCTGAGATGATGGAGTTTAGATTGTGAGAGGGGAATATTTTTTGCTTTTCAGTTTTTCTCCTCCCTGAATGTTTCATCTTTCTCTCCCAGTTCTCCAAAGCACTATCTGTGACTTACCCTTAGTGGGAGTTCATCTGTCATGTGCAACAGCCAAGAAAAAGGCATTAAATAGCTGGGTGTGCTGGGGGAGAAAAGGCAGTCCCTTCAACCTTCCTTTCTGCTCTTGGGACTTGTTCCATTCTTCTGTTTTGTAGGTTAATAGTTTTATAAACATAATTGTAAACATAAAATGTAAATTATTTTCAGTAATAAACCTGAGAGACAGCAGTCTCAGAGAGTGCTCCTCAGCAGTGAAGTCTACAGACAGGTGAGTGACCCTGCATAGGAGAGGGAAGGATGTGAAGTGATTAAGTGTAAGAATGCAGATAATATTAGGTATATTTAAGTATACAGGAGCATATGCACTAAGAAAAGTTTGGGAAACCTTGTGCACTGAGAGCTAATTATTTGTCATGTTGGGAAGTGATAGTTTTTGGTTGAAAACTTGCTTTTGGAACAGTCAAGTAGAAACTGCAATATCCAGAATGAGATTATACATATTTATTTATTTATTTATTTGTACAGCGTTTCTATACCGTTGTGGAGAGAACTATGTCTTTATCTCTACGGTTTACAACATATTAAAAAAACAATAATAAAATTCATAGTATGGAATAAAACTTACATTAATCAGACAATGTAAATAACATAAGTAAGAACAAGTAAAAACTAATTAAAAAATATAAAAAGGAGGAAATAAAAAGTATAAAAATAAAAGTCAGAATTATTAACTCTCGCTCCAAAAAAAAAATCAAATCATAAAAAAAATCAAATCATATCATACTGGATCCTTTGCATTCCTCATAGGAGCAAAGGGATCAAGGCAGGGCCTATGCAGAAATTTTAAGGTGTGATTAGAGGACAGACCATAGGAATTGGTACTATTGAGCATATCTCAGAGGCTGGTGGCACCATATAGCCTAGGGGTGAGCAAACCTTTTGCATTTAGTTGGGACCCCCCGAGATGGGTTAGTGTAGCACAGGCTTTTACAGTCTGGGGAACTGCTAAGCATGATGGTAACCTGCACGGCAAATATTACCATAAGTTTGCTGGGCAGACTTGATGGACCATTTGGCGCTCTCTCTCTCTATCTATATCTCTCTCTCTCTCTCTCTCTCTCTCTCTCTCTCTCTCTCTCTCTCTCTCTCTAGATATAAGATGGCGCAGGCTGTCCATTGCTCCTACCATGTGACAGAGGCCGGCCAATGGCACCGATAGCCCCTGTCACATGGTAAGGGCCACGGGCCATTTTATTTACTGGCAGCTGACGGCCCGAGAGCGGGAGATCGCTCCCGGGACCCCCCGCTGGACCACCAGGGTCTTTAGGCAAGTTTTTTTGGGGGGGTCAGGAGGGTGAGGGATTGTAATTAATTAAATCTTAAGGGTTGGGGTGTGGTTTTATTTTTCCCGGTTCAGGACAGCTGAAAAAAAACAGCCCGAACCATGGGAAATGAAATTTCCCGCGGCTGGCCAATAACAAAGGCTGAACCAAAATGTTCAGCCAAATCACATCTCTAGATGATATATATGCAAGTACACATACATATTAGGGATGTGCATTCATTTGCAACGAAATAGGAAATAGAGACGATATTTCCTATTTCGTTGCATTTCGGGGTGGCGACAAAACGATAAGAAAACCACACAATTTTTAAGATGGCGCCGGCCGTCCATTGTTCCTACCATGTGATAGAGGCCGGCCAATGGCACCGATAGCCCCTGTCACAGGGTAAGGGCAAAGGGCCATTGGTGCCATTTTGATTAGTGGCAGCAGATGGCCTGAGAGGGGGAATTCGTTCCTGGGACCCCGCTGGACCACCAGGGAATTTCAGTAAGTCTTGAGGAGGGAGGGGTCAGGCAAGTCTTGGGGGGTTGGGAGGGGGAATCGCAATTAATTAAATTTGAAGGGTTGGGGTGGGTTTGGGGTTGGTTTTTTTTTGTTTGTTTTTTTAACAACCCCCCGTTGTAATTCATTACATTTGAAGGGTTGGGGCAGGTTTCGGGCTTCGTTTTGGGGGGCAGATGAAAAAAAATTGGCCCGAACCGCAGAAAAACGAAACTTCCTGCTGCGTGCCAATAACGAAGGCCGAATCACATTTCTAATGCATATATGAAGTGTATTTCCCAGGCAACCACACTGCCAACAGTGCTCAAAAGCCCCCATTTTGTTTCTCTTCAAGTTGCTGAAAGGAGTAAGCTCACAGGCACAAAGAGGCAGAGACCCCGTACCCAGACAGACACAGATAAACAGACAGACCACAGACAGACAGAAATCAAAAGACACTTAAGACACAGAGACCCCACACAGACACACAGTTACCCTATACCCAGACAGGCACAGAGAGACAGGAACCCAGCACCTAGACAGGCATGGCCATTCCATACCGAGACAAAAACACACACACAATACCCCCAGACAGAAGACAGACATACCTCAGAGAGAGACATAGACACACCACACTCACAGAGAGAGAGAGAGAGGCAGAAAAGATCATATCACACACGCAGACACAGATCACATATATAGACCAAAGCACACTAGATGCACACACGCACATGCCATACAACAGACACAGACCATATACCACAAAGGTAAAGGCTGGAAACTTTTTTTTTTTTTAGGTGCCAGCCAAAATGTTTTAGGAGCTGAGAAAAACCATCCCAATCTTCTCAACCTTTTTTTTTTTTTTTTTTTTTTTTTTTTTTTTGCATTATTACTGTTTTCACAATTTTTTCTATTTTTCTTAGTTTGATCATCTTTTTAAAATTTTTTCATGGTTTGATTTGCTTATTTAACTTTTTTTTACACGTTTTGCTTTTATCCCTTCCTCCACCTCCTCCCTCTCTCCCCTCCACAACCTCATTCTCTGACTTCTTCTTTGCTCATTCCCTTCCCCAACCTCACCCTTGCTTTTCCTCAGGTGGGCAACAGCTTTGATCTCTCTCCTTGGATAGTGATCCAGCAGCAGTAGTAACTCCTTCTGGGCAGATCTTCCTGGATAGTGGAACACTGTAGTGGCCGTTTCCATATCCAGTTCTGCTACAGAGTAAGCAGCTCCCTACCCAGGCCTGCCATAGCAGAAGAGGCTCCTCTGCCTGGCCCATTGAAAGAGTCGCATGACTAAGCTTACATTAATGTCACTGCGTTCTGGCAGCTTCCTCCCTCCTGAGCTTGCAGTGCTTCCATGGCTCCGAGACTCAACAACTAGCCATTTATTTCTTCCCTGATTGGGCAGCCAGTGTCCTCCTTCAGGATTGCTCAAGCCCTTCCTGGGGAGCCCGCCCCCCAGTTTGCTCACTCCTAATATAGACTCATGGATTTATTGAGACTTACGTTTTTGCAAACAAGAGTTATGTTGTCAGATGCCAGGTGTTATCCCTGTGTCACTGCCATATTGTGTAGTTGCCAAATGAGCACAGGAACAAAAAATCAAGTCATTTTGTCACATTAGTTGGCCATTAATCAGGCGAATTTTCATATCTTTTTACAGAATGACTAAGCACCCTTCCTGACAGCACAGTATAGTTATGAAAGCTATAATGTAGCTGTCGCATTTTATGCATACTAAAACATTTATACATTGTTAGAATGACAATCTAAGCAGGTCTTGTGCTGTCACTGCATGCCTAGCAGTCAGATGCACCAGTTTTTATGTTGCTGGGTTCTTTTGATTTAAGCACAGCAGAAACTGATGTCAGGGCCTGATCAAACACCAGTTGTGGAAGGTTAGTAACCTGTAGACTAGCAACAGGTGGGATACTCCACTTTGTGAAGTGAGGAAACTTTATGCAGGTAACAAGAGATGAAAGATTGTCCTCTGCCTCTGTCATTCTTGCCTTTTGTTTCTCTTCAGGTGACAGCCTTGCTGGAGCTGGTGCGCTCCTGCAGCGAGCAGTCTCCTGAAGCTGCGGCCCTCTACTATGATGAGCTTGCCAGCCTGGTTCACAAAGGCAGTTTGGACCAACAGGTGATGGTGAGTCTCTGTCCTTTCCTAGGACCCACTATGTTACAGCAGCAGGATTTCTTAGAACAGGGGTTACCAACCTTTTTGGTTGTTCAGATCTTTTTTTTCATCTCCCCAAAATTTCATAGACCTACAGCTCATTGCCATCATTTTCTCCCAGCATACACCTATCCCTCCACCAAGCCCTGACTCTTCCCTCCCCCACCTTCACTTCTTTTCCTCCTCAGCTCCTCCCACCCAGCCTTCCCTTAGCTCACACTTTCTTCCTCCCACTCCCTGGCAGTGCATATTGGAGTTAAAATATAAACTCACAGCTATAACGATTCTATGACTTGTGCTAGAACTAATGGATCTAGGGTAATTTTTGTATTTGAGTATTAACTGTTAAGTTTTGGACACTTAGATGTCAGTTTAAAAAATATAAGGCACATAGGTGTGTGGCACCAAATGCATCTTGAAATTACTTGCTGAGGCTGTGCTGGAGAAGATACTTAAAAGACCTATTGCAGCACAGGCATTCAGGGGCTGACATGAACTGGGCTGCACTTTGTCAGCAGGTTAAATCCTGCTTACAGAAATCAGCAGAGGAGCATAGGCTTCCTTAAATGGGAAGAAGGTCAACAGTTGAATATCCTTTTTTATTTTAAATAATAATGAAGCATCTCCCTGTTTTCAAGTGATATTTAGGGTAGTATCTCCTTGGTCTTCCCAAACGGCCATAAATTAAACAGCACTAAGGGGGGCATGGTATATTTATTTATTTAACTCTTTTATATACCGACATTCATGAAAGAAATTTCATAATCATATTGGTTTACAAGGAACAGGGGTATTATAACATTAACGATAACGAGAATAGCAAAAAAGTTACAAAAAACAAGGTATCATGGGAACTTGGGACTGAAAGAGTATAAAACAGAGGTTTAACATAGTTATAAGCTTAACAAATAGTGTACTGGGTGTGCCATGGGTCACGTGCAGCGTATATCTGGGATGGACTGTGCAGCAGCAGCAATGGATTCTTGTATGTGGTGGATAATATGTTGAAATCTTCAGCTTTGAGTGCAGCAACAGCCAAGAAAGCAAATAGAATGCTAGGAATTATTAGGAAAAGAATGGAGAATAAAACAGAGCATATCATAATACCTCTGTATCAGTCCATGGTGCAACCACACCTTAAATACTGTGTGCAGTTTTGGTCACTGCATCTCAAAAAGATATAGCAGAATTAGAAAAGGTACAGAGAAGGGCGATCAAGATGATAAAGAGGATGGAATGATTCCCCTATGAGGAAAGCCTAAAGAGGTTTATGGCTCTTAGCTTGGAGAAGAGAGAACTGAGGGAGAGATATAATAGAGGTCTAAAAAATGAGTGGATTGAAATGGGTAAACGTGAATCTGTTGTTTACTCTCTCAAAAAGCATAAAGACTAGAGGACATGCCATGAAGTTACTAGGTGATACATTTAAGATAAATAGGAGAGAATATATTTTTTACTCAACTCATAAATAAACCGTGGAATTTGTTGCTGGACGATATGGTAACAGCTGTTAGTGTAGCTAGGTTTTAAAAAAATTTGGACGAGTTCCTGGATGGAAAGTCTATAAACCATCATTAAGGTGGACTTGGGGAAATTCACTGCTTGTCACTAGAATAAGCTTCATGGAATCTACTGAATGTAGAATCCTGCCTAGTACTTGTGACCTGGATTGGCCATTGTTGGAAACAGAATGCTGGACTTAATGGACTTTTGGTCTGACCCAGCTTGGCAAAACTTCTGTTCTTATGTAAGCCTCAAGAAGGGAGAAATTGTAACACTGTAGCTGCTGCAGATGAAATGGTACAGGTGTTTTGATAAGGGCAACAAATGGACAGGGATGAGCGTCTATCCTTGGGAGGCTCCTGTTCTAACTGTTTCATGTTTCAGGACTGGATTGGACACAAAGTGCTGGAGGACTTTCAAGAAGACTATGTGGTAGATCTCACTCCCAAAGTGGAAGGGTCAGTATCACAGGGTTATTTCATGAACTCTTTATTGACTCAAGCATTTATTTTACTGAGTGTTTAGTTTCAGCTTAGGTGCCTTTGTTTAACATCTCTTGATTTATAAATCTGAGCATAGCACAGAAGAGGAATTTCAGTGATAATTCCTGATTTGTCTCATTCCTACTGCTCAGTATGAAAACTTTGCTTAGCTTGAAAACTCTGTACTGTGGTATTATATAAATGAATGTGAATCATCACATTACCATTATGACCTGAAAAGCAACTATGCTGGATACATTCCTTTCTTTTTTTCATAATTTATACCCATTAAAGTTTCCCTTATTGCTACAATAAAATATCTAAAGATTTACCTAGATGCTATAGGCCAATGGGTGTCACATAACAGCTTAATTTTGAATTTGGCCAAATCAGAAATTATTTTGTTATCCAGAATGAAGGAGCTATCAGAGAATGTGAATGTTGATTTTAAAGGACACAACATTTCTCTGTCAGCAACTGTCAGAGATCTTGGGGTCCTGTTAGATTCTCATCTCTCCCTGTTTGCATGTATTAATAATTTGATTCATACAGGCTATTATAAACCACAGACGTTGAGGAGTCTAAAACATTTATTGGATATGGCAGATTTCCAATTTGTACTTCAATCTTTGCTCCTTTCGAGCATAGATTATTTTAACTCTGTTTCTAGGACTTGTTAAATCTCCATTGCCTCGACTGCAACTGCTCCAGAAACATATGTTATATGTTCCCTCTACAAACAAAGATCAGTCCAGACTCCTGGGTTTTGCCTCCCTTCCAGCAGATGGAGACAGAGAAAGTTTCACTAACACTGCCACGTAACCTGAGGAGCCACCTGCAGTCCCTCAGTATTTCTTTGTCTCCAGAAAATGGTAGAGGGGCAAAGCCTGCAGTCTGAGACTGATTAAAAAAAACAAAAACAGATTCTTGGAGATTGCCTTCCAAGGGGTTGGTAGCTCCTGGTGGGGCCATCCCCCCTGGTCTTTGAGGCGGACGAGCAGGGGGTTGGGGACCTTTTGTTGCTCAGTTCTTCATCGCCAGTAGGGGCAGGTAGCTGGTGGTCCCAGTTCCCTTGCCTCTGGAGGACAGACAGAGCCTGAGGCCAGTCTTCTGTATTGATCTTTTTCAAATATTTATTAAAGTAGAGACGTATTCTTAAAACAGCCTGACTCAGGCCGAGTTTCGCAGCTCAACAGCTGCTGCCTCAGGGGCTTAAACAATCCAAGGTCTTGAATGAAATACAGTAGTGTAGTGTCATCAAGCAACAAGTAACTGTATGTCAGCAATGCAAAAACAACTTGTGATTCACTGTTCAGAGTGCAGTCTCTACTTGTACAAGTAGAGCTTGGATGTGGCGGCGCCTCATGCGACAGAGTTGCGGTGCTTGGATGTTAAGCGTACATTGTTGCAGTATCTTAAAGTCACTAACAGCTTCTGATTGTCGGATAATCTTTTTGTTCTATGGAGTGGTTCAAAAAAAGGATCATAAGGTGTCAAATTCCATGATAGCGCAGTGGTTGAAGGATGCCGTTGGGTCCACATACATTTGTCAGTGTTGTCCTGTCCTGGAGGGGTTAAGGGCTCATTCTACCCATTCCCATGTGGCATCCTGGGCTGAATGTCAGCAAGTTTCACCCCAAGAGATTTGCAGGGTGGCTACTTGGAAGTCATTACACACTTTCACCAGGCATTATTGTTTGAATGTCCAGGCCCCAAAGGCCATGGTCTTTGGTGAGAGTGTACTTCGAGTGGGATTCTCGCAGTCTCACCCCATTTAGGGAAGCTTTGGTACATCCCAGGAGTCTGGACTGATCTGGGTATGTACAGGGAAAGGAAAATTGGTTCTTATCTGTTAATTCTCGTTCCCGTAGTACCACAGATCAGTCCAGAGTCCCTCCCTTGGGAAGAAAGGGAGAATTGGACAGTCTGTCAGTCTGTTAGTGTGATTACTCTGAAGAATGGGACAGGTTTTGTTAGTCCTACACAAGTTTATTGTGGAAAGGTTATCTGTTAAAGGTTTCCACTTCCCACTGCTTGTTCAGAGGACATTATTTCATTATATGGGTATTTGTTCCTATTTTGGCTTGGGTACAGATCAATACTGAGGGACTGCAGGTGGCACCCGGGTTATGTGGCAGTGTCAGTGAAACTTTCTCTGTCTTCATCTGCTGGAAGGGAGGCAAAACCCAGGAGTCTGGACTGATCTGTGGTACTACAGGTACGAAAATTAGCAGGTAAGTACCAATTTTCCTTTTTTAAATTTTGAATTTATGTATTTGGGTTATCTATGTATGTGGTATAAAAATAGTCTTAAATAATTTATTGTAGTGCTTGTAGGGCTGTGTTGATGGTACTAAAAACTGAGTTACACCTGTTTATAGTTATCACTGACAATGGTAGAACAGATTTCCCTCTCTGACACACTGTGCAAACATAGAACAAGTACAGTGTGAGCAGCAGCAGTATAAGCCATTCACACTCACACACTGGTCCACCACAGACCAGGCAGTAGAAGTGTTGAGTTTCCCCATATGGGGGGGAGATAGGGACGCACACACACACGTTCAGTACAGAAAGAAGCAGTGTGAGCTTCGTGCAGATGACGAAAGTAGATTGAACGTTTTCCGGGAGCTCTTGATTCTGCTTAAGGGGGAAACAAGCCAGTAAAATTGCTGGCCCTATGTGTGAGACTTTCTCTCTCTCTTAGGCAGGGAATTATAAATTTTATGCCCATATATCAGCAATTATAATTTTCCCATCGATTAGCAGGGCTGAATTAGCTATGCTGTGTCATGGGACCGTCAGTCTGGCGTCTGAGACAGAGCTTCCCAAAGCTTATACAGAGCTTAGCTCTGTGCGGCTGTGTGTGTTCCCATGCAGGAAGACAGAATCTCCTCAGTCTGTCTTTTCCACGAGCAGGAACGCATGTGGAGCTACGACTCTCCTCAGGGAAATAATAAAAAAAAAATGTTTTCATTTCGGATCGGAGGACCACAAATCTAATCCGAACCATAACCATGCCCAGACCATCGGGTTTTAAGCCCTGCAACTGCGGCAAAATAATGTCCATTACCGATGGACACGAGGCCTGCTACCTGTGCTTAGGCCCAGACCACGATCCATCGAAGTGCCAACATTGTGGGCGTATGTCGCTTCAGGCTCAATGCCAAAGGGCTGCAAAAATCGAAAAGTTAAAACTTTCCCTCTCTGGTTCATATGCCCACTCCTCCCCAGGGCTGAGGCCACAGCATGCCCCTCTGTTTCAACGGGCATCATCACTAGAACTGGGCACCTCACAAATGGGCACACAAAAAGTGAGAAAACAAGGAAAGCCATAAAAAAAATCGGGGCACCACCACCGGGACTCGGAGGAGTCCGTGTGTGCGTCGACGCCAAAAACCACGACATCACAAAGCGTCGATCTGGCCGAAGCTGCATCGTCGACTCAAGTTTGTGCGAAACACCCATCGACGCCTTCGACGCAGTCATCTAGAAAACCCCAAAAGCGTTGATCTGAGCAACCTTCGATGGATCGCTCAACACATCCATCGACGCATCGCTCGAAGCAAACACCGGATCATCATTCGACACAAGCTCCGGCGCATACTTTAACGCATGCCCCGGCGCATAGCTCGATGCAGAAACAGACACACAAGCCAGTGCAAGCAGTGGCGCACAAACTGACGCAAATAACGGCGCGTCCCTCAAAGCATTCGCCGATACAGCGCTCAAGGCATTCTTCGACAAAAACTTCGAAGCATTTGCCTACACAACTATCAGCGCAACTAAGTCGAATGACAACACCTCAATCAGCTAACCCAGGCTCCATCTCAGTATACTTCAACTCCAAAAACTAAGGCCAAGCATTCCACATCACAAGGATAAACAATTCCATCAGGTCCAGAGGACCATACTCCACCCTCTGGTTCTGGTACATCCTTCCATATGCCGGACACTCACCATCAGGAGTCCCCTCTGGATTCGGAGGAGGAGTGGATACGAGTGTCTTCCTATTCCCCATCATCTTCTTCCTCAGGTCAGATTTTTTCAGACCTTTCTTCAGTCTCCAGAAGGAAACTCGCCTCACCTCAGCTACAGGAACCACTGGCAAAGCGCCAAAGAATTGGACAACCTGTGGAGATGCATAAGCACCAGCCTACAGCACCGAATGCAGACATACTATTGGCTGCAATTCCACATCATCCCCATCAACCTTCTCCAATACCCATTCACTCAAAGATACCAGAAGGGATGCAACAAGCCATAGCCCAGTTATCGGCTTTTTCGGGCTTCTTAGCCTCCCTGCAGTTTGGTTACCCTAGCTCTCTGCCAGTTCCTGCCAGTCCTGGTGAAGAATCTCCACAGCTACCACAGTCTTCACCGGACATATCACCATTACTCCCACTACCTACACCTACAAAGGTGCCTTCACTGATAACTCAGCGTTCACCCCAACCTATGACACCTAGGCCTACCAACTCCCCTTCATTGCCAAAACAACCGAATTCCATTCCATCATCCCCAGGCTCCTCTACAGGGTATCCAACGGACCCACCAGAAGGTCCCCAAGAGCCTTACTCTGCACTGGATGACCTTACATACCCCAAATTTATAGACAAAGTGGGATCAGTCCTCAATGTGGAAGTCCACAAACTGCCGGATCGAAGATCAGAAACAATGGGACTATTGAAGATCTTTGATCTCCCATAAGACCCAACAGCGCTTCCGTCGCATCGAGTTTTAGATGCAGTACTTGAAAAATCCTGGGAAACACCATACTTGATCACCCCAGTATCTAGGAAAATTGACATGAAATTCAGAATGCAACAATCTACATTCTTCTCATCCCCTCAACTACCTCACACATCTATAGTAGTGGAGTCGGCCATGCAACGGGCCAAAAAGTCCAGATTACACTTCAGTACACCAGCTGGGAAAGATAATAAATGTCTTGACTTTGGAAAAAAGATCTTCCAATCATCAATGTTAGGAACACGAATACATCAACATCAGTTCTACATCGTACAATATCTGTATGAATCGTTACAACAGCTGAAGGGACTCCTTCCAGACAGAGATCTTACGGCTCCACCACCACAACCAGTATATGGAGGAAGGCATTCGACGACACCTGAGAATGGTATATGAGGGTTTCGAGACGTCTTCAAGAGCCTCAGCATCAGCTTGGCTCAGGGCTAGCGCTATACGTAAAGACGTCCATGACAAGTTAGCTAACCTTCTTTGCCGAGGAGACAACCTTTTTGGAAGTCATCTCCAAGAAACAGTCGCTCAATTAAAAGAGAAGAATGTAGCTGTTCAAGCCTTAACATCTTCCAATACCTATGGAATCTTTTCCCGCCAATACTTTGCACCTGCTCGAAGAGCATCATACCACAGACGACCGTTCAGAGCCTATCTGTCCTATAGTCCTCCTCCTTATCCTCAACCACCTCGACAACTGTACCAACACCAACAAAAACGTTGAGGTAGACCACGCACACAATGTCAACAAGGTCAACCTCCCTCCACTGCTTCAAAAACACCATCCTCTTTTTAATTCCAGCAGGGCCTCCACCCCCCACGGCTGTGGGAGGGAGAATCACGGCATTCAGCCATGCCTGGTCACAAATCACAACCGATCGCTGGGTTCTAGAAATAGTCAATCAAGGCTATCAACTATTCTTCCTCTGCAGGCCTTCCCTACCACATCTCATTCCAAGCACAAGCACGTGCTCCAATCATCTTATTTATTTATTTTATTTATTTATTTAAATGCTTTTAAAATATACCGACATTCATAGGACATATCATGCCGGTTCACAATCAACATTGTAAAGGAGGAAGAGGAAATTACAAATAACAGGGAGGGGGGAGGTGGAGCAGTGAAGGAAAAGGAGAGGATGGGGGTCGGGTGACAGTAAGCGCAGAAGTTGCGGGAAGGAGAAAGGTAGTGAAGTGCTAGGGGAGAGAGAAATTGATAGGAACTGTGTTAAAAAAAAACAAAAAAAAAAACTGAGAATAAAAAATTAACAAATTTACAAAATCAGGAATTCCCTAGGATGCATCAACGGATTAGAAGGGGTAAGGGAATTGGAAGTGGCAGAGGAGGGGGTTTAGGTCTGATTGGAGTCAGGGTATGCTTGTAAGAAAAGCCAGGTTTTGATGCCTTTTTTGAAGTTGGGTAAGGAAGGTTCAAGGCGGAGATACGTGGGAAGAGAGTTCCAGAGGGAGGGGCCGGCTATGGTAAAGGCTCTCTCTCTGGTAGTTGAGTGGTGTGCTATTCTGAGGGGTGGGATGTGTAAAGTGCCCGCTGTGGAGGCTCTGGATGGACGATTGGATGTACGGAAACGTGGTGTTTCCTTGAGCCATTCGTGGTCATTTTTGTGAAGCATGTTATGGAGTATAGTAAGGGTTTTGTATTTTATACGGAAAGGGATGGGGAGCCAATGCAGTTCTTTTAAAATGGGTGTGATGTGTTCTCTCTTACGAGTGTCTGTGATGATTCGTGCCATGGAGTTCTGCAAGATTTGTAGGGGTTTAATTGTGGCGTAGGGCAGGCCTAGGAGAAGTGAATTGCAGTAGTCTAATTTTGATAGGATTGTGGACTGCAATACAAGGCGAAAGTCTTGAAGGTGGAGGAGGGGTTTGAGCTTTTTGAGGATGTGGAGTTTATAGAAGCCGGTTTTTAGAAGGGATTTGATGTGTGGATGAAAATTAAGGTGTTTGTCTAATACAACACCTAGGTCTCTTATAGATGGCAGGATGGGGAGGGTTGTGGGGGTAGTTTTAGTAGAGGCCTGTGAGGTAACCTCGAGTTTGTTGGAAATGAGGATGATTTCAGTTTTTGCTGTGTTAAGAGCGAGTTGGAGGCTGTCTAAGAGAGAGTTAATGGAGGCAAGACAGGATTCCCAGAAGTTTAGAGTTTCTTGTAGGGTTTTTTGCATGGGGATGAGGATCTGTACATCATCCGCATACATGAAGAAATTGAGACCGAGGTTAGAAAGTAGATAGCAGAGGGGAAGAAGATATATGTTAAAGAGGGTGGAGGATAAGGAGGATCCTTGGGGGACACCCTGGAGGAGGGGTATGCGTGGGGACTCAGAGTTGTCAATGTTGACCAGGTATTCTCTATGGGTGAGATATGAGGTAAACCATGATAGTACAGTGCCAGAGATGCCGATTTCTGATAGCCGGGATAGGAGTATTTGGTGGTTGACAGTGTCGAAAGCAGCAGAGATATCTAGTATAGCGAGTAAGAATGAGGTTCCTTGGTCCATGCCTATATGTATGGTGTTGGTGACTGCCAGAAGGAGGTTTTCCGTATTGCGACCTTTACGGAAGCCGAATTGTGCGGGGTGCAGAATGTTGTGGTTTTCGAGGTAGTCAGAGAGCTGGGTATTGACAACCTTTTCAAGTATTTTAGATACAAAAGGGAGGTTGGATATAGGCCGGTAGTTAGAGGGGTCTTTGGGGTCTAAGGTGGGCTTTTTTAGGAGGGGCTTGACTATTGCAAGTTTGAGTGGGTCTGGGACCTTGCCATATGTAAGAGAGCAGTTGATCAAGTCAGATAGAAGTCTGGATATGGATGTGGGAGAAGATAGGAGGGTCTTAGAGGGGATGGTGTCAGCAGAATGGGAAGCAGGTTTCATTCTTTTTAGAATGGTTTCAATTTCAAGGGTAGATGTTTGTTCGAACGTTTGCAGGTTGGTTCTGGATGTTTTGGTAGGTAGGTGGAAAGTGGTGGGGGGCTTGGTGGTGAAGCGAAGGAGAATGTTGTCAATTTTATTCTTGAAGAAATTAGCAATTTCTGTGCATTTCTCTTTGGCGTTTTGTTCTGGGGAGAAGGGGCATGGGGGGGCAGTGAGATTAGCAACAAACGTGAAAAGGGCATTTGCATCGAATTGATAATTGTGGATTTTGGCTGCGTAGAAGTCTTTTTTGGCTTGGTTAGTGGCTTGACGGTAGTGGTGTAATGAATGTTTATATGCTGACTTGTGTGTGGGAGTGGGGTTTTTACGCCAGGTGCGTTCTTTGGCTCTAAGGTCCTGTTTGATCGTTTTGAGTTCTTTGGTGTACCATGGTTTTTTGTCTGTGTTGGCTAAGGGTATTTTTTTGTGTATCATGGGGCAGGCTTCCTCCGCTATCTTGGCATTGATGTTATTCCAAGATTGCAAAGCTGTGTTCGGGTTGGAGAGGTCCAGGGATTTGTTTGCTTTCTCAAAGGCACGGGAGATGTCTTCCGATGAGCAGTGCTTGCGGAAGGCAATAGTCTTGCTGGTGGCCTGAGTTTTATCTCGAGAGAGAGAGGATGAGGAGGGGGCATTGTTGTGGAGGTGGGCGTTAATGATGAAATGATCAGACCAGGGGATGGGAGTGGAGGTAGGGGTGCTGTGTGAGGTGATGTGCTTGTTGACAAAGAGGAGGTCCAGTGTGTGACCAGCCTTATGTGTGGGAGAGGTGATGAGTTGCTTGAAGCCTAATGCTTGGAGGGTGATCATTAGTGTTTCACAGGCAGGTGTGATAGGGTTGTTGTCTGCATGGAGGTTGAAATCTCCGAGAATGATTGCTGCAGAGTCAAGTTTGATGTTGTTTGATATATATTCTATGAGGGGGGATGTGTCGTGTTCAAGTAGGCCTGGGGGGGCGTAGATGAGGCAGATCTGCATAGTCTTAGATTTAAAGAGGCCAATTTCCAGTTTGTGGGGTGGTTTAGAAGGGTGGAGTTTGAGTTTGAGGTGCTTTTTAGCGGCGAGGAGTAATCCTCCCCCTTTTTTTTTGAGGCGGGGGATAGAGAAGATATCATAGGTCTGAGAGGGGAGTTGGTTGATGAAGACGTGGTCAGAATCTTTTAGCCATGTTTCAGTAATGGCACATATGTCGGGGCTGGCATCAGTAAGTAGGTCATGAAGAATTGGAGCTTTTTTATCTCTCCGGTTAATCTTCAGTTAACCGGAGAGATATCAACTCTACAGAAACAACAAGCAATTTGAATCTTACCATCAAAACTCCACAATATGGGGTTTTATTCCCCTTACTTCTTAATCTCCAAAAATTCAGGAGGTCTATGCCCCATTCTGGACTTACGAGAGTTAAACATCACCTAGTCAGAGAGAAATTCAAAATGCTCTCCCTGACAATGATTCTTCCCCTTCTTCAACCCAACGATTGGATATGCTCACTAGACTTGAAGGATGCTTATACTCATATTCCAATGCACCCCTCTTCATGGCAATACCTCTGTTTCCACTACAAGAAACATTACCAATATAAGGTTCTCCCCTTCGGCCTCTCAGCAGCCCCTCAGGTATTCACGAAGTGCATGCAGTGGTGGTGGCCCACCTTCGAAAACTGGGAATCCAGGTATTTTCCTATCTAGATGACTGGCTCCTAGTAGCATTAGATGGACTGACAGTACTAACCCACCTACAACAGACCATTTCGTATCTTCAAGAATTAGGCCTTATTGTAAACTACAAAAAATCAAACCTACAACCCTCTTGAACACTTCAGTTCATAGGAGCATTGTTGGATACGACCAAAACCAGAGCTTTTTCTTCCCATAGACTGAAGGTTACTGCTTCAGACGCTTATCAAACACCAAGATCTACGGCAAGACCAACAGCCCACCAAATACTATCAGTATTGGGTCATATGGTGGCAGCCATTCACATGTTTCTGAACACCCATCTTCACATTCGCCGACTTCAATGCGGACTAAAGCCTCAGTGGACACAACATTCGCAGCCTTTGTCTCGGAGAATCAACTTGACTCCAGACATGATCATGGACTTGAATTGGTGGTTAAGACCGCAAGTGCAACAAAGAGGAGCACGTTTCACAATGCCACCTCACAAAATAGTCCTCACGATGGACGCTTCCCACAAAGGATGGGGAGCACACCTCGATCACCTACAAATACAGGGCTTATGGACCACTCGCGAACAGTCATATCAGATCAATCTTCTCGAACTCAGAGAGATTAGATATGCCCTCAAAACCTTTCGTGCAAATTTGCAAGGGAAAAGAGTCATGATATACACGGACAATCAGATAGTCATGTTTTATATCAACAGAAAAGGAGGGTCAGGTTCATGGATACTCTGCAGGGAAACACTTCTCATATGGGCTTGGACGACTCGTCATGCAATCCATCTACAAGTGACATATCTTCCCGGCATAGCCAACACGCGGGCAGACAGATTAAGTCAAATTTTTCACCTTCACGAGTGGTCTGTAGACCAGCAGGTGGCCGACGACATTTTCACTCGATGGGGGACACCATCCATGGATCTCTTTGCCACGGAACACAACAGGAAGGTACCTCAGTTCTGCTCACTGTTTCCCAGTCATCTCTGCATGGCTCAGGACGCCTTCCTACTCCCGTGGTCGGGAAGCCTGATGTACGCATTCCCACCGATTCCACTTATAACATGCACGCTCCAAAAATGCATAGCTGAGATGGCAGACCTGATCCTTATCACCCCAGTGAGGCCCAGGCAACCTTAGTTACGCGTACCTCCTCCACCTATCAATCGATACCCCCATTCCATTGGGACACAAAGACAGTCTTCTATCCCAAGAGCACGGAGCTCTTCTCCACCCAGTGCAAGACTTGCTCCACCTGACAGCGTGGAGATTGAACAGGCGGTACTTAAAGGATCAAGGGATATTAGAAGAAACCCAAACCATTTTGCTTGCAGCCAGAAAGCCATCTACCAGGAAAGCATACCAGTTAAAATGGAAACGTTATGAGTCTTGGTGCACCACTAATCGCTACGATCCTTTTGATTGTGCTCCAATGGACCTACTGGATTACCTATTCACCTTATACTCAGCAGAGTTGGCGACCACCTCTGTCTGAGTACACCTAAGTGCCATCGCAGCCTACCACAGGCCACTCCAAGGCCACCCGATATCCCAACATCCACTGGTTTCTAGATTCATTAGGGGCCTCTACCATCTCTGACCCCCAGTATCCAAACCTCCAGAACCCTGGAGTCTCAACCTAGTCCTGGAGCAATTAATGCTTCTTCCATTCAAACCGTTGGACTTGGCACATGTGAAATACCTCACATGGAAAGTAGTGTTCCTCGTTGCTGTAACGTCAGCTCGCCGGGTCAGTGAACTACAAGCACTCGTACATTACGAGCCTTACCTGCAGTTCTTCCACCACAAGGCAATGCTACGGACTCACCCATCCTTCCTTCTGAAGGTAGTCTCAGCCTTTCACATCAACCAGTCCATAGAACTCCCTACGTTCTTTCCAAAACCACACCACATTGAACGAGAGAAATTACTCCACACCAACTCAAGACCATCCCAGCTATTCCTCTCCTTTAACCCAAATGCCCCTGGCCTGCCAGTGGCGAAACAGACAATTTCTAGCTTGATAACACAATGTATTCAATTCTGTTACAACAAGAGAAACATAGCACTGCAGGCTAAACCGAATGCTCATCAACTGCGAGCAATCTCCACCTCGTGGCCCACTTACGTCATGTTCCACCTCTTGACATCTGTAAAGTGGCCACCTGGTCATCTCTACATATTTTTACATCCCATTACTGTTTAGACCAGCAAACTTCTCAAGATGCCAAGCTGGGACGTGCAGTTTTGGATACCTTATCTTCATAACTTTCCAATCGGCTATCCACGTCGAGTAAGTCACACAAAAAAAAAAAAGGGGAAAAGGACATACTAAGTAAACATATAGACACCATTTGGCGTGACTGGGAGCTAGGGACTCCCATGACAGCACGGCTAATTCAGCCCTGCTATCGACGGGGAAAAAGCAAGTTTGATTACCGTAAATGGTGTTTCCGTAGATAGCAGGATGAATTAGCCATGCTGACCCACCCACCTCCCTGGACAGCCCCTTTTTCTCTTACTGCTTTCATACAGACTGAGGAGATTCTGTCTTCCTGTGCGGGAACACATGCGCAGCTGCACAGAGCTAAGCTCTGTATAAGCTTTGGGAAGCTCCGCCTCCGATGCCAGACTGACGGTGCCATGACAGCATGGCTAATTCTTCCTGCTATCTACGGAAACACCGTTTACGGTAAGCAAACTTGCTTGTCACTGATAATAGTTCGACTACTATGGTATGTAAATCTAATTCTCACATTACTCTGTGAGTGGGCTGTGGATCTGGCTCCAATGTTTTGCTTTGACAGTTTAAAACCGTTATTTGTTGGGGACAGGGATGGAACTAGGATTTTTTGTGATGGGGCTAAGTTCTCAAGTCATGTTGGATGAACAAATATCAATACTTTTGATGAGAAAAACCAAAGGATATCTCCTCCTGAATTCTCTCATTTTCCTGATTCTTTCTGTTTGCATTTGTCTTTCACTCCATCCTCTTTCATGCTCTTGCCATTATTCACCTTCCACCTTTATGCTCCCTTATTTCCTTCCTTCTTCACTCCTGTCTTTTCACTTTTCATTTGTCAGTCACCCTCTTCCTTCCTCATCCTTCCTCTTCATGTTGCTCTGCTTTACATCTTTCAGTCCCCTGTTGACTTTCGTTCTCCTATTGGAGGCTGTTTCCCTTTACTCTCTCTAGTGATAAGGACATTCATGTTTCTCTTTTCACCCTATTCACAAGCACCTGGAATCCAGTAGAGAGAGTATCACTGGAAGATGCAGTGGAGGCTCCTCTGCTGACATAAGTGATGCACTTTCCCAAGCTAACAGTCAGTTCCCTGTATGTACCCAGATCAGTCCAGACACCTGGGTTCATCTCCCCCTATCAGCATATGGAGACAGAGAAAAAAAACCTTGCTGACACCTTATCTAAGCAACCGTGCCAGCTGCAGTTCATCAGTATTTCTCTGTCTCCAGCAGATGGCAGAGGCTGTTAATCCTGCAGTTCTGCAGTTGACTAATTTTTTTCATCTAATTTTTTTCTTTTGAGCCTTCCTCCTGGGGGTTTCTTTTATTTTTTTTAGAATCCTTAGGGTTCTTCCCTGTCCAGTTGAAGCGGCCAAGCCAGGGGTTGGTACCCTTGTGAGTGCTTGGTCTGGGCACCCATGAGGTGTAAATCTGGTTGTCCAGATCCCTCCCTTCACGAGGCCGCTGAGGCGGCTACAGGCTCTTTACAATACTTTTTTACAAGAATATTTTGGCTATTTTTGCCTATTTTTCAAGGCAGGGATATGAGGCGATGTCATTTCGTGGATTACAAACTGGTTAAAAGACAGGAAACAGAGAGTAGGATTAAATGGTCAATTTTCTCAGTGGAAAAGGGTAAACAGTAGAGTGCCTCAGGGATCTGTGCTTGGACCGGTGCTTTTCAATATATATATAAATGATCTGGAAAGGAATACGACGAGTGAGGTAATCAAATTTGCGGATGATACAAAATTATTCAGAGTAGTTAAATCACAAGCGGATTGTAATACATTACAGGAGGACCTTGCAAGACTGGAAGATTGGGCATCCAAATGGCAGATGAAATTTAATATGGACAAATGCAAGGTGTTGCATATAGGGAAAAATAACCCTTGCTGTAGTTACACGATGTTAGGTTCCATATTAGGAGCTACCACCCAGGAAAAAGATCTAGGCATCATAGTGGATAATATTTTAAAATCGTCTGCTCAGTGTGCTGCAGCAGTCAAAAAAGCAAACAGAATGTTAGGAATTATTAGGAAGGGAATGGTTAATAAAGCAGAAAATATCATAATGCCTCTATATCGCTCCATGGTGAGACTGCACCTTGAATACTGTGTACGATTCTGGTCGCCGCATCTCAAAAAAGATATAGTTGCGATGGAGAAAGTACAGAAAAGGGCAAGCAAAATGATAAAGGGGATGGACAGCTCCCTTATGAGGAAACGCTGAAGAGGTTAGGGCTGTTCAGCTTGGAGAAAAGACGGCTGAGGGGGGGATATGATAGAGGTCTTTAAGATCATGAGAGGTCTTGAACGAGTAGATGTGAATCAGTTATTTACACTTTCGAATAATAGAAGGACTATGGGACATTCCATGAAGTTAGCAAGTAGCACATTTAAGACTAATCAGAGAAAATTATTTTTCACTCAACGCACAATAAAGCTCTGGAATTTGTTGCCAGAGGATGTGGTTAGTGTAGTTAGTGTAGCTGGGTTCAAAAAAGGTTTGGATAAGTTCTTGGAGGAGAAGTCCATTAACGGCTATTAATCAAGTTTACTTAGGGAATAGCCACTGTTATGAATTGCATCAGTAGCATGGGATCATCTTAGTGTTTGGGTAATTGCCAGGTTCTTGGGGCCTGGTTTGGCCTCTGTTGGAAACAGGATGCTGGGCTTGATGGATCCTTGGTCTGACCCAGCATGGCAATTTCTTATGTTCTTATGCCCTTTGGTCTAGCCACTGCTCCCAGAACAGTTTCCAAGATTATGGTGGTAGTATCGGCGGCCTGGGAAAAGAAGGGATCCTGGTACACCCGTAATTAGACGACTGGTTGATTCGAGCCAAGTCTCAGGAAGAGAGCCGCCTGGTGACTCACAAGGTGTTCTCCTTATCACAGGAGCTTGGTTAGGTGGTGAACCTGACCAAGAGCATTCTTCAACCATTCCAGTTGTTGGAATATCTTGGGGTCCAGTTCAATAAGGGACAGGACAGAGTTTTTCTACTGGAAGTTCTGATCCAGAGATTGATGTCTCAAATGCATCAGTTGATGAACATCATATACCTGATGGTGTGGTCCTACCTACAGGTATTCAGCTTGATGGCAGCTACCCTGCAAGTGGTGCTGTGGGCAAGACCCACATATATGTCCTCTTCAGCGCTCTCTGCTATCTCGTTGGAACCTGCAGTCTCAGGATTATGTGGTTCAGCTCCACTTGCCGATGGAAATCTGCTCCCACCTCCAGTGTTGGTTGCAGGTGGATCATCTGAGAAAAGGGTGTTACCTTGTTCTCTCTAGCCTGGTTGGTAGTCACGACAGATGCAAGTCTCCAGGGTTGGGAGGCTCACTGTCTGGAGTTAACAGCCCAGGGGCGCTGGAATGATGGAGTCCCTCTGGAACATTAGTCACCTGGAGGTCCAGGTGGTATGGCTGGCATGCTTGCAGTTCAGTCATAGGCTGTGGAATCAAGTGGTTCGCATGATGTTGGACAACGCGATGACAGTGGCTTATATCAATCGCCAGGGAGAAACCAACAGCTGGCAAGTGTTGCAGGAAATAGACCAGCCTATGGACTGGGCGAAAGGTCATCTGCAGATAACCTTGGCCTCTCACATTGGAGGAAAAGACAACATAAGAGCAGACTTTCTCAGCAGGGAGAGACTGGACCCAGGAGAGTGGGTGTTATCAGCTGAGGCCTTCCTTTCCTAGACCTGCTGGCGACTTCTCGCAATGCAAAGGTTCCTTGATTCTACAGTCGCAGGAGAGATCTGTGGACCCTGGAAATAAGATGCTCTTGAACAGGACTGGCCAGAAAACAGATTGCTTTATGCCATTCCTCTGTGGCCCTTGCTTGGCAGGATAATTCGCAAGATCGAAGGCCACAGGGGGCAAGTACTCCTGGTGACACTGGACTGGCCCAGGCATCCATGGTATGCAGATTTGTGAAGACTCCTGGTGGAGGCCCCCCTTCATCTTCCTCCACACATGGATCTGTTACAACAGGGACCGGTTCTTCATGAGGATCCAACTCAGTTCTGGCTTACGGTTTGGCACTTGAGAAGGGCTCGCCTGTTAAACCATGGTTATTCCTTTGTGGTGATTGCCACCTTCCTCTGTGCTCGCAAGTTCTTCACTTGCTTGGCTTATGTGCGAATTTGGAGAGTTTTTGAGGCCCAGCATGTTCTTCCTCATTCAGTTAAGATCCCACTTATTCTGGATTTATTGCAGGATGTGCTGAATAAAGGATTGGCTCTTAATTCCTTGAAGGTGCAGCTTGCAGCTCTTGCCTGTTTCAGAGGCCCAGTGTATGTTGTTTCCTTGTTGTCTCATCCTGATGTGGCCTGTTTTTGAAGGGAGTGAAGTATCTTAGGCCTCCCTTGAGGTTACCGGTTCCATTGTGGAGTCTTAACTTGGTGCTGGATTTTTTGGTGGGCCCTACATTCTGACGGCTGCATAGCCTTTCCTTGTGGTTGTTGACCTTGAAGACTGTGTTCCTGGTGGCTGTTTTTTCACCATGCCAAATTTCTGTGCTGCAGGCCTTGTGTTGCTGGGAACCTTTCCATTGGGTGACTCTAGGGGCATTACAGCTGCATACTGTTACATCCTTTTTGCCCAAGGTAGTCTTGGACTTTAATTTGAATCAGTCCATCTCCTTGCCATCCCTAGATAAGGTCAGGAATGCAGAGGAGTATCGCCTCTTGCATTCCTTTGATGTCAAGCAACTTGTCGTGCAGTATCTAGAGGTTTCTGAACCTTTTCGAAAGACGGATCACCTGTTTGTTCTCCATGTTGGGAGTAAGCATGGCACTCCGGCTTCGCGGGCTATCATAGCTCGTTGGATTAAGGAGGTAGTGAAAGCCAAGTATATTTATTTATTTATTTATTTAAGCTTTTTATATACCGGCATTCATGATACAATCACATCATGCCGGTTTACATATAACAGGGGTGTACAATGAACAACAGAGTAACCTGTGGAAGTGAGCAGTTACAAATAACAAGGGAATTAAAACTGGGAGAAGAGAAGAAAAAAAGGAGAGGATAACATTAGATAAAGATATTTACATTAGATAAGATATTTACAATATCTATAATATAAGCTATAGATATTTACATGGAGAAGGCGGTAGGACTGGTTGGATAACGTCTAGTAGGACTGGCTGGATAACGTTTGGTTGATGGTGTGAGAATTAGTTGGTGTCCGGGAATGCTTGTTTAAACAGCCAGGTCTTAAGTCTTTTCCTGAAAGTTGGGAGGCTAGGTTCTTGTCTGAGGTCGGGAGGGATGGAGTTCCATAAGGTGGGGCCGGCTGTTGAGAGGGCCCGATCTCTTAAAGTGATGTGTCTGGTGGTTTTAGTAGGAGGTACTTGAAGAGATCCTCTGAGTGTGTCTCTAATTGGTCTGGAGGAGTTGTATATTTGGAAAGGGACTTGTAAGTCGAGTGGAATATGTAGATGGATGGTTTTGTATATTATGGAAAGAGATTTGTAGAGGATTCTGAAGTGAATTGGCAACCAGTGGAGATCTTTTAGGATTGGAGTTATGTGGTCCCTTCTCCTGGAATTTGTCAGTAATCTTGCTGTAGCATTTTGTATTATCTGAAGTGGTTTAGTGTAGGAGGAAGGGAGGCCCAGAAGGATAGAGTTACAGTAATCGATCTTGGAAAAAATGATAGCTTGTAGAATAGTTCTGAAGTCCTGAAAGTGGAAGAGCGGTCTAATTCTTTTCAGAACTTGGAGTTTGTGGAAACAATCTTTGGTGGTTCTGTTAATGAAGGCTTTAAGGTTCATCCGGTTGTCAATTAAGACTCCTAGGTCTCTCACTTGTGTGGTAGTAGGGATAGCCGGAAGATTAGAGATGGAGTTGTTGTTATCTGGGGAGATGAGCAGCAGTTCGGTTTTGGAGGAGTTTAAAACTAAGTTTAGGTTGGATAGGAGGCGTTTAATTTGAAGGAGGCAATTTTCCCAGTAATCCAATGTTTTCATATAAGATTCTTTAATGGGTATCACGATCTGGATATCGTCGGCGTAAAGAAAGTGTTTGAGGTTAAGGTTGGAGAGGAGTTGGCAGATTGGTAAGAGATAAATGTTGAAGAGTGTAGGCGACAGCGAGGAGCCCTGGGGGACTCCTATGGAAGAGTCCATTCGAGATGATTCCTTATTCTGTATCTTAACCTTGAAGCCTCTATTGGAGAGAAAAGATTTAAACCATGAGAGTGCGGTGCCTGAGATACCTATAGAAGCCAGTAAGGATGTGAGAGTGGAATGGTTGACCGTATCAAAGGCCGCTGATAAGTCCAGTAGAATCAGGAGGAAGGATTGACCTTTGTCAAGGCCCATTAAAATGAAGTCTGACATGGAGATGAGGAGGGATTCTGTACTCATTGATTTGCGAAAACCGTATTGTGAGGGGAATAGAATTTTGTTGTCTTCAAGGTAGTCGGAGAGTTGAGTGTTTACAACTTTTTCTAGAATCTTAGCTATGAATGGAAGATTGGCGATGGGGCGGAAATTATTAGGGTCTTTAGTGTCCAAGTTGGGTTTCTTGAGTAGGGGTTTAATGGAGGCCAATTTGAGGTCGTCAGGATATGATCCTTGGGAGAGCGAGCAATTTATGATGTCCGCAAGTGATTTGGCGATGGAGTCAGGGATAGCCAAGAGCAGTTTAGTGGGAATAGTATCCAATGGGTGGGAGGAGGGTTTCATTCTCCTTAAAAGAGCTTGTATCTCTAAGGTAGAGATGGGTTCAAGTGATTCCAGACCATTTTTGTTGAGGGAGGGTTGCAGAAGAGTCGGGGGGGAAGTAGGATCGGGGGGATTAGAAGGCAATTGTGTTAGAAGGCAGTTGACTTTGTTGTAGAAATGTAGAGCGAGTTCTTCAGCTTTGGTTTGCGCTAGGTCACTGGGAATCTCCTGGGGGTTAATTTGTGTTAGATTAGAGACATAGGCGAATAGGGCTTTTGCGTCGAAGATCAGGTGGTGAATCTTGGATGCATAGAAGTCCCTTTTGGAGTTTGAGGTAGCGGACTTGTACTGGTGGAGGGTGGATGTCGAAAAGCCGTTGCCTACTCAGGTTAGGGCTCATTCCACTAGGGCTTAAGTAGTGTCATGGGCAGAGGTTAGTTTGTTGTCTCCTGTCGATATCTGACGAGCTGTGACTTGGTCCTCCTTAAACACTTTTTCCAGGTTTTATCGTCTGGATGTGCAGGCCCAAGTGAGATCCGTGGTTGGTGTTGACTGGACTGTGACAGCCTCCCACCTTGTTGGGGGGGGGGGGGGTAGCTTTGCTACATCCCACTGTTCCTGAGTCCATCTGTCTACATGCTAGGAAATAGAGAAATTTCTTACCTGATAATTTTGTTTTCCTTAGTGTAGACAGTTGGACTCAGCTTCCTGCCCTCGGCTACCGCATGAGTGTATCAATAGTCCTCCTGTGGGGCTCTGGGTCCCAAGGGATTACTGGTAAGTGTTCATCCAGTCCCTAGCTTGGAGTACTTAGAATCTTACGTGAGTTTAGCGTTTATGGTTGGTTGAGAATAATTCTGGTTACCTGTTTTTAATTATGCTTTTAGTCAAGTTTTTTGCTAGTATTTCCACAGTTGCTTTTGAAGAGAATACTGGGAGGCTGGGGTTACTACAGGTTTATATATACTGTCGTCAGCTTGCTTTGTCTCCATCTGCTGGCAGGGGAGCATAAACCCACTGGTTCTCAGTCCATCTGTCTTCACTAAGGAAAACGAAATTATCAGGCAAGTAAATTCTCCAATGCTTTCTGCTGGCCTTATAGCAGTGCTGTCGTACACGGTTCCTATTCTAAATATTATCCAGGAGTAGAGTACTGGTCTCTTCCAGCCCATTTTCACTTCTGCTTCCCATATACATAGCTGCAATGTCTTACATGTGTTGAGTAAAAATATAAAATAGGGGAAGAATCCCCAGGTAGTTATGAATGAATACATATGCTACCAGATCCTAGTCTAATTGAGCTGAAAGCCCTAAAGACCAGGAGTTAAACCTCTTAGCTAATTAAAAAAAAAAAAAAAAAAAAAGCTTCTATTCTGAGCCAGCAATTGCTAGCTAGCTGATTGCGGGTATGCAGAAAGCACCTGTGAGATTATGTAGTTTTCTTAAACTCAGTTCTCCTATTCAGAATACAATGTCTACCAGAATAGACAAGACTTGAGGTGAGATTCTTTGAGTAAGAGCTCTTATCGTGGAGGTGTCTGTGGGAGTTCAAAGGTTTGACTTTGTGACACAGAGTATATATCTTTTACAGTGACCATCTTATGCCAGCCAAAGCCTTATATAATCTGGATGAGGATGACAGCCAGGAAGGGATTGTTATCAACCTGCTGCCTCTTCTGTCACGTGACTATCTCAGCAAGGGTGCAGCCAAAAGCAAGGGAGAAAGGTGAGGAGATTTTACCTGACAGATTGGTGTTGATTCTGACCTCTGTGAGTTTGTAAACATGTGGTACAGAAGACTTGAATGACTTTGGTTTTATGGATTGATGACCTGTTTAAGTCCTCTGCAACATGGTCTCTTAATGTTTTGTGTAGTTCATATGATCTTTCCACCTGTAGAAGGGCTTTTCAAGGCTCTATCTTTGAGGCTTTCTCTTAGCCCTCATCCAACTGTTGTCCTTCAGTGTGGGGCTGGAGCTTACCGAGGGATTTCACCTTGACAGTATGCAGAGACTTGCTTGTTTTTATGATTTTTTAATGTTTGCTGTTAGTATTACTTCTGGTAGAGCCACCCAAGAAAAACAGGTCAAATATTAGAATTAGTTTTAAAGTATTCTACTGACCTTTCACATAAAAATGCCACTTGCTATAGAGCTAACCAATTTGTAATGGATTTTCTTATATGCCTTGGGCACAGGAGACTTGTGAGATTGACGTCAGATTTTGGTTTCTTGACCATCAGATCCTCTGGCTTCCATGGCTGAAATGATTCTTGCTAGGCATTTACTAGTCCATTGTAAAGAAGCCTCTACTTGTAGATCTAGAGGGTGTAAACAAAGGGAATATTTAAAAGAAATGGAAATGGGAAATAATATGCTGGTATTTATATATGTGTAAAGTGAGAAAAAACACTGTACTATTGAGTAATGGGTTCCATGTTCCAGCTTCACGAACCAGCCTTACATTCAATATTTTTTTAATAGCCAAGGAAACACCACTTGTACCTGATATGGAAAAACCATTGATATAACAAGTCCCTCAAATTAATGCTTTCTCTTCATCCAGTCAGAGCTGACCAGATGAATGGGTTATGTCCACTAACTAGCAGATGGAGACAGAGATCTACAGGCTTCCTGATGTTGCGCTTATAGGCATCCATGCTGACTTCAGCCTGCCAGTATTTTCTGTCTCCCGCAGATGGTAGGCATACATCCCATGCTGTGAACTACAGTTTGGTAGGCTGAAAGGGAAAATTTGAAGGACTCTCCTGAGATGAAAGATTAGTTCCCTGTACGTACCAGGATCAGTCCAGATGGTGGGTTATGTCCCCCATCCAGCAGATGGAGTCAGACAAGGCTTCAAAGGGTGCTGACATAAGTACGTGTGCACCCTCTGCAGGAGCTCAGTATATCTCTGACTCCAGCAGATGAGAGTAGGGGAACCTGGTGCTTCCCCTTCATGAAGAATTTTCTTTCCTTAGTGGCTTTTTAGCTTAGGCTGGATCAAGGTAGTTGAAAAAGTTTGTTAAAAAAAAAAAAAAGAGGGAGGAGCGAGGAAAGTTCCCTTCCCGGAGCTTGCAGGCAGGGCTGGTTTTAGTCTCCCTCCCCTTCTCTCCTCTGCCGTTGGGTAAGTGTTTGGTTTTTGTGATTTTTCCTTTTCAGCATGGAAGCTGACTTTGACTTGGGGAAAGCTGCTGATGCTAGCCTCTTCCCCCTCGTTGCCGCAGGTTGCCCCGCGGCCCCGAGATGTTTCATTCCCCAGGGCCGCCGTAGCAGAGAGGGGACATTCCTCTGCTGCTGATCCGAGGGCACTCGGGGGAGTGCAAGGCTTCTTCCTCGCTTCCCGCGGCGATCCTTCCTTCTTCACTGGCCCCCCCGCGGCTCGCCCCTCCCCCCCCCCCCGGCTGCCTGTTAGCATGCCGTGGCCGTCCCGCTGCTCTGCCTGTGGCGAGCCGAGGTCGAGGATCTTGAGGGAGGGAGTCTGCTCCAGGTGCCTCCCTGGTGGGGAGGGCACCTCTGGGCCGCTGGACCTCCTTCCTCCCCGCGCTGCAGCGCAATCCGGGCATCGGGGGCCGGCCCCTTCGCCGCTATCGGCGGGAACGACGGCCATTTTGATTTCTTCAGAGCAGTTTCAGCAGCCATCAGGGGAGGAAGGAGAGGACCCCGGCGACTTCCCTCCACCGATTCTCACTCTGATTGGTGCCTCAGGGGACCAGGGCCCCCCAGATGTCTCACCCATCGCCCCCCCTCCGGGTCCCCCACCTTTTTCCCCGGAGTTCATTGTGCTGATGCACAATGCTTATCTGCAACGCCTGGAGGTTCCCAGGGCGTCCATTCCGGACCCGCCTCCTGCCAAGGCACCTCGGCTAGCGGAGATTCCGCAGGGGACCCAGAATTCAGCGGAAGGGGGGGCTGGGGCCCACCCATGGGGCTCCCAGAGTACACTTCGCACCCTTCTCGCTGGGGGGGGGGGGGGCGGGACCCTTCCCGGATCCGGGGGGGGGGGGAACCTCCCGTCTAATCCGGACGATCCGACTTCGGAGGCGCAACTAGAGTGCGATGACCCGCGGGTCCTGCGCATCTTTAGGAGGGAAGAGCTTGAGGACGTTATTCTGCAGATCCTTCAGGAGTTGGGCCTCGACCCTCCACCCAACCCTCCAGCATCCCCGGTTCCAGTTGTCACCTCGTCCACCAGGAAGGGGGATCCGCTCTTAGCCGGCTTGTGCCCTCTATCCCGGGCCTTTCCCACCCATCCCACTTTTCTACAATTATTAGCCAGGGAGTGGGATACTCCCGAGACATCCCTTAAGGTCGGACGCGCCATGGAAAAACGTTATCCTCTCCCGGAGGACTTCTTGGAGTTGATTAAGGTCCCGAAAGTGGACTCTGTGGTGTCGGCGGTGACCAAGAGGAGGCCATACCGGTGACGGATGGCACAGCTCTGCGGGATACACAGGATAGAAAGCTGGAGGTCTACTTCAAGTGGGTATTTGAGGTCTCAGCCTTGGGGATTTGCGCCGCCATCTGTAGCTCCCTGGCGCAGCGGGCAAGCCTCCACTGGGTACAACAGCTACTCACCTCACAGGACTTACCACCTGAGGAAGCGCGACAGGCAGACCGTCTAGAGTCCGCCATAGCTTATGGGGCGGACGCTTTGTATGTTTTGTTCCGTGTACTGGCGAGATCCATGGTCTCAGTGGTCTCCGCACGGCGCCTCCTATGGCTTCGCAACTGGTCGGCGGATACCTCCTCCAAGTCCAGTCTTGGGTCTCTTCCTTTCAAGGGCAAGTTCCTCTTTGGTGAAGATCTCGACCAGATCATCAAGTCCCTGGGGGAGAATTCGGTCCACAAGCTGCCAGAAGACCGCCAGCGAAACTTCAGGCCTTTTACTCCCTCCAGATCCCACACCCGGGCGCAGCGTCGCTACTGCGGCTACAAATAACAGGGGCCACGGGCTACATCTTCCAGATCACAGTCCTGGCCCCGTTCCTTTCGCGGTCGCAGGCCCGCTCGGGAGGGGACAGGTCAGGGGGCCTCGTCCAAGCCTGCTCAATGATGCCGAGCCCGCCCACTGCTCGACTCCACGGATCGGTGGATGAATCTCTCGCTTTTACGAGGAGTGGGTTTGCATCACTTCGGACCAGTAGGTCCTAGACATCTTAAAGAACGGCTACGCTTTGGAGTTTGCCCGCCGCCCACGGGACAGGTTTCTCTTCTCGCCTTGCGGATCGAGCCTCAAGAGACTGGCAGTGCAACAGACCCTGGACAGACTTCTGAGCCTCGGGGCCATCGCTCCCGTCCCCTTCGGAGAGGTGGGCTCGGGCCATTATTCAATCTACTTCATTGTGCCCAAAAAGGACGGTTCCTTCCGCCCAATCCTGGATCTCAAGGAGGTCAACAAGTCCCTAAGGGTCCTCCGTTTCCGCATGGAGACCCTGCGTTCTGTCATTGCGGCGGTACATCAAGGGGAATTCCTTGCCTCCCTCGGCCTGACAGAGGCCTATCTCCACATCCCCATCCTCAAGGCTCACCAGAGGTTTCTTCGCTTCAGGATTCTGAACCGACACTTTCAGTTTCAAGCCCTCCCCTTCGGGCTGGCGACCGCCCCACGGACGTTCACGAAGATCATGGTTGCGGCCGCTCTGAGACGGTAGGGGATCCTACTCCACCCCTACCTGGACGACTGGCTCATTCGAGCAAAGTCCTTCTCCCAGGGACAGTCGGCGGTCTCCAGGGTCGTTCATCTTCTCCGGTCCCTGGGCTGGGTGGTGAACTTCACCAAGAGCTCCCTCACCCCCTCGCTGCACTTGGATTTTTTGGGAGCACACTTTGATACGCTTCAGGGCAAGGTCTTCCTACGCCCGGACAAGGCCCAATCCCTCGGGAACAAGTACAGCGTTTTTCTGTTACCAGATCCCACGTCCTGGGACTATCTGCAGCTCTTGGGTTCCATGGCCTCCACAATCGATCTTGTCCCATGGGCTTTTGCGCACCTCCGCCCCCTGCAAGCGACCCTTCTCTCTCGCTGGAAACCAGTCTCTCAGGATTACCAGCTGGTGCTTCCTCTCCCTCAGTCTGCCAAGGTCAGCCTGGACTGGTGGCTGGAACCACGTCATCTGGCCCAAGGCGTTTCTCTAGAGACACCGGATTAGGTGGTGGTCACCACCGATGCCAGCCTGTCTGGCTAGGGGGCAGTATGCCTCCGGAGTTCAGCACAGGGGCTGTGGACGAAGGAGCAAGCGACCTGGCCGATAAATCGCCTGGAAACAAGGGCGGTGCATCTGGCTCTCATGCATTTCTTACCCTTGGTGCGGAATCGAGCGGTGAGGATTCTATCGGAATACGCAACGACCGTAGCGTATATCAATCGCCAAGGAGGCACGAAGAGCCTGCACGTGTCGCTCGAAACCGCCCGCCTAATGTGGGCGGAGCAGCATGTAGTGCGCCTGGCAGCATCACACATCGCAGGCGTAGACAACATTCAGGCCGACTACCTGAGTCGTCAGCAACTGGACCCCGGGGAGTGGTCCCTCTCCGACGAAGCCATGCATCTCCTTCGCCATCGCTGGGGGACGCCACGACTGGACCTCATGGCGACGTCCCTCAACACCAAAGCAACTCAGTTCTTCAGCCGTCGGCGAGAGCGCGGGGCGGAAGGAGTAGACGCTCTAGTGCTCCCCTGGCCGGACCACGTTCTACTTTACGCCTTTCCCCCCTGGCCTCTAGTGGGCAAGGTCCTTCGGAGAATAGAGCTTCATCGGGGGCCCGTCATTCTGGTGGCTCCTGAGTGGCCACAGCGCCCTTGATTTGCAGATCTGCTCCATCTGGCAGTGGACGGTCCGATCCGGTTGGGCCATCTTCCGCGATTGCTTCATCAGGGGCCAGTATTTTTCGACCAGGCAGAACGCTTCTGTCTTGCGGCCTGGCTTTTGAACAGCGCTCCAGAAACACCGGAACAAGTTCCGAAGAATTCTGCACTGGCGTCACGAGACATGGAGCCGCTGCGACGAGGGCCAGATCCATGAGCTATTAATTGGCTCCCCTGTTCCCGAGGCGTGCCCCACAGACATCGGTGCAGGATTGTGGCCCTCCACTAATTACGGTGGTAGCGCCAGCCATGCTCAGCCTGTCTCCTCTATACCTGTGCTACCATACCAGGCATCAGAGTTGAGATGGGCGTCTACTCCCTCGATGACTCCTGAAATCCACGGAGCCAGCAATCTTCACCGGCTCGTTCTTCAGCGATCCACGTCGGATGGTAAGTACCCGCTTCTGCGGCATTCCCATTGAGATATGTTCTCTAATTCGAGCCACATGGTTCGAAAAGTTCTAGGTCATGTACCTTCCAAGAACCGTACTAGTGTCATATATCGCTATGCCAGCTATGTCAGCCCAGGGATGGTGGACTAGGAAGAGGCCCTCTGGAAAATCAACCGTCTGGAATCCCGGGCAGTCATATTGGTGTTTCTACAATTCAGCCAGTCTCCAGTATCAAGCAGTCCATGTAATGTTGAACAACACAATGACGGTAGCCTACATCAACTGCCAGGGTGGAACCAAGAGCCTGCAAGTGTCGCAGGAGAGAGATCTCGTTATGGAATGGGTGGAAATACATCTATAGATGATCTCAGCCTCCCTCATTGCAAGAAAAGACAACGTCAAAGCAAACTTTCTAAGCAGGGAGAGTCTGGATCCAGGAGAGTGGGATTTGTCAACCAAAGCCTTTCAGCTGATAGTAGATCGCTAGGGTTTCCCGTCCGTTGACCTGCTGGCCGCATCTCACAGTGCGAAGGTTCCCAGAATCTTTAGTCGCAGAAGAGATCAGTGGTCCCTGAGGATTGATGCTCTCGTTCAGACCTGACCGGAGGAAGAGTTGCTATATGCCTTCCCTCCATGCCCTCCTGCTGGGTAGGATCATTCGCAGAATCGAGCACCACAGGGGATTGGTCTACTAGTAGCTCCAGATTGGCTCAGGCATCTGTGGTATGCGACATGTGGAGACTTCTTGTGGAGGACCCCCCTGTGCCTCCCATAGCACAGGGAACCTGCTACAGCTACAGCAGGGATTGGTCCTTCACGAGGATCCGACCCTATTCTGTCTTCCAGTCTGGCTCTTGAGAGGGCTCGCCTGATGAAGTGAGGATATTCAGCAGAAGTAATTGCCACCTTACTCAGCGCTCTGAAGTTTTCTACGTCCCTAGCATATGTGCGGGTCTGGAGAGTATTTGAGGCCTGATGCAAGGAATGCAGTGTCGTCGTCCCCCCCCCCCCCTCGGGTGGTCAAAATCTCACTAATTCTGGAATTTTTGCAGGATTGCTTGAATAAAGGTTTGACCCTTAAGTCCTTGAAGGTCCAGGTAGTGGCGCTCTCATGTTTCAGGGTGAAGGTGATCAGAACTCACCTGTCAGCTCATCCAGACATGGCCCAATTTCTGAAAGGGCGTGAAACACCTCTGACCACCCATACGGTGGCCAGTCCCTTGTGGAATGTTAATCTAGTATTAGAATTAGAATTTTTGGCGAACCCTCCTTTCGGCCACTGCACAGTCTTTCCTTGCGTTTATTAACTTTGAAAACGGCGTTCCTGGTGGCTATGTGCTTGGCACGTCGCATCTCTGAATTACAGGCATTGTGTCAGGAACCGTTCCTCCAGATGACTCCAGGAGCATTACAGCTTTGTACTGTTCTATCCTTCTTGCCCAAGGTAGTCTTGGAGTTTCATTTGCATCAGTCCTTTTCATTGCCACCCCTAGATAAGCACAAGGACGCAGAAGGATACCGCCTCCTCCGTCATTTGAAGGTCAGTAAACTTTTGGTGTGGTATCTGGAAGTTTCAGAACCGGTCCCTCACTGTGCTTCCAGCTTTGCGAACCAGCTTTGCTGGCTACCATAGCTCACTGGAATAAGGAGATGGTCATGGGAGCCTATGTGAAGGCAGGAAAGCCCATTTCCTTCTCAGGTTAAAGCTCATTTCTCTAGGGCTCAGGTGGTCTCATGGGCGGAAGCTAGAATGCTGTCTCCCGACAATATCTGCCGAGCGGCGACATGGTCCTACTTGCACACCTTCTCCAGGTTATATCAACTGGATGTGCAGGCCCGAGAGGATTCAGCCTTTGAAAGGGGGATGTTAACTGGACCGCTGGCAGCCTCCTGCCCCGATTGGGAGTAGCATTTGTATATAAGAACATAAAAACATAAGAAAATGCCATACTGGGTCAGACCAAGGGTCCATCAAGCCCAGCATCCTGTTTCCAACAGTGGCCAATCCAGGCCATAAGAACCTGGCAAGCACCCAAAAACTAAGTCTATTCCATGTAACCATTGCTAATGGCAGTGGCTATTCTCTAAGTGAACTTAATAGCAGGTAATGGACTTCTCCTCCAAGAACTTATCCAATCCTTTTTTAAACACAGCTATACTAACTGCACTAACCACATCCTCTGGCAACAAATTCCAGAGTTTAATTGTGCGTTGAGTAAAAAAGAACTTTCGCCGATTAGTTTTAAATGTGCCCCATGCTAACTTCATGGAGTGCCCCCTAGTCTTTCTACTATCCGAAAGAGTAAATAACCGATTCACATCTACCCGTATCTATCCTATTGGTCCTGAGTCCATCTGGCTACACGCTAGAAAATGGAGAAATTCCTTACCTGATAATTTAATTTTCCATAGTGTAGACAGTTGGACTCAACATCCCGCCCATGGCTGTCCAAAAACAGTGCCAAAGATTCGCCCATGGAGTGGATATAGATTTCAAGAGATTACAGGTAAGCCGTCATCCAATCCCTAGATCAAGTCATCTATATTCTTACTGGGGCTCACTGGTTGAGTACAGTTACTGTTATCTGTTTTTAATCAAGTTTTTTCAATAGTATTTCATAGTGGCTTTTGAAGAGAATACTGAAGGGCTGAGGTCACTGCAGGGGTGTGTCTAGGGTGACGTCAGCTTTGAAATCTGACTTCGTCTCCATCTACTGGCAGGGGAACTTAACCCATTGGTCAGGAGTACATCTGTCTACACTAAGGAAAATGAAATTATCAAGTAAGTAATTTCTCTATTGACTAAGCTTCCCTTTAAAGATCAGCTTCTGTTTGGAGATGATCTAGAAAAGATGGGAAAGGCTTGAGGGGATATTAAGGTGCTGAGTCTTCCAGAGGATAAGGCAAAATCTGCTGCTTGTGGATTCCTGACCCGTGGCAGATTTCAGGACTCAAGGCATTTTAAGGGAAGAAGTGTGAATGCGCAAAGGTTGAAGACTTTCAGCAGATTCTGGTCCTTTTGTGTTAAGAGAGGAGGTAAAGAGGGATCCTCTGGGTCAGGATCCACTTGTGCCTCGCAATGAGTGCTTGGGGGCCTTATCTCTGATTCCAGAGATAGATGGCAATCTCCCTTGCTTCTATTGGAGATGAGCCCAAATTACTTCAGATCAATGGGTCCTGGACATCATTTGAGATAGTTACGCTCTGGAATTCTCTCATTCTGTTTCAGATGCTTTTATTGTTTTCCCATGCCGATCTACTAGAAAAAGGAAAGAAATAAAGGCAATACTAGCAAGGCTTTTCAAGATAAAAGTTAGCGATTTCAGTTCCAAAGGGTCTCTGTCGATATTCCCTTTATTTCGTGGTTCCTATTCTCTCATTTTGGATCTGAAACAGGTGAACAGATTCTTGAAGATAATGCATTTCAGGATGGGAACACTAAGATAAGTTGTTTTGGTCATCAAGGAGAATACCTGACCACCTTGGATTTGATGGAGGCTTAACTGCACATTCCAGTAGGAAAGGGTCATCTGCGATTCTTACATTTTGTGATGCTATCTCAACATTATCAGTTTCAGGTGCTACCCTTTGGATTAGCAACCTCTCCAAGAACCTTCTCAAAGGTGATGGTGGTAATTGTGGCAGGGTTGCGCATCTGCAGAGTATTTTCTGCAGGAATTGGGCTGGATAGTCAATTTCTTCAAGAGCAGTCTCCAGCCATTCCAGACCCTGGAGTATCTGGGGACATGGTTCGATTCAAAGCTGGGCCACATTTAACAGAACAAAGAATACAGAAGATAGTCTGTTAGGTTCTGGCATTACTATCTGTCAAGAATCCGATGGCATGCTCTTATGTTCAGCCATTAGGCTCCATGGCTGTCAGGATAATGTCCAACAATGCCATGGCAGTAGCATATTTAAATCAAGGAGGGGCCAAAAGTCCACAAGTATAATTGGATGTAGTGGTTCTTATTGCTTGGGTGGAAAGAAATTTGAGGGCCTTGTTGGTGTCACACATAGCAGGTGTGGAAAATATTCATTCAGATTATCTGTCACAGTGTGGTCGATCCAGGAGAATTAGTCCCTGTCTCCAGTGGCCTTCGATCAGATTATGGCTAACTTGGGGCTTCCAAGTACAAGATTTTTCAGTCAGAAAAGAGACGGTCTTTCATCCAGAATTGATACTCTGGTCCAGGTTTGGCCAACAGAAAAGACTCTGTGTATGTCTTTCCTCCATGACCCATGATAGGATGAGTGCTGCAGAAGATCTCGAAATATCCGGGTCTATTGATTCTGGTGGCTCCAGATTGTCTCTGGCATCCATAGTATACGGATCTCAAGATTACTCTGCAGTAGGTCTCTGAGGCTTTCATCCAACAAAGGGTCGCTGTTACATGGTCCGTTCATCCACGAGGATCTAGGTTGATTTTGTCTTATGGTCTGGCCCTTGAGAGGGCATGTTTAATGAAGAAAGGATATTCTCCAGCAGTAATGGCTACTCTTCTGAAGGCTGGGAAGTTTTCCATGTCATTGGCTTGTGTGTGAATTTGGCGAGTTTTTGAGGAGTGGTGTGCTGGTCAGTAGTGTAAACTGTGTAAAATATCAGTTCCACTGATTCTGGAATTCTTTTTACAGGAAGGATTTACTAAGGGTTTGGCACTCAATTCCTTAAATGTGCAGGTGGCAGCTTTCTCATGTTACTGGGGACATATTTTGGGTAGACCCTTGTCTTCCCATCCGGATATGCCTCGTTTTTTGAAATGTTAAACATATTAGACCTCCGGAGAGGTCTTGTTTTCCATCACGAAATCTGACCTTGGTTTTGACATTTTTGGCAGAGTTATATTGCAGACCTCTCAGATATGTTTCCTTAAAGCTGCTTACTTTAAAAATTGTTTCTGGTGGTGATTTCTTCTGCCAGAAGAGTTTTGAAATTGCAGGCACTTCCTTGTAGAGAGCCCTTTTTGTTATTCATGATGATCAGGCTTTATATGGTTCCTTCCTTTTTTCCCAAAGTGGTAATGGCCTTTCATATGAATCAGCCAATTTTTCAATGTTCAGAAAGCAGGCAGATTTTGGAGTATAAGAATCTTCACTCTTTGGATGTCAGAAGGATACTTTTGAGATATCTGAAGGTCACTATTAGCTTCTGAAAATCTGATCATCTGTTTGTCCTATATAGTGGTGTGTGGAAAGGTGAATCAGCATCTAAGACTACCATAGAACACTGGGTTAAAGAAGCTATTATGATGGCCTATGTGAGTTGGGTAATCCTCTTCCTAAACAGGTAAGGGCTCATTCCACAAGAGCTCAGGCGACTACTTGTGCAGAATTGAGGTTGGTATTGCCTTTGGAGGTTTGTAAAGCAGCGATTTGGTCTTTATTACATTCTTTTTCTAAGCATTATCACTTAAGATGTTGGTATCTAGGAGGTGGCTTTTTTCACCTCCCAGATGTTGAGAGCAGATTTGACAGCATCCCGCCCTGTTCAGGAATAGCTTGGGTACATCCTGTTCATCTGGACTGGTCTGACTGAATGAAGAAGAAGGTGTACTTAGTTCTTAACTGATAATTTCCTGTCTTTGAGTCCAGTCAGACCAGTCCAGGGCCCACCCTTGGCTGTCAGATGATATATTTTTTCAGTTACAAGTTCACATGAGGAAACAGAGCTTCCTAGCGTATAGCCAGATGGACTCAGGACCAGTGTGTTATGTGCTCTTCTGCTAGCAGATGGGAGACGGAGTCAGATTTCAAAGCTGACGTCACCCTAGATATATCCCTGCAGTGATCTCAGCTCCTCAGTATCTCTCCGTCTCCTAGCAGATGTGGACGCTATCCCACACACTAGCACAGTGTTAGGAAAATTACAGCAAGAAGACAAAATTACCTTAAAGAAGATCGAGCCCCGCTCTCCTGCCTAAGAGTCCCTCCCCCAGTTGAGAATTCCTGAGGTGATTTTCGATATCCCGGTAGCTGGCTCCCAGCGTGGACTTAGCCACTAGAGCGGCTGAATGGCAGCGGGTGCATAACCGAGCGCGGCAGTGAAGGTTAAGCCCTCTCCCCCTGTAGTTGGAGACTGTCCCTGCACGCGATCAGTAAGCGCCGAGACTAGGTAAGCAGGAAACTTTAAGGTCTCCAGGGTTTGGAGTGCCATACCGACTCTGTTTTTCATCCGGCGAGATAAAAGGGAGCACCGATTGGATTGGGCAGCCTTGGTTGGGCTAGGCCCCGGTCCGGTGCAGGGGTCCAGACAATTGGAGACCCTCAGCGGCGCCATCTTACGCTCGGGGGCGTTGGCGCTATCTTCCCTCCTCGCCCGTCAGTATGTGCGGGGCAGGCCAGACGGTCAATGCGCCCAACTTGTACGTCACTAACATAGCCGTGTGCATAGCTGTGCGCAAACCTACACATGCACATAAGGGCACACGCGCATTACAACGCGCATATTGAAGCACATTACCTGTGTGTCTATACACAGAGGCAATGGCACCGGCGTCAGAGAAGCTCAGAAGGCAATCCCTTTGCACAGCCTGCCTCATCAGAGCCGCACAGCCTGAACTGGAGGTCCTACCTGTGTCATCATTGCGAAGAAGCCCAGGGGGGACCAAAGTCTGGTCCTTCACAGTCGGAGGATGGGTCAGGAACTACTCCATATGACAGCACCCCAGACCTATGCAACTCCGAAATGGCATCTTCTCCACAAGAGGGTATTTCAGGGGCCCCTACTCCGACTCCCCCTGGGGCTAATATGGACCCAGGGGCCTTCTCCTGGTTGGAATTTTTCCAGGGGCTGCAAGCCTTCGTTCAGGCGCAATCAGCCCCAGCTGTGACCCGGGGGTTACCCCAGCCGGAAGCACCTGACCATCCCGGCCCTGCTCGGGTGCCTCGAGACATGCCTCGCCTAACCAAGAATTTCACTGACAGGGACCTAGACACTTCAGATTATGATGGTGGCTCACTGGAGGAAGGAGAAATTCTTCCAGGCCTGGAACCATACAGAACCATTCTTTGCTTCTTCCACAGGGATGAATTACCAGCCCTTGTTTCCCAGACTCTGAAGACTCTGGGGATTCCAGGCACAGATCTTATGGCGGAACCAAAGAAGAACCCCATCTTGGTGTCCCTTCGGTAAGGCCTCATGCTATTTCCCAATGATGGAAGCCATCCAGGAACTGATTGACCTGGAGTGGGATGCCCCAGAGGCAAACTTTAAAGGGTGTTGGGCATTAGAAGCCTTGTACCCTCTGGAACCAGCAACCAAGGAACACCTGCATTTCCTGAAAGTGGACGCCATGGTCTGCGCCGTCTTGAAGCAAACAACCATTCCTGTTGAGGGAGGGGCGGCATTGAAGGATACTCAGGATAGACGATTAGAATCCATTCTTAAGCAAGCCTTCGACGCAACAGCAATGACACTGCAGATCACTTCCTGCTGCGCAGTTGGCACGCTCCTGCTTGCTTCTCTTGAGGGTGGTAGATAATCCCAGAACGTATGCCACAACCTAGAAGCAACTTCTAAGGCGAATCTCACAAGAATGCCCCTTAAGGGATCTCTCTTGTTTGGAAGCGAATTAGAGAAATTAGCCAGCAAGTGGGGCGAATTTCCAGTGCCTTGGCTAACGGAAGACAGAGGAAAAATATTCCAGCGTCCTTCTCCCAGAAGAACTAGGGGCAGAGGCTCCCAAGGCTTTCGACCCTACATGAGTTTGTCGTTCCAGGTACCTCGTCCCTCAGGAAGGTCCCAGTCCTTTCGGAACTGACAAACTAAGAGAGGAACAGGTCCGGGGGCAGCCTCGAACTGAGCTTCCCAATGAGAATGGGCCGACCCATCCACAGGAAGAGGAAATAGGGGGTCGACGTTCCCTCTTCTACCAACTATGGATCAAAATCATGTTGGACAAATGGGTACTAAACATTATTCGAGAAGGTTACTCTCTGGAGTTTTGCAGCATCTCTTGGGACAAATTTATGATTTCACCCTGCCACTCCCACATCAAGAGAGAATGGCAGTGGAATCTACTTTGTCAAGACTACTCAGCCTGAAGGCTATAACTCCGGTACCTACACCCCAGCAAAATATGGGGCATTATTCCATCTATTTTATTGTTCCCAAGAAAGAGGGATCATTCCAATGTATCTGCGGATACTACACTTCCGCATGGAGACTCTCCACTCCGTAATAATGGCAGTACAACCAGGAAAGTTCCTAACCTCCCTGGACCTCTCCGAAGCCTACCTTCATATCCCAGTCCATCAAGACCACCAGCGTTTTCAACGCTTTGTGGTACTGGGACACCATTACCAGTTCCAAGTGCTACCCTTCGGCCTGGCAACCGCCCCCAGAACATTCTCCAAAATTATGGTGGTCGTGGCGGCAACACTGAGGAAGGAAGGGATCTTGGTACACCCTTACTTGGACGACTGGCTGATCAGGGCAAAGTCTTCGGAAGAGAAGCCTGCAGGTGACCAGCAGAGTCAAGAATCTACTGCAGGAACTTGGTTGGGTCGTGAACACAGCCAAGAGCAGTCTACAGCCCTGTCAGTCTTTAGAGTACCTGGGGGCCTGTTTAGACACCAAACAGAACAAGGTCTTCCTCCCTCCCCCAAGGAGGAGAAAGCTGATGGAGCAATTACAACGATTGATGACCAGTACGTGCCCCAAGGTATGGGACTATCTTCAAGTCCTTGGGCTCATGGCATCAACCCTGGAGGTTGTACCGTGGGCAAGGGCTCACATGCGACCACTTCAATGCTTCTTACTGTTATGCTGGAACCCACTGTCCCAAGACTGCTCAATTTGCTTCCAACTACCAGCAGAGGTACGTTCTCAGCTTCAGTGGTGGCTACAGGAAGACCTCCTAAGCAGAGTAGTAAGCTTATCCCCACCGAACTGGATCGTGCTCACCACAGATGCGTGCCTACGAGGATGGGGGAGCCCAGTATCAGGAACTGATGGCCCAGGGACAATGGAACAAGGAAGAGGTGGGATGGAACATAAAGTGTCTGGAAGCTCGAGCAGTCAGACTAGTGTGCCTGCGATTCAGCCACAGGGCAAGCGATTCGAGTAATATCGGACAACGCTATAACGGTTGCATACATCAACCGACAGGGAGGAATCAAGAGCCAGCAGGTTTCTCTGGAGATAGACCCCCCTCATGGCATGGGTGGAGGTAAACCTACAAGGGATCTCGGCCTCCCACATCGCAGGGAATGACAACGTCTCAGTGGACTTCCTCAGCAGAGAAAGCCTGGACCCGGGGGAATGGGCACTGTCGACCAGAGCCTTCCAACTGATAGTAAATCGCTGGGGCCTCCCAGCCATGGACCTACTGGCCACCTCTCTCAATGCCCAAGTTCCCAGGATCTTCAGCCACAGACGAGAGTCGCATTCCCAAAAGATCGACGTCCTCGTCCATACCTAGCCAGAGGAGGACCAACTGTAAGCCTAGTGGCCCCGGATTGGCCAAGATGCCCATGGTACGCAGACATGCAAAGACTCCACACAGAGACCTTCTCCAGCAGGGCCCAATTCTTCATGAAGACCCGTCTCGATTCTCTCTTACGATCTGGCCCTTGAGAGGACTAGCCTGAAGAAGCGCGGTTACTCAAAGGCCGTGATTGACACCCTGCTCTGTGCGCGGAAGTTCTCAACTTCTCTGGCATACATACGGATCTGGAGAATATTCGAAGCCTGGTGCGAGGACCACGGGGTATCCCCACGAACGGCCAAGATTCCTGTGATTCTGGAATTTCTATAGGACGGTAAGAAGAAAGGGTTGTCACTCAACTCCTTCAAGGCTCTAGGAACAGCCCTCTCCTGCTTCAGAGCCGAAGTGAATGGAATCAGTCTATCAGCTCATCCGGACTTGGCCCGTTTCCTAAAAGGGGTTAAGCAATTTTGACCACCCCTAAAGTGGCCGGTTCCCATATGGAACCTCAATCTGGTATTGGACTTTCTAGCAGGGGCTTCCTTCAGACCAATGCACAGTCTGTCACTATGCCTCTTAACATTGAAGATGGTATTCCTGGTGGCAATATGTTCTGTCCGAGCTACAGGCACTTTCCTGTCGGGACCCGTTCCTTAGGTTCACTCATGGAAGGTTACAGCTTCGCCGCGTTTCCCCTTCCTACTGAAAGTGGTCTCAGAGTTTCATTTGAACCAAGCCATCTCCATACCATCTCCGGAAGAACATAAGGAATTGGAAGACTCCCGCCTTCTTCGCCATCTAAATGTCGGCAGACTCCTGGTACGATACCTGGAACAATCAGAACTGGTGCCCAAAACGGATCGCTTGTTTGTTCTCCACAACGGGAAGAATCAAGGTGAAGTGGCCTCGTAAGTGACCATAGCTCGCTGGACCAAGGAAGTAATCAAAGCAGCCTACATAGAGGCAGGAAAGCCCTTACCCCTGCAGGTTAAGTCTCATTCTACTAGGGCCCAGGCAGTATCTTGGGCAGAAGCCAATGTCACCCGCCGAGATCTGTCTAGCAGCGACGTGGTCCTCCCTACACACCTCCAGGTTCTACCACCTGGATGTCCAGCCCGAGAAGACGCAGCTTCTTGGGCTGTGATTATACATGTGGTTTCTTGAAATATAAAGCTCTTCTTACAACTTCAGTTACCAGTATATAGATACTTTTTTGCAACATCAACTGTCTTAGTTGTTTGTCCTGTAATTTTAACATGGTTTGTTCAAACTTGAATTTAGTTTGTCCACAATTAGCTTGTTACAGATAATATTGGCATGGATGCTTATAAGGGGTAACATCAGGAAACCTGTTGTTCTGTCTCCATCTGCTGGTCTGTGGACATAATCCATTTGTCTGTACTATCCTGACTGGATTCAAGGAAAAGAAATGATCAGGTAAGAATTAATTTTACCTTTGTATCTCTGATGATATAATATATTCTGCATTTCACATTGTCAAATAACAGGTGATAATGAACCTTTATTTTATTCCTAGGCTGATATCCCCTATATGTCTAGCACCCTTTTTCCGATTACTGAGATTCTGCATGGAGGAGCAACACAATGGGAACTTGGAAGAGATCGATGCCTTGTTAGGTCTGTGATGCATCTCACATATCTCTGTCATGTATTTGCTTCTCTTCAGATTGTAATCTTCTTCATGTCAGAACCTTTCCAGATGGACCACCTATTGGCTTTCTGCATGACTTAGATAAAAAAGAAATATGGTGATGTGTATGGAAAGGAATTATCGGGCCCATAATTCTTCTCACTGTCTAAAAAGGATAAGAAACATTTGTAAATCATAAATTGACAGGTAGTGCCAGATTCACTAAGAGCCAAATATGTGAAAGGGTTTTTCCCATTTTGTGTCTAGGAAACCTTTTAGGCCTTTGTAGTGGTTTACTGTACAATATTGGACCTATAACAATTCAATTATTTAGCAAAGTTTAGAAAGAACAGGAAAAGAGCCCAAGGGGAGGCCAGTGGGCTGTGTGACAGGTTACGCTGCTCTCATCAGAGACCAGCAATTTAATGTACTCTGATGATATGAAGTAAAATAAAGCTATACAAATGGAACCTCTAGCTAAGAGTTGTCTTCACATGCAAAAGGGGAGACAATACAACAATTGCCAATGGGCAAATCGGTAAAAAAAAAAAAAAAAAAAAAAAATATATATATATATATATATATATATATATATATATATATATATATAATTATATATATATTTTTAGGAGATCCTCCATTTTGTTTTCCCTTCTCTTCCCTTGTTTTTCAAGAACCACCACCACCAAAGAAAATAAAAATCATAAAAATAGTCCCTAGGGTTGAGGGAATTGGGCTATACTTTGCAAATAGCCTTAAAAGACCCTTTGGGGTGAAGATTTGAATGAGACTCTCTAAAGAGTCTTAGAAATAAAATTTACCGTAAATAAAAGAGAATTAGGGCCTACTGGGACCGCTTTCTCAGCCCGAAGTGAGAAGAGCTATGCTTGTCCCAGCGAGGAGCTGGGTGGCAGCAATTTCAAGTGTACGGAGCATGGGATGAGTACTTCTGCCAAGAGAATGGATGGCAGGCCCGAACAGGTGTGAAAGATGCAGCAGAATTTGTTTGACCTGCGGAGGGAGTCATGCAGGCTTGGGGCAGCATCTTCTGCCGGCTGTGTTGGGAAGACAACAAGAGAGGTGTTCCAAGAAAGTCCATTGTGCTGGGGATGGCTGCTTAAGAATTTCCCACTAGCATGGTTTCCAGCATGGCAGGGGCAGTGGCTCTTTTGGATATTTGTGCAGTTGAGATTGTTGGTGTGGGGCTTTCACTGTTCTGCAGCCAGCAATCCTAGGAGTGGTACCTTCGAAGTCAACTACAGTTTTAATCAAAGGGGCCTTCTCTTTCTGCTCTTTCCTTCCTGTCCCTAGATCTCCTAAAATTGGTCCAAAAGGTTTTCGATTTTGGGCAAGCTTCAGTGGAAACTACTTCTCCTATTCTCCATTGGGGGAAGTTGAAGGACAGGTCTCCTCTTCAGCTTCTAGGAAGAGGGTTGGGAAAATTAGGATCCAAATGGAGAAGTCCTCAAGATCTGGTGCTTCCCTTAGATCTCTTAAGGAGGTTTACAGGAATGACATGGAAGATGATTTGAAGGGAATGTGAGTACTCTTCTGGGGAAGAGGAGGATCATTCCTTTTCAGAAAGGAAGAGCTTTCCTCCCTGATTTAAAGATCTTTGCAGATTTTACATATTACTGAGGAGAAGGGGGGAAGAGAAGTCTGAAGGGAACAAAATCATGGCAGGTATAAGGAGTCCAACAAAGGCTTTCCCTCTGCGTAAAAGAATTACTGAGCTAATTTCTGTGGAGTGGAAATCAATGGATAAAGATTTTAAGGCAGGCAAGGCTATGACTAGGTTATATTCTTAGCAGAGAACCTTTGACCAATATACTATAATTGTTGAGTTAAAACTTGTAATCTGCCTTGAAGCCATTCGTGGAAAAAGGCATAATATCAAATGTCTATAAGTAAGAAAGAGAAAAGCTAAGAACACCCTGGGTTGATGCCTTAGTTTGTGGGGTTACCAGAAAGACCACAGCCTGGGTGAGGATGGGGCAGCACTTTTTAAGGATGTCCAGGAAAGAAAGATTGTATCCTTATTCAAGCAGGCCTTTGATGATTGTGGTCTGACCCTTCAAGCGGCAATGTGTGCATTTGTCACAGTGTTGCAAGAATTTCTTTCGGGAAAGCAGCTTGGGCACATGGTGAAGATCATTGCCTTTCCGCCGAAGCGCACTTTACTGTATTGGCCTGTATATGGTAAAGATGGCTTATATCGTATGTCCTCAAAACAAGAAAAGAGAGTCAAAAAGTGAATGCAAAATGAATCCAGTCACCAAAGTTAGCATCCAACTTGAATTTAAGCTTGTTTATAATTAATCTTTAATAGAAAATGTACTGTTACAAAGACACAGATAATACAAATAAATAGCTGCAAATAGGACCATAATAATACTCGTATGTGCAAGTTAGTTTTCAGCACGAAATGCCTGGGTCATAATTAATCATTGATCCATCATTTTAACATATGGAATGTGTCCCTCTGTTCAATTTTTTTAAAGTTTTTTTTTAAATGCAAACAAAAAAAAAAAAGCCAACTTCCCTTAGTAATTAGAAGTACCAGCAACAGCAATGCTTGTTCCCAGTGCACCCGACATAACGTTATGTTTCATTCCAACACTGCATCAGGGGCGCTCAAGGCAATATGCGTGTCTTTCTGAAACGTCAAGAAGTAAAATTTTGAAGCCATTTAAAATAAAATAGGCACACTTACAGAGAAGTACATAAATCAGCTATTTACATGGAGACTCAAATCGCCACGTCTCAAATGTTCGGAATGGCCACGCGAAGCGGCAGTGTACAGGCTTCAATTTAAGATAGCTGTGGTGACATCACACCTGGTGTAATTCAAAACTGACAGCTGTCAAAAGTAAACATCAAAAAGGAAGGTGGAACAAAAGAGCCGCGCAAGAGTGTGTGATTCAAAATATTCTTTTTTTAAAAGAAGTGACAGCACTGGATCTCAGTGTTCATCCCACCAGGTTGTATTTAATGTAAATGAAATATCCATTGCTGTTCATGTAATAAAATTTTTTCCCGATTTCCACCCCTCCAATCATATTTAACATGGTCCAGAATAGACCATTTGATGTCATAGAATATCCAGCTGTAGTGAAATGAGCCACTATCGGTGCTTGTAATTTATTGTTCTGTAAACAGCTCTTATGCTCTAAAAGATGAGTATGAAAGGGTCAAGTAGTTTTACCCACATACAGCAATCTGCATGGGAATTGAGGCAAGTAGATCACAAATATCAGTTTGCAAGTGGGAGCAACAATAAGAGTAATAATTCTCCCATTAGAGATGACAACCTGACCTTCCATGATTTACATATTACAAACAGAACATTGACCACATGATGAGGATTCTTCACCAGTGGGTTGGATTTCAGGAGGAGAACTTGAATGTATCACCCAATTTTTAATATTGCGTGCCCTCTAAAAAGGCAAAGCGAATAGGCTGTGTACGTGTGAATTGATTTAGAATATTTTTGTCGTATTATGTTGCAAATCCTGGGAGACAAAGGAGAATGTCTCAGCACACAAGTCATCCTGTCAGTAGTTTCCTGTAAGGTCTTGGGGATCAGCAACAATTCTTGACGGTTAAAGAGGGCCCTCCAAAAGGCCCACTTAAAAGGGTAACATGGGTACCCTTTATCAAGGAACCTTGTGACTAAAATCTGAGCTTGTTTTTTATATTCGATTGTTTCAGAACATGTGCGTCACACTCTGAGAAACTGTCCGGGTAAATTGCATTTAAAAACAGTAGAATGACAGCTATCAAATGAAAGCAGGTTGTTTCGTTCATTGGGTTTACGATAGATGGTAGTTTGTAATGAAGAACCAGACTGAAAAATAGAGCTATCTAGAAAGGAAATCTTTGTGGTTGAGTAGCTTAATGGTAAAATTCAGATGAGGACTACAGGAATTCAACCATTGATGAAATAATTGCAAATCCTAAATCAATCCTTTCCAAATGACAAACGTCATCAATATACCTTGTCCGGCAAGTTAACTGGTCATTTCATGTGCTATTGTAAATATGATTAGCTTCAAAAGCAGCCACAAAAATATTTGCAATATCAGGAACCATTGCTGCACCCATTGCAGTCCCTTGAATTTGAAGAAAAAAATGACCCTTAAAAAAATAATAATTTCCTAGCGTGTAGCCAGATGGACTCAGGACCAGTGGGTTATGTGCTCTTCTGCTAGCAGATGGGAGACTGAGTCAGATTTCAAAGCTGACGTCACCCTAGATATACCCCTGCAGTGCCCTCAGCTCCTCAGTATCTCTCAGTCTCCTAGCAGATGCGGACACTATCCCACACACTAGCACAGTGTTAAGAAATTACAGCAAAGAAGACAAAATTTACCTTGAAGATCGAGCCCCGCAGTCCTGCGGTGATACCTAAAGGTCCTTCCCCCAGTTGAGAATTCCTGAGGTGATTTTCAAGATCCCTCAGAGGTGTGCCTTGGTCCGGTAGCCGGCAATCTGGCGTGGACTTAGCTCCTAGAGCGGCTGAAAGGCAGAGGGTGCACAACCAAGCGCGGCAATGAAGGTAAAGCTCTCTCCCCCTGCAGCTGGAGACCGTCCTGGCACGTGATCAGATGCCTCGAGACATGCCTTGCCTAACCAAGAATTTCCCTACAGGGACATGGACACTTCAGATGATGATGGTGGCTCTCTGGAAGAAGGAGATATCCCTCCAGGCCTGGAACCATACAGAACCATGCTTCGCTTCTTCCACAGGGATGAATTACCAGCCCTTGTTTCCCAGACTCTGAAGTCTCTGGGTATTCCAGGCACGGACCCTATGTCAGAACCAAAGAAGAACCCCATCTTGGTGTCCCTTCGTAAGGCCTCATGCTACTTCCCAATGATGGAAGCCATCCAGGAACTGATTGACCTGGAGTGGGATACCCCGGAGGCCAGCTTTAAAGCACGTGATCGGTAAGCACCGAGACCAGGTAAGCTGAAAACCTTAAATTAAGGTCTCTGGTGCTCGGAGTGCCGTACCAATTTCATATTTTATCCAGCAAGATAAAAGGGAGTACTGATCGGGTTGAGCAGCCTTGGTTGGGATAGGTCCCGGTCCGGCACAGGGGTCTGAACACATGGAGACCCTCGGAGGGCGCCATCTTACGAGTAGGGGGTATCGGCGTCATCTTCCTTTCTCGACCAGCGGTACGCGCAGGGCAGGCCGGACCGTCCATGTGCACAACTTGTGCGCCTCCAACGTAGACGTACGCACAGCTGTGCGCATAACCGCACAGGTAACTACACACACAGCCGCGCTTAAAACTACACGCGCACATTGTGCTCACACACATAACTACGTGAATATTGCAGCACATTGCCTGTGCGCCTATACACAGGGGCAGTGGCACCGGCGTCCAAGAAGCCCAGAAGGCACTCTTTGCACAGCCAGCCACATCAGAGCCGCGCAGCCTGAACTGGAGTCCTGCCTATGTCATCATTGCGAAGAAGCCCAGGGGGGACCAAAGCTTGGTCCCTCACTGTATGAGGATGGGTCAGGAACTACTACATTAGATAGTACACCGGACCTATGCATCTCCGAAACGGCTTCTCCACAAGAGGGCACCTCAGGGGTCCCTACTCCGACTCTCCCTGGGACTAACATGGATCCAGGGACCTTCTCCTGGTTAGAATGTTTCCAGGGGCTGCAAGCCTTTGTTCAGGCGCAATCAGCCCCGACTGCAACCCGGGTTCAACCCCTGCCGGAAGCACAAGATCCTCCCGGCCCTGTGGGGGAATGGGCACTGTTAACCAGAGCCTTCCAACTGATAGTAACTCACTGGGGCCTCGCAGCCATGGACCTACTGGCCACCTCCCTCAATGCCCAAGTCCCCAGGTTCTTCAGCCGCAGACGAGAGCCACACTCCCAAGGGATCAACGCCTTCATCCAGACCTGGCCAGAGGAGTACTTACTGTATGCCTTCCCCCCCATGGCCCCTACTGGGCAAGATCCATCCGCAAGATAGAACACCGCAGGGGACTAGTTCTACTAGTGGCCCCGGATTGGCCAAGAAGACCATGGTATGCAGTCATGCAAAGACTCCTTGCGGGGAGCCCTCTGTGCCTAACTCCACACAGGAACCTTCTCCAGCAGGGCCCAATTCTTCATGAAGATCCGTCTCGATTCTCTCTTACGGTCTGGCCCTTGAGAGGACTCGCCTGAAGAAGCGCGGGTACTCGAAGGCGATTGACACCCTGCTCTATGTTTTGAAGTTCTCAACATCTCTGGCAATCATACGAATCTGGAGAATATTCAAAGCCTGGTGCGAGGACCGCGTGGTTTCCCCGCGGACGGCCAAGATTCCCATGATTCTGGAATTTCTACAGGACAGTATGAAGAAAGGGTTTTCTCTCAACTCCCTCAAGGTTCAAGTAGCAGCCCTCTCCTGCTTCAGAGCCGAAGTGAGCGGAATCCGTCTATCAGCGTATCCAGACTTGGCCAGTTTCCTAAAAGGGGTGAAGCAACTTTGACCACCCCTAAAGTGGCCGGTGCCCCTATGGAACCTCAATTTGGTATTAGACTTTCTAGCGGGGCTTCCTTCAGACCAAAGCGCAGTCTGTCACTACGCCTCTTAACATTGAAGATGGTATTCCTGGTGGCAATATGTTTTGCCCGTTGCATCTCCGAGCTGCAGGCACTATCCTGTCGGGAACCGTTCCTTAGGTTCACTCCTGGAATGATACAGCTTGGCACCGTCCCCTCCTTTCTACCGAAAGTGGTCTCCGAGTTTCATTTGAACCAAGCCATCTCCCTACCATCTCCGGAAGAACATAAGGACTCTGAAGACTACCGCCTTCTTCGCCATCTAAATGTCAGCAGACTCCTGATGTGATACCTGGAACAATCGCAACAGGTGCACAAAACGGATCCCCTGTTTGTACTTCACAGCGGGAAAAATCAAGGTGAAGCTGCCTTGTAAGCGACCATAGCTCGCTGGATTAAGGAAGTAATCAAGGTGGCCTGCATAGAGGCAGGAAAACCCTTCCCCCTACAGGTTAAGGCTCATTCTGCTAGGGCCCAGGCAGTATCCTGGGCAGAAGCCAAACTGCTATAGCCCGCCAAGATCTGTCGAATGGCGACGTGGTCCTCCCTACACACCTTCTCCAGATTCTACCGCCTGGATATCCAGGCTAGAGAAGATGCAGCCTTCGCAAGGGTAGTACTAAGTGGACCACGTGCAGCCTCCCGCCCTGTCCGGGAGTAGCTTTTGTACATCCCACTAGTCCTGAGTCCATCTGGCTACATGCTAGGAAATGGAGAAATTACCTGATAATTTCGTTTTCTTTAGTGTAGACAGATGGACTCAGCATCCCGCCCACGGCTGCCACAGAAAAGGAGGGCCTTGGAAAGAGAATCTCAAGATTAAACAATTACAGGTAAGCCGTTGCCTACCCCTAGTTCAGGACACCCGCAGTTAGTCTGGTGTCTGTGTTAACTTGGTTGAGTGCACTGGTGGTCTCCAGTTTTTGAAATCAGTTGAATCAGTTTTAATCAAGTTGTTCACACAAGATATATATCCACAATGGCTTTTTGAGGAGGATACTGAGGAGCTGAGGTCACTGCAGGGGTATATCTAGGGTGATGTCAGCTTTGAAATCTGACTCCATCTCCCATCTGCTAGCAGAAGATTACATAACCCACTGGTCCTGAGTCCATCTGTCTACACTAAGGAAAACGAAATTATCATGTAAGTAATTTCTCCATTTTTTATGAGCGCAGTCTCAGCTAATTCCATAATAAATTCTGTGGGAATGCGTTGCGGTAGAGGCCAACATGATACCACATGTCTGGTTTCAGTTAAATCTTCATCCAGGGGAATCACAGTAACAAGAAGAAAATCCTCTTCAATGCGTATAGTTTCCAGAAAACAGAATATATGCTTACTGTCGTTAACATAATGTTGCAAGCGTCGCTGCCCGACGGCTTCACTCCGCCTACCTTTCCTTTTCTGCGGCGACTTCTGCTCTTCATAGACTTCTGGCTGCCACGGTGTCCGTCTGCCGTCCTCTCCGGCATCCCCGGACCGGCTTGGGTGCTGCCTCCCGCCATGCTCTTCAGGTACCTTAGGGCGTACGCGCTGCGCGGCCCTCATTCTTATTTCCTCATTGGCACGTTCCTCAGGGGGGGTCCCCCTGTGATGACGTCACGCTGCCTGGATATTTAAGCCTACTATTTATTGATAGCCATTGAGTTAGCAAGGGTAATCTCACGGATGGTATTCGCTCTCCGTACCCAGCTACTCTGCCTTCCAACTTCCATTGGACTCTTTCTGCTAACGGGGTACCCGCTCCTCGGGGGGCCTCTTTGTTTCTTTCAGGTCGCTATCAGGTAACCGGTACTCACTCCTCGAGGGCCCATGTTTCCTGCATCTATCTCCTGCTGCCTGCATCTATCTCCTCTCCTACTTGGAAGAATTCGCTACAGACACCATCAGTGAGTACTACTATCATCTACTCCTCAGAGCTGTCTCCCTGGAACCAGGTACTCTCTCATCGAGGGCCTGCCTCCGTTCCAGTGCCATCTCTTACGTGGAACCGCTGTGTGAGTACTTTGCCATCAAGTCTCTCTACTTCCAGGGATCTGGTACTTGCTCCTCGAGGGCCAGCTCTCCCTATCTCGGGGCTTCTCCATATTTGGGACTCTGTGAATGTTCTATTGTACTCACTTTCTCAGTTCTCTCTACTACAGCACTGCTACCAGAGAAACCGCTGTTCCAGCGCCCTGGGGAATACTAGCCCAGCCGGGCTACATCATCTACTCACTACTGCCACCTCTGGTGGCTTCTCAAACTGTCTAAATAAAGAACTATCTGTGTTTGTGTGTCTAGAGCTAAGCCTGACATGTGGCCCCTCATGGAACTTCCCACCGTGGGCGTGGTCAGCTGCCACAGTGTCCAAGAGTCCACCCAAACCTCACTAACTATAACACATAAGAGGTGGCCATAGGTACCTCTGGCTTTGAGAACATCTAAAAACAGGCAAATAGGTTCCAAAACAGAGGCATGAGCTGAGAGAGTTAGTCGACTGGGAGGATCTTGCAGACTCTTGTGAATCTTTGGTAATATATAGATGACAGGAACACAAAGATATTCATTGATCAAAAATTTTTGTTCTTTCTCTGTCAGAAACCCAGCCTCAAAGCCAAGTAATACAGTATCACTGAACAAAGTTTGTATAGATATAGTGGAATCAGCCTCCAGTGGTAGATGAAAAAGTCTGTTACTGAGTTGTTGCCAGATTTCATTCTTGGATTTTAGCTGATCCATTACAACAGTGGTGCCACTCTTATCGGCTGGCTTGTTGGTGATGTCCTGTAAATGTTGCAATTCCCTTAAATGTGACTTATAAACAAGCTTACATTCAGGTTACATCTGTATGCGGCAAGAAAATGAATCCCAAGTGAGAAATTCAGATCATAATATCAGGCATTTAAGGCATAGAAGACAGAGGTGGCAGAAAGATGACCATTGAACTGGAATGTCACCCCCCCAACAAATACAGGAAGTGGGTGAAAATATTAACAAAATTAATCAGCTTAATAGTCCACTCCTAAGCAAAAAGGCCAACAAAGAAGCCAGGAGAAGCAGCAAGCCAAGAGAGAAAAGTTGGAAAGCTATGAACACAATTGCTCGTAGTCTAGGTAATAAAATTCCATATCTGTATTTCCTAATGGTGGAGGCAGACTTTGTATATTGTTGCTATTACAGAGACATGATTGGGTTATGGTCATACCAAATTATAACCCATTGAGGAAGGATAGAGATGACAAAAAAGGGGAAGGAATAGCGCTCTAGGTCAAGAACAATATCTAAGAACTAATATCTAAGTATTTTTTAAAAAAAAAAAGGACAATGGCACATATAAATACATTGGTGTGATCAATAGATCTTGGTCTGGAATAGAGATCTAGTCAAAGATATCCAAAAGTTGAGAAGGAAAAGTGAGATGTTTCTTGTCAGTGATTTTAATCTGCCAAATGTGGATTCCGCTTCTGCAGAATCTGCAAGTAGAGAAAATGTGGATGCCTTTCAAGGGGCTTTGCTCAGACAAATGGTGATGGAACCCACAAGGGGGAGATGCAATGCTGGACCTGGTACTCACAAATGGAGACATAAGAACAGAAAATTGCCATGCTGGGTCAGACCAAAGTCCATCAAGCCCAGCAACTCTGTTCTTCCTTTCCCACTTCATCTCATTTGCTGCTGTCCTTTTCCTTCCCTATGTTGAGGAAGAACATAAGAACATCATAAATTGCCATGCTGGGTCAGACCAAGGGTCCATCAAGCCCAGCATCCTATTTCCAACAGAGGCCAAACCAGGCCACAAGAACCTGGCAATTACCCAAACACTAAGAAGATCCCATGTTACTGATACAATTAATAGCAGTGGCTATTCCCTAAGTAAACTTGATTAATAGCAGTTAATGGACTTCTCCTCCAATAACTTATCCAAACCTTTTTTGAACCCAGGTACACTAACTTCACTAACCACATCCTCTGGCAACAAACTCCAGAGCTTAATTGTGCATTGGGTGAAAAAGAATTTTCTCCGATTAGTCTTAAATGTGCTACTTGCTAACTTCATGGAATGCCCTCCAGTCCTTCTATTATTCGAAAGTGTAAAGAAACGATACTCATCTACTCGTTCAAGACCTCTCATGATCCTAAAGACCTCAGCCGTCTCTTCTCCAAGCTGAATAGGCCTAACCTCTTCAGCTTTTCCTCATAGGGTTGCTCTTTCCTCATAGGGTTGCTCTTCTCTGTACCTTCTCCATCGCAACTAAATCTTTTTTGAGATGCGGCAACCAGAAATGTACGCAGTATTCAAGGTGCGGTCTCACCATAGAGCGATATAGAGGCATTATGACATTTTCCGTTTTATTAACCATTCCCTTCCTAATAATTCCTAACATTGTGTTTGCTTTTTTGACTGCTGCAGCACACTGAGCTGGCGATTTTAAAGTATTATCCGCTATGATGTCTAGATCTTTTTCCTGGGTGGTAGTTCCTAATATGGAACCTAGCATCTTGTAAATACAGCAAGGGTTATTTTTCCCTATATGCAACACCTTGCACTTGTCCACATTAAATTTCATCTGCCTTTTGGATGCCCAGCCTTCCAATCTTGCAAGGTCCTCCTGTAATGTATCACAATCTGCTTGTGATTTAACTACTCGGAATAATTTTGTATCATCCGTAAATTTGATAACCTCATTCGTTGTATTCCTTTCCAGATCATTTATATATATATATATATATATATATATATGTATGTATGTATGTATTGAAAAGCACCGGTCCAAATACAGATCCCTGAGGCACTCCACTGTTTACCCTTTTCCACTGAGAAAATTGACCATTTAATCCTACTCTCTGTTTCCTGTCTTTTAACCAGTTTGTAATCCACAAAAGGACATCGCCTCCTATCCCATGACTTTTTAGTTTTCTTAGAAGCCTCTCATGAGGGACTTTGTCAAACGCCTTCTGAAAATCCAAATACACTACATCTACCAGTTCACCTTTATCCACGTGTTTATTAACCCCTTCAAAAAATGAAGCAGATTTGTTAGGCAAGACTTCCCTTGGGTAAATCCATGTTTACTGTGCTCCATTAAACCATGTCTTTCTATTTGCTCTATGATTTTGATCTTAAGAATAGTTTCCTCTATTTTTCCTGGCACTGAAGTCAGGCTCACTGGTCTATAGTTACCCAGATCGCCCCTGGAGCCCTTTTTAAATATTGGGGTTACATTGGCCACCCTCCAGTCTTCAGGTACAATGGATGATTTTAATGATAGGTTACAAATTTTAACTAATAGATCAGAAATTTCAATTTTGAGTTCCTTCAGTACCCTAGGATGCATACCATCTGGTCCAGGTGATTTGCTACTCTTTAATTTTTCAATCTGGCCTACTACATCTTCCTGGTTCACAGTGATTTGGTTCAGTTCGTCTGACTCATCACCTTGAAAGCCATCTCCGGAACTGGTATCTCCCCAACATCCTCATTAGTAAACACGGAATTAAAGAATTCATTTAGTCTTTCTGCAATGGCCTTATCTTCCCTAAGAGCCCCTTTAACCCCTCGGTCATCTAATAGTCCAACCAACTCCCTCACAGGTTTCTTGCTTCGGATATATTGTGAACAGGCCTTTGCTTAACTCCCCCTCCCCTCCTCCATCGCCCATTCCCTTGTATCTTATACAATCCTGTTGCAAATCTTTCTATCTGCTCGTTCCATCCTGTTTGCTTGTTTTTGTTCCCCCCTTTTGCTTTTAAACTCTGTTTAATTAATAACTTTGTTGATTTTCTGTAAACCCCCTTAAGGACTCGAGATTTTTTTTTCCTTTTTCCCATGCAAGTCTAATGTTTTTTACAACCTGTTCCATGTAATTGTTTAACGTTATTTTTGCTACCTATTCCATGTAAACCGATGTGATATGCAAACTAACGTCTGTATAGAAAAGCATCAAATAAATAAATATTGTAAAAAAACTTTATTATGAGTTTTTGCCTCTATGGCCAACTTCATTTCAAATTCTCTCTTCGCCTGTCTTATCAATGTTTTACACTTAACTTGACAATGCTTATGTTTTATCCTATTTTCTTCAGATGGATCCTTCTTCCAATTTTTGAAGGATGTTTTTTTGGCTAAAATAGCCTCTTTCACCTCACCTTTTAACCATGACGATAATCGTTTTGCCTTCCTTCCACCTTTCTTAATGCGTGGAATACATCTGGACTGCGCCTCTAGGATTGTATTTTTAAACAATGTCCATGCCTGTTGAACACTTTTAACCTTTGTAGCTGCACCTTTCAGTTTTTTTCTAACTATTTTCCTCATTTTATCAAAATTTCCTGTTTGAAAGTTTAGTGTTGGAGCTGTGGATGTACTTATTGTCCCTCTTCCAGTTATTAGTTTAAATCTGAGCATGTTATGATCACTATTGCCAAGTGGCCCCACCACCGTTACCACTCTCACCAAATCCTGCGTTCCACTAAGAATTAAATCTAAAATAGCTCCCTCTCTTGTTGGTTCCTGAATCAATTGCTCCATGAAGCAGTCATTTATTACATCCAGGAACTGTCTCTAGCAAGTCCTTATGTTATATTAACTCAGTCAATATTGGGGTAATTGAAATCTCCCATTATTATGGCACTGTCAAATTGGTTAGCTTCCCTGATTTCTCTTAGCATTTCATCATCTGTCTGACCATTTTGTCCAGGTGGGCGGTAGCATACTCCTATCAACACACATGGGATTTCAACCCATATAGATTCTACTGAGCATTTAGTCTCTTATATGATCTTTAACCTGTTGGACTCTATACCTTCCCGGACATAAAGTGCCACACTCCCACCAAGTTAATCCTCCCTATCATTGCGATATAGTTTGTACACTGATATAGAACTTTCCCATTGGTTATCCTCCTTGCACCAAGTCTCTGTGATGCCAATTATGTCAATCTCATCATTTACTGCTATACACTCTAACTCTCCCATCTTACTTCTTAGCCTTCTGGCATTGGCATACAGACATTTCAAAGTATATTTTTTGTTTGTATTAACAACCTGCTTTTCAGTTGCTAGGGATAATTTGGAAATCATTAGCTTTGGTGATTTTTTACATTATAGGTACATGGACTACATTTGCTTTTATTGGAACCTCTCTGTTGGGATGTCCTAACTCTCCTGTTCCATTAGTATCCTTCAAGGATACATTTCTCCAACCATGCACTGCTGAGTGACTGTCGGCTTTCCCCCTTGTTCTAGTTTAAAAGCTGCTCTATCTCCTTTTTGAAAGTTAGTGCCAGCAACTTGGTTCCACTCTGGTTAAGGTGGAGCCCATTCTTTCGGAAAAGTCTCCCCCTTCCCCAAAAGTTTCCCTAGTTCCTTACAAAACTGAATCCCTCTTCCCTGCACCATCGTCTCATCCACGCATTGAAACTCTGAAGCTCTGCCTGCCTCTGGGGACCTGCATGTGGAACAGGAAGCATTTCAGAGAATGCCACTCTGGAGGTTCTAGATTTCAGCTTTCTACCTAAAATCCTAAATTTGGCTTCCAGAACCTCTCTCCCACATTTTCCTATGCCGATGGTGCCCACATGTACCACGACAGCCGGCTCCTCCCCAGCACTGTCTATAATCCTATCTAGGTGATGTGTGAGGTCTGCCACCTTTGCACCAGGCAGGCAAGTTACCAGGTGGTCCTCACGTCTACCAGCCACTGCTGTCTACATTTTTTTTTTAATTTTACATTTTCAGATATATTACAATATCAAAATAATATAAGAAATATGAGATTTATACATCATATTCATATTAGGAAACATAACAAAGAAATCTCATACATTTAAATCTCTAATCATTAAGGTAATAGGGAGCCTTAAATGAAATAAGGAAAAAAAGAGCTCTCACTAGAACAAATTAACACAGGAATTACCCACATATGAGATACAGTTCACACAAAATTTTCCCCCAAAATTACACCTGAAACCTTCCCGTCCAAAAACCCCCTTAATTGTTCTGGTTCTAAGAACACATATTTTTCATTATAGTATTTTACTAGACATCTGCAAGGGTACCTAAGAATCATATTGGCCCCTTTTTCTATAACCTCTGCTCTCAATATAATAAACTTTTTCCTGTACTCTTGTGTCTGTCGAACAATGTCCGGATAAATCCAAACCAATTGTCCATGAAAGAATACCTTCCTATTTCTGTGAAAGTGTTTCAACACTAAGTTTCTGTCATATTCCAGAGCAAAGGAAACTAACAAAGTTCCTCTTGTTGTAATTTCAGTTTGTATCGACATCTCTAATAACTCCGTTACATTCAATGTCTTTTGTTCTTGTGTCTCCATATTTATTGATTTTCTAATATGAAAAATGCTTTAGTTAAAACAGGTATAACCTCCTTTGGAATTTTAAGGCATTCTATTGTATATTCCCTAAACATGTCTGCCGCCAACATTTTCTTCAATTCAGGAAAGTTCACCACACGAAGATTCAAATATCGAAGGGAGTTTTCAATATTTTCAAATTTCCTTTCAGCGATATTATTTCATTTGATTAAATTAACTTTTTAAACCTTTTCTATCAATGTTATCTTTTATTGTGCTTTATCAAACTTTTCCTGTTGCTGGAAAACTACCTTCTCCAAATTTATACATCTTTTGTCTCCACAAATGCCTTTGTTAGGGTAGATATTGCAGCTTCAATTGAAACTAAGGCCGACCAAACAGAGTCTAGAGTCACAATCGGGGGTTTAGTCAGAGTAAAAATTGTACCTGGAATCATTTTTTTGTGAATGCTGAGGTGCACTGGGTTCAGCAGTTTCTATTGTCAGTGGAGCCTGTGGGGGCCTGGGCATAGATGTGGTTCCTCCAAACAGGATAATCACATCTTCCTCGCTCTCTCTCTCTACCCGCTCTGTTTAGTTGTGGGGACGTTGAATCCCTCCTGCTCGCTCTCAGGGATCGCGTTGGTTCATCTTGTTCTGCCCCAGTCTGTCCTCGCGGGGGGGGGGGGGGGAAGGCACCTCTGGAGCCCCCGGGCTCAACAAAATCATCTCGGCCAACGAGTGAGAACCGAGCTCTTGGTTCTCACTCACAGCAGCCCTCGTTTCCAGCTTTTAGCGTTAAGCTCAAAGAAGCTCTCAATTTTTGTTTGCAGGGTGCCGCCTTCTTTTTCAGGTAAAACGTTTTTTAGTTTAGCTTTACGCTTTGTATGCAGCATCCTGCAATACCCCAAATTAGGCAAAAATTCAAGAAGGAAATCAGATAACACAAAGAGAGCTCTTCCGATGTGCCTCATGTGTCGGCCATCTTGGCTTCCTCTCTACATTTCTAATAATTGAATCACCAAATTTGATGGCCGGCCTAACCCTTCCCTCCTGGGCAGTAGCCCTGGGAGATTTTTCCTCAGTGCAAGAGGACAATACATCACCTGGAGAGCAGGTCCTTGCTACAGGATCACTTCCTGCTACATCAGGGTGATGTTCTCCTACTGGGAGACCTTTCTGATCCAAGGCAGCACTGGGGCTGCCAGACTGGATTTGGGACTTGGCTACTATGTCACTGAAGGTCTCTTCAATGTACCTCTCTGTCTGACTGAGCTCCTCCAAGTCTGCTACTCTAGCCTCCAGAGATCGGACTCGTTCCCTGAGAGCCAGGAACTCTTTGCACCGAGTGCACACATACAATCTCTCACCGGTAGGTAAAAAATCATATATGTGATACTCAATGCAAAAGACTGGAAAGCCCCCCTTTTGCTGCTGGACTGCTGCCTTCATCTTAGTTTTATTGAGTTCCTAGTTAAGTTTAGGATACTAAGGGAGTTGGAATTACTTTAAATTTACAGGTGAACTTACTAATTAATCAGCTAGAGTCCTACAAGGGGATGATTAAACTTTCAATAAGGGCTGGTACAATAGTATGATTTAGATAAGACCATGATTGATTTTTAATGAGAAAGTGTCTCTTGCCTAAAAATCAAGGGTTGGGTGGGAAAGACAGACACTAGGTTTAACTATCTCTGGCTTGCTTATTACCTGACACACACAAACTCTAAAGAATATATCTCTCTTTCACCTTTCACCAAACTTTTATATGTCCAAAGATTTCCCAAAGCTATACTTACCAATCCTCTTTAACCACAAATAAATTGATCTTCACTCACTTAATTGAAGGGTTTGAGATTCGCGCGCCAATAGGCGCGCACTTCCGGTCCTCCTCTTCTGCAAAGGGTGCGGAGCCTCTGGAAGCTGGGGCTGTGGAATTCAATCCCTGGATCACTTGCGGTGACCTCTGGACTCCTCTCCCGGGGGATGCTGGGAGCAGTATGCAGATGAGCCTTCCGGTCTCTTCTTCTGCAAAGGGCACGGAGCCTCTGGAAGCTGGGGCTGTGGAATTCAATCCTTGGATCGCTTGCGGTGACCTCTGGACTCCTCTCCCGGGGATGCTGGGAGCAGTATGCAGATGAGCCTTCCGGTCCTCCTCTACTGCAAAGGGCGCGGGGCCTCTGGAAGCTGGGGCTGTGGAATTCAATCCCTGGATCGCTTGCAGTGACCTCTGGACTCCTCTCCCGGGGGATGCTGGGAGCAATATGCAGATGAGCCTTCCGGTCCTCCTCTACTGCAAAGGGTGCGGGGCCTCTGGAAGCTGGGGCTGTGGAATTAAATCCCTGGATCGCTTGCGGTGACCTCTGGACTCCTCTCCCGGGGGATGCTGGGAGCAGTATGCAGATGAGCCAGCGAGCATCAGATGGTTCAGTTTGATATAATGGCAAAGATGGAGAGAAATCACTTGAAAATCAAAGTCTTTGATTTCAAAAATATGAGATTTGGTAAAATGAGAGTGTACCTTGAGAATGAGCTAGAAGGCTGGGAGAAGATGGATGAAGTGTAACAGTGGACGAGATTGAAAGGAGCTATAATAACAGCAACAAACAGATGTGATTCTCCAAAGAGGTAGCTGAAATAAAGGCAAGTAGATTAAGTATTCAGAAAGTACATAGGAACTCAAAAAGATGAAATGGAAGAATATCTGGAAAAGCTGAAAAAGAAGGAAAGAAATCAGGATAACAAAAGTGGTAGCAGAGAGGAGGCTGGAAACTATAGGCCAATTAGCCTTACCTTGGTGGTGGGAAAATTAATGGAGAGACTGTTGAAGAAAAGGATAGTGAACTATTTACAGTCTGGTGGGTTGCCGAATCAGAGATAATATGGTTTATGAAAGGATTAGGTGACTAGAATTAGATCAAGGATGAGCACTTGATGTGATTTACCTGGATTTCAGCAAAGCTTTTGATATGGTTCTGCATAAGAGGTTCATGAACAAAATGAAAAACTTGAGAATGGGTCCCAAGGTGATAGAATGGGTTACAAATTAGTTGACAGACAGACAGCGTGTAGTGGTAAATGGAACCTCCTCTGAGGAAAGAAGTCATAAGCGGAGTGCCTCAACGATCAGTTCCAGTGCTGGTTCTGTGGAATTTAGAGTAGAATAACCTTTTTGGGGTGTTGTGAGGTCTCCATATTCTAGGTCAGCTATATTGAGAAACAGTGGAAGATTTTACATTTTATTCTGCAGAGATAGTTGTTTTCTGTTCTCTAAGTTAAGTTTATTTTTAGCGAGGCTTTAGACAGTAGCCATAACATAGGTCTAGCAGCGCCTCTACTGCAAAAAGTATTTGCAACTGACACCCAGCATGATATGGTTGATGAAACCTAGAATGGATGAAAAAGGGGTGTTGCTTACGTATTTGGACTTAGCTACGTGAGACAATAAGTGATTGGACCAACTGTATGATAACCAAAAGAATGATGCATTGATTGGTTATATGTTCTGCTAATGAAGATTTAGAAGATATTAGCCCCTGTCTAATTTGTATAGAGGGAGAGAGCAACTTGCCAATGCCATATAGTTAGTTTTTCTAAATAAATGAAAGAAAAAAGAAACAGAAGATGAAGCTGAAGAGTTGGTTTCTTTCAAGCAGAATTGTTTTTATTTACTAGATAAGTTAGACAAACTGAAAATTGCTCGATGGACATGAATAATTCTAGTGTCCTCTGACAGCTGCAGTTCAGCTGCCAGGGTCATTTTAGATCATAAATCCGACAGTTCTATTCAATATCTGTGTGCGTGATATTACAGAAGTGTTAAAAGGAAATGTTTTGTGTTATTGCGGATGATACTAAGATCTGCAACAGAGTGGACACAATTGAAGGAGTAGAGAGAATGAAAAGTGATCTAAGAAAACTCAGTGGTCAAAGGTTTGGCAGCTGGGATTAATTGCCAAGAAGTGCAGAGTCAAGCATTTGGGGTACAGAAATCTAAAGGAGCTGTATGTGATGGAGTGAAAGACTGATGTGCACAGACTGGGAAGGAGACCTCAGGGTGAAAGTGTTTGACAAAGACAGCAAAGCAATTTGGCAAGGCAATGGCTAAGGGCAAAGAGATGTTGGGCTGCATAGAGGGAGGAGAAAGGAGGTGATGATACCCTTGTACAGATCTTTGGTGAGGCTTCTCCTAGAGTATTGTCTTCAGTTCTGGAGACTGTATCTCAAAAAAAGATAGGATGGAAGAAGTCCAGAGAGGGGCAACCAAAATGGTGTGGGGACTGCATTGAAAGCCATATGAGATGAGACTGAAGGACCTGAATACATTTACCTTGGAGGAGAGGCAGGAGAGATATGATACAGACTTTTAAATACCTTAAAGTTATTAATGACACACAGAAATCAAACTTTTTCTAATAGAAAGGAAGTTGTAGAACTAGGGTCCGTGATATAAAACACCAAGTGGCTAGACTCAGGAACTATATCAGGAAATATTTCTTCACGGAAAGGGTTCTGGATGCATAGAATGCCCTCCCAGGAGAGGTACTGAAGATAAGAATGGTAATGGAATTCAAAAGGACATGGGATAAACACAGAGGATCCCTAGTCACTAAAGGATGGAAAGGAAGAAAAGGGGTAATGGTTAACTGGGGTAACCTGCACAGAGAGGTAGTTACTACCGTAAAAAAAACCCAACAAATTTGCTAGGCAGACTGGATGGACTACTTGGGCCTATTTCTGCTGATATTTACTAAGTGATCAAGGAAGATATTCCATTTATTTTATTATTCCCAAAAAGAAAGCCATGTTTCATCCCCTTCTGAACTTAAAGTAGGTCAACAAAGGGCTGAGGGTTTCTCAGTTCAGGATGGAGACTACAATCTTTCATGATTGCGGTGAGACGGGGATTTTTGACTTCCTTGGATTTGATTGAGGCTTATTTTCTTATTCCCTTATGGAAAGAACATCAGCCTTTATCTATGGTTCGCTGTCCTGAGAAGTCATTTTCAGCTTCAAGCCCTTCTATTTGGTCTGGCAATGGCTTCGAGGATCTTTTCCAAGCTGATGATGGTAGTGGTGGTGACTGTTCAGAAAGAAGGAATTTTGGTCCACCCATACTTGAAGATTGACTAATTCGGAACAAGTCTGAATAGGAGAGTAAAGAAGCTACTGACAGTGGTATGGTTGTTGCAGGAACTGGGCTGGGGGGCCAACCTTGCCAAGAGCAAGTTGTCCTCTTCTAACATTTGGAGTACCTGGAATCATGCTTAGACAATATGAAGGGGTATGATTATATTACAAAAGAAAGAATTTTCAAACTTTAGGCTCAAGTGAGAGGCTTGTTAATGATGCGGAGGCCTGGGATTTGGAATTATCTGCAGGTCTTGGGTTCCATTGTGTCCACATTGGACCTTGTTCAGTGTGCAAGAGCTCATATGAGAGTTCTTCAATGGACTCTGCTTTCCAGGTGGTTCAGTCTGGTAACCGCTGATGTCAGTCTTTTTGACTTTAGATACATTCGGGGCCAGGTAGCTCAAGGGTTGTGGTATCCACTAGTCCATGTCTAGCCATCATCTGGAAATGAGGGTGAATAAAATTGGCTCTGTTGAGCTTTGCTCCTCTTCTTGAAGGTCAGGTCTTTTGTGCTCTTTCAGACAGTGCTATAACACTGGCATAGTTGTATCGTCAGGGAGAGACTAAGAGTCTTTAAGTATCATCTGAGGTGAATCTGCTAATAAGATGAGTAGAGAGGCACTTAAGAGTACTCTCAGCAGCTCATGTGGCAGCAGTGGAGAATATTCGGGTAAAATTCCTAAGTCGCAGCACTCTGAATCCAGGTGATTGAGCCCTATCGGAGGAAGCTTTCTCTCAGATTGTGAAGTGGGGAAGACTGATGACTTTGGCCACCAGCAAGAACACCAAGGCAGTGAAGTTTTTCAGTTTCAGGAAGGAATTCCATAAGAAATTGCCATGCTGGGTCAGACCAAGGGTCCATCAAGCCCAGCATCCTTTTTCCAACAGAGGCCAAAACCAGGCACAAGAACCTGGCAATTACCCAAACACTAAGAAGATCCCATGCTACTGATGCAATTAATAGCAGTGGCTATTCCCTAAGTAAACTTGATTAATAGCCATTAATGGACTTCTCCTCCAAGAACTTATCCTAGCCTTTTTTGAACCCAGCTACATTAACTGCAATAATTACATCCTCTGGCAACAAATTCCAGAGCTTTATTGTGCATTGAGTGAAAAAGAATTTTCTCTGATTAGTCTTAAATGTGCTACTTGCTAACTTCATGGAATGCCCCCTAGTCCTTCTATTATTTGAAAATGTAAATAACCGAATCACATCTACTCATTCAAGATCTCTCATGATCTTAAAGACCTCTATCATATCCCCCCTCAGCCGTCTCTTCTCCAAGCTGAACAGCCCTAACCTCTTCAGCCTTTCCTCATAGGGGAGCTGTTCCATCCCCTTTATCATTTTGGTTGCCCTTCTCTGTACCTTCTCCATCGCAACTATATCTTTTTTGAGATGCGGCGACCAGAATTGTACACAGTATTCAAGGTGCAGTCTCACCATGGAGCGATACAGAGGCATTATGACATTTTCGGTTCTATTAACCATTCCCTTTCTAAAAATTCCTAACATTCTATTTGCTTTTTTGACTGCTGCAGCACACTGAGCCGATGATTTTAAAGTATTATCCACTATGATGCTACATCTTTTTCCTGGGTGGCAGCTCCTAATATGGAACCTAACATCGTGTAACTACAGCAAGGGTTATTTTTCCCTATATGCAACACCTTGCACTTGTCCACATTAAATTTCATCTGCCATTTGGATGCCCATTATTCCAGTCTTGCAAGGTCTTCCTGTAATGTATCACAGTCTGCTTGTGATTTCACTTGTCTGAATAATTTTGTATCATCCGCAAATTTGATAACCTCACTCGTCGCATTCCTTTCCAGATCATTTATATATATATTGAAAAGCACTGGTCCAAGTACAGATCCCTGAGGCACTCCACTGTTTATTTTCCACTGAGAAAATTGACCATTTAATCCTACTCTCTGTTTCCTGTCTTTTAACGTGTTTGTAATCCATGAAAGGACATCGCCTCCTATCCCATGACTTTTTAGTTTTCGTAGAAGCCTCTCATTTATTTATTTATTTATTTATTTATTTAACTCTTTTCTATACCGACCTTCATGGTTAGAAACCATATCAGATCGGTTTACACAGGACGGGGTAAACTGTAACAAAGAAAAGCAAGTTTGCTTACCGTAAACGATGTTTCCGTAGATAGCAGGATGAACCAGCCACGCTGTCATGGGATCCGCCAACCAGGCCCGGGAGGCGGAGCCCGCCAAACCAGAGCACAGAGCCCTGCTCTCTGCGGCTGCACGCACGCTCCCGCGCAGGAAAGCAACAGAATCTCCCCAGTCTGTGATTAAGCTGTAGTGTAGTCGAAGACTTGGTGACTGCCAAGGAGTCTGGGGTCAGCTGGGGTCAGCTGTTTAGATGCTGTATTCAGGAATGGCTGTATTCAGGAATGGCCAATTCAAGCTATGTGTTTCTTCTGTGACCCTTAGTGGGTAGAGCTTTGCAGAACATGGAGAGGCATCGAGATCTTGTGGTTCTGGTAGCACCCAATTGACCCAGACATTCTTGGATTGCAGACCTAAAGAGACACCTAGTTGGAGAGCCCTTTCTATTTTTTTCAGTCCAAGGGGCTGTTGGTTCAGGGGCCAATTCTTCATAAAGGACCAGATTGATTTTTTCTTACAGCTTGGCTCTTGGGAGAGCTTCTCTGATTTAAGAGAGGTTATTCTGAGAATGTGGTGTCTACTCTTTTAAGATCAAGAAAAGTTTCTACATCCCTTGCATATGTAAGGGTTTTGAGAGTGCTTGAAGAATGGTGGCAAGAAAGGCTTCCTTAGTGGATATCTTGGCCTTTTTGCAGCAAGACATGGAGAATGGCCTGGCATTGAATTCACTAGAGGTCTGAGTGGTGCTATTGCCTTCAAGATTCTTGAAGAAAACTAAAAGTATATGTCTTCCTAGAAGAAATCTTTTTCCTTCTTGAGATCTGAATTTAGTCCTTAGGTGTCTCTTTTGAGCCTTTGAGGGAGGCTTGGTAAAGGATCTTACTCTGGAAACCTTTTTTCTGGTATCCATTTGTTCAGCTAGAAGGATTTCATAGTTGCAGGCTTTGTCTTATAGCGATCACTTTTTAAAGTTCTCAGAATAGGCGGTGTCTATCCACAGGGCTCCTTCCTTCCTTCCTCCCTAAGGTGGTTTCTCAGTTTCACCTAGATCATTCAGTGGTGGTTCTTTTCTTTAGGAAGGAGGATTCTCTGTGAGCCTATATTCAACTTCATCGGTTAGATGTGCAGAGAGTTTTGCTTAGGTACTTGACGGTAACCAGTAGTTTTTTTAAATCGGACAATCTCTTTGTATTGTTTGGTGGTCCTAGGAAGAGTGGAGCACCTTTCAAGGCCGCAATCTTAAGCTGGCTTAAAGAAGCAATAAATTTGGCATATATATCAAAGGGTTTGCTTTTACCTAAGGGGTTGTGGGCTCATTCTGCAAGGGCTCAAGTGGCTTCCTGGGCCAAGCTCTGTTTTGTCTCTCCAGTGAAGATTTGCAAAGCAACTGCATGGGCTTTCTTGCACACCTTTATAAAGCATTATCACCTTGATGTCCAAGCCAGGGAGACAGCTTTCTTTGGCTGAGGTGTTGAAGGCACGCCTGGCATTTTCCCATCCTGCTGAGGGATAGCTTGGGTACATTCCATTTGTCTGGACTGGTTGGGCTGGATGAAGAGGAAGGTGAAACTTTACCTTAACTGATAACTTCATTTCCTTGAATCCAGACAGACCAGTCCCTTACTGCAAGAAGGTTTGTTTTCTAGATTCAGAGCCATTTTAGATATACAGAAATCCCTAATTCAGATTCTGCATGGATTGTGTGAATCACTGTTGGTCCAGTTTCTTGATTCTTCTTCTGTGATTCTTTGTTTTGATTAGTAGCTTTGACTTTTCTGCAGATGCCCTCCTGGTTGGTGAGGGTGAGAGGTTTTGTAGGTTTTTATCTTAGCTTGTTGCAGTAAATACTGGCAGGCTAGAGTAGCACAGGACCTTATTTATTTATTTATTATTATAAGGGCTAACATCACAAGCCTGTTGTTATCTGCCTCCATCTACTGGTAGGGGCGAATAAACCCACTTGTCTGGACTGGTCTGGCTGAATTCAAGGAAAGGAAATTATTAGGTAAGATAAAATGTCACCTTATAGCATGAGTTAGTAATGGTTCAGTAATGGCAGGATGTAGCAGTTAAGATTTTCTCCTATATGGATATATGGTCTAAAGCAGGGGTCAGGAACCTTTTTGGCTGAGAGAGCCATAAACGCCACATATTTTAAAATGTAATTCCATGAGAGCCATACAATATGTTTAAAACTAAATACAAGTAAATGTGTGCATTTTATGTAAGATCACACTTTTAAAGTACAATAAGTCTCTGAAAATATTACACCAGGCCTTAAGACACCAATACATCTCCTATTAGGAAAACGGACCAAGTCAGGCTGCTATAGAGTCCTACACAGAAACTACACGCCAGCAGAAAACCTCACCTGAATCACGTGCTGTCCCTCACCTAACATAGAATAAAGAGACCAAAACGCATAACAAGAAGCATGCAGACAAAAACTGAATTGGAAACTGCAACAAGCCAGAGTCTCTGTATGCAGTGTAACAAAGGAAAAAAGAAACATCACACATCCTTATAAAACAAATCAAGAAATATAAAATCATCAGCAGTAAAACTGTACTAACAAAAAGAACATATTTCGAAACAGCTGATGAGTGGAATATCCAATAATTAAAAACTCATATAAAACATTTCCAGATACCAACAAAATATTTCAAAATAGCAGACACAAAGATCCAGTAATGAAAAATAATAAGGATACAAAAATTTTTTTGCTCTGCATACCTGGGAACGTTTGATATCCAGGTGTCCTGAGATTGTTCTGAATTAGCAGGAGGTGGGGTGGTTTGCTTGGAACTTTCTCCTCTCTCAGTCACATACCAGCGCTCTCTCTCACACTGGCTCTCAATGACACACCTATACACACATGCTCTCAGTCACTCACATAATGTTTTTTCTCTCTCACTTATATAGGCTCTTAATTACACATTTACACACATGCTGTCTATCTTTTCACGCTTACACACACACAGGCTTTCAATCACATAAATACATGCTGTCTTTTTCTCTCACACACAGACTCTCATTCACATGCTTACAAACATGTCCTCTCTTTCTCTCATTTACACACAGGCTCTCAATCACATACTCACATGCTCCCTCACCTAAATCAGCTCTCAATCACACACAGACACACATGGTCTCTCTCTCTCATTTAAACACAGGCTCTCAATCACATACTCACATGCTCCCTCACCTAAATCAGCTCTCAATCACACAGACACACATGGTCTCTCTCTCTCATTTAAACACAGGCTCTCAATCACATACTCACATGCTCCATCACCTAAACCAGCTGTCAATCAGACACAGACACACATGATCTCTCTCTTACTTATACACACAGGCTCTTAATCATACATACACATGATCTCTCTCACACACAAAGGATCTCAATCATACACACATACTCTTTCAAACAAACAGGTTTTCAATTACAAACTTACACATACAGGGTCCCAATGGTAAACTTACATTCATGCTCTCTCTCTCTCACAGGCAGGCTCTCAATCAGACATACTCTCTTTTACATATACAGGCTCTCAATCATTCACATACATGCAATCTCTCACTCACACACACAGGATCTCAAACACACATGCTTGCTTGCTCATTCACTCTCTCTCTCCCCCCCCCCCCCCCCCCCCCCCCCCCCCCCCCCGGGAACTCGCGGCAGCAGCAGCCACCTCCCAACGCTAACCTCCTTCATTTTCAGCCCTCGCGGAGGCGAAGGCGGAGTCCCATCGGCCGCGGTTGAAGATTTTCATTTTCCTCCGAGCCGCGCTGCAGTCTTCTTCCCGCGCAGGCACCCGATGCTCTCCACTTCCTCTTCCGGGCCGCGGGAAGAAGAGAGCACCGGCGTGCTCTCTTCTTCCCGCGGCCCGGAAGAGGAAGTGGAGAGCATCGGGTGCCTGCGCGGGAAGACCCGCGCAGGCACCCGATGACTCCAGCGCTGGCACCCGGCACCCGGCTGACACCCGATGACTCCCGCGCAGGCACCCGGATGACTCCAGTCGGCGTGCTCTCTTCTCTTCTCCTCCCCCCCCGCGGCCCGGAAGAGGAAGTGGTGAGCATCGGGTGCCTGCGCGGAAGAAGAGACCACGCTAGTGTGGTCTCTTCTTCCCGCGCAGGCACCCGATGCTCTCCACTTCCTCTTCCGGGCCGCGGGGGGGGGAGGAGAAGAGAGCACGCTGGTGCCGCTGACTCCAGCTGTCCTGCCGCGTTCCGCCCGGGCTGACAGCATTTTAAGCCCGGGCGGCGGAGGACCGGGGAGCAGCTGGGTCAGCGGGGAACCGCGAAGTATGGCGACACGTGTCTGCGAGCCAGATGCAGCCCTCAAAAGAGCCATATCTGGCTCGCGAGCCATGGGTTCCCGACCCCTGGTCTAAAGATATAGAATGGAACCAGGAAAGCAAGTTAGGGATACTGATGTTTTTATACATACTGACTACTAACTTTGGATTTGCATAGCACCTTTCATTCCAATTGTGTATATAAACTGTTTTACAATATAATACTTCAGAAACATGTACACAACCTCCTCTGAAGCAGATAGCTGGATAGCATATTTCTGGCACCTGAACTACATGAAAGATTTCAGAGGAGGAGGAAGAGAAATGTAATTTCATTATTCAGTTATAGTCAGGTGAGTTGAAGTGGCTTGCCTAGAGTCTCCAAGAGTAATGTTTCATATTGTTCCTATTCCTGGCTTATTGCAGGATGTCCCTTATATTTAACTGACCTGGATGTAACAGAAAAACTGGAGTCCTTGTCGAAGCTTGAAAAGGAGTTTCTCTGTTCATTGCTGTTTTTTGCAATTAATTGGTTCAGAGAGGTAAGTGAATCTGAGTGTCTGATCACTCTATTTTTATCTGGATACACTATGGCAAGGGTTCTCAAATTTTTAGGGAGCATGACCCCCTTTTCAACTTCCAAAAATGTTGTGGACCCCCACATGAGTCTCTCTTTTTACATGCAGTTAAATGTCAAAGAGAAAACTGATTAATGTAATAACATGCACTCCAGAATTATTTTTAATGTAATAAACGTAATGTTAAATAAGGAATCGTTTCAGATATAAACTGTGCTCTTCCTCCTGCCCTCTCCTTATGGCCCCTTCATGAGTGCTACCTCCCATCCCCACCTTAGCCCCTTCCGAAATGCCTTTCCTCCTTGCTTCTATCTACAGACTCTTTGAGTGCTCTTCCTTTTACTCTTTCCTCCCTGCAACCCCTTCTCTGGTTCTCTACCTACTGCCTTCCTTCTGTGACTCTTCTCTTGAGTGCTGCCATCCACAAGTGCCTATCCTACTGCCCTGCTTGCCCCCACCCATGACACCTTTCCTTCTTTCATCCCTCCAGTGTGCCCTTCCCTGGTTCTCCCTCTCAAAGCCCCTTCCTGAATGTTTTCACTCCTGTTCGCCTTCCTCCATGGCCTATTTCAGAGTACTGCGCCCCCCCCCCCCCCCCCCCCATATGACCTCTTCCTGAGCACCTTGCTTCCTGTTCTCTTCCTCTTGTGGCACCTTCTCTGATCCTTCTGCCCTCTTCCCATAGCCCCATCCCAAATGTTCTTTTATTTATTTATTTGGATTTAATGCCCACCTTTTTGAAATGTGCTCAAAGCCAATCACAGCATATTCTGAAGGAGACTAAATAATCAACAACAGGGCTAAATTAGGTAAAATATAGAATAGAAATAAATCAACAGGGCCAAGGATAAAACATATCTCAGTAAAATCAACACCGGAGAAACTGGTTAGGTGCTGTGAAAAAATGGACCTGGATGATATTGATAAGCTTGTTAATGGGGATTTCTGGAATTTGTAGGGTTAGGGATTTGCAGGGCTTATTTAAAGGAAGGTAAAAAAAAAAAGGAAAAAGTGGACTTGTGGAGGAGGGTTAGCTGTTTTAAAGTCTGAACATAGTTTTTTTTTTTTTTAAATAATTTTCAAAAATAGATTAGAAAGTCAGATATTGACCAATTTCAGCTATTTTTTTTAATTGTGATTATGCATTATTAATTATATTGTAAGTTGCTTTGATTAGATCATGTATTTATAAAGTGGATTTTAAGTAGAAATACATTAATAGAATTAAATTTCTTATCAATCCAGTTATTTTATGACAGTGCATATCATACTTGAGTATGATATGCCATAAGCCACCGCAGCCTCCAGCCAATCCGCCTGCTTCTCCTCTGATGCATACATTAATTTATCCACCTGCAACTGCTGCACCTATCGCAGCCCAGCCCGAATCATAAAGCTGCTGCACACCACAGCACGTATGCTTATGGCAGACACCTAAAAAATCTTCTTGAGATGGACTTCCAGCTTTCTATCCTGCAGATCCTTCAGTGCTGCAGAATCAGCCACTGGAATGGTTGTCTTTTTATGTATAAATGGTTTTTATTGGCATTTGTCCAATCAAAATACAAAACATTGGAGGAGTGCTGTTATCTGATACTCTCCCCCTTTAACCACAAAAAACCACAGAAAAGACCCAGGTAGAAATCTCCCCCCCCCCCTCAAACATCATTTCTTTTCAAAGAAGCAATAAGTCATAATGCCAATCAAAATAGAGCAGTCTCCAGAGCAGGATACAGTCATATAAACTTCAATCATTAAGAATGTGACTTCTGGCACTGTGTGGAAGAGCCTATATATACGAATCCCAGATTTCTAAAAATCGCCGCCGATGTCGAGGTGAACTATTCGAAAGAAGATGATCCATGGTTATCATTGAGTGGAAATAGTTCCGCTAAGTCTAAAAAGATGGTGAATCTTCATTTGTCCAACCTAATAGTATTACCCTCTTCCCCACAAGACTAGTTTTTTGGATCAATAAAACGGGTACCAGGATCTCGAATTTGAAACGGGGGAATACAACCAAATAAGAGCCACTATGGGGCAACTGGGATGGAAACCTGTAAAATGGTTGCCAGATACCCAGCCACATGGCTCAAAAAAATTTTGATAGTAGGACAGGACCAGAAAGCATGTGCCAATGTGCCTACTGACGTCTTACATCTTCTGTACAACGCCGAGGGGGAGATAGTCAGGCGATGTGCCCTCTGTGCCGAAATATATGCCCTCCCCAAAAATTTGTATTGTAGTTCCCGGTAATAAATGTTATACGAGATCCTAGCCACTCGACCATATCAAGCCTGCAGAATCACAGGTGTGACCACAAAATCCCCATCCCCTTTCCAACGGTTGGCCAAAACAGTATATTTCCACCCGCCTTCAGACCCTTATAATAGAGAGAGAGTGAAGGAGTCTTTTCTTTTTCTAACTTCAATATCTTATCTAACTTCTGAAAGGAGAGTGGTTGTATGAACGCTGTGGGCAGAGAGTGAAGGTAATGAGTAATCTGCAAGTATGAAAAGACAGACAACAACACCAAGCCATAATATTCCCGAAGTTCTGAAAATAACTGTTTCCCCTCTTTCGTGATTAATTGTCCCATATCCTAAAGGCAGAAGATTGTGAGCCTGGGGAGAAGTCTCCATTACTAGCAATGGGCAGTAAATAAGTGCATACCCTAGATAGGTGGAGGTGTTTGGTCAACTGAACCCATGCTTGTCTGATGGGTCATATCACTACTAAGTGTGTTAGGATGGGGAGATTAGTCGCCTCCACTTGGAAGACATACTTAACATCTATCAGAGTAGTCAGGGTGCTGTCAGCCACATAGTTAGTATAAAAGGATTTGCCCAATAACCAGTCTCTAGCTATCCGCAGATTACTGGCCAAATTGTACACTGCTAAATTCGGAACTCCCAACCCTCCTGTTCCCCACCGTTCTTGTAGCCAAGAGAGCAGTATGCGAGCCTTCCCCCCCTCTCCATAAAAACTTCCGAAAATGACAATCTACTGAGGACAAGTCTTTCACCCTAATCTGGAGAGGTTAGTTTTGAAAAAGGTACAGCCATTTAGGAAGGATAATCATTTTGTATAAATTCACTCGGCCACTTAATGACAAGGGCACATTTTTCCATGTAGTAAAAGTGTCCAATGTATACTTCAGCAATCGTGGGACACTGAACTGATAGATTAAACTGGGGTCTTTAGGTATGTGGCCCTCAGATAGCGAAAAGAATCACCCGCCCATTGCAATGGAAAGGTGTTTGGCCATCGGTCTTTAAGCGCATCGAGAAATCCCAGTGCGGAAGATTTACCTTCGTTCAACCGAAACCCAGAGAAAACCCCGAAAGCCCAAAACAATTCCAAAAGGGGTGATAGAGAAGTGTAAGGGTCTGTAAGAAACACCAAGAGGTCGTCCGCAAAGGCAGCACATTTAAAGACCTCAGATTGAAAGCGAGGGCCCCTAATCGCCCAAGTCGCCTGTATGGCTAAGAGCAAGGGTTCCAACTGTAATATGAAAAGTAGGGGAGATAATGGGCATCCCTGTTGTGTTCCCCGTGTGATATTGAAAGATGTAGACTGTTCCCGATTTGCTATAATAACTGCCTGGGGATCATGTTATAACAACTGTAACGCTTGATAAAAGAATCCATCAAAGCCCATCTGCCACAGAATATAAAATAAGTAGTTCCATTCTACTCTGTCAAAGGCTTTTTCAGCATCGAAACTGATAGCCAGATATGGGGTCTTTGTGTGTTGGCACATCTCCATAGCCACTAGTAACCGTCTAATATTTGAAAGGGCGTAATGTTGGCGCACAAATCCAACTTGATTACTACTTATCAGGGATGGAAGAAACTGCGCCAATTGGTCAGCCATTATTTTGGCTAACAGTTTTTGGTCGAAGTTGAGCAATTCTATATATATTTGTAAATTTTGCTCATAACGTTTTGTTTGATTATTTCCCGCCCTTATCTCCCCTCCTCATTTGTTCATATGTTAATTTGTTATATCTGTTCGATGTAAAACGCCTCCTCATTTGTTCATGTGTTTATTCGTTATATCTGTTCGATGTAAAACGCCTTCCCAGGCGCCTGTTTCAGTTACACTGTAAACCGATGTGATATCCCTGATGAACGTCGGTATATAAAAATTTTAAATAAATAAATAAGGAAATCGGACAGTATGAGTCAGGTAATGAATGATCCTTACCTGCTTTAGGGATAAGGGATATGTGGGCACAATTCACATTCGGAGGGTAACTACTGGTAGCAATAAGGTCCGAGAATAACAGGGACAATGGGGTGGCTACCTTTTCCACTAGACTTTTATAGAATTCGGCCGAAAACCCATCAGGCCCTGGGGCTTTAAGTGTTTGGAGTGATAGATAACTAGCTTTATTTCCTCAGGCGAGATGGGAGAGTTAAGTGCCTCCTTTTGGGTGTCCGTAAGGCATGGGATATTTAGAGAGGCGCAAAATTGAGCACATGCCTCCTCTGTCCACCCCTCCGTTCTATAAAGTTTGATGTAGTGTTCCTGAAAAAGACGTAATATGGACTTAGTGTGAGTCTTCACCTGGCCAGTCTGATTGCGCAGCCCCGAAATATGAGTAGCTCGAGCGGATTTAATCATATGAGACATCAGCTTGCCTGCCTTGTTACTATATTGATATAATTTAAAATGATAATATAACAGACCTTTCTTAGCTCGCTGATGGAGTAAAGTATTTAATGTACATTGTATGGATAAATAATTGTCCCTCGCACTTTTCGTGTTGGCTTGAAGCAGTTGGGTCTTAGCTTTGCGTAGTTGAGTGCTCAACTGCAGAATACGCTGATGTAAAATCTTCCGCCAATGGGCGGAATATGCAATTATATCTCCACGAAGAACCGCCTTGGCAGAAAACCAGAACAAAGTAGGTTGTTCCCGATGCTCTTGGTTTAATGTTGCATAATCAGACCACCTCTCCTCTAGGTATTGCTGAAAGCGTTTGTCCTCCGCTAGATAGTAAGGGAGCCTCCAAATCCTGCCTGTATTAGAGGACTGCACTAACTGCAGATCCATCCAAACCCGGTGCATGATCAGAAATAATATCTTCGATACCAGCTCATTCATACAATATATACAATTTTGTTATCTGTCAAGCACATTTCATGTACAGTTTTAAGTTTACTGTAAACCAATGTGATATCCCAGATGAATGTCGGTATATAAAAACCCCAAATAAATAAATAAAATAAATAAATATATAAGTTAATGTCAGCCCATAACTCAGTTCCAGGCAGGCCAGCTTCCACCTCAGATCCATAAGTTACCTCTCCAAATAGATAAGAAAACCTAAATTGACAATATTCCCAAGAAGCCCCCTTCCCTCTAAAGCTCACTGTTTATCCAAAAATAAACAAGCAATACAACAGATTTCTTCATTGAAAAGAACAGTCACAGAAGTTGCAGCCATATGTATTGTACAATAGCCCCCGATGTCACTTGAGAAAAAAAAGAAATAGAAAAATACAGGAGCGCTGTCCTATACATTTCAGAGTCTGAGGCTGAGTATCGGACCCGTGCAAGTTCTTCTGGTTGCAAGTATGAGAAAAAAAATCACCAATCCAGTGGTATATGCTATATAAAAAAAAAACAGACACCACGATAGTCTGCCAGATTCCCACAGGAGGCAAATAAAGGATAGAGTATGAAACGTAGATAAAGTAAACTGTGAAAATACAACAATACCAACAATGGTAACTTGCTTTACACTGCAGCCCAGTAACCAGTCTGTATGCCTGGGTTCCAAGCCACACCACAGGACAAGCCAGATAATTGACTATCTCCATTGAGTCTTAAGTCTTCAGGCTCACGAGAGAGAGAAAAAAAACCTCTCCACGAACAGGCAGTAGCATTGCCGGCATCAATACGCGGCCAAAAAAAACACCTGTGAAAACAGATGAATAGAAGAACGGTCAGGGAAGTTCAATAGTCTCGACCAGAAACCCTGAATAAAGTGAAGGCTCAGCAAGACGTGTGGGGAAGGAGAAAAAAAAATGTTGATTCACGTCACGACTCGGAGGAGCATGGTTGTAAACAAATAAAAAAACCCCACTAAGGCACTAGTTTACCTTTCGCACTGACCAATGCCACCGATGGAATGCCAAACCCCTGCTGAGTTAGCGAGGAGAATTAAGGTTCAGAAAGGAAGGGAGCCCATGCGGCCGCCATGACAAAAGTTGTGTCGCAGCCATGCAAACCCAGTGATGAGTCCGGCTTTCCAGACTCCAATCGACTGCGCTCCTGTACAAAGGTACGGGCTTCTTCTGCCGTTTCCATCCATTTGGTGCCTGCTGCAGTCGTCACTCACAGATGGGCTGGATAGATTAAAGTTGCGCGCACACCCATAGTGATCACCTGCGAGCAATGCAGCACCATCACCTGTCTCTGCGTCGACACTCCGGCCGAAAAATCTTGAAAAATTAAGACTCGCTGATTCTCGTAAGAGAGAGTGCGGCCGGTCAGGAGAGCTCTATGGATCTCGATTTTATGGGCATAGTTTAGAGGTTTTGTGATAACCACCCGAGGTCTCACTGGGTTATCCTTTCTTGGGCCCAATCTGTGTGCCCGCTCCACCCGAATGGGCCCAAATGTGTTGGCAAGGCCCAATCCCTCTCGCAGCCAGGTCTCCAGGGTTGTCGGCATTTCCTGATCTTAAACAGATTCTGGAAGTCCGACGAAATGGAGGTTGGACCGACGTGATCTGTTTTCTAAGTCTTCAATATAGGCGGCTTGCTTAGCGAGTGAGGTCCGAAGATCGGCGATGTCAGTTTGGGCCATGTGGAGGCCATCTTGTACATCTGATATTCTTTGCTCCCCTTCTGTGAAGCGGGCCTCAAAGTTGTTTAAGGTACTTCAAAGCTCTGTTATTTTCTCCACAATATTTTTCAGCTCTGGCCCCAACGCCTCTATAATCGCCTCCTTAATATTTGCAAGCGCAATCGGGGTCTGAACTGCAGCAGATGGGTCTGCCGCAGGCGGAGAGGGTAGATCTAGGCCTCGAGGTTTATCACGCTCTTTTTCTTGCTCCTTTCTCACCATTCGGGTTGCCATTGTCGCCAAAACTGCTTGGCAAAGGTAATTAGAAGGGTGCAAAGATGTTAGAACTTCTCCAGCTGATTTTAGACGCCGGGGATGGGGCTGGATGCAGAGGCTAGGCGCAGAGAGGGAAAAACTACATCTGTCTCCCTCGCTGCATCACATGATCTCCGGTTGTCTTTTTAATAACTGCCGACATTGAGACATCCACCTTTGGAACCCTCAACAGATTAAGTTTGACTTCAGACAAAGGATATAATTTATCCATTGCTCTATCAACTTTCAAGCCAGTCTCTGGAGTATCCCACTCCCTGACCACTAACCTCTTAACTGACTTATGGAAAGGAAAAGCCTTCACTGGATCTCTTAAGACATCCATGACCAGATCCATCTCTTCCTGATTGGATTCCTCTCACAGAACCTTTACCCCTAACTCCTTAAGGACATAGGGGATCAGGGGTCCCAACTCTTCCCTATGGTAAAGACGAATCACCTTAGGATCGTCCCTCTCAACAGCTGGGGCTTTTCCCAGCCCCTCTTCTGGATCCTGTCCCTCTGAAGAAGGATCCGCCTCAGGAAGGTCCTCTACAGGCAAATCCCCGTCCTCTGAATCCTCAGAGTTCGTCCGCAGCGTTCGACTGCGGGCATATCCTTATAGTGCCAGTAGCCCGTGAAACCCTGGACCTCTTCCTTGGTTGTGAACCTACTGCCCCCCCCCCCCCCCCTTGCTTAGAACCACACCGCCCAGGGCTTTTCTGGCCAAATAAGCCTTGTGCAACAGCAGGACGAAATCTGATGAGAAGGTTGCAGAATCATCAGAATCCTTTCCCAAAAGGTCTTCTTCCTCACCCGACTGAATTCCCCAGGTTCCTTGGTCCTCCACGGGACTCAAATCAGCCAGGGTCAGCAGCAGAGGGAGATCTCCCTCCCCCCAACCCCCACAGTCTCTGAAGCAGCCACATAAGAACATGCCATACTGGGTCAGACCAAAGCTCCATCAAGCCCAGCATCCTGTTTCCAACAGTGGCCAAACCAGGCCATAAGAACCTGGCAAGTACCCAAAAACTGTCTTCCATGCTACTGTTGCTAGTAATCACTAATAAACAACCAACCTCGTTCCCTTTGTATAAATAATCTCCAACACCCACACTTCAAGGGAAACCCTTGCTCGGTGGTTTTGTGTGGTGGCTACGTTTCAGGACAACCACTTTGTAATTGTCCCTCTTTATAGCCCCGCATTTTACTCTTTATTATTTACTATTTGTGTCCATTTTTTGTTTTTTATTCATTTTTATTACTATTTCACTTCTCCCCGGCTGTCTGTCCGACCCATCCAACAGTTTTTTTTCTTTTTTCGTGTACTTATCTAGGCTGCCACCCTTACTGCTTCTTATGGGTGCGGATCGGACTGCCCGACATTGGCCATGTTTCGGCAAAACGTTGCCTGCTTCAGGGACTGCGGGAGAAAATACTGCTGTGTCCATGCCGGGTCCACAGTTATTAAGATGTTTCTTAAACGAATAAAATCAAATTAAATACAATGCAAACTACCTTAAAATTCTAAAACTATGTTCATACCACCTTTCAAGCTTTTAGTACTTACTATTGATGTTTGTTCTAATTTCTTAAAGTGAGTGACGCCTTCATTTTCTGTTCCAGCATCTCTCTCTACTCTACCTGCTTTTAAAGCTACCATGGGCGAATCACCACTTGCCCCCCTCAGACTGAGGCTGCTGACTCCCTCAGGTGCCTCCAATTCAATTTAATTAATGTTTCCTCCGAATCCCCAGAATTCTCTTTCAATCTACCTCCTATTCTCATGTGCCCGTTTCCTACACATCTTATACTTATAGCCCGAAACTGCCTATTTGAATCTGGACCAACTCATGGGTGTAATGTTTATAATCATTATTCGTGCCAGACATGTGAGAGACATTCTTCCCTCGGACCCCTCCTCCTCTGTGTCTGGCGGACCTGATGGTGGTCTGAAACCTGCCACTTTCGCTTCTGTCCTATCACCAGGTTGCACTAACTTGTATGAACCTGTCTCTCTCAACCCACAATTTCTCTTTTTTTTTTTTAATTTTTGTGTGTGACCTACCTGCTTTCCCACTCTATTTAAAGTCTGATGAATAAAAAACAAAAATGGACACTAATAGTAAATAATAAAGAGTAAAATAAGGGGCTATAAAGAGGGACAATTACAAAGTGGTTGTCCTGAAACGTAGCCACCGCACAAAACCACCGAGCAAGGGTTTCCCTTGAAGTGTGGGTGTTGGAGACTGTTGCTAGTAATAGCAGTGGCTATTTTCTAAATCAACTTAATTAATAGCAGGTAATGGACTTCTCCAAGAACTTATCCAATCCTTTTTTAAACACAGCTACACTAACTGCACTAACCACATCCTCTGGCAACAAATTCCAGAGTTTAATTGTGCGTTGAGTGAATACAAACTTTCTCCGATTAGTTTTAAATGTGCCACATGCTAACTTCATGGAGTGCCTCCTAGTCTTTCTATTAGCCGAAAGAGTAAATAACTGATTCACATTAACCCGTTTTAGACACCTCTATCATATCCCCCCTCAGCTGTCTCTTCTCCAAGCTGAAAAGTCCTAACCTCTTTAGTCTTTCCTCATAGGGGAGCTGTTCCATTCCCTTTATCATTTTGGTCGCCCTTCTCTGTACCTTCTCCATCGCAACTATATCTTTTTTGAGATGCGGCGACCAGAATTGTACACAGTATTCAAGGTGCGGTCTCACCATGGAGTGATACAGAGGCATTGTGACACTTTCCGTTTTATTCACCATTCCCTTTCTAATAATTCCCAACATTCTGTTTGCTTTTTTGACTGCCACAGCACAATGAACTGATGATTTCAATGTGTTATCCACTATGACGCCTAGATCTCTTTCTTGGGTGGTAGCTCCTAATATGGAACCTAACATTGTGTAACTATAGCATGGGTTATTTTTCCCTATATGCATCACCTTGCACTTATTCACATTAAATTTCATCTGCCATTTGGATGCCCAATTTTCCAGACTCAGAAGTTCTTCCTGCAATTTATCATAATCTGCTTGTGATTTAACTACTCTGAACAATTTTGTATCATCTGCAAATTTGATTACCTCACTTGTCGTATTTCTTTCTCAGACCATTTATAAATATATTGAAAAGTACTGGTCCCAATACAGATCCCTGAGGCACTCCACTACCCACTCCCTTCCACTGAGAGAATTGTCCATTTAATCCTACTCTCTGTTTCCTGTCTTTTAGCCAGTTCGTAATCCACGAAAGGACATCGCCACCTATCCCATTACTTTTCACTTTTCCTAGAAGCCTCTCATGAGGAACTTTGTCAAACGCCTTCTGAAAATCCAAATATACATCTACCAGTTCACCTTTTTCTACATGTTTATTAACTCCTTCAAAAAGGGAAGCAGATTTGTTAGGCAAGACTTGCCTTGGGTAAAGCCATGCTGACTTTGTTCCATTAAACCATGTCTTTCTATATGTTCTGTGATTTTGATATTTAGAACACTTTCCACTATTTTTCCTGGCACTGAAGTCAGGCTAACTGGTCTATAGTTTCCCGGATCACCCCTGGAGCCCTTTTTAAATATTGGGGTTACATTAGCCACCCTCCAGTCTTCAGGTACAATGGATGATTTTAATGATAGGTTACAAATTTTTACTAATAGGTCTGAAATTTCATTTTTGAGTTCCTTCAGAACCCTGGAGTGTATACCATCCAGTCCAGGTGATTTACTACTCTTCAGTTTGTCAATCAGGCCTACCACATCATCTAGGTTCATCGTGATTTGGTTCAGTCCTGCCACGAAGGAAGAAAAATGGTCTCCATTCCCGTGCTAATCAGGAAGGGCTCCTCTGCTTCCCCCGATGCACCGGAAACCCTCCCAGGCCCGTGCTGCTTTTCCGTCGCCGCCACGGTGTCCCAGAGAGGCAGCAGGAACAAAAGCCAGCTCAAGAGCGCTGTGTGCGCATCACTGCATGCAGTACACTTGCTGCCGCGCAACATGCTCTCAACCCACCCGGACCCCGAGTGCTTTAAGCCTGAGGAGATTAAAGCACAAGAGCCGCTGCAGCTGAGCCTCTGCTGGGCTTCAGCACCACTCTCACTCAGAGTCGATCGATAGGGAAAACAAAAAATAAAGCAAACTCCCCCCTTTTTTTTTTAATTTAAAATTTACAGAAAAGACAAAAGCAACTTCCCTTTAACCGAAGAGTGGCAGCAGGCTCTGCAAGTCCTCCTGGGAGAGAGCTCCACCAGATTTCTATCCCCAGCAATATAAGAGTCCCCAACTCTGCCCCCCCCCCCCCTTTGATTCACTAGTAATAAAATCAGCATTACAAAGATGAAAAACATCAGATTTATTCCCATATCCCTCCAGGGAGAAAAAAGGTAAAATGCTTGATACAATGGGTAAAAAGTCTACCAATCGCAATGCTGCTGAACAGAATTTTGGCACATCAGTTTCAGATGATACAGGATCTGTATATTTTTACAAAAAATCAGAGGTCTCATCGTTTTCCATGAAAACTTCAACAAAAATTTAATGCAAATTTACGAAAAGCAAATAAGTTTGCTAAATATTTGATAAAGTCGCTCTATGACCATTTTGACTCTGCTTCCAGAACATCAGCAGTAGTCATAGCGACCAAAGAGCATAGCTTAATGTATCTGGCTTGAGAGAAGACTTGCATGAAAAATGAATGGCTGCATCCTATACAGGTGAAAATCTATTTGGAGATAACAAAAGACACTGTGAATAATATAAAAACAGAATACAATGCTGCAAGCTTACTTCAGCAACTACAGAACCATAGGCTGTCCAAAGAAGATATCTTCCTTATAGTACACACTATTATTATTAATTCATATCTTATCCCCTTGTGTCTGTTTGCACCCTCCCCCTGCCCCCCCATTTGTCTCGACTACCCCCCTCCATCCCTCCCTTAGTTATTTAGTTATTTATTCTGTTACTGCGTTTGTTATACACCGTTCTCTGTAAAGGCTACGCCTATATATCTTTTGTTGTAAGTTACTTGTAAACCGGCACGATGTGCAAACGGTTGCCGGTATATAAAATTAAATAAAAAAAATAAAAAAAAAATATATTATTCATGATGTTAGTTCCCATCTTATCAATCTCAGAGACAGAAATCAACCACAGCAGCAATAACCACCACCAAAGCCTAGACTTTGGATAAATAAAAATAAAATAAATAAATACATGAGAGAGACTACATGCAAAATAAGTTCAGCAGTTGTTTTTACATCAGTCACCTTCCAGTGGGAGGAAGGTTGCAGCATTTATACCACCAATGGTCCAACATAACTACAAGTCCATGGGTGCTCGATGATCAAAATGGGTATTTTCTAGATTTTCAATTTTTCCACCCTCTTCTTCAGGCTTGCAAAAACCTCTCAGAAGCACATTCATCATATAAGACAAGAAATAGCATCTCTGTTATCTGCAAATGTAATAGAACCAATACCAGAGAAGGACACCGGTTTTTTTTTTTCAAGATATTTTCTAATGCCAAAGAAAACTGGAGGGTGTCCATTTCTAGACTTGTCTAAAAAGGGAAATATTACCTTACTCTTTGCAGCCCTCAGCTTGGGAGTCTTCACTTGTGCATCTGAATCTATCCTACTTGTCTGTGGAGAATGCAAGGTTGCTTTCCTGTAATAGGTATTTTCCATGCACAGCAGGACATGTCAGACACAATCCCACCCTCCTCCCCATTGAGTTAAACATTCATTTGATTTATATTCTTCTTTATAGGCACTTCAAAGCGGATTACATTCAGGTATGTAGGTATTTCCCTGTCCCGAGTGGGCTCATAATCTGTTTGAACCTGAGGCAGTGGAGGGTGAAGTGACTTGCTCAAGATCACAAGGAGTGGCAGCAGGATTTGAACCTGGTTTCCCTGGTTTGCAGCCCACTGCTATAACCACTAGGTTATGCCTTCATTCCATTAACTAGGAAGGGACTGAAGAGACTTGCTCACTCATGCGGGTCTTGTGCACTGGAATTCCTGTGTATGCTCAGAAGTTTAATTGTTCATCAGTTAAACTGCTTTGCTGCTTTCTTGAGTTAAAGCAGTAATGGTTTTGCATTAAAAACTTGGCAGAAGAGCCAGGCTTTAACATGTTTCCTGAAATAAGGATAGTGATGCATTTGAGTGATCTCTTCTGGGAGAAAGTTCCATAGAATGTATGCTGCTCCCAAGAAGGATCATTGGCAGGTATTTGTTTTTTAGATTTTTTTGTTGATGGAGTTGTTACAGATGTACCCAGTGAGGATCTATGTGGTCATGAGGACAATATAATGACAGCCTTTCTGTCAAGCAATTACATTTGTCTCCTCTTAAAGCCTTAAAAGTTAGTGTCAAGAGTTTTGAATTTGGTTTTGTAGGGGATTGGTAATCAGTGTAGTTTATGTATGATAAGTGTGGTTTGCATGCCTTTATCAGATGTGTCCTCCTCTTATGTATACTGAAGTATTATGGTATACAAGAAGTAGTGAGTTGCTTGCCCTTTGTGTATTTATCAGATGTGTGGCAGAGGTTTGTATTATCTGAAGTTCTTGGAGGACTTTGTTAAACCCTTCTATAGTATGTTGCAGTAATCCATCTGTTCAGTTACTATGCCATGGACTAATGTGATTAGTCTTTTCTTGATGAGAAGATGCAGCCTTCATGGATGTTATAGCTGAAAGTGGCAGCTCTTTATTGTTGCCTGGATTTACAGGATTATATTGAGTCCAGCAGGATTATATTTATTTCTTTATTTGTAGAGTTTTATATACCGTTATTCGGTAGAGCCATCATAACGGTTTACAAAATATGCAATTATTATACAAAATATGCAATTATCATAGTAGTTGGGCATAGTAAAACTTTGAGAACAGTATACATTATTTTCTTAGTAGATGTATAACAGTAGAGTGAGGAGATCATTTTTATAAAATTAACGTGTCAAGTCAGAGAGTAGGGAGGGGTAGAAAGGGAGGGTAGGGGGTACATAAGGAGAGCAGGAAGAAAGAGGATTAGGTATGCGAGTTCAGTTGAGAGCTGGGATGATCAGGCGTCTGCGAGTTAGAATAGAATTTATATTTATATATATATAGTCCAGCAGGATTCCAAGGCTTTTTATTTGTGATTTTAGTGGAAGCTAATAGATACTATATGAAATTTTCAAGTCAAGGACTTGTATGTGCTTGTTTAGTATTGAAAGAACTTCAGTTTTGTTTGGATTTGGATGGAGTTTGTTTTTGGTCCAGTCTTGGATGGTTGAAAGATACGTGCTTAGCTTTTTAATAGCTGTTGAGTCCAGATCCATTGGCAGAACAAGTTAACATAAATTGCATAGATGTAAGGTTCAATGTCAAAGTTTGGATCAACTGTGCTAATGGTCTGAGATATATGTTGAAAAGTGATGACGATAATACAGAACCTTGGAGGACCCCATAGTTTAAGATCCGGGGTATTGATGAAGTGTTAGCAAAAATACAGATTGTCTGATGGACAGAAAAGAGTTGAATCAGTTTAGAACCTTGCCATTTAGGCCAGCTTCTGCTAGTCTTGATAGTATGATATTGTGAACTATGGTATCAAACACTGCTAAAAAAAAATCCAGTAGCACTAGGACTGTTGCTTGGTTTTTATCACGGTATCTGTGATCATCATCCAAGAGGATGATGATTGTCTCTGTTCTGTGGCCTTTTCTGAATTCAAGTTGATATGGGTCCAGCCATTTTCTCTCCTTCAGTCAGTCATTTAGTTGTGATTGTATTTTGTTCTATCAGAAATGAAATATTAGATACTGGACAGTAATTTTATGGGTTGTCTATATCTTGGTTGGCTTTTCGTAATGGTCAAACACAGCTTCCTTTAGATCTGTAGGTAGTACTACCTCAGAGAAGGGAGCCTTTCACAATTTTGGATGTCCAAGTTGAGGTCCCTGCTTGCAAGCTTCGCTGACTTGTATGGGCAAGTGTCTAGGAGGTAGATTGTTGGATGTAGGTTTAGAGTTTTTTTGAAACATTCTTGATTGGGAAGAATGAGTTCCATACTTCTAGTGTATTTGGAGGGGTTGAGTTTATCTTAGACTCAGTGTGGGGAACGCCTTGATAGTGCTGACAGACATCTTTTATTTTATTTTGAAGACGGAGTTGGCTTCCTCATTGGTCCTGAATTTGTTCTTAAGGTCCCTGAAATTCCTACCATTCAAGCCTCTTAAAGGAGTATTGGTGAAGGATGTGACTCTTAAGATGGTCTTCCTGGTAGCATTCTGCTTCGTGAGATTAATTTCAGTATTGCAGGCCTCTTCCTGTATAGAACTTTGCTGAGGTTTACAGAAGATCTCTGTTGATCCACATGGTGCTATCCTTCTACCTAAGGTGGTGTCATAATTTAATTTCAACTAAATGATCTTTCTCCCTTCCTTCAAGAAGGAATCCTCTGCAGAGGGCTTAAAGAAGTTTCACGGATTGGAGTTTGCAGGGTTCTCCTGCAATAGTAGATGTGACTAATCCCTTTCAGAGAACAGACCATTTGTTCATCCTTTCTTCAGTGGCCAACTGAAGAGGGAGGTGACCCTTAAGGTTTCAGTAGCCCGTTGGTTTAAGAAAGCCATCAGCTCAGTGTATATAGGGAAGAGTAACTCAATTATGGCTACACAATGCAAGGTTCCACATTAGGAGTCGTCATTCAGGAAAAGGATCCAGTGTTCTCATTGAAAATACATTGAAATATTCTGCTCAATGTACAGCAGCAGCCAAGAAAGCAAATAGAATGCTAGGGATTATTAGGAAAGGAATGAAGAATAAAATAGAGAATATCATAATGCCTCTGTGTGACCTCATCTTGAGCATTGTGTGCAGTTCTGGTCACCACATCTCAAAAAAGATATAGCAGAATTAGAAAAGATACAGAAAAGGGAAACCAGAATTATAAAGGGGATGGAACAATTCCCCTGTGAAGAAAGGCTAAAGAGGTTAGGACTCTTAAGCTTGGAGAAGAGCCGGCTGAGGGGAGATATGATAGAAGTTATAAAAATGAGTGGAATGGAATGAGTAAACGATTGTTTACTCTTTCAAAAAGTTCAACAACCAGGGGATACACAATGAAGTTACTAGGTTACATTTAAAACTAATAAGAGAAAAAAAAAATGTTCTCAACGCATAATTAAGCTCTGGAATTTATTGCCAGAGGATGTGGTGAAAACTTAGTGTAGCTGCATTTATAAAAGGTTTGGACATGTTCCTGGAGGAAAAGTCCATTAACTATTATTAAGTTAGAGTTGCAGGAATCCACTGCTTATTCTTAGGATAAGCATCTTGGAATATGTTGCGCTCGCCGGCCACAGAGTCCCGCGGCCGGTTTCCCTCACCCATCAAGGCATCAGGTCCGTTCCCTCCTCCGCAGTGGCAGAAAACCGCCGCCGTCGTTGCATCTCTTCTCCGCGGCATGGAACGCTGCCAGCACCTGACACCCAGCAGCAGCTTAGGCAAACGCCTCTCTTAAAGGGACCGCGGCAAGAGAATTTCCCGCGGTTCCCATCTGATGTCATCAAGCAAGGACTACTTAAACCTAGTCCCTGCTCTTCAGTCTTGCCTCTGCAACAGGTTATTTCCTTGGAGAAGCTGCTTGTTCTGCTCGTGTTCCTGATTCCATGTTCCATCTTGTGTTCCTGACCTGGTGTTCTTCCTGACCGTGTTTTCCTGCTTCCTGACCCCGTTCTCTCCGTTGCTTCCCGACGTCCTGGTCCTGTCTCCCTTGGACTGATTTCTGGCCTCGACCCTTGGACTGTTCTCTGGATTCTGCTGCCGATCTTGACTCTTGGACCGTTCTCTGGACACTGCTGCCTGCCACCTAGCTTGATCCCTGGACTGTTCACTGGATTTTGCTACCTTTCACCTGTCTTGACCCTTGGACCGTTCTCTGGATTTTGCTGCCTGCCACCTTCCTCTATCCTTGGACTGTCCACTGGAATCCGTGGTTACCCCTGCCTTGGGTTTGAATCACCACAGCTCCGTAATTCGCCTCCCAACAACGAGGACCTGTTGGATCTCCTCTTCAGGTAGTGTCGACCTTATCTCGGCTCAGGGGTCCACAGTTGCAATAGAATCTATCTACCCCTGGGATCCTGCCAGGTACTAGTGACCTGGATTGGCCACTGTTGGAAACAGGATACTGGACTTGATTGACCTTTGGTCTGACTCAGTTTGGCAAGTCTTATATTCTTATGTTCTTATACTGCTAAAGCTTTACCACTTCCCAGCATTTTTAGGGCACATTCAACCATCGCTCAGGCCTCATGGGCGAAGCGAAGGATGGTGTTTCTGAGGGAATTCTGCAGGGCGGCTACTTATATATCTGTATACTCCTTCATGAAACATTACAGTCTGGATTTTCAGCCAGAGTGGATGTCAGTTTGGCTTGAGCATTGGCAGTTTCTCACCCAGTCAGTATTGACAAAATAGTAATATACTAGGTGTAAAAAGAGGGAAGTAACCTCTGTACAGGTCTCTGAAGAGATCCCAGACTTGAGTACTGTGTGTACTTGTGGCGACCATATCAAATAAAGGACATTGATAAAATGGAGGCAGTTCAGAAGAGGGCTACCAATAGGTGCACAGCAGACACCGTAAGCCCTGCATAGAAAGAATAAACTAGAGATCTACTCTATTGAAGAAAGAAGAGAAAGGGGAGAAATGATACAAACATTCAAATAACTAGCAGACTTCAATAAGATACAGAATGTAATGTTTTCCATAAAATGTAAAGCTCAGGGACAAAGTGTTATATGAAGTTGAAGGGAAAGAGACTGAAAAGGAATTTGAGAAAACACTCTTTCATTGAGAGGATGGTGGACACCTGGAACAGACTCCAGTGTATGAGGTTGGGGCCAGAATAGTGGCAGAATTCATGTCTGCCTGGGATAGTCACAGTGACCACAGTAGCAGAAAGAGAAAGAAAGAACACCACAGATTGAGCAAACCCGTGACAGCACAGTGGGCAGTTTGGGTGGACCAAGTGGTTTTTATCTGTTGATATCTTAATGTGCCGCGGTATATAAAAAATTTCGAAATAAATAAATAAATCTTGTATGTTTGACTGCTCAGGACCTTTCCCTCTGAATAATTATTTTTTTAAATGTTTAAGTCTCTGCTTTTTTTTTTTTTGCTTTTTCTCTTCCACAGATAGTGAATGCATTCTGTAAGCAGCAGGACCCTGAGATGAAAGGGAAAGTGTTATCTCGATTGCAGAACATTACTTGGCTGCAGGCTGTGCTGGAGAAATGCCTCACAGGTAGGAACCCTGAACAATCAATAAAATGTGAGAGGAGAGGAATGAGCATACAGGCTAAAGCAACTGGGGTTCTTCCATTAGTTGCAAGACTGCTCTATATGAGTCTGCAGATAAGTATTTCAAATCTCAGTCACATTTAGGATGAGACTTGGTGCATCTTCCTTTAAGGACTTTAATAAATAATTGTTAAATTTTAAAAGTGATTTTTTTTTGGGGGGGGGCTCAGAAATTTCTTCCTGCTCAGTCAGAACTGGGACTAGAATCCAGCACCATGAGCCCCTTTCTCAGCTGCCCCTGGATGTTTCTACCCATTTTATATCTCCTCCCAGCTCACCTACCCCAGTCATCGCAGCCTTGGTCAGGGGCCATAAACCTGGGCTTCTTGCAGAACCGTGCAATCATGAGCTCTAGATACAACCACTAGATGTTGCCAATGTATGAAGACTAGAGTCCTTCCTCCAGAGGCTGTGAATGCCGCCTCTGTAGCATCCCTAGCTTCCCCTGGGTGAGGAAGACCTGCCCAGGAATTGAATTCAGGTCCTCCAATTAGCAGTGCGCGGTATTACCACTTAGCCCCATTATTCTCTGTTTCTACAAGATAAGCAGGGGTCAGTGTCCTGTATTACAGGAGCATTTCTCTATGTATGTGTTCATCAAGAAGGCTATGAACAAGCATGGTGAGGTGAGCCATTCTGCAAGGTAATGGTGTGAGTGCTAACACTCCTATATGATGAGAGCACTAGCACAGATGCATCTTAACTTGCTAGAAAGCACCTGTGGCTTTAGTGTTTGTTTTTTTGTTTTTTAAATGATAGTGTCACAGTGGTTTGCCCACATGGGACAATCCAATCCATGTAGTTGCTGTGTAGAAGATTTAGAGATTGTATGAATGACCAAATCCTTGAGTACATTTAAAGGTTTATTTTGTGTACAATGACTATTAACTATTTTTCCTAGCATGTAGACAGACGGACTCAGGACCAGTGAGTTTGTGATCCTCTGCCCAGCAGATGGAGTTGGAGCAAGCTGACATCACAGTATATATAGCCCTGCAGTGACTCCAGTCTGCCAGTATTCTCCATCTCCAGCAGATGATGGATGTGCATCTCCCTATGGGGATTGCTTCAAGCGTTTTGGAAGGAGAAATGTGAAATTCTAAATCCAGGAAAAGAAAGTCCCACTCTCCTGTGGTGATAGCTAAAGTTTCTTCTCCAGGCTGAGAATTCCTGAGGTGATTTCCGTGGTCCCTCAGCGTGTGCCTTGGTCCGGTAGCTGGGTTTCCTATCATGGACTTAGCTGCTAGTTCAGCCGAAAGGCTGCGGGTGCAAGAGGCCAAGCGCGGCGGTGACTGAATTTGCCTTCTCCCCCCGCAGTCAAAGACCATCTCTGTCCTCAGCCAGTAAGCGCTGAACTCAAGTAAGGTTTTAAAAAAAAAAAAGAGAGAAGTTTTACCTTTGAATCAGAGAGAGAGAGGGGTTTCAGGACTTCCTCTGGTCTCCGTGCTCGGCACACCCTACTGATGTTCGTTCCTGCTCCTGTTGGGGACCTGAGCAGCCTGGTGGGCTAGGCCCTGCACTTAGGAATTTGTCTTGCATGCCGTGTGGTAGGCTGCAGCGGCCATTTTCACACTCTTGTGCATGTTCTGCTGCCCTTTGTAGGCCATTCATGTGCACAGTGCGTCGGTTCTGCTCATGCATTGTGTACTGTTTTTGGGCACACTTTTTATGCGCACAAACTTTTTACGTGCTTAATTTGGCGCACAGGTTGTACGTGCACTTTTCCACACTTTCTTCTAGGTGCTTATTTTTTGGGCGCGTTTCATTTTTGAGTGCGAGCCGTTCCGATGCGCATTTACTGCAGCAATGGCACCAGTAAGCAAGAAGCCTAAGTGTCTTCCTATTGGTGTTGCCTGTCATATTAGGGCTTCTCAGCCTGACCTGGCTTCTAAGCTGTGTCACCGCTGCTCAGGGAGAGTTATCTTCCTCAGATTTTGCTAAGCCTGGCTCTTCCCATTCTGATGGCCTTGACTGGGGGGATGCCAGATCTTTGTTCTTCCATGACTGGCTTCTCCAATGGCAAGGGCAATTCTCTGGGAACAGCTCCAGTTCCTTCTGGGCTTGGTCTAGACCTGGCTGCTTTTTCTTGGGTGGAATGTTTTCAAGGCTTGTAAGCCTTTCTTCAGGCGCAGTCCTCTGCTTCCCCCATTTCTGTCCAGTTGGACCCTCAGCCGGTGACTCCTCCTTCTTCCAGTCCTATGCTTAAGTGCCAGGGCTCGCCTTGGCTCGCTGCAGGTGTTCCCAGCAGGAATCCGGATGGCATTAATGATGAGGTTGATCCTGATTCCTGAAAGATGGGGAAATTTCTCCAGGGCTGGAACTGTATCGAACCGTGTTGTGGTTCTTTCATAGAGATGAACTGCCGGCCCTGATTTCCCAGACCTTGAAACTGCTGGGTGTCCCTGGTTCGGATGCTATGTCAGAGCCAAGGAAGAATCCCATTTTGGTTTCCTTATGTAAAGCCTCTTGTTTTTTCCCTGTGATGGATGCCGTTCAGGAATTGATTGATCTGGAATGCCCCGGAGACAAATTTTAAAGGGGGGTTGGACATTGGAAGGCCTGTATCCCCTGGATCCGGTCATTAGAGAGCATTTGCGATTTTGCAAAGTGGATGCTCTGGTATGGACCGTTTCTAAGTAGACGACTATCCCCGTAGAGGGCCTTGAAATATGTACTTGATAGAAGGATTGAGGCTATTCTTAAGCCTTTGAGGCAGTTGCGATGAATTTACAGATTGCCTCCTGTTGCGCCCTAGTGGTGAGATGTGGTCTGCTTTGCTCTCAGGAGGTTGATGAATCTGGAGGAAATTCCAGAGCGGTTATGGAGCCTGATGCCACCTTTTTAGCAAATGCAGGCTATGATTTCGTCTGGACCTCGATCAGAGGAGTGGCTTAGATGATAGCGGCCAGGCATCAACTCTGCTTGCAAAATTGGGCAGCTGATGCAACTTCCAAAGCCAGTCATACCAAGATGCCCTTTAAAGCCTCGCTCTTGTTTGGGAGCAAGTTGGAGAAACTGGCGAGTAAGTGGGGTGAGTCTCAGATGCCTCGGTTGCCGGAGGATAAGAAACAGTTACAACATCCATTTGGTATGAGGGTTTGTTTCCAGGGTTCCAGGCGTTTTCGTCCCTACAGAGGGACGACCTTTCAGAGGACTCGGCCTTTTGGTAGGGCTCAGTCCTTTCATCCCCGTCAGCTCAAGGGAGGAGCGGGACTGGGTGGTGGACCTTCCTGAGCTTCCCTACTAACAAATCATTACCATAATCCAGATTATCCATCACCAGTGACTGCTCTAATAGTTTCACTGCTCCCCATTAAGAAACGTCTTTAATTCATGAATTTTCTTCATATGTAGATATGCTTTTCTACATGTTTGATTTACAGATAGCTCCAAAGCGAAGGCAGAGTCTAAAACCACATCAAGACTTCTAGCTTGATCCACAGCCTTCCCTACATACTCCTCTAAACTGTAAAGGAGAGCAAGGTTTAATAAAATTCTTCCTTGGAGTAGACTAAAAGAAATGCAATCAATGTATGTAGGCTAATACATTTCAAAAACTTACATACAATTTGTGCCTTTGTAAGATGAAAATCCTGAATTTTCCTTTGTATAACAGAGGCAGAAGTCATTAGTGTGCCTTGCTTCATGTAATGTAGTCTTGTAGGAAGATATGTTGGACTGAAATAGTCCAGGAATTATCAAAGGTGGTAGATCTGACTATTCTTATAAACCAAGGCTGTGTATTCTGTGAACTGTGCCATAGATCATCTGAGATCAATACCAGCACAAAATGGTTTGTGTAAGTCTGCTGATGACTAGAAGGTGTGGTGGTCTGAAATAGAAGGACAAATTAATTAAGAGATTAGTCTTGGGGTAATTCTGCAGCATTCTGCGCAGAAAATGGCAGAGGAGACTCCGGCATGCCGCGAATGGAGCACGCACCGTTCGCGGCAAAGATGAAAGCTCCAGTATACCGTGGAGCGGGCCGTTCCAGCGAAGATGAAGGCCCCAGCGTCCCACAAACGGAGTACACGCCATTCGCATGGAGTTGAAAGCCCCTGCATGCCACGGGACGCGCTCCGCTCACAGCGAAGATGAAGGCCCTGGTGAGAGTGAATGTGTGTGTGGATGTGAGACAGGGGGAGGGGGTGTGAGAGAGCAGGGAAGGTGAGAGAGCATGGGGGTACTTGAGTGTGGGTGCCAAAGAGATGGAACCTATATGAGGAGATTGTGTAGGAGTGTGTATGTGTATGAGAGATTGGGACCTGGTGTGTATGATAAAGGGATTGCATGTTTGTGAGGGTACTAGCCTGTATGAAGGAATTGTGTACGTGTGAGAGAGCCTGTGTGAAGGAATTGTGTAAGTGTGTGAGAGAGCCTGTGTGAGGGTGTATGTGCGAGAGAGATCGGGAGCTTGTTGTGGGTATGTATGTATACACATACCCTGTATGAGAGTATGTGTAAGTGCGAGAGAATGAGGGAGCCTGTATTTGGGTGTGTGTATGTGCACTAGAGAGAAGGTCATGTGTGTGTGTGAGAGAGCGAGGGACAGAGGGAACCAGTGTTGAGGGGCAGTACTGAGAATGGGGTCAAACTCGGAGTGGCGATAGAGTGGAAAGGGTTGAGCCTAGAGGTGGAGGGGAGAGATACTGGCAGGTGGAGGAGTTGGGGGCCTGAGAGAGCAAAGTGGCCAGGGAAGTAGGGAGCACGAGTGGAAGGGCCACTCTTACAGTGAATTTCTAGGGAAATTCTGCTCAAAATATTTAAAATTCTGCATCTTTAAGTAATAACTTTTTTCTGTATTAATTTAAAATGTAATTACTTAAAGAGTGATCAAACAAAAGTAGCCAAACGTCCCACTTATATATAGTGATACAAAAGCACCGTGTTATGGATTTTTTATCTCATTATCAATGGGCCTCATATATAGGCATAAAACTCATTGCATATGAGGAGATTATTCAATGCCAAAGTTTTAATCATAGGTCCAATAATGATTTTTTTGCTTGTGAGTTCATCAATAGTGATAAATCTATTCAACATTCATTAGTCCTTATAACGATTATAGTAACATATTTCAATTCAATGTTACTTAGCTTCTTTATAATTCATGGGAGAAACGCTGTTTTGAATTCATGAGGCTGAGAATTTCGGAGCCCGACACGGACCGTGTTTCGGCGGGAGCCTTCTTCCAGGAGCCGAAAGTCTGCAAACATTGAGACAGTCAAATGAAAAAAGCAGCCTTACAAACACAAGTCCTTACAAACACAAGTTGTAAGGACCACATCACACCAATCCTAAAAATCCTACATTGGCTACCCATCCAATACAGAATACTCTTCTAGGCTCTCACCATCATCCACAAATCCGTCTACCAACAGTCCACACTCCAACTCGCCATCCCTCTCGAACTACATACTTCCGCAAGGCCGACTAGAACCGCCTACAAAGGCTCGCTCAAGGCCCCCCCCCCCCCCCCCCCCCCAAATCCTCGGTCCACAACTCTATTCACAAGCGAGCACTTTCGACAGCAGGTCTGCCCCATTGGAATTCGCTTCCCTCAGATATACGCTAAGAACAATGCCATCTCTCCTTCAGAAAGAAACTGAAAACCTGGTTGTTCACACAAGCTTACCGTTGAAGGAACCTTGATCAACCAACATTGACTCTCACCCTTCGATTTCTTCCCTAATCAAGCCCCCCCTCCCCTTTCCAGTCCCTGACCTGACACCCCCCCCCCCCCCCCCCGCTCACCTCTCCTTCTCTCCTCCTCCCACAGGATATATTATGTTAATAATCACCCAGGATAAATCTCTATTTAAGTCTCGCTACTCTATGGTTTTTAGTTGATTATTTTATCACTCTGCAGTTGTTATCGTTTTAAATCTTTCCTGTCTTCCATCTCCCATGTTTTTCGCTCCCTGTTTTTTGTAACTTTACCTTCTACTTAGCTGTTAATTGGTTTCCCCTGTTATATTGTAAACCGGTATGATAAGACCTCGTCTTGAGTATCGGTATAGTAAAAGAATTTAAATAAATATAGGATATATCTGTTCTATTTCTTTTCTTTTGTGTGTTTTCCCTTGGAAACACTCTGCTTTTTGCATAGTGGGTGAGGGAAAGGTTTAGTATTTTAAAAATGTTTATCTTGTTATATAGAATACTGCAAGGCTGAGGTCAGCATAGGAGCCTATATAGGGTGACATCAGCAAACCTATTAGTCTCTTGTTTCCATCTGCTGGTTGGGCGACATAAACCCATGTGTCTGAACTGGTCTGGCTGGACTCAAGGAAAGGTAAGAATTAATTTCTCCATTTGTCTTTCAAGCTTAAAATTTCAAAGAGATTACTTTAGTGAAAATTGTTCCCTCAGGCAGCAAAAAGAGTGTGGGCTTTCACAATGTATGCTTTTAGCTGGATTAGAGAGGGGGTAAGAGGGTTGGTTTGGGGGCATAAACATATGTGCAATTACATTTTCAAATGTATATGTGGTGTGATATTTTTCCCCCGTTCTGCTGCCTGCAAATAAAGCAGGTTCCATGTATCTTATAGGCAGTTTTCAAAGATACTACCCCCACTTTTTCCCTTTGAAAATGGACTACAAGGGTTCATGAGAGTGCCCGTATACTTTGAAATAACCCAGTATGCTGAAAATTGTCCTAAATGGGTATTTTATGTAATGTTAGTGGATTGAGGTGATACTTTTTATTCTTGTTTCAGCAACGCCTGGTTACATTCCTCCTCTGGCGAACTTTGATTCTGAAGCTTCAGAAGTAACTCCAGCTATCAGCACTGCCATACCAATCAAAAAAGGCAAAAAAGGTACACATTCTTTTTCTTGATTGTTTGTTAATGAAGTTTTGTTCTGTTAATTGTGTACTTGATTTCTAGTATATGGTTATGATGAAGCGATCGTTTTATTGGCCATGTTCAACGTCCAGGGTTTTGTGCTCTTTTCATATAATTTTTTTTTTTTAAAGATACACAGCTGCCAAAGAAATTGTCTATTAAAACCTAAGCTTAAATGCTAAATCAAAAACTCTGATCTAGAGCAAATGCTACAAACCATTTTTATTTTTGTACTTGTTCTTTTTTTCTCTGCTTCCCTCCTGTAGAGAGAAATTCCAGATTGTTTTCAGCATTCCTTTTTGTAGAGAAAGTAATCATTTTAAACTAATAATAAACAATGTGAGAAATATTCATGTGTGCTATATTAATTAATTTTCTTCCTTGGTGGAGGTAGTGTTGGTGGGGAAAGCTTCAAGAAGAATTAATTTGTCTAGCAGGGTTAAAATGTAAAGCTAATATAATATGCAATCCCAATTTTAGTGTTTTGAAAATGTGATTCAGATTCTGAATCCCTAATCTTCAGAGACATTTGATAAACAATTTTGTCCAGTTTTATGGAAAAAATGGGACATTTTGGGGACTCATTTCCTTTGCCCTTAAAATGAAAAATGTTAGGTTTTCAGACTTTTCCTCTTATTTTCAATATTTGGGCTATGGGTGTGTATTTTCAGCCTCCTATCTGGTCTGGAAATTGGTTAAAAGACACACAAACATACTCTCATTGCCTAGTGCTCTCTCTCTCTTCTTTCCCTCCTTACATTCCTAGGGATGAAGTTGTTAGGGGAGGAAGGAAGGGAGAGAAACCAGGGATAGTGTTGTTAAGGGATGGAAAAGGAGAGAAGCGACATTAGACAGAGGCGGGAGTAGCAGAGGTGAGGAAAGGGAATTGGAATGAGAGAAAGGAGCTGGGAAAGGACAGTGGAGAAGGAATCAGAGAAGGGGAGAGGAGAGCAGGTGACGGATGGAAGGTGGAAGGGAAGCAGTGTTTATTTTAAATATTTCTATACAGCTTACCCGATTAAAAATGGACACCCAAAGCAGTATACAATAAACTAAATTAAAACCCAACAATACAAATAAAGGATATTACATATAAACAAATCAAACCAGCAAACAGGACTGGGCGGTTACAGTAGAACTCCTTAATCTTAGCCATGTTTTCAATTTTTTCCTGAAAGTCAGGTAGCATAATTCCATTCCTGTACATACTCAGATCATTCCAGATCAGTGGGTTGTGTATCCCTACCAGCAGATGGAGTCAGAGAACAAAAACTTTGGACACTGCTAGATAAAAGAGAGTTCCACCTGCAGTCCCCCAGTATCTCTCTGACTCCAGCAGATGGTAGAGATGCAAACCTGCAGTCTAGGGTTTAGTTTAAAAAATAAAAGTGTAGTTAGTTTAGATTAGCTGAGCTGAGATTTTGCTCCCTGAGGTGTTAGGCATCGTTGCGGGCCATCCCTCCAGTGGAGCTGGGTGTCCGGGAGGATTAGATACCCCTGACTGTGTTTTGTCTGCACCCTGACAGAGGGCCTGACAACCAGAGGCTTCTGGTTCCCTCAGCCTCTAAAGCTGTTCCCGGTTTCCCCTGGTCCTGCTGAGGTTGTCTAAAGTTTTTATTTTAAAAAAGTGATTTCATCAGAACCTAAGAAGTTCCTCAGGTAGGCCTCTGGACTTAGTCGGGGCCCAGCCGGGACAGTGAGTACTGCGGCCAGAGGAGGGGACCAATCAGTGTCTGGGGCGTGAGAGTCAGCAGCCCGGGGCTCCGGGCGGGTGCAATATCAGACGCAATTGCTTTCTGAAGGGAGGGGACGCCCTCTGCTCTTTTGGAGCGCGTGCTGGTTCTTTCTCACATCCTATGGTGTGAGTGACGCTTTCGGGGCAGGCAGCTGCGTTATCTTACTTATTCTTGTAGAGAAAAAGAGGGCCCCGGAACCTTGGTCTGCAGGCACTTTTGTCCACCGAGTGCAGCTCCTTTTCGGTGGGTGCCGTTTTCGTCAGAGGTCTCCTGCGTTTTGCTGCATGACGCCAAAATCCAAGATGTTCACCTGTCGCGCGTGTGGCGCGGCACGGGGCAGGTTGGATTTGCGCTCCCTCTGTGTTAACTTCGGGTCAGGAGAAGGAGGGCCCATCGGGCTAGGCCTTCATTTGACCAGGCCTCCTGCCTCTGCCTTGGAAGTCAAAGCTTCTGACCTTGTGGTGCCGGGAGGGGGATTGCCCTTTCCCCTATGGAAGCTGGTTTGTGTGCCTCTGGACAACGCTGTACAGCCCGAGCTCCCGCAGGGGGTGGGGGAGCAGCCTGTGGCCTTCTCGCCTGAATTTGTACTGCTGCTTCATCAGGCATTTTTGGCCATTCAAAGATCCGGAATTAAAAGGGCAGCTGATCAGTCGGCGGACCCGACCAGCGAGGGATCCAAACGTTCTTCTCGGGATCCTCACGATCCCTGCGGCCCCTGGGGCTCCGTCAGGCGTGGGGTGACCCGACCTCCAGCGGGAACACTATGGGGGCGCTGCAAGGTGGCCCTCCAGACTCGCAGGGGATAGACCCGGGATCTGATCCCTCCCCAGACCTGGGAGATCCCGACATGGATGACCTGGCCTTGGATGACCTGGCCTGGCCTGGATGACCTGGCCTGACCCTCGAATTGTCCAGCTGTTCAAGCTGGAGGAGCTGCGCCCATTGATTTCCCCAAGTTTTAGAAGAATTGAGGGGTTAAGGTCTCCCAGGAAGAGTCAGAAAGTGAGGGAGTCAATCTGGTGCTCAATGATCTGAAGACCGACAACTGCCTTTCCCCTGACCAAGAAGATCAGGAAGTTGGTGACGAGTGGGACTCTCCTGATTCCGGCTTGAAAGTGGGCCAAGCGATGGCAAAATTTTACCCCCTCTCTCTGGAGACCTTGGACCTTCTGAAAGTGCCGCGGGTGGATGCAGCTGTTTCGGCCGTCACCAAGAAGACAACAATCCCAGTAGTTAGGGCGGCTGCTTTGAAAGACATGTAGGACTGTAAACTGGAAATTCAGCTGAAGTGTTTGTTTGCGGTCTCCGCGCTCAACCTGCACGCGGTGATGTGTGCCAGCATGATGCAGCGTGCCTGTCTGTGTTGGGTCCAGAAGGTTGCAGAGGCGGTAGCTTTGGGCGACTCTTTGCCCTTGCAAGCGGCCCGCCTTGGGGCGGGATTGGTTTATGTGGCGGATGCTCTCTATGATTTGGTTTGCACCTCTGCGTGTAGTATGGTTTCCTTTGTGGCGGCTCGCTGGCTTTTATGGTTACGGAACTGGTCGGCAGACTTGTCCTCTAAGGCGCAGCTCTGTAATCTCCCCTTCAAGGGAAAATTCCTGTTTGGAGAGGATTTGGACCAGTTGGTGAAACTATTGGGGGAGACTAAGGGGATTTGGTTGCCGGAAGATAGGAAACCGAGTAAGAATGTTTTTCCTTCACAAGCTCGTTTTAGGGATTCTTGGTGTTTTCGTTCTGGTAAACCTGTTCTCCCCCTGGGTCCAGGCAAAGCTCTGGTCGTCTGCAGTCCTTTTGTGGAGGTCATCGGACTCCCAGAGATGGTACAGGTCAGGGCTCAGGAGGCAGTAAGCCTCCCCAATGAGGCCAGGAACTCCCACTCCCATGTAGAAGCTGTAGGGGGCAGATTTTCCAGCTTCTACGAGGAGTGGGAGAAGATTACCTCAGACAGGTGGGTCTTGGAAGTAGTCCGGCATGGTTACGCTCTAGATTTCTTGTTTCCAGTTCAGGTCGCCTTTGTAGAGTCTCCGGTGTTTTCTCGTGGCAGGCGAGAGGCTGTGTGGGTGACTCTCCAGAGGTTACTCGATCTCAACGCCATTTTTCCAGTCCCTCCTGCAGAGCAGGGCAGGGGTCAGTACTCTGTGTACTTCGTGGTTCCCAAGAAGGGAGAGTCCTTTCATCCCATCCTCGACTTGCAGAAGGTGAACCGGTGCCTACGAGTTCCCAAGTTCTGCGTGGAAACGCTCCGAACAGTTCTTACGGCGGTGCGCAAAGGGGAGTGCCTCACATCCTTAGATCGAACGGAGGCTTATCTGCACATTCCGATCTGGCAGGACCATCAAATATTCCTGAGGTTCAATGTGATGGGTCGGCATTTTCAGTTTCGGGCTCTTCCCTTTGGGCTGGCCACAGCTCCTCGCATGTTCACCATGGAGATGGTAGTAGTAGCAGCTCTGCGCAAAGAAGGGATCTTGGTGCATCCATGTTTGGACAATTGGCTCATCTGGGCGAAGTCTCGGGAGGACTGCGAGAGATCTCTCCAGAGAGTGATGATCACCCTACGGTCTCTTGGTTGTACCTAGGAGCCCAGTTCGACATGTAAAAGGGCAAGGTCTTCCTGGCAACAGACAGAGTGCGGAAGTTACAGGCTCAGGTGAAAGGCCTTTTTCACTTGACGATGCCAACATTTAAGCCACAGAGATCACTAACATCTCATAATAAAGGATTACTAGCTGCGCCATCAATACAGAATACACATCTGACAAAAATAAGAGACCGTATCTTCTACATTGCAGGCCCTATACTTTGGAGACTCTACGCTTGACTACTGAAACAAAGAAATTCAAACTTAACCTCAAAATGTGATTATTTCAATATGCCTACAATCTTACTTAACCTCTCTGAAATCATCACTTGCTCCTACACTGGCAATCTCATGATAAACCTTTCTATAGATATCATTACCTCTCTCTTTCCAACCCAGCACATTTAAATGTATCTGAAACACCCTCTCTCAAACCCCCCCCCCCCCTTTTATTTCCCTTGGCACCTTTTGAAAAAAGTGCTACCTAATCCCTGCTACCTCAACCCTGTATATCTCCCCTCCCCTGACCGCCTTAGTCAACGTACATGTCTTTTGCAAAAATGAATGATAAGAACTCATCATGTGAATGTATCTGGCTATTATATTTGTCATGATGTAAACCATTGTGATCTTCAAGTGGAATGACAGTGTATAAAATGGCCAAATAAATAAATATGGGTTTTGCGCAAAAATGCCGTTACCACCACCATGATCTTAGAGAGGTCCTTGGTGCAGTGGGCAGCCTGAAGGGCAAGGCCTGAAATTAGTAATGGTGACTTAGAAAGGCAAACCGTAGGAACCATTGATGTTCCCAGCGAATGGGAATATGCAGATATGTCTCCGTCAGATCCAGAGACATGAGGTATTGCCGATTGTACTGCCATTATGACGGAGCGTACAGTTTTCATGTGGAAATAGTGACTTTGAGATCCAGGATGAGCCGAAAGGTTCATCCTGGATTGTTGTATCTTTCTTTGATACAACAAAATAGATGGAATAGTGGCCCGTATTTTGCTGCGATTTGGCAACAGGAATTATGGCCTTCAGAGCTAACAGCCTTCTCAATGTAGTGTCCATTGCTACCCTCTTGAGGGGGAATTGCATGGAGATATCATAAAGGCATCTGGAGGAATGTTAAGAAATTCGAGACCATAGCCATGCCGAATTATTTCCAGGACCCATTGGTCCGACGTGATCCGGACCCACTTCTGATATTAGCGAGATAGACAGCCACATGTCTCCTGCATTAGCAGGTGAGTCCAAAGACCTTCATTGAGAAGATCGAGAGGCTCCATTCCCGGAGCCCGCATTTTTTCAAGGACTTTTGGGGCAAAAGGATTGAAACCTATCAAAAGGTCAGGATCGCTGAGAAGAAGCTTCCCTATAAGGACGAAAACGCCTATAGTCATGAGAGCAGACATTTGCCCAAAAAATGCTGAGAAGCCAGCTTCTTATTCTCCGGCAAACGAGAGACCTGGACTTTTCCCTCATCTATTTGCCATCTTTTCCAACTCACTGCCAAACAAAAGGGAAACCCTGAAGGGCAGGTTGGTGAGATTACACTTAGACACAGTGTCAGCTGACCAATTATGCAGCCACAGCTGCCGTCTAGCAACTATTACTGAAGCAACTGCAGTCACATAGGCAGCCGCAATGACCTCCTTAACCGAACAGGCTGTAGTCGTCCACATCACTGGAGCACCATGTTTGTTAAAGGTATTTATCATGCAGTTGTTGTGGTTGGCAAATATAAGATCCAGGGTATGTCCAGCTTTATGTGTTGGTTCGGTTACAAATTGTGACCATCCCATTGCTTCCATAGTTCCTAAGAAGGTTTTACATGTGGAGAATTTGTTTGTTCTGTCTACATCTAGTCACCTACTATGAGAGTGGATTCGAGTGAAGGGAATGCTTTGGTGATAAGAGGTGAACAGTTTTTTTGTAGTATTCCAGGGGGACAATAGTTGATGCCAATGTTTAATTGTGATTATTAAGTATTGCCACTTCATAAGGAGGATTAACCTCTAACTTGTATGGAGTAAGTTTGAGTTCCCTTTTTTTTTTCTTAACCTAATAATTAGTAATCCCCCGCCCCTATACTTGAGCCTGGGGAAAAGAAAGATATCATAAATGGAGTGTTTGATTTGATTTAAGAAAATGTTATTGTTCAGTCAGGTTTTGGTGATGCAGAACAAGTAAATCATTTATTAGGGAGATTTTTTCGAAATAGATTGTGCATTTAGAAGAGGCAGTGAGAACATTAGGTAGGAGTTAGCTGCTGAGGAGTTATTGTTTCTTGTGGGATAGATTAGATTAGTGTTTGTTTGCTGTTTGATTTTAGGGAACCTCTTAAGGTTTCTATGTAAACCTTGTTCAATCTTAGTTGATGTGAGGTGTTCTGCTCCATTTTCCTTTTATGATCAGGGCAAATCTGGATGACTGGTTGATTTGAGCCAAGAGCATGGAAGAAAGTCTCTGGGCTTCTTGCAAGAAAGTTTCCTTACTACAAGAGCTAGGCCAGGTGGTGAACCTAGCCAAGAGCAGCTTACGGCTTTCTCAGATGCTGGAGTATCTCAGCATTCACTTCGATACAAAGCAGGGTAGAATATTTCTGCCAGAGAGTCGAATTCAAAAGTTGATTGCTTCTTGCCCGACAATGTGATCTGATTTATGAGTCCTGGGTTTGATGGCAGCCACATTGGAAGTAGTTCCCTGGGCAAGAACTCATATGTGAACTCTTCAATGTGCATTGCTTTCCCGCTGAACTCCACAGTCACAGGATTACACAGTGAATCATCTCCTGCCATTAGAGGTGAGCACCCAGTTTGTGGTGTTTGCAGGCAGACCATCTCAGGAAGGGAGTTTCCTTGGAGACACTAGATTTGTTAGTGCTCACAACAGATGCTAGCCTCCTGGGTTGGGAGCTCACTGACAGGAGTTGATGATGCAAAGTCGCTGGAATGCCAAGGAGCAGCAGTGGAGCATCAACTGCTTGGAAGCTCGAAAGGTTTGTCTAGCATGCTTATAGTTCGCAAAGTGTCTAGAGGCTTGAGTGGTCCGGATTATTTCAGACAATGCAACGACAGTGACCTGCATCAGTCACAGTAGAACCAAGAGTCAACAGGTGTCCGAGGAGAAAGATGCACTCATGGTGTGGGCAGAGCAATATCTGCTAAGCGTTTCCGCGCCTCACATTGCCAGAAAGGGCAAAGTCAGAGCAGACTTTCTCAGCAGGAGGAACTTGGACTCAGGAGAGTGGGAGCTAGTGGACGAGACTTTTCAGCTCGTGGAGCACTGGGGCTGTCCATACCTAGTCTTGCTGACGACTTCCAACAACACAAAAGTTCAATGATATATCAGTCACAGACAGGACCTAAAAGCACTGGGCATTGATACTCTCGTTCAGGTGTGGCTGAGGGCAGCCTATTGTATGCCTTCCCGCCCTATCCCCTGATAGGCAGGATTGTTCAGGAGATTGCAAGTCAAGCCAACACCATCCTTTTGGTGACTCCAGATTGGCCCCAGAGGCCATGATATGCTGATCTGCAGAGACTGCTGTTGGGCAGTCCCCTCAGGCTACTGCCTCAGATCTATTGTGGCAGGGAACCATTCTACTTGATGATCTGAGTCAATTTTGTCTTGTGGTTTGGCCATTGAGGAAGGCTAGGTTGTTTGAAATGTGGCTTTTCGCCTGCCGTGATTTTCACTTTGCTTCAGGCCAGGAAATTTATCTCTGGCCTATGTTACAGTGTGGAGAGTTTTTGAAGCGTGGTATACTGAGCGAAGTTCAGTCTTTCAAGGTGGATATTCCCTTAATTTTGAAATTCTTACAGGATGGATTGCATAAAATTCTGACCTTAACACCTTGAAGCTTCAAGTAGCAGCTTTCGCTTGTTATAGGGGATGAGTCAGAGGTGGGTCTTTGTCTTCCCATCCCAATGTGTTTCGGTTCTTGAAGGGAATTAAGCATCTTCATCCAGTGCCTCTGCTGGACCTTAATGTAGTCCTGAATTTCTTGGTGAGTCCAACCTTTTGGCTGCTTTGTGGTCTTTCCTTGCGGCTGCTTACCTTAAAGACAGGTTGGTGTTTTTTAATAGTAGCAATCTGTTTAAAATGTCAGGTTTCCGAGCTCCAGGCTCTTTCTTGCCATGGGCCTTTTCTGCATATGACTCCGGGAGTGATACAGCTTCAGACTGTGCCTTCTTTTTTGCCAAAGTGGTTTCGGAATTTCATTTAAATCAGTCCATTTCCCTGCCTGCCTTGCACTGGGACAAAGATGAAAGTGAAAATCGTCTTTTGCGTACCTTGGACGTCAAGTGATATTTGCTGCAGTACTTGGAGGTTACTAAATCTGTCTGGAAGTCTGATCGCCTGTTTGTGCTCCATGGTGGCACCAAACATGGTGCTCCAGTGATGTGGACAACTATAGCCTGTTGGGATAAGGAGGTCATTGTGGCTGCCTATGTGACTGCAGAGATTCCTTTGCTGAAGCAGATTAGACCACATTCCATGAGAGCTCAGGTGGTATCATGGACGGAACTTCGATTATTGTCACCTGTCGAGATTTGCTGAGCAGCATCATGATCATCGTTGCGCACATTTTCCAAGCATTACTGCATGGATGTTCGGGCTTCGGAGGATGCTGTGTGTGCATGGGCAGTGTTGATTGGACCGTGGGCAGCCTCCTACCCTGTTTGCTTTTATATCCCACTGGTGGGGATTGGCCTGCCTGAATCCAGAGGAAGGAGAAATTACTACTTACCTGAAAATTTCCTGTCTTCTAATGAGGGCAGGCCAAATCCATGACCACCCTCGACTGCTGCATTTTTATCTTTGGTTCGCCTTTCAATGCAGACATTGCAGAGTGTTGTTCCTGCTATTCGTTTGAAGAGTGGTAAGTGGCTTAACCAGCCCCTCAGTTTCTTGAATAAGTTAATTATTTTGTCTGAGCTCAGTGTTTCCTATTGATTGGAAGCATGAGTGTTCATTATTAATAATCAGTTTTTAGTTTAATCAGTTTGTCCAGTTTGGCTTTTCCAGAGGATACTGGTGGGCTGATGGGCAGGACTATATATCCGTGACGTCAGCTTCTTAACTCAGTCTCCATCTACTGGCAGAGGTGCTTATCCCACTGGTGGGAATTGGCCTGCCCTCATCAGAGGAAAGGAAAATATCAGGTAAGTAGTAGTTTCTCCATTCCAGTGCTGGTCTGTATTGCGTCTGATGAGGTTATGTTTCTGGTCTATTGGCAGGAAATAACATATTTTGCTGTTTCTCTTACTCTCTATTATACATACAGAAAGAGGGTCTCGCAGTTCATTACTGCACCTAGGCCTGTTTCTGCCTAAAGACAACTTGGTATATGTACATTATTTCAATATTTGGACTATCAGTGTGTTTGTTTTCTACTGTGTGTGGATATTATCTTGTACGGTGCGGAAGAAATTTGGTGACTATTCATAATATATTTGGCCATCTTACAGTCTGTCTTGTGGTCTCAGCTTAATTCATTAACTAATGTAAATTTCTGTTCAAACAAAAATACTCTAAATGTGGAAATCTTAAACATCCCAAAATTTTATAAAATAAATTGAAAATAAAGTCCTAAAATATCAGATAATCATGCTGCCTGCTATATGATCTACAATAATGATATTCCATATTCCCAGAAGTAGCAACACTGCTGTAAGCAAGTTTAGTGGTGCAGGGATCTGTCTGCTACAGGACACTGCCAGCTGCCCTCCCACCTTACTTACGATTGTAAGTCAGGAAAAGGTAACATATTCTCCTCAGAAATAGACTTTTATTTGTCAGATTTGGCAAGATATAGCATTTAGAAAATAATTCCTGCTCAAATATCCTAGCCACTAAGTATTAGTTTTCCCTAAAGAAAGTTCTGTATCATGGGTGGTGACAGACATGTCATAAACCTTAGCCTGCTTAATATGTTAATACTTATGGCTAACCTTACTTACCCTTGATTCCAATTTTTGGCAATACCTCTGTTCACTTCTGAAGCAGGCTCTGGCTGAAGAGCTGGAGAATATGTGCAGGGAAGGACTTGCTTCCTGGGCTTGGTCCTGGCAGAGCGGGCCGGCGGGCTCGGAAGGAGATTTGCTTCTGGCTCTGGCACTGACTAGCTGACTGGGCTTTTTCTTGCCCCTTACCGTCTCAGACTCCATGTCACTCTCCTCTCCTGAGCAGGCACCTCCTCTCTCCCGATCCGGGCCACACCTAGTCTTCTCCCTTCTCATTAGCAGGGAGTGCCAGTCTGTTTCTGGCCCCTCTTTTGCTTGAAGTGATGCTTCAGCACAGCTTCTCGCTTTATCCTTCTCTGGTTTCAGGGTCTGTACTCCTGAATCCAATCTCTGGGTTTTCTCCCAGGGTTTTTCCTTCTTTCTTCCTCTTAGGGCTTGTGCTCTCTTTCTCCCTTCCTTTTTCAGGGGTCCTTTGCTTCAGCCTTTTCCTCCTATTGGTTTCAGTCACTCTCCCTTTTTTCCTTCTATGCCCCCGTCTTATACTTCCCAGATGATGAATATGCATAATCTCATGCATAAACTCATAGTGGGTGGAAAGTCTTTTGCCACATTGTCGGTCTTCTTTCCCCCCTCCCCATTACTTTGCAGGGAGAACTGGCACATCTGTGTGCCAAGCTGTCTGCCAGTGCTAGCATTTTTCTCCGTCTCCAACTGCCCCCCCTCCCCCCTCCCAGGGTGAGAGTCTTTCTGACCTTTGCTTGCCTTGGCTCATCAATGGGTTTGTTTAGGAGCTTAAGTTGCTGTGTCTGTCTGCTTCGCTCCTTTTGACACAGGAACATGCAACCAGGCAGGATCTGATAAGGTATCCTTCAGTGTAACAGGACAAAAGTTCTTCATTTTCCACTGAGATAGTGCAGTTTTAAAATTCACCTAGGTAAAAGTCTTTCTCTTGCTGTGACAGTGTGTGGGACCTGTCCGTTTCTTGGCTATTATGATTCATATTTGATAATTCAGTGATAAACATGAGATATCTCCTTACACTGCTAAATGAAGACCAACTAGAATAGTACAGAACTTTACATCACCAGACCCCTGACATGTCACAGAAGTGCCACATCACCAGGATTATTACATCACCAGGATTATATATTCATCAAGGATGATATCAAGTCAGATACATGTTTTGTAATCCTGTTAACCACAAAACAGATACAGCACAGGCAGCAGCAATACAAACTAGAGACACAGACAAACATGCTTCTCCACAATAGAGCAGATGCAGTTTCCATGTAGGAGTAAATGAGACTGCAGTTTCCAGTGCTGCTCATTTCGTTTCATTGGGAATAACTTCACTGAAAACGCAATTACAGGAAAAAGTGTTGCTTCTTTTTTTTTCTTTCATGAAAACTAGGAAGGAAGAAATGTGCATCTGACAGCAGTAAGAACTCCTCAGCAGACAATTCCCAGATAGAGGAACAGCAGGAGGGGGAGCAGGCTGAAGTCAGCAAGACCCAGGCAGAGAAGGTACTGTTTGCAAGAATCTGAGCTGTTATGTGAAAAGAAATGGTGGTCTTTGTCCAGTTCCAGGGGCCATAGCATTCACACTGTGGCATCTATCAGATTCCTATTAATCTGAATTCTGCTGCACATCTCATCATTGACTTGTGATGCAAACAGGATGAGAGAGAGAGAGCAATGTAACTGGACTTTAAACACATTTCCATCTGGCTTTATAGCTCTTGTAGTTGATTATTAAAGTACCTACATTACTTTAGCCATCAGAGCACAAATATTGCCCCTAACCCCATTGTCAGAGTGACCATTTATTAAAGAAACTCCTTAGTAAAGCTGGATTTATATATTCAGTAATGAAAAACGGAACGTTTATACATTTAGAGCTGGGTATAGGCAACTGTGGTTCTCAAGTGCAGCAAGCTGATCAAGTTTTCAGGATATCGACAATAAAAATATAAAGCACAAATGATGTATAACAAGTGATTATACCACAAAAACATAAAATAAATATATATATATATATATACATATATATCAAATTTTATTATACAAATTTAGAAAAAACTTTTTATAAACACATTTTTTCAAAAAATCTTTCACAAAACATTTATCAATTATATTAGAAATAGCACCATTTTTTATGACCATTTAATGTAAACCAACACACACATTCATCTTAAATGTTTTTAAAATACTACCTGGGGCCCCTTATCACAAAAACCATCACTCAAATACTCACATTAAAAACAGATAACCTTTATCTGCAGCTTCACTATTTTTTGACTACTGATAAGGTAAAAACGGACCTGGTCAAGGGGGAAGTCCCTGTTTGAGGGGTTCTGCGATTCCGCTCCCAGGATTAAAAAGGTTGTCTCTAAACTGTATGCTATGCTAGCAGCGGATAGAGATCTGGAGACTAAATTTATGAAAGCTTGGGAACAAAATTTAGCTATACAGTATACTCCAGCCAAATGGGATGCCTGTTTTCACACTACAGCTCATAGTTCCATCTCGGCCATGGTACAGGAACATAACTATAAGGTACTCTTTAGGTGGTATTTCACTCCTGTCAAAATAAAAAAAATGTTCCCTAACGTCATTGCTCTATGCTGGCGACACTGTGGTCTCAGAGGTGATTATCTTCATATGTGGTGGTCCTGCCCTGCACTACTTCCATTATGGCGATCGGCTGAAGATTGGATTCGTCTAGTATTGGATATACCTCTCACTTTGACACCCAAGATTGGACTTTTGCTTTTTCCGATTGCTGGAATCTCCAACCTTCAGAACTCATTTTTGAAGGCTGCTTTATAACCTGTTCGGGGCGCCATTGCACGGGAATAGAGATCTGCTTCACCTCCATCTTTCAACAGCACTTTACGGAGACTTCATTGTATATACTATACAGCAGCGCTTCTCAACCGGTGTGTCGCGACACACCAGTGTGTTGCCAAGCACCGGCAGGTGTGTCACGTGCTCCCGGTCTCTCTCGCTGCTCTTCCTTCCCTGCTATCCTTCCCGGCTATCAGCATGTTCATGCCCAGTGGGAACGGCAGCGGTGCTAGAAGAAGCTGTGGCACCTGCGGCTGGCCTTTTCTTCTTCCCGTGCTCTCCTGCACCCCCCCCCCCCCCCCCCCCCCCCCCGTGACCCAGAACAGGAAGTGATACACAGAGAGACAGGTTGGTAAGGTGATGGTGTGTGTGAATGTGTGAGAGAGAAAGTGATTATGGGAATGAGAAGCCTGTGCATGTGAAGAGAGTGAGCATGGGAGTGAGAAACCTGGGTGTGTGTGAGACACAGCATGGGAGGGAGAAACCTGTATATCTGAAAGAGAACATGGGAGTGGGAAGCCTGTGTGTGTATGCATGAGAGAGATCAGGTGACTGGTGTGTATTTCTGTGTGTGTATGTGAGAGAAAGAAAGTGATTATGGGAATGAGAAGCTGTGCATTTGAAAAGTGAACATGGGAGTGAGATACCTGGGTGTGTGTGAGACACAGCATGAGAGTGAGAAGCCTGTATATCTGAAAGAGAATATGGGAGTGGGAAGCCTGTGTGTGTGTGTGTGTGAGTGTGTACGCATGAGAGAGATCAGATGGCTGGTGTGTGTTTGTGTGTGTGTGGTGTGAGAGAAAGAAAATGATTATGGGAATGAGAAGCCTGTGCATGTGGAGAGAACAAGCATGGAAGTGAGAGACTGGTGAGTGTGTGTGTGTGTGTGTGAGACAGAGAAAGTGATTATGAGAGTGAGAAGCCCGTATATGTAAGTAGAACACGGGAGTGGGAAGCCTGTGTGTGTGTATAGCATGAGAGAAACAGTTCAGGAAGGTGACTGGTGTGTGTGTGTGTCAAAGACTGGGAGATGATTGGTGTGTGAGAGACAGAAACTGGTCATGGGGGCATGATTGGTATGGTGTGTGTGTGAGAGACATGGGCCCTAAGGAAGAGGACCATGAATATTTTATTTATTTATTTATTTAGAGCTTTTTTATACCGACATTCATGATACAGATCATATCATATCGGATTACAAGGAACAAGGGGGAAATAACGTTAACATAAACAAAGATAGCGAAAAGTTACAATAAAACAGGGGTACTCGAACTGGGAAGAAGAGGAGCCAGTGGCAGAGGTAACTCGGAACTAAACAATATCAAGTCATGTACAGTATCAGAAGTGGAGTGCAGCGACTAGATGGCCTTGAAGTGTTACTGTAGCTGGGGAGGTCCCAGATCAAGGGAAGACTTGTTGAAATAGCCAAGTCTTGAGTTTTTTTCTGAACGTCAGTAGACAGGGTTCTTGTCTAAGGTCGGGGGGATAGCATTCCAGATGGTTGGCATCTCTGTCGAGAAGGCTCGTTCTTTGGTGGATGAGTGGAGTGTGGATTTGGCTGGGAGAGGGTGTAGCGAGCCCTTGTAAGCTTCTCTGATGGGTCTAGAAGAGGTGTGCAGAGTGAGTGGGTAGTGAATATCGATAGGGATCCGGTTGTAAATGGATTTGTGAATGATGGTGAGACACTTGTGTAGGATTCTAAAGCTTACAGGGTGCCAGTGCAGATTTTTTAGGATGGGTGTGATGTGGTCTCTTCTGTTGGAATTTGTTAAGATTCTAGCGGCCGAGTTTTGAAGCATCTGAAGCGGTTTGGTGGAGGAGGCGGAAAGGCCTAGTAGACTGGAATTGCAGTAGTCTAATTTGGAAAATATAATGGCCTGGAGTACAGATCTGAAGTCCTGAAAGTACAGAAGCGGTTTGAGTCTTTTTAGCACCTGAAGTTTGAAGAAGCAGTCTTTGGTTGTGTTGTTGATGAACTTCTTTAGATTTAACTGGTTATCAATTATAACTCCGCGATCTCTTGCTTGCAGGGTGTTGGTGTGGGTCGATTAAAGGTTATCGTTGTGGTTGGGAGATATAAGGAGCATTTCTGTCTTAGACGTGTTCAGAACCAGGTTTAGGTTAGTGAGGAGGTAGTTGATATCTTGGAGACAGTTGTCCCAGAACTTAAGTGATTTTGAGAGGGATTCGGTTATTGAGATCAGGATTTGTACATCGGCGTAGAGATAATGTTTAAGTTTTAGATTCGTAAGCAACTGGCAGAGGGAAAGAAGGTATATGTTGAAGAGTGTGGGGGACAGAGAGGTGCCCTGCGGTACTCCTCTTGAGGAGTTGATGAGTGGAGACTCCTTGTTAATGATTTTTACTTTGTAGCCTCTGTTACTGAGAAAGGAGTCGAACCATTTGAAGGCCGTACCTGTTATCCCGATGTCTGAAAGTCGTTTAAGGAGAATGGAGTGATTCACCGTGTCAAATGCGGCCGAGATGTCAAGAAGTACTAGAAGGAAGGAGTGTCCAGAGTCCAGACCCATGATGAGGTGATCTGTAAGGGAGATGAGGAGGGTTTCTGTGCTTAGTGATTTGCGGAATCCATATTGCGTTGGGTGGAGAATGTTGTGGTCTTCCAGGTAGTCTGATAGTTGGGTATTGACTAGTTTTTCCATAATCTTAGCCACAAAAGGCAGGTTTATTTATTTTATTTATTTATTTATTTAAACAGTTTTATATACCGTTGAATGGACAAATCCGTCTCAACGGTTCACAAAATTAAAAAAACATAATACATCGTAGAAATAATTAGAAAAATGAAAATACATAGTAAAATAATATAAAATATCTAAGAACTGGAAACTAAAAAGTATAAAATTAACCAAAACTATGGATAAAATATTATCATTAAAAGAATAAAAGTTAAAGGAAGAAGTTGTAAGAGCCATTTACATACAGTCATCGCCTTGAGGTTCTTATTTGTAATCTACTCATCTATATACACTTGCCGAAATAGCCAGGTTTTTAAATCCTTCTGAAATTGTTTAATATCCTGTTGTACTCTCAAATCCGGTGGTAATTTGTTCCACAATTTCGGACCCGCAATTGATGGTAATTTGTTCCAGGTTGGAGATGGGGCGAAAGTTGTTGGGTTCCCTAGGGCCAAGGTTTGGTTTCTTGAGAAGGGGTTTGAGAGTGGCGATTTTTAGGATGTCAGGGAAGATTCCTTGAGATAGTGAGCAGTTTATGATATCCACTAGGTATTTGGAAATGGTGTCTGGCACCAATAGGAGTAGTTTATTTGGGATTTGGTCGAGGGGGTGGTATGAGGGTTTCATTTTCTTCATTAAAGATTCTATCTCTAGAGCAGATGTAGGTTCAAATGATTCCAGTAATGTTCCGATGTTTGGGGAGGGAGAGATGGAGATGGGAGTAGAGGTAGAGTTGGGGGGACAGGAGTGTTAATAGGTTAGATGTTTTGCTCTGGAAAAAGATTGCCAGTTCGTTTGCCTTTGATTGTGCCTGATCGTCCAGAATGGACGGGGTGGTGGTTTTTTGTGAGATCCGATACATAGGAGAATAGAGCCTTGGTGTCAAAGACGAGGTCGTGGATTCTGTGAGCGTAGAAATCTTTTTTTGCTCGAAGAGTGGCGTTTCTGTAAAAGTGTAGGGCTGATTTGTAGGCGGCTAGTGTGCTCGGGCATGGGGTCTTATGCCATTTGTTCTCTCTCTGTCTGAGATTTTGTTTGTTTTCTGAGTTTAAGTTTTCTGAGTTCATCGGAGAACCACCTGTCTGACTGATTTTTTTGGCTGCAAGAGGGCATACTTTGTTCGCTATTGATTCTGTGATACTGTGCCATGAGAGGAGAGCCGAGTTGGGGTTTGAGACATCTAGGTTGGGAAGTTCCTTTGTTAGGTGCTCACTGAGGACCTCAGGGGAGCAAGATCTCCTGTAGTGAAATGTAGATTGAGTGGGGTGAGCATTGGGATTTTCCTTTCTCGTGAGGGTGATGGAGATCAATGAATGGTCCGACCAGGGGACTGGTGTGCATTCCGGGGGGGTAGAAGGTGAGAAACTGGAGTTTATGAAGATGAGGTCTAGGGTATGACCTGCTTTATGGGTGGGCTTGTTGATAATTTGTTTGAAGCCCATAGCCTTGAGGGAGGTGAGGAATGCTTCGCAGTTGGTAGAGAGAGGGATTGAATCGACGTGGAGGTTGAAGTCTCCTAAGATCATAGCGGGGGCATCTAGGTTAATATATTTGGCTATGATTTCACTATGGGGGAGGCATCGGTGTCCAGGAGACCAGGCGGGGCATAAATGAGGAAGATTTGAAGCTGGTCAGATTTAAACAGGCCTAATTCTAATTTAGAAGCAGACTTGGCTGGTTGTAAAGTTATCCTAAGTTCTTTTTTGGCCGCTAAGAGCAGGCTGCCGCCTCTTTTTTTTTTTTTTTTTTGTTTGGGAAGAGAGAAAACGTCGTAACGATGTATAGGTAGTTGGTTTATCAAGGCTATGTCTGTCAGTTTAAGCCAGGCTTCCGTTATAGCGCAGATGTCTGGTTTTGAATCTAGGAGATAATCATCTATTTATTTATTTATTTAAGAGTTTTTATATACCGATGCTCATGAAAAATCATATCGCGTCGGTTTACATATAACAGTTGGAAGTACAATAAACAGGGGGACTTTAACCTGGAGAAACAACTCTAGTGAGAGTCACAAATAAGGGTAGAGGTGGAGAAAGAGTAGTAACATTAAGGTAACAACAACAATAACTGTGTTAAATCATGTGGTGAGGTGTAAAGAGTCTTATGGCATGCTTCAGTTCTTCAGGGAAACGCTTCGCTGAAGAGCCAGGTCTTAAGCTTTTTCTTGAATGTCTTTTGGCAAGATTCTTGGCGCAGGTCAGGTGGTAGAGAATTCCATTGTGTGGGCCTTGCTGTGGAGAGGGCGCGTTTCCTGAGTGCGGTCTTGGCGGGGGGAGCATAGAATGCGCCTTTGTATGCTGATCTTATAGGTCTGGCGGACATGTGTAGTCAAAGCAGGAAGATTAAATCCAGTGGGGTTTGCATGTGGATAGACTTGTGGATTAGCATTAGAGCTTTGTGAATGATTCTGAATTTGATGGGGAGCCAGTGTAAGCTTTTTAGAACTGGAGAAATATGTTCATTTCTTTTGGTATTCGTCAGAATCCTTGCGGTAGAGTTCTGTAGCATCTGTAAGGGTTTTGTGGTGGAAGCAGGAAGACCGAGTAGGAGAGAATTGCAGTAGTCTATTTTAGAGAATATGATAGCTTGAAGGACCGAGCGGAACTCATGAGTGTACAGGAGGGGTTTAAGCTTTTTTAGGATTTGCAGTTTGTAGAAACCTTCCTTTGTTGTATTGTTGATAAATGTTTTGAGATTCAGCCTGTTGTCGAGCGTGACTCCGAGGTCCCTCAGATGGGTGATGGAGGTTTAGAATATGTGATTTCTTTGTGAGAGATTGTGCATTGAATAGGGACACTAAGAATAGTGCAAGACCCAGAAGTTGAGTAAAGGGAGAGATCATGATTGGGATGAGAGATCTAGTAGCTCAGGTCCGGAGTTGCGTGAGTGATTTTTCCTTGGTAAGAGCGCTGTGAAGGATAGGGATTGGGTAGCCTTGTGTCATGTTCCTCTTTTGTTCAGGGGCTGGGCGAGCTTTGAGCGAGCGTCCGTCTGTTGGAGGGTGGGGGAGTGGATTGGAGTTCTAGTGAGGGTCCTGGGGACCTGGAAGAGGATGAGAGAAGAGTGGGCATCCGTCTGCTGAGTGAGGAGGATGAGTGTTGAGTGAGGGTCCGTCTGTGGGGGAGTGGATTGGAGTTTGAGTGAGGGTCCTGAAGAGCAGGATGAGTGAAGAGTGAGCGTCAGTCTGTTGGAGAGTTGAGGAGTGGATGGAGTCAGGGAGAGAGTCTGGGTTCTGGAGAGCGGATGCAGATGAGTGAAGAGTGAGCGTCCGTCTTCTGAGTGAGGAAGGGTGAGTGTTGAGTGAGCATCCGTTTGATGGTGAGTTGAGCGTCGGTCTGTTGGTGGGTTGAGGAGTGGCTGGAGTCTGGGAGAGAGTCTGGGTCCTGGAGAGCTGGATGATGATGAGTTAAGAGTGAGCGTCTGTCTGCTGGAGAGTTAGGGAGTGGTTAAGGTATGAGAGAGCTTCCATGTGTTGGAGGGTTGGGAGGATGGGTGCCTTGCTAAGTGTCGTTCCGGTGTGCACGAAGGGGCGCACAAAGGGGCAGGCCCCTTAGGCGCGCGACGCTTAGCGCCGTCGAGTGCCCTTTAAAGGGCTCCGGGGCGCCTGTGTGACGTCGGGCCGAGGTGGGCGGGCTTACCGCTCTCTTTCTTTCTCTCTCTTATCTTCTTCGCCTCGGTCCGGTTCGGGGTGGGCTCCGGTCGCGTTGGGAGCAGGCCGCCTTCGCCTGCCTCAGGTCCACAGTCGAATATAGAGCTTAGCCACTACTGCTGCTTCTGGTGTGTGCTAAGACCTGCATGGAAGAGGACAGGAGTAGGAGAGCTGCTGGAGGGGGTAAGTAAAGGTGGCTTTTAAAGTTTATTTTTCTTGATTGACTGCCATTTTAATTATTTAATATTATGTGATGTCTGCTTTTTTGAAATATTTGATTGGTGTTTGGAGAATTTTTAATATTTCTTATGAGGTTTTTAATTGTTGGATGTTATTCTGTTCATAGCTGTTTTGAAACATTTATTCTGCTTATTAGTATAGTTTTACAATTATTTCTGTGTGGGAATCTGTAGCTGCTTGCTAGTTCTGTTTTCCTAATAAGAGGTGTATTGGTTTTTGAGGCCTGATTTAATATTTGTAGTGTTGCCTTTTCATAGATAGGGTTGCTCCTGTTTGAGTGTATTCCATAATACAAGTGTAACTGTGTGCGGATTAGTTTATGTGCATTACTGCAGATCCTGGGAGTATGTTAGGTCGGTTCTGTGTCTGTTACCGAGATGAGATATTTTACTAGCATGTAAGCATTTGTATCAGTCTTATTTGTTGTGTTTTCTCAAGAGGACATGCATTGGTGGTAAACTGCTGTCTTTTCATAAGTAGGGCTATTGAGCCTGGAAGTAGAAGGTGTTTGAGTTGCTGTTACTGAGATGACACCAGAACCAGAATATCTTTTTTGTAGGGTGAGTTGTATGGGGAATGTCATAATTCTGCTTTACATCCATTATTGTGGGTCAGGGGGGTTCCTGTGGATGCAAACTGTACTTTTACATCTAGCCCCATGACGATCATGGGTTCAGTGTGTCATGCATGTGAGAACCATCTGTCAGGTGTGTCCCAACAGAATAAAGGTTGAGAACCACTGCTATAAGGAACGGTTGACCGCTGTTAAGAAGGATAAATTTGTTCGCTTTGAGGAAACTTGGCGTAATTATTGGCACTGGCGCTCCTTATGGGAGCCTGGATCCCTATGATCACTAAGGATTGATTTTGGCTGGCGTTGAAGCTAATCTGTGACTTTATGTTGGACTCAGACTTTCGATTATGGTGCTTATGGCTGACTTCCTAGGGATCCTCTACTGGGAAATGGTGGAGGGGGGGTTGGGTAAGGGGGGGGGGGAGTTAGGGCTAAAAGGGAAATTGCCTTCATGTGGAGTTGTATAAATCTAGGATTTGCAATTTATGTTTTATATTTTTGGTTTATTGTCAAGCTACCTCAGATATCTTGTATGGTTTACTTTCCTGCACACATGAATAAAAACTATTAACAAAAAAGAAAAAACAAACAAACAGATAACCTTTCACTTCAACAAAATATACAACAACAATAAACTCTTATAATTCAACGGATATTGGTTGTTTTTCCAAAAAAACTTTCAAAAATTGACCTTATATATCAAATGCCTTCATGGAAAAATGTTGTCCTTCATTTAAACTCCAGATATTTCAATGAAGATATTCCTATAAGGAACATCAGAAAATCAGAGAAGATCCTAAATCATCTTACTGAAATAGGATAAGCAGCATCCAATGTCTTATTAAATCCAAAGTAAAACAGTGTTGTAGTTTATGATGGAAAAACTGGAGTAGGGTTATAACAAAATTCAGCTCTTAAGCAATTGCCCAACATGTTTCGCTATTTCAGCTTCTTCAGGGGCATAGTATATCAAGGACCCCTGCAATATTTTGGTAACACAGAGGCACACCAGCCTGGTCTCAACAAGTGTGGTATCAATATCCTGTCCATCTGTCAACTCAGTCTCTAGTTCCTTAACATATCTCTTCAATGCTCATCACTCAGGAAGGTGTCAGACTTTGCTACCCACATCTACCATTGCTGGCCCTCATGGTGTGGATGATGAGCATGCAATAGTGTCCTCTTTAAGCTTTCCGAAGAATGTGAAGGTTGTAATGATTTAGATTAAAAAGCCTTCAACCAGAAGATCCTGTTGTTCTAAGTGGAAGAGGTTCTTGATTTGGTGTGGGGCCAACCACCTGGGTTCCTTCTTGTGGCCCAAGGAACATGCTTCCGTATCTAATCTTCCTCTTGCTCTCAGGCCTTAGCACATCTTCAATCAAAGTTCATCTCAGCACCAATGTGTGGCATATCACCAGCAGATAGGAGTTCCAGTCTTTCTTTTACATTTGGTATGAAAGTTCATGAAAGAACTGTGGCATTCTAGACCTACGGACAGTAAACGTCAATCCTAGCTCAGTTCATGTAACCTACTTTCAAACCTCTTGAGTTGGTGGACTTGAAGTCTGACACTTAGAAAGCATGGTTTCTTGCTGTCATCACTTTGGCATGAAGAGTAATTACAGATTGATTTCATATTCAACATACCTGCAGTTTTTTCACAATAGGGTAGTTCTATGGATCCACCATAAGTTCTTTCCAAAACCATCGAGCACAAAGGACAATGGGCTCTTTACTCCTTGGACTGTAAGAGAACCCTAGTGTTTTATCTAAAGAGGACTTAGTCTCATTGTCAAACTTCTCAACTGTTCATGTTCTTTGATTCCAATAGATTGTGAGGGGTTGTTGCCAAATGAATTCTGTCCAGTCTGCAAACCAGCTAACACACTGTTATGTGCTAGCTGGCTTGTAGTTTACATGCTCTTTCAAGGCTTATCAAATGAGCTATGGCAACTTCAGTGGCTCATCCTCGGGCCAATCCTATGGAAGACAGTGTGTGTGTGCAGATGACCAAGCTGCTACTTGGTCATCTGCACACACTTTCACATCTAACCAGAACATACGTTTTTGCACAGCCTGTTCATCCAGTAGTCCAGGCTCTACCTGGGGAGGCTGGGTTGTTTTTAAGTACGTTTTTCTTCAGTGCAGTCCTCAGCTTGGGACTCCCTACGTATAATGGCTGATTCATGCATGCTTGTCAATGGAAAAAGCAAATTTGCTTACCTGTAAGTAAGGTTCTTCGTCCTTGCCCGCCTACCTGGAGAATTGATAACCTTTCTAAAGCTTAGACTCTGAAAGAGACTGAGGAGCCTATGAGGCAATGTGTGTGTGTGTGCAGAAACTCCCTGCTCATGCTCAGTAAAGTCTTCACTGAGCTCTGAGAACTGGGTCCATGTCTGCACCATCAGATAACGCACCCACATGGTAATGGCTAATTCATCCTGTTGTCTTCTTAGAAGACTGTTTACAGGTAAGCAGATTTGCTTAATTGGAAGACACAACTCTTTACTATTTACTTGATTTTTGGGAGTATAGTTACTTTTGAGTCTTGCAAGTCTCTGAAGCTTTTTACCTGTGTTTTTAGCAGGAGTTTATAAGTTCTGAATGGAATTTTCATTTCAGGGACTTGTCTATACATGTTTTATATACATAGAATCTGTTTTGTTTGGATACAGATGGAATTTGTTGAGTTTAGTTCATTCTTGGATGGCTATGAGACATGTACTTTGGGGTTTTTTTGTTTGTTTTTTTTATAGCAGTTGATGGGTCCAGGTCCATTGAAAGTATTGTGGGTTCTAAGCATAGCTTCTACCGTTTAATGACACATTCTCTCTCCGCGCTGGATAGCGAATGCTACAGAAATGTATTTACTTACATCTTTATACACAACCCGAGTAGTGCAGGGATTTACACAGTACCGTTTCTCAGATAAAAAATTGTATTATAGGGATTTTTAGCTTTATTACCATAACAACTAGGCAATATTAGATAAGGGATTTATTACTAGAAAACATTACAAAAGAATACTCTTGGTGGTTAGCAGACATTAAGATTTATCACGACAATCATATCACCTTAGCTTGGACTTGCATCTGAAAGTTGCTAAAGAGCAAAACTGGCTAACTCACTGATCAGAGCTAGGAGAAAACCCCAAATCTTACCACTGCTGTAGAGTCTCGTAGGTTTCTGGCCTACTCCAGGGAATCTCTACTGCTGGGTTTCATGCTTTGTCATCTCAGCACTCTGCTTGTCTCTCAGTAGTTTGCTTAGCCAGAAGGAGACTTGTTCCCTCCCTTGAGAAGGACAAAGCAAGTTCGGCCCTAGTCTAAGCATATCAGGGAAACGAGACTTCAGTTCTGCTGTGATCTTTAGCACTGCATCAGGTTCAGTCAGCCCTAGTGCAGGGAGGGGCTGCTTGGCTCTCTGATGAGGGTCCTTCTTGATGGCTGCCTACCTCTGATGCTGTTCTCACTGCTGTTTTTAAGGGCTTAGCTATGCATTATTCAGTGAGCTAAGGCATATTAAAGTGAATCCACAATTAGAGGTGTGATTAGTTCTTCTTTCCCACTTCAGATAGTTCCTTTTCCGCTCTCCTTGGTTACCTATAGGCCATGGTAACACTGACCAGGGATCCAAGGCTGGCAACCAGGGGTGGTGTTAGCCCTGGGCACAAGGGGCCCGAGCCCAGTGTCTGACTATCAGTGCCCTGAGTCTGGTGCCATTGCATATTAAAAAAAAAAAAAATTGTCCTCTGGTTCCTTCCTGTCTTGGAGCCTTTCTTTTATCCCCTGCTAACAGGGTAGTTGAAATCTGAGCTGTTTCAACCATGTATCTACGGAGCCCTGCACTGATCAAATATCAGTTATTTTGAACTACTACAAACCTGTGCAGGTCAAACAGCTGATGTTTGAATTGTGCAAGGTTCCATAGATAGGAGAGTCCCTGCTATTCAAACAGTTCAGATTTCAACCACAAGAGCTGCAGGAGGGAAGGGAGAGGATTCAAGGCAGAAGCATGGAGCTGCAACCCCACCATCAGGCTGATGCAATACTGTGCACTGGCTGCAATGCATAGCTCAATGCACAATTGGACATGCATCCATAACCCCCAATGCAAAATGGGTTAGTCCGTCCAAAATGCGGTTCCAATTGCGTATGTAGGTAATAGTGCTCATTACATGTAAATGCATGTTGAGGCTATTATCTATTCCCCCGATGCAAAAAAAAAATGTGCGCTCAACAGGCACATTTTTACTTGCCAAAATTAACGCCTGCCCCAAGAAGATGTTAATTTTGGAGGAGTCCAAAAAGTGTACAGAAAAGCAGAAAATACTGCTTCTCTGTACCTCCTCTGACTTAATAACTTGGAAAGGTTATACAGTGGTTGGAATATAGGGCCCACCAAAATATCCAGCACCAAAAGACTCAACAATGAGACAAGTAACCTCAAGGGAGGCCTAAGATGCTTCAATCCCTTCAAAAAAGAGTCCACATCAGAATGAGACAACAAGGAAACACCATTCACCAGGCCTCTCAAACAAGTAAGAGCTGCAGCTTGCATCTTCAAGAAATTAAGGGCCAGTCCTTTATTCAACCCATCCTACAGAAAATCCAGAATAAAAGGGATCTTACTGAATGAGGAAGAACACCCCACTCCTCATATCAGGCCTCAAAAACTCTTCAGATCTGCATATAAGCCAAGGAAGTGGAGAACTTGCGAGCACAGAGTAAGGTGGCAACCACTGCAGAAGAATAACCATGCTTTTAACAGGCAAGCCCTCTCAAGGGCCAAACCGTAAGACAGAACCTAGTCTATCCTCGTGATGAATCGGTCCCTGCTATAACAGATCCATGTGCGGCATAAGGCGAAGGGGTCCCTCCACCAGGAGTCTTCACAAATCTTCATTCCACGGTAGCCTGGGCCAGTCTGGTGTGACCAGGAATACTAGCTCCCTGTGGCCTTCGATCTTGCGAATTATCCTGCCCAGCAAGGGCCACGGAAGAAAGGCATAAAGCAATCGGTCTTCCGGCCAGACCTGTTCAAAAGCACCTATTCCCAGATACCACTGATCTCTCCTGCGACTGTAGAATCGAGGAGCCTTCGCATTGCGAGATGTCACCAGAAGATCTAGGAACAGAAGGCCCCAGCAATCCACAATCAGCTGAAACACCTCTGCGGACAACACCCACTCTCCTGGGTCCAGGCTCTCCCTGCTGAGAAAGTCCACTCTTATGTTGTCTTTTCCTGCAATGTGAGAGGCCGAGATCATCTGCAGATGACCTTCTGCCCATTTCATAAGCTGGTCTGTTTCCTGCACTCTTGCTAGCTGAACTGCAAGCATGCCAGCCATCCCACCCGGGCTTCCAGGCGATTGATGTGCCAGCGGGACTCATCGGCATTCCAACGTCCTTGTGCCGTTAACTCCATACAGTGAGCCCCTCGACCGTGGAGGCTGATGGCAACATGCATGTCTATAAGGGTGACGTTAGTGAGCTTGTTTATCTCTATCTTCAGCTACTGGTCGAGGTGCATAACCCATTCATCTGGAATGATTCAGCTAGACTCAAGGAAAGGAAATTTTCAGGTAAAACCTAATTTCTCTTTGTTTTAAACTGAATTTTAAATTTTGCACTATGGCCTAACCATATAAAACAAAGAAAAACTGACCACTAATGACCATAAACAAGAGCACATAAGGACCCTCTGGATAGGACCAAAGACTTCCACTGGTCTGATTGGTGGTTCTTCCTGTTTGAAACTGGTAAAAGGATTATCTGCTTTAAACCTGCCATGACAAGATGGATAATGGGATTATTGAGGTACATTCCATTAGAGCAGTGTTCACTTTATTTGCTCAGTAGACTGGAGCTTCTCTCAAATAAATCTGTAGCATGATGACTGAGTTCTCTGTACACATTCTCCAAATATTACAGATTGGATGTCATCTGTTTCCTTCAGAAAGAAAGTGATCCAGGCTGCTTGGTTTCTCATATGATTAAAACATAGCTCAGGTATGTTTCTCTCATCCAAACTGGTGTGATTGAATGGCATAATGAGAGTCTTACTTTACCCAATCTCCTTCCTCAGATTCTGGAAATCTGTCTTTACTGTTCGGATGCTCATCCACTCACTTATCTCCTGCTTAGATTTCTGAACTTGCTTTTTGCTGGCCTCCTATTGCATTATCTTTCTCCCCCTGCAGTCTGTTCAGATTTCAGCTGCATGGTATGTGATCACTGTGATTTGTATACTATGCCCATCTTTTTGTTTGGTCCTTATTTTATAATAGTATTTGTTTTTATTTTAGCTTTTGGAATCTTTGCCGTGGTCTTTCCCGACGCAGCCTTTGAGCGAAACACGGGGTCCGTGTTGGGGGACTATTTTTAAGACTGTGAATTGAGAATGCTCAGACAAGAGGAGAGGAGTTCTATGAATAAAGTGTATATCACTAGACTGCTGTAAGGACCTTTGATTCAGCGCTCTGCTGGCTTTTTGTAGGTTGTATGAGTACCAAGGTGCTTTCTTTCTCCAACAGAAAAAAACTTGCTTTCGTGGGGGAAGGTGTTCAACAGTTGTTTGAACAACATTGTGCCAAGAATGTACCATATTGTCTAAAGAACCATAGGGGAGCTCAGCAAGCAGAAGAATAAGTGTTTCTTTAAATTTGTCTGGGTCTGTATGCTGACATTTAAATCTTGGGAGGGCGTCATATCCAGATTCAGAAGGGGAGGTTTTGTAATACCAATGGTGAAATTGATTTGGTAATGGTCAGACCATGGTACTGGATGTACTTTCAGGTTTCCAGTATTCAGGGAAAAAACAGAAGAGTTAAGGAAAACTAAGTCAAGTATATGTCTGGCTCTGTGGGTGGGGGAGGAGATAAACTGATCCCAGCCACAGGCGGACAGGGTTTCTAAAAAAGTTTCATTAGGTTGAAGTCCCCGAGGATTATGGTCTTAAAAGGGTAAGAGACAACATTGTTAAGGAATTCTACTAAGGGAGAACAGTTATGGGCAAGGAGACGGGGGCAATAAACTAAACTTATATAGCCTCCAAGTTCACCCTCCTTGTTGAATGTAACTTTGCCGCCTCCGTTCATATGTTTATTTCTGTTTCCGTTTTTTACCCTGTTCGATGTAAACCGATCTGAAATGGTCATTACCATGAAGGTCGGTATAGAAAAGTGTTAAATAAATAAATAATATATTAACAAATTTACAAGACAAATAGTACTTCAAAAGGAGAGGGTACATAAGTCGCAAAAGGTTTCAAGTTTAGTAATTTTCTGTAGAAGATGGTTAGGCCATCACCTATCTGGGATGGACATGGCTGACAGAAATACAGATATTCCGGAGGACAGCATTGGCTAAGTAGTGGAGTGTCAACATTTGTAGTCCAGGTTTCATTAAATCACAAGCATTCTGGTTTTTCAGTTGAAAGGAGTTCATAAATAATTACAGCTTTTTTGATAAAGATCTAGCATTGATAAGATAGTGCGGTAGAAGCTGTTAGTAGCTTAAGTGGTGTAAGAAGAACTGAAATCAGTGCTGACCTTGTATTTGGTATACATTTACAACTTCTGGAAGGCAGTGGTCCATGTACCTACAATTAAAGACTCACTTGAGCTAAAAGATTCCAATTTATCCCTTTTAGCTGAAAAGCAGAATGTTTGTATGCTAATGCCAGAAATCTAAGAAGTAAGATGGAGATTTAGAGTATATATCTGTGAATGACACAAACTTAATTGGCATCTCAGAGACATGGTGGAAAGAGGATAATCAATGAGATAATGCTATACCAGGGTACAAATTGTTTTGCAATGATAGAGAGGAGGAACTTGGTCGTGGGGTTGCACTTTATGTCCGGCATGGCATAGAGTTGAACAGGAGACTAAATGCACAACTGAATCTTTATCGATAGAAATCCCTTGTGTGTTTGGGAAGAGTATAGCTTTAGGAGTATACTACCAACCACCTGGCCAAACAGACGGACAGTGAAATGCTAAGAGAAATTAGGGAAGCTAACCAAAATGGTAGTGTAGTAATAATGGGAGAGTTCAATTACCCAATATTGACTGGGTAAGTGTAACATAAGGACATATTAGAGAGAGAAAGTTCCTGGATGCAGTAAATGATGACAGTTTTATGGAGCAATTAGTTCAGAACTAATGAGAGAGGGAGCAACTTTAGATCTAATTCTCAGTGGAGCGCAGGATTTGGTGAGAGAGATAACTGTGGTGAGGCTGCTTGGCAATATGATTATAATATGATCAAATTTGAATTAATGACTGGAAGGAGGGACAGTAAGTAAATCCACAGTTCTAGCACTAAACTTTCAAAAGGGAAACTTTGATAAAATGAGAAAAATAGTTTTAAAAAAAACCCTGAAAGGTGCAGCTACAAAGGTTAAGAGTGTGCAACAGGCATGGACATTGTTTAAAAAACAAAACAAAAAAACCCCCCCATCTTAGAAGCACAGTCCACATGTATTCTATGCATTAAAAAGGTGAAAGGAAGGTCAAATGATTGCCGGCATGGCAATTATTGTTGTTATTTATTTATTTATTTTTGGTTTTTATATACCGGAAGTTCCTGTATACAATACATATCACTCCGGTTCACATTTAACAGAAATAACTATCGCCGGGGAGGCGGTTTACATGGAACATATCGAATATAATGAACGGATAATAATCAAGATAAAATCTATTATGAAACAACTAAGATCAACTTAGAAAACAACTTGAAACATATAACTGACGCAATATAAACATTACAATAATGCTGTAAGACAAGGCTGAAAGTTTGTTCTTCTTGCTTTTAGCTCTCTGGGAAAGCTTGATGGAAAAGCCAAGTCTTGAGTTTCACTTTGAAAGTAGTATGGCACGGTTCAAGGCGGAGGTCCGGTGGTAGTGAGTTCCAGAGAGACGGGCCTGCTGTGGATAGAGCACGTTCCTCAGGGTAGATTTAGCAGGTTGGGTGATCATTCTATTCTGGTATGCCCTTCTGGTTGGTTTGTTAGAAGAGTGTAGTTGAAGCTGGAAAGTTAAGTTGAGTGGGGAGATGTTATGTAATGCCTTGTGAATCATCGTGCAAGTCTTGAACTGAATCCTATATTTGATGGGAAGCCAGTGGAGATGCTGGAGGATTGGGGTGATATGGTCCCTTTTTTTGGCATTGGTAAGGATCCTTGCAGTAGCATTCAGAACCATCTGGAGTGGTTTGGTAGTGTATGCTGGAAGGCCTTGCAGGAGTGAATTACAGTAGTCTAATTTGGTAAGGATGATGGCTTGGAGTACTGTGCGGAAATCCCTGTAGAGTAGAAGGGGCTTTAGTTTCTTTAGCACATGTAATTTAAAGAAGCATTCTTTTGTAGTGTTATTTATGAATTTATTGAGGCTGAGTCTGTTGTCTAGTAGAATTCCCAGATCTCTGACTTGAGGTGCGGTGGAATATCCTGAGGCGTCTGGAGAGTTGCTGGATGTTGGCGGGGTAGAATGCTCCGGTGCTATTATGAGAATTTCCGTTTTTTTGGTGTTTAGCACCAGATTGAGGCTGGTTAGAAGATCGTTGATGGATGATAGGCATTTTTTCCAGTAGGCCATGGTTTTTTGTATGGTCTCCGTGATAGGGATGAGAATTTGAATGTCATCCGCGTATAAGAAATGGGTGAGCTTGAGGTTAGTAAGTAGATGACAGAGTGGTAGAAGGTAAATGTTGAAGAGGGTAGGGGAGAGTGATGATCCTTGTGGTACCCCCATCTTGACTTGGATGGGTGAGATTCCTTGTTGTTTATCTTAACTTTGTATGTTCTGTTCTCTAGGAAGGACTTAAACCAGTTGAGAGCTGCTCCAGTGATGCCGATGTCTGTTAGTCGTTGTAGTAGGCTACGGTGGTTCACGGTGTCGAACGCTGAGGAAAGATCCAGCAGCGCGAGGAGACAAGGATGGCCTTTTTCGAGATTGAAGATAATGGTGTCCGTTAGTGTGGCTAATAAGGATTCGGTGCTCTTTTTCTTTCGGAATCCATATTGGTTATTGGTGAGGATATTGTTGTCTTCGAGGAATTCAGAAAGTTGTCTGTTGACGATTTTTGTTGACTTTGAAGACTGTGTTCCTGGTTCCTATATGTTCAGCACATTGAATTTCTGAGCTGCCTTGTCTTGCCTGGAGCCGTTCCTTCGGGCGACTCCGGGGGCGTTACAACTGCATACTGTTCCATCCTTCTTGCCCAGGGTAGTCTCAGACTTTCATTTGAATCAGTCGATCTCCTTGCTGTTGTCCCTGGATAAGGTCAGGGATGCAGAGGAGTATCGTCTTTTACACTCTTTGGATATCAAGAGTCTTGTGCAGTATCTGGAGTTTTCAGAACCTTTTCAAAAGATGGATTGCCTGTTTGTTCTCCATGGTGGGAGAAAGCAGGGTGTTCCAGCTTCGTAGGCTACCATAACTCACTGGATTAAGGAGGTAGTCACAGCCGCGTATGTGGATCCTGAAAAGCCGTAACCTACTCAGGTTAGGGCTCATTCCACTAGGGCTCGGGCAGTGTACTGGGCGGAGGTTAGTTTGTTGTTTTCTCGTTGATTTTCTGCCAAGCTGTAACGTGGTCCTCCTTATACACTTTTTCCAGGTTTTATCATCTGGATGTGCAGGCCTGGGAGGATGCAGCCTTTGCATGTGCGGTATTGACTGGACCGCGCGCAGCCTCCCACCCTGTGGGGGAGTAGCTTTGTTACATCCCACTGGTCCTGAGTCCATCTGTCTACATGCTAGGAAATGGAGAAATTACTTACCTGATAATTTCATTTTCCTTAGTGTAGACAGATGGACTCAGTTTCCCACCTTCAGCTGCCACATGTGTGTGTCAATAGTCCTCCCGTGGGGCTTATTGTTAAGTATTCATCCAGTCCCTAGCTTGGGATATCTAGAATCTTATGTGAGTTCCGTGTTTCTTGTTGGTTGACTACAGTTATGGTTGCCTATTTTTAATCCTCAAGTTTTTTGCTGATCTGTCCACAGTTGCTTTTGAAGAGAATACTGACAGGCTGGGGTCAATGCAGGACTATATATACTGTGACGTCAGCTTGCTCCGTTTCCATATGCTGGCAGGTGAACATAAACCCACTGGTCCTGAGTCCATCTGTCTACACTAAGGAAAACAAAATTATCAGATAAGTAATATCTCCAATAGCTTCTCAATGCACCTCAATACAGGAGCTCAGCAAACACTCTTTGCAGAATCATGACTCATGTTGGGATTGTCTGTTGCAATGTTAAACCTGAGTAGCTTTGATGAGATGGATACCAATAATGTGGAAACTGTCTGTTAGCCATTTTTGCCCTTCTGGTTGCTTACCGCCCCATGCTATACCCTCTTGCTCTTTATTGTGGGTAGGAAAGCCCCAAGACTGAGGAAAGTGGGAAGTTGACAATCAGCCTACACAATTACCGTGCTCACTTGCGAGAGCTGACACTGGAGGTGTTCACCATCCTGCATTGTGGACTGCTGACCAAGTCTGTCCTGGACACTGAGATGCATACCAAGGTGAGTCTGCTGTGTCTTCCTTCTGCCAGGTCTTAGCTCAAACTACAGGAGGGCACAGTTACTTTAGTACAGTCATCTTGATTTTAAAACAAAGGGCCTTTCTCGCAGCTAATACTATATGGTAGATGAGAGAAAGATGAAAAGTATACATTGCATCTGTAATCAGTTTTATGGCAGAATGAAAACCAAATTGCATCTCAGACCCCCAGAATGGTGACCTGTTCAAATCCCTGGTTAACACTATCATCTTGAATCTACTTCAGTCACTATACACTCCTTTCTCTTTTTCTCTAAAAGCTTGTCCAAATTTTTTTTTTTTTTAAAGTTTTCTTCACGGGCAAGCAGAGGATAATAATCATCCATGGAAATAGGTGACGTCATCTGATGACGCCAAGACTGAGAGAGCCCAAAAAGACCACCTTGGTTGAGCATGTGCAGGGGTTCTTGCCCAGCTGCTGCTGTACAAGTCTCCTCAGTCTTTTTTTATTCCATTCGGACAAAAGGACATGTTTTGCTCTCTCTCTCCAAGCTGCCTGCAGTTTTATATTTTATTTCATTCCCTAGTGTTTTATCGTTTTTCATTTATTATAGTTGTGAGTCTCCTCTTAAAAAATAAATAAATAAAAATAAAGAGAGAAAAGAAATATTTAATTTTATCATCAGTTGTTTGATTTAGCTTCACAGATTTTCACATTGTCAGATACGAAACCTAGCATCAAAAAGAGTCCTTGCTGTGTCTATAAAATAACCTTGTCAAACCATATTGACTGATGTCAAATGTTTAGGTCCTTCCCATGACATGACAAATTGTCCCTTGCACTCAGATGTCTTCAAGGGCCCAATAAATCAAGAAGCTACAACTGAAAGTATTCTTTAGTTCTCCAGAACCCTCTGGTACAATGAAAATGAAGTAGTCTTCAGCTGATGGACCAGTGCCTAAATCAAAGAAGGCAAAGTCCTCTCAAACTGCACGCCATGACTTTGAAAAGTCTTGGCACAGGCACATTCCCTCTCTGCTGAAGAGTAAGAAAACCCATTTTTTGGCACCAGAAATTTTGTCCAAAAGATCATCAGTACCATGGTTCTCCATCATTCTTTAGCTCAGGCTCATAGGCGCCATCAGCAAGGCCCCTGTATCTTTTTCGGCACCAATCAACAAACTAAATTCATTTATACTGAATCCATTTTTACTAAGCAAATAATGCAGATTCTCCTCCTTCACCCAGTGTCACCAATATTGAAATGTTTAGTACCAAAATCTGACACACTGATCTTTATCCCCATATCAATCTAGGCAATAAATTTTGCCAGTAAATTCAAAGTTTAAATCTCAAGCCACCTCTTCTAAGGATAGAATGACCTCAGAGGAACCACCTCTAGTGTTATCTGATTCTGTTGAAACTCAGTCATCAGATAATTTTCTCTCATACAATGAGGAAGAACCGACTTATCTACTTTCAGATCTCTTTACTCAATCTCCCTAATGTACATTGCTGCCAGAGCGCATGATATACCCTGCCTATGTGCAAAAAATAGCAAACATAAAAGTGCCAGGAAGAAATGGAATCAAGGGAAGATATATATGGGGTGTTTACAGTACATTTAAGCCTCAGAGCAGGTAGTAATTGTACTAGTACATAGTTCTTCAAGAGCTACAAACAGAATGTGGTAGACACCCTTATTACACTACCAGTAGCTAGAAAGCTGGACCTTAAATGTAAGATCCAGCCATGTCTGGACATCAAAAAGTTCAAGTCCCTCATAATTTGTAGTTGTAGAATCAGCCTTGAAAAGGGCAAAAAAGTCAAAAACGTATTCTAGCACCTCTCCGTGGAAAGATGCTAAATTATTGGACTCTGTAGGAACAAGGATTTTTCAATCAACTATGTTAACTTCCAAAATAGCTCTACATCAGCTTTATATGATCCAGTACATATATATGGCAGTTAAATGATATGACTCAACTCCCTTTAGATCATTTCACACCTGTGTTACAAGGAGAGGTAGTGGGATTTGAACCTTTGCTTCCCTGGTTCACAGCCTGTTGCTCTAATCATTGGGCTATGCCTCCATTGATTGGACATAATCCTTCAATGAAAGATCAACAGCTAGCTAACTACTCTAAATCTCAAGGATGCCTATATTTGTATCTTTATTCACAAGACTTACAGGAGATTTTTGTTTCATTGTAGCAAACATGTTATCAAGATCTCCCCTTCAGCCCCTCCGCAGCTCCCAAGGTGTTCACAAAATGGCTTGCAGTGATTGCTACTCATCTAAAAAAGACCAGTAACTTTGTCTTTCTATATTTAGATGATTGGCTCAGATCAAGCCATACTCTTTAAAAAGCTTATTCCTTCACATTTTCTGCGATGAGCACCCTGTAAATATTTGGAATAATTCAGTTTCCCAAAATCCAATTTAGAACTGACTCATATAATAGACTTTGAAGGAATCTGCCTCAATACAATGCAGGAGATGTTCCTTCATTAACAGAGGGCAGATAAATTGAATAAGATAATTATAACCCTTTTACAACAAAAACAGGTCATTGCCCATTTTTTCATGAAAATGTTGACACATGGCATTTGTTCATTTCACTGTCAGACAATCACAATAGCACCTGAAAACTCAATGGAATCAATATATATAGCCACTTTCCCACAAGGCAAATATATCCACAATCTGCAGGGAAAATTGTTCTGGAAACTGAGCCAACATGGAAAGAGTCAATAGTGAACCTATTTCTTACCAATGGGGACAGTGTTTCTGATATTGTAATGGACAATCATCTGGGATCCAATGATGACTGGATGGTGTGGTTCAGTATTAAAGTGCAAGAAATGAAAGTTCATTCAAATGAAAGAATCCTAGATTTCAAGAAAACTAACTTTGTTAAAATGGGAGAGTACTTCAAGGAGTCGTTAGCTGGATGGACAAATCTAAGGGAAGTGGAAGAGCAATGGGGAAAACTAAAAGGAGGTAACAGGGCAACCTTTCCTAACCTCTTTTGTTAGGGAAGTAAATAAAGAAAAGAGAAAAAGAGGCTGCTATGGTTTTCTAAAGAAGTGGCTGAAAATGTAAGGAAAAGTAAGATTAGCATTCATAAACTACAGGAGATTGCAGAAAGAGGAAGACATGACAAGGTCTGGAAAAGCTGAGAGAAGCTGGGAAAGTAGTTAGGAATACAAAGATCAAATAGAAAAATATAGCAAATATGGTAAAGGTTGGGATGACAATCTTAGTGATAGGAGGAAGTGCAGAAGTGACAAAGTAAGACTCAGAGGTAAAGACTATAATTTTGACAGCCATTTTTTGACGGTCCTAGTTCTAGCTATTTTAGATCCAGAAGGTTTTAAGGCTTAAAGGTTGATGGCAACTTGTGCTGTTTGTCTATTTTGTTTTTAGAATTTTAGTCTGTGTATGTGTTGTTTTAATAGTTATTTTGGTATTTATTGTATTTTTGTTGTATGCTGATTTTGTTATTTTATGAATGTTTTAACTGTGAGCTGCCTAGAGGTGTCTAAAGATGGCATATAAATATGCAGAAATAAATAAATGAAGGAAAGGAATATGTACAGGCTGACAAGGAAACAGTGGACTTGCTTAACAAATATTTTCTTTCAGTGTTAAATGTGGAAGGTCCAAGAACAGGACCACATAAAATGAACACAAATAGGAGTGGAAGTGAAGTAAACGTCAATAGATTTTCAGGAAAGTGTATTCATGAAGGACTAATTAAGCTTAAGGAAGATAAAGTGATGGGGCCAGATGAGATTCATCTGAGAATATTAAGGAAACTTAGAGAAGTTCTGGTAGTTCTGCTGGCTAACCTTTTCAATGCTTCTTTTGAGGAAGGAGTAGTTCCGGAGGACTGGAGACAGGTGGATATGGTTCCTATTCATAAAAGTGGAAGTGAAGAAGACAGGAACTACATGTAGGCAGTTAGTCTGACCTCTTTGGTGAGCAAAGTATGCAATCACTGTTAAAAGAGAGGATAGTGCAGTTTCTAGAATCCAATGGATTATACTGTCCAAGAGAGCATGGTTTTACCAGAGAGAGGACTTGTCAGAAGAATCTGATAAATTTCTTTGATTGGGTAACCAGAAAGTTGGATCGGAAGAGATCACTAGATGTATTTGATTTTCAGTAAGGCTTTGACATAGCTTCAGATAGGCGACATAAATAAACTGAGCCTCTTGGTATGCACCTTAAAGTGACTGACTGGCTTAGAAAACTGTTCGAAAGGGTAGTGGTAAATGGAGTTAACTCTGAGGAGAGGGGCATTACTAGCAGTGTGCCAGAGGGATTGCTCTTGGACCAGTTCTTTTCAACATTTCTGTGAGCAACATTGTGGAAAGATTATCGGGAAAGGCTTGTCTTTTTGCCAAAGATACCAAAATCTGCATGAGGATAGACAGCCAGGAATGTGTGAAAAACATGTCAGGATCCAGCAAAGCTGGATAGGTCTATGGAAAAATTGCACAATGAATATTGTGTACAGTTCTGGTCACCCTATCTGAAAAAAGATCTACTGGAACTAGAAAAGGTACCAAGAAGGGCAACAAACATGATAAAGGGGTTGGAGCAGCTCCCTTTTGAAGAAAGGCTAAACAGGTTAGGGCTCTTCAACTTGGAGAAGAAATAATTGAGAAGGGGATATGATAGAGGTTTATGAAATCATGAGTGGGGTGGAACAGAGAAATAGGAACCATTTATTTTTTCAAATAATACTATAACCAAGGAATACTTCTTGAAGCTATCAGGTAGCATATTTAAAATCAATTGGAGAAACACATTTTTTCACTTTAATACACATTAAAGCGTAGAATCTTTTGCCAGAGGATGTGGTTATGTCAGTTAGTATAGCTGGGTTTTAAAAGGGTTTAAAATTTGGTAAAGCTGTATTACTTTAACTGGCTTTTGCAGAAAATGTATTCTGTTAGCACTATTATCAAATTCTGAATGTATATACTGCCTGCTCTTCCTGGAGGTTGCTCTCAACACCTTCAATATCACCTGTCTCCCCCATCACCACACTGAGGCTGATGCAGCTGACTAAATTCCCATATTTTCTGCAGCTATTAGCTAATTTCTAATTCAGGCAATCCCAATCAAGATTCTTCCTCAGAATCAGTTGTTGAAAATACTGCGTCCATTGCCTCAGAAGCAGTAACCAATGTAAAGGAGCATGCTTAAACTTGATTTGTTTTGATTTTGTTGTTCTGTTTGTCATGTTTATATGTTAGTATAGCCTTGCTTCTGCTGTTTTAATAATTATGTATGTTGGTTGTGATCCGCTGAGATTTGTAGATCAGCGGGTTATAAATTTGTTTAAATAAAATACCACTGTTACAACCAGCCTTGATAGCTCACCTGCCTTTTCCCTTTGGTCCAAAACAAGAGGGAGAACTGTGCTCTCCAAATTTCAGTTGCTTCTGATCTGAGCTGTCTTCCATTCCTGCCATTCTTCAGCTAAAAAGGTATCTTCAGTTTTGGGGCAGGACTGCCTTTTTCTCACTACTGCTAGTACTAGGCTGGGCTGGCTGTGCAGAAAATCCTCTCCCTCTGCTGTTTCTTTCTCTGCCCTTTCCTCTCAGTGAAATGATGGAATTGGAAGTGCCTACTGGATGTTTGGATATCACAAAGGAATTTTATTAATACTGTATCATCACTCATAGTACCACTCTACTGTGTCTCTCACACGTGTACACACACACATACAATGTATGTGTGTGCTATATACTGATGACTGACTCCTTTTCCACACACAAAAAAATATTAAAAAGTTAAACAGAATCAACTAGGCTAGCAAACTGCCAATATTCTTCACTTGTTAGTGTGCTAACCTCACTAGATACTCATACTGAAAGAAAAGCACTGCTTCAATCTCCACGCTTCTGCCCTCCCCCAGTGAATAGAGAAAGTGCAGTGCCATTTCCTCTGTCGTTCTATCACAGTGAGTGAGATCATTACAGCAGAGAAGATAAGAGACTGTTCTTTACCAGTGCCAAATCCAACTTTTTTAAACCTTTGTTTCAAATTCTGACCGCTTTTCAAGTGGATCCTTCTCTACCAACTATTAAAGAGGAAATAGAAAGTTTTTTGCACATGATCAGACCATCAATGTTACTTGATCCAAATGTAAGGTATAGACTAGTTAACAAAATGCTTCACTGTGATTTGTCCTCTGTCTGGTCTTCTTACAAATTTGTCCCTCCTTGGATCCCAGGAAATTGTGATGTCACACAGGTTACAATTGGTTGCTCTAGTTACCAGTTAGACCTTAAACCTGTTTTGTTTGCTTAGCACAGCCATAGCCTTGAATGGGAAATGCAAACAAATGAGAGAGTTTTCTTCTTACCTTTCCCATCTTCTTTCCCCTTCCCTCTGTTCTTTCCATCCATGTCTCATCTCTCTGCTTTTCCTTCCTCAGCCTCTTCTCTTTCATTTCTCCTCTCTTTGCCTTCTTTCCTTCTCTTGCCCTTCCCTCCCAGCTGTTACAGCAGTGGCAGAGGTAATAGGGCTGTTGGAGAGAACAGTAGTGACCAAGGGGGAAGTGATAGAGGAGAAAGGCTGGTGTTTTCTAAAATTCTTTGGCAAAGGCCCAATTCTGTATCAGTTACTGCAGCTGTAGAGTCATGGAAAACCAGGAGCCCTGAATATACATTATATATACAACAGTGCCATCCATATGAATCAATTCCTTTTTTAGGCCAAGCATTCTCAAGAGGTACTCTGAAATGAAGAGAAACCCTTTGAATGCAGAACCCCTGTTTTAAAATCAAATGTTTGTATTTTCTACCCTACACAGCCTCTAGTTTACTTATTCTCAAATTTCACCAAAACATCATCTTGCATAGCCTACTACATCACTCATTTCTTTCTGGCTCTCATTAGGGAGTTGTCGTGGTAGGATCCAGTATTTTCATTTTCATATGTATGGAACCTTTGGTTTCCTTAACAAAAGGAATACACTGTCTACCTAGAGAGGTTCAGAGAGATTTAGAGAAGAGGTTTAGATTTTTGACTATACCCAAGTAGGAGTTGCAGATGGTGTACACTAGCAGTATATACCATATTTTTCGCTCCATAAGACGCACCTAGGATTCAGAGCGGGAAAATTAAAAAAAAGAAAAAGATGTGCTAAACCGGCTCTGTTCCTGGGCGTCTGTGCGTCTTATGGAGCAAATTAGGGGTAGGGCATAAAATGTTTTTTTTGTCCCCATTCCCCATCCCAACCCTTTAAATTTAATTAACTACACCCCCCCAAAGACTTGCCAAAAGTCCCTGGTGGTCCAGCGGGGGTCCGGAGCGATCTCCTGCACTCAGGCCGTCAGCTGCCAGTATTCAAAATGGCGCCGATAGCCTTTGCCCTTACTATGTCACAGGGGCTACTGGTAGGAACACAAGATGGCACCGGCCGTCCATTGCTCCAACCAGTACTGGACCAGGGCTGAAAATAGTGAGCCAAGAACCAAGGCCTGCGCATGGTATCAGACTTGTTCCTTGCCTGACCACACCTACCACTGTTCAGTATATTATCATGCAGGTAAAAAATCGTAATATTTCACTACTTTGATTGATGATATTGCTGTAACCTGAGATTTGGATTTGTGAAAGATTTATTATTGTATGTTGGCACTCACAGTTGATGCATTGCATTCTGTCTTTGACATGTACCAGAGACTTGTTGATCGTTCTGAGTGTTTTTTCTTTCCCTGTGCCATGCAGGCTATGGAAGTTGTACAGTTGGGGCCACTGGAGCTTGTATTTCTTCTTGAAGACCTGTTCCAGAAACTGGAGCATATACTGGTATCTGCAGCAAAGAGAGTCACTTTCCTGAAGGTATCTAGAATAGGTACTTGTATAAATACAGAGATTAGTGAAAAACAAACGTAGCAAAACTAAGAATAAATCCTGCCTTTAACTATTCCATAAGGAGATCCCAGGGACGAGCTGAGTAGGAGTAATTCAAGCCACAGGTGGACAATGTGATTTCTGTGCTTTCAGCAATTAAGGAAGCTGCAGTGGGTGCTACAGTGTTGTGGTTCTATCTTTGATGAAGCTGCAGTTACCGAATCTTCATTATTGCTCTGCACAAATCAGTTAGATTAATGGTGATCACACAGGTTTGTCAATAATATCTAGCAATTGCATAGACAGAGTTTAATCTTTATTTCTTAGTTTCAGCTTTCTCATCACAATAATTCATTGCATGTTTATTGTATGAGGAAGTAAATAAACCTAGGGAATTCTAAGAACAATATGAGTCAGTGTCTCAGATGTTATGGCCAAAGCATGGATCTTAGGTTAGTACCCATGCTCTGTAACAATGCATGGATATTAATACTTCTGTAGCAGCAAGGCAGTGTTTCTTCCACAGAGTTTCTGCAATATAGAAATGCTTCTTGGTGTCTGCCAGGCTTCACTACTGTACTGAGGTAAACAATGGTATGCCCAAGAAATTGCTGAAAAAAACTACAACTGATCCAAAGTACAACAGCAAGGATTGTTCCCTGTACGTACCCGGATCAGTCCAGACTGCTGGGTTTTGCCCCCCCTCTAGCACAGCGCTTCTCAACCGGTGTGTCACGACATACCAGTGTGTTGCCAAGCACCTGTAGATGTGTCGCGTGCTCCTGGTCTCCCGCTGCTCTTCCTTCCCTGCTGCCGTTGCCACCGGGCTATCAGTATGTTCAAGACCAGTGGGAATGGCAGCAGTGGTAGAAGAATCAGTGGCACCTGCTGCTGGCCTTTTCTTCTTCCCGTGCCCCCCCCCCCCGTGACCCGGAACAGGAAGTGATACGCGGTGCGTGGGAAGGAGAAAGAGCCATGCCACGTGGAAAAATAGTGGCGGCAGCAGCATCGGCCTCCGAGCAATCAAAGCAGCCGGTAATTGGGAAAGGAGACAGCAGCGTGAGCCTCCCGCAGCTGATGGGATTCTTCTTTCTTGGCCTGCGGGGGCTGGAGGAAGAGGCTGCTGCAGCTACCATTTGTGCTCGGGGGGGGGGGGGGAGAGGAAGTGAGTGAGAAAAAGAGAGAGAAGCAGCCAGCCTGTGTGTGATTGAGAGCATGTATGTGATTGAGAGAAACTGGTCAGAGAGCTGATGTGTGTGTATATGTGAGAGACAATGAAAGTGACTGCTCAGGGAGATGACTGTGTATGTGAGAGTGAGATATTAGTCAGGAAGGTGACTGATGTGTGTGCGTGAGAGAGAGAAAAAGCATGGAAGTGAGAAATCTGGGTATGTGAAAAAGCATGGGCATAAGAAGCCTGGTGTTGTGTGTGTTTGTGGGGGGGGGGGTGGGTGGGTGTGAAAGAGAGCATGGGAGTGAGAAGCCTGATTATGTGAGAGAGAGCATGGGAGTGGGAAGCCTGTGTGTGTGTGTGCATGCATGAGAGAGACTGGTTAGTAAGATGATGGTGTGTGTGAGAGAAAGAGGCTGGTGTGTGTGAATGTGAGAGAAGAATGTGATTCAGGGAATGAGAAGCCTATGCATGTGGAGAGCGAGCATGGAAATGAGAGAGAGACTGGTGCGTGTGTATCAGAGAGAAAGTGTTTATGGGAATGAGAAGTCTGTGCATGTGAAGAGAATGAGCATGGGAGTGAGAAACCTGGGTGTGTGTGAGACACAGCATGGGAGTGAGAAACCTGGGTGTGTGTGACACACAGCATGGGAGGGAGAAACCCTTTATATCTGAAACATAAAATGGGAGTGGGAAGCCTGTGTGTATGCATGAGAGAGATCAGGTGACTGGTGCGTGTTTGTGTGTGTGTGAGAGAGAGAGAGAGAAAGAAAGTGATTATGAGAATGAGAAGCCTGTGCATGTGAAGAGTGAGCATGGGAGTGAGAAACCTGGGTGTGTGTGAGACAGGATGGGAATGAGAAGCCTGTATATCTGAAAGAGAATATGGGAGTGGGAAGCCTGTGTGTGTGTATGCATGAGAGAGGTCAGGTGACTTGTGTGTGTGTGTGAGAGAGAGAGAAAGAAAATGATTATGGGAATGAGAAGCCTGTGCATGTGGAGAGAACAAGCATGGGAGTGGGAGACTGGTAAGAGTGTGTGTGTGAGACAGAAAGTGATTATGAGAGTGAGAAGCCCATATATGTAAGTAGAACATGGGAATGGGAAGCCTGTATGTGTGTGTATGCATGAGAGAGGTCAGGTGACTGGTGTGTGTTTGTGTGTGTGAGAGAGAAAGAAAGTGATTATGGAAATGAGAAGCCTGTGCATGTGGAGAGAACAAGCATGGGAGTGAGAGACTGGGGTGTGTGTGTGTGTGTGAGACAGAGAAAGTGATTATGAGAGTGAGAAGCCCATATATGTAAGTAGAACACGGGAGTGGGAAGCCTGTGGGTGTGTATGGCATGAGAGAAACTGTTCAGGAAGGTGACTTGTGTGTGTGTGTCAAAGACTGTTTGGGAGAAGATTGGTGTGTGAGAGACAGAAACTGGTCATGGGGGCACGACTGGTATGGTGTGTGTGTGAGAGAGAATGGGCACTAAGGAAGAGGACCATGAGTATAGAGCTCAGCTTCTACTGCTGCTTCTGGTGTGTGCCACGGTCTGCATGGAAGGGGAGTAGGAGAGCTGCTGGAGGGGGTAAGTAAAGGTGGCTTTTTAAGTTTATTTTTCTTGATTGACTGCCATTTTAATTATTTAATATTATGTGATGTCTGTTTTTTTGAAATATTTTATTGGTGTTTGGAGAATGTTTAATAGTTTTATGAGTTTTTAATTGTTGGATGTTATTCTGTTCATAGCTGTTTTGAAGCATTTATTCTGCTTATTAGTATAGTTTTACAATTATTTCTGTGTGGGGATCTATAGCTGCTTGCTAGTTCTGTTTTCCTAATAAGAGGTGTATTGGTTTTTAGGACCTGATTTAATATTTTTAGTGTTGCCTTTTCATAGATAGGGTTGCTCCTGTTTGAGTGTATTCCATAATACAGGTGTAACTGTGTGCGGATTAGTTTATGTGCATTACTACAGATCCTGGGAGTATGTTAGGTCGGTTCTGTGTCTGTTACCGAGATGAGATATTTTACTAGCATGTAAGCATTTGTATCAGTCTTATTTGTTGTGTTTTCTCAAGAGGACATACATTGGTGGTAAACTGCTGTCTTTTCATAAGTAGGGCTATTGAGCCTGGAAGTAGAAGGTGTTTGAGTTGCTGTTACTGAGATGACACCAGAACCAGAATATCTTTTTTGTAGGGTGAGTTGTATGGGGGAATGTCATAATTCTGCTTTACATCCATTATTGTGGGTATGGGGGGTTCCTGTGGATGCAAACTGTACTTTCCTGTACGTACCCAGATCAGTCCAGACAGTGGGTTGAGCCTCCTTTCCAGCAGGTGGAGACAGACTAAAACTTGAAGGATGCCCTATATCAGGACAGAGCCTATCCTCTAACCCTTCAGTATTCGTCTGTCTCCAGCAGGTGTAGCATCTCCCCTTCGGTTCTCTGCTGTAGGCTAGTCAGCCTTTTCTTCTGTCTTTTTGTAGGCTCTAGCAAGTATTTCTTTTGGTTCTCGTTTGTTTTAAAAAAAAAAGGGAAAGTTTGCTTTTTTTTTTAGTGATTTTTCCTTTTTCTGTGTGGGAGATGGCCCCATCTCCCAGCTCTTGCCCGGCTCAGGGGGGGCTTTGCCTCTTTTGCATCGCATAGCCTGAGTCCATGGACACTTTCAGGTGTGGGGACCGAGTCTCTCTGGGTCTCGTTCCCCCCCCCCCCCCCCCAATCTGGCTGCCGAGAGAGTTTTTTGAACCCGCTGCTCCGCTCAGTAAAAAAAAAAAAAAAAAAAAAAGTTTTAAACTTTCAATAAGTTGCAGGTACTCACCTACCTCTAACTTATTTGCAGCAGTTGACCAGCATTTTTTCATTTTTCTGGTCAGAGCAGGCCTTGAACCGGCAGCCAGACAAGCAGGAGGCAGCAGGTTTCCCTCCTGCTGTGCAGGCTGTCACTCAAAGCTTTTTTTCTGCTTTTTTTTCTTCAGCCGCGGCTCGGCTATGTCCCGGCAGGCAGCCTGCCTCTCTTGTGGGCTGCCCTCCTCGCGTTTTTCGCGGCAGGGTTTCTGCACTGCTTGCCTGCCGGGTGGGGAAGGTCCCTCCTCGGCAGGACAAGCAAATTTAGCCCGGAGCTCCATTTCTCCCGGCATGGCCAGGCCTTTCCCGGGTCAGCAAAGCCCAGGAACGGCGGTCATGTTGGATTTTTCATCGGGGCTGATTTCAGAGCTCCCTGGGGCTGGGGGGCCATATTTTTTTGATTTGGTCCCCGATTTGGCCCCCGCGGGTCCCCAGGAGGGGGATCTTGACCCCTCCTCGCTCCCCCCCCCGGGCAAATCCAGGGTCCCTTTTTCGGCGGATTTCGTCCTTCTCATGCATAAATCTTATTTAGCTAGCTTGCATGAGCAGGACGAAAGCCCCCCCCCCTTGCCCCCCCTGCCAAAAATCCCTCGTTCAGCGCCGTTGACCGCTGGACCGGCTGTGGAGCCCCAGGGGCCAGTGCGGGTGGTCCCGGGGGTTCCCCCCCCCCCCCCCGGTGTCTCCCGGGCCCTCGGACCCCACCGCTTCTCCGGATGCCCCCCCCCCTTAGAGGGGAATGACCCCAGAGCCCTCCATTTATTTTGTAAGGAGGAATTGGAGCCCCTCCTTCCCTTTGTACTGCAGGAGCTGGGTCTGGAAAATTCTTCCGTGGATAATCTCATGGCCTCGCTGCCCAAGGACATGAATCCGGTCCTGGGGGGCTCCGGCCTCCGGCCTCGGCCTTTCCCTTCCACCCCATGCTCAAGCTCTAAATCCTACGGAAATGGGAGACCCCTGAGGGTGAGCTCCAGGTGGGGCGTGCGATGGATAAGCTCTATCACCTCCCGGAGGAAGGTTTGGAGCTGCTGCGATATCCCTCTGTGGATTCTTATGTCTCTGCAGTGGCCAAACACACCACGATTCCAGTGGAAGGTTCCATGGCTCTGAAGTATCCACAGGATCGTAAGTTAGAGGCTCACTTGAAGCACATCTTCGACGTTTTGGTCCTCGGGGTCCGGGCGTCTTGCTGTAGCAGCCTCATGATGCAGGCAGGCCTTCAGTGGGTCCAACAGTTACTCTGTGCCCGGGATCTTCCGCCAGCAGAGGCAGAGCAAGCCGAACGTCTGGAGGCCGTAACCGCCTATGTATCAGATGCCCTCTATGATCTGGTCCGTGTGCAAGCGAAGGCGATGGTTTCGGCAGTGGCTGCCCGGAGGCTCCTTTGGCCACGCCATTGGTCGGCTGATCAGTCGTCAAAGACTCAGCTGAGCACACTGCCCTTCAAAGGTAAGATGCTCTTTGGAGAGGATCTCGAGAAGCTTATGGATTCCTTGGCTGATAACAAGGTCCATAAGCTTCCAGAGGACCGTCCTAAGTCTTCCCGGTCCTTCGCACCCTCCCGGTCTCGTTTCAGGGGCCAGAGTTGCTTTGCTCCTAGGGGGTGGAGCGGTTCCGCGAGTGGTTCTTCTCGTGCCCAGTCCTGGTCGCAGTCCTTTCGTGGCAGGTGGCCGTTTCGTGAGGGCCAGCCCGCGCGTGCCACCTCTAAACCTGCCACGCAATGAAGTTCAGCTGACTCATGCCTCAGTTCCTTACCTCGGCGGACGCCTCTCCCTGTTTTTCGAGGAATGGGTCAAAATCACATCGGATCAGTGGGTCCTCGACATTATCAAAGACGGGTACGCTTTCAAGATGGTCAGGGAACTGCCGGATCTCTTTCTTTCCTCGCCTTGCGGACGGGCCAAGAGGGACGCGGTGGTGCGGACTCTCTCCAAACTTCTGGATCTGGGGGCGGTGGTCCCAGTTCCGGAAAGGGAGATTAGCGCCGGCCAGTATTCTATTTACTTCACCGTGCCCAAAAAGGACGGGTCCTTCCACCCAATCCTGGACCTCAAGAGGGTTAATCGGGCCCTCAAGATCCCTCACTTCCGCATGGAAACCCTGTGTGCAGTCATTGCGGCGGTCCGTCCCAGAGAGTTCCTTGCTTCCCTCAATCTCGCAGAAGCGTACTTCCATATTCCCATCCACCGCGACTACCAGAAATATCTCCGATTCCACATTCTCAATCAGGACTTCCAGTTTCGAGCTCTCCCCTTCGGCCTTGCGACCGCTCCCCGCACTTTCACGAAAGTCATGGTAGTGGTAGCGGCGGCTCTGCGCCGGGAGGGGATTCTCGTCCACCCCTATCTGGACGATTGGCTCATAAGGGCCAAGTCAGTGACTTCCTGCCAACGGGCGGTGGATCGCGTTCTGGAGCTCCTTGCCTCCCTCGGGTGGATAGTGAACTTTTCCAAGAGCAAGCTTCAGCCCTCTCAGGAGTTGGAATTCCTGGGAGCCCACTTCGACACCTGAGTAGGCAAGGCTTTCTTACCACGGGCGCGCGCCCTCAAGCTGATCGATCAGGTCCAGAATCTGATTGCGCTACCTTCCCCGACAGCCTGGGATTATCTACAGGTCTTGGGATCCATGGCTTCCACCATCGACCTCGTCCCCTGGGCTTTTGCTCATATGCGTCTGTTGCAGAAAGCTTTGCTATCCCGTTGGCAGCCAGTGTCGGAGCAGTTTCACATAGTCCTTCCGTTCTTGGACTCTACTGTCGACGAATTACAGTGGTGGCTGTCTCTTCCTCATCTTCTGCAAGGGATGCCTCTTCAAGCTCCACAGTGGACGATAGTGATCACGGACGCCAGCCTGTTGGGCTGGGGTGCGGTCTGCCTTTCTCAATCCACCCAGGGAACCTGGTCGCAGACTCAGTCTTGTTGGCATATCAATCGACTGGAAACTTTGGCGGTCCGCCTGGCTCTTCAGGAGTTCCTTCCTCTGATCCGCAGCAAGGTGGTAAGAGTCCTGTCCGACAACTCCACCACAGTGGCCTACATCAATTGCCAAGGGGGCACTGGCAGTCCCATGGTAGCCTTAGAAGCCAGCCGTCTCCTCTCTTGGGTGGAGCGACACCTACAGTGCCTTGCGGCCTCTCACATCGCGGGCAAGGAAAATGTTCAAGCCGACTTCCTCAGCCGTCAGTCGCTCGATCCGGGAGAGTGGGAGCTCTCGGACGCGGCCATGGCACTGATAGTGGACAGGTGGGGTCCACCTCACCTCGACCTCATGGCGACTCTGTGCAATGCCAAGGCCAATCGGTTCTTCAGCCGCTGGAGGGAGCACGGCGCAGAGGGCGTGGATGCTCTGGCTCTACCTTGACCGGCGGATGTCCTTCTGTAGGTGTTTCCCCCATGGCCACTGGTGGGGAAAGTTCTCAGGAGAATCGAACTCCACCGGGGACCGGTGATTCTCGTCGATCCCGAGTGGCCGCGAAGACCGTGGTTCGCGGATCTCATCAATCTAGCGGTGGACGGGCCCCTGCGCCTCGGTCATTTTCCTAGTCTCCTCCGGCAGGGGCCTGTATTTTTCAACCAGGCCGATCGCTTCTGTCTAGCGGCCTGGCTTTTGAACAGCGTCGTCTGAGGCGTAAGGGTTATAAGGAGGAGGTCATCTCCACCCTGCTGCGAGCCCGAAAGCAGTCGACTTCTCTGGCCTATGTGTGCATCTGGAAAGTTTTTGAGTCCGTGTGTGCAGAGTCGGGTGTTCCGGCACACTCCGCCTCGATTCCTCTGGTTCTTTCTTTTCTTCAGAAGGGTCTTTCTAAGGGCCTCTCCTTCAGTTCTGTACGCGTTCAAGTGTCTGTGCTCGTCTCTCTCCTGGGGCGGGTGGACGGTCATTCCTTAGCTGCTCACCCAGACGTGATTCGTTTCCTGAGGGGTGTTAGGCACCTTCACCCTCCCTCTCGTGCCACATGTCTGTCATGGAGTCTCAACCTAGTCCTTCGTGCTCTCTGTGCTGCTCCCTTTGAGCCTCTTCGCCACGCTACGCTCAAGGATTTGACACTCAAAACTGTCTTTCTGGTCTCTATCTCCTCCGCTCGCCCGGATCTCTGAGCTCCAGGCGCTGTCCTGTCAGGAGCCCTTCTTGCGTTTTTCTGATTCCGGGGTCTCCCTCAGGACGGTTCCTTCCTTCTTGCCTAAGGTTGTCTCCGCCTTCCATGTCAACCAGTCGGTAGAACTACCCGCGTTCTCTCCGGAGGAGATTGCGGGTACGGCTGGTGGCGACCTTCGTCGGCTAGATGTCAAACGAGTCTTGCTTCACTATCTCCAGGTCACCAATGACTTCCACGTATCGGTCCATCTCTTCGTCCTTTGAAGTGGTCCCAACTGGGGTAAACAGGCTTCTAAGACCACGATTGCGCGGTGGTTGAAGGAAGCCATTTCCTCGGCATATTTTGTCAAGTTCGTCCGCTTCCTGAGGATCTGAAGGCCCATTCTCTACGTTCTCAGGCTACTTTGTGGGCGGAGAGTCAATCTGTCTCCCCGCATGAGATTTGCAGGGCCGCCACTTGGACGTCTCTGCACACTTTTGCTCGGCACTACCGTCTGGATGTGCATGCTCCGGTTTTCGGTTCTTTTGGGCGGCAAGTGCTTCGAGCGGGACTATCTCGGTCCCACCCAGTTTAGGGAAGCTTTGATACATCCCACTGTCTGGACTGATCCGAGTACGTACAGGAAAGGGAAATTAGTTCTTACCTGTTAATTTTCGTTCCTGTAGTACCACGGATCAGTCCAGACGCCCTTCCCTGTCTATCTTCTGTCCTCTCGAAGCTTGTTTTCTTGCAGGTTCGCAGATTTTCCTATTTCACTTTGTGCAAGATTACTGAGCAATTACACCGGAAGCCTTGGTCGTTTTTTATACCAAGTTTATGCAAGAGCGTATAGGTATACCATGTTTCTACATTTATTCTATAGTTGCTCCTTTTGAGCTTTATGGTTACTTACTTGATCCTATTCTTGGGTTTGTTGTTTTCTGTTTTGACATACGTTATACTGAAGGGTTAGAGGATAGGCTCTGTCCTGATATAGGGCATCCTTCAAGTTTTAGTCTGTCTCCACCTGCTGGAAAGGAGGCTCAACCCACTGTCTGGACTGATCCGTGGTACTACAGGAACGAAAATTAACAGGTAAGAACTAATTTTCCTTTTACATCTAGCCTCGTGACGATCATGGGTCAGTGTGTCTTGCATGAGAGAACCATCTGTCAGGTGTGTCCCGACAGAAAAAAGGTTGAGATGTTTTAAAAATAAAGCTCTGCCTTATATAGGAGAGTGCCACCTACAATCCGCCAGTATTTCTCTGTCTCTAGCAGATGGTGGAGGTGCAAAACCTACAGTCTGGTCAGAGTCTTTATTTTGGGTTTGATTATTTTTAGTTAGAGTTTTTTCTATGTACGTTTCTAATTTCAGAGTTTGTCTCTTTAAATTTCTTAAAAAAAAAAAATAGAAGCATTTCCTATGGTCCGCCTCCCAGAGGGTTGTTAGGCTCTGAGAGGGCCGTCCCCTGCTGGTCAGAGGTAGCTGCCGACGGGGGTTGAGGACCCTAACAGTTTATTTGAGGCAGCGTGGGTGCGATACCGGGGAGCCCAGCACACTCCACCCTAAAGTTCAGCACCCTGGACCACGGTAGGCTGGTTTTGCTTTTTAAAAAAAATATATATATTTTGAGGTAATTTTCTTAACTTTTGTTTTTGATCGGGCAGGCTCTCCCTCCCTTACTCTTATCACGGGGAGGGGGGGGGGGGGGTCGCCATGTTTTCGGTCTTGGGGGATGGGGGTAAGTTTTGAATTTTTTCAGCTTCTTTTTTCTCCTCTCTGCCTTCCCCGATGCCGTGGACGGCCGCATGTCACGCGTGCGGCTCGGCCCACGCGCGGCTCTCCCGCCAGAACTTATGTTCACAATCCTTACCGGGGGGAGATGGTTCCTCCGATGCAGGGACGGCTAGAAATATTACTAAAAGCAGGCCCCCCGCGGGTTCCTTCGCCTGCAGCAGGGGAGGCTCAGTCAGCTCAGGATCCTTTTCCTTTAAGAGCGGGTACAGAAGCCATTTTACACTCGTTCCGCGCTGCTACTGTGCCTACCATGGGGGAGGGGTCTTTTCCGCCTCAATTATCTCCTCAGCCGCGGCCCCCTGAAAACAGAGACTCACAGCAGCCTGTCTCCCCTGGCCCGGAGGTCAGTCCTGAGGGGACTTCTGACACCTCCTCTGAGTCCTCCTTCATTGTTTTCTAAGCACCCCAAGACTGATAAGGGGACGGGGCCTATTCCCTGAACGTACCCGGATCAATCCAGACCATGGGTTGAGCCTCCTTTCCAGCAGGTGGAGACAGACCAAAACTCAAAGGGTATCCTATATGAGGACAGAGCCTACCCTGCAGCCCTTCAGTATTTGTCTGTCTCCAGAAGGTGGAACAGCTCACCCTGTGGTTCCCGGTTAGCTTGCCCTTTGTTCCCTTCGGGGTTTTCTTCTTGATTCTTTTCCTGGGGCAAGCTCAAGCAAGTATCCTTTTCATCTGATTTCTTGTGTAAAAAAAAAAAAAAATTTTTTTTACTTACTGTGTCAGGGAGACAGTTCTGTCTCCCTCGCTCTTGGGGTTCCTAGGGGGGCTTGGCCCCTTGATTTACTCAGCCTAGGTTCCCTTCCCGGTGACCTTTTTGTGGGTGATACTGGTGGTGCCAGTCACTCTCCCCTAGTCTGCTGTCTTGCCCTGAGCTGCCCATTCCTCGGGTGCTCTATCAGGGACGCGAATTACCCTGTTGCTGTCTGTAAAGGAAAAATAAATAAATAAATAATATAATCAAAGACAGGCAGCAGTCATATTTTATTCTTTGCTTGTGCAAGTTAAAAAAAAAAAAAAAAAATATATATATATATATATATATATATATAAAGGCAGCAAGATTTTTTTTGGTAGGAGGGAGTGAGGTTAGATCTGCTCCTCGCCTCTGGGACTCCCCTATCAGCTGTTTTTTTCTGTGTATTGCGGCTGCCTGTTTCTCTTCATGCCGCGTTCTAACCTGTGCCTGGCCTAAGGAGAGCCGGCCTCCCAGCTCTCCTGCGATGGGGTGTGCTCCCGATGCCTCCCGGGGGGGGGGAGGGCTCCTCTACGGCAACACAAATTACTCGAGCCTGGGGTCAGGCTCCCCGACGCATGGCCAGGCCGTTCCCGTCCCGAGAAATCGCGGGAACGGCGGCCATTTTGGGTATTTCGGAGGATGCAGGATCTGCTTTTCCCGGGGCAGGGGAGCAGAATTTACCACTTTTACCCCCCGATTTGAGCTTGGTGCACTCTCGGGGGGGGGGGTGTGACACGGACCCCACCTCGCCCCCCCCCCCCCCCCCCCCCCCCGTGGAAAAATCGTTTCAGGACCGTTTTTTATCTGATTTTGTGCTGCTATTGCCTACAGAGGGAGGTGGACCCCTCCCTACCTGTTCCCCCCCCCCCCCTGAAAGTTCCTCGGATGCTCATGCCGGCTCCCGCAGCGGATCCTGACCCACAAGGCTCTGTTCGGGTGCGGGTGGTCCCGGGAATCCCCCTCTCCCTGGTGGACCCCCCACAGCCCCCCCGTGGACCCTCTTGATGAAGGTGATGGTGAGGCCTCGGCTCAGGCCCCGTGCTCGAGGGTGATGATCCCCGCATCCTACGATTGTTCCAGCGTGAGGAGCTGGAACCTCTCATTCCTTTTGTGCTCCAGGAATTGGGAATTGATGCCCCGTCGGATGATTCTGTGGGGGCAGCGATGACTCCAAACACGGACCTGGTCCTGGCGGGACTTAAGGCACTTCCGCGTACTTTCCCATTCCATCCTATGCACAGTCTGCTCTTCCTGTGGGAATGGGAAGCCCCTGAGATGGGTCTCCGGGTTGGAAGGGCTATGGACAAGCTCTACCTGCTTCCAGAGGACTGCCTGGTCATGTTGAAAATTCCGAAGGTGGACTCTTCAGTCACCGCGGTAATGAAGCATACCACCATCCCGGTGGTGTGTGCCACAGCGTTGCGGGATGTTCAGGACCGCAAGCTTTAATTTAATTTGAAGCGGATTTTTGAGGTCCTTGCTCTTGGAGTCCAGGCGACAATCTGCAGCAGTCTCATGCAGCGGGCAAGTCTTAGGTGGATGCAACAATTATTCAGCACCCAGGACCTCCCATCTGCAGAGGCAGAGCAGGCAGAACGTTTGGAGGGCGCCATCGCATATGGCGCGGATGCCCTTTATGATTTGCTTCGCGTCCAGGCAAAAGCTATGGTTTCCGCAGTTTCGGCCAGTCTCTTCCTCTGGCTACGCAATTGGTCCATGGATGCTTCATCGAAGGCTCAACTGAGCACTCTTCCCTTTAAAGGCAAGTTGCTTTTTGGTGAGGACCTGGAACAGTTTATTAAATCATTGGGCGAGAACAAGGTTCATAAGCTGCCGGAGGACCACCCCAAACAGTCAAAGTCTTTCTTCCCGACTCGTACTTGCTTTATGGGGCAACGCCGGTACAGCAATAGGGCGCGGGGTTCTTTTCCTAGAGGCGGCGTGTCCAGGTCCCAGTCGTGGTCTCATTCCTTTTGGGGCCGTCGAGGCTTCCGGGATGGCCACCAGCAACACCCAGCCACCAAGTCCGCTCCCCAATGAGATCCAGCCGGTCCATTCCTCCACACGAAACTTAGGTGGGCATCTTTCTCGGTTTCGCGAGGAGTGGGCCAAAATCACATCCGATCACTGGGTCCTTGGGGTGATAGAACACGGTTAACCGTTAAGAGTTTGCCCGGGACCTCTCGGATCTATGTCTCGTTTCCCCTTGCGGCCAGTTCAAGCGGCCCGCGGTCTGTCAAACCCTGGTCAGGCTCCCGGAACTGGGGGTGATCATTCCAGTGCCAGTACAAGAACAGGGCGCCGGCCAGTATTCCATTTACTTCGTCGTTCCCAAGAAGGACAGTTCTTTCCGTCCAATCCTGGATCTCAAGCGGGTCAACCGGGCCCTCACGGTTCTCCGTTTCAAAATGGAGACCCTGCAGGCGGTGATCGCAGCGGTCTGCCCCGGCGAGTTTCTAGCATCCCTCGACCTGACGGAGGCTTATCTCCACATTCCAATACTGCAAGAACATCAAAGGTTTCTTCGTTTTCAGATCCTGGGCCAGCACTTCCAGGTCCGGGCTCTTCCCTTCGGTCTTGCCACCACTCCCCGCACCTTTACCCAAAATCATGGTAGTCGTGGCAGCTGCTCTCCGCCGGGATGGAATCTTAGTCCATCCTTATCTGGACGACTGGCTGGTAAGGGCCAAATCCTCTGCCCTATGCGCGCAAGCAGTAGACAGAGCACTAGTCCTCCTCACTTTGCTCGGCTGGATAATCAACTACTCCAAAAGCAATCTTCAGCCCTCTCAGATCCTGGAATTTCTGGGAGCTCGCTTCGACACTCGGGTTGGGAAAGTTTTTCTCCCGGACTCGCGGGCACTCAAGCTGATCGATCAAGTGGACAGTTTTGTCTCCCTACCGCTTCCCACGGCTTGGGATTACCTGCAGGTCCTGGGGACCATGGCTTCCACGATCAACCTGGTCCCCTGGGCATTTACGCATATTCGTTCTTTACAGAAAGCGTTGTTATCCCGCTGGAAACCGGTGTCCGAGCAGTACCAGGAGGTCCTGCCTCTTTCTGACTCTACCATTGCCGACATATAGTGGAGGCTCTCGCCGGCGCACCTCCTCAAGGGGATGCCTCTCCTGACTTCCTCGTGGGTCATAGTCACGACGGACGCCAGCCTCTCCGGTTGCGGGGCCGTCTGCCAATCTCAAACGACTCAGGGTTTCTGGTTCCCGCTCCAGTCCCGTTGGCACATCAATCGCCTGGAGGCCCGTATGGTGCGCCTGGCCCTCAAGTTCTTTCTTCCCCTGATCCGCCACAAGGCGGTCCGAGTCCTGTCAGACAACTCCACCACCGTGGCCTACATCAATCGACACAGGAGTACTCGGAGTCGTCTGATGGCGCTGGAAGCCTGCAAGCTCTTTCTCTGGGCGGAGAGGCACTTGGATCGCCTGGCTGCCTCCCACATAGCAGGCAAGGAGAATGTTCAAGCCGACTTCCTTAGTCGTCAACAGCTCGACCCCCGGCAAGTGGGAGTTGTCCGACGCGGCGATGGATCTAATTGTTCACAGGTGGGGGTCCCCCTCACCTGGATCTCATGGCAACGTTGGACAACGCCAAGGCTCCCCGGTTCTTCAGCCAGTGGAGGGAGCATTGCTCGGAGGGAGTGAACGCGCTGGCTCTTCCTTGGCCTCCCGACGTCGTTCTCTACGTGTTTCCGCCGTGGCCGTTAGTAGGGAAGATTCTCCGGAGAATAGAGCTCCATCGTGGTCTGGTCATTCTCATGGCACCCCCCCGCCCCCCGAGTGGCCCCGCAGGCCGTGGTTCGCAGATCTGGTGAATCTACCTACGGACAGTCCTCTTCGCCTTGGTCACCTGCCCCATCTTCTTCGGCAGGGTCCTGTATTTTTCAACCAGGCGGATCACTTCTGTCTAGCGGCATGGCTTTTGAACGGCAACGTTTGAAGCGAAAAGGTTACAAGGAAGAGGTTTTTGCCACCCAGCTCAGGGCTCGCAAGCAGTCGACATCTCTGGCCTACGTCCGGTTCTGGAAGGTTTTTGAAAATGCCTTCGAGGAGTTGGGTGTTTCGGCGCGTTCGCCTTCAGTCGCTGTAGTTCTCACCTTCCTGCAACGGGGACTCTCCAAGGGTCTTTCTGTCAGCTCCTTGCGGGTACAGGTTTCGGCTCTTGGTTCCCTTCTGGGCACCATCGAGGGTCGGGCGGTAGCCTCTCATCTGGATGTCATCCGTTTCCTCAGGGGTGCTAAGCACCTGAAACCGCCCGTCCGGCCTACTTGTCCCTCATGGAGTTTAAATTTGGTGCTTCGGGCTCTTTGTTCGGCCCCTTTCAAACCTCTCCATCAGGCTACTCTCAAGGACTTGACGCTCAAGACTGTCTTCTTGGTTGCTATTTTCTCTGCCAGGAGGGTGTCAGAGCTTCAAGCTCTTTCCTGCAGAGACCCTTTCCTGCGGTTCTCAGACTCTGGCGTCTCTCTCAAGACCGTACCTTCTTTCTTGCCGAAGGTCGTTACTTCCTTTCATGTAAACCAGTCCGTGGAGCTCCCTGCGTTTTCTGCCGAGGATATCGTGGCATCCGGCGGCGGTGAACTTCGCCGTCTTGATGTTAAACGCGTCTTGTTGCGTTACCTTGAGGTTACCAATGATTTCCGGGTCTTGGATCACCTCTTTGTCCTGTGGAGTGGAGCTTCTAAGACTACGATCACTCGCTGGTTGAAGGAGGCGATTTCTTCAGCCTATATCTGCAAGGGCCGGGCGGTCCCGGAAGGGTTGAAAGCTCATTCCTTGCGCCCTCAAGCTACCTCTTGGGTGGAGAGTCAGTCGGTCTCTCCACAGGAAATATGCAGGGCAGCTACATGGAAGTCCCTGCACACCTTTGCTTGTCACTACCGCCTTGACGTTCAGGCACCAGTCTTTGGTTCCTTTGGTCGGCAGGTGCTTCGAGCAGGACTGTCTAGGTCCCACCCTTTGTAGGGAAGCTTTGGGACATCCCATGGTCTGGACTGATCCGGGTACGTACAGGGAAAGGAAAATTAGTTCTTACCTGTTAATTTTCGTTCCTGTAGTACCACGGATCAGTCCAGACGCCCTCCCGTCTTGTCTGTCCGCTCTAATTTTTTCCTGTTTTCTCCTTCTTATAGGAGCAGCTAGTATCTCTGCATGGCTCTCATGGAATTTCATTACAGGCACCGGAAGCATCTTTATGATGATCAGGGATAGTCATGCAAGAGTGTTTTAGTAACACAGTTTATTCACTTGTTCTGTTGTTCTGATTGTTTACACTAAATTACTAGTTATTCTCTTACTTGCTTGATCTTATGCCTTTTTTTCTGCTTTGACAATGGTTATACTGAAAAGGGCTGTAGGGTAGGCTCTGTCCTCATATAGGATACCCTTTCAGTTTTGGTCTGTCTCCACCTGCTGGAAAGGAGGCTTAACCCATGGTCTGGACTGAACCGTGGTACTACAGGAACGAAAATTAACAGGTAAGAACTAATTTTCCTTCAAGTCTAAGTGCCCCCTCCGCACTGGGGATCCGCAGGGGGGATACAGACTCTTCTGATCTGGATTCAGATCTTGGGGACGCGGATTGTCAACCCCAGATTCCGCAGGGGGCGGATGACCCAGAGCCAGATCCACCGCTGGTGGAGAGAGGCTCTCAGGCAGCTGAGGGCGATGATCCTAAGGTGGTTCGCCTTTTTCGTAAAGACGAGTTGGCACCTCTTATTCCAGCTATACTCTCTGAGCTGGGCATTGACAACCCTCCCGAGGAATCCAAACTCGGGAAGATAGACCCTGTCTTGTTGGGCCTGAGAGGTCCTGCTACTGCCTTTCCTTTTCATTTTTCGGCAACGGACTTGTTGTTTCGGTAATGGGATACCCCGGATCTCAGATTAAAGGTCAATAAAGCCATGGATAAGCTGTATCCTCTGCCAGAGGACATCTTGGAGTTGCTGCTGCGTGTCCCAAAAGTGGACACTGCAGTGTCCGCTGTCACAAAGAAAACCACGATTCCTGTCCAGGAACGACATCACTCAAGGATCTGCAGGATAGAAAGTTAGAGGTGCAGCTCAAACGGATCTTTGAGGTCTCAGCCATGGGAGTCCGGACGGCTATTTGTAGTAATTTTGCTATGCGAGCCGGGCTTCGCTGGGTGCAGCAATTACAGGCCAATGTAGATTTCTCGGCCGAGGAAGCGGCTCAGGCGAACCGTTTGGAATCCTCGGTGGCTTATTGTGCTGATGCCTTTCATGACCTCCTCTGGACATCAGCCAGGTCCATGGTGTCGGCGGTCACAGTTCGCCGGCTCTTGTGGTTGCACAACTGGTCGGCGGATGTGTCTTCTAAGGCTCAACTGGGGTCCTTGCCCTTTAAGGGTAAGTTACTTTTTGGTAAGATCTTGAACGACATGATTCAGTCGCTAGGAGAGAATAAGGTGCATCGCCTGCCGGAAGACAGACCTCGCTCATGCGGTTCCTTCTCTTCTCGAGCCAGATTTAGAGGGAATCGGAGGTATCGACCTTCTAAGTCGCTCGCTTCGTCCTTTCGTTCGGCTCCGGCGAAGCAGCAAACCTATACCCAGTCCTTTAGGGGTCGAAGATTTGGCAGACCTGGGGCGGTTCTCCATTCCTCAGGAGCAAAATCCTCCCAATGAAGGAGCGCTGGTCCACTCCTCGACCCCGGAAGTAGGGGCAGACGCCCTATTCTTCGAGGAGTGGACCAAGGTGACCACAGATCAGTGGGTCCTGTCCGTGATAAAACAAGGCTACACTTTAGATTTTGCGCGGCGCCCCCGAGATCAGTTTCTCATCTTTCCCTGCGGGTATGCCACAAAAAGAGTAGCAATTTGGGAGACATTGCAGCGACTGCTACAATTAAGGGCCATTGTTCCCGTTCCTCCAGAGGAGCAAGGAAGGGGTCGGTACTCAATATATTTCATGGTACTAAAGAAGGAAGGATCATTCCGTCCCATCCTAGACCTCAAGGAGGTGAACAAGTGTCTAAAGATCCCACGATTCCGCATGGAAACTCTCCAGTCGGTCATTACCTCGGTGCGGCAGGGAGAATTCCTAGCTTCGTTAGATCTCACGGAGGCTTACTTCCACATAGGAATCCATCAGGACCACCAAAGGTTTCTGCGGTTCTTCATCCTGGGACAGCATTTTCAGTTTCGAGCTCTACCCTTCGGTCTGGCGACTGCGCCACGGACTTTCACCAAAGTGTTGGTGGTGGTGGCCGCTCATCTCCGGAGGGAAGGTCTCCTGGTGCATCCCTACTTGGACGACTGGCTGATTCGCGCAAAGTCGGAAGCCTTAACCAAAGATGTGATTCACAGAGTCCTGCAGCCTCTACGGTCACTGGGCTGGGTGGTCAATCTATCCAAGAGCAAGCTTGTTCCCTCTCCGTCCTTGGAGTATTTGGGAGTGCTCTTCGACACCCAGAGGGGCCGAGATTTTCTCACCATGGACCACATCATCAAGTTACATGCTCAAGTGCAGAGTCTGTTGCTCAAAATTTCTCCCAGGGTTCGAGAATATCTACAGGTTCTTGGGTCCATGGCGTTGACCTTAGAGCTGGTGCCATGGGCATTTGCTCATATGTGGCCCCTGCAGTATGCATTACTGTCCCGTTGGAACCCAGTATCCGAACAGTTTTTTCTTCCATTGCCGCTTACACAAGTGGCGAGAAACAGCCTAGTGTGGTGGCTGGAGACAGACAATCTATCCAGGGGAGTTCCCCTGGAGATTCTCGAATGGACAATGGTCACCATGGATGCCAGTCTCTCCGGCTGGGGAGGGGTGTGCCAGAGGAAGTCCGTGCAGGGCTTATGGTCTCCCGAGGAGTCTCTGTGGTCAGTCAATCGGTTGGAGACCTGGGCAGTGCGGTTAGCGTTACAAGCCTTTGATCCTCTCCTACAGGGGAGGGCAGTCCGGATATTGTCGGACAATGTGACCATGGTGGCTTATATCAACCGTCAAAGAGGAACCAAGAGTCATTCTGTGTCGGAGGAAGCAGCTCAGTTGTTCAGCTGGGCAGAACGTCACTTGATCAGCATTGCGGCGTCTCATATTGCCAGCATGGACAACGTCCAAGCGGATTTCCTCAGTTGACACCATCTCGATCCCGGAGAATGGGAATTGTCAGAGGACGCATTTCAGCGCATATGCCTAGCGTGGGGAACGCCCAGCATGGATCTATTGGCGACTTTTCGGACCGCCAAAGCCCCACGGTTCTACTCGCGCCGCCGAGAGCCAGGAGTGGAAGGAGTAGATGCTCTGGCTCTACCCTGGCCCATAGACATTCTTCTGTACGCGTTTCCATCCTGGCCGTTAATCAGCAAAGTGCTCCGTTGGATAGAGCGTCATTCAGCGCCGGTGATTTTGATAGCACCGGAATGGCCGAGACGTCCTTGGTTCGCAGACCTCCTCAATCTCGCGACGGCGGGTCCCATTCGGTTTCCAGGAATCCCGGATTTGCTTCATCAAGGACCTGTTTGTTTGGAAGAAGCCGATCACTTCTGTCTAGCAGCATGGCTTTTGAGTGGCGCTGCCTAAGTGACAAGGGTTATACTCCTGCGGTAGTGGCTACTCTTCTCCATTCGCACAAAACATCCACTAATCTTGCGTACGTTCGGGTTTGGAAGATTTTTGAGGCCTGGTATCTTGATCGAGACGTTTCACCGACCAAGGCTTCCGTATCCAATATTTTGTGTTTTCTGCAAAAGGGGCTGTCCATGGGCTTATCGTGTAGTTCATTACGTGTGCAGGTAGCAGCCCTTGGTTGTTTGCGTGGGACGGTGCAAGGCGGAACTTTGGTGGCGCATCCTGACGTGGCGTGATTCCTTCGGGCAGCTAAGCATTTACGTCCTCCGCTTCACCAGCCTTGTCCTTCTTGGAGTCTGAATGTGGTACTTACAGCCCTGTGTGAGGTGCCCTTTGAGCCTTTAAGGAGGACAACTCTGAAGGATCTTACATTGAAGGTGATTTTTCTCGTCGCTATCACTTCAGCTCGGTGAGTGTCAGAGCTCCAAGCTCTTTCTTGCTGGGAGTCTTTCTTGAGGATCTCCGATTCGGGTGTTTCCATCTGCACAGTTCCTTCTTTTCTGCCGAAGGTAGTATCTTCTTTTCATGTCAATCAATCAGTGGAGCTTCCAGCCTTTGGGGATCTGGACCGTTCAGATCCTCTGTGCCACGATTACGGAAGCTGGATGTTCGTAGAGCGCTTCTACGCTACTTGGAAGTCACGAATGAGTTTCGCATGTCGGATCATCTCTTTGTGCTCTGGAATGGTCCTCGACGGGGTCACATGGCTTCAAAAGCTACTATTGCTCGTTGGATGAAAGAGGCTATCAGCTCCGCTTATTTGCTAAAGGGCCGAGTTCTTCCAGTAGGCCTTCGGGCTCCTCACAGGACTACCCAGCTCAACCATCAAGCCACTTCAGATGATACAAAATGCTGCGGCCAGAATCCTGACCAGCACCAACCGGAGAGATCATATTACACCCATCCTCCGAAACCACTGGTTACCAGTCAACCACAGAGTCCTACACAAATCTTTAACATTAATACACAAATCCATCCACAATCTCCTTTATCTCGACCTTGAAATTCCGTTAAAACTCCATACATCTAACAGACCAATTAGAGAAATATCCAAAGGTACGCTACAAGCCCCCCCCAACCAAAGCCACACGACTCATCGCATCTAGGGACCGAGCATTTTCGACAGCAGGCCCAGCCATCTGGAACAACCTCCCTGCAGAACTCAGGCTGGAACCTTGCCTGCTAACTTTTAAGAAAAAACTCAAAACGTGGCTGTTCCGCCAAGCCTTCTCAGAACCCTGGGACACACATTAGGCGTTATCTACTCACAAACAATGGAACCTCCCCTCCTCTGATTTCCTGGACGACATGGATACCGACTCTAACATGTGGACTAACTCTAGTCTGGACTAACTCTAGTCTGGAATTTGTTATGTCTCCCTTTAACTTAACTTAATCTTTCTTCTTCCAGCTACCTAAGCTTCCAAGTTCACGGTCCTCGTTTAATGTAACTTTGTTTTTTTCCTTTACCTTAGTTTTACCCCTGTTCGATGTAAACCGACCTGATATGGTATTTAACTATGAAGGTCGGTATAGAAAAATGTTAAATTCATTTTTCTCTTCTCTTCATCACGTTATTTATGTTTTTTGGTTGTATTATCCGCACCCCTGTTTTCTGTAAACCGACATGATGTGAACGAGTTCATGAATGCCGGTATAAAAAAACCTTAAATAAATAAATAAATAAAATTCTACTAGGTTGCAAGCAGCGTCCTGGGCGGAGTCTCATTTCGTTTCTCCACAGGAGATCTCTAGGGCGGCGACGTGGAAGGCACTGCATACTTTCTCGCGACATTACCGATTGGATGTGCAGGCTACTGATTCGGGAGGATTCGGAGAAGGTGTGCTACGGGCGGGCCTCTCTGGATCCCACCCCGGATAGGTACAGCTCTGGTACATCCCAGCAGTCTGGACTGATCCGGGTCGTACAGGGAAAGGAAAATTAGTTTCTTACCTGATAATTTTCGTTCCTGTAGTACCACGGATCAGTCCAGAGGCCCACCCTGTCAGAGTGGTTCAAGTGGGGGAGAGTCCGCTCGCCTTGCCATTATTTTCTGCAGATTTTTTAATTTTTTTCCCGTTCCTTCTGGCCTGTGTGGTTCTATAGGTTCCAATCTTACTGGGGTTAAGTGACCCGGTGGTAACGTTTTTTCCTTTTCTTGTTCAGGAGTTAGTGTATATAGTTATGGTATCTTATGGGAGCCATCTTGCTTTGTCATTACGAAATACTGGTGGACTGTAGGTGCACTTTCCTATAGAAGGTGAAGCTTTGTTTTTAAAACATCTCTGTCTCTATCTGCTAGAGGGGGAGCAAAACCCAGCAGTCTGGACTGATCCGTGGTACTACAGGAACGAAAATTATCAGGTAAGAAACTAATTTTCCTTTGGAAATTTGAAAGCCAGAGATCTGGCATTTTTTTTGTTGCAAAGGTTGCACTGGTTACCAATGGATTAGGTTTAAGGTCTTGAGTATGATATTAACATTATGAAATTGTAGGGGTTCAGACTTTCTTTTAGTGAGATTGGTGCAGTATGTTCCTGGGATGACATCACTTTCCTCAGTGTTATTGTGTATCCCAGGACTACAGGAAACTCGCCTAGTAAAAAGTGCCTAAGAGCTTTATCTGTTGCTCCACTGTAGTGAGACATTCTCCTAGTGGAAGTTAGGTTTTAAAAAGACTACTCACAATTTAGAAAAAAAAATGAAAACCTGGATATTTTGTTCTGTTTTTTGCTGAAAGGAGGGGACTGGGTGTTAAATGTACAAGGATGAAAGTACTAGATGAGTGGCTGGGATGGGGGCCCAGGGCCCTTACAGAGCATTTGATTTCGGGAGAGGATAGTGGCTAAGTTTTATACGATACTTTCAAGTACTGTAACTGTTGATTGTATTGTACATTATTCTAATGTAATTATTGTGCATTGTATATGTCAACTCTATTATTGCTGTATGTAAATTGCATTGGGTCTCTCTAAGGAGTTGAAATTCATAACTTGAATTGAATTAAATTCATAACTTGAATTGAATTAAATACTGGCTCACTAATTGTAACCATAGCCTAAAAGTGGCAGGACCATTGGATTCTCACAGCTGCGCCAGAGGTCGGCTCAAGAGGTTACTCACAGCACCATCCAGCTCCTGAACCCATTGTGCAATCACATGGAGAACATGCACAATTATTTCCAGGTGAGAGGGCTTGCACCTTGTTAGATCTTGCCAACTCTTTCTAATCACACCTCTATTAGGTTGTTTCCTAGAAACTCTTGTCTATTTTATTTATTTACTTATTTATTTATTGTAAGCTCTGTTCTAATAGGGAAATCAGAAACAGTGTATATTATATGGTCACTGGTGTGAAGAGTGCAGTTTTTGGGATTATGGAGTCCGAAAAACTGTTACACAGTAAAAGAAACTATAAACTTTGGCTACTAACAGATTAATTCACAGGCTCAACACAGCACAAATTTAAAACTACATTTCTACAGTCACATTCACTATCAGGCCGATACAGTACAGTGCGCTCCGGTGGAGCGCACTGTACTGTATCCAGTGGAGCGCACTGTTAACCTGCATTTGGACGCGCATTTTTGACGCGCTAGCTTAAGGGGTAATAGCGTGTCGAAAACGCGCGTCCAACCCCCCCGAGACTAATAGCACCCGCAACATGCAAATGCATGTTGATGGCCCTATTAGTCATTCCCGCGCGATACAGTAAGTAAAATGTGCAGCCAAGCCGCACATTTTACTTTAAGAAATTAGCGCCTACCCAAAGGCTGTCAGCGGGCTCGAGAACCGACGCTGGCAAAATTGAGCGTCGGCTGTCAAACCCGCTGACAGCCACCGCTCCTGTCCAAAAAGAGGTGCTAGGGACGCGCTAGTGTCCCTAGCACCTCTTTTTACCGCGGGCCCTAATTTAAATATTTTGTCTTACTGTATTGCGCGCACAGGACAGCGGGTGCTCTCCCGCGAACTTTACTGTATCAGCCTGTATGAAACTGCCCACAGTGATGACAAGCAGGAACCTGCATCATTACATGTCTGGCTTTGTACTCTAGCTTTGCCACTGCTTTATTTTCCCTAAGTTCCTATAGGAAAATTTGTTCTTACCTGCTAATTTTCATTCCTGTAGTACCACAGATCAGTCCAGACTGCTGGGTTATGCCTCCCTTCCAGCTGATGAAGACAGAGAAAAACTTGAAGAGCGCACCCCCTCTTAACCTGGTATGCCACCTGCATCTCCTCAGTATAAAGATTATCCAAGCAGAAATGAGAATGATAGTGGATCAAGCAAGGACAAAACAGAGAATGTTTAACAGAAACTGGCAAAAAAAAAATGCCAAACTCAGAATAAGAAGAAACCTGTAGCCTTCTTCTGAGCCCTCTGCAGCAAAAAATGACTATCAGAGTGGACTCTCAAGAAAAAAACTTAGTAAATCCCCTGTAAAAGGAGGGCATCTGGACTGCTCTGTGGTACTACAGGAACGAAAATTAGCAGGTAAGAACCAATTTTCCTTTCCCTGTATGTACCCAGATCAGTCCAGACTGCTGGGATGTACCAAAGCTTTCCTATTTAGGGTGGGACGTTGAAAGTCCCACTCGAATGACACCACTTCCAAAGTTGCTAATGTCCGGAGCCTGGACATCCAAACGGTAGTGTCTAGCAAATGTATGTAGAGTCTTCCAGGTTGCTGCTCTGCAGATTTCTTGCGGCAATACCAACTGGAATTCAGCCCACGAAGCCTCTTGAGATCGTATCGAGTGCACTTTCAACCCATCTCGAATAGGTCGGCCTTGACAAATGTAAGTAGATGAAATAACTTCTTTCAACCATCGTGCAATGGTCACCTTGGACGCTTTATGACCCTTCTTAGCTCCGCTCCACAAGACAAACAAATGATCGGAAACCCGGAAAGAATTTGTGACCTCCAAATAGCGCAACAGAGCCCTTCTAACATCCAGGCGCTTCAACTCCCTCTCATGAGATATATCTGGAGAGATATGCTAAAAAGCCAGGAGCTCCACTGATTGACTTAAGTGGAAGGTCGAAACCACCTTTGGCAAAAAGGAAGGAACCGTTCTAAGAGAGACTCCAGAATCAGAAGTCCGCAAAAAAGGCTCCCTACAAGAAAGGGCCTGGATCTCCATGATCCTCTGGGCCAAGCAGATCTCCACCAAAAACACACTCTTTATTGTGAGGTCCTTTAAAGTGGCCCGCTTAATACATTCAAAGGGAGTGTCACACAAGACCCTAAGCACCAAATTAAAGCTCCAGGATGGACAAATTGGATGGACAGGAGGATTCAAATGATTCACCCCCCCCTGGAAAAAACGCACCACATCCGGATGGGACGCCAGAGTTCTACCATGTACCTTGCCTAACAGAGAACCCAAGGCGGCCACTTGGATCCGAAGGGAATTAAAGGACAACCATTTGGCTAAGCCTCTCTGTGAGAATGCTAGAATGTGCGCCACCAAAGACTGGCGGGGGAGAACTCCCTGTTTACAACACCACGATTTGAAGACTCTCCATATCCTGACGTAAGTCAGGGAGGCAAAAGTCTTCCTTGCTTGCAGAAGAGTAGTAATCACATCCTCCAAATAACCTTTCTTCTTCAATTGCCACCTTTCAAAAGCCAGGCCGCTAGACAAAAGCATTCCACCTGGTCGAAAAATATAGGGCCTTGATGAAGCAGATTTGGAAGATGTCCAAGCCTCAGAGGACCGTCCACCGCAAGATTGCCCAGGTCCGCGAACCACGGCCATCGGGGCCACTAGAATTATCTTCCCTGGATGGATCTCTATCCGTCGGAGAATCTTGCCGATCAGAGGTCAGGGAGGGAAGGCATAGAGGGAGTACTTTGGCTCGCCACGGAAGTACCAGCACGTCGACTACCTCTGCTCTGTGTTCCCTTCTGTGACTGAAGAAATGTGGAGCTTTGGCATTTCTTTAAGTAGCCAAGTCCAGGTGGGGAGGCCCCCATCTGCGAGAGACTAGGCCCATCGCTTTGTCAGAAAGTTCCCACTCTCCTGGATCGATCCGCTCCCAACTCAGGAAATCCGCCTGTAGGTTATCTGTTCCAGCGATGTGGGATGCCGTAAGAAGGGCAAGATGCCATTCCACCCAGGCCATGAGTTGTTCCACTTCGGCAGCCACTGCCTGACCCTTGGTGCCACCCTGCCAGTTGAGGTAGGCCACCGTCGTCGCATTGTCGGACAGGACTCTGACCACCCGGTTGTGTTTCAGTGGTAGGAAGTGCCGCAGCACCATCCGAACTGCCTTGATCTCCAGGCGATTGATGGACCAGCTCACTGCCTCCGATGACCATTGGCCCTGAACTGATTGGGACTGACAGACCGCTCCCCAGTCGAAAAGACTGGCATCCATGGTTACTACGACCCACTGAGGAACCTGAAGGTCCACACCGTGACTCAAGTGCTCCGGGATAAGCCACCAGCCAAGACTGGACCTGGCTGAATCTGTGAGAGGAAAGGGGACCTGAAATTCCTCCGACTTTGGATTCCAACGGGAGAGTAACACTCTTTGTAAGGGTCTCATATGAGTAAAGGTCAACGGGACCAACTCCAGCATGGACGGCATGGAACCGAGGACCTGCAAGTAGTCCCAGACCTTGGGAAGTGAAAGCGACAAGAGACAACAGACCTGCTGAGTCAATTTGGCAATCCAGTCTGGCTGGAGGAACACCTTCTCCACACGGGTGTCGAACCTTGCTCCCAAGAAGTCCAGCATCTGAGACGGGAGGAGGTTGCTCTTTGCCTGATTGACATTCCAGCTGAGAGATTCCAGAAGACTCATGACTGCTGTCTCGCAAAGGGCTCTCGACTTCGCTCGGATGAGCCAGTCGTCCAGATATGGGTGAACCATTTCATGCAAGGAGAGCCGTTCCCCCCCCCCCCCCACCCCACCCCCCGACGCAGCCGTGTTTGGCGAAACACGGGTCCGTGTCGGGGGACGCCGTGTTGATAAACTTTTGCGTCTTTTAAGCAATGGAGTTGCCGATATAATGAATTAAATATTTGTTTGTACAAAATTTTGAAGTTTGGGACTGACTTTATGTTCCTGCATCTCCCTGGTGACTTGGATAAGAACTAAAGTGAAATACAACTGGGCAAACTAGATAGGTCAATTGGTCCTTACCTGTGATCACCTGCTATGCTGCCATGTTACTATATGGGTTGCTGCAGAAAAAATATTAGTACTAGGATGTCAATGTGTAGCCTCACTGTTAATTTTACTCTTGTGCAAAATTTCTGTTTTCTTATCTGCATTCCCTGAAATTCTAAATGTGTTATTTCATCAAACTATTACAAACTAACAATTAGAGAGAGGATCTAGTTCCTCTAAAAGCAAATATTGAACCTGGTCCTGTTTTGTTTTGTTTTTTTGTTGTTTTGAAGGTATTGTTGACAGAAAACCATGGAGTAGTGGATGCACCAGGCGTGGATTTAAAGGAGTATCATTTCATGTCCTCCTGCTATCAACTGCTACTTCAGATCTTACATACTCTTTTTGGTTGGTGAGTTTAGGAGATGTGGTCAAAATGTTGAGCTGGAAATCTGGAGAACAACCGAGATGCAAGGCCAGTAGGTTAAATTATTAATGATGCTGTGTAACCCTGACCAAGTTGCTCTCTTTATTTACTTCACTGTAGCTGGTAATAATAATGTTTCTTCTTATTTCTGCCAATGAGAAGTATTCATGCAGTTCTAGTACTCAAACTCTTAACATATCAGAGGTTTATGTGATAGGATCCTTTTTAGAAAAAAAGGTGGTCTGTAAACGCAAATCAATTTTTTCAGCCTATTGTGTGCAATTTCGGTTTCCCTGTCTTAATAAAGATATAGCAGAACTAGAAAAGGTACAGAGAAGAGCAACCAAAATGATACAAGAAATGGAAGGGCTCCCCTATGAAGAAAGGATAAGTTGGGGCTTTTCATCCTGAAGAAGAGATGGTTGAAAGGAGATATGATAGAGGTCTATACAATTTTGAGCTGGGTGGATTGGGTAAACAGGGAATGGTTATTTACCTTTCAAATACTATTAGAACTAGAAGCTAAGAGCACATCTAAAACAAATCAGACAAAATATTTTTTCACACAATACACAATTAGTATGGAACTTGTTGCTAGAAGATGTGGTTAAAGCAGTTAGTGTAGGATTTAGACAAGTTTTGGAAAAAATTTCATAAACCATTAACCATGTAGACTTGGGAAAGCCATTGCTTATCCCTGGATAAGAGCAAGGAGGATTGGATTTATTCTTTGGGATGCTGTGGCTTGTTGTGACCTGGTTTGACCATTGTCTGAGACAGGATGCTGGGCTTTATGGACTTTTGGTCTGACCCAGTATGGCATTTATGTTCATATAATTGCATCGGGTAAGACAGGTGTACAGCAGCCTCAATGAGCACTTGCTCTTCACAGCCACTGGCAGCCGTGTAGACAGCAGTCAAGAGAGAGAAATCCTCAGAATTGGTGCAGGAGTGTCCCTGAGTAGGGTCACTTGCTAGATCAAGGATAGGTGACTCTAGGATATCCGCAATGAATATGCATTAGATGCATCTGCATGCAAATATATCTCATGAATATTCAGTCTGGATATTTAAAAAATCTGACTGGCTTAACACTCGATCAGAGTTGCCTACTTCTGCACTAGATGCTTTCTAAGATCTTGCACTGTTGAGCCAATGCCTCAGTGAGTACAGTAGCTACTGTTGTACACAAATTCTGCTTAGGAAATGAAGGCACAGGGCTGACATCTCTTTCACAACCACATACTAAAATAATTTTGTATGGAAAAACCCTGGGGACTAAGGAGGCCAGATGTTTGGATAACAGTCGCGCTGATGTTGGTGGCTGTTTGGATTATTTTGGGACCCTGTGGTTCTCTGATGAAAAGGGAGGGGGGGGGGGCTGCTGGCTGTGAACTAAAAATGGGATTTGGCATGCTCAGTTACTATGAGGATGAAGGAAAATGACAAAAAATGTCTTGGATCAGCAGCTATATCCTACATGTGGTCAAGCTTTACTGTAGTCACTAGGATATATCCTTGGTAATTTGGCCAGAAATAACTGAACAGACTGAATGGACCATTTGCTTTTTGTTCCTACCAACATCTATTATTACTATGTTGATTGAAGTTCAGTAGGTAACAGATTCAGAATAAGATTTTTGTTTTCTTGTTCAGGAATGGGTTCTGTCAGTATGAGAACCGTAAGCTGCTAAAGTCAGCACTGGGAGTCCTAGCAGGACGGCTGAAAGAGGGTGACTTAGAGTTCACTTTGGAGGAGTTGGTCAGGTGAGTCTGTTTTTAGCATTCTTTATAAAAAAAAAAAAAAAGTGCTTATATTGGTGGTTTGGCCATCAATCTATCTGACACTCAGGTGGGATTAGTAGTATCAGCAGCCTGTACTGCAGCTGTGGACAGTGGAGGTGCCCAAGAATTCCACCCATAGGTGGGAGGAGGTAGAAATCCTGGGTTCCCCTATTTTGCCCATCCCTTCTTTGCTTTCCGACGCTGTATTGGAGAGTGAAACCCATCGAGGGTTGGGAGGAGACAGTACTGTCTTGTGTAGAAGAGACCCCCTATCAGCCTTATCCATCCAACAGCAACCAGAAAAGAACACTCTGAGAGCCAGCAACCCTCAGAACACTAGCTCCCAGGGCTAGTGACTCTTTATCGCCTGCCTTCTACAATGGATTCTGCACCCCAATTCAAGGGGAAAGGAGGAATAAAAAAAGAAACAAAAGCAAATTTTGTGCACCTTTCCCAAGTGCAGCCAGTGTAAGTCCCCTGGGAAAGTTGAGCTGTTCCATTCTTGTTCTGTCTGCAGTGTTGCTAGTGAACACTCTATACAGTGAATACAGCCAGAAAAAAAAATATAGCAACAGGCCAATTGCCTCCAGATAATTAGCGATACATATGGCTTGGGAATTTTGCTGCTAAATATAAGTGGGTGTTGGGGGTTTTCACCATGCGAATTACGTTTTTTATCACAGTTTTAGATGGATTCAATTTAATAAAGTGCATATCAATTTATCTTAAAATATTTATATGCTGTGTTGCATGGTGTATGTATGTGGTTAGGGTGGGGTAGCAGGGAGTATGAACGTGGCTGAGAAAAATGGGGGATCGGAGTGGTAAAGTGTGGCTATGTGTGTAGCTAAAGGAAGTGGCAGGGTTTGTGTGGGTGGACATGGTAGTCTGTTTGTAGCTGGTGGCAAGCTATGTTTTTGGCTTCAAGGCTGGTGGCAGGCTATGTTTCCTCTCTCTCACACACAAACTTACACATGTTCATTTTCTCACACACTCCTCTCATACACATACCCATGCTCACTGTAATGGAAAGACACTTGGCCTTGGAGTGGTATGATGGTGTCTGATGGCAAGTCTGCAAATTCTAGGTAAGAGGACTGACATTCTATGGTTAGAACACCTCTAAGATTAGCATGCTTTGGTTCTGCCTGATAGGCCCAAGGTAGGTGTTGTGGAGCTTGTGTATTGTGGGAGCATGGAACTTAAGTAACATAGACTTAATTAGCATCTGAGAGACATGGTAGAAGGAGGGACAACCAATGAGATAGTGCTATGCCAATGTACAAATTCTATCACAATGATGGAGAGGAACAACTTGGTGGTGGGTTGGCGCTTTATGTCTGGGATGGCATAAAGTCCAACAGGATAAAGATCCTGCAAGAGACTAAATGCACAGTTGAATCTTTATGGGTAGAAATCCCTTGTTTGTTGGGGAAGAATATAGTGATAGGAGTATACTACCATCCACCCAGCCAAAATGATGAGATGGACAGTGAAATGTTAAGAGAACTTAGGGAAGCTAACCAAATTGGTAGTGCAATAATAATGGGAGATTTCAATTACCACAATAATGACTGGGTAAATGTAACATCAGGACATGCTAGAGAGATAAAGTTCCTGGATGGAATAAATGACAGTTTAATGGAGCAGTTGATTCAGGAATAGACAAAAGGGAGCAATTCAGGATCTAGTGAGAGAGATAATGGTGGTGGGTTCTCTTGGCAATAGTGATCATAACATATTCAAATTTGAATTAATGACAGAAAGGAGGACAGTAAGCAAATCCACAGCTCTAACACTAAACTTTCAAAAGGGAAACTTTGACAAAATGAGGAATGAATTTAAAAAAAAAAATGAAAGGTGCAACTACAAAGGTAGAGTGTGCAACAGGCATGGACATTATTTAAAAATACCATCTTAGAAGCACAGTCCAGATGCATTCCATGCATTAAGAAAGGTGGAAGGAAGGCCAAACAATTTCCAGCATGGTTAAAAAGTAAGGTGAAAGAGGCTATTTTAGCCAAAAGATCTTCATTCAAAAATTGGAAGAAGGAACCATCAGAGGAAAATAGGATAAAACATAAGCATTGGCAAGTTAAATGTAAGACATTGATAAGACTGGCTAAAAGAGAATTTGCAAAGAAGTTGGCCCTAGAGGCAAAAACTCATAATAAACTTTTTAAAAATATATCCGAAGCAAAAAGCCCTCAAGGGAGTCGGTTGGACCATTAGATGATCAAGGGGTTAAAGGTGCACTTAGGAAAGATAAGGCCATTGCAGAAGGACCAAATGAATTCTTTCCTTCAGTGTTTACCGAAGAGGACTTAGGAGAGATACTCATTCCAGAGATAGATTTCAAGGGTGATGAGTCAGATGAATTGAATCAAAGTATGGTGAACCTGGAAGATGTAGTAGGCCAGATTGACAAAATGAAGAGTAGCAAATCGCCTGGACTGGATGGTATACACCCCAGGGCTCTGAAGGAACTTAAAAATGAAATTTCAGACCTATTAGTAAACATTTGTAACCTATCATTAAAATCATCCATTGTACCTGAAGACTGGAAGGTAGCCAGTGTAACCCTAATATTTAAAAAGTGCTCCAGGGGAGATCCAGGAAATTATAGACCGGAGAGCCTGACCTCCATGCCGGGAGAAATTGTGGAAAGTGTTATAAAGAATAAAGTCATAGAACATTTAGATAGACATGGTTTAACGGGACACAGCCAACATGGATTTACCCAAGGGAAGTCTTGCCTCAGAAATCTCCTACATTTTTATAAGGAGTAAATAAACATGTGGACAAAGATGAACCTGGTAGATGTGGTGTATTTGGGATTTCAGAAGCCATTTGACAAAGTCCCTTATGAGTCTTCTAAGAAAACTAAAAAGTCATGGGATAAGAGGCGATATCCTTTTGTGGATTGCAAACTGTTTAAAAGACAGGAAACAGAGTAAGATTAAATGGTCTGTTTTCACAGTGGAAAAAGGTAAACAATGGAGTACCTCAGGGATCTGTACTAGGACTGGTGCTTTTTAATATATTTATAAATGATCTGGAAAGGGGCACAACAAGTGAGGTGCTTAAATTTGTGGATGACACAAAATTATGCAGACTAGTTAAATCTCAAGTGGATTGTGATAAATTGCAGGAGGATTTTGTGAGATTGAAAGATTGGGCGTCCAAATGGCCGATGAGATTTAATGTGGACAAATGCAAGGTGATACATATAGGGGCAGATTTTCAAACCCCTACGCGCGCCGGGCCTATTTTCAAAAGGCCTGGTGGCGCACGTCCCGGGGCTTTTCTGAATGGGCGGGATGGGGCGGGGAGACAGTCCGGGGGTGTGGCAGGCAGTCCGGGAGGCATGGCTGAGGACTCCGGCACAGCGGCCCTTTGCCTTTGTGCTGGAGGATCGCATGCCAGCACTTGGCCGGTGTGCGCAAGTTACGCCAGAGGCAGGCATAACTTCCACAACAAAGGTACGGAATTTTTTTTTTCGGGCTGGGGGACAGGGAGGGGAGGGAAAGGTGGAGGGGGGGGAAGGAAAGTTCCCTCTGAGGTCGCTCTGATTTCGGAGCGGCCTCGGAGGGAACGGGGAAAGCCAGCTGGTCTCCCCGAGGGCTTGGCGCGCGCAAGGTACACTAGTGTGCACCCTCTTGCGCGCGCTGACCCCTGATTTTATAACATGCGCACGGCTGCACGCACATGTTATAAAATCGGGCGTACATTTATGTGCACTGGGTTGCATGCACAAACGTATGCCGTGCTCGTACTTTTTAAAATCTGCCCCATAGGGAAAAATAACTTTTGTTGTGTTACACATTGTAGGTTTAAACATTAGGAGTTACCACCCTGGTAAGAGAGCTAGGTGTCATAGTGGATAATACATTGAAATCATCGGCTAAGTGTGCTGTGGCAATCAAAAAAGCAAACAGAATATTAGGAATTAGTAGGAAGGGAATGGCGAATAAAATGGTGGATGTCATGCCTCTGTATCACTCCATGGTGAGATCGCACCTTGAATACTGTGTGCAGTTCTGGTTGCCATATCTTTAAAAAGATATAGTTGCCTGGAAAAAGTACAAAGGAGGGTGACCAAAATGATAAAGGGGATGGAATGGCTCCCTTATGAGGAAAGGCTAAAGAGGTTAGGGCTGTTCAGCTTGGGAGAAGAGACGGCCGAGAAGGGATATGATAGAGGTCTTAAGATCATGAAAGGACTTGAACTGGTAAATGTGAATAGGTTATTTACTCTTTCAGATAATACAAGGACCAGAGGGCCTTCATGAAGTTAGCAAGTAGCTCATTTAAAACAAATCGGAGAAAGTTATTTTTCACTCAACACATAATTAAGCCCTGGAATTCATTGCCAGAGGATGTGGTAATGGCAGTTAGTGTAATTGGGTTTAAAAAAGGTTTGGATACGTTCCTAGAGCAGAAGTCTATAAACTGCTATTAATCAATAATGATTAGTAGCTTGGGATCTATTCATTTAATGTTTGGACACGTCAGGTACTTCTGACTTGGTTGGCCACTATTGTATATAGAATGCTGGGCTTGATGGACCCTTGATTTGACCCAGTATGGCATATCTTATGTTCTTATGTTCTAAATGCTAATGTTATCCTATAGTATACAAGAGATCCCTTTATATCAAAAGGCAGTGTGCTACCAACAAGCCACATATGAGGCTTTCCCCCGGGCTTGGGCTTGGGTCACACCTTCCTTGTTCCTTTCCACACCAAATAGACCTTTAAACTTTTTTATTGCACAACTCTAGGCTGCTTTCCAAGAACGTCAAAATCACCAGTTTTCCCAAACATAATTCATACCAGTTACCTTTGTAAAATTCTATTACATAACATTTTTCTTTGAGTCCTTGCTGTTAATACCATAGCTCTTAGGACTAGCTCCAGTCTTATTCGCCAACCGTGCCCTCTGTGCTTAAATGCTCAGTTTCCATTTGTTATAATGCATAGCTTTAATATTGATTTTCTAGCGTGTAGCAGATGGACTCAGGACCAGTGGGTATAATGTGCTCCTGATAGCAGTTGGAGACGGATCAGATTTCAATCTGACATCAGCCCTAGTACATATACCCCTGCAGGACACCATGCTCTTCAATATTTTCCGTCTCCATAGCAGTTCGGGACTCTATACATGCTTGCACAGCGTTAGAGTATTCTAACCAAAGAAATCTAAAACAGAGAATAAATCTTACCTCTACAGACGAGCCCCGCTCTCCTGCGGTGATACCTACGGGTCCCTCCCCCAATCCCTGCATGGACTTAGCCCCCGGCATCGGGTGCGGCTGAGAGGCAGCGGGTGCAAATTCGAGCGCGGCGGTGAAGGTACTTTTCCCTCTCCCCCCGCAGTCAGAGACTGCCCAGAACGAGACCGGGAAACGCAGAGATAAGGTAAAGTAGAAAACTTCTTAAAAGTCTCCGAGGCTCAAATAGCCACACAGATCGCCAACCGGCGTCAGTGCTAACGGGTTGATCAGCCCTATCCGGGCTAGACCCTGGTTCGATACGAGGGTCCTCCCACGTGGAGACCCTCCGAGGTGGTCGCCATATTGCTTGCGAGGTTGCTGTCGCCATTTCCATTTGATCGCCGCCCTGTCCGCCGATTCGTTCTGTGCGCACAGAGGCGAGCCGTGCGCACAAAATCACTTGTGTGCACACCAGCACGCGCATAAGTGCCATGCGCACAGTGACGCGCACAAGGGCGCTGGGTACACAGCTACACGCTCAACTGTGCCGGGCGCATAAGTAAACACCATGCGAACAGCGGCACGCACATATTTTGAGCGCGCATCCGACCTACACGCACAACTTCGGCGCACCCGTAGCGCATAACTCAGCCTCCCAGCGTACACTTAAACGCACAAACCGGAGTTTTTCAGCGCACATAAACCATGGCACCACCAGACAAGAAGCTTGAGGCCCAGGGCCTCTGCCCAGCATGCAACATTAGAGCTGCGCAGCACGAAGAAGCCACGGCCTTGTGTATACAGTGTGAGGAGGCCCTGGGTGATCCAGCCCAAGGTCCTCCCCAGCCGGTACTGGGATCTGGATCCACCGACAGTACACCGGACTTCGCTACCCCCAGCGGGAGCCTCCTTCAAACAGGGCTCCCCGGGGACACAGCGCCTCTCAATTTAGACCCAGCATCTTTCTCCTGGGTAGAATTCTTCAAAGGCCTACATACCTTTGTCTACCTGCAACCGGCGCCCCCGATGATACAGCCACAGCCTCCCCCACAGGACCCTAACATCCCTGGACCCTCTAAACCCAGAGAAGTGCCTCGCCCGCCCAAAAGCCCCAGCATTGGGGACACAGATACCTAGGATGAGGATCAAGACTCCCTGGAGGAAGGAGAAATCCCTCCAGAAACGGAACCCTATCGAACCATGAGGCGGTTCTTCGCCAAAGACTAGCTTTCAGACCTCATGGCACACAGCTTGAAAGTGCTTGCTATCTCAGGCACAAGTGCCACAGGAGAACCCCCTCATCGAGGGACTCTGTCAGGCCTTCCGCCATTTTCCTTTCCTGCAAGCCGTCCAACAGCTGATTGACCTGGAATGGGAGTCTCCAGAGGCCACGTTCAAAGGGGGGCGGACCCTGGCAGCCATGTACCCCCTGGACCCCGCCGCCAAAGATCTCCTGGCATTCCCCAAAGTGGATGCCATGGTCTGCGCGGTTGCTAAGCGCACTACCAGCCCAGTCGAGGGAGGAGCGGCAATCAAGGATGCTTCTGGAATCCATCCTCAAACAGTTATTCGACGTTTCAGCTATGTCGCTACAGATCGCTGTCTGCTGTGCTGTGGTGACACGCGCCTGTTATCTAAGACCAGGAACACCACCATGCCTGTCGAAGCACTAGAACTAGCAGTATCATTCCTCACGGATGCGACCTCTGACCTGGTACGCACCGCAGCCAGAGGCGTTTCGTCCGTCATGGCAGCCAGAAGACAACTCTGGCTCCGAAGCTGGTCAGCCGACGCGACGTCCAAGACGAGACTCATGAGAATGCCCTTTAAGGGAACCCTCCTGTTCAGAAGCGAACTGGAGAAGTTAGCCGACAAATGGGGCGAATCCCCACTACCGCAGCTACCAGAGGACAAGAACAAGAGAAGCCAACGCCCCTCGCCCCGAACAGGGGCAGGGGATCACAGCGCTTGAAACCGTACAGAAGTACATATCAAACATCTCGCCCCGCAGGCAGGGGCCAGTCCTTTCGGAACAAGCATAACAAAAGGGGAGCCAGCTCTGGCCCAGGTCCCAGCCGCACCCCGCAATGAAAATCAGCCAGCCCATCCACAGGAAGAAGCCATAGGGGGCAGGCTTGCCCTATTCTACCAAAGATGAGTCGAGATAACTTCGGACAAGTGGGTCCTAACCATCATTCGAGAGGGATTATTATCTGGACTTCCACAACATTCCTCCGGACAAATTTGTGAAATCTCCCTGCCACGTCCTCTCCAAGAGGGTGGCAGTGGAAACCACACTGATCAAATTGCTCACCTTAAAGGCCAAAACGCCAGTACCCACACAACAACAAAATACTGGGCACTATTCCATCTATTTTATTGTGCCCAAGAAAGAGGGTACGTTCTGACCCATCCTAGACCTCAAGTCCGTCAACCGTCACCTGAAGGTCCTCGCTTCCGCATGGAAACCCTATGCTTGGTCATAAGAGAGATACAGCCTGGAGAATTCCTCAGAAGCCTTCCTGCACATCCCGGTCCACCTCGAGCATCAGCGTTTTCTATGCTTCGCGATCCTGGACCACCACTACCAGTTCCGAGCACTACCCTTCAGGCTAGCCACAGCACTCCAAACATTCACCAAAATCACGGTTGTAGTGGCAGCGACACTGAGGAAAGAAGGAATCCTCATACACCCATATCTGGACAATTGGCTGATCAGGGCAAAATCCCCAGAGGAAAGTCATCAAGCGACCACCAGAGTCAAAACTCTATTGGAGGACCTCGAGTGGGTGGTCAACACAAACAAGAGCTGTCTGCAGCCCTCCCAATCCCTGGAATACCTGGGAGTCCAGTTCGACACCAGACAAGACAAGGTGATTCTGACTCCTACAAGGAGAGCAAAGCTGATGAAACAATTGCGAAACCTGTTAAACAGTCTTCGCCCCAAGGTGTGGGACTACCTCCAAGTCCTTGGTCTCATGTCATCCACACTGGAAGTGGTCCCATGGGCAAGAGCAAACATGCGACCCCTACAGCATTCCCTACTGTCACGATGGAATCAGATGTCCCAGAATTACTCAGTTTGCCTCCAGCTCCCGGAGGAAGTTCGAACCCAGCTACAATGGTGGCTACAAGAAGACCATCTGAGCAAGGGAGTAAGGCTATCCCCGCCGACCTGGATCCTGCTCACCACGGATCCGAGTCTACGAGGCTGGGGAGCCCACTGCCAGGAACTGACCGCCCAGGGGCAATGGGACAAGGAAAAGTCGGGATGGAACATCAACCGACTGGAAGCACGAGCAGTCAGGATAGCCTGCCTACGGTTCAGTCACAGACTCCGGGGCGAATCGGTCAGAGTCATGTCGGACAACACCACAACAGTGGCCTACATCAACTGCCAGGGAGGAACCAGAAGCCCACAGGTGTCCCTGGAAATAGATCCCCTAATGGCGTGGGCGTAATCAAACCTACAGGAGATCTCAGCCACCCACATCATGGGAAAAGACAACGTCACTGCGGATTACCTCAGCAGAGAAAGTCTAGGCTCATGGGAATGGAGGCTGTTGAACACAGGCTTCCAGCTGATAGTAAACCGCTGGGGAACACCAGCCATGGTCCTCCTGGCAAGCCGGTCAAACGCCCAAGTTCCTAACTTCTTCAGTCGCAGACGGGAACCACAATCCCAAGGGATCAATGTTCTCGTCCAGACTGGCCACAGGAAATCCTACTATACGCCTTCCCACCGTTGCCGCTACTGGGCGGAATCATCCGCAAGATAGAACACCAAGGGGCCCAGTACTTCTAGTGGCCCCGGACTGGCCAAGAAGGCCGTGGTACGCAGACATGCGAAGACTACTGACAGGGAGCCCTTTCCCTCTACCTCCTCACAGGGATCTGCTCCAACAAGGCCCGATCCTCCACGAAGACCCAACTCTATTCTCTCTTACAGTCTGGCCATTGAGAGGACACGTCTGAAGAAGAGCGGATACTCGGGGACGGTGATTGACACTCTGCTCCGAGCACGCAAGTTTTCCACATTTCTAACCTACATACGAATATGAAGAAGCCTGGTGTGAAGACCACGACATCCTCCCGCGGACAGTCTAAATTCCCACAATTCTGGAATTCCTGCAGAACGGCTTACAGAAGGGGTTGTCTCTCAACTCCATCAAGGTGCACGTGGCTGCGTTGGCCTGCTACAGAGCCAAGGTGGGGGGCGGCAACCTAGCCTCTCATCCGGACGTCTCCCGTTTCCTGAAAGGAGTCAAACAGATCCAACCATCCCTGAAGTGGCTGGTACCTTTATGGGATCTCAATCTAGTCCTAGACTTCCTAGCAGGAGCCTCCTTCAGACCCACCTGTGGTCTGTCCCTCCGACAACTAACACTGAAGACTGCATTTTTAGTGGCAGTCTGCTCAGCCCATCGCATCTCTGAGCTTCAAGCACTGTCCTGTCGAGAACCCTTCCTCAGGTTCACACCGGGATCCATACAGCTACGCACGGTCCCCTCCTTCCTCCCAAAAGTGGTTTCTCACTTCCATCTAAACCAAACCATCTCGTTGCCATCGCCAGATGAGCAAAAGGACTCGGAAGAATCTCGCCGCCTTCGCCATCTTAACATCAGCAGACTCCTACTCAGATATGTTGAAAGGTCGGAATCTGTACGAAAGATGGACCACCTCTTTGTCCTTCACAGCGGGAAGAAACAAGGGGAAGTGGCCTCACGGGCAGCCATAGCCTGCTGGATCAAAGAAGTTATCAAGGTGGCCTACGTAGAGGCAGGCAAGCCTCCACCTCTACAAGTCAAGGCCCATTCCACTAGAGCCCAGGCAGTGTCCTGGGCGGAAACCAAGATGCTGTCACCCGCTGAGATCTGTCGGGCAGCGACATGGTCCTCCATTCATACCTTCTCTAGGTTCTATCGCCTGGATGTTCAGGCTCGGGAGGACACAGCATTCACAAAGGCAGTACTAAGTGGGCCACGGGCAGCCTCCCACCCAGTTCTGGAGTAGCTTTTGTACATCCCATTAGTCCTGAGTACATCTGCTACATGCTAGGAAATGGAGAAATTATTTACCTGATAATTTCGTTTTCCTTAGTGTAGACAGTTGGGCTCAGCATCCCGCCCATGACTGCAGATAATCACGGAAACCTCGGGGGACAATCCCCGAGAGTAAGACAAACACGGGTAAGCCAAGCTTCCCTCTAATTAGGACACCCAAAGCTACCGGGTGTTGGTGTTTCTCGGTTGAGTGCACTGGCGGACTCCAGCTATAACCACATCAACCAGTTCAAGTTAACCAAGTTATGTAAGTTAACCAAGTTAATCAAGTTATTCAGTCACACATATATCCACAATTGCTTTTCGAAGAGAATACTAAAGAGCATGGTGTCCTGCAGGGGTATATGTACTAGGGCTGACGTTAGATTGAAATCTGATCCGTCTCCAACTGCTATCAGGAGCACACTATACCCATTGATCCTGAGTTCAACTGTCTACACTAAGGAAAACGAAATTATCAGGTAAGTAATTTCTCCATTAAGTTCTGCACAGATTACTAGGCTTTTAATCAATGATTTCTTCTAAACATAAAGCTCTAATTCTCACAGTATAAATTAAACACAGCAATATCATCTTTAAATCTAGCAGTCAAAGTACTGCTCCTTTTGGCTCCACATTAAGCTTAATTGGGAATTAAACACGGGGGTTTAAAATGCTTAGCTTCCCTAGTAACACTGTGGCAGTTGCACAGCCCAGCTTAATTAAACACACTAGATTTAATTCCTTAGTTTCTAAAGGAACATTGCTACATTTACACAGCCAAGCTTAACTCTACTGAACAAACACACGGAATTTAATGCTTTAGTTTTTCACAGTAACACTGCTGCATTTACATGATAGCAGAGAGTTAGCAGGACTGCAAGTAAGACGAGCAGAATCTGTAAAGCACATGGAACATCTTTATTAGCGTGCACAAAAAGATGGAGACAGAACAACTTCCTGCTTCTTGTGCTGAGGAAGTAGCCTCCCTTTTTTATTTTTTAAACTTTAAGCAGCATAGCACTGACAAAGTTTCTATACAACACTAGTACACAGATGAGAACAGTTGTACTAACAGACTGGATTCAAAATACAGATCTAACATTACACAGCCAAGCTTAGACTTAATTTAACAAACACACTGGGGTCAGTGTTCAAAATTGGGCAATTAAGTAACTTAGCTGGTTAGAACTTATCCGACTAAGTTATGATATATATTCAGCATATAACTGAATGCTTAGCTGGATAAGTCTAACTAACCAGCTAAGGTTAGACCTGCTCTAAAGCATATCTAGCTTAGCTGTACAACTTATGCTGCTAAGTCTGAATATCGGCAGTAAGGTACATAAATTGTATGGCTCTTTGTGGCCCAATCCGCCCACAGCTTATACGGCTAGGACAGTCCTCCAAGCCACTCTTTTTGCCAAGATAGACTACTGTAACGCCCTCCTATTGGGTCTCCCCGCCTCCACCACCAAACCACTTCAGATACTCCAGAACGCGGCTGCCAGAATCTTGACAAACACCAACCGTGGAGATCACATCACACTCATCCTCAGGAACCTGCACTGGTTCCCAATAAGTTTTAGAATCCTACACAAGTCCCTCAGCATCATCCACAAAACCATTCACAATCAGCTCCCTTTCGACCTTCAGATCCCGTTTAGACTCCACACCTCTACAAGACCTATCAGAGAAGCTTACAAAGGAACCCTGCACGCCCCCACAACCAAATCCACTCTTCATACAGCCACTAGAGAACAGGCCTTCTCAACAGCGGGACCAGCCATCTGGAACGCCATTCCTCCAGATCTCAGACAGGAACCCTGCCTGTTGACATTTAGGAAAAAACTCAAGTCCTGGCTGTTTCAACAAGCCTTCCCTTAACCCAGCCCACACCCCCCCCCCCACTCCTTAATCCCAGCAAGCCTCCCCCTTCCCCCTGCCAATCCCCCTTATTGACACTGCATCTTTCGTATCCAGTTTACGGTTCGTATATAAGTGCCACTATACAGAGCACTCTATATCCGACTCAAGGCACTTCCAGTATACCGTTAAGTTTACTTCGTTAAACCTCTGCCTCTAGCTACTTCAGCCCCCAAGTTCCCACGACCTTGTTTTATTGTAACTTTACTTCTTCTTCAATGTTAATGTTATAACCCCCTTGTTCCTTGTAAACCGATATATGATCTGTATCATGAATGTCGGTATAGAAAAGTTTAAATAAATAAATAAATAAATAGGTGGCGATCGCTGAACATGGTCGCATATTCAGCGGCCACTACTTAGCCGCATAAGTCCTGCTTATCTGGCTAATTAGCACTGTACGCGCTTTGAATATTGACCTCACTGTGTTTAATTCTTTAGTTTCCAGATGAGCACTACTGCATTTGCATAGCCAAGCTTAATCCTAATTAACAAACACAAATCCTATTGCTGCTCCTTGTGACCTTGGGCAAGTCACTTCATCTCCCCATTGCCTAAAGTACAAAATTAGATTGTAAAACACTTGGGATTACATTCAGGTACTGTAGGGAAATACCTACAGTACCTGAATGTAATCTTCTTTGATGAGTCACAAAAAGTGGAATATAAATAAATGAAAGGTTAACATAGATAACTCTCTGATGAAGTCTTTTATTTAGGGAGCTGAGAATTCTCTTTTTCTAAATCTTATCTTTTCTGTCTTGCAGCCAGAGTTTCAACTACCTACTGAATTTCCGCAATAGTGTCCCAAGGTGCATTTCAGCTCTTGGCCTCACCCAGCTACTAATAGCCATAGCAGAGAAGTCTTCTGTCCATGAGTACAGAGAAAAGATAGGTACCGTGCATGGTGGTTTGGTGTTTTGTTTTTTTGTTTTTTTTTAATTTCCTATAAAACAGGTTGGTGAAAGTTGCTTCATTTGATAGCACAGCAAAGGAAAATTGATTCTTACCTGCTCATTTTTGCTCCTATAGTACCATAGATCAGTCCAGACTCCTGGGATTTGCATCCCTGCCAGCAGATGGAGACAAAGTTTTACTGACACTGCTACATAATCCTGAGTGCCACCTGCAGTCCCTCAATATTGACCTGAATCCAAGCCAAAATACTATATTTCTAATTAATCACTTAATTGTCAACTGATTCTTAACTTCCTCCAAGAACCAGACGATGGTGACTTCTTTAGAAGTCTAAAGCTAAACCACCAACTGACAACTCTGTATTCCACGTCAAGAACAGAATGAGCGGGTGGCTTTCCTTACCCACATATTGGGTCAGTGCTAGACTGATCTGTAGTACTACAGGAATGAAAATTAGCAAGTAAGAACCAATTTTCCTTTCCCTGTATGTACCCAGATCAGTCCAGATTTCTGGGATGTACCTAAGCTCCCTAACGAGAGTGGGACATGGAGAGTCCCGTTCCCAAAACACTCTCACCAAAGGTCTTGTAAGCTGGATCCCTATCATCCAAATGATAGTGCTTGGTAAAAGTATGCAGCGACTTCTAAGTCACTACCCAATACATGCTGGATAGGCAAAGGCCGCTTCCTTTTTGCCTGCCCAGGTCTATGTCCAGGAAGAAGATTCTCTGAAAGCCAGGCCCGGGACCCAGATCACGCCTCCCCAGAGAGCTGGTTAACTAATTAGGCCTCATGCATCAACAGAATAAAATCTGTAGAAAAAGGCCGTGTGGACCTAGGAATTGGACCCACTGGCTGAGTGGGCTCCGGAATAGGGTCACCCAGAAACTCCTCCTCTTCAGAGCTGCCCCCATGTTCTGGAGATAGCCTCAGAGTGGAATCCCCCCACCCCCACTGGTGCTGCCAGAGCTGCCCGAGATTGCAAAATGGTTGCCATTCCTGCACCAATGGGGGGAGAAGCCCTGGCCTGCTGCAAACCCCGACGCAACTGAAGAGCAGGAACGAGCACATGTTTTCCCTTTGACGTGGTGGAAGATCTCCCCAAAGTCCCTTCAGTGCCCAACATACAGCCCGTGCACAACCCAGCCTGGTTGAGCCGCAACTGCGATGACCCACAAGCACAGCAGACCAAGCCACATGCCATACTGCACATGACTGCAACCACGGGGAATCTTCTTAACTACAGCTGCCCACCGCACTCACTCTGCTGCTGAAAAGAATCACCTAAATACACCAGCTGCCACTAGCAGGAAACCTCAAATCTCCTTTTTTTTTTTTTTTCAAACAACTTTACCACCAACACACCAACAACCAAATTAAACATACTTCCCTGGATTAGACTGGAACACAGAGCTGCAAATGGGAACAAGCTACTTCCAAGCTGCTTCACAGTGCCTCAGCACCCTCTTGAAGGGAACTGGACCACCCGATTTGCACACCATGGAGCTAAGGACAGAGTGTACTAAAGGGTCACCAATCCCCAGCTCGTCCGCCTCAGACCAGGGAATATGGTCCCACCAGGCCCTAGTAAGCCTCTGAGAGAAAAGCTATATCTTCTTCTTTTTCCCCCATCTCCAGAACTGCATGTCTTGTACCATCTACTATCTGCTGGAGATGGAAAAATACTGAGAGTCTGCAGGTGGCACTCAGGATGATATAGCAGTGTCAGTAAAACTTTCTCTGTCTCTATATACTGGCAGGGATGGAAAACCCAGGAGTCTGATCTAATCTGGGTGCGTTCAGGGAATGCAGATTCCCCTGATGGCATAGCACAGGAGCAGAGAGCATGCTTCCCTCACATACTGATTCACAACAGAATAAGATAACTTGGCCAGTACTCTTGCAAGCTTCCCACATGCACTACTTCACCACAAAACTAGTAAAAGCACAGGCAACAGCAGTGAAAGCTTTTCCTTGTCAACAGCTCTTAATGTCATCTCTTCTCTACGGTAGCTTCGTTAGCAAAAGGGTTCCTGTGCCAAACCTGGATTCAGCCCAGCGGGGAACGGGAAAAGGGCAATCGCTACAATGATGCACTGCAGAATCTCCTTTGGTAAGAAGTTCTTCCTGCTCAAAGGAAAATACGCTCACATTAACTGTTTGTCTCCTTCTGTTGAGATGATAAAATCCCGTGCATTTCTATGCAGAGAACATACTAAAACCTGCCGTAAAAATACTGGCTATCGGTTACTACTTATCCACAAAAGTAGGGGTATACCCAATGTCTATCCTATCCAACAACCCACACCAGAACAATCTTTTTTTATTTCATTGTAAATTTTTTCTTTTATACTAAAAAAAAAACCTTTTTTTATATTGTATTAAACTGTGTGGCTCACACTTACATATTTGCAAAAAATATTCAGAGAATATTAAAAATTATTCAAAAAATATTTGAAAGGTGTATAGTGATGCTTCATAAAACTTCAGGGGCACCATACAGTGTACCTTACTTGATTTGTTGTTTAATCATAAGCACCACCGTCCACCCTATAGTCCTTTAATTAATTCTCAAAAACGTATTTTTATATATTTTCAAATTTTTAGAAAAATATGTTTAAAAAGTAAGTATGACGCACCAGTCTCAAACAGAGGACTGCAGGTCGCCCGTTATTCAAAACCGGAGCAGGAACCCAAATGGCACTTATCTTTCAATTTGAATCCTCAGGTTACAGTGTGATCTTTTAGCGGCACTTGCCCCAACAAGGCCAGGTTTCGAATTCTCTTCTTCAGGGGAAGCCACTCGAATGCTGCACACCCCAGCTCTATCTTATCCGTTTTTTTGAATCCATAAAAAGCTCGCACAAGTGCTGCTCAATGAATGCTCCTCTCAGGAAAAATGGCGAACCCCTGTTCGAGTGGCTTCCCCTGAAGAAGAGAATTTGAAACCTGGCCTTGTTGGGGCAATTGCCGCTAAAAGATCACACTGTAACCTGAGGATTCAAATTGAAAGATAAGTGCCATTTGGGTTCCTGCTCCGGTTTTGAATAACGGGCGACCTGCAGTCCTCTGTTTGAGACTGGTGCTTCATACTTATTTTTTAAACATATTTTTCTAAAAATTTAAAAATATATAAAAATACGTTTTTGAGAATTAATTAAAGGACTATAGGGTGGACGGTGGTGCTTATGATTAAACAACAATGAGACATTAATTTGTAAATGGTATTTTATTACTTGCAAGATAATTGTATCATGTGGTTGATAATGCTTATGAAAAGAAATGGCAACTCAGGTTTCTCTGTTAGTAATTTGTATTGAACTGAGACTAATAACAGTGCTGTTTATAGAGGTCCCTGTTTACCAAAGCCAGAAAAGCTTTACATGCTACAGACTTACCAGAACAGCTGTTAAAGTAGTAATTTACTATAATCCCAAGGGCGGTAACTTGTTCAATAATTTATATTTTAACAAGTAGACCAATCATAGTGAATGCATTCACACTTGGCATCTCCAGAAAAGGCTATGTTTCAGAGAATAAGATGTATGGCAAGCTGTATTGCACCTAACAAATGACTTACATTCCACAGTTTGGTCTGCTGGCCAGGTGGGAATTGTGGATCAGCAGGGAGTCCTTCCAATCACTCAGCACTGTTGTGCAACAGAATGTTATTCTCCCAATTTCTTTAGGATTATCCCCTTCTTATATACCTTTTCAGAAGAGCTACTGCGATGTTCACCTTGAATTGTGTATTTGACCAAGATTCTAGTAGTTTCGAGAAGTTTTTGGGGGTTTTTTCCGGGGGGGGGGGGGGGGGCAGGAGGAGGAAGGAAGGTTTTGGTCCTGTGCTATTGATCCATTATTTTTTATCTTATAACAGATGTTCTTGATATAATCTGCCTGAGACCTTGATATACAAGTCTGGACCTCAGTATAACTCTTCGAGGATCGAGTTATTCTTAGCAGTTCCCTTTTTCTACAGTCATTGTTTATTCCATTTTCCAAAATATAGTCCCTTAGTGTCAGGTCCAATGCACACCTCCATGCCACCCTGTGGTCTGATTTTTTTTTTATGGAGGGGATAGGTTTAAAAATGGAGGCTGAAAAAGGGTAAAAATCCAAACAATCTACTATGGGGACAATATTCAAGGCTTTTTACTTGACTCAACACATTCTGAACATTACCCCTCCTTCCCCAGTGCAAGTACTTTTTGCATGCATAAAAAAGAGGGCAAGGGATAGGTTGGAAGAATAAAAGTATACATAAAAATGTCATTTTCAAATCTCTGAATGTACTTTCTGTTGCATACATACATTGCACCTGCAAGGGAGCAGATACAAAGTAAGTGGGTATTCCCTGTACGTACCTGGATCAGTCCAGACAGTGGGTTATGTCCCCAATCCAGCAGATGGAGTCAGCACAAGCTTTGAGGGGGCGTATCCATATATACTACTACCCCCTCTGCAGGAGTTCAGTATCTTCTGACTCCAGCAGATGCGAGTAGGGGAATCAGGCTTCCCCTCCTTTTCCTTTTTCTTCACTTTCTAGCTTGATTATGGCTTGTTGTCTTTTTCTGTGGATCAAGTTTGTATTAAGTTTAAAAAAAAAAAAAGGCAGAGTTCTTTCAACTTCTGGGGAGTGGCTTATCTTCCTTGTCTCTTCTCTGCGGCCTTGCTGTTTATTTCTCGTTGCAGCCAGGGGTAAGTTTGTTTTTTTCCTTTGTAGTTTTTTCCTTCAGAGCTCAGCCCCCGGTGCCCGCGAAAGCCGGTGGAGCCGGCCTCTTCGCTCTTTACTCCCTCACCCGCGGCCATTTTACAGCTCCTCATGGGCTGCTGAGCCATTTAGGGAAAGATGTCTGGGGCGGGTCGTGTGGCCGGGAAGGCCCCCCCGCGGCACCCTCCTCTATTTTCGGACAGCGGGCAGTGCGGGCCGACCAGGCCCCCCCGCAGCGGCGCTTTTGTGCGCGTGGCCCCCCCCCGTGGCTTTTTCTTTTCTCCTACAGCGATCCCGATGCCGCGGCCGTCCCGCTGTGCGGCCTGCGGAGACCCGGGGTCCCGGATTTCCCGGGAGGGCATCTGTGCACGATGCCTCCCCGGGGGGGAAGGTACCTCACAGTCCCTGACTGATTTCTCTTTTTTGCCCGGGCGGCGCGGGCCAGCCACTCCGCCATTTTTGGCGGGAACGGCGGCCATTTTACATTCTGAACGCCCTGAGGCGCAGGCCACGAAGGGGAACGGATCCCTGGAGGCCACGAGGGAGAACGGATCCCTGGAGGACTCTACCAGCGGGGGTGTTCCCCCGATTTTGGTGCAGGAACCAAGCACCCAGAGCCAGGGAGCAGGAACCACGCCGCCCCCGAAGCGCACCCGAGCAGGCCGGGGTTCTCTCCGGAGTTTATCCTGCTCATGCATACCGCTTATCTGCAGGGGCTGGAAGCACCTGTGGGACCCCTCCCTCCTAAGATCCCTCGGATGTCGCCCTCGACGCCGGCCCCCCCCCGACCCTCCGGGAGTGGGGGCCTCCCGCCTTCCTACCCGGGTCCGATCCACGCCCGCGGCAGTGGGGGCGGTGCCAGACCCAGCGGGACATGGACTAGACCTCTCGGACGGGGGACAAGGGGACGGCACGCAGGAGGGGGATGATCCGCGTACCCTACGCCTCTTCCAGAGGGAAGAGCTGGACGACCTCATCCCGCAGATCATCCAAGAATTAGATTTGGACCCGCCACCAGACCCGCCTGCCCCAGTAGCTCCCGCTGTCGTCACTTCTTCAAGGAAGGGAGATCCTGTCCTGGCGGCACTCCGGCTGAGGGCTCGGGCTTTTCCCATTCATGACTCGTTTTTACAACTTCTCACCAGGGAATGGGACACCCCGGAGGCCTCCCTGAAGAGCAGCCGGGCTATGGAAAAGCCGTACCCGCTCCCCGAAGATTTTCTGGACCTCATCAAGGTCCCAAAGGTGGACTCCGCAGTGTCGGCGGTCACGAAGAGGACGACTATCCCAGTGACGGGAGGTGCGGCGTTGCGGACACACAGGATCGTAAGTTGGAAGTTTTCCTTAAGCGGGTTTTCGAGGTCTCCGCTCTGGGTATGCGGGCGGTGATGTGCAGTTCGCTTGCCCAGCGGGCTAGTCTCCTTTGGGTGCAACAACTCCTCACGTCTCAGAACCTGCCGTCCGATGAGGCTGCCCAGGCAGATCGGCTAGAAGCCGCAGTGACGTATGGGGCGGACGCCTCGTACGACCTTTTTCGGGTCCTCGCAAGATCCATGGTTTCGGTAGTGGCAGCACGACGACTACTGTGGCTACGCAATTCGGCGGCTGATACGTCCTCTAAGTCGAGTCTGGGCTCTCTTCCCTTCAGGGGCAAGTTCCTCTTCGGGGAGGATTTGGACCAGATCATCAAGTCCCTGGGGGAGAACGCTGTTCATCGGCTGCCGGAGGATAGGTTTCGACCATCCAGAGCATTTTCTTCTTCTCAGACCAGAGCCAGAGCGCAACGGCGCTACAGGGGATACAGACAGGCGGGCTCCCGGTCATCCGCCCCCAGGTCTCAGCCCTGGTCGCGCTCCTTTCGCGGGCGTCTGCCCGCACGCACTACTCCCGGAACCGGGAACCCTTATACCAAGTCTTCACAATGATGCCAGTCTCGCCCACTCCCCTGTCCCCAAGATTGGGGACCGACTAACGTATTTCTACGCGGAGTGGGCTCGGATCACCTCGGACCAGTGGGTCCTGGATACCATAAAACACGGCTACGCATTGGAATTTGTCCGCCCCCCGCAGGGAAGGTTCATCTTTTCCCCCTGTGGCTTGGACCTCAAGAGAGGAGCAGTGCAGCTGACTCTGGACAGACTCCGGGAGATAGGCGCTATTGCGCTCGTGCCCTTCGGAGAGGTGGGCTCGGGCCACTATTCCATCTATTTCGTCGTACCAAAGAAGGATGGTTCCTTCCGGCCTATCCTAGACCTCAAGGAAGTCAACAAATCCCTTCGAGTCGTTCGGTTCCGCATGGAAACGCTCCGGTCAGTGATTGCGGTGGTGCATCGGGGGGAGTTCCTCGCCTCCCTGGACTTAACAGAGGCCTACCTGCACATTCCCATTCGCCCGGACCACCACCGTTTCCTTCGTTTCAAAATTCTGGACCAGCATTTTCAGTTCACGGCTCTCCCGTTCGGATTGGCGACGGCGCCGCGCACCTTCACCAAGATCATGGTAGTCGTGGCGGCAGCTCTCCGGAAGGAGGGCATCCTGGTTCATCCTTATCTGGACGATTGGCTCCTCCGGGCGAAGTCATTCGATCATGGACGCTCAGCGGTGACTCGAGTAGTACGGTTTCTACATTCCCTGGGATGGGTAGTGAACTTCTCCAAGAGCTCCCTCATGCCCTTGCAACGCTTGGGTTTTTTTGGGGGGCGACCTTCGACACCCTACTGGGCAAAGTTTTTCTGCGCCAGAACAAAGCTCAATCCTTGCGGGATCACACACGACGGTTCTCTGCGTTACCAGAGCCCACCTCCTGGGACTACCTGCAACTCCTGGGAGTGATGGGGTCCACCATCGACCTTGTACCTTGGGCTTTCGCGCACCTCAGGACCTTACAGTGGGCACTCCTCTCCCGTTGGAAACCAGTATCGCAGGACTACCAGATGATTCTCCCACTCCCGCAGAATGCCAGGGACAGTCTGGGCTGGTGGTTGGATCCGCCGAACCTGGCCCGTGGCGTGTCCCTCGATCTGCCAAATTGGGTGGTGGTGACCACCGATGCCAGTCTAGCAGGCTGGGGTGCAGTCTGCGATCGAAGCGCCACGCAGGGGACGTGGTCCACGGTGGAGGCGAAGTGGTCAATCAACCGTCTGGAAACCAGAGCGGTCCGGCTAGCTCTGCGACATTTCCTCCTGCTTCTTCGGAACCGGGAAGTCAGAATCCTATCGGACAACGCTACCACCGTGGCCTACATCAACCGACAAGGAGGCACGCGCAGCCCGCGCTCGAGGCGGCGCTGCTGATGCAATGGGCGGAGCGTCATCTCGTCCAGCTAGCGGCCTCGCACATCGCCGGTGTGGACAACGTCCAGGCGGACTTCCTCAGTCGTCAACTGCTGGACCCCGGAGAGTGGTCTCTCTCCGACAAAGCGATGCAACTTCTCGTCCATCGGTGGGGGGCCCCCCACTTGGATCTGATGGCGTCCGCTCTCAACGCCAAGGCTCCACGCTTCTTCAGTCGCCGGAGAGAGCGCAGCGCGGAGGGAGTGGATGCCCTGGTCCTCCCGTGACCGCCACATCTTCTGCTCTACGCTTTTCCACCATGACCCCTGGTGGGCAGGATGCTCCGCAGAATAGAAAGCCATCAGGGGACCGTGGTTTTCATCGCCCCAGAATGGCCCAGGCGACCCAGGTTTGCGGACCTGCTACAGCTGGTGATCGACGGGCCAATCAGGCTGGGGCACCTCCCCCAGCTCCTACATCAGGGCCCGGTATTTTTCGAGCAGGCAGAACTCTTCTGTCTTGCGGCCTGGCTTTTGAGAGGCGCCGCCTCCGGCGTCGGGGCTACCCGGAGGCGGTAGTATCCACGCTATTGCGGGCACGAAAGACATCGACATCGGCGGCCTATGTTCGAGTCTGGAAGGTGTTCGAGCTGTGGTGTACCAGCCAGGCCACGAGACCCGCTAAGGCTTCTGTACCTCAGATCCTTCAGTTTCTACAGGCGGGGGTGGAAAAAGGGCTCGCCTATAATTCACTACGGGTTCAGGTGGCCGCCCTTGGTTCGCTGTTGAGCGATGGGGGCTCTCTTCTACAGTATCCTGACATTGCTCGTTTTCTCAAGGGTGGCAAGCATATGCGTCCTCCGTTACGGAACCCTTGTCCCTCCTGGAATCTTAACCTTGTGCTTCGCTCCCTGTCGGGACCACCGTTTGAGCCGCTGCGCAGCGCAACGATAAAGGATCTCACTCTCAAGACTGTATTTCTTGTGGCCATCTGTTCCGCTCGACGCATCTCGGAGCTGCAGGCTCTGTCGTGTAGAGAGCCCTATCTCCGTTTCTCCGACTCTGGAGTTTCGCTTCGCACCGTTCCCTCCTTCCTTCCGAAGGTGGTTTCTGCATTCCATGTGAACCAGACGGTGGAGTTGCCATCCTTCTCTTCCTCAGAGCCGAAGTCTCTCCGTCTCTTGAATGTCAAGCGCACTCTGCGCCTCTATCTGGAGGCTACAAATGAGTTCCGGACCTCTGACCATCTCTTCGTACTCTGGGCCGGTCCTAAGAAGGGGTCTCAGGCCTCGAAGACTACCATTGCCAGATGGCTGAAGGCCGGCATTGCTGCTTCCTACATTGGGGCGGGTCGGACTCCCCCACCCGGAATCGTAGCGCATTCTACACGTTCTCAGGCGGCACCTCGCCTCTTCAGTCTCTGGACACTTTGGCGAGCAGGTTCTCCGAGCAGGCCTCGCAGGACCCCACCCGATTTAGGGAAGCTTGGGTACATCCCACTGTCTGGACTGATCCAGGTACATACAGGGAAAAGAAAATTATTACTTACCTGCTAATTTTCGTTCCTGTAGTACCATGGATCAGTCCAGACGCCCACCGCGTTTGGGTTCTTGATCCTGCTCAGCTCTGCGCTACTTCTTGCTCGCAGTGTTCTGTGTCTTCACAGTCGTTTCTTTTCGCTGTTTTTCACAGCTCCCTACAAGTTGGTAGGATGTTTGCAGTTACTTGTTGCGGTTACAATTGTTTTCATTATCTGTTTCCACAAACTTGATCCTTCGGGGGTTTCTACTCTGGCTTTGATATACTCGATACTGAACTCCTGCAGAGGGGGTAGTAGTATATATGGATACGCCCCCTCAAAGCTTGTGCTGACTCCATCTGCTGGATTGGGGACATAACCCACTGTCTGGACTGATCCATGGTACTACAGGAACGAAAATTAGCAGGTAAGTAATAATTTTCTTTTTTTCTACCCATACTGTACATAGTTTCAAAGGGAAACTCCATAAGGCAATATCAAAATTGCCCTGTTTATTATTTATTGGTATGCAAGCCCATCTGGGGTTTTTTTTCCTATTTAGAAAGTACTGTGTGTTCTGATTAGATTTGTAAGGTTGTTCTTTTTTGTATCTGGTTAAAGTATCTACCTAGAGCACACACATGATGTTTTGAAGGCAGTGGAAGAGATTTCGGGGATTGCAGTACCAGAGCTTATAAATGCTGCTAAAGATGGAAATTCTTCCACTTTCCAAACACTGAACAGGTAACAAGATAAACACTTTCTCTCTAACACTAGCAATGCTTAATTTACCCAGTGCTGAGCCACATGCACTCTCTACCTCTGGAGCTGCTTACCTGAGAATGGAAACCTTCTGCTAATGTGCATTCTGAGTTTGTGAGGCATCCATTTGCATGCGTGAGATATCACAGTCCCCATGCCATCATCCTCTGCATTCTCTCCCCAGTCTGGTATCCTCCATGACTGCTTTCTCTAAAGGCAAACAGGTTCACTGTGTGTCACAAATAGGTCATGTGACCATGCATAGTGCCAAGAGGAACAGATTTTCACAGCTTTCTGGTACAGACTATCTTTAGTACCAGAAAATAGAACTTTAGTACCAGAGAATATATAACTTCCCTGCACTGCAGCAACTTCATGATGGCTCTGTTTCCATTTTTCTGCCATCTCTGTTGATAAGTTCAATTGACTTCCTAGCACTTCTTTCAGTGTTTGCTAATTTTCCTCATGGTCTTCCACAGAAACTTTGTTTTACCTTCTTAGTTCTTTAGTATCATGTAACATCTCAACATTACCCATAACATCCACTCGGGGTATCCCTCCTGCCAAGTACAGCTCAGGCCCACCATTCATGCTTCTATACTGGCAACCTGCCAACTGAGCTGCTTGCTTCTGGGCAAGTTTCCCCGCCTGCAAGCTATCTCCTGATGGTTTCTAGGGACATTGAGACCCCTCACAACCTAGGGTCACACAGTTCCTAGAAATACATCCACAGACCAAATACACACAATAACATGATTGCTAGTCGGTCCAAGTCAGGCAAAGCTAACAAGCTTGATAATAAAAATTAGAAACAGTGAACAGATAAAACATTAAAGGCCTGGTTTTAAAAGGCATTTACATGCGTAAAACTGGATTTTACTTAAATAAAAGCTCACGTAAATAGCTTTTGAAAATTGCTACAATATTAGTTACATTTACATGTATAAATCCTTTTGAAATTTCACCTATAAATGAGCAATCAGTAACAGGTAAAAGAACAAGAATTAAACAGTATAACTAGCTGAACAATTTTCACAACTCTAGTGTCTGGGGAGGTCAGGAAAAAGTCTATCCACTCGAGCTGAACAGGGCCTTAGCACAGAGATCTGCTCCCTCTGCACTCTCAGCCAAGGCTGGACAGTTCCAGAACTTTCAGGGCTAGTTCCTGAACATACTCAGATCAGTCAAGATAAATGGGTTTTGCCTCCCTACCAGCAGATTGAGTCAGAGAAACAAAACTTTGAGGCACTGCTACATAAGAGGGCCACCTGCAGTCCCCTCAGCATTTCTCTGACTCTAGCAGATGGTAGAGGTGCAACCCTGCAGTCTGAGATTAAGAAAGAGAGAAATTGAAGTAGGAGAATTTCAGAGGAAGCTCCCTGAGGTGTTAGGCTCCTTGGTGGACCATCTCGTAGGTTGAGCCGGGCGTCCAGGGGTTGGGAACCCCTGCCTTGTGCTCGCCCACATCATGCCGGGGGCCCAGAAAGCCAGTGGACTGGTTCCCTCATGGCCTCCGAGGTCTCTGTCTGCAAGGCCCCGGAATCAGGGAAGTATCCCTGAGTGGTTTTTGCCTTTGTATCTGTGATTTTAAAGTTAAAAAAAAGAAAAATAAATAAAGGAGCAGAAAGGCAAACAGCTGGATGCTGAGGGGGTGGAAGGTATGGCCATGAGGCAGTGAGGGCTGCAGGCCTCGGCAGACAAAAGGTAATTACTATGCTGATCTGCATGTGGCTGGGTCACTGTGGTTGGTGCGGCCACGTTTCTTTCCCACGCATCTCTGGGGGCCATCTCTGGGGGCCATCTCTGGGGGCTGCTCTCCGGCCTCTGAGGCCGGAGAGCAGCAGTCTTTTCCTTGGCGGTGCCAGGCTGATTTTTCCGCGCCTTGGGACTTGGCGCAGCATGGTTTAAAAAAAAAAAAAGCGCACGCCAGAGTGGCAATTAAGGCTGGCAGTGTTTGTAGGGCAGCCATTGGTGAGGGAGCTCAAGGTACAGTGCCCGAATTGCGCAGAAAAATGTGCCGTGCGTGTGGGCTGGAGTGTACACGCTTGAATTCTCGCTCCCTCTGTCCTGGTTGCACTCTGGGAGAGGTAGGTTCCTTAGCAGGGGTGCACCGGGGGAAGCGGATTTCTCGTTCTTCAGGGGAGTCATCAGTGTCGGTGGCCAAGGAGTCCAGGGGAACCCATGAGGCGGCTGAGTCTGTAGAGGGCCATGGGTAGGAGTCCTTTTTAACTAGAGAACCCAGAGATTTCCCTCCTCTGTTTTCTGCTGTGGTTCAGGGGGACTCTGATGAGGGGGGGACTCTGATGACAGCTTGGAGCAGGAGACGAATGGCCCTGACAGATCTTCACCAAAATTTATCTTCTTGATGCATAAAGCCTTCCTGTCAAGGAAAGAGGCGAAGGGGAAGCAGGCGATAGTCGGGCCTCCCTTATCTGCGCTGAAGAAGCCTAAGAGGGCTGCAGTTGGGTCCGGGGACCTGCTACATCGTCTGGGACTGCATCTGGTGGAGTTGGAGGTGGACCCCAGGGATGGGGGGGACTCCATGGATGATCCACAGGATGTCCCTTTGGACCACCAGGGGGTGGTTCCAGACGCTGACGTGACTGTGTCACCGGGTGTGGACCCGGATGTAGCTAAGGATGACCCGGATCCAGATGAAAGATCGGAGGGGGATGATCCTTGAGCTGTCCGTTTATTTAAGAAGGTGAAACTATGCCCTCTTATTCCCCAGGTCTTGGAGGAATTTGGGGTTAAAGCGACTCAGGAGAAGTCTGATAGCGAGGGGGTTAGTCCATTCTTGGTTGGGAAGCTATATCCACTCATGGAGGAGACTTTGGAAATACTCCGGGTACTGAAGGTGGATGCTGCGGTGTTGGCGGTCACTTAAAAGATGACTATCCTAGTAGCGGGGGCTGCCGTTGAAGGATGTGCAGGACCGCAAGTTGGAGATTCACCTAAAGCGGATGTTTTAGGTTCCTGCACTGAGTCTTTGGGCTGCCATTTGTGCTAGCTTGATGCAGAGGGCCTGTCTGTATGGAGTGCAGAAAGCACAGGATCAGAGTTTGACAGGAGATGGTGCCCTGCAGTTAGCTCGTTTTAGAGGCAGGGATGGCTTATGTAGCTGTTGCGTTCTATGATTTGGTTCACACGTCAGCCAGGGGTATGGTCTCTGTGGTGGTGGCCGCAGGTTTTTGTGGCTGTGCAATTGGTCAGCGAAATGTGGTCAAAGGCTCAGCTGTGTAATCTCCTTTTCAAAGGGAAGCTTCTTTTGGGGAGGATTTGGAACAGCTGATGAAGATGTTGGGGGAATCTAAGGGGAACAGGCTGCCTGAGATTAAGCACACTAGTAAGAAGGTGTTCCCACCTCGAACCTGGTTCAGGGATTTGAGGAAACTTCAGTCTGGTAGGACCACCTCCAACTCATCTGCATAGCCGATGGGCAACTGCCAGCAGTCCTTTCGTGGAGGCCGTAGAGGCTCCAGGGATGTTGCTGGTCAAGAGGCCGGTGGTGAAAAGTCAACACAAGGAAGCCAGGGTGTCCCACTCCTGCATAGAAGCCAGAGGGGGCAGCTTGTCCAGCTTTTATGTGGCGTGGACCAGGATTACCTCGGACCGTTGGGTGCTAGAGGTCATAAGAGACGGCTACACTCTCAAATTTTTATGCCCGATAAGGGAGGCCTTTCTCGAGTCTCACGTGGTGTCTCACAGCAAGCGGGAGGCTGTATGGTGGACCCTGCAAAGGTTACTGGATCTACGTGCCATAGTGCCCGTGCCGCGGAAGGTACAAGGGCAGGGCAGGTACTCCATTTACTTCGTGGTTCCCAAGAAGGAGAGTACCTTCCGTCCCATTTTTGACCTGCAGAAGGTGCGTATGGGGACACTGCGCATGATTGTAGTGGCAGTCCGCAAAGGAGAGTTCCTGGCATCCCTGGAGTTGAAGGAGGCATATCTTCATATTTCGATTTGGATGGACCATCAGAAGTTTCATAGTGCTGGGTCAGCATTTTCCGTTTCGGCCCTTCCTTTCGGACTGGCGATGGCGCCATGAACCTTCACCAAGATGATGGTGGTGGTGGCTGCGGCCCTACGCAAGGAAGGAGTTCTGGTTCATCTATACCTGGACAATTGGCTCATTCAAACAAAGTCTGAAGAGGAGTTAGAGAGGTAGCTTCAGTGGGTAATGAACACCTTGCAGTCACTAAGAGGTTGCAGGCACAGAGGACACGCCTGCTTTGTCTTACATTGCCAATGGCTTGGGATTACTTTCAAGTGTTTGGCTCCATGGCATCCACATTAGATTTGATTCCATGGGTGTTTGCGCACATGAGACCTCTGCAGCGCGCTCTATGTCCAGGTGGGACCCGTTGTCGGGTCAATATCATCTGCCATTGCCCCTGCTATAAGAATCCAGGTCTAGACTCTATTGGTGGCTGTCTCAGCACAATCTGATGAAGGGAATGGACCTGAAACCCCCAGCCTTGGGTGGCGGTCTCCACGGATGCAGGTTCGCACATTTTCGGACACTGCGACAACCGTGGCGAACATCAACTGTCAAGGCGGGACGAATAGTCGGGCGATAGCACTGGAGGCCCCGTGTTTGTTCATGTGGGCAGAGCCCCATCTCGAGGGCATAGCAGCTTCACATGTCGCAGGGGCGGAAAACATACCAGCAAACTTCCTCAACAGGCAGCAACTGGACCTGGGGGAATGGGAGTTGTCCCAAAAGGCTTGGAACCGCATTTGTGCCTGGTGGGGGTGTTCCCCAGCTGGGCCTCATGGCGACACGATTCAACGCAAAGACAGAGAGGTTTCTCAGTTGCAGAAGAGAGGTCGGTTCGGTGGGCCTGGATCCTGCTGTATGTATTTCCTCTTTGGCCTCTGGTCGGTTGAATTCTGAGGTGTATAGAGGCACATCCCGATTCAGTGGTGTTGGTAGCACTCGAGTGGCTGTGGTGTCCGTGGTTTGCAGATCTGGTGCATCTGGCGGTGGTCGGATCCCTTTGGCTGGCTCATCTACCAAAGTTGCTGCATCAGGTGGCCCATATTTTCAGATTGAGAGGATCACTTTTGTCTCACGGCTTGGCTTTTGAAAAGTGGGGACTGCACTTGGAAGGTTATTTTCTCACGGAGCGCTGTTTAAGCTTCCTGTGTGCAACTCTGTGGAATATCTGCTCACTCCTGAAGTGAAGTTGACCGCAGCACTTCGGAAGTGAGCAGATATTCAACAAAGTTGCATACAGGAAGCTTAAACAGTGCTCCGTGAGAAAATAAAGACGTTCAGATTATTTGGTGAGCTGTTACCCCTGATGAAGGATTGACTCCGAAACCTGGCCACATCAGGAAAGAGTGCTACCAAGTAATTTCATTAGCATCTGTCCAGCTAAGTATTACTTCATAAATTTTGTGTGCATAACTATGGGATAATTTGGTATCGTCAAACAACGGGAAATGGTCCCACTAAGTAATTTCAACAGTGTCTTTTCGGTTGTTAAACAATTTTAAGAACTTATATAGATAACATCTTTATTCAAGACAATTTAGAGACGACATCATGGACAATTTCCATTCTTTTTATAATTTTTTCACTGTTTAAATTTAGCATGTTTAATTAACTTTTTGAATTTTGGTAATATTTCAGAAACAAGGGGGAAGGTGGTATGTTCATGATTAGAAATAGAATGCGGGTAACCTGGATGGTACCCTTTGATTCACTTTTATGAAATTACCACAACTTTCTATTAAAAAAAATGCTCTAAAAATGTTTTGAAAATAAGTTTGTTTTGTTTTTTTAACTTTGTGTGTATCACAGAAGGATTGAATAATCAGATGTAAATATACACACAAAATATATATATGTTTTGGCAAATTATAATTTCAGCATTGTGGGTTCTTTAAAAAACCAAGAGGAGACCACGTGACCTGATGAGTGGGTAGACAGCACGCTCACCGCGCTCCCGGCTCCCCCGTCCAAAATAGCCTTTAAACCGGCGCTTTCTCCGTGCATCGTGGCGGTTCCAGCGGACGTACATCCATTTCAAACCACCCTCGATTCTTTCTTCAACAGTGGTGACTCCGGGATGGCGTCCAAGCCGCAACGCCGAGAAAAAATCACGAGTCGGCAGGCTGATGGCAAAATGGCCGCCGGACCTCCGAGCCCCGGCGCCCCGACGGAACCTACGGACCTTGTGGGAGAGGTTACAAAAGCAGTGGTACATGCCTTGGAACCTCGATTTACGGAGCTGGCTCAAAAAATTAACTCCGGTAATGAAACTTTACAGGAAATAAGAACTCAAGTGGCTGACACGCAGCAGCGCATAGCTGATGTAGAAACGGAAACTCAAACCCTCCTGCAAAAACAAGAAAAGCTTCTAAAACAGGTACACTCCCTAGAAGATAAAGTGGAGGACTTAGAAAATAGGTCCAGACGAAATAACTTAAGATTTGTTGGATTTCCCGAGGTGGTGCCTGATAGAGAGCTGACGAAAGTTTTGGAAACCTGGTTGCTCACTGAATTGGGCCTAACGGAGCTCCTGGGCAGCGTTCATGTGGAAAGAGCGCACAGAATGGGGATCAAAAAACCAGACGCCATGAGGCCTAGGGTGGTGATTGCACGTTTTTTAAATTTTTGTCATAAGACTGCGATCCTACAAGCCTTTAGGCGCACTGTCACACTAATGTATGAAGGTTGCAAAATCATGATCTTCCAAGATTATTCTGCGGCTGTATCTGCCAAACGCCGAGAATATTCCCCATTGTGTGCCGAGTTGGTGAACAGAAAAATCAGGTTTATGCTCCAATACCCGGCCAGACTTCGGTTGGAACATAATGGGACTTGGCAGAGTTTTGATTCAGTAGATGCTGCCAAAAATTATCTGGCGAGTGACACCACTCCTCCATAAAGCTGGAATAGACATTGGACCTATAAGCACTACCAGTTTCATTTCCAGTAATTCTTCTCTCCGCACAATGTTTGTAATAGAGAACTCCAGCTCTGTTTGTTTTTTGGTACGGTTTTGGGCTCGGTGAATTACTTTATATATGATGGTTGACGGGGGAGCCGGTATGGCACAATTGTGGTCTTCGTCCTTCGTTTTACGAGGGAGATAGGGGATATTATCTCTATACGGTTGGGGACAGGGGGGGGGGGGGGGGTATTGGGGGAGCGCTCTTTTATGTTATGCACTAGTATTACATGTTTTGTGGATGTATGGGGACATGTTATATAGACCAAGTTGGTACCAGAACATGAGCTTATGGACCCGGGTAGCAGTACCTCTAGGCTGGGAGGGGTGCGCTTCACGGGCTCTGTTTTATGGCCTAAGGACTCCCTACATGGTCAGCTCAGAGGGGAACTATGGCTGAAAAGCTTCGTTGTGTCTCTTGGAATGTGGCGGGTCTGAATTCGCCCGTTAAGAGGGCTAAAGTTTTACAAGCCCTGAGGCGGCACAAGGCGAAGATAGCCTTTCTGCAGGAGACACACCTGACCGCTTTAGAAAGCCAGAAACTGTCCCGGGACTGGGTGGGTAAGGTATTTTATTCTCCTGCGCTGAACAAAAAAGGAGGAGTAGCCATTTTAGTAGGGAAGAGTGTGGTGTTTGAGGAGACTCAAGTACTGGCGGATGGGGAGGGGCGTTCTGTGCTCACCATAGGGAAACTATTTGGTGAAGAAGTCACGCTGGGTAGTATTTATGCGCCAAACGTATACCAGCACAGTTTCTTCACAAGTTTAACTCAACTCATTACTCAACATAGCAGGGGGCTGGTCCTATTGGCTGGTGACTTTAATCAAGTGGCAGACCCGACTATAGACCGATCCACTCAATCCTCTCACTCTAGGCATACCACCCGAAAAGGGATTCCATTTCTATGTAATCAATTGCAACTAGTAGACCCTTGGCGAATATTGCACCCAGAAGAGAGAGACTATACGCACATTGCTCGAGCACATGACTCAATGTCCCGCCTAGATTATATATTCACTACGCCACACGGCTTTAACAAAATAGCTAATGCAGAAATTGGGCCTGCAGAGTGTTCTGATCACGCTTTAATATGGATAGAGGCATATATTGGGGGCCCAAAAACTTCTAAGGCGCGATGGCGCTTTCCTGATCATCTCTCTGAGGATAAAGATTTCAAAATATATCTTAAAGAGAAGTGGGATAACTACATGTACCATAATTCCCAACATCAAAATAATCCAACTTTATTATGGGAAGCGGGGAAAGCTACTATGAGAGGAGAGGTGATTGCCTATGTTATCCGACAACGAAAAGCCGCTAGCAAACAATTAATTGATTTAAGTCACGCTGTTCACCAGGCGAAAAAGGTCATGATAGCCCATCCTACTCCCCAAGCCAAACAGAATTACAGGGACCTAACGATCACCTTAAATTGTTATATCCATCAGAGAACACAGCATGACATTCTTTTCCACGCCCATAGATTATATGGGTTTGGCAATAAGATGGGTAAGTTGTTGGCCAACCAAGTGAGAGCACATAGAGGAACAGCTTTTATAGCAGCTCTTAAAGATCCGCTAGGTGCCAGACACACGTCAGGCCCTAAAATCTGTGCATTATTCAGGGAATTTTATGAAACTCTGTATGCAGAGGAACCAAGACCCCAAGCGAAGCAAATTGAGGACAATTTTTTTAGCTCTATGTCCTTGCCTACTCTTTCTCCGAATCAATTGGATTTCCTGAACGCCCCATTTACAGAAAGAGAAATTTGGGACGAAATAAAGGCCAGCCAATCTCACAAAGCCCCTGGCCTGGATGGTCTTAATGCGGATTATTATAAATTATTGAAAACTGATATTGCGGGGCCCCTTCAACTTTATTTTTCTTCGGTAGCACATACAGGGTTCACTACGGAAGCTACTATGGCCTATATTACAGTACTTCCAAAAAGTGGTAAGGACCCATTGAGCCCAGCTTCATACCGCCCAATCTCACTCTTAAACTATGATGTTAAACTATTTGCCAGGATCCTTGCCACCAGGATGAGTGCCATTTTACCCCTTCTCATCTCATCTAGTCAAGTGGGTTTTGTTAAAGGCCGGAAGGCTAGTAAACATATTTTAAGTCTGTGGGCTGCTATGACTTATTGCACGACACATGCGCTCCCAGCCTTGGCAGTAGGATTCGATGCTGAGAAAGCTTTCGACCGGGTAAACTGGGAGTACATGTTTTCTGTTTTACAAAGATTTGGTTTTCAAGGGTCGATTGTCCAAAACATATCCAAACTTTACCAGCAGCCACACTCCATCATTGTGGCTAACGGTTTACTTTCTGCCCCTTTCGAGTTAAGTAGAGGAGTTAGACAGGGATGCCCGCTCTCCCCCTTATTATACATACTCACATTAGATCCCCTTCTCAGGGCTATCAATTCAGATCCGGTGGTAGAGGGTTTAAAAATAGGAAGAATCTGTTTTAAAGTCGCGGCATTCGCTGATGACGTGCTCATATTTGTTACTAATCCCTTATCCTCATTGCCCAGGGTACTGGAGTTGCAAACTCTCTTTGGTCAGTTTTCTGGTTTAAAAATAAACATAGACAAATCTGAGGCTATTGATGTTACTAATCAGGTGCGCAGTTGCTGGCAGGGGACCTTTCCGTTGCGGTGGGTAACAGTCACGATGAAGTATTTGGGAATTCACATTCCGATTGATATTAATAATCTTTATGATGCCAATGTCCCACCTTTACTTGCCAAAACAAAGAAGAAGCTTAACGATTGGATGGACCTGCCGCTTTCGCTTTCTGGGAGGATACAACTTTTCAAAATGATTGAATTTCCAAAATGGTTATATATATTACACATGTTGCCCTTATGGATAAAACGTCAACACATCACGGACTTACATCAGGCACTTCGCCGATTTCTGTGGAAAGGGAAAAAGGCCAGACTTAGTCTGTCGCAGCTCATGCGTCCCTTGTCGGAGGGAGGTTTGATGTGCCCCAATATACATTTATACAATGTTGCTATGCTATCATGTCATCTTCAGGATTGGGTTGCCGCCACGGAAATTTTGATTCCAGGATCCCTCCTTCAGGCCTGGTGTAAACCTTTTGATCTGTGCAATATATTGGTGGCGCCACAATCTGTGCTACCGGCGCATATTAAAGTTTTTCCCTACTTTACAGCTTGTCGAATGGCATGGAAAAGGCTATGCACACAACTTCATATTACCTGGGGGACCTTCACCTTTGCGACCATTGTGGGCTTGCCGGCGTTCTCCCCAAGCTGGGAGGTTTCCGCTTTTGTGCAATGGGCAATGGCTGGCCTGAACCGCGTGCATCAATTATGGGATCCGGTGAACAATCATCTCCACTCCTTTGAGGATTTACAATCTCGCTTTCAGCTACCCTCAGCCACATTTTTTGCCTACTTACAAATCCGACACTTTCTGCAGACAAGAAGTCGGACATGTCCTACTATTATTTTCTACGAGCCATTGGATCAATTCCTCGCATCTACATCGCCCACCAGGAAATGCTCTACTATGGTAAAAAAACTTAACCTCTTGACCATCTCGGATAAGGCTACCAAATTGGCAGAGATGTGGACTCAAGACTTACATAGCCCGGTCTCTCCCTCTCATATCACTCATGGGTTCAAAAGCATAACCAAATGTGTTGAAAATGTACAGCTTAAGGAAACCCAGTTTAAACTCTTACATAGACTCTACATTCCACCTATTCTTGCTTATAAATGGAGGCTGACTCCATCAGCCGCTTGCATTAAATGTGGCTCGGAACATGCAACCTTGATTCATAATGTTTGGGACTGTGTGGTAATTCAGAGGTTCTGGGCCAAGCTCCTTCATTATTTGAGTGGCCTTTTGGCTTTACCATTGCCTATGAACCCGCAGCTATGCTTACTTCATCTCATCAAACACCAGCTGGCCGGTCCGCCGAAGTCTTCGACATGCCAATTCCTCTGCAAAGCCTTCTTGTTAGCCACACAGACAATCCTCACTCAGTGGTTGGCGAGGGAACCTCCCTCTCTGATAAAGTGGAGATTAAGGTTGCACAGACTTGCTATCTTCGAGCATATGTCAGCAAAGTCTTCGCCATCCCCACGTCGTTATGACCTTTACTTGGAAATCTGGAACCCGTATCTTTTATCCTTGAACCCTAGAGCTCGCAGTAAAATACTGGCCTCCGCAGTTTGACTTTGCAGGTGCTTCCCATGTCTCCATGCCACACCGCAGTTTCTTTATCTCTCATCGCCTAATTTTGGACTCTTCAAAGTCGATTTCACACATTCGCTCTCCATATATCTGACTAACATAGCTCTCATCCGAAGACCACATGGACTGGCTGCAAACATGGAGACTTGAGGTAGTCTTTTGTTCTGCGGTACAGGATCACTTTGACCACTGTGATCCATGGACTAATGGACTTTTGACTTTTCCAGGTCAAATGTTTAATTACTATTAAGATAAGCAGGAATCTCCTCGGTTTATCCACGAAGTCACTATTTGAAGTTTGTGCTACTATTTTGTGCAGGTCGTGCTCTTATTATTATCACTCTTATTATTATTTATTGATCTGCTAACTTAACTAGCGCTTGGGGTGAGGGGGGGGGACGGGAGGGAAGCAAGGGGGGGGGAACAAAAATTGAACACCTGCTTTACTGATGATTGGTGATTTGTTTCATGTTATTGAAAATGTTATAAATAAAGGTTTCAAAAAAAAACCAAAAAAAAAAAACCAAATAGTTTGGTATTACCTACATTTGTGGTTTTGTTTTTTTGGTTTCAGGGTATTTGGGCAGTTGTTGATCATGGTTTGGGTTTTTCAGATTTAGTTTTTGGGAGTGTTTTGGGCTCCAGTTTTGGGGGTTTCCAACCCTATAGTTTTCCCTGTTTTGGGGTTACATCTTGGCTTGGGTACAGGTCAATACTGAGGAGACTGCAGCTGGCACGCTCTGTTATGTAGCAGTGCCTCAAAGTTTTGTTTCTCTGACTCCACCTGCTGGTAGGGAGGCAAAACCCATTTGCCAGACTGATATGTGGTATTACAGGAGCAAAAATGAGCAGGTAAGAACCAATTTTCCTTTTTCTGTCTGCAGGGCCAATCAGTTCACAAAATACTAACAGTTTTCTGGACAGTGACACTGCAGGGGGTTTCAGTCTTACATTTCCTCAGGGATCTTGGAATGTGTATGCAGATCAAGCCACCTTCTAAGACAAGGCAGCATCCAAAACCTCTGCTTGAATTTCAGTACAGAAGTCAAACACCACCAGCAGGCTAGCACACAGGAAATGAGCTCTCTGGGTAAAGTGTCACAGGGCAGAACTATAAACTGAAAGTATGCAAAACCTCTGTTTTGCCACACTTAGTCATTTTTTTTAAATTGTATTTGTTCTACCAAATAGAAACCAACATCCCCTCACACTGGTTTGTTTGGGGGCTTTTTTTCAGCAAGAAAGAAGGCTTCAGGCAAGCCTCTGGTCGTCATTTTTTTTTCTCACAGATCTTTTTTTCCTCTGTATTTTTTCACCATCAGAGAAGCAGGCCAGAAGCTTCCAATATTTTTCCATCACTAACCATCACAAAATGTGCTCCATCTGATCCAAGAAGAACAGGCTTCATGCCTTCCTTATCAGTGAACTTAAGTCCAGCTTCAAGAAATTGGTCTCAAATGTCCTGGGAAGCTGATCTCAGTCATGAGATTGAACCTCGCCAGAAAGGTCTTTAGTTCCTTCAATACCTCACTCCAAGTATATCCAAGAATCAGTGTGTGTCTCTCTTCTTAAATCTGAGCAAGGGTTCTAATAATTTACGCAAAAATTAGAAGACAGCAAGTGTCGCATCAAGAGCAGAGGCTTCAACATATAACGTTGAAGCCTCTGCTCTTGATAGGGCTATCCTATATAGCCTTTGAGTTATGTCTCAAAAGGGCCATCAGAGGTATTCCTCAATGCTATTTACCTCCCAGGCAAAGACAATCAAATAGCAGGTTCCCTGAGTCTTTGTTTGCAACCTCACAAATTGTCCTTGAATGAGAGCACAGCAAATTTGTCTATGGGGGATCCTGTGAATAGATCTATTCACAGCACTGTTCAGCCACAAGGTACTGTTCAGCCACAAGGTACTGTTCAGCCACAAGGTACTCCTCTACTATTCAAGGTACTCCTCTACTATTCAAGAAGGCCAGCACCAAATTGCCTGGCAGTGAATACATTTTCCATTCCTTGGATGCCATGCCTTCTGTATGCTCATAGCCAAGATGTTTCTCTAGTTTAGAAAAGAAAAAGATCAGATGATCTTAATAGCACCCTTTTGGCTGCGGCAAATATAGTTTCAATGTCTAGTCATAACTCAACCCATCCAATTACACAAGTTCCCAACCCTGATTATGCAACACAGCAATACTCTTCTGATCCCAGTCTTCCATCTTTCACTCTCACGGCATGGATGTTGAAAGCAAATTAATGTATGTTATGGCTGTACCTTCAGCAGTGAATTGCAGCAAGGAAGTTTTCCATGAGAAAATCATATAATTTTAAATGAAAAAGATTTTCCATTTGTTGTACAACAAATAATCAAAATCTGTTTGTATGTCCAACTTCAGGTATATGACAATACTTGCTAACTCTTTCTAATTCTGGGTTAAAAACCATCAACAGTCAGATGGTCTCCCAATATTTCATCATCTTACAGCATCTAGATTCATGAAAGATTTCATCTTCATTGTCCAATAAAAGAACCACCTACCCAATGGGACTTAAACGTCATTCTTGCTCAACTCATGAAAACCTCCCTTTGAACCCTTAGCAACAACAAATTTAAACATTTTTCTTGGAAAGTGCTATTTTGATAGCTGTAACTTCAACACACAGAGCAAGTGAGCTACAAACCTAAATGACACACACACTTCCAATATGCACATTTTAAAAAATGGGGGGGGGAGGAGGGCACTAAAGGTTCATCCAAATATTTTCCTGAAGTAGTCTCAATTTCATTTAAATTAATCCATACTTTTCCAAACTTTCTCCAAGACTGCATGCTGAAAATGGCAAACAAGCTCTTCATACTCTGGATTGTAAGAGTATACGGTCATTAGCATATAAATTATATACAACTACACCCTAATAGTTTTATTTTGAGTATATAAGAAAGTACACAATTCTGTTTGTCTTATAATAATGGGTTTTATTTTGGGGAGAGCTAGATTATTACAATAGGGTTAGCAAAGAGGAGTTATATTCTAGCAAAACTTTTAAAATAGGAAAATAATTCTGTTCTTTGTAAATTCTGCAGTAGTTATCAGCAAGGCACTAGAATCAAGTTAACTTTAACTTGCACTTTGGTAAGAGAAGTGGTCTTATCTGAGTCCCACTGGTAAAAGCTTTAAAAGAAATGCCCCAAAGTATCACCAGTATAGGCTAAGCAGGACGGCTGACACAGGATCTGCTTCTGTTGCTGGCTGCTGAGACATTCAGCTGTGCCTTGTGGGAACAGCACTCAGCCAAGATAGGACACTCTCCTTGTCTCTTGAGGAGCACAAAAAAGGGCTCGGCCATAAAGGCTGAGGAGTGGCTGGGAGCATATCTTGCTGCTTCAGGTCTTCCGGTGTTTTCCGCCATTTCTTCCTTGTTCTCTGCCTTATAAAGGCTTAAAATTGCATTATTCAATGACTTAATGCAAATGACTTAAGTCCATGAGTAGCAATGTGATTGGTGTAGATAGTCCTATTTCTTCACAGTTTTTTTTTTCTTAAAACTGTGTGGGTCGTTTCTTGGTCGGAGAGGCATTGACCAAAAGTTTGAAGTAAATATCATCCTGATACATTCACTGCTACTGATAGGAGAGATTCTTATAGTTAATCAGTTTCAGGGACGTCTAGCTCATCTATGTTTTCCACACATATAGTCTTTTTTTATGGTTCTTGTTCGTCTGTGTGTTTTCACAGATTAGGTATTCCTTGTTTGTAAATTGCTCTGCAAATAATCTTTCTTTGAAGAGAAAGATATTTCAGGTCTGCATACCCAGTGTAGAGAAAAACAGGGCCAGCATCCATTTTGTTGTTAGGCCAGAGACTCCATTATGGCAGCATTTACAATTAGTTATAAGGTTTCTGAACTTTGCTCTTACAGGAGGGCTATATTATTATTTCTTGAATTAAAACTGTACAGGAGGAGTCAAGATGGCGGTTTGAACCTGACCTGGACATCTGCTAGACTACCTGATTGCTGTAAGAAATGTATTTTATGCCATCCAAAAGCAAAGAGAGAGAGAGGGTCTTTCCCCCTGAGCCCTCAGTATTACCAGGCCAGCAGTCAATTTCATCCTTTGTCCATAGGTCTTCCATGATGGATCTGGCAAGTCCTGATGCAAATCCGTGCAAGGGAGTACCAAGTTTGCTAGAGGAAAAGATTTCTCAAAGCCCTGGCTTCGCTAGTGAGCTGGACACGGCACTTCTTGATGACGTTCATGGTGTTTCTGGGTGGGAGGGAGCTGCAGCGATGCCAGCATTTGAGCTAGACTCTCATATTTTGGGGTCTTTGATGTCCGGAGGGCCTGTTTTTTAGAACAGCAACACCTTGCCTGAGTTTTGGAAGTTGGAGTGTTCAATGCGGCTGCAACTCAAGCAGTTTTGGTTACTCTGGGTGCCTCCTTTTTTTTTTTTTTTAATTAGGCCTGGTCCCTCCAGTGAGTCTTTTCCCATCTTGACTAAACTGGCACTCTATTGGACTTTGACTCTCTCGGGAAGTCAATGTCTGCTTGTGCTAAACAGATTAAGGCTTATTCCGAAAAGATTGAGCCTTTGGTTCTCAACTCTCCCTCCAACCTCTTCAAATTCTGGGTTGCAAGCTGTCTATTGCTGAAACAAAGTAACAGAATCATGCTCACAAACCCTCAGCTTGAGAATCCCCCTCTTGTATAGCTGACATTAGTATTGCTTATTCATGGAGAAAGCAAAGTTGCTTACTTGTAACAGGTGTTCTCTGTAGACAACAGAGCAATTCAGCTACACAATACCACCCTCCTCCCCATGGAATTGAAGCTTAGCTTATAGAAGACCCACACAGTGGCTGATGCACAGAAACACGCAAACATGCTCAGACTTCAAGATCTTTCAGAACTCTGTCAGAACATGTTCCACATTGATGCTGTCTGTTGATGTCACTCACTTGTGTAGCTGAATTGTCCTGCTTTCTAATGAGAACACCTTTTAGAAGTAAGCAACTTTGCTATACCATGCTCTCGCTGACCCTGCACTCTTTTTCCTCCTGGCCGCTCCACTCCCCAATAGTCTCTCACCTTCCCCCTCACTCTCAGTCTTTCCCACTCTAATCCCGCTCGCCTATGTTCCTCCTGCTTTCCCCCACCTACCTCTGCCAGCAGAGCTGACAGGTCATTTAGCTGCTAGAGGAGAGACTAGGGAGATAGAGGCAACAAAAGGGCTTGCATATGTATGGCCTTTGGCTCCTCCAGCTTTCAACTGGCAAAGCCTGGAAATTTCCACAGTGGCTACTCCGGCCTTGAGTTATCAGGACCTTGGGACCATCCACCATCCAGTTAGTGGAGCTCGGGGATCTCATCAGCCATACTGCTCCCAATGTTGGCTCCTTTTCTTTGTTTCCAAAGCACTTTCTGTTTCATTTTATAGCCTACATGTGACATCAGTGTTGCAGATGGATGGACAGATGAAAAACGAAACTATAAATTTATTTTTTTTAATTTTATAATATGCCCTAAAAAGAAATCTCTCCAACAAAATCATGTTTCTTGCGAGTTGTCAACTGTGTTCTACTCTTTTATATAGGCAATTACCCTTTACCAAGTCCCACTCGTGACATAGTGAACCTGCTTGTCTTCAGAGAAAACAAAGCTGCTTATCTGTAACAGGTGTTGTCTAAAGACAGTTCACCAGTCACACAAATGAACCCTTGGAAGTAGTTCTATCTTTTCTGTAATTTTGGTTATATAGGAACTGAGAGCCACTGCAAAGCCACCACAGAGCAGGAAGTCTTGCACATCCCACACACGTGTAGGAAAGACTTTTAGTATTTACCAGAAAGCTGTGAAAACATCATTTCACTTGATGACCCCTCCCCAACATTTTATGACAGTCACGTGATTGGTGAACTACTATCTTCTGAGAACACCTTTGGTATATTTGCCATCAGAGGAACTGTACACTCCCCTTTTCTTAAATAGTGGTATTGCCAGGGTATTCTAGCTATGCTTCATCTCTTCTTACTAGTCATCATGCCAGGTATAAGCTTGGGCTGTGGAACTGTATCAAGCTTCTCCTCACTGGCCAGTATCATTTGGTATTGGCTAGGACTGTATGCACTGTAGGCATTGTATCACAGTCAACTATACAAAATTAATTCTGCTCTTCCCTCCTCAGGCAAACATTTTTGGTATTCTTTCGTGTGATGATGGATAAGTTGGAGAAGTCTGTAAGGAACATTCCTGTAGGGAAGCAGTCTGACTCCAGTGAGGTATGCTACTTTGAGCGCTTGTGGTAATCTTTGTTCTATTTTTCTTCAGCAGTGTTGTTTCTTAGATTCTGTTCAGCTAAAAATCTGTGTCATCAACCCCCAGATTCTATGCCTTATATTTAATATACTTACAAAAACATTCCTTGCTTATAGTGCCTTGGTAGAATAAAACTCAAAGATCTGTGTATATGACTTTAAATGCTTTCTGTTCTAGAAACGTGTGTAATGTACAGTTGGGGAAATGTTTAGATTTTAGGATCTATCAAATTGATTAGTTATGCCAAACATTCACTGGTTACTGACCACTATCAGAGTGAATAGTGCTTCAGGATACTGCATGCAAAGTCAGGGTTTGCCATGCCTGCAGATAGTTAGGAAACAAAGTGCTTTTGAAGGGGGACACACTTTTCTCTTAGGACAAGCAGGATGGCAGCCCTCTCAGTAGGTAATGACAACGGATGGAGAGTGGTCCAGAACTTTTATGTTAAAGCTTCTAGAACTTTGATTGTGCCTCATTGGGCATTCCATTATGCCACACATCCATGCAGGGAACCTTCAGTATCTCCTTTTCATGGAGCCCACCAGTTGTGGTTCCTTACTCTCCTGCTTCAGCTGCTTATTATTTTCAGTACAAACTGGTAGGATTTCTTCATTGAAGAGCTCCGTAGTCTTTTTCTCACCTTTCTAGTGTCTTGGGTAGGTTTTTCAGTTATTTTTCACTTTCCTTTCTGAACCTCGTGCCTCACTGGTGCAACAGTGAGTGCACCAACAGGCACCGACAGCTCGCAGTCATCAAATCATTAGACTTTGCTTCTCTTGTTTTTGTCTGGTCATGGATAAGCAAGCCAGTGGCTTCCAACAGTGCCCCCAGTGTGACAGGATTATTTATATCTATCACAGATCCCCATGATAAATGTATCTTATGCCTGGGGCATTGCATGACATCCAGAAGTGACGCTGGTATGCGACCATGACACTGAAGGGACATTGGTCCCATCTGGAGCTGATGAAAAAGCACTTTGGACATTGAGACCATTCATCAGAATTCACATTGGATGCATCTACATTAGTGAAACTGGGACCTGCACTGGATGCTGGTGATGCAGCGACATCGATGGGGGGAGCATCATATTCCCTCTATATTGAGATTCAGGAAGAACCAGTGAGACAAGCCTGCCCCTCCCAAATTAATGAAGGTGATGGCTTCCACCTCTTCGATTCTGTTATTGAGCGAAGGCAAAGAAGCATCAGCTTCAGTCTCCATCAGTATACGATGCTGGGAGCAGGGGGATATTCTGGATGTTGTCAGTCTCCAAACGTGGTCCTGTATAGATGAAAGCTCATTCTCAATGCACTCTGGAGACCCACATCAGTCTTCAAGGGTCCAAATGTTAGCCATTGATACATCTCTGGATTCCCAGGAAGATGTGGCCACTCTTCCTGCCTCCTAGTTGGTGTTGGCATCTGCAATCTTTGAGGAGGAGCTGGAGAGAGAGATTCAACAGGCCTTAAACAAGGCAATGACAGCCTCTGTGCCCTAGCATTGAGTGCATCAGGACTGATGTATGCCAAGGTCCAATTGTTGCTTGAGTCCTTGCAGCTGTCTGGCAGCCTTTCACTGGTTCTGATACCATTTCCCAGAGGGGAATTGGCATTGATGGCAGCTGCCCCTGTGATAATCTCGAATCCTTCTGGGGAGGAAGACATAGGAGTTCCTTGGGTTCCAGAGCCTAGCAGACAAATGCTCCCCTCTATGAGGCCTTGTCTATGGGACAGGCACCATCTGGGACTTCACCACTGGCATATCAGTCAGACTTTGAGAGTATTCTTGGGAGTACGGCTACAGATCTGGAGATGTCTCTGAAAAAGAGGAATTAACATATCTCCCCCTCACCTCCGTTAGAGAGAAGGAGCTCCCATCCAGAGAACCTCTCCTTTGCCAGATTTATTCGTAGAATGATTGTCCATTCCCTTTCCTTTGTTGAAGAAGAATGATTCCACGAATAAAAAACTTGACATTCTCCAGTTCATGGAGCCACCTAAGGAGATCACAATAGTCCCAGTTCATGAGATCCTTCAGATGGTACAGATAAAAATGTGGGAAAAATCCAATATTGGCTCCCATAAAAAAGAAGGTGGACATGATATGAACTCATCCAAAAGGCTCGCAAATTTAAAAAGTAGCAACTATCGCACCAATCTGTGGTGCGATAGCTCCACTCTCAAGAGGACCAATAGATCTAGGACCCATTTCTCTGTGCCCCCATGAAGGATTCAAGAACCTTAGATACTCTTGGGAGGAAAATATTTCAGGAAGCTATGTTCAACACTCATATAGCCTCCTACCAACTCTTTTTTGCACCATTATATGTGGGACTTACTGAAGCAGAAGCGAGACGTGACTGAGCAGCTTTCTCAGAAGTAGCGCAACAACCTTCAGTCACCGATAGAAAAAGGAAATGGAGTGTGGAAAACAAATGGTCCAATCAACCTTTGATGTTTTCGAGATAGCATCAAAAGTCTCTGCCATGGGGATTGGTGCTTGTACATTCGCCTAGCTGCAGGTGTCAGGGAGTATCTGGGTTCAGAAATCAGGGATACCCCAGTGGGAAGGTGCAGGGCCATTGTTAGCTTTTTTGCTTCCCTGTGCAAACAGTTACTATGCCCCCCTCCCCCACCTGATTCATTCAGTCTCTGTCCTTGGCCAGTCAAATAAAGCCCAGCTCCCTCCTGCAATCTATATTTTTTAAAACTGACATCCCCCCCCACCCCCAAAGAACCCATGGATAGGGAAGGAATTTGGTGAAAGAGGTAATGGTGGTGGGGCCACTTGGCAACAGTGATCATAACATGATCAAATTTAAACTAATAACTGGAAGGGGGACAATAAGCTCTAACACTAAACTTTCAAAAGGGAAACTTTGATAAAATAAGGAAAATAGTTAGAAAACTGAAAGGTACAGCTGCAAAGGTTAAAAGTGTACAACAGCCACGGACATTGTTTAAAAATACAATCCTAGAGGCGCAGTCCATATGTATTCCAAGCATTAAGAAAGGTGGAAGGAAGGCAAAACGATTACCGTCATGACTAAAAGGTGAAGTAAAAGAGGCTATTTTAGCCAAAAAAAATCCTTCAAAAATTGGAAGAAGGATCCATCTGAAGAAAATAGGATAAAACATAAGCATTGTCAAGTTAAGTGTAAAACATTGATAAGACAAGCGAAGAGAGAATTTGAAATGAAGTTGGCCATAGAGGCAAAAACTCATAATAAAAACTTTTTAAAATATATCCGAAGCAAGAAACCTGTGAGGAAGTCGATTGGACCATTAGATGACCGAGGGGTTAAAGGGGCTCTTAGGGAAGATAAGGCCATTGCAGAAAGACTAAATGAATTCTTTGCTTCCATGTTTACTAATGAGGATGTTGGGGAGATACCAGTTCCGGAGATGGTTTTCAGGGGTGATGAGTCAGATGAACTGAACCAAATCACTGTGAACCTGGAAGATGTAGTAGGCCAAATTGACAAACTAAAAAGTAACAAATCACCTGGACCGAATGGTATGCATCCTAGGGTACTGAAGGAACTCAAAAACAAAATTTCTGATCTATTAGTTAAAATTTGTAACCTATCATTAAAATCATCCATTGTACCTGAAGACTGGAGGGTGGCCGATGTAACCCCAATATTTAAAAAGGGCTCCAGGGGCGATCCGGGTAACTATAGACCAGAGAGCCTGACTTCAGTGCCAGGAAAAATAGAGGAAACTATTCTCAAGATCAAAATCATAGAGCATATAGAAAGACATGGTTTAATGGAACACAGTTAACATGGATTTACCCAAGGGAAGTCTTGCCTAACAAATCTGCTTCATTTTTTTGAAGGGGTTAATAAACATGTGGATAAAGTTGAACCAGCAGATGTAGTGTATTTGGATTTTCAGAAGGCATTTGACAAAGTCCCTCATGAGAGGCTTCTAAGAAAACTAAAAAGTCATGGGATAGGAGGCGATGTCTTTACGTGGATTACAAACTGGTTAAAAGACAGGAAACAGAGAGTAGGATTAAATGGTAAATTTTCACAGTGGAGTGCCTCAGGGATCTGTACTTGGACTGGTGCTTTTCAATATATATATATATATATATATATATATATATATATAAATGATCTGGAAAGGAATACGACGAGTGAGGTTATCAAATTTGCAGATGATGCAAAATTATTCAGAGTAGTTAAATCACAGGCAGACTGTGATACATTACAGGAGGACCTTGCAAGACTGGAAGATTGGGCATCCAAATGGCAGATGAAATTTAATGTGGACAATTGCAAGGTGTTGCATATAGGGAAAAATAACCCTTGCTGTAGTTACACAATGTTAGGTTCCATATTAGGAGCTACCACTCAGGAAAAAGATCTAGGCGTCATAGTGGATAATACTTTAAAATCGTCGGCTCAGTGTGCTGCAGCAGTCAAAAAGCCTTCCTAGGCACGCACGCGCACCATGGGCCCTCCTTTGAAGCCTCCTCAGCGGGAACCTCGGGGGCGTCCCTGTTTGATGTCATCGGATCAAAGTTCATAAGCTCCACCTTTGTCCTCAGCTAGTGACTTGGCAACAAGTTCCGTACGTCTCTACTAGCTCCTGCTCCGTGTTCCTGTGGCTACACTATTAGACTCCATTGGACTTTGGACTCTGGTACCCGCTTCTCAGGGACCTTGTCTCCTGGCCTCCCCCGCTCCTTGGGCTGGCCCTGCGCTTCCTAATTCCTACTCTGCAAGGTGCCCCGCTCCCCGGGCCTGCCCATTGGAACACCTTTACCACTCAGGAGTTTACTCTAGTGCTTCCCCGCTCCTCGGGGTTGTGCCTGCGTACTGTGTTGGACTGTCAGCGCCGTCCCGCTCCTCGGGGCAGTGCTCTCCAGCTACACTCCAAGTGTCCGCGTCTCCCCGCTCCTCGGGGTCATGCTTATGTGCTACTGAGACTGCCTGCACTTCCTCGCGCCTCGGGGCTGTGCTTCTCTATCATGCAGAGTCTGTGTTCCCCGCTCCTCGGGTTTCAACATATATCATCTTCGGAGACCTGACTCGGGCTTCCCTGCTCCGTGGGTTGGCCTACGTCACTACAGCTGCACCTCCCTTGCTCTGTAGCTCTTCCCCTTGGGGGTGTCTCTCGACTATACCTCCTGCACGTCATTCTCAAGCCTTCTCGCTCTACGGCCTGCCTGGCACCTTCCCCCTCAGGGGTCTCAGTCCAGGTATTATCTTAAGCCTGCTTGTCTACTGGGGAATTCCTCCTGACTCCTCAGGACCTCTCCACAGCCTCACCCACAGCTCCCTGCCGTGCCTGATCTCGCCTCTAGATGGTGTGGGCCTGTGGGGCTCCTCCCCACAGGTGGTGACAATTCACACCTCGGGCCAAAGGTCCACATACCAACAAACCTTAACAGGAGGCTTTGCTCTTCCTTTTACTCTCCTTTCTTTATTGTTCAGGTTACTCTCTATTTTCTGTTTTAGATGGCAGGGAAACGTTTTCTCAGGTTTATAGTTGGAGGAGTCTGATCCGAAGCTTTGTCAGAAGGTTACTGGATTCCTGCTACTTAGCACCACCTCTAAGTAGTGGCTGTAATGTTACAGGGGAAAACAGTGTTGTCTGCCTCCATCTGCTGGTAAAGAGAAATAACCCACTTGCTAGGGCTGGTCTGTTGAAGCAGGACTAATGGAAAGGAAGTTAACAGATAAGGACATTTCTCCATCTAACATTGTTTTTTTTAATTTCCCAAACATCAACAAAATATTTCAAAACAGCAGACACATCAAATATAATTAAAATAAGGCTAACAAAAACCTCTTGCTCTCCAAAGCTGTGATCTTTATAGATTCCAGTCATCCTGAGATTGTCATGGATTAGTCAAAGTTAAGAGGTATGCATAAATTTTCTCCTCTTTCATATATACTCACTTTTTAATACACATGTTCGTTCTTGCACAAGCTCCTTTATATACTGTTTCACACACAAGCTCACTGGCCCACATATTGTCTCACACATGCTCACACTCTGGCTCATACAAATGTTCAATAATTTGTTCTTGTTCACACACATACCCACTGGCTTAAATAGTCCTCTTGCTCACAGACATTATTTATTTATTTTTGACTTTTATATACCGACATTCCTGTAAGGACTACAAATCACATCGGTTTACAATGAACAAAACATCGCATTTGAGCGTTACATGGAACAGAGTGAGAGACATGTTCATTAGCTCTCATTCTCTCTCACACACATGCTCTGGAAATCACAACTAGCGCAATTGTATTATGCATTGCAACAATAAAAAAACAAACATCATTCCTCAAAAAACATCAAGCAATAATATGTCAAAAAAGCTGACAAACATCCAGTAATGGAAAAAAAAACTTGCATAATTTTTTTCTAATATTTCAAAACAGCAAACATATGAAATAGCACTTATTAATTTAAAATAGGATTAAAAAATCTCCAGCTATCCATACCTGGAATCTTTTGATTTCCAGTCACCCAGAGATTGTTGTAGATTGGTGGGAGGGGGCCACACAAACCTTATCCTCTTTCTCTCCCCCTCACACTCACACATACTGTCATACACACACAGATGCTTGCTCGCTTGCGCGCTCTCTCACTCACATATATGCTATCACATATACAGGCTCGCTCGCTTTCTCTCGTTCACATTCAGGCTCTTGCACACACATAAGTTTTCTCACTCACATATATACGCAGGCTCTCACATATACACATTAGAGATGTGAATCGGAACCAGAATCGGTTCGGATTTCAGTTCCGATTCACATCTCTATAGATGTGAATCGGAACCAGAATCGGTTCGGATTTCAGTTCCAATTCACATCTCTAATACACATACATTCTGTCTCATGCACATGCAAGCTCTCATATACACATGCAGGCTCTCACTCTTCCCTACACATGCAGGCTTTCTTATATACATGCAGACACGCTCTCTCTCTTACACATGCACATGCAGTTGCTCTCATATACATGCAGGGCTCTCATACACACAGCCAAGCTCCCTCTCATACACATAAACACATGCTGTCAGGTTTCCCTCTTTGTATTAGGCCGCTGCCAGATGGCCAACTGCTCCTCATTGCTGGAGGAAAGGTGGAAAGAGACCATATTGGTGGCACTGCATCCACGGTGTTCCTTGGGGGAGGGGCTCTGCGCAACCTCGGCCTCTTTTCCAGCCGTGGTGGAATAGGCTTCACTGTGGCCTTGCCGAGCCTTTCATCAGGCTGCGATGTATGGGCTTCACTGCACCCCCACAGGCCTATCTTCAAGACGCGATGAGATGGGCTCTACTGCAGTTGTGCCGAGCCTTTCTTTGGGCCGCAGCAGCTGGGAAGCTGAGGAAACCATGTGACTAGAAAGACCAGCCTCCCAAGAGATGCCCAGTCCTCCAATAGGCCAGTCCATCCCTGGTAGTGACATAGAGGCCTGCTTAGTGCTTCATGCGCTGCCGTATGGAAATCTGTGTTCAGTTCTAAAGACCAGTTCTTAAGACCAGTTGCTAGTCATTGGGCTTGCTGGAGATGCTGCAGAGGCAGTGAACAGACTTTGGGGGGGGGGGGTTCTCAGTCATTGCTCAAAAATGACATCTACTGGCCAGTCAGAGGCAACTCATACTGAGTGCTGGAAAGTGCAGCAATTTGTGTTGCCTGACTGAGGGTTGTTGTTGCAATTGCTAGGCTAGATGAAAGGGAGAATAAACATGAGAAAAGCTGGGTAGTTGTAAGTAAATGCTTAAGATATTGTAACCCCAACATAGGTCAATTGTGATTAAGTTGCAAACTGAAAAAGAGAAAAGACACTACTGGGAACAAATTTTAAAAAATGGAGATAAAAAAAATGGAGATTGAGACTTGAGTTTTACAATATTTTCATTCCCAGGTACAGACTGAGCGACTCCTACTCTGGAACTTGGCAGTACGCGATTTCCACATCTTGGTTAACCTGGTCAAGGTAAGTAGCCATCTTTTATTTCCCCAGAGTTCTCATCTGAAAGTATGGGAGCAGCACTCAGCTATCAGTACAATGATCTGTCAAATCACTAAAACTGAGATCACAAATACCACTAAAAACCTAATAAGTGATATAGTGATTTCAAAACATTGCTGAAAGAACAAAGAAATATAAATACGTTAAGGAATACTCATAAGAAAGCTATTCTAAGCTTTGGTAATCAAAACCCATAAGATTTTTTATTTAACATACTCCACTGTCTACCACAAGAACATGTTGGGTCAGTCCAAGGTCCATTGAGCCCAGCATCCTGTCTCTGATAGTGGACAGTTCAGGTCACAAATGCCTGCTTAACTTTTTAAATATATTTTCTTTGAATGTAAAAGCATTCAGAAAACATTTAAAAAAATATTCAAGTAATTATTCCAAAAATTAACAATACTACATTGAAGAAAGCAGAAAACATCCTTAAGATGAAAATACATTCAGCAGATCCAGAGAGAATCATAAACATCTCCATTCACCAGACCACTGAACTGAGAGCATCAGCTTAAACCAAATCCAACATGATTCAACTGATCTGTCTCATGCGTCAAGCCAATGATGTCCACAGATCTTCAGGTAACACCAATTTTGTGATTTAACTAGTCTATAAATGAAAACAAAACTGATGCAAGCAAATTTGAAACTATGTTTAGCTAATCCTTGGCTAATTTAAGCAAGTGACATCCAATCAGAGCTTAAAATGACAGAATCCTAATTGGGCATTTAGAGAAATAGAGATCCATATCAAACCATTCCTAGGTATATGCTAGAAATCCCCTCCAAGCAATTGTGTTGATTCCTTGTTCAGCCCTGCATCATAGTAGATGGGATTAAAAGATTTCCTCATGTAAGCCAATCAAAACTATTCATCCTCCCATAGAAACATTAGTGGCAAATCCCATATGTCAGTGTTTCTCATTCTTTCTGATCATAAGGCACACCTACATTAACAAAAATGTGTGGCAAACCAGCCTCCACTGAACAGGCAGTACAGACATGGAAAGGATTCATATTGCCAACAGAAGAGCTAGGAAAGCACTGAAAGCCCCACTAGTCCCTCTTCCAAATTTTAAGAGAAGGGGAGGTGAAGACACATGAACCCATCATGATGGAACAGCTCCTTATATATGCAAGTGCAGGGGAAAGGAAAATTTGGCATGGTGAGGGCATCCAGTTCATTTAGTTACCTTTCTGTCACATGTGGCTGCTATTTCCAGCACTCAGTCACAGCCATCTCCCTCCTTCCCTATACATACCCCGGACCAGTCCAGCAGCTGGGTTTTGCCTCCCTCCAAGCAGATGGAGACAGAAAAACTTCATGAGCACCCCTCTTAACCAGTGGCGTAGCCAGAATTGATTTTTTGGGTGGGCACAAGGTTAACATGGGTGGGCTTGTAGGTATGCAGGTCTGAGACCTACTAGTTGTTTTCTTATTGATAAATAATGCCATATACTGAACCCTAGAATGGCTTTCTAAGTAATTTGCAACAGCCATTATGCATCATGCGTGAAACTTTAAAACATTTTACCTCAATTATTTCAAGCCCTTACCAGCATTAAAAATTCCTTATTAATCAGAATTTATTTTATATTTATTGCAGTTTATAAATGCACAAGTATAGAAAATAATCATATCCAATCATGTAATAAAACAAAAATTAATGTATTCTTTCATGAACCATCTTTGCAGAACAGGTGCAGCGCAGAGCTAGGGCAATTCACATTACAACTAACATGAAAATAAAATTTCAAATTCTGGTGTCACCTCAGCAAAAAATAATCCTCCACTGCTATTTTGTGACGTAACCAAACTCTTGCAAAGAAAGAGGCATCTAAAACTTGCCATGCAGTCACAGCACTGACTCTCAGGATTCAAATAACAGCAACCTTATGAAAAAGCAGTAATGCAAATACTACACCAGGCCCTAGAACATTAATACATCACCTACAGGAATAACAGAACAAGCTGGACTACTACTAACAGAGAAACTACATGCTAGCAGAAATACTGCATTTCAGTCACACACACAGGCAAAACAGAGACTGATCTTTACCTAATATAGAAATAAGAGACCACAAATTAGAAACAGAAACATGCAGATAAAACCAAATTCCTTGTACGTACCCGGATCAGTCCAGACAGAGGGTTGAGCCTCCTGTCCAGCAGAGGGAGACAGAGAAAAACTGAAAAGGTATCCTATATCAGGACAGTGCTCACCCTGTGTCCCTTCAGTATTTCTCTGTCTCCCAGCAGAGGCAGGCAGTTGAACCTCCGGTTCCCTAGCTTTCTCTGTTTTCCACACTGTAGTGATTTCTTTCTTTCTCCTTCTGATTGTTTCCAGGATCAAGCAAGTATTGATTAATTTCTATATGTAAAAAAAAAAAAAAGAATTTGAAGGAAATCAAACTTCTTGTCTATGTGAGACAGCTCTGTCTCACAGCTCTTACAGGGGTCCCAGGGGGGATTTTCACCTTGAGTAGTCAGCCTGGGACCCCTCTTCCCGTTGACCACTTGCCTGGCTTAAAGGGGTGATACTGGTGGTCCAGTCACTCCCCCTTTTCGCACCTGCCTCAGGTCTTTTAGCAGAGAGGCTCCCATTCCTCTGGTTGGTTCTTTGAAGAAAAAAAAAAGACCATCGGAGGCACAGCTTACCCACACTTTTCATTGCAGGCTCCAGCAAGGTAAGCAGCCGGGGAAGTGATTACTGGTGGTCCAGTCCCTCTCTTCACCCGGGTGTGTCTAAGCGCTGTGTAAACAAAAAAAAAAAAATAAATAAAATTTCTTTTTTGGTCAGCTGCAATCCAGGACCCCTGCCCACCTGAATCGCCGTGTTTTGGGCCAATTTCGTGTTTTGTGAGCCATTTCCCCCCCCCCCCCCACCATGCCGCGGCCATCCTGGTGTATAGCAAGTGAGGAATCGGCCGCGCGGTTTTCTAGGACTGGGATTTGCTCGAGGTGCCTTCCAGGGGGGGTCTGCAGCAACCGCCAAACCTCGTGGGGCTCAAAAACATCAGGATCCGCAGGAGCTCAGACCTGGTCCTTTCTCCCTCAGTGCAGGGACAGCAGCCATCTTAAGCACATGTCATGCAGCTCAGGCAAGGGCTGTGGAGGAGGGGGAGCTTCCTCCAACATTGTATCCAGTCCCTGCAACTCCTGATGGAAATGCAGCTCAGGATCAGGTTTTTTAACAGGAGGACCCTGCTTTTCCAAATCAGGATGTTGATTCTGATTCCTTTTCTTAGATTTTGTCCTCCTTATGCATAAAGCCTTTTTGGCTTCCAGGTCTCTGCAAGGTGGTGCCTTTCAGTCAGACCTATGGAGGGACTGCCCTCCCAAGGTATCCAAGCGTGCCGATGTTCCCGCGTCTCTAAGGGTCTCGAAGTTAAAAGGCATGGTGGTTTCAGAAGGGTCTGCCACTCTGGACGTGCCGGGCAGTGCGGCTGCAGGTGCAGGAGCCTCTCCTCCCCCTCCCGCGGGGGGGGGGGGGGTGCATGGATGAGGAGCAAGGGAAACAGGCTTCTTTGGAGGGTGATGACCCTCAGGTGGTACGTCTGTTCCAGAGGGAGGAGTTGGAACCCCTCATTCCTGCAGTCCTGGCGGAGCTCGGGGTTCGATCTCCACAGTCTGTAGCAGTCTCGTGCAGCAGGCAAGCCTCAGGTGGGTTCAACAATTATTCAGCACCCAGGACCTCCCGTCTGCAGAGGCGGAACAGGCAGAAAGGCTGGAAGGCATGGTTGCGTATGGGGCTGATGCTCTCTATGATCTCCTCAGGGTGCAAGCCAGAGCTATGGTCTCAGTGGTGTCAGCCGGGCAATTGGGCTGCAGAATCCTCTTTACATCGCAGTTGGGCACTCTACCCTTCAAGGGTAAGTTACTTTTTGGCGAAGACTTGGACCAGCTTATCAAATCCTTGGGTGACAACAAGGTTCATAAGCTACCGGAGGACTGCCCCAAGCAGTCCAGATACTTTTTTTCCGTCGCGCTCTCGTTTCCGGGGGCAGCGCAGGTACAACAAGCCGCTTAGAGCTTTTCAGCGAAACACCTCCACTAGTTCTCTAGCATGGTCTCACTCCTTTTGGGGCAGATGGCCGTTCTGAGACGGTACCAATCAAAGCACCACTGCAAAGTCCTCACAATGAGATACGGCCGGCCCATTCCTCCGTTCCAGACTTAGGTGGTCGACTGCCCCTATTTCTTGAGGAATCAGCCAAAATTACTTCAGATCAGTGGGTCCTCGAAGTCATCGAAAGAGGCTACGCGTTAGAGTTTGCTTGGGATCTCCCGGAGCTCTACTTGATCTCTCCCTGCGGAAATCGGAAGCACTCAGCGGTGTGCCAGACTCTCGACAGGCTTGAAGCGCTCTGTGCCATAGTCCCAGTCCCCCTCCAGGAACAGGGATCCGGCCAGTATTCCATCTACTTCGTCGTCCCCAAAAAGGACGGCTCCTTTCGACTGATCCTGGACCTGAAGAGAGTCAACAAGGCCCTCAAGGTTCCCCTTTTTCGGATAGAGACCCTGAGGGCGGTCATAGTGACTGTTCATACAGGGGAGTTCCCATCCTCTCTCAACCTGACGGAGGCCTACCTTCACATCCCGGTCCGCCAGGAACACCAGAAATTTCTTCGTCTCAACATCCTGGGATGACATTTTCAGTTTTGAGCACTCCCATTTGGTCTCGCCACCGCACCACGCACATTTACCAAGATCATGGTGGTAGTGGCGGCCTTCCTCCGGTGGGAGGGAGTCCAAGTCCACCCGTACCTGGACGACTGGCTAATTCGGGCAAAGTTGGAGGACCTGTGCGTGATAGCGGTCAACCGGGTCTTGTCAGTTCTCACCTCCCTTGGGTGGATAGTCAATTTCTCAAAGAGCAACCTCAAGCCCTCTCAGGTCCTCGAATACTTAGGAGCACTCTTCGACACTCGTGTGGGCAAAGTTCTGTTACCTGAGGCCTGTGCACTCAAGCTCATGGGTCAAGTCCAACATCTATTATCTCTCACGGTCCCAACGGCCTGGGATTATCTCCAGGTTCTGGGCACTATGGCTTCAACTATAGATTTGGTTCCCTGGGCCGTTGCACATATGCGTCCTTTGCAGAAAGCTTTGCTATCCCGCTGAAAGTCGGTCTTGGAGGAGTTTCAGACACCCTTACACTTTCCGATGTTACCTTCGACAACATGCAGTGGTGGCTCTCTCTCGCCCACCTGTTGAAGGGGATGCCCTTGCAGACACCTCAGTAGATTGTTGTGACAACGGATGCCAGCCTCTCCGGCTGGGGAGCGGTGTGTCAGAATCAGTCTACCCAGGGACAATGGACCCCAATATGGTCTCGGTGGCACATCAATCGTCTGGAGACACGAGCGGTCCGTCTGGCTCTCAAGACTTTGCTGCCCTTGATCCATCGCAAAGCTGTGCGAGTCCTCTCTGACAATTCCACAACGGTAGCTTACATCAATCACCAGGGGGGAACCAGGAGTCATCTGGTTGCCCTGGAAGCCAGCAAGCTGCTAGCCTGGGCGGAGCGCCATCTGGAATGGCTAACTGCCTTCCCACATTGCGGGGAAGGAGAACACTCAAGCCGACTTCCTGAGTCGTCAGCATCTAGACCCCGGAGAGTGGGAGTGGTCCGGAGAGGCGATGGATTTGATCGTGCACAAGTGGGGGGGGGGGGGGGTCCCCCTCACTTAGACCTGATGACTATTCTGAGCAATGCAAAGGCCCCCAGATTCTTCAGCCGCAGAAGGGAGCACTGCTCAGAAGAAGTGGATGCATTGGTCCTACCCTGGCCTCACGATGTCCTCCTTTACGTGTTCCCACCTTGGCCTCTGGTGGGAAAGGTACTCAGAAGAGTAGAATGCCACAGGGGGCCGGTCGTCCTTGTGGCGCCGGAGTGGCCTTTGAGACCGTGGTTTGCAGATCTGGTAAACTCCGCCTCGGCAATCTGCCAAACCTGCTCCGACAAGGTCCAGTATTTTCGGTCAGGCAGATCGCTTTTGTCTAGCAGCCTGGCTTTTGAGCAGCGGTGACTAAGGAAGAAGGATTATAAGGAGGAGATTATCTCCACTCTGTTGCGGGCCTGTAAGACTTCTACCTCTCTGGCTTATATTCGGGTATGAAGAGTGTTTGAGACTATGTGCGCTGAGTCCGGAGTCCGGTGTGTAAGGCTTCGGTGTCCCAGGTTCTCTCCTTCCTGCAGAATGGTCTCGCCAAAGGTTTGTCTTTCAATTCCTTGCGGGTACAAGTTTTGGCGCTCTGTTCCCTCCTTGGGCGGGTCGATGGTTACGCGTTGGCAACTCATTCGGTTCCTCAGGGGGGCTAAGCACTTGAACCCACCTGCCCAGGCTACTTGTCCGTCGTGGAGCCTTAACTTGGTTCTCCATGTTCTTTGCGAGGTGCTCTTCGAACCCCTTCGGCGAGCCATACTTAAGGATCTGACCCTTAAGACTGTCTTTCTGTTCTCTATTTCCTCAGCCAGGAGAGTGTCCGAGCTCCAAGCCCTGTCTGTAGGGAGCCTTTCCTTCACTTTTCTGATTCAGTTGCTTCCTTCCAAACAGTCCCATCCTCCCTGCCAAAGGTTGTGTCCTTCTTTCATGTAAATCAGTCAGTGGAGCTCTCTGCTTTTTCTCAAGAGGACATTACGAACACGCCTGGTGCGGATCTATGGCACCTTGATGTGAAGAGGGTCCTACTGCAATATTTGCAGGTGACGAATGATTTTTGAGTCTCTGATCATCTCTTTGTCTTATGGAGCGGGCCGAGTAAGGGGAATAAGGCTTCTAAAGCTACTATCGCTCGCTGGCTAAAAGAAGTGATTGCGTAGGTGTATATTTGTCAGGGCTGGTCGGTTCTGGAGGGCTTAAAGGCTCACTCTTTACGCAAGAAATCTGCAGAGCAGCTACTTGGAAATCCCTACATACCTTTGTGCGTCATTATCGCCTCGATGTTCAGGCGCCAGTCTTTGGCTCTTCGGCAGACAGGTACTTTGAGCGGGACTGTCTCGGTCCCACCCTGTTGGGGAAGCTTTGGTACATCCCACTGTCTGGACTGATCCGGGTACGTACAGGGAAAGGAAAATTGGTTCTTACCTGCTAATTTTCATTCCTGTAGTACCACGTATCAGTCCAGACTCCCGCCCTGAATACATCTACATTGCTACGTCTGCTTGGAGTTTTTCTTTCACAGGTTCTTTTTGGGATTCTCTCCTTCCTATTTGAGCTTTAAGACACTGGAAGTTCATCCGAATTGTAAGGCACCGGAGGTATCTGCTATATATATATTGATAGCTGTGTAAGAGCATTTTTCATACATGTTTGACTTTCTTGTTTCATTTAGATAGTTACAGTTTACTTGCTTGATCTTATCCTGGTTCTCTATCCTATTTTGGCTGCTTTGATATCGATTATACTGAAGGGACGCAGGGTGAGCACTGTCCTGATACAGGATACCTTTTCAGTTTTTCTCTGTCTCCCTCTGCTGGACAGGGGGCTCAACCCACTGTCTGGACTGATCGAAAATTAGCAGGTAACAACCAATTTTCCTATAGAAAGCCTGAGAAACTAAAGTCTCTGAATGGTGGAATACTGAAGAAAGAGCAAAATACAAAAATATAAGAAATGCACATTCCCAAAGATGGCATATCTAACATCTTACAATAGTATATAGGAGAAATGCTGCTCTCCAACAATGAAGAAGAAGAGCAGAATAAGTACACAGTCCAAAAACTTAGATAATGTTGTCAATCAAATATCTTCTTTACTTTTATTATTTTATAAGCGGCTACTCCAATAGCTCAATACAGTATACAGCAGTTGTCAACCAGGTCCCCCGACACGGACCGGGTTTCACCCAGAACTGCGTCGGGAGGGACTAACAAAGTGTGTAATTTCAACCACTGAAAATAAAACAAATAATTACATGTAAAATATCGTGGACTGTAGCAAAAGGACAAGTTCACACACAGCGCCGGGACACATACCTTAAGAATAGTCCATATTTGAGTCAAGGGAGAGCGGGCAGTACTAGCAGAGACCCCAATTTAAAGGGCTGTATTTTGGCATGAAACATGGTCCGTGTCGGGGGACCTGGTTGATAACTGCTGTATACCATATTGAGCTTTTGGAGTGGCCACTTATAAAATAATAAAAGTAAAGAAGATATTTGATTGACAACATTATCTAAGTTTTTTAATATCTAACATCTTAAAATAATTTTTTTTTCTAATCAGTTGGTCCTGGTCTCTTTTTCCTATTCTTTCCCTTGTGACTCATTTCCTAATTCCTTTTCAGTGTCTTTCTTCTACTACTGTCTTCTTCCCTTCCACACACACACATACATGCTTTCTCTCACAGACTCCCTCACACACTCAAGGTCTCACTCTCATATGCTCTTCCCCCCACACACACAAACTCACATTCTCTGCAGACACACATACAAGCTCTCACTTTCTCACCCCTTCCCAGGCTTACATTCTTAGGCACACATAAATGCACATCCAAGTACCCATTCTCACCCACAAACCGATGCTCCTATTCTCACCCACACATACACATATTCAAGCTCCCATTCTCACCCACACATTCATCTTTAAGTCTAATCACCTTGGAAGACAAAAACAGCTACCGAATACCTTTTCATTTACTAAAGAAACTACTGTAAATATTTTACCTAAAGAAAGAAATCCTATTCCATTCTAACCAATTATTTTTGATTTATTAAGCAAAGAAGGCAAAAAAGCAGAAAAAAAAAAGGAATAACACATTATATGCAGAGAAAATGGACAAGACAGCTGTTCTTTCTCTATTTTTCCATCAGAGCAATTCACTTTCCTTATTTGTCTCACAAGTATTTATTTACCCATCCTTTAAAGAAATGTTGAAACCTTGAAACTTACCCTGCCTGGTTTCCTCCCCAAAGAGGACACAAAGCCAGTGATGAAACAGCCTTTTAGTTTCAAAACATAACATTTATTAAGTAGCTTAGAGATCTATAATCCCTGTTTTTTTATACATACAAAACTAGATAGCAGAAACAGAAGGAAACAAGATTGTGTTTCCTTAAGGGAGTAAACAGAACCAGGTATCATAGAATTAACTGCTCACCAGGCAATGCCAGTCTTTGCATCGTTTTGAATTTGCATTAGTCTATTATACACTGTTAAACATGGCTCACACATTTTTCCCTCCTCTCCTCTCTCATCCCCTACATTTGCTGGTACTTTTCCTTCATGTGCCTCTTAGACATCATATATTATGCTTACTCAGAAATTCTTTTGTTCTTGTAGCTTTCTTGGCACCTTCTTATCTCACATTCGCTCTGCAGTCTCATGCCATTCTTTTCCACACTATTGCACAGCCTCTGTTTCTCTGTCTCTGGACTAACCATGACCTTTTTATTTCAGTTACTAGTCAACATGGGGCAGTTTTCTTAAAGCAGCAATTAACAAATAACATAAATCCTCAATAGGGAATATCATAATGCCTCTGGATCACTCTATGGTGTGGCCTTATCTTGAGTATTGTGTGCAGTTCTGGTCATTACATCTCTAAAAAGATGAAGCAGAATTAGAAAAGGAACAGAGAAGGGCAACCAAAATGATACATGGGATAGAACGATTTCCCTATGAGGAAAGGTTAAAGAGGTTAGGTCTCTTCAACCTGGAGAAGAGTCCGCGGAAGGGAGATAAGATAAAGGTCTATAAAATAATGAGAGAAGTGCGACGAGTAAACGTTAATCAGTTTTACTTTTTCAAAGAGTTCAAAGACCAGGGGACACACACTGGCTATTCCCTAAGTAAACTTGATTAATAGCCGTTAATGGACTTCTCCAAGAACTTATCCAAACCTTTTTTGAAACCAGCTACACTAACTGCACTAACCACATCCTCTGGCAACAAATTCCAGAGCTTTATTGTGCGTTGAGTGAAAAAGAATTTTCTCCGATTAGTCTTCGGGCCGTGGTGACATGAGTTCCACCACGGCCCCACCGATCTTCCTGCTATGTGCGTCTGGCACACAGCACGGCAGTAGTTCCCTGTTCAGCCGTCAGTGGGATGAGGTCCACCAGCGGCCACATGAGCCTCCATGTCTGCCATCAGTGCCCCCCCTATGGCCCTGCGCCTGGAGGCATTGGCTCCCCTTGATCTCCCCTCGGTATTCCGCGCCCCCTAATGCTCAGCACCCTAGGCACAGGCCTAGTTTGCCTAGTGCTTCCACCAGCCCTGGGTACCAGACATAGGGATAGGAATGGTCAGCAGATAAAGGAAGGTGATATTGCCCCTATATATAGGTCCCTGCTGAGACTTCATTAGGAACACTGTGTACAATTCTGGAGATCGCACCTTCAAAAGGATATAAACCGGTTGAAGTTGGTCCAGAGTGTGGCGACTAAAATGATCATTTGGGGATAGACTTAAAGATCTAAACATGTATACTATAGAGGAAGGTGACATAAGGGAGATATGATAGAGACATTTAAATATCTCAAATGTTTCAATGCACAGGAGTTAATCCTCTTTCAATAAAAAGGAGGCTTTAGAACAAGGGGTCATGTGATGAGGATCGGGTAGACTCAGGAGTAATCTTAGGAAATATTTCTTTACAGAGAGAGTAGTGGCTGCATGGAATGGCCTCCCAATAGAGATGGTGGAGACAAAAATGGTAGTTGAATTCAAGGGAGTGATGCGAATTTTAAGATCTATATAAATTGAATGGATGGGCAGACTAGATGGGCCATATTATCTTTTTCTACTGTCATATTTCTGTTAGCCTCCTTCCATTATCAGGCCCCATTACTTGGGAACTTGCTCCCTCTGGATTTACATATGGAAAGAAACTTTATGAAATTTAGGAAGCTGTTAAAAGCCTGGCTATTTATTTATTTATTTATTTAGGACTCTTGTATACCGATATTCTTGTAACAAGTTACAAATCACTTCGGTTTACATTATAACAAAAACCTGTGCAAGAGAATGCATTACATTAAAACAAGGATGAGCAAACTTGGATCAAGTAACATGGTTTAAACATGGGGGATTAACATGGGGATATAACTGGAAGAGATCGACTGCATAAAGAACAGAAAGCTAGAGATGTTGTTCTAGTGGCGAGCAGCATAACTGACTCTGAGGTATAAAAAGTCTCTACTGTTCGTCTGAGCAAGAGAAGGCTTGGGTGAACAGCCAGGTTTTAAGTCTTTTTTTTAAATGTAATCGTGCATCTTTCGAGCCGGAGCTCTGGTGGGAGAGAGTTCCATTGAGTTGGTCCAGATGTGGAAAGCGCTGTCTTTCTTATTGATGTTTTGATGAGGGGGGCATGGAGGGTGTCTCTATACGCTGATCTCACCGGTCTAGAGGGTATTCGTGGCCGAAGTGGGATCTTGAGTTCCAGTGGTGTGATGTTGTGAATGGCTTTGTGAATGATTGTTAGAGTTTTGTATAAAATTCTGAATTTGATTGGGAGCCAGTGGAGATTCCGCAGGATGGGAGTAATATGGTCTCTTCTGTTGGTCTTGGTCAGAATTCTTGCCGTTGCGTTCTGCAGCTTCTGTAAAGGTTTGATGGTGTTGGCAGGGAGGCCGAGGAGGAGTGAATTGCAGTATCTTTTTAGACAGGTTTTTGACTGATTTTAGTTTTTGTTTAGTTTTATGTTGTTTGACTTATTTTATAGTTGTTGTTATGTTTGATGCTTTATGCTTTTTTTTTCTTGTATACCAGTTTGATATTATGTGAAAATCGGTATAGAAAAATAAAATTACCATTACCCACAGTACTTAACTGATTAAAGCCCTGTTTGAGTCTCTTGAGTCCCTGAACTCTTTTAAATGCAGGTACCTGACCTGGAAAATCACATTTTTAGTGGCAGTCTCTTCATCCCACAGAGTCTAAGCTCCAGACCATAGTAGTTTATCCACCTTAAAGTTTCAACATAATAGAATGATAATTCCCAAGTTTCTTCCTAAGGTTGTAGTGGATTTCCACTTCAATCAGTTAATCATACTTCCAAGAATCTTTTTTTTTTTATTTCTTGTTTAGATCATTTTGTTCCTTTTTCTGGCGCTGGGCAGGTTGTTTGGTGAGCCTTTGTGTTTTGTTTTTTTTGCCTTGATTGGAAGGTAGCACCTTTAATTTGACTTTGGTGTTTTGGGGGGATTGCCCCCCCCCCCCCTTTTTTTTCTTTTTCTTTCGCTCTTCTTTTCTCTGTCCTTTCTTTGTTTGTTTTTGTATCTGAAGTCTGGTGATTGATGGGGGGGATGAATTGTATATTAATGAGCCTTGCCACTTCCGGGAACCCCCAGTTGACAGAGGGCTCACCCTTTCAGCAGGGAAAGAAGAAACTACCTCTTTGCCATTTTTCTTTTGCTGGTGCCCCTCCCGATTGCGGGACTGAGAGTTAAAGATGCTTACTATGTTGGGGGGTGTTTGGTTATGGTATTATTGGGTGTGAATGGGGTGGTATGACTATTGACTCACCTGAATCCCAGGTTTCTTTTTCTGCTGAGTACTTCAGGTTTTTTTTTGGGGGGGGGGGGAGTGGATCTATGCTGGGGTATCCCTCCCTCTGTGTATACTTTTGTAATGCTATGGATGTATACTGCTTTGGCTTGTTCTAAGCTTGTTCTTTCTACTCTTAACATAGATGGCTTACACTCCCCAATTAAGAGGAAAAAGCTTTTAACTTGCTTGCAGAAATGTGGGGTACATGTTGCCTTCCTGCAAGAGACCCACTTCCCACTTGGAAGATAGGGAGCATCGTAAGCCACAGCAAGACTGGGTCGATCACTGTTTTTTCTCATCTTTCACTTCTCAGAGTGTGATTTGGCTGTATTGATCAGCAAAAGGGTTCAGCTTTACCTTGACGAAATGTTTGTCTGATCCTAATGGGGAACTACAGGGGGTAAAGGTGATTCTGGTCAGTTTGTATGCCCCCAACATATACTCTCATAGTTTATTTTTTCAGCCCTTTTGCCTAAGGTTGCTGCCTGGGGAAGGACATGCGGTAATAGTGGGGGGAGATTTTAATGTGGTAGATAATCCTCTGGTTGATTGCAAGCCATCTAAGACTCCTAATCAAGCTCAGGCTGATATGGGAGTGGGCTTCATGACACATGAACTGCATTTAATTAATGCATCTTGTACTCTTCACTTGGAAGATCGGAAATACATCTTTTTTTTCTCATGTTCATCATGTCTATTCTTGACTGGACTATATTCTTATCTCTGAATTTCTATACAATAAGTTGGTGGCCAGTGAGATTCATGAAATTCCCTTTTCTGATCATGCTATGGTGCTGATCATGTTGAATTTACTTCCTATGCCAGTTTCGGTGGAAGATGCCACCCTATTTATATAATGATAAGCGCTTTGCCATATTTCTTTCAAAATAAGTGGAAGGAATACATTGAGTTTAACCTGACCTCAGATGTGGATCCCATCACATTTTGGAGTGCGGCCAAAGCTATGCTGTAGGGCCACATTCTGGCCTATCACACTCGTGCTAAGCGAGATAGGGACTCTGCCATTTTTGCACTTATTAAAAAGATTGTCGCTACGTCAGGCTTATCAGCGGGATTTTGATAGGGACACGTAGGCAAGTTTGGATGCCGGCCGTCGGGAATTGCACTCCCTACTTGATTTGAAAGCACGGCAGAACATCTTGTATCTTAAATATAAACTTTACCAGTGGGGGGAGGGGGGCAAATTGGGTAAACTGTTGGCCGAGTTGGTGAATTCTGCTGGCCAACAGAGGGGACTTATTACCCATCTTAGGGACAACTTGATGAATCTCACTACCACTTCTGTAATCTCGGAAGCTTTTGTCTCTTACTATAAATCCTTGTACGCAAGCTTACCAGGATTTTTTTCGGAGCCTGGATCTTCCTGTTTTAAGCGCACGTGCACATGCGCTTTTGTAAATGCCAATTCAGGAAGCGGAAATTCACAGGGCTATCCAGCAGCTAAAGCTGCTGAAAGCACCTGGGCCTGATGGCCTTGACACGAATTTTACAAACTACTGGGTGATTATACCTTGCTGCCTCTAAAGAATACATTTTAGGCAGCTCAAGAGAGGGGGAAGTTTGATAGAGGACATAACCTTGCTACTGTGGTCTTGTTTACCTAAGCCTGGAAAGGACCCTGATGTAACCCAGTCCTATCAACCCATTTCACTCCTTAATCAAGACATTAAATTATTGGCCACAGTTTTGGCCCAGCGGATGAATTTGGTGATCTCTGAAGTAGTCACCCCGAATCAAACAGGATTTATCAAAGGGGGGCTTTCTAATACCAATCTTTTAAAAGCTTTGTTGGCTGCTTTCTCCCCTGAGAATAACAGTTTTACTAGTCTTCTCCTTAGCCTTAATGCTGAAAAAGCATTTGGTCGGGTGGAGTGGTATCTGTATCAAGTCCTGGAGCGCTATAACTTTTGGGGTTCTATGTTGACCTGGGTCAAATTGTTATATCATTCCCCCCAAGCACAACTGTTGGTGAATGGGATCCTCTCTGAGGCTTTTATATTAGGTAGGGGCACTTGGCAGGGCTGTCCCCTTTCTCCATTGTTATTCGTCCTTGCTCTGGAACCGTTGACAATAGTTGCAAGCTCTTTACTCATTTCAGGGTATTCAGATAAACTCAAAATCCATTAAATTAAGCCTTTTTGCTGATGATATGTTACTTTGTCAGTAACCCTGCTGATTGTTTAGGGGACATTATTACAGTTATCAATCAGTTTGGCTCTTTTTCGGGGTTTCAGATTAATTATGGGAAGTCAGTGGCTTTTCCTTGCTCTTCTACTCTGCCATCTATCTGGGACGGGCTTTTCCTATTCACCTGAGCAAGATCTCATTTTCAATACTTGGGCATACAGGTGGCATGTTCTCTGGAGGATCTATATGCCCTCAATATTGACACCGCCATGAATCATGTCAGGGCATTATTGCTGAAGTAGAAAGCCCCTCCCTCTGTCTGTACTAGAAAGATGCGTTCTAGTGAAAATGGTGATCCTCCCAAAGTTTCTATATCCCTTGCAAATGCTTCCAGTTTGGCTCTCTGCCTCGACCCTTAAGGTGTACCGGTCTTTAGTGTGGGCTCTTTTATCTGGCGTAATAGATGGGCGAGGGTTGGGCAAGATGTGCTGAGGCTTGATTGTAAGAATGTTGGTGTTGCTTTGCTGGACTTAAGTATTTACACTGCAGCCTGCCTTTTGTGCTATGTACAAGAGTGGGTATCTAGTCATCCTAAGTTTGATGTTGAAGGTTTGATGTCAGATCGGGCAGCCTCTTTTGCCCCAATTAACCTGGTACATCTCCTAGCGAGCAAACTGTCCTCTATGAAACTTTCTATATTTTGGCTTAAGGCTCTGAGGAAGGTTTGGGCTTGGGGCTCGTAGTGCGGTGGTTTCCCTTTTTTGTCCTTGGCAGGTAATCCAAATTTTGTCCCGAGACTGGGTGATTCCATTTTTCAGCGATGGGAGGGGATGGGACTTCACAGTGTGGCTCGGTTGGTGGACCCTGACTCGACATGTCTTTACTCCTTCGAGCAACTGCGGGAGGAGTGGGACATACTGAGATCTCAATTTTTTGCGTTTCTTCAGGCATGTCATTATTGTCATAGTCTGTCAAAGGGTAATGTTTCTTTTTCGAGACCATGCCCAAATTCAACAAAATTGCTATATGGATTAAACTTCTCCTCTCCACCTTACCTTACCTACCTGACTCGATTGGCTGAGAAGTGGAGTGCAGAACTTGGAGAGGATGTTTCCCCAGAGATAGTAGCTCGTGCATTTATGTTGATCTATAGATATTACCTAGCTGCTTATATGAGGGAAATCCAGTTTAAGCTACTGCACAGAACTTATCTCCAGGGATAGAGGGCTCTGATGAACCTTTGGGACTCCGATCTTTGTTTAAAATGTAAGGTTGCTCCTGGTACTTTTTGTCATATGTTTTCCTGGTGTCATAAATTAGTCTTTCTGGAACAGTATTACGATGTATTTGAATATTTATTTATTTATTTATTTATTTCTTTTTGATATACCGATACTCAAGACACATGTCTTATTGTACCGGTTTACAGCGAAACAAAGGGATAACCGGCGATATAGGCGGAAGTTACAAAAAACAGGGTGATGAAATTCAGGACAATTAAGATAGTTAAAATTAAGATAGTAAAATTTAAAATTAGCTTAACATGGCGCTAAGATAGAGTAAGCAACAAGCAGTGGTAAACAACAAGCAATAGTAAACAACAAGCAATTTAAATCGTAACTGACTGTGAGTGCATGTTGGTTGTTCTTGGTTGAATACTATGTTGGAAAGTTGGGTCATTATGCCACTATCTGTACCAATATGCAAGCTGTGGTTGTATGTATCTGTTCTTGTTATTGTTTGACCTAATAAAAAATGAAGTTTAAAAAAAAAAAGAAAAGTGGTCTAGAAATGTAAAAAATAAATAGGGCTCATTATGTCAGCCATGGCTATGCCGTTGTCCATCTAAAATAAGCTTTTATTGACATTTGCAAGGCTGCAATGTGGATTTCAATCCAAACTTTTATATCTCATTATTATCTGGACACAGACTCCCAATACAACAGTAGGTCCAGTCTTTCTATCCTTCAGGGTTTTTCTGAGGGGTAGAATTCCCTATAGGGCCCATTTTTCTTATTTTGGTTTATTTTACAAAAAGAAAAAGTGGTATAAAATTAAAAAACGGGTTTTGCCTCATAAAAATGTTCTCTTCCCTCCACCTCTCCATTTGATGGTTCATTATTTTTCCACTTTTTGACAACCCTTAGCCAGTGTGGCTCATTCATCCTGCTGCTTTATAAAGAAAACTAAGTTGCTTATCTGTAATGGGTGTTACGGCTATGGCTGCTGTGCAACCGCCTCACCACTAGGGTCCCTCTAGAGCTGGCTCTCCTGACGGGCCCAGTCCATCTCCCTTGTTCACTCTATGTTCTGTACTTCCCTTTATATCCCTGTCTGGCAGTTTCCTCAGGGCTTCGGCATCGAGCTCGCCTGGGCTCCCTGCTCTAGCCTCCCTTGCTTGCGGTGCGTGTGGTCCTTGGACCCTGCTTTGCCTTGCCTTGCGCTGTGTGTGGCCTTCGGGCCTTCTACCCTGCTTTGCCTTGCCTTGCGCTGTGTGTGGTCTTCAGGCCTTCTACCCTGCTTTGCCTTGTCTTGCACTGTGTGTGGTCTTCGGGCCTTCTACCCTGCTTTGCCTTGCCTTGCGCTGTGTGTGGTCTTCAGGCCTTCTACCCTGCTTTGCCTTGTCTTGCGCTGTGTGTGGTCTTCGGGCCTTCTACCCTGCTTTGCCTTGCCTTGCGCTGTGTGTGGTTTTCGGGCCTTCTACCCTGCTCTGCCTTGCCTTGCGCTGTGTGTGGTCTTCGGGCCTTCTACCCTGCTTTGCCTTGTCTTGCACTGTGTGTGGTCTTCGGGCCTTCTACCCTGCTTTGCCTTGTCTTGCGCTGTGTGTGGTCTTCGGGCCTTCTATCCTGCTTTGCCTTGCACTGTGTGTGGCCTTCGGGCCCTCTGCCCTTCTGTGTGCATGTGTGGCCTACGGGCCCTCTGCTCTGCCGTGTGTGTGTGGCCTTCGGGCCCTGTGTCTGTGTGTGGCCTACGGGCCCTCTGCTCTGTCGTGTGTGTATGTGTGGCCTTCGGGCCCTCTGCCCTGTGTGCATGTGTGTGTGTGTGGCCTTCGGGCTCTTTGCCTTACTACTAGGTACCCTGACCCAGCCTGGACTCTGACACTGTTACCTGCCGCCTGCCCTGACCCAGCCTGGACTCTGACACTGTTACCTGCCGCCTGCCCTGACCCAGCCTGGACTCTGACACTGTTGCCTGCCGCCTGCCCTGACCCAGCCTGGACTCTGACACTGTTACCTGCCGCCTGCCCTGACCCAGCCTGGACTCTGACACTGTTGCCTGCCGCCTGCCCTGACCCAGCCTGGACTCTGACACTGTTTCCAGCCATCCCTGTCTCTCTCCACCTGGAGCCACCCTTCTGGGTGGTGTTCACGACACCGGACCAGAGCTCAGCGTAACAATGGGTGTTCTCTGTAGACAGCAGGATAGTCAGTCACACCTCCCTTTTTGGAGTTGGCTTCTTTATGCTAATATTTAGGAATGAGGGGGCCTTGTGCATTGGCAGCTATGTGCAAAGTCCTATACAGGTCAATTAAAAGCCTAAGCTTTTTCAAGGGCATGGAAGAAATAGTCTGTGTTGGTGCTGTCAAATGACGTCACCCACTTATGTGACTGATTATCCTGCTGTCCATGCAGAATACATGTTACAAGTAAGCAGCTTAGCTTTACCCTTTCCATGACTGAGCGCACACTGTAAGGCAATAATGCTGCCCTTGCTAACTCAATTGTTCATGAACAGCTCCCACATCTGATTGCTGTTGTAGTGAGCTATCCTGGATACCAAATCCCATGCATCTTCCCAGCTCATACAACATGCTTATACGCTCACCGTCCTCTGCTCTAAGTGACTAGAAAAGTTGGTTCCTGATGTGTGTGTCTCTCTCTCCCTGCAGGTATTTGATAGCAGGCCAGTTCTGAGTGTCTGCCTGAAGGTAAGTTAGGGTTTACTGGGTTTGATAAGGTCCATGTAAGATTAAGTTTTGTTTATCAGTTTTCCCAATAGTGCAATATCTGTTTTACATTTACCCACAAGACGGAAGTAAATTCCAGCATAGGGAAATAGTCATAAGATGGTGAAATTCATTTTATTTATTTAATAGTACTTATATCCCACCTATTGCGAAACAATTGTGCCATTTTCATTTAAGCCCTACATCAGGGTGGTTGTGTGAGTTTCATGGCATAAAAACCTGTTGAGGGGGGTTTTATCCAGCTCCTGAGGTTGATAATTCCATTTGTGCTGGATGCTTACAGCTTTCTTAAGATAGCATGAGCATTTCAGCCTCTCATCAGTATCTTTTCCTGCCAGACTTCAGCATGACAAAAGTTCAGGAGAAATTCACATAGGTAAAATATCAAATCCTCCTCCTCCCTAACCAGCAATTTGACCAAAAATAAATTCCAATTGGACTTGACAGTGTGATATATTGCTATAGGATGTACATGATCATTGATGTAAGAAGGAATCAAGCAATCCACTGCACATGTATATAGTACATAATCTGTGTAATATATTTTTATGTGATCCTATGGTACAAACATCTGATGTGCTGACCACGATCACCTGCCCCCATTGAAGTATCCCTTGCTATGTTGAGGATTATTGGTTAACTAACTGTCCTGAGGAAATCTGCATTTGTTTCTAAACTCCATATCTTCCTTATACTGTAGTATGGCCGCCTGTTTATGGAGACCTTCCTGAAGCTGGGAATGCCTCTCTTGGATTGCAGCTTTAAAAAGCACCAGGTGAGTACTTCACTTAATCTTTTCTTGTCATGGCAAGAGCTTCCTTCCCCTGAGGATTTAACTGTAATGGAAAACATCTTCTCTTATAACACTTAGTAATGTTGAGAGATCTGAAGTCTCTTCTACCCGAGGGGCTGAGAGTGGCCCTAGGTGCACTAAAGAGCAAGAATTTGAGCTTGAGAACATAATTGTAGTTGCCTAGTATGCAACACTGCTGCTGAGCAACATTCACTTTTGTTCTTATTGTCCAAATCAAAGGCCTCATTCTTTGTCTCAGTTTACAGATAGTATTTCATTCTCCATCGACAAACAGGGCGGAATTAGCCATGACACGTGGGTGATGTCATCCGATGGCACCAAATAGATCCTCCTCTCCTAGTTCATAGAGCTTTTGCTCTACTGAATATGCATGAGAGTATCCATGCATGCACTGCCTTGTGTGCCCCTCAGTCATTTTTGGCCAGGCTTCTGCATGGATGTGCACCCTCTCTCTCTAATCTGTTTGGTACTTCAAAGTTTCTTTTCTTAAACTCATCTTGCTACCTCAGCAGCCCCTCAACAGCACTTTTCAATGCTACCAAAAAGTATACGGAATGTCCAGCTCCAAGAAGGCTACTTCTAATGGCTTCAAGGATTGTGTGTGTGGCTGAAAAATGTCCATTACCAATGGCCATGATATCTTATAAATGTCTGAGGCAGGACCATGAGCAAACTGCCATGACTATAGGCATATGTCATCACGGTCCCAGAGAAGATAGAAAAACTTTGCAGGTTGGTGAGAAGCAGGAGCCATTCCGTCCCTCTGAGCAGAGTCTCCTTGGGCTCCCTCCATGCCAGATTGAAGGCAAGCACCTCAAGCAATGCCCCCTTCTGAGCGCCAGTTTCCAGATCCACTGCTGCACTGAAGTTGAGCAATGCTTGGAAGTGCTGCAGACAAGGGTCCATAAGCCTTTGCAGGTCCCAATGGGCTCATCAATGCATAAGGAAAAGGCGCATCATATGTCAGAACCAGCAGTGCAGTCATACTGCTGAAGTTAAGGTCAGGATCAATCCCATCGACACATGGGGCCTCTATTCAGTCAATGCAGCTTTAGCTCCATCAAACACATTCAGCATCAAATCCATCAATGTTCTGCACCCAGCGCCATCAATGCACTCAACATATTCAAGGTGGGAATAATCATTGAGAGACCCTGAGGGACGTTCACTGCACTTAACACCCTCAATCTCAATGCCCTTATGTCTGTCCCTTCTCCTTGTGTAAGGACTTAGTTTGGAGACTTCAGATCTGCTGAGTTCCGTGGTGCCTCTGGTCTCTATGCATCCACCAGTTCAGCTGACCCAGGATGGGTTTCCCTCCTGGGGTCCATTAGATGCTTCTCAAGAGGACAGAACCTATACTGGTCTTAGACAAGGATGCCTCTTCCCCCAACTCCTGGTCAGAGGACACAGTAGCTCGTAGACCAGATAACAGAAGGTTTTCTTTGCTTTACTGGCAACTTAGTGAAAAGGAGGGCACCATTCAACCTCTCCTGTCCAAAGTAATAGATTTATTCCCTCAAGGGAATCTCTCTCACCTCCAACCTCAGGAGTTTCCATCAGAAATCCCAGTGTTTGGATTTACCCTCCAACCATTCCTCTGTGTGGAGAAATCTAGCCAGTCTGAGGAGGGACCACGGGACACTACATGCCCCAGGAATATTACTTTTCCAGACTATAGAGGTCTCCATCCCAATTGTCTTCATCATCATTGAGGTAATGGATTAGTATCCCTTCAGCCCTCAGTTCTGAGGAAAGTCTATGGGGGATTCCCTTTGACACCCTACCTTATCCACCAGAGCATTCTTCACCACCAGAAGACCTCTCATACTCCAAATTCTTGGACAAGCTACATAAGGCATTAGGCATCCGTATCCGTAAGGACAAGGACCCCCGCACTGAGATTTTTTGTCTTCTCTGGATTCTAGAAACTCCATCCGAGTTTGTGGCAATCCCAGTTCACTTGATTCTATGGGATTTACAAACAAAAATGGGGAGAATCCAGCATCCTATCCCCCAGAAGCCAGGAAACTGGGTCTCAAAGTATACAGGTTGATTTTAAAAGCGTTGTTCAAGCAAAAATGTCCACATATGCACAACATGGATTTTAAAAAGTCTCTAATTTCAAAACTGGGAATGTCTTGCGCGAACATGTTATAAAATTGTCTGACATACACATGTAAACATCAACAAGGTCCTATGGAAGGCACTCATGCTTGCTAGCTGTGCTCAAGTAATCTCTTAAAATTAGGAGCATACTTATGTGCAATTGGTGCATTTCAGAACATACACATGCAAGTGTGTGCACAATTAAAAAAATTCCAGTGTATTCTCACTTGCGCCCTGATATGCGCATGTATGGGTGTACGTGTGCTTGTTTTAAAATAGACCTCGTAGAGTACAACAACCCTAGGATTTGGAGTAATCTAGCTACAGCACCAGTCAGTGATAGGGTATCCCACACTAAAATGGACTAAGATAATCTGAATGTTCACCACCATCCCAATGGGAAGGTACCCTAGACTGTTGGATAATTTCAGAAAGGTTTCAGAGCTCAGCACCCATATCGTGACCCACCAATTCTATATGGTACAGTACTTACACAATTGTATCAACAAGCTGAAACCCCTAATAGATTCATTGGTAGGAGAAGAGGTAGGTCATCAGCGAGCTCTTCTGAATGTGGAGGAGGGTGAATGTTGTCATCTCCACTCAATATAGGAGTTATTTGATTCTGCAGCGAGATCTTCTGCAGTGGCTATATGAGTACACTGGATGGCTTGGTTGAGAGCCAACAGCTTGCTTAAGGATGTTCATGACAAGTTGGCCCATGTGCACTATTCAGGGGAACAGCCTCTTTGGAGACCAGGTCAGAGAAACAGTTGCCCAAAATGAGCAGTATGCTGCTGTTCAGTCTTTCTTGAGCAATTGTCATATTCTAAGCATTTTTACTTTGCTTTTAAATGCTGCTCCTTCTAGAGATGCCCCTTCTGCCAGTTTCAATGTTATTGTGCGTCACCTATGCTTTAACAGTAGCAGCTTCCAGTTTATGGTTGTCAGCATGAGAGACATCTGCTGAAGTCCAGCCTATGCCTACTTTTTGATTGAACTTGACCCTTAGGCCTCAACCCTTGCGGTGAAGGGGAGAATTCATCTTTTCCTGGGCTGAAGATCACTAAAGACTGTTGGAGTCTAAGAATTGTGGATTCTGGTTACCATTTGCACATCTCCCACCCTCTAGCACTGCACTATTGTTTGGCCTTCAATTCATATCAATCCCACTCAACCCAGCTCCATCTCAGGTGGAGTCATTTCTCAACCAGCAGGCAATAGCAACAGTCCCTCCCAAAGACCATGGGAAGAGGTTCTACTATTTCTGTATCCCCAGGAAATCAGGGGGATTGAGAACCATCCGGGATTTATGAAGTCTAAACAAGAGTCAAAATGAACACTTTCCACACCATCCTGCCCTTCATTCAAGTAAGAGACTGGATGTGCACCCTGGGTAGGAAAGATGTATATGTTCACATACCTATACATCACTCCCATTAGAAATTACCTCCAGGGTTCTTCATGAAATGCCTAGTGGAGCAGTGGTGCACCTTAATCACCAGGGGATTTGTGTCTTTCTTTACCTGAGTGACTGGTTTGTGACTGGGCCTTCCCAAGCAGGGAGGTTGGGGGCTCTGTAGAAAATGATCAAGCTTCTTTAGTCGCTGAGATTCATTGTTAACTTCAGTTCCAACCTTGTTCCTACCCAAAGAATCAAGTTCATCAAGTCATGGATGGATTACCTGAATAGTTTCTCCTCTCAGAGCAAGCATTCTGACTTTGAACCTTGATACAGAATCTATACAGCAGGATCAAGTCCCAGACCAAGAAGTGTTGATCATCCTCGGACACATGGTGGCAGCATTGCATGTGGTTTCCATGATCCACCGCAACATGCAGATTTTCCAGTGGGGCCTCCACACTCATTGGGATCAGTTGCTTCAGCCCTTGTTGTTCCTAGTGAGAGTCACTACAGAAATGAAGGATTCTCTCCAGTGGTAGCTAGGTCCAAATGTCGTGGAGATGGGATGTCCTTTCGGCTTCTGCCTTATTGTGAGTACATTGGCAATCTCACTAGGAGATGGGGCACACACATGGGCTCTTTCTGAACCCAAGAAGTCTGGTCGTGAACAGATCATCTGTTTCTGATCAGTCTCCTGGAACTATGAGCAATCAGACCTGCATTGAGAGTTTTTTTCACATCTCTGTTAGCGAAAGAGAATTCTGATCCAAACATGCAATGAAGTAGCAATGTTCTACATGAACGAGCAAGGGGGCATAGTGTCATGGACTCTTTGCCAGGAATCCTTAAGAATTTAGGAATGGATTTGCAACCACAAAGCCTTCCTAAAAGAAACCTAGAGTGTTTGATCCCCACATATGGTCTCTAGAGCAAACAATGGCTAATAGGTTGTTTGATCTCTGGGATCACGCATCGAGTGATCTGTTTGCATCAGAGGTCAACAGGAAAGTAAAAAGATTCTGCTCCATTATTCAAAGCAAATTCGGATCTGCTCTGGACGTATTTCTATTCAAATAGGATGCAGACCTTCTGTATGCTTTTCTGCCACTTCTGTTGGTGGTGAGAGCATTGTGGAAAGCACTCAAGGACCAGGCATGCCTAATCCTCATTGCTCCATTGTAACCCAGACAAGTGTGATTCTCTTACTTGTCCAATTGTCAGTCAGTCCTCCAATCCCTCTGGGATCCTATCCAACTTTAACTCAAGAGGAGAGTAATCTATGTTGTCCAAACATTCCCTCAGCGGGCGCTCACTTATCTCATCATTGTTATTATCCATGTAAGTTAAGGATATTGTAATCTCCGCCAAGAAACCATCAACTAGAAGAGTTACAGTTGTTTAAATGGGAAAGAGTTTTATCTTAGTGTCAAGCAAGCTACCTGGACCCATTTGCCTGCAAGCCAAAGGAGTTGCTTCAATAATTATTCTCCCTCTCGTCCTCAGGTCTCAGTATGTATTGGTCAAAGTACATCTCAGTACCATTGCAGCTTACCATGTTCAAGTGGATAGCAAACCAATATCCATTCGTCCTTTAGTACTGAAGTTCATGACAGGCTTATGGCATAAGAGACTTCCCATTCCCAAACCACTGGTGCCATGAGATTTCAATGTTATGTTGGTACAACTCTTGAAACCACTGCACAAACCGTTAATCAGCTTCCTTAAAGTTCCTCTTCTGGAACATAGTGTTCCTAGTCATGATTACGTCACTTAGAGTCAGTGAGCTTCAGGCATTGGTCCATTACTCAACATTTATGCAATTTTTCCAGAACAAAGTGGTGCACTCTGTTCACTCTAAGTTTCTGCCAAAAGTAGTTTAGGCTTTTCATTTGAGTCAAGCCATTGTGTTGCCTAGTTCTTTACAAGATCTCATGCTCATGAAGGGGAGAAGGCCTTCCATTCACTGGACTGCAAAAAGACCTTGGCTTATCTGAAGAGAACTCAACTACATCATCAGGCTTCCCAACTTTTCATCTCTTATGATTCTAACAGACTGGGAATAGCGATTGTGAAGCACATATTATTTTAACTGACTACCTGACTGTATTATGCATTGCTATGTTCTGGCTGGTCTCCAGATCATGGACTCTGTCAAAACTCATCAAGTAAGAGCCATGCCCATTGAACATGTCTTCAAAGCTGTAACTTGGTCATTGGTTCACACCTTCTCATTCCATTACTCACTGGACAATCTATGAAGAAGTGACAGTAACTTTGGGCAAGCAGATTTGCATAGGCTGTTCACCCAGTAGTTTATCTTAGGTGGGGGAGGGAGTCCATCCAGGTTGCTTTTCAGTAAGTGCTCCACTGCAGCCCTCAACCTGGGACTTTCCTCGCATCATGGATAATTCAGCCCTACTTGTTGACAGCGAAAGCAAGTTTGCTTACCATAAATAGAGCTCTCCATAGACAGGATAAATTAGCCATGTTTATTGCCCACTTGCCGCCATGGAGAGTCAATTACCTAGCTAAAGCTAAGCTCTACAATTAACTAAGGGGCTCACATGGTAGCATATTCACAGGAACTCCGTAGAAGTGCTCAGTAGAAAAAAAAAGCTCTCTGAGCTAAGAAAGAAGGGTCCACTTGGGGCCATCGGATCACTTCACCTCCATGTCATGGTTAATTTATCCTGCTGTTTATGGAGAACCCAGTTTACAATAAGCAAACTTGCTTTTCTTACAGAAAGCATTCTATGATATAGCTTGTTGTTTTCCTGTTCAAGAATTCCTTCCCCTCAATTACCCCATCATGCTGATACATATATTTTTGGATTCTAGCTTAATGTGACTTTAAATGCTGTATGTGTCAAAACAAAACAGACTCCTGCGGAACCATCTTTGTTGTTGATTCTTATGTTGTGTTTTGGGGTATTTTTCAGGAGGATGTGCAGAGCTTACTGAAAACCTTGCAGCTAAGCACAAGACAACTTCATCACATGTGTGGGCATTCTAAGGTATATTGTATTAAACAGTACAGCACTATGCTCCTATTGTTTTATATAAAACAAAAAATCTTTTTATTCAGTGATATACAGGAAAGGTTTCTATTACATTCAAAGTGAGCAGTTTCCCAGTTCACCAACAACTATTTCCATTCTCTCCCTCAAAGCCTTATTTAAATCCTTTACAAGTTTTGACACTTCTTAAAAGACTTATATAAAAATTATCCAAAAATGATGATGTACAGGAACTTTTGAGATTGCATAGAACCCATCTTCTATTGACGTGACCTACATGGTACATAAGTTTCTCCTAGGACAAGCAGGATGGTAGTCCTCACATGTGGGTGACACCATCCGATGGAGCCCAGCACGGAAAACTTTTGTCAAAGTTTCTAGAAGCTTTGACCAGCACACTGAGCATGCACAGCATGCCACTATCCACGCGTCCAGTGCGGCACTGATGGCTGCCGGACCGCCACCGAAGCGACACCGGTCATCGGATCCCCCCCCCCCCGGTGCCCCTCAATACCAGAGCCGGGCACCATGCACCTCAGAGACCCAAGGAAGATCCAGTAATGCCTCGTCCCCTTCTCTCATTCTTGCCCACTCCAGACTTTCAGGAGGAGTTGGACCACAGGGTGCAGTCCGCGGTGCTCAAGGCACTTCAGAGCGTTGAGCTGCCAGTGCCACTGGCCCCCATACCGATGCCCGAGCCTCCGCCGTCAATTTTAGCACCTCTGCTGGAGCATCTGGACATCCTTTTAGGCGCCCTACCAACGCAACCAGTGCCCGAGGGTCCCTCTGTTCCCCAACAGCCACTGATGCCCCCCTCCGGAGTGATACCAATCCTCTGGTCCTCTGAGGAGGAAAATACACCCGATGCTGTATTTCCCAGACCACCACTCCCCGAGCCTCTGCTGGGTCCTTCCAGCCTCCGGTCCCCTCAATGCCAGAGGAACCATCGATTTCCATGGCTCCCTTGAGGCCTCTGAAGCCATCAGAGCCCAGGGCTGATATCCTCCACAGGCCTCACCCACGTCACGTTCCCTGTACGTACCAGGATCAGTCCAGGACACCTGGGTTGTGACTCCGCACCAGTAGATGGAGACAGACTAAAACTTGTGGGCGGAGCATATATGCCCCTGTGCCAGTCACAGCCCCTCAGTCTTACTCTGTCTCCAGTAGGTGGTGCAGGTCCGGTCACAGCCCTGTCAGGCCTGATTCTGTGTGGTTAGTCAGGTTCGCTTTTTGGGTTTTATTTTCTATTAGGCCTATTTGGTTTTTTTCTGCAAATTGGGTTTTTTGTTTAATTTGGTTAATTTTAGTCCCGGTTGCCCTGCCTCCCAGGGGAGTTGAGAGGTCCTGAGGGGACTACCCTCCCCAGGTTGAGGCCGCTGCTAGGGTTGAGGACCCGGCTGGACTAGTAGCAGCGTCAGGGGTGACACCGGGGAGCCTGGTTCACTCACCCCTGCAGGACAGAGGGCTTTTTCAGTACCAGGGACAGCGTTTTTTTCTGTTAAAAAAAAAAAAAAAAAAGTGTTTTGACTTTTGTTTCTGTCGGCTCTCCGTTTCCTGGCGTTGCGCTCCGTCCCGCTCGGGGGGGGGGGGGGCATCGTCGGCAGGGGGGAGGTCGCCGATTTCGCCGCGGTGATTTTTTTCTTTTTCCTCAGCGCCCCTCAGTGTTTTTCGGCGCGTCCTTTGGTTTCCCGTGATTTTCTCGATGCCGCGCGGCTCGGAGTGCAGGGCCTGCGGCTCGGCGCGCGCGCGCGTCTCTCCCGGGACGGCCTTTGCTCGGCCTGCGTCCCGGGAGACGAGGGATCATCGGGGGCACCTCGGGGGACCCGTTCCCGGGTGGCACGATCACCGTCACAGGGGGGAGGGGCCCCTGACAGGCCTCCTGATTCTTTCCCGGTTTCCGCGGGAGTGGCGGCCATTTTGTCCACCGGCCGGGTAGTCTCACGCGAAACGGTGGAGGCCTCGGTTTTGCCCCCTGAGCTCTCCCCGCAGCGGAGTGCGGCGGGGGAGGCCCCCTCGGAGGGGCCCCGGTCCCGGGGGACTTCGGAAAACGATTCTTCGGATTCGGGCGAGCTCTCAGAGGATTTGGCGCTTTTGCTGCGCAAGGTGCTCCGATATAGGCGAAGCAAGCGCAGTCGGGGGGACGCCTCGCGCGCTCGGGTCCACCGGTCCCCGCCGAAGAAAAAGCCGGCCAGGAGGACGGCGAATGTCGCCCAGGCCGCGGGCCGGAGCAAGCGGCTTCCGCGAGGGGTGCCGCAGGACTCGGAGTCCGAAGAATCCGCCAAGGCGGACACGGAGGCCTCTGAGGAGCCCCTGCCGGGGGCCGGGAAGGCAGCGTCAGATGGCTCCGCGCAGCTCGCTCTGGGGAAAGGAGCACAGGCCGTCGATGGGGATGACCCCAAGGTGGTGCGTTTGTTCCGTAGGGAGGAGCTGTCGCCGCTTATCCCGGCCATTCTCCAGGAGCTGGGGATTGATGCCCCTCCTGTGGTGGTCCGCCAGGAGGCAAATATGGATCCTGTCCTGCTCGGGCTCACAGGGCCGGCAGTTGCTTTTCCTTTTCATTTTTCGTCCACGGATATCCTCTTCAAGGAATGGGATACTCCGGAGTTGGTTTTGAAGGTCAGCAAGGCCATGGACAAGCTTTACCCTTTGCCGGAGGACGCGCTGGAGCTCCTCCGGCTCCCAAAAGTGGATTTGGCGGTGTCCGCTGTCACGAAGAGGTCTACCATCCCGGTCACGGGAGCAACAGCCCTCCGGGATATTCAAGACCGGAAGTTGGAGGTTCAACTCAAAAAGATTTTCGAGGTCTCTGCCCTAGGAGTGCGGGCCGCCATGTGCACGAATTTTGCTATGCGGGCTAGTCTGCGCTGGGCTCAAGTCCTTCAGGCGAATTCGGGTCTCTCTGCAGAGGAGGCTTCTCAAGCAGACAGGTTGGAGGCGGCCGTTGCCTATGGGGCCGATGCGCTCCATGATCTGTTGTGCACCTCAGCTCGCTCCATGGTGGCAGCAGTGTCGGCGCGTCGTCTTCTTTGGCTGCGCAACTGGGCAGCGGATGGCTCTTCCAAGGCTCACCTTGGGGCATTGCCATTTAAAGGGAAATTGCTATTCGGCAAAGAGTTAGATGATTTGTTGGTTTCCTTGGGTGAGAATCGAGCGTTTAAGCTGCCGGAGGATAGGGTCCGTCTGCGATCTTCCTTCTCAGGCAGAGCCCGGTTCCGGGGGCCCAGGAAGTCCAGACTGCAAAGATCCTCTGGATCCTCATATAGGTCGTCCTCCTCGTGGAACGCTCAGTGGCAGCAGTCCTTTTGGGGCAAGCGTTTTGGCTGGCAAGGAGGGGCTCCGTCGGGTGCGGGGTCCAAGCCTTCACAATGAAGTTCGGCCGGCCCATCCCTCCTCGCGGCTTCGGCACGTTGTCCCAAACGTGGGGGCGCGTCTCTCCTTCTTTCTCGAGGAATGGGCCAGCATGACGTCGGATTGGGTCCTCGACGTGATAAGACACGGCTACGAGTTACATTTTGCTCGCATCCCAGCGGACAAGTTCCTGGTCTCTCCCTGCCAGGATCCCAAGAAGAAGGCGGCGGTGCTAGACACCATCCAAAGACTAGAAAGCTTGGGAGCCATCTCTCCGGATCCAGCCGATCAGTACGGCAAAGACGGCTCTTTCCGCCCCATTCTGGATCTGAAGGGAGTCAACAGATGCCTTCGGGTTCCTCATTTCAAGATGGAAACCATTCGTTCCGTAATCGCGTCAGTGCGCCCCGGCGAATTCCTGGCGTCCCTAGACCTCACAGAAGCATTCCTTCATGTGGGCATCCATCCAGCGTTTCAGCGGTTCCTGCGGTTTGCATTATGCGCAGGCACTTCCAGTTCCGGGCGCTCCCGTTCGGCCTGGCGACAGCTCCTCGGACATTCACGAAAGTGATGGTGGTCGTGGCGGCGCAGTTGCGGCGGGAAGGCCTGCTGGTTCACCCTTACCTCGACGATTGGCTAATCCGAGCGAAGTCTCAGAGTCTGTGTCGGCAGGCGGTGACCAGGGTGTTACAGCTCTTGCAGTCCCTGGGCTGGGTGGTCAACTACAACAAGAGTCATCTCGAACCTTCTCAGTCCTTGGAGTATCTTGGAGCCCTTTTCGACACGAAGCGAGGCAAAGTGATTCTCTCTCAGGAACGGATATGCAAACTGCAGTCTCAGGTGCTACGTCTTCTGTCGCTACACCGGCCACGAGTCTGCGATTACCTGACGGTTCTGGGGTCTATGGCGTCCACTCTGGCATTAGTCCCTTGGGCGTTCGCTCATCTACGACCGCTGCAGTCCTCATTGCTTTCCCGCTGGAAACCGGTTTCCGAGGTTTTTTTATCTACCTCTCCCTCTCGAGGGTCAGGCGCGAGCCAGCCTGAGCTGGTGGCTGGATTCCAAGCATCTCTCCTGTGGAGTGTCCCTTCTGGTGCCCGACTGGACGGTGGTGACCACGGATGCCAGTCTTTCCGGCTGGGGGGGCAGTGTGCCAAGGGAAGTCGGTTCAGGGTCTGTGGTCAGTCGCAGACCCGGTGGTCTATCAACCGGCTGGAGACCAGAGCGGTCCGTCTGGCGCTGCATGCTTTTCTACCCCTAGTACGCGGACAGGCGGTCCGGGTATTGTCGGACAACGCTACTACCGTGGCTTACATCAATCGCCAGGGCGGGACAAGAAGTCCTCTAGTGGCGGAGGAGGCGCGGCTCTTGATGCTCTGGGCAGAGCGGCATCTCAGCCATCTCGCTGCGTCCCACATTGCAGGAGTCGACAACATCCAGGCGGATTTTCTCAGCCGTCACCGTCTGGATCCCGGAGAGTGGGAGCTGGCGGACGAGGCGTTTCTCTTCATCTGCAAGACTTGGGGAACGCCCCACATGGATCTGATGGCCACGTGGCACAGCGCAAAGGCTCCGAGATTTTACAGTCGACGTCGCGAAAGGGGCGCAGAGGGAGTCGACGCGTTGGTGCTTCCCTGGCCGACGGATGTGCTTCTGTATGTGTTCCCACCGTGGCCCATGATTGGCAAGATTCTGCGGCGCATAGAATTGCACCCGTCCAATGTGATCATGGTGGCGCCGGCTCCGTCTGTTTTGGAGGATGCGGATCACTTCTGTCTCGCGGCATAGCTTTTGAGAGGTACCGGTTGAAAAGAAAAGGCTACTCGGATGCGGTCGTTACTACGTTGCTGAGATCCCGAAAACAGTCTACTTCCCTGGCTTATGTTCGGGTCTGGGTAGTTTTTGAGGAATGGTGCGTGGAGCGGGGTCTGAATCCCACTTCCGCTTCTATTTCTGATATTTTGGCGTTTCTCCAGGCGGGGCTCGCCAAAGGTTTAGCGTGCAATTCCCTTTGGGTCCAAGTGGCGGCGCTTGGTTGTTTGCGAGGTAAGGTCCGGAGAGTCTCTCTGGCTCTCCACCCAGATATCTTCCGCTTTCTTAGGGGAGCTAAGCACCTCCGTCCTCCGTTGCGGCCCCCTTGCCCGTCTTGGAACCTCAACTGGGTACTCTCAGCCTTATGCTCAGCGCCGTTTGAGCCCCTGAAACGTTCTACGCTCAAGGATCTCACGTTGAAGACCGTATTCCTGGTGGCGATTGCATCGGCCCGTCGTGTTTCAGAATTACAGGCGTTGTCCTGTACGGAGCCCTTCTTGCGCATCTCCGATTCGGGGGTTTCCTTGCGGACGGTTCCCTCCTTCCTTCCTAAGGTCGTGTCGTCGTTCCATTTGAATCAGTCGATTGAACTTCCCGCTTTCATGGTTGGGGAGTCTTCGGACCCAAAAACGAAAGACTTGAGAAAACTAGATGTGCGGAGGTCCCTTCTTCGCTATCTAGAGGTTACTAATCCGTTTCGGGTGACGGATCATCTGTTTGTGTTGACTTCGGGTCCAAGGAAAGGTGCTGCGGCGTCCCGCACGACAATTGCCCGTTGGCTCAAGAAAGCCATTGGTTCTGCGTACCTTCTGCGTGGAAAATCGCCGCCGGTGGGTCTTCGGGATCATTCGATGCGGTCTCACGCTGCGTCTTGGGCGGAATCTTCTCAGGTGTCGCCTCAAGAGATTTGCAGGGCGGCTACCTGGAAGTCGTTACATACCTTCATTACACATTACCGGTTGGATGTTCAGGCTACTGAAGCTGGGGGTTTTGGAGAGAGGGTACTCCGTGCGGGACTCTCTGCTTCCCACCCTCGGTAAGTTAGCTCTGGTACATCCCAGGTGTCCTGGACTGATCCTGGTACGTACAGGGAAAGGAAAATTAGTTTCTTACCTGATAATTTTCGTTCCTGTAGTACCAAGGATCAGTCCAGGATCCCGCCCACAGTGCTGCGCTATAGTAATGGAGAGTCCGCTCTTTATTGTTTCTTTCACTACGCTGACCCTTGTTGATTCGCTCTCCCGGTTGGGGAGTCTGGTTCCTGTAGGGGTGTTGGATTTCTTTCGTTTCCCTACCAAGTTTGTATGGTTAGTTATGGTTGCCTTTTGGCTTTTGTCTACTTTGACATTACGTATGACTGAGGGGCTGTGACTGGCACAGGGGCATATATGCTCCGCCCACAAGTTTTAGTCTGTCTCCATCTACTGGTGCGGAGTCACAACCCAGGTGTCCTGGACTGATCCTTGGTACTACAGGAACGAAAATTATCAGGTAAGAAACTAATTTTCCGATGGTCCTATTGAGGAGGAAGGGCCCTATGATCCTTGGGGGGACGATTCCACAGAGTCTTCCTCCGAATACTCGGATGACCCCCCTATCCAAGCCTTGCCCACCTGAGGAACGGCGTTTGTTCCCTCCGGAAGATCTGTCCTTCACCGGCTTTGTCAGGGCCATGGTCGAGGCTACGCCCTTCCAACTGCTTACAGAGGAGGATGCGCAACATAAAATGTTGGAGGTACTCCAATTTGTCAACGCTCCTAAGGAGATCGTGGCAGTTCCCATCCACGACATCTTCAAGGATCTCCTCCTCCGGATTTGGGAGCACCCTTTTTCTATCTCCCTTGTCAACAGAAAGGCTGATGCCACCTATTTGGTGCAGCAAGCCATGGGATTTGAGAAGCGGCACCTCCCCCACCAATCGGTGGTAGTGGAGTCTGCCCTGAAGAAGGCCCCTGGCGCTCCTGCAGGCACGCCTCTGCCCCCCTGGGGCAAAAGCATAGGGAGCTTGATGCTCTGGGAAGTAAAGTTTTCCAGGGCACTATGCTGGTCGCCCATATTGCCGCCTACCAGCTATACATGACCCAGTACAACCGGAACCTTTGGAAACTGGTCCAGGACCTCGCAGAGGGCTTACCTCAACAGCAACAAGAGGCGCACTCTGCCATCATCCTTCTGGGTCTAGAAGCTGGTAAGCATGAGGTGCGTTCCATCTATGATGTCTTTGAGACAGCGGCCCACGTGGCCGTGGTGGGCATCAGTGCCTCAAAAATGGCCTGGCTCAGAGCCTTTGACCTCCATCCGGAGGTGCAGGAAAGACTACGGACCTCTCCTGCACAGGTGAAAACCTCTTTGGGGATAAGGTCCAGGATGCGGTAGTGCAATTGAAAGACCACCATGACACCCTTCAACAGCTTTCTGCCAGTGCCTCCGATGCCCCATCCTCGGCCAAGAAATCCTCCCAGCCGGGATCCCGGAAGCCCTTTTATAGGCAGAGGAAGTATTATCCTCCCACCCCCTGGGCTCGTCCGCTACGCACTAGCTCCAGTGGCCGCCCTTACCAGCAACGAGTGCCTAGACCCCAGCCGGTGCCTTAGCAAGCCCCGGCTATGGGCTTTTGACTGGCGGCGAGGGAGCTAAAGTCAGTCGAGCCTACCCCTGATGTCGGATCCCCCAGTGGGAGGCAGGCTCCTAGCCTTCACCCATCGCTGGGAGGATGTTTCGTCGGACCGTTGGGTCCTCACCATCATTCGTCGGGGGTATTGCCTCAACTTCAGTCAGCTCCCAGAGACCTCTCCCCCATGTCCATCATGGGATTTGCCTACCCAGCAGGACATCCTTCAAACGGAACTCTCCACTCTTCTTGTAGCAAGCATGATAGAGCCGGTCCCTCGCCCCCAGCAAGGTTGGGGGTTCTATTTGAGGTACTTCCTCATTCCCAAAAAGAATGGCGGCTTGTGCCCCATCCTCAACCTCAGGGTGTTGAACAGGTTTCTCGCAAGAGAAAAGTTCAAGATGGTCTCTCTGGGCATGCTGATTCCCCTCCTCAAAAGAGAAGACTGGCTTTGCTCCCTCGACCTCAAGGAGGCTTACACCCACATAGCCATTTTCCCCAACCACAGACAGTATCTCCGCTTTGTAGTGGGAAATGCCCATTACCAGTACAGGGTGCTGCCTTTCGGGTTGGCCTCAGCTCCCCACATCTTCACCAAGTGCCTGGCAGTGGTGGTGGCCTACCTCAGGCATCGGGCGGGGCATGTTTTCCCATACCTGGATGACTGGTTGGTCACAAGTGATTCCCACACAGGGGCCCTGAGCACTCTAGCCCTGACAGTGCAGACGCTACAGTCTTTGGGGTTTGTTATCAACTACCCCAAGTCTCGCCTCTGCCCGTCTCCTCAGCAGAAATTTATAGGAGCCAGGCTGGACATGGCACAGGCAAAAGCGCTTCTGCCCCGGGATCGAGCTCTCGCCTTTGCCTCACTGACAGCCTTTGTCCGCAACAGCCAGCAGGTATCCGCCCATCTTCTGCTCTGTCTGCTATGCCACATGGCAACTTCTGTCCATGTCACCCCTCTCGCCCAGCTGTGCATGCAGAGGGCTCAATGGACCTTGCGATCGCAATGGCGACAGGCCTCCCATGACCTCGAGACTCACGTCACAGAACCTCTGCGAGTGTCTCTGTCCTGGTGGGAAGACCTCTCCAACTTGGAGAGGGAACTTCACTTCCAAACCGCTCCACCTCAAGTGATCCTCTCCCCAGGGCTGGGGAGCCCATGTGGATTGCATCCACATGTAGGGTCTCTGGACCACTTCCAAAGCCCACTGTCAGATAATCTTCCTGGAGCTTTGGGCGATCCGTTGTGCCTTGTGGGCGTTTAGAGACCAGTTGTCCCACAAGGAAGTCCTGATCCAGATGGACAACCAAGTAACGATATGGTATATCAACAAGCAGGTCGGCACGGGCTCATTCCTTCTCTGTCATGAGGCAGTGCAAGTGTGGACCTAGGCCATACCTGCCAGGACACCTGAACGTGCTGGCGGACTGCTTAATTCGCTCCTTCCAGCCACCCGAATGGCCCCTCAATCTGGCGGTAGTGACTGAACTATTTTGCCGGTGGAGTACAAAGATGTGGACCTCTTCTCCTCCCCACACAACTACAAGTTGATCAGGTTCTGCTCCCTGTGGTTGGAGGGTGGACATCCAGCCTGCGATGCCTTCTCCCTCCACTGGGGAAGGGGCCTGCTGTATGCATACTGTCCTCTGCTACTCCTCTTGAAGACACTGCTGAAGCTTCAAAAGGACAGAGGGACCATGATCCTTGTGGCGCCCTTTTGGCCCTGACAGGTCTGGTTCCCGCTTTTGCAGGACCTGTCTCTGTGGGCCCCCATCTGTCTGGGGATGGCGCCCGATCTCATCTAGCAGAATTAGGGCACCCTGCACCGAACCTCCGGGCATTGGCTCTGACAGCTTCGATGTTGAGCGTGTAATCCTTCAGCCCTTGGCGCACTCAGACTGTCTCTCCCAGGTACTGGTGGCATCTCGGAAGCCTTCCACCAGGAAGCCCTACAGCTTAAACGTTTTTTCATCTGGTGTGCGGGGCATGACTTCCTGGTGGCTATATGTTCTGTGCATCAGATTTCTGAGCTGCAGGCCTTGTCTTGCTGAGAGCCGTTCCTTTGGGTGACTCCGGGAGCATTACAGCTGCGTACTGTGCCATCCTTCTTGCCCAAGGTAGACTCATTTGAATCAGTCTATCTCTTTGCCATCCCTGGATAAGGTCAGGGATGTGGAGGAGTTTCACCTTTTGTGCTGCTTGGATGTTAAGCGTCTTGTCATGCGGTATCTGGAGGCATCTGAGTCTTTTAGAAAAAAGGATTGCCTGTTTGTTCTCCATGGTGGGAGTAAGCAGGGCGCTCCGGCTTCGCTGGCTACCATAGCTCGTTGGATTAAGGAGGTGGTCCCGGCCGCATTTGTGGATGCTGGAAAGCCGTTGCCTACTTAGGTTAGGGCTCATTCTTCTAGGGCTCAGGCACGGTCATGGGTGGAGATTAGACTGTCTCCCTTCGATATCTGCCGAGCTGCGACATGGTCCTCCTTACACACTTTTTTCATCTGGATGTGCAGGTTCAGGAGGATGCAGCCTTTGTACCGGCGGTGTTGACTGGACCGTGGGCAGCCTCCCACCCAGTTGGGGATAGCTTTGGTGCATTCTACTGGTCCTGAGTCCATCTGTCTACACGCTAGGAAATGAAGAAATTACTTACCTGATAATTTTGTTTTCCTTAGTGTAGGCATAATTAGCTTCCTGCCCTCGGCTGCTACATGAGTGTGACAGTAGTCCTCCTATTGGGCTCTAGGGCCCAAAGGATTACTGATAAGTGTTCATCCAGTCCCTAGCTTGGGGTGCCTAGAATCTTATGTGAGTTCAGTATTTATGGTTGGTTGAGTACAGTTCTGGTTATCTGTTTTTAATCATGGTTTTAATCAAGTTCTTTGCTAGTCTGTCCGCAGTTGCTTTTGAAGAAAATACTGGTAGGCTGGGGTCACTGCAGGTTTATATGTACTGTGACATCCACTTGCTCTGTCTCCATCTGCTGACAGGGGAGCATAAACCCACTGGTCCTGAGTCCATCTGTTTACACTAAGGAAAACGAAATTATCAGGTAAGTAATTTCTCTATTTTGTCAGACCCAACAAGGAGTCCTTGTTTCACTACTATATGGCTTCATGAGGGAATATTTTCAACCTCATGCAGAGGCAACTCAGGAATTAGCATTCATATAAGAGATCATAATCCTTTCTTCATAAAAAAAAACTATGTTAAAGGCAGAATGCAGTACGCAGCCACTTCAAGTGCAATTTGCTCAACCAGTTGGTGCCAGGCAGTGATTTGTTTTCATATATTGTGAACTGGTCGATGACTGGCACTATTCACCAAAAATATTTACTACAAAGGGTGCTAAAATACCAAAAACTCATCAGTCAAAACATATTTCAAATCCACAATATAGCAAGATCTAAAAGCTAGCAGTAAATACCTTCATGCACAGCACTGCTCCAGCAACACTCATAGCCTTTTCCCTAAAGAACAAAATAACGTTAAACTGAACCATTATATCCACACTTTCCTTTGTCTAAACATAGAGCCACTCCAAAAAAAACAAATTTTCAAAAAAATAAACCTTACCAGTAAATTCAATGCCATAGGCTCCTTCAAGGAAACAGCCTTATTCACACCACCATACTGAGCTTTTTCAAAAACTGTGTGGTGCATGTGCAATCCAAATAACCAGCCATTTATGCAAAAATTGTCACATGATTACATTAGTCCCACATCATTGCCTAATTGATCTATGAACAATCTCCCCACTCCGTACCAATTTTTTTTTAAGAACTAAAGCACAAATCACACATATACTACCCATGCGATATCACTATTCAAACCATTAGGTTTCAAGATGTTAGATAAGCCTGAGCTATCTTCATCAGCATCGGAAGCATTGACATCGAAGGTCCTAGGAACTGCACCAGACACAGGTGGTACATGAGAATCAAGAGCGCAGCTTCCTTCATTAAGACATCGAACACCAATAGAGGCTGAGGGGACAGAGCATCTTCCAGTTCCTTCCACCTAATGAAAGCAAAGGATTCCACGTCATTGGTATTGATATTGAAGGACACCAATGTGGATAAGGGAGCAAAGACAAAGAAGCACTGACATTCATTCTTTTCACTGCACAGTGATGACAACAAGGAGAAATGGGCAGCAGCCACATCCTCCCAAGCATCCCTGCAGAGAAGGCTGCTCACCTTTGAGACAGTCTGGGGGAATGCAACAGCCTTCAAGGTTCCAGTACACCTCAGATTATCCAGGAAGATGTGACTGACTTCTTCTGTCTCTCACCCTGTGTTGTTAGCAATTTTCAAGGAGGAGCTGAATAGGAGAATCTAGGAAACATTGGAATGTCAACTTGCTTGGTTCCCTGCACCAGCATTGATATCAATGCAGACTGACATCCAACTCATCTTGGAAGCTTTGGGTGCACCGGCAGCAATGGCATCTATGCTGACAGCCAGAGGGGAATCGGTATCGATGGTACCTGCATCACTGTCCATTTCCAGTGCATTGGGAGAGGAAACTTCTCCAGCATAGTGGAATATTAGATTTGATGGTTCCCTAAACCAGCTCAGGTCCTTTTACAGGTGCTGGCAGATGGATTGATGTATGTTCAGACTACATCTTCAATCCAGCCATCCAGTTTGGAGTCTGAGCATACCTGGGATATAATTTATGGATCTGAAGACTTAGCTAAATAGGCAGAATCTGCAGATCTTAGAACCATCTCCTCCACAGGAAAGAAAAAAATCCCCACCTGACGACCTAACCACAGATTTTATGAGGGAAATGTTTCAGGATGTTCTATTAAATTTATAAAAGAAGGCAGATCCCAGAACTCAGATTTCTCAGTTTCCCCAAAGGAAACTGTGGTATAGCCCATCCACTTTTAAACCAATTGTGAGAGTAGTTGCTATCCTGCGGGTTCTAAAATCTTTTTCTTCCTTATTCAAAATGCATTTAGGTGATTGTATTTTTTGATCAGTGGTGAAAATGTTTTATATAGTGAAATATTTTTTGGCCCATCTCCCTATGAGACAAACCCAATGGATCTTATGATCATAGTGACTCCAGGCTTCTCAACATCTCTGAGAACGTCCAAGTCACCCAACATCTCAGGGACTCCCTGTTATGGTGGCTGATCCAAGCAAATCTCACAAAAGGAATTTCCTTCCAAATTCCTTCTATACAAAATGTCCTAACTACGAACATGTCCAACCTCAGATGGGGAACTCATGTAGAAGGGCTTCACACCCAGTCTTTGGTCTGTGCAGGAAAAACTTCCTCAAACAAATTTCCTGAAGCAAAGGGCAATTCTGAATGCTCTAAGGGTTTTCACAGGCCGTTTAGCCAACAGTTATTGTAGTCCAAACAGACAATCAGGTAGTTATGTTCAAGCTAAATAAACAGGGAGGAACAGGTTCATACCTTTTATGTTGGGAAGTGGTAAGAATGTGAACCTGGGCCATCTCACAAGTGATGACTCTGAGCCACATATCTGTCAGGTAAGGAGAATGTCCTAGTAGACAAACTGAGCAGGGATCTGGAACCACAGATATTCTGCGAGTGGGGAACACCTGACGTAAATCTGTTTTGCATCTCCTCTGAACAAGAAAGTAGTTCCTTAGCAATGCTAAAGAAGGAGGGTTAAAGAACAAAATAGCCTTGGATGCTTTCTTCCTAGATTGGGGAAGGGAGTGGGAAGAAGGATCTTCTATATGCACATCCTCCAATTCCTCTAATGACAAACTTTCTCCTGAAACGCAGAAGGGCCAGGGGAACTATGATTCTCAAGGCCCCAAATTGGCCAAGACAGCTTTGGTTCCAATTATTTCAGTACATGTCTGCCAGGCATCCAATTTGATAGGGAACTCTCCCACACTCATCACACAATATTGTTTCCTTAGCTCTCACAGTTTGTATGTTGATAAGGTAGCTCTTGGTCCCTTGATCTGCCAGATGGTGTTTCTGGTCCTTCTGTCTTTCAGCAGAGACTCTACAAGAAGATCATGTGGTTTTAAGTGGAGGAGATGTGCCTTTTGGTGTGAAGGAATGGCCCTAGATCCTTTCTCCTACTTCACACAAAACCTGCATGAATACTTTCTACATTTCTTAGTCAAGTCTCAAGACTAACTCTGTTAGGATTCACTTCAGTGCAACTGCACATATCACCATCATGTAGAAGGTAATCCCATCTCTGTACAACCTTTAGTTGTCAGATTCATGTGAGTTTCGCTTTTATTAAAGTCTCCCCTAATACCTCCAGCTATGTCTTAGGACTTCAGTGTAGTACTATCCAAGCTGATGAAAGCTCTCTTTGAGCCAGTAGGCTCCTGTGAGCTGAAGTACCTGACCTGGAAAGTCATATTTTATGGTGGCAGTCACTTAAGCATGCAAAGTCAGTGAACTCCAAACTCTAGTGACTTTTCCATCCTATACAACATTTTTCATAATAGAATGGTTCTGTCTTCCTTAGGTAGTGTCAAATTGTTTTCACAAATTACAATATCCACAAAGTTGAACAGGCCTTACACAGTTTAGACTGCAAGAGAACTTTAGCCTTCTGTCTGGAGTGGACTGAAGCAATTAGATATTCCACCCAGATTTTTCTTTCTTTTAATCCAAATAGACCTGGAATTGCTGTTGCTAAACACACACAGGTAGATTTTTAAAATGTTGTGTGCGTGGCTGGGCCTTGCACACACCGCACATATCTTCAAAGGGGCCCGGCCACATAGGCAACTCCCGTTATGCGCAGAAGTGCTGAGTCGAATGAAAGGGTGTTCCGGGGGACGGCTGGTATAGTGGCCATTTGCCGCTGTACCAGGGAAGGGTTTGCCGGCACACACATGTTGCTACTGCTCCAAAGGAGCAGTAAGCAACAAAATAAAAACCAAAAAATGTAGGACAAAGAGTTTTACAGGGTGGGGAGGAGAGGGTAAAGGAGTTCAGGTAGGAGGGTAAGGAAGTTCGCTCCCAGTCCAGCTTCTGTCCTAGAGGACCTACCTGTAGGAGGGAGGCTGAGGCTTTGCATAAACCTCTGGCCTTTTGTAACCTCAGCTAAGTCCTTTGGATAATAAGGAACTGTTATAGATTACATTTACTGGAAATCCTTCCAAATTGCCATCCCAAAAGAGCTTTTGTGCTCAATCAGCATCAAGACATGCTCAGATTGGAAATCCTCTCCCTCCTGCAGACCAGAGTAGCCAAGCCTGTTCCACTGAAGGAGAGAGGGTGGGACTTTTGCGCCAGCATTCTAGGCCCCAAGGAAACTGGAAGTTTCCATCCCATCCTAGATCTAAGTGCTTTGGATAAATTCCTGCAAAGAACAAGTTCAAGATCATTTATTGGGCACTGTAATTCCTCTTCTGAACAAGAGAGAATGGCTCTAACCCCTGAACTTACAGGAGGCATACACACATGAACATCTAACTCACAGGAAATTTCTCATGTATGTAATAATGAAATACCTTATCCATTATCACATGCTGCATTTTGGCGAAGCTGTTGACATGGCTTTGCACTCATCTTTTCTGGTTCCAGGTTAACGGGTTTGGAGAGAGCCTGGTTAATTATTGGTATTGTGATTTCACCTTTTCTTTATTTTTGGACTTCAGTTATATTGTGCCATTATGTTTCCTTTTTAGATTGTGTTTAATATTGTATTGTCTGTCTCAGTTACTTTTCTTTACAGTATGTTGCTTTGTGTATTTATTTGAAAAGTTACAAATAAAATTTTTAAAAAGTGTAAAACTGGGTTTTTTACCCACTAAAAAAACTTGTTTTGTTAATGTTGTTTCCCCCTTTTTGTGGAAGACAAGTCTTAGCGAGGGAATCCCCCATGTAACTACATTCAACTGCTTGTGTTCAGAGAAAGCAGAGTTGCTTACTTGAGGCAGATGTTTGAAGATAAGAGGATTTATGTAATAGATGAACTGCTATCTTCCCTTCCCTTTTTGGGAATTATTCTCCCCCATTAAAATTGTTTCCAGGACTGGGGTGAGTAATGGGAACACTTGCATATGCATGTTATAGGTCTTTAGGCTTTTCTAGAAAACTCCAGAACAGATGGCCTTTCCACGCTAAGCATAGTCATGTGACCCACTTGTGTGATCAATTGAATTGCCGTCTTCAGAGAATACCTATTACAGGTAAGCAGTTTTGCTTTCTTCTGGATCGGCATGGCTGCTGGAGCCCTGCATTCAAGGCTTATTTTCTTTGGGGAGATACCTTTGATCTAGTCCATTTATTATTAAATTTACTGCTGATCTTTTAATGGCTGTCACTTACAACCATTCTTGAACTTTCCTGGTCAATCCTCACAGAATAAGGGAGTGTAATTCTTAGGAGCAGGTCCAGTTGGATATAGAATTAGGATTTCTCATTACCTCTGCTACAAAGATTTATCTCACTGTCAGGAGGACTGATACAATGATTACATTGTCTGATCCTTAGATTAACCAAGACATGGGACTTACCACTCATGTCCCACTGCTAAAGAAGACCCTTGAGCTCTTTGTATACCGTGTGAAAGCCATGCTAACGCTCAACAGCTGCCAGGAAGCCTTCTGGCTGGGCAACCTCAAGAACAGGGATCTCCAGGTGAACTTTTTTGTCATATTATATTTCTTATTTTTAGTGAATTTATTGCTGTTGAAAGGTGCCAGATTGACAGTTTATTTACTGAATGTGGACACTAACTGGGTGAAAGTCAATCGTAAGTTATCTTATGGAAGCAAATTTGTTGCCTTTTCTTACCTGGTGGAAATAAGACACATACACAGAGATACTGGCAAATGAATATGTATGTGTGTATGTATGTATATATTTCTTATTTTTAGTGAATATACTGTGTGTGTATGTATGTATATATATATATATGCATATACATATATTATGAAAAAGGCAGTGGTTATAAGCATGTAGTATATGTGAAAATATGCTGATAAGTGTCATTGTGGTTATATGAGTCCATATATGAGAATGGGCCAGAGAGAAAAAGAAGACAAAGTATTTACAAGGCTATATATTTGGTGGCTGCTTGGCTGAGCAATCAAGGGAGTTCTAGTCCCCTGTTCAGTCCCCTTCGGTCAGATATGGCAACTCTGATGATTCTTGCTGAGAGCAGGGTGTTGGCTTTCCCGGGTGTGAGCACTCCGCATTGGGATTCAGATCTGATCGAGACTCTTCTCATCTGTTCCACTTTTGTGTCAGTGGTCTTCTTTTTTTATGCTTCTTAGACTGGATTTAGCCTTACATAGGTGCAGTTTTATTTTCTTTGTTCTTTGCTGCTCAGCCACCACCCCAACTAGAAAATACAGCATATTAACCAGCTAAATGCTAAAAGTCACATACATATCTTCACTTGTACTAAGGCATAATATGGTTCCTTATTTCTAAGCTATAGTGGCTAGTTCCTCATTTCTGACTTAATGTTTCTTCAAACTTCAACAAAGCATTTTCTTAAATATTTTATTTAAGAGCAGTTTCTTTTATTTAGCTATATTTCAAGACAGTTACTTATCTCTAAGCTGCAGGATCCTCTTCCTATCTGGGTTTGTACTCAACTGTAATATTCCTTAAAGCATTTCCTCATTCTTTAACTTACAGTGGGGCTGATGCAATATTACGCAGTTTTGGACACACTAGACATACGCCCAATGCAATATCAAGATTAGCACGTCCAAAATGCACATCCATACCAGCACATAGCTAATAGCGCTCATCACATGCAAATGCCATGTTGATTAGACTATTAGCTAGTACCCCTGATGAAAAAAAAAATTTGCACCTGACACGCCCAGAGCTGGCATTAAATTTTGAGGCACCCCTAACCATGCTCAGAAAAGCAAAAAATACAGCTTTTCTGTGGTTCCTCGTACTCAATATTGTTGTGATACTAAGCAGGAGGAGCCACAGAAAGCTGCAACATGAAAAAAAATGAATCTTGTCAGCGGTCAGGTTAGGAAAAGGGAAGTTCAGTTTACGAGGGTCCAATTTCCTTACTCATGGTTGCGCACAGGTTAGGAAAATGGACACTCGGAAAATTGAGTGTCTTTTTTCCTTAACTGCGCACAGCCACTTCTCCTGGGTGCTCGATGCCATGGATGCGCAATTTATCCAGGTTGGATGCACGTTTTTTGCGCGCATATTATATTGCATTGGCTCCAATGTTCCTTCACTAAATAAAGCAGTAACTATATTATTATTTCATTGTATATAAGTAAGCAGTTTCTTATATATATCCTTTGTCAGTTTTCTATTGTACGTGGTGCTACCCACTCTCTGTGTACACTGAAATGTCTTCACATCCTCTTTCCCTATATTGTAATACACCTACCCATGTATGTCTCAGGGATGAGCCTCAAGGGTAAGAGGGAAGGACAGTCTCCATATATACCTTTCTTTTTTGGTTTGGTCTTCCAGCTCAATTAAAAGCAGTCTCTTCTGAGTTGCGATGCCTAGAGTTGTTATTTGCAACTACCAATACATTTTCCTAAATTTTTTTTTTTTAATTTCTGCATTGTAACCCAGCCATCGCAGCCACAGTCCTCAACCTAGGAACATAGACTGTGGCTTTTTTTGCAATGCAACTTTGTCTCTATGTACTCTGAGCCTGTCCAGTAGGTAATGCCATTGTGTGATGGCTGAGACACTCCTCCCCTGAGGTTAGGAATGCTATATTTCTGCTCAGGCCAGCCCAAGGCTCAGGAATATAACCCAGATATCTTGCATTCTCCAGGCCCTTTTGATCCTTGATCTGTCTGCTGAACTGCCAGCAAAAGTCTACTAGTGACACCTGGCCAATTGAAATGACTCCACCAACCATTTTACACATATCATCAAATAGCTTTCAAATGGATGAATACTAAAATCCAGTTATAGTCCCTTAGAATCATCGTACCCTTACATTTTCAAATGTGCCCTTTTAACAAAGGGAAACGTTTTAATCTAAATGGTGAGCCATATCACTTGAGCCAGATAATTAGATGCAGGGGTATTTCACATCCGTTCCAGAGCTGCCCCTTCCTGGTAGCAACCATCACTATGCAGAATCTGAAGGCTATAAATCCACTCCAGCTTGTCCCTGAAAGTTTTTCTATGATTACCCAAAACATCCAGCCAGAAACATGAAATTATTTTCCAGTTTATCCCTTCTTAGTTTAATCAAGCTTCCTTTTCTCTAAAATGTAATGTGAAATAAACTGCAGGCTTTTGCTATTTGTAGGGCAGAGTTAAAACCACAGTTGTGATATCTATGGCTGTATGAGTTGTAGCTGCTGTTTTTAACAGCGAATGACACAGGATCACATACTGGTTTTCTTGTCCTATTTCTATTTGTACCTGCTATAAACATTAACACTGAAATATTTCTGTCCTGTGATCTGAGTTATCTTTAGTTATTGGTAGTGTGCTTTGTAGAGCGAGGTTTGAGACCAGAACTGGTAAGAGAAAGCATGAGACATAAACCTGAGTATCCTTTTACATTTATATTGTTTACATGTATATTTATTAAAAATTTATTAGTCGCCTAACACAGGAAGGGCCTAGGTGACATACAGAAAAAAATTCATAAAATCAAATAAAACACACTAGACAATAACAAAATAAAAATAGCTTACTGCAGGAACCTGTGAAGATAAGGAAGCTAAAAACTAACCCCAATCCGAAATAAATTTGAGTATACCACTTTTGCATGGCATCATGTGTCACTCTGAGATCTTTTCATGGTATGTGTACTTCCTTTATAACTGTCAGATCATATTTAATACCACTTCCTACACTTAATTACTGTAGGGAACAATATTGTGATTATTTTTGTTATGATGGGCTTTGGGGTTGATAGGAATTATATTGTTATGATAGTGGTATTATGTTAGTCTTATTTTATATACTATGCATATGTAATATGATCCATTGTTTTTGTAAATCGCTTTGACTGTTGCATAGAGGAAATTAATAAGTGTCAGATAAATAAAATATCTTGTGAAATTCCATTTGACAATGACAAAATTGTCCAAGGATATCATTAACAAAGAACTGGCACTTACAGTTCCTTTTCACAGAGCAGAATGTGACTGCATAAAATATGGATTTTTTTTTTATTTCTATTAAATGTTGGTACCTATGAGCTGGAAGTTAGAGCAGCCACTCTCAGGTAGCCCAGAGCTTTTATTAGTTAGATGGTAGCATGTTTTCTGCCCCAAGAATAGTACTGTATGCCCACAGTGCTAAAATTTAGGATTGAACAACCTGGAAACTCTCTTATCCCATTCTATGTGTGTGTGTGTATGTGTATACAATGTACCTGCACTAGAAATATATTTTTCTCAGTCTTTGTGGAGTACCAGATACAGTAGTATAACTAGGGCAGAATGTGCAAGGCAATTGCCCTGGGGAGGACTCAGAAAGGAGAGCAGAGATCCTGCTGTCCCCTTGCAATTGCAACCTCCTCACCTTGTCTTTCCTAAAGCAGGAGCAGTTGTTGGGGCCAGTCCTAAGTGCACTGGCAATTGTGGTAGCAGTCAGTGAGCACAGGACCTGAGGCAGGGGGAAGGTTGGAATGAGTAGAGCCCCAGGCATAAAAATATTATTCCTCTGTTACTGATAATGTTTATGCCTTATAATTCAGGGAGAAGAGATCCTGTCACAGGCTTCCCAGGAAAGTGACGCAGAGGAGGAGCAAGAGTCCCAACTCCCTACCGAAGATGTAGAACAGGTATTTGTGTATTCTGCAGCATTTGGGGAATGGAGACTTAGTTCACCCCGTTTACCCAGAGGTGTTTGAAATTAGAGTTAACTAACAAGTTCTTTCTTGTTAATATTTTATCTTACTTAGCTGATGTTCATTATTGAAACCAGGTTTTTGAGCCTGGCAGTTTCTTCCTGCTGCTTTGGACTTCCAGCTCAGTTGGAACGAGGGCTAGGTTTGCCGTCATACTCCTTTAATGTCAGCTACCTGGAGGTTTTTTCTCTTATTTTGTATCATCTTCCAACTCACCTAGGCCAGCAATTGCAGCGACATTCCTCAGCTGAGGGCCATGCACCAGGGCGCCTTCCAGAACCCTGCAAACATAGGCTACAAGTTGAGCCTCTAGATGTTGCCATTATGCAGTAACTGGGAGTCAGAATAGGGCCTCTGCAATTTTAAGTCACACTTAGAAGTAGCCTACTGGTTAGAGCAGTGGGCTATGAACCAGAGAAGCCAAGGCTCAAATCTCACTGCCGCTCTGTGTGACCTTGGGCAAGGTACTTTACCATCCATTGCCTCAGGTACAAACTTATTGAGTGATGCTTCAAGCCATGTTAGTGCTCTAATGCACGTTAACAACATATATTGCATGATAGACCACTATGCCTTCTGTTATGGGTAATAAATGCTGCTCTGTGCAGGTTGCCCCCATGCTTATAAGTTCACCAGACCATAAAAGTCAGAGCCCTCATTGGTTGCTGTCTAAATCCAAATGCTCTTTTCCCCTGCCGTTGAAGCAAACAGTAGTGTTGGAGTTGTATCAAAAGTATCAAGGCTTATTGGTTAAGGGTAGTAACCAACAAGTTATCTCCATGCATGCTTTCTTCGTTTCCTTTAGGTCGTGGCCATAGAAGCAGACCTGTGCTTTTTCCCTTATGTCTGCATAACAGTCCCAGACCATGGAAGTCAGGGCCCTCTGTTGTTGTCAATGCATTCAGTTTCCAGTGTCTGGATAAAAGAACTAATCTTAATCCAGACAGACAGCCAAGTTGCAATATAATATATCTGAAGGCACATTGGTTTCCCAACCAATGTGCCTTCAGACCAGATCAAGTGTGCCACCAAAAAGTTACCACTGTCTGATGCTTGGGTCCAGATCTGCATGTGGCTCTACTCTCAGCACCTCACAGCAACAAGAATCAACAGTAGTGCTTTTAAATATGTAGGCGCTCCTTTCTGAGAATACATGTAATCATGCATGCCTCTTCCTCATAGCTACAGAATGAATCCTGGAGTGTGGTAATTAATGGACAAGCATGCAGGGCATGAACAGCTGGGTCCCACTTTGTTTGTACAAAGTATCTCCTCATCTTCCCCTTTTCAAGCTTCCTTCTTTGAGTCCTTCCAGCCTCTATCTTATCCCCAGGTTGAATGAGACAGGGAGAGTATGCACCTAGTACTGGATGTTGTAGGATGAGTGAGCAGTGATTTGTAATCATGCAGGGTTGTTTTTATGCAATGTGTCATGTTTTAAGTTTTTGCACAGGTCTTATGTAATTTATGCAGAGTTGTTATATAATGTTATATTTTTAGTATAGGTTTTATGTTTATTTTAAATGTATTTATTATCTTTAAACTGGTTTTGTTTGTGAACGTATTTTTGTAAACCACTTAGTAATGTTAAGTGGTCTAGAAATTTTTTAAATAAATTAATGTGACTCATTTTGACTAGTAGCAGTAATGGAAGAGTCTGGGGTAGCCACATTTAGCAGCCAAGGCAACTGATTCAACATGATTTGAACCTTGACAAAGGCAGAGCCAAAGTTCTTTACTTGGAAAATGTTTATTTTTAATAGCAGTTACATCCACCTGAGTAGAGAACTAGAAGCATTGATATTGCACTATTCTTATATTCACATTTTCCATTACAAAGTAGCTTTGAAACTTCATCCTAAATGTCAACCAAAAGTGATCTCTTAATTTCAGTCCATTGTCTTGCCAACATTTTTTTCAAGTCCACATGCTAGTAAAGGTGAACAGGCTCTTCATGAATTGCCCTTGTTTTTGTACATGGAAAGAACAATCTTATAAAAAGTCTTCACAAATGTTTGTCATTTTCAGCCCAGTCACATAAGGGTCTTCAGTTACAAAGAGAACTCTTTCAACTTGGATACCTGATTGCATAAGTTGTGATCAATCAGGATAGGATCTTCAAAGTAAAGAGAAAGTCCATCAAGTCATGGGTAGCTTCCTTAGCACATGTTCATTCTGGCTAGAGAAGAAACATGCAAGGCTGCTACCTGATCTTTATCCACATCTTTATTGCTCATTACTACCTAGAAAATGCTTCACATCAAGGTGATGGTGTTGTCCAAGCAGTTCTAGAAAGCTTATTTGGTTAATTCCTTCAACTCTTTTCTCCAGCCTCTGGCATAAGTACAGGATTCAGTGTCCTTGAACAACATGAAGGCAAGGGGCTGTGGGGCAGCTTAAAATCCATAGTAAAACCATATAATTGTATCCTTTTTCTGAAGGGAAGAAGGCTTGTATGTACATAAAAGCATAATGTATGAAGGCTTGTATGTACATAAAAACATATAAGAGAGGGAACAATTTTAGATCTGATTCTCAGTGGAGCGCAGGATTTGGTGAGAGGGATAACGGTCGTGGGACCACTTGGCGATAGTGATCATAATGTGATCAAATTTGAATTAATGACTGGAAGGGGGACAGTATGTAAATCCACGGCTCTAGTGCTAAACTTTCAAAAGGGAAACTTTGATAAAATGAGAAAAATAGAAAAAACCTGAAAGGTGCAGCTACAAAGGTAAAAAGTGTGCAACAGGTGTGGACATTGTTTAAAAAAAAAAAAAAAAAACATCCTAGAAACACAGACCAAATGTATTCCATGCATTAGGAAAGGTGAAGGAAGGCAAAACGATTACCAGCATGGTTAAAAGATGAGGTGAAAGAGGCTATTTTAGCCAAAAGATCGTCATTCAAAAATTGAAAGAAGGATCCATCAGAAGAAAATAGGATAAAGCATAAGCATTGGCAAGTTAAATGCAAGACAAGACAGGCTAAGAGAAAATTTGTAAAGAAGTTGGCCATAGAGGCAAAAACTCACAATAAAAATTATTTTAAATATATCCAAAGTAGAAAGCCTGCAAGGGGAGTCTGTTGGACTGTTGGATGATCAAGAGGTTAAAGGGGCACTTAGAGAAGATAAGGCCATCGTGGAAAAATTAAACAATTTCTTTGCTTCAGTATTTACTGAACCAAATCATGGTGAATCTGAAAGATGTGGTAGGCCTGATTAACAAACTGAAGAGTAGTAAATCACCTGGACCTGATGGTATATACCCCAGGGTTCTGAAAGAACTAAAAAATGAAATTTCAGAACTATTAATAAAAATTTGTAACCTATCATTAAAATCATCCGATGTACCTGAAGATTGGAAGATGGCCAATGTAACCCCTATATTTAAAAAGGGATCCAGGGGTGATCCGGTGAGCCTGACTTCAGTGCTGGGAAAAATTGTGGAAACTGTTATAAAGAATAAAATCACAAAACATTTAGATAAACATGGTTTGATGGGACACAGCCAACATGGATTTACCCAAGGGAAGTCTTGCCTCAAAATCTACTACAATTTTTTGAAAGGGTGAATAAACATGTAGACAAAGGTGAACCAGTAGATGTGGTATATTTGGATTTTCAGACGGCGTTCGACAAAGTCCCACATGAGAGGCTTCTAAGAAAACTAAAAAGTAATGGGAAAGGAGGCAATGTCCTTTTGTGGATTGCAAGTTGGTTAAAAGACAGGAAACAGAGAGTAGAATTAAATAGTCAGTTTTCACAGTGGAAAAAGGTTAATATTGGAGTATCCCAGAGATCTATTCTTGGACTGGTGCTTTTTAATAAATTTCTAAATGATCTAGAAAGTGGTACAACGAGTGAGGTGATCAGATTTGCAGATGACACAAAATTATAGAGAGTAGTTAAATCTCAAGCGAATTGCGATGAATTGCAGGAGGACTTTGCGAGACTGAAAGATTGGGCTTCCAAATGGCAAATGAAGTTTAACATGGACAAGTGCAAAGTGATGCATATAGGGAAAAATAACCCTTCCTGTAGTTACACAATGTTAGGTTCTATCTTAGGAGTTACCACCCAGGAAAGAGATCTAGGCGTCAAAGTGGATAATACATTGAAATTGTCTGCCCAGTGTGCTGTGGCGATCAAAAAAGCAAACAGAATGTTAGGAATTATTAGGAAGGGAATGAAAAATAAAACGGGGGATTTCATAATGCCTCTGTTTCGCTCCATGGTGAGACCGCACCTTGAATACTGTGTACAATTCTGGTTGCTACATCTCAAAAAAGATATAGTTGCGATGGAGAAGGTACAGAGAAGAGCAACCAAAATGATAAAGGGAATGGAACAGCTCCCCTATGAGGAAAGACTAAAGAAGTTAGGACTGTTCAGCTTGGAGAAGAGACGGCTGAGGGGGATATGAGAGGTCTAGAATGGGTAAATTTGAATCGATTATTTACTCTTTTGGATAATACAAAGACTATTTATTTAACATTTTTATATACCGAGGTTCTGGTAACAATGTTGCTAATCACTTCGGTTTACATACAACATTGAAATGACTTAAAAGTGTCTTACAGAGAACAAGGAATGAAGAACTAGGATATAACTCATTTTAAATAAATAACTCATAATGAATAAATCATTATAAATAACAGAAATCTAAAATACAAGAGACTAGGATCAAACATATAAAAAGCTAGCAAGCGATGGCAAGAGAAAAATTGTTAATGAATCAAGGATTATTATGCCGTGGGAGACATAATGGATTGTCCAGGGTGAGAAGGTGTGAGTAAAATCGAATTCAGGCGTAAGCTTGAGTGAAGACTAGGGGGCACTCCTTGAAGTTAGCATGTGGCACATTTAAAACTAATCAGAGAAAGTTCTTTTTCACTCAACGCACAATTGCCAGGTTCTTATGGCCTGGATTGGCCATTGTTGGAAACAGGATGCTGGGCTTGATGGACCCTTGGTCTGACCCAGTATGGCATGTTCTTATGAACCCAGGATACAGGCCTGAGTTTTTCATTGCAGCATTCTGCCTGGAAGTATCATATGAAGTAGAAGACATCTTCACTCCTATTTTCCTTCCAGTCTGACATATGTGATCCTACTATAGCTGTACATTTTATATTAGTGGTCTTGATTTCCCTGTAAAATGCACAGCAAATTTGTGTGTCTGGAATCTACTCATGGACCTTATGATCTTGTAGTCATGATGATGGTGGTCACATTTCACTCAGGTTACAAACTGGTTTTTAATTCCATTAGTCCCTGTTGATATTAAAGGGAACTCATTTGATGCAGTCTCAGAACTTGAAATTTTGAATGCTATTTCTGTCTTAAATCCTGCATTTTGTCCGTTAAACCCATGTAATGTGAATCTTTTAAAAGCAATTAAGGATACTATTGTCCCTTCATTGACCATTTTTATTAATTCTTCCCTAAATGAAGGACACGTCCCTCATCATTTGAAGCAGGCATCAGTAAGACCTTTATTAAAAAAGCCAAACTTGGATGCTCATGACTTTACAGACTTTCGACCAATTGCATCCCTTTCATTCACGTCTAAATAGTTGAATGTATTGTGCTGAAGCAATTTAAGAACTTTCTGGATGACCATCAAGTAGTTAACCATCTACAATTTGGTTTCAGGAAAGCTCTGAGTACTGAGATTTTACAAGTTTTTCTAGTTGATGCTCTCAGGCATGGTCTTGATGTTGGAATAAGTACATTTTGGTGACTTTGTATATCTCATCCGCATTTGATACCATTAATTACCAGATCTTACTATATTGACTCCAGGAAACTGTAATCTCTGGCACTATTTTAAATTGGATCCACTCGTATCTTTCTGGGTGGCTAGAGCAAGCCAGATCCAGAACAGATTGCTTGCTTTGGTACCCCTTGGAAACCAGTGTCTCACAGGACCCAGCCCTCTCTGCTCTTCTGTTTAACATCTATATGGCTCCAGTTTGCACACTACTGGCTGGGCTCTGTGCAGGATACCAGTTTTATGCCGATCACATAAAATTCTGTATCCAAATTGGCTCATCATGGGATGACATTTCTTTGCTAGTTTCTTACTGTCGGGCCGATACAGTAAAAATCGCGGGAGAGCGGGTGAGTGCCTCCTGTGCGCGCAATTCAGTAACTTAATTTATTTAAATTAGGGCCCGCGTCCCTAGCGCCTCTTTTTTGACAGGAGCGCAGCTGTCAGCGGGTTTGAGAACTGACGCCGGCAAAATTGAGCGTCCGGTTTTCAAGCCGTGGGCCTATTTAAAAATTTTTTTTTTTTTACTTTTGGGACCTCCGACTTAATATCGCCAGGATATTAAGTCGGAGGGTGCACAGAAAAGCAGTTTTTACTGCTTTTCTGTGCTCTTCCCTGGTGCCGGCAGAAATTAACGCCTACCTTTGGGTAAGCACTAATTTCTTATAGTAAAATGTGCGGCTTGGCTGCACATTTTACTTACTGTATCGCGCAGGAATGACTAATAGGGCCATCAACATGCATTTGCATGTTGCGGGCGCTATTAGTCTTGGGGGGGTTGGACACACGTTTTCGACGTGCTATTACCCCTTACTAAATAAGGGGTAAAGCTAGCACGTCGAAAACGCGCGTCCAAATGTATCGGCCTGTGTGTGTCTGCCATGCGTCAACAGCTGACTCACAGCAAGTTAGCCTTAAACATTACAAAAGCAGACATCTTAATCCTGCAGCATAATAGTTCAATTCAGCCTCATCAGCCTATCCATATTGAAAATGTAATCGTGCCAGTATCTCTAGTTGTTAAAAATGTAGGCAACCTTATTGACACTGGCCTTACTTTCAAGAACCAAATTAAATCAGTTGTCTGCTGTAGGTTTTCCAAATTACATATTTAACATAATCTTAAGCCATTACTATTCCTGGTGACCTTTTGGGCCATTGCAGAGACTTTGATTCTGCCCTTGTTAGGCTATTGTAATGTACTGTACATTGGTCTTCCAGCGTCATCTCTTAAAGCCCTGTAAATGTTACAAAATGCCACGCAAGGTTGATTTCAGGCCACTCAATGCGAGACCATATTTCTCCCATGCTAAAGGAGTTTCATTAGCTACCAGTTTATTTGCAAGTCATGTACAAAGGTTTACTGCTAGTCCATAATTCTCTTGCTTTAAATTCCTTTTCTTGGGTCAATGCGCTGTTGCAGGCCTATAACCCATGCTGGCTATGCAATCCACTGAGAGAGTGTTGTTGGATGTGCCGTCAGTTCATTAGGCTCATTTATCAGAGATGCGGGAGCGAGCTTTTTTGACTGCTGCCCCAGATCTCTGGAACTCCCTTCCTATGGCACTGCATCTAATAGATTACCCTAAGAATTTTAAAGGGATTCTTAAAACACATCTATTTAAGCATGCTTTTAATTGACATATCTCATGGCATTTTACTGTAGCGAGATTATATCTTGCTGATTTTATTTATTGTTTTATTTGCTGTACCTTGTTGTGTTTTGCTTTGTTGTGAACCGCTTTGGGCCTCTGTATAGGGCAGCATATACATTTTAAGATAAAGGTATTTATTTTCACTTTGCTTTCTTTCTTTTTCCAGGAGGAAGATGAAGATGGAAGGGATAATGAAGTCAATGAAGCAGGTGAAAATAATGAAGAAAGTGAAGAGGATTCAGCTTAGAACCGGTAGAGTCCTTCTCTGTATCCTATCTAAAACCAATACAAACCAAAACTAGACCACTGCTGCTAGTTGTGCAATACAACAGTTACCAGAGTAGCAGGAGGTTTCCCAGCACTGTACAGGGACCTGTGATCTGCTAGGATGTAAGAACTTCAGTGGACTAGGAGCAACTTGTTTTTAAATCTTAAACCAAACAGCTTCATCCAAGTTACTTTTACTCCAATTGCACATTTGCTACATCCTAGCTATTCACATTTTAGTGAGACCGAAAAATTAGAACTGTAGAAAAATGTGCGTATGGAACTAAAGAAAAAAGATTGGAAACTGAAGGGGTTTTTTTTTATATCTTCTGTTTGTCAGTTTCTCACAGGAGAAGCAGGATGGTAGTTCTCACATACGGGTGACGTCACAGGATGGAGCCCAATCACGGAACACTTTTATCAAAGTTTCTAGAACTTTGACTGGCCCCTACTGGGCATACCCAGCATGGCACTATCCCTGCAGCCAGCAGGGGTCCCCCTTCAGTCTTCTTTTTTCCGCGCAGCAGTAGCCTCGCGGTTAAGGAGCTCTGACCACATTCCTGACAGGAATTTCTTCATGGACTTCTTTAAGGTTAAAGTTGCCCCACAGGGGTCCCTCCTCTTTCTTTACTCACCCGAGGTACTTCGGTAAGTTTTTGCCGTTTTTTTTGTCGATTACCGTCGAGTTTGGCCCTCGTGGCCTACTGGCCATCGACCGTACTGCGGCTCAATTTTTTCCCATGGCCATGGCGTCGGGTTTCCGTCGGTGCCCAGATTATACGCGCACCATGTCTATTACAGACCCTCATAGAGTCTGTGTATTGTGTTTAGGTAGTGAGCATGACGTCCTGACTTGCACCAAATGTGCCCTTATGACACCAAAAGGTCGCAAAGCCAGAATGGAGAAGGTGGGACTCCTTTCACAAAAAGTGGCACTAAATCACAAACGACCAATGGGTGCTAGCAATCATTGCTCAGGGTTACCACCTAAACTTCTTAACTCTTCCACTGGACTCCCCACCTCTGCAAACATGGGGACTAACCAGCCACTCTGTCCTTCTGGAGGAAGAGGTTTCCCTCCTTCTCCAGTCAAATGCAATAGAACCTGTCCCTCTTTCACAACAAGGCCTAGGATTCTATTCCCGGTACTTTCTGATTCCAAAAAAGTCAGGAGGACTTCGTCCAATTCTGGACCTACGAGCCCTCAACAAGTATCTTCAAAGAGAGAAGTTCAAGATGGTAACCTTAGGCTATCTTCTACTTCTGCTACAAAGAGGAGACTGGCTCTGCTCTCTAGACCTCCGAGACGCTTACACCCACATTGCAATAGCTCCGGCTCATCGCAAGTATCTCCGCTTTTTAGTAGGCCAAAAGCACTACCAATATCAAGTGCTCCCTTTCGGCCTAGCATCGGCACCACAAGTTTTCACCAAATGCCTCGTAGTTGTCGCAGCCTTTCTCAGGAAGGAAGGTGTCCATGTCTACCCCTATCTGGACGACTGGCTGATCAGGGCCCCAACCCAGCAAGTTGCTCGGTCCTCCCTGAACCTGGCCATTCACACTCTAATATCTCTAGGATTTCTCGTCAATTACGAGAAATCCTATTTACTCCCATCTCAAACCTTATCTTTCATTGGGGCAGACTTGGACACCTTACAGGCAAAAGCCTTTCTTCCTCAACAGTGAGTTCAAACCCTCGTGTCTCTAGCTCACCAGTTGCAGTCTCAACACACAGCAACAGCTCGCCAATTCCTCGTCCTGCTGGGACACATGGCGTCCTCAGTCTATGTGACACCAATGGCCCGCTTGGCCATGAGAGTCATGCATTGGACTCTGAGGTCATAATGGATTCAAGCCACTCAGCATCTGTCAACCATTGTTTACATCACCGACGCACTCCGTCTATCTCTCGCCTGGTGGAAAGATCACATCAATCTCCTCCAGGGACTGCCTTTTCACCTACCAGATCCTCAAATCATTCTCACCACCGACGCTTCCAACATCGGTTGGGGAGCTCATGCAAACAATCTACAGACGCAAGGATCTTGGTCTCCAGAGGAAGCCAAACACCAGATAAATTTCCTGGAACTTCGAGCGATGCGATATGCTCTCAGAGCTTTTCAGGATTGCCTATCAAATCACGTAATCCTGATTCAGACAGACAACCAGGTGGCCATGTGGTACATCAACAAGCCAGGCGGCACAGGCTCCTTCCTTCTATGTCAGGAAGCTGCGCAGATTTGGGCGGAAGCGCTCTCCTGCTCGATGTACCTCAAGGCCACCTACTTGCCGGGAGTAGACAATGTCTTAGCAGTGTCTTCCAACCGCACGAGTGGTCGCTCAATCCATCGGTAGCTATCTCTCTCTTCCAGCAATGGGGTTATCCCCAAATAGACCTCTTTGCGTCCCCTCAGAACCACAAAGTGGACAATTACTGCTCCCTAATTCAGAGCAAGCACTCTTGGCCCAGAGGTGCATTCTCCCTCACGTGGGCAACCAGTCTACTTTGTGCGTTCCCTCCACTTCCTCTTCTCTCGAAGACTCTCGTGAAGCTACGTCAGGACAAAGGAACCATGATCCTGATAGCACCTCACTGGCCGCGCCAAGTGTGGTTTCCCAAACTCCAGGATCTCTCCATCCGCAGGCACATTCACTCAAAACGATGGATGCCTACTCCATCCCAATCTTCAAGCCTTGTCCCTGACAGCATGGATGTTAAAAAGTTAATCCTTCAACCTCTTAACCTTTCTGAATCAGTTTCTCGTGTCCTGATTGCTTCACGGAAGCCTTCCACAAGAAAATCTTATTCCTATAAATGGAAAAGGTACACATCATAGTGCACTTCCCAGTCCCTTGATCCCTTTTCCTGTCCAATCCCAAAATTCTTGGACTATCTCTGGCATTTATCAGAATCCGGTCTAAAGACTTCTTCCATTAGAATGCATGTCAGCGTGGTAGCCGCCTTCCATAAAGGAATCGGGGATGTCCCTATTTCGGTACAACCCCTCGTAACACGATTTCTTAAAGGCTTGCTCCATATCAAGCCACCTTTACGTCCTCCGGCCCCTTCTTGGGACCTTAATCTGGTTCTCGGTCGGCTCATGAAACCACCTTTCGAACCTCTCCACTCCTGTGACCTTAAATATCTCACATGGAAAGTGTTATTCCTTTTAGCTATCACTTCTGCTCGCAGGGTTAGTGAGTTACAGGCCCTAGTCACCTATCTGCCTTACACTAAACTCCTGCAAGACCGGGCAGTACTCCGCACTCACCCTAAGTTTTTGCCCAAGGTAGTTTCGGAGTTTCACATTAATCAATCCATCATACTACCTATCTTCTTTCCCAGGCCTCACTCCAACCTAGGGGAACAGAGTCTGCATACCCTTGACTGGAAACGGGCTCTAGCCTTCTATCTAGACCGTACAGTTGCCCACAGGAAGATCACTCAGTTATTCATCTCTTTCCATCCAAACAAATTAGGGCAACCTGTGGGTAAGCAGGCTCTTTCCTCCTGGTTGGCGGATTGCATATCTTTTTGCTATCAGCAAGCAGGCATTCCTTTCCAAGACCGTGTTAAAGCACACTCTGTGGGGGCCATGGCGACTTCAGTAGCACACATACGATCGGTGCCGCTTCCTGACATTTGCAGAGCTGCTACCTGGAGCTCACTCCATACTTTCACAGCCCACTATTGCTTGGACAAAGCCGGAAGACAGGATTCCATCTTCAGCCAATCTGTCCTCCGTAACCTTTTTCCAACGTGACGTACCAACACCCTTCCGCCTGCCCGGTGGGGTTCAGGATGCCCTCTGCCAAATTCCACCCCAGTTGTTGTGCCTGTTGCACGCCATTGGGTACATTTGGTGCATGTTCGGACATCCTCAGCTCGGTACTCACCCATATGTGAGGACTACCATCCTGCTTGTCCTGTGAGAAAGCAAATGTTGCTTACCTGTAACAGGTGTTCTCACAGGACAGCAGGATGTTAGTCCTCACGAAACCCGCCCGCTGCCCCGCGGTGTTGAGTTCGTTTTATTTTATTTTTCGACACTACCTGTAGCTTTCAAAACAAGACTGAAGAGGGACCCCTGCTGGCTGCAGGGTTAGTGCCATGCTGGGCATGCCCAGTAGGGGCCAGTCAAAGTTCTACAAACTTTGATAAAAGTGTTTCGTGATTGGGCTCCATCCTGTGACGTCACCCATATGTGAGGACTAACATCCTGCTGTCCTGTGAGAACACCTGTTACAGGTAAGCAACATTTGCTATCTCTATAAGAGTGCAGGACTGAGCTGCTATGAATTCTTCTTTCCCTGTACGTACCCGGATCAGTCCAGACCTTGGGTTAAGCCCCTGTTCCAGCAGGTGGAGACAGACCAAAGTTCTAAGGGCAGCCCATATAAGGACAGAACCCACCCTGGAACCCTCCGTATTTGCTGTCTCCAGCAGGTGGAACAGCTCACCCTTTGGTTCCCTGTTTAGCTTGCCCTCTGTGTTTTCTTTCCTCTCCTTTCTCTGGAGCAAGCTCACGCAAGTACTCTTTTAATTTACTTCTTAATTTTTAAATATATAAAAAAAAAAAAAAGAGATTTTTTTTCTCTGAATGACTGTGTCAGGGCAGACAGTTCTGTCTCCCTCGCTCTTGAGGTTCCTAGGGGGGCTTTGCCCCTTGATTTCTGTCAGCCTAGATTCCCTTCCCGGTGACCTAGTGTGGGTGATACTGGTGGTGCCAGTCCCTCTCCCCACGTTTGTATCTGCTGCCGTGCCCCGAGATGCCCATACCTCGGTGGAGCTTCAGGGAGGATTATCATACCCCTGCCTCGGTGAATGCAATGAATTATTAATGTGAATAAACTGTTTTTGTTTTCCCAAACTTTCACAGAATATATTTTTTACTTGTCTTTGTTTAAATTAAAAAAAAAAAAAGGCAGCAGTTTGATTTTGTGAGGAGGGAGCAGGGTTCAATCTCCCGCCGAGCTCCTCAGGGGCTCCCAGCTCAGCTGTTTTCAATTAGCTTTGCAGCTGCTTTCCTGCTCCATGCCGCGGCCACCTTTTTGTTTAGCTTGTGGAGAGTCGGCCTCCCGACTCTCCCGCGATGGGGTATGCTCCAGGTGTATTTCAGGGGATGAAGGCTCCCCGACGTGTTTCTAAGCCGTTCCCGTCCCGGGAACACGCGTCAGCGGTGGCCATTTTGGGTGTTTCTGATTAAACACTTCCTGCTTCTCCGGGGGCTGGGGATCCGATTTTTTCCCCCCCCGATTTGAGCCCGATTCGCTCTCGAGGGGGGGGGGTGTGGCTCGAATCCCCCCTCCCCCTGTGAAAAATTCGGCCCGGACCTGTTTTTCCTCGGATTTTGTCCTTTTAATGCATGAATCTTACTTGGCCAGCTTACAGAGGGAGGTGGACACCCCCCCCCCCCCCCCCAATTGTTCCCCTTCCTCCGAAACCTGCTCTTTTTCCTGTGCCGTCCCCTGATGTTGTTCCGGACCTTCAGGGCCCGGTTAGGGTTCGTGTGGTCCCGGGTGCTCCCCCTCCCCCGGCGGACCCCAGCCTCCTTTAGACCCGCTTGACCTAGGGGACGATGATACCACGGCTCAAGCCCCCCCCCGCTAGAGGGTGACGATCCCCATGTCCTGCGCTTATTTCAGCGGGAGGAATTGGAGCCTCTTATTCCCTTCGTTCTCCAGGAACTGGGAATTGAAGCCCCACCAGATGATTCTGTGGCGGCAGCGATGACACCAAACGCGGACCCGGTCCTGGCGGGTCTCAGGGCGTTACCGCGTACTTTCCCGTTTCATCCAATGCACCGTTTGCTTCTCCTCCGGGAATGGGAGTCCCCAGAGAAGGGGCTTCGAGTTGGTAGGGTTATGGATAAGCTATACCCGCTCCCTGAGGACTGCCTGGACATGTTAAAGATTCCTAAGGTAGATTCTTCTGTCACCGCGGTGACGAAATGTACCACCATTCCTGTGGTGGGCGCTACAGCATTACGAGATGTGCAGGACCGTAAGCTTGAATTTTATTTGAAACGCATCTTTGAAGTTTTGGCTCTCGGAGTCCGGGTGACTATTTGCAGCAGTCTCATGCAGCGGGCAAGCCTTAGGTGGATGCAACAGTTACTCAGCACCCAGGACCTCCCGTCTGCAGAGGCTGAGCAAGCTGAACGCTTGGAGGGCGCTATAGCCTATGGGCGGATGCCCTCTATGACTTGCTTCGGGTCCAGGCAAAGGCTAAGGTTTCTGCGGTCTCGGCCAGACGTCTTCTCTGGCTACGTAATTGGTCTGCTGATATTTCTTCAAAAGCTAGGTTGGGCACTCTTCCTTTCAAGGGCAAGTTGCTTTTTGGTGAGGACCTGGAGCAGCTTATTAAATCCTTGGGTAAGAACAAGGTCCACAAGCTGCCAGAGGATTGTCCCAAACAGTCAAAGTCTTTTTTTCCGACTCGCACTCGCTTTAGGGGAAACTGCCGTTACGGCACCAGGGGTGGTGTCTCCAGGTCCCAGTCTTGGTCCCATTCCATTCGCGGCCGTCGAGGCTTCCGGGATGTCCATCAGCAACACACGACCACTAAGTCAGCTCCCCAATGAGATTCGACCGGTCCATTCCTCCGAACGAAACTTAGGTGGGCGTCGTTCTCTGTTTCTCGAGGAGTGGGCCAAAATCACATCCGATCTCTGGGTCCTCGAGGTGATAGAACATGGCTACGTGTTAGTTTGCCAGGGACCTGCCGGATCTATATATCATGTCCCCTTGCGGCCGTTCCAAGCGACCTGCGGTCTGTCACACCCTGTTGAGACTTCAGGATTTGGGGGTGATCCTTCCAGTACCGGTGCAAGAACAGGGCGCCGGCCAGTATTCAATTTACTTCGTTGTTCCCAAAAAGGACGATTCCTTTCGCCCCATCCTGGATCTCAAAAGGGTCAATCGGGCCCTCAAGGTTCCCTGTTTCAAGATAGAAACCCTGCGCGCGGTGTTTGTGGCAGTCCGTCCCGGCGAGTTCCTCGCTTCCCTCGATCTGACAGAGGCTTATTTTCACATCCCCATCCATTGGGAACATCAAAGATTCCTTCGCTTTCAGATCCTGGACCAGCACTTCCAGTTCCGGGCCCTTCACTTCAGTCTCGCCACTGCTCCCCGCACCTTCACCAAGATCATGGTAGTCATTGCGGCAGCTCTCCGACAAGAAGGGATTTTAGTCCATCCTTATCTAGACGATTGGTTGGTAAGGGGCAAGTCTGCTGCCCTCTGCACGCACGTGATAAACAGAGTTTTAGCCCTACTCACATCTCTCGGCTGGATAATCAACTACTCCAAAAGCAATCTTCAGCCCTCACAAGAGCTGGAATTCCTAGGTGGTCTTTTCAACACTCGGGTCGGGAAAGTTTTTCTTTCGGACTCACGGACTCTCAACCTGATCGATCAGTTGAACACTTTTGTCTCTCTACCGCTTCCCACGGCGTGGGATTACCTGCAAGTTTTAGGGACCATGGCTTCCACGATTGACCTCGTCCCCTGGGCGTTTGCTCATATGCGTCCTTTACAGAAAGCATTGTTATCTCATTGGAAACCGATGTCCGAGCAGTACCAAGAGATTCTCCCTCTCTCCAACTCTACCATAGCCAATATACAATGGTGGTTCTCCCCGGCACATCTTCTCAAGGGGATACCTCTTTTGACTCCCTCTTGGGTCATTGTGACGACAGATGCCAGCCTCTCCGGTTGGGGGGCTGTCTGCCAATCTCAAATGACTCAAAGCTTCTGGTCCCTCTCCCAGTCTCTGTGGCACATCAATTGTCTAGAAGCCCGAGCGGTTCACCTGGCTCTCAAATTTTTTTCTTCCTCTGATTTGCCACAAAGCGGTCCGGGTGCTATCGGACAATTCCACCACGGTGGCTTACATAAATCGACAGGGGGGGACTCGAAGTCGTCTATTGGCGCTAGAGGCCAGCAAGCTCTTTCTCTGGGCAGAGAGGCACTTGGATCGCCTGGCGGCCTCCCACATAGCAGGCAAGGAGAATATTCAAGCCGACTTCCTCAGTCGACAACATCTCGATCCCGGCGAGTGGGAGCTGTCAGAGGAAGCGATGGACCTAATCGTGCACAGGTGGGGTCCCCCTCACCTGGACCTCATGGCGACGCTATCCGATGCCAGGGCTCTCCAGTTCTTCAGCCGGTGGAGGGAGCATTGTTCGGAAGGGGTGGATGCGCTGGTTCTTCCCTGGCCGTCCAACGTTCTTCTCTACGTGTTTCCACCATGGTCATTAGTGGGGAAGGTTCTACGGAGAATAGAACTCCATCGTGGTCCGGTCATTCTCGTGGCCCCCGAATGGCCCCGACGGCCATGGTTCGCGGATCTGGTCTGTGGACGGACCTCTTCGTCTCGGTCACCTGTCCCATCTTCTGCGGCAGGGTCCCCTATTTTTCGACCAGGCGGATCGCTTCTGTCTAGCGGTATGGCTTTTGAATGGAGACGTTTGAGATGAAGAGGATATAAGGATGAAGTTATTGCCACACTCCTCAGGTCTCGCAAACAGTCAACTTTGCTTACCTACGTCCGGGTCTGGAAGGTTTTTGAAAACGTCTGCAAGGAGTTAGGTGTTTCGGCACATTCGGTTGCGGTTATTCTCACTTTTTTTCAGTGTGGTCTCTCCAAGGGTCTTTCGGTTAGCTCCCTGTGAGTTCAGGTTTCGGCTCTTGGTTCCCTCCTAGGCTCTATCGAAGGTTGGGCAGTCGCCTCTCATCCGGATGTTGTATGTTTTCTCAGGGCGCTAAGCACCTGAAACTGCTTGTCCGGTCTATTTGTCCTTCGTGGAGTTTTAAACTTGGTTCTTCGAGCTCTTTGTTCGGCACCGTTCGAGCCTCTCCGTTGAGCCACTCTCAAAGACTTGACTCTCAAGACTGTCTTCTTGGTCGCTATTTGCTCTGCCAGGAGGGTGTCTGAGCTTCAAGCTCTATCCTGTAGAGACCCTTTCTTGCGTTTTTCGGAGTCTGGCGTCTCTCTCAAGACCGAACCTTCTTTCTTACCTAAGGTTGTTTCGTCTTTTCTTTTTAACCAGTCTGTGGAACTTCCTGCTTTTTCGCCAGAAGATATCGTGGCATCTGGTAATAGTGATCTTCGTCGTCTCGGTGTCAAACGAGTCTTATTGCACTATCTTGAGGTCACTAATGATTTTCGGGTTTCCGATCACCTTTTTGTCCTGTGGAGTGGACCCAACAGGGGGAAGCAAGCTTCTAAGGCTACGATCGCTCGCTGGTTGAAGGAGGTGATTTCATCGGCCTACATTTGCAAGGACCGACCAGTTCCTGAAGGCCTAAAAGCTCATTCTTTATGTTCTCAAGCGACTTCTTGGGCAGTGTCTCAATCAGTGTTGCCGCAAGAAATATGCAGGGCGGCTACATGGAAATCTCTTCATACTTTTGCTCGTCACTACTGACTCGATGTTCAGGCTCCAGCCTTTGGTTCCTTTGGTTGGCAGGTGCTTCGAGCGGGACTGTCTGGGTCCCACCCTCTGTAGGAAAGCTTTGGGACATCCCATGGTCTGGACTGATCCGGGTACGTACAGGGAAAGGAAAATTAGTTCTTACCTGATAATTTTCGTTCCTGTAGTACCACGGATCAGTCCAGACACCCGCCTGTTCTTCTGGCTGCTCGAATTTTCTTCCTGTTATTTTTTATTTTTTCCTTTTTATAGGACTCTCTCTTTTTTGATCCCTGCATCATCTTCCTGGAATCTACTAATAGGCACCGGAAGCATCTTTACGATGATCGGGGTACATATACAAGAGCGTTTAGTTACACAGTTCATTCAATTGTTCTGTTATTTTGTTGGTTTAAATTAAATTACTAGTTATCCTGTTACTTGCTTGATCTTGTATTTTCTGCTTTGACAATGGTTATACTGAGGGTTCCAGGGTGGGTTCCGTCCTTATATGGGCTGCCCTTAGAACTTTGGTCTGTCTCCACCTGCTGGAACGGGGACTTAACCCATGGTCTGGACTGATCCGTGGTACTACAGGAACGAAAATTATAAGGTAAGAACTAATTTTCCTTTATTTTGGGCACTAATGTGAAACAATTCAGCAAAGAAATGTTCTTGGGGGTTGAGATAGAGGGAGGAAGGAGAGTGCATATCTGTCTTCTGCATTCTTCTATTTAATAACTCGTTTTATGAAAGAAACTATTCCCAAGATATCAGGACCTCAAGATGACTCAGGGCACTGCTAAAGGACTCCAAAAGTTAAGTTTAAATTGTAGATACCCCAAATTTGTGAAAGCCGAAAACTAAACTATATAACAAATATGAAAGGTTTATTTTTTGTTTGTTTTTTAATAAAGCAGTTGCCTTTTGAAGATGACTGCTGAGAGGAAATTGAAAGCACTGTGCTGCAATTGAAAGCTTCTCTGACCAACAGAACTTCCCTCTGCCTGGATGAATAGATGTGAGGCACCATGATCAAAACTAGAGCCAAACTTTGTAGTTGCAAAGTTTTATGTTCTGACAGCAATGGATTCTCTCAGCCAGTCAAAAAGCCCCTTTATTTCTGCCTACTTTAAATGCTATAGTAGCCCAGTTGATCACTGGATGTGAATTGAGATACACGGAAGTGTAGATTATTGCAATGAATCACATCGGGTAACAATGACATAATCCTGCTATACTTACAACTTAAGTAAGGAGAAGCAGTTTACTACAACATGCCGTGATGTGGATTTTGCTAATGTTTAGATTTGATTTCTTCTGCCCATTTTGTAATGGGGATGTGCGTTCAAAGATTTTACTGCCTGCACTGGTTACTATATACGAGGCCAAAGGTCCATATCCCTTGAAATCATTTACTGCATGCCTAACTCTTACCTCTGAATCTGTTACCACATGTGACAGGTATCAGAAAGGAGTAATAGAAAAGTGTGAGTGTACAGAAAGGAACAAAGAAATTACACTTTCCTGCATAAATAACAAATGAAAAGTTTGCATTCTGCTTAGTTCCTGTATGAAGTGACAAAATACATTAGTCCTCAATAGGCTGAGAGCCAACAAGCATGGAATAAATAGTTTATGCAGTCATAAAGATACAAATACAAACCAGGTGCATTGTGTGTTCACATCTTAGTGCATATTTTTTAATGTATTGAAATATTGTTTTGACCAAACTATAGTTATTTGCATAATTTATAAAGATTATTGAAACTAAATGGAATAATAGTTTTGTATTTAGTGAAAATGCTAACAAGGCATCCAAAACAATAAACATCTTTAGTATTGCTAATTTAAATAAAAGCACTCTATAGGAGTATTTTTAAGTCTTGTATCTGAATCAAAAACTGAGCCATACAAGCTGCTTTTACAGCTTCAGGAAAAGCCACCTGCAGCCTGAACCATCTGCTTCTGTATCAGCAACTTTCCAGTCTTGTCATTATCTTGAAATAATTGGAAGTCCAAAAAAACAAACTTTCCTAGCATGTGGATAGATGGATTCAGGACCAATGGGTTATGCACCTCTACCAGTAGATGAAGACGGAGCAAACTGAGGTCACAGTATATATAGTCCTACAGTGACATCAGCCTGCCAGCATTCTCTGTCTCTAGCAGTTGGTGGAAGTGCATCTTCCTACTGGGGATTGCTTCAGATTTTACAAGGAGAATTAAAAAAAAAAAAAAAAAAAGAATTGATTCTTTGTTCTCCTGTGGTGATACTAAATATTCCCTCCCACAGTTGAGAATTCCTGAGGAGATTTCCATGGTCCCTTAGATGTGTGCTTTGTCCGATAGCTGGTTTTTCAGCTACCGTGGACTTAGCTGATTGTACAGCTTAAAGGCAGCGGGTACAGGAAGCAGAGCGTGGCAGTGACGGAAGATGCCCCCCGCAGCTAGAAGACCACCTCTGTACTCAGATAGGAAGGGCTGAGCTCAGGTAAGTTTAAAAAAAAAAAAAAAAAAAGTTATCTTACAGAGACAGAGAGGAAGGGTTATTTAGGGATTCCCCTTTCCCCGGTCTCTGAGCTTGGCGTGCCATTTCAACGTTCATCCGGGATGGTGGTCCTTTTGGTGACCACCGAGACTGAAGCATCCACCTTCGGCATCCTCAGAAGCTCAAGGATGTCCTCTGGCAAGGGATACAGCTTATCCATAGCTCTTCCCACTCAAAGACCCGCTTCCGGAGTATCCCACACCCAAGGTCATGAGCTGTTGTATCAACTGAGGAAACAAGAGTCTTAGCTGGGCCCCATAGTCCCGCCAGGACTGGGTCCACCGAATCCAGACTGGGATCCTCAAAAGGTGCCGCAATTCCCAGCTTTGCCAAGACATGCGGAATAAGAGGGCTAAGTTCCTCCCTCTGAAAGAGCCGAAAGACTCGAGAATCGTCGCCACCCAGGGGCGCTGGTTTAGGCTCCTCTCCCAAGTGCAAAACACTGTTGCAGCTTACCATGCGGCGCGCAGTGGAAAAGCCTCAGAGTGGGGCCTAGCCAAAAAAGGCTGCCCAACCAGCCATGCTGCCTCCTGTCCCTGAACCTTCCTTTGGGCAGGGACAGGAGGGCAAAATCTTCACAATGAATAGCAGCCAGCCCGTTCCTCCCTTTTCTTCAAGGAGTGGGCCAAGATAACCTCAGACAAGTGGGTGCTCGGTATTATCACTCACAATTACGCTTTAGAATTTGCTCACCCTCTCAGAGACCTTTTTCTGGAATCTCCATGCGGGCCGTCAGACCATTCACCGGCTGTTCTCCCTGAGGGCTATTGTTCCGGTCTCTCCCGGGGAAAAGGGGAAGGGACGTTACTCCATTTACTTTGTGGTGCCAAAGAAAGACGGGTCCTTCCGTCCCATTCTGGATCTGAAGAAGGTGAACAGGGCCCTCAAGATCCTGCATTTCCGTATGGAGACCTTGCGCTTGGTCATCACAGCAGTACACAAGGGAGAGTTCCTGGCGTCTCTGGATCTGACGTAAGCTTATCTGCATATAGGTATACGGCGGGATCATCAGAAATTTCTTTGCTTCATGATCCTGGGACTGCATTTCCAATTCTGCACCCTTCCTTTTGGCCTGACAAAGGCTCCACATACTTTCACCAAGGTAATGGTGGTGGTGATGGCAGCAGCTCTTCACAAGGAAGGGGTTCTAGCCCACCCGTACTTGGACAATTGGCTCATTCGGGCAAAATTGGAGGCGCTCTGCCGGCAGGTGGTAGCTGTGGTGGTGCATCACCTACAGTCCCTGGGATGGGTGGTCATCCAAGCCAAGAGTCATTTACAGCCATCTCAGATCCTGGACTTCTTAGGAGCCCAGTTTGATACCCGTCTCGGCAAGGTCTTCCTTCCAGACAAAAGGGCCACCAAGCTACAATCTCAAGTACAGCGTCTTCTGAGGACACCAGTTCCCAGAGTCTGAGATAACCTACAGATTCTGGGGGCTACGGCGTCCACTCTGGAACTGGTTCTGTGGGCATTTGCCCATATGAGACCCTTGCAGAGGGCATTGTTGTCCCGGTGGGATCCTATGTCAGAGGAATTTCAAGTTCCTTTACCATTCACAGAGTCTGCCAGGTCCAGTCTCAGCTGGTGGCTGGTGCAGGATCACTTGGCACATGGAGCAGATCTCAAGGTGCCTCAGTGGGTGATTGTGATGATGGATGCCAGTCTTGCCGGATGGGGGGATGTGTATCAGTCTCATTCGGTCCAGGGTCAGTGGTCTCCGGAGGAGGCAGCGTGGTCAATCAATCGCCTCGAGACAAAAGCGGTGTGCTTGGCGCCACAGTACTCTTCAGTGCAGGGGTGGCCAGCTCCAGTCCTCAAGAGCCACAAACATGCCAGATTTTCATGATATCCACAATGAATATGCATGAGATAATTTGCATGTACTGTCTCCATTGAATACAAATCTCTCTCAAGCAAGTTCACTGGGTTTTGAATGGGTAGTCTTGCAGTCCCTCGACCAATCGCCACAGTAGAGACTCTAAAGGTTGACCTACCCATGTGTTTTTCACACTCCATACCTTGTCCACAACTGACTGGAAGTTATCATTCTGCTTTTCAGGAAGCTGTTCTGCTGCTTCTCACCTTTGTTACAGCAAGTCCTGTATGTATTGGCCCATGAACAGCTGATAAGCTATGTGGACATTGAGCTTAGCTACCTGAAAAATCTTCCTCCCAAGAATGTCCAAATTTCTGGAATCCTTCCCTAATTCTCTTGGCCCTTGAGCATATTCAACCACCACAGCTTGGTGCAGTAGCTGCCTTTTATTAAAAATCCAGGAGCCTTTTGGATGAGATATATCATTCATCATCTTATTCATAGTAGCCACAGAGAGGGGCTTCTCCCACATCCTCAATTGTACCTTCTGAAAGATCTCATGGACTGAGAATGCCACAATCTCATCAGGAGTCTCCACAAACTGGAGCATGTCCAGTATTTTGATTTTGGTCTCATCCTCCTCCCTCAAAGGAAATGGCATGGCTTCTGCCATTCTCTGTATAAATATTTAATCACAACACAGAAGCCAAACTCCCCTCAATAATGAATACGTTCGAACAAGAGAGGAAACAAGTCACTTGTTATAGAAAAAATTAACAATTTTAGATGTGAGAACAACGTCATCAGACACCAGTGCAATTGATTTTAATCCACTGTCTCTCGCCATGCAATGGGCCACAAACAGCATTGGCTGTTTTAGCACTCTACTGTAATCATTTGACGGTGTCTCATATATAACAAACACTTAGTAATCCATTTATTCAAAACAACTTTAATATATCCCAAATTTTTTAAAATCTTTTTACCATATATTATATTCTACTAAAAATACTTAGCTCCCATTGTAGCATTCCAAACACTGCCCAACATGGACCATGTTTCGGCTGTCACCAGCCTTCATCAGGGGACACCTCATATGTGTAAATCATCAAGACGTCTTGTCTAATATCGCATTCATCCTACAAATAAACAAAACACATTAAAAACAAACTCACATCCTCTCACTCCAATCATTTGCTCTTCAGTCTAGTTTTTTTCTGCGAAGCAATTGCCTCACAGTCTTGGAGCTCTCTCCAAAATAGTTTTGAAAAGTTTTGGAGAGAGCTCCAAGACTGTGAGGCAATTGCTTCGCAGAAAAAAACTAGACTGAAGAGCAATTGATTGGAGTGAGAGGATGTGTTTGTTTTTAATGTGTTTTGTTTATTTGTAGGATGAATGCGATATTAGACAAGACGTCTTGATGATTTACACATATGAGGTGTCCCCTGATGAAGGCTGGTGACAGCCGAAACATGGTCCATGTTGGGCAGTGTTTGGAACGCTACAGTGGGAGCTAAGTATTTTTAGTAGAATATAATATATGGTAAAAAGATTAAAAAAAATTTGGGATATATTAAAGTTGTTTTGAATAAATGGATTATTAGGTGTTTGTTATATATGAGACACCGTCAAATGATTACAGTAGAGTGCTAAAACAGCCAATGCTGTTTGTGGTCCATTGCATGGCGAGAGACAGTGGATTAAAATCAATTGCACTGGTGTCTGATGACGTTGTTCTCACATCTAAAATTGTTAATTTTAGATTAATGTAAATTAATCCTCCACTGAGGATTTTCCTCCGTTTTTTTCTATAACAAGTGACTTGTTTCCTCTCTTGTTCGAACGTATACTCTGTATAAAGCCAGTAAAGGAGAGGTCTGCTGGTGGAGACTTCCTCCTTTCTGGTGGAGGAAAAGGTTTGGAGGGAAGACCTGTCAATTCCTCTTCTTCAGAAATATCTCCAAATCTATAATCACACCCCCAGAAATACTCAGTCACAACCTGACTGGTAGCCAAGGGAAAGACCCAGATAGAAGAGGAGAGTCTTGTCTGTTAGGACCTGGACTCTGCGGAACTCCACCTGAGGGAAGCTTTCCACCCAAGAGGACTGGAGATGACTATTGGTGGAGCAGATGTCAATGTAGATTCCCTTCCTGGAGCCAACACCAGTACCAATGTCTGTATAAAGCTGCTGGGCAGCTATAAGGACTCCAGCAGCAGTCTAGACATTTATTATTAAATTTATAGACCGCCTAACACAGAATGGTCTAGGCGCTTAACAATGAAACATGCATAAAATAATTGACAATAAAAAGAGAATATAAGACATCAATCTACCTGTCCAACTCGTCTCCAAAGATTTCCAATGCCAACACTGATTGGAAGGCAGGATGTGGCATCATATTTTCCTGGGAAGACAGAGATGTATCAATGATAAACACCTGGACCTCTGGAGGCTGTTGTGATTCTTGGGAATACATTGAGGGTGAGCTCACCTCTGCGAGAATGCTTTGGGGGATTTATGCCTGCAACCAGAATGTCCCTGCTCCTGGCAGCATTCAACAAAGAAGATCAATGCTTCTTTGCCTCTTTCCAGTGTGCGACATTGTAACCCCTTGATGCAGAAAACAAACAGGCTGAACACTTTGCCTTCAGGTGGGAGGTACACGGCCACGTGGGGTACCTCTTCAGTCTCATTTTTTTCTGCGAAGCAATTGCCTCGCAATTTTGGAGCTCTCTCCAAAACTTTTCAAAACTAATCTCTCCATTGAGGATTTTCTCCGTTTTTCCTATGCGCAGAGTCCCTCTCGCTATCAGTTTCCCCAACATTTCGGTAAGTGTTTTTTCCTCGTCCTCTGCAGTCTATTCCCAAGTGTATTGCCTTCCGGTGGCCATCGACTGCTCGCCAGCTTATTTTATGGCGTCCGGTTTTCGGAAATGCCCCCAGTGCCCCCAGACCATGTCTGTCATGGATCCGCACAAGGTTTCTATCCTCTGCCTGGGGGCTTCCTACAACATCTGTGGGTGCCATGACTGTGCTGAGATGACCTCCAAAAGCCGTCGTTCCTGGCTGGACAAAATGGAGCAGCTTTTTGGCGCCAAAAGGTTGGCTCCATCGAGGGCAGCATTGTGGACCTAGACACCAAAGGGTCGCGGAGACTCCTCCGACTTGGCATCGCCCTCCATATCCCATCTGATTCCCCCCTCGTGAGGAAAAAGGATTGAGGGACCGGACCTCTTCGTTGTCTGATCGTTCCAAGGCATCCAGATCGTCGGCTATCTCGGCACTGGAGAAGGACCAGGCCGAGCACCGAGGGAAACACCGTCACTGACACCGACAGTTGTCATCGCACGGCACTAGTGCCGGTTCCAGGGGAACACCGGCCCATGCTGAGCCTCCCCCAAAGCGACCCCGTGGAGACAATGCTCCTTCCTTTTCCAGACCCGGGAGTCCCAGGCATTCCCCACAGACTACGGTTTTGGGCACTGAGCCTCCACAGCCGCCCAAGGAGTCCGGTGATGCCTTGTCCTCCTCCTCCATCCATACTTTCCTCGCCGGATTTTCAAGAGGAGTTGGACCACAGGGTGCAACAGGTGGTGCTCCGTGTCCTCGAGCATTGAACCGTCCCCAGTGCTGGCCACCATGCCGGCGCTGGAACCAGCACCTGTGCTGCTAGTGCCCCTGCTAGAGCATCTCAACGTCCTATTGGGCATTCTACCGATGAAGTTTTGGTTCCTCATCGGCCGCCGAGATCCCCCTCTGGAGCGATTCCAATCATTGGATCCTCTGAAGAGGAAGAAGCGCAACCACGCCTGAGGCCCTTGACGGCGCCTCCACTCCCTAAGCCCCTTCCCAGGCCATCGGGAGTTTATGGGCCGCTGGTGCCCTCGGTGCCTCCAGTGCCTTCGATGCCCTTGAGGCCTTCAGCACTGCGGTTGCCCAGACAACCCTCGATGCCGCTACTGAGAATGGGTACCGGTCCCCCTCACCATCTTCCCGGGGATGTCAGTGAGAAGGATGCTGTTATGTTTTTGTAAGGACGTGAACCCTGGGCTGAGATGAGAGGTGTCTCCGCCCACAGGGAGGAGCCCTGTGAGCCTCACCGTCAGCAGACATAGTCTCAGTGGCGTGGACACAGCTAGAAGTAGAGACTTTATTAGGTAGGAAGGAAAAGTTAATGTCCACAGAGTAGGAGATGTAATAGTACAGTCCTGAGCAATGGGGAATACCCAGAGCAAAGCCACAGGTGAGAAGATCCGGTAGTGGCCCGCGGAGCGGGGTACGCCAGGGATCCCTTCTGATGAGTGTAGACACCTCAGGAATACAGATCCAGTAGTGGCCCGCTTCTACTGAAGAAAGAGGCGGTAGTGGCCTGAGGCTCGGGGTACACCACGGGAATCCTCAATACAGTTTGTATAGTAGAAGTCAGTAGAAGTACTCACAAATGATGGTTCCTGGAGAGAGAGACCTGAGAAGCAGGTCTAGTAGTAGGTCAAGCAGGTAGGCTCTCTGAGGAGCGGATAGCTGGGAACGCAGGGGAGCCCCCGAGGAGCAGGTACTCAAAGCGTATATGCCAAGACCAAGTCAGGAACAAGAAGTCCTTGAATGAGGTGGATTCAGCAAAATGGAACTCCTTGCTAACTCAAAGGTGGCAAGGGCCGGTCAGATTAAATACACTAGCGGATTGACGTCATCGGGAGAGGACGCCCCCGAGGTTCCCGCCATGACGTGTTCAAAGGAGGCGCTTGCACTTTAGCCTAAGTAATTCCAGGTCCAAGATGGTGGTCGGCAGCGCCCACACTGTCCCGGGAAAGCCGGAGAGGTCGGCGGGGATTAGCAGAGACCGCCATTCTTCCCAGACTTGACAGTGAAGGGGAAAAAAGAGGTAAGCATGAGAGGTCGCAGCCATCTGCGACAGACAGGTATAACAGATGCTTCATATGACCCTGGGGGGATGATTGTTTGTCCTCTTCTGAGGACTCCAGCGACTTGCCATCTGAGCCTTCTCCTCCGGATGAGAGATGTTGCTCTCCCCCAGAGGATCTCTCCTTCACTGGCTTTGTCAGGGCAATGGCAGAAGCCATTCCTTTTCAACTCCTCACAGAGGAGGATGCCTGTCACAAGATATTGGAAGTCATCCAGTTTGTGGGTGTCCTGAAGGAGGTGGTGGCCATCCCGCTCTATGAAATTCTCTTAGAACTTCTATACAGGATCTGGGAGCACCTGGGGTCTGTCCCCCCGGTTAACCGGAAGACAAAAGCCCTTTATCTAGTTCAGCAGGTCCTAGGCTTCCAAAAATGACAGCTCACCCAGCAATCTGTGGTTCTCGAGTCTGCCCTCAAAAAAGCCAAGAGATACCATACCCATTCATCCACACCTCCAGGGCAAGAACACAGAGCTCTGGATGCTCTTGGAAGGAGGGTTTTTCAGGGGGCAATGCTCATTGCCCGTATCGCCTCCTACCAGTTGTACATGTACCAGTACAATAGGAACCTATGGAAACAGGTTCAAGAGCTGGCAGAGCAAGATGCGTTGGAGGCAGTAGTACAAAAGGGCCTAAAAGCTGGGAAGCACAACGTGAGGGCAATCTGTCGTCTTCGAGATGGCAGCCAGAGTATCTGCTGCGGGCATAAGCACCCGTCGCATGGCCTGGTTTTGAGCCTTCAATCTACAACCAGAGGTCCAAGAAAGACTAGCTGACCTGCCCTGTACTAGAGAGAATCTCTTCAGGGACAAGGTCCGAGATGCAGTTGCTCAGCTCAAGGACCACCATGAAACCTTGCAGCAGCTCTTGGCCAGCGCCTCAGACCTGCCGTCTTCCGGGCACAGGCTCCCATGACAGGGCCTCGCAAGTCCTTTTACCACCAGAGGAGATACTACCCTCCGGCTTCCCATACCAGGGCATCACTTGCCACAACCAGGGGCCAGCCTCACCAGCAGCGCAGCCCACGCCGCAGCCAAGCCCAGCTGCGGCCTTTTGACTGGCGGCGAGGAAGCGGATGGCAATTTCCGGTACCTACGGATCCTTGCCCGCCAGTCGGAGGCTGACTGTATCTGTTCACAGAACATTGGGGCCCCATTACCACCGACCGTTGGGTTCTGACCATTGTGCAACACAGTTACCGCCTGAACTTCAAAACAGTCCCAGCAGATTCTCTGCCACTCCCAACATGGGGGACTCCTTGGAACATCAGGAGGTCCTCGAGTCTAAACTTTCAGTCTTGTTACAAGCTGGAGCCGTCGAACATGTGCCCCGCTGTCAGCAGGGTCAGGGTTTCTGCTCGAGGTATTTTCTGATACCAAAGAAAACAGGCGGCCTCCAGCCTATTCTCGACCTCAGAGCCTTAAACAGGTTCTTACAGTGGGAACACTTCAAAATGGTCTCCTTGGGCACCCTGATCCCTCTCCTTCACAAAAGCAATTGACTCTGCTCTCTTGATCTGAAGGATGCTTACGCCCATATAGCCATATTTCCACCTCACAGGAAGTATCTCCGCTTCCTGGTGGGCCACAGGCACTTCCAATACCAGGTGCTGCTATTCGGCTTCACCTCTGCCCCGTGGGTATTTACAAAGTGTCTGGCAGTAGTGGGGGCAAACCTGCACCGCAGTGGGATACACATGTTCCCCTACCTGAAGAAATGGCTTATCAGGAGCACCACGCAGGAGGGGGCTGTATGCTCCCTCTGCTTCACAGCCAAGGTGCTGCAGTCACTGGGGTTCGTGATCAATCTCCCCAAATCTCACTTAAGCCCATCCCAGCAACTGGCGTTTATTGGGGCTCTGCTGGACACGACTCTCACCAGAGCGTTTCTTTCCCAGGACCGCACCCAGAGCCTGGCATCGCTGGCGCACTCTATCCGTCATCGTTGAATGGTCTCTGCCAGAGTATTACTCCACTTACTGGGCCACACGGCAGCAGCAGTGCATGTCATTCCACTTGCCCGACTAGCCATGTGAGTTGTGCAGTGGAGACTCCATTCTCAATGACTCCAAGCCACCCAGGCCCTCTCAACACTGGTCCATGTTACCTCACCACTACAGCTTCCCTCTCCTGGTGGGAGAGTCTGCCCAACTTGCTCAGAGGCCTTCCCTTACAAGCGCCATCCCCCCAAGTGGTGTTGACCACTGATGCCTCTACCTTGGGCTGGGGAGCATGTGGGCAGTCTCCACCCATAGGGTATGTGGTCGGAGCAGGAAGCGAGTTATCAAACCACCTTCCTAGAGCTGCAAGCCATCCGGTACACCCTCTCGGTGTTCCAGGACTACCTGGCCCACAAAGTGGTTCTGATCCAGACCGACAACCAGGTCACAATGTGGTACATAAACAAGCAGAGAGACACATAGGCTCCTTCTTGCTTTGCCAGGAGGTGTTACAGATTTGGGCCTGGGCTGTCCAAGGACATGCTCTTGTGAGCAGTTTACCTTGCAAGGATGGACAATGTGGTGGCAGACTGCCTGAGTCGAACATTTCACCCTCACGAGTTGTCACTCAATCCAGCAGTTGCAGTTGGGATCTTCCACCACTGGGGCAGTCCGGACGTGGATCTCTTTGCCTCTCCTCAGAATTACAAAGTGACCCCCCCCCCCCCCCCTTATGCTCCCTGTACAGGGAAGACAGGGAACCAGCCTTGGATGCCTTTGCCCGATTTTGGGGCAAGGGCCTACTGTACGCTTATCCTCCGCTGCCGCTGGTAGGGAAGACTCTAGTGAAGCTCCAGCAAGACAAGGGCACCATGATCCTGGTTGCTGCTTACCTGTCCTAGAACACCTCCAGAAGGTGTTCTAGGACAGCAGGATGTTATTCCTCAGAAACCCCGCCCACCACCCTGCGGTGTTGGGTTCTCCGTCGGTTTATTTTTCGCTCATCTTTTTTCACTAAGATACGAGACTGAAGAGGGACCCTGCATAGCTGTGTGGATAGTGGCATGCTGGGCATGCTCAGTGTGCCAGTCAGTTTCCTGTGCCGGGCTCCATCTGATGATGTCACCCATCTGTGAGGACTACCATCTATGAGGACTAACATCCTGCTGACCTAGAAGAACACTTGTTACAGGTAAGCAACTCTGCTTACTCCAGTAAAAAAAAGTATCACCTTACATATATATTTTTTGTTGACCTTTTATTTCTGTGTATTCCATCTAGAAACTGTCCCTTATTTTTCAGTGATAATGTTGACAGCCTGAGCTATGAATGCTGTGTGATTTATGGCGTAAGAGTAGTGACAGGAATTGAAGGAAGGAGTTGGAAGCAGTAGTTTTTGATTGGCTCTGAAATAATGCTAACTAGTGATGTGCATTTGTTTCCTTTATTCGGTGGGTATGCACTTACCTTGCAGATTTTCTAGTGTACGTGAAAAAAGCATAATATGCATGTTTGCAGAGTGAGGTACAGAGTTAATTGAAAGCTTTAAATCATATGAGATACAAGCATACTACCCATTTTCCCATGTGTACTAGAATGTCATTGAGGTACACATGTACCCACCGAATCAAGGAAACAAATGCGCATCTCTAATGCCCACAAAGGAAAGCTGCGCACAGCCCTCAATGCAGATACTGCTCTGCCCTGATGGGCTGGATTCCAGCCTTCTTTGCACAAGATTGAATAGAATCATAAGGCAAACCTAAAACTTTTATTTGGAATGCTCTAAGGCAAAGGTGCATTTCTTGTACGTGGCATAAAGTAAAAGAATGGAGCGCAATAGCTGTTTGCACATTGCTATTGTCATTTGAATCTGTGGCTCTTTCAGTCCCATGGGCCACTTGTGCTCACGGCTGATGATTTTAGAAAATGCAGACTTCTCTGAAACTCTGAATGTCCCAGTCCACTTGGGGGCTTGAGCAGTGATGATTCTCCCAAACACTGAGTCCATCCCGCTTAGTCTGACTGGCTCTGGCTTAATGACATCCTTTTTGTTCTTGATAGCTTTCTGATCAGAGGAGGAGGAACCAGGCAGCCTGGAGCTCAGTCCTGCTTCAAGTGATGTGCTGTCAATGATGCCTGCAAGTTCCTGGAAGCGCAGTTGCACTTCCAAGTCTGATGCACTGGGCTGGAAACACTGCGGTGCCCTGAAGGGGTGCTTGGTAGAAGGTCTGGGGGTTGTGCGTCTCAACCACTGGAAGCTCTCATCCAGTGGTGTCCATGGTGACCAAAGTTGGTATCCTGCCATGCTCACATCTAGCAGATAGCGAGGAAAGCTGTTAGATCTAATGCAGAACTTCCTGTATATGAAATACTACTAAACACAAAATCCAATACCACCCTCAGAAAAGACCCCAGGTGCTGGAGGGAATTGACAATAGATGTGCAGTACTGCGACTTGGGTGAGGCTACAGCTGGTAAGTGGAGGAAAACCTTTGATAAAAAATATGTACAACTTTAAAGTTTTAGGTTAAAGAACCCACCACTGGTTGGAAATTACTAACATTTAATAAATCTTTAGATTATGTAATTAAACAAAGAAATTCTACACACAGCTACTAAGGGAGCCTATTCTCTGGAGTGTGTGCACACTTGTCTGTGTCCCTATCAATGTGAAACCAGAAAAAAATATCTGTGTGATTCATTTAGGGGCCCCCCCCCCCCCCATGCTATCTGAAATTTTGGTGTGGATCAGACATGAAACCAAGAAGTTATTAGGTGGCATAATTGCAAATTATAGAGACTGTACAAAAAAAATACCCCTTCCACAATACTCGTAAACCTTCTGGCAGGTCCAGAAAATGTAGTGTGGATTAGATGTCAAACCAATAGTATCAGGTGCCATAATTGTATGTGCATAGTTGTAGAATACTGAATCAAAAAAAAAAAACCTGTTAGAATCCTCATATCCTCCCTGACATCTTGAAACTTTGGTGTGGACATAAAACAGAAAAGTTAGCAGGGGATGAGAATGATGCATGTGTATTTGTAGAATACATGGATCTAGAAAATAATTACCCATGTCAACTTCTTTAGGTCCCTCTGCTATAGCCTGAAAATTTGGTGTTGTCAGCACACCCAATAGGAAAGTTATTGGCAGAAGAGACACACACAGGGTGATCACGTAAGCCTCCCTTTATTCCAAAAGTAGGCTAAAAATATAAAAAGCTCTTGGGCAGAATAATAAAGTAGCTCTTTAACATATAAGAAAGAATGGTGCTATCATCATTTGCGCTGTGCTGTTACGGTATATCTAGTTCCTGGAACCACCCAACCACAGGCTAGTCATATGGCACAGAGGAAGAAGAAAGGTCTTCTATATATCTCTTATGAATGCGTGTGTTTAATTTTCAAAAACAATTCTACTTTGTTGAAAAATCCAATGAAGACTAACAAACTGTCCGTCTTTTTGTAAATGTAAGATTTCAGGTTTAAGTTGTGGAAGTTCTTTTTCAGCTTGTGATGCTTTGACTGTGCTGAGTCCAGACATGTGCCCCAAGTGTCACAAATCATATTACACAGTGGTCTACGAGGCATCTATGACACTGCCAGTTTGGGGCAATGAAATCCATCCAACAGATGACAGCAATAAGTGAGATTTATGCAAAATAGGTACCACTACATGTCAACAATCCAAGGAGCTTAAGCTTGATATCTGAATCACTCATCTACTCTATTCAGACCCTCCTCTTCCCTTAAAAGAGAAACAAAGTACAGTCAGTTTTCCAAAATTATCCTATTTTTAGCACAACCATGCTGAATAACTAATGGAAAGTTTCCCCCTCATCCTGTGAGACAGACTGTCCTGCACGACTCTGGCAGGGTGACTGGAAATGTTTGTTTGTTGGTACAGAAAATTTTCCCATAAGCAACAGGACTAGTGCTTGTCTACAGATAGTAAACACTTATTCTGTTAAATTAACTTCTCAGATGTTTTCCTTATTTTATAAGGAAAAAATGAATCTCTAATTGAGGATAACACTATAAGCCATGCATCTTTTTCAGCTTTAGAAAGGGCAAGTATTATCATTTGCCATGAGAACATAGGGAGTGTAATTTTCAAAGGGATTTCTGTCGGTAAAAGAGTATTTTTATTCACAGAAGTGGCCTTTTCTGAAATTTTGCACCCAATGTGTGGGTAAACTTGCACATGTATGTCCTGTTTGTGCCAAGTTTAATTGGCCTGAGTGGAGATGTTCCTGGGGGATGGAATTGGAGAAAATGTTTGGATTTGCACATTTTGGATTTGAAAAAGTATGTGTGTAAAATTTCACAAAATAAATCTGTGTGGACGATGTAGCAGATGTTCTTTGAGGGTAGAGCTGATAGGATAATTTGCAAAGCGGTGTCTACTTTGAAAACTGGTGTAATTTCTATGCATATATGCTGCCTTTTTTTAAAATAAAATTTCCCCATAAAAGGGCAATTTTCTGAGTCATTTACCTGTGGTGACGGGAAGTGTTTACAGGAGCAGGGCTTGCAAGTATATGTGTACTTTTATCAAGAAAGAAGGTGCAAAGTTGTGCAGGTACTTTTTCTTAGGTAATTTTCAAAAGGAAACCTATCTGTTTGAAAATTAGTGCAAAATCTGTGGGCAAAAAGTACACACGGACTTTGCAGGTAGTCTGAAAATTGCCTTCTAAAAGTATACTGGCGTTTTGTTTTTAAATAGACTGCTGCTGAAACAGAATAAAGCACTAGGGAGTGAAGTCTTTATTTCATGTCATTCAGTCTTTTCAGGTCAACAGACTCTCAACTATGGTAAGTATGTACTTAACGTTAAAGCAAAGTGTCTCCTGCCATCTGATTGGCTAATGAGAGGCACATTGTTACCTCTAGCCAACAGGATCACAATATGCAAAGTGAACTGGTATGCTTTCAGACACAAGGAATAGTTTCATCATAAGACATTTGACTGGCTCCCGGAAGGGGAATATTACTTTCCTTTGGCCTCAGAACATGTGATGTCATAAAGGTCTGCAGGATGCTAAGCCCAAGAGCAGCAATTTCTTCCAGCAAGGGCCCATACAATGTTCACTCCTTAAATTACTTTCTTTTAATCCTATCAGGTCACAAGTACCTGGCAGGATCCCAAAGAATAGATCCAGTCTTACTTGCTTATAGCCAGAGATTCAGTTTTCCCTAGTTTACATGGCTAATAATAGTCTAAGGCCTTTTTCTCTACGACCTTATCCAAACTTTTCTTACACCCTATGCTAGGTGTCTTGACTTTTGTTGTCTGACAACACGTTCCACATCTTGATTGTGCTCTGAGTGAAAAAGTACTTTCTACAATTTGTTTTAAAGCTGCAGGTTGTTAATTTCAAGGCATGTCCCTTGTTCTAGAATTATTTGAAAAGTAACCATCCTTTAATTACCTGATCTACCCCATTTCATAGCTTCTCAAACTTTTTTGCAGAGGTTTCTCTTTTAAGAAGTGTGCAGTTGAAATGTAATAATATTTTAGAACTTCTAATAAACATTCAAGTGAAATCTGAAATTTGAGAGAATGTGTGAAGAGCTGGATCTGGTGCAGTTGGGTAGGGGTAGTTCAGGGCATGAACATTTGCAGAAGCGGTCAGTTCCTATTATATTGCCTTCTGTTCTTGATAAAGCAAGACTATTGCCCTACCTGTAATCATCCTTGGTTGCTTTTCTCTTTCGATATTATGGTGTCAACATGCATTATAGCACCATTATCCTGTACATCAGTACAGGCCCCTAAAAGTCAGTGTAGTCCAGTTAGGGACAGAACACTATGCAAATATCACATTAGAACAGACCTTAACTCAAAAGCTATCTGTTTAATGTGCTTTCCATTCACAGCTGAGATCAGGCTAAGAGCCTCTACCAGCTGGAAACAGTTATTTCTACTAACCATCAAATAGAACCAATAGAAGAAAAACATTTCTATAGGTATGTACAGCTGGGACAGAATAAATAGGCCTCTCTTTATCTTTACAATACCTTGTTCTGGCACTGAGGCTGCTTCTGAGACCTCCAGGGCTGTTTCTGACAATGTTGTACTTGGACCCTTGCAAAACTATGAAGAAACCCCCTGCTGTGGCAGAGGGCAGTTCACTGCAGTCCTCCTGGAGCAGCACTTTCCAGTGGGGGGGACTCCAGCCACAAGAGTGTAGAAAATAACACAAACTAAAAATGCAAAAAAAGAAACTCAAAGGCTCAAAATGGATCGGAGTGTTCATGACCCAAGGAACTATAATCACCATCAGCTCAATCATGCTGAAAGGAGACCTGCCCTCTGCTCAATCATGGCTGATGTGAACAGACTGATACAATCAAATGATAACCATTTTCCAAGATCTATATTCCAACTGCCATGGTTATTTATTGCATTCTTTTTGTATGCAACAGCACTTAATGGATCTAGCATTTATATATAGTAACATACTAAAGGACTGCCCAGATCCTGGGATAAGTTCAGAAGATCCTTACCTGTGGGGGAGTGAAAAATAAATTCTGGGATAAGCACATTGACTTGCTTTTTAGCATGGTGCTTATTTAATGCCCATTTAAAATCTGAAGCAAATATGTACAGAAGTAACACATGAAACCCTAGAATTATAGTGAGCTTTTACTGAGGCAGCCAACTAGCATTATCATCTACTATTAACATTATTTCCATTTTCTAAATTTATTGCCTTAACATGGAAATTACTATTGCTGGGTCTTGGCTAAGATCAAAAGTAGGTGTGAACTAGCAACAGACTGGACCATTCTGGGCCTTTTGGCCAAGGTTGAGAAATAACAAGCTGGGGTGGGAGGAGGCTGTTAATGTCCTGCCCCACTGGGGACTGAAAACAGTTGGACCCTGGCCAACCTGTGAGTATTAAATCTTAGAAAAATTAATTAAATACTTCTGTGGTTTATTTGTGCAAATAAGTGGGCCTGAAACCTACTACCCTTCTCACTGACTAAACCTATTATTCATGTAGAACATGTGCTACTATTATAATATGGTTTATTTTACAAAGAAATAAGGCAACTAGATTTAGCTCAGGAAAAAGGGGGTCATCCTGAGGGTTGCCATATCCACCCACCCTGTACAAAATTACAGGTCTGCAGGAAGTCTGCAGGTTCTTCAAAATGTCTGGGGTTTTCAAAATTGGTCCTTTACGTGCTCCTTTGCTGACAAAATTCGTTATATTAACTATTCTATTTATCCTTTTTGTAAAGCTGCGATCTTTTTAGTCTCCCTGTAATTTTCAGCTGCCATCTGCTCAGATTTTTAAGAAACCCATTTACTGCAGACAATACAAAGATCTTCATCATTCCTTTCGCCACTTTGATTGTTGTTGTGTTGGACCTTTGATTCAAAGATAAGCGGCAGGGAGCAGATCGGTAATGCAGCAAGAAAGGGGGGTGTTGCAGGGAAGCGATGGACCCACTGTCCCATCCAGTACTGTTTGGAAGCCCAATGGCCCCACCGTACCAGACAGGAAAGGCGGCAGCTTCCTTCCGCGCGGCGTCTGTTCTTCAGTTTAGATTGAAAAACAAAGCCTAATACTGACGGAAGAAGCAATATGCAGGGAGTCCCTAGAAACCTTTTCCCGGGAGCCAAGGCCTGAGGGCTCAGAGCCCATTGCCTTGCCTTGAATTTTGACTGAAGTAATGAAGCGAGTGGCTGCAGGGCGCAGCCTCGCCGGTCACGTGCTCCTTGTTGGCCTCGGTCTCTTTCCCACCCCGAGGGACTACACCTTTCCTTGGGAGCAGCTTCCCACCCCTCACTCACCGCTGGGGGCTGCGCAGCTCCCTGGCCGTGCTCCGGCCACTGCTGCTGCAGCCGCTCTCTTGCTTCGAGCACGGTGCATTTTTCTCTTCGGGCGGCTCCTAGCAACCCGCGGGGTTCGCGTGGGGCCCGGGAGCGGTGGCTGCATCCGCGCGGTCCAGCCCGAGCCAAGCGGCCGGCTCGCGTTCTTTGCTGCCCGCGCATCCAGGGCCAAGTTCAAAGCGTCTAGAACTCTGTAGTTTGACACCTTAATGATCAGGAGAATAAATTCTCACTTCCACAAATGTAAAGATTGCCAATAATCCGAGCGGGTGAGGGGGAGGTGTAATGGGATGCGAAGCCAAGAGGATAGATCCAAGAAAGACATAATGAGATACAAACCAAGAGAAAGATGCAGTATGTGTAATGAAACACAAGCTGCGTAAAACTGGAAGATGTGCATGTACCCTAGTGAATGGAAGACATTTGAGATGTGAAACCCGGGTTTGCCTATATGAAGTTGGGAGAAGGAAGCGATTGCAATGCTTTGCAAGATTTGTAATGAGAGTATAGAGCTGTGAATGTATAATGAAATGCAGGAAACTTATGGGAAACCATTGAATTTGTAGTAAGATGCAATGCTAGGGGCAGAGGAACTATCCTGAGATGAGATATTCCAGTTCCCTGTACGTGTCCAGGACAGCTGGGTTCAGTGAGATGTAAATCAGTGGAATAGACAGAAAATTTTGGGGAGCGGGCAAATTGGGTATGAGGAACATAACCAAAATGACATTCCCACACATTGTGCTCATCTACCCATGGCATGACATTGCTGTACTACTAGTGTGCACCAGGGCTAGATTAAAGCCAATTGATACTCTAAGCACAGCCCAACAATGGTGCCCCTTTGGCCTTTATGTTGCTTAACTCAAGACATTAAGGCTCATTCAAACAAATGCAATACAGAGTGCTCAGCTAATAACGCTCATCGCATGTAAATTCATGTTGATGAGACTATTACCCCTGATGCAAAAAAAAAAAAGTGCTCCCAATGCGTACATTTTTAATCTCAAAACTTAACACTTGACCCAGAGCAGGCAATAATTCTTTTCTGTTAACTTTAGGAGAACAGGAAAACCAAAAATAAATTTATGGAGAATGGGAAAAAACATTTTTTAAAAGTGTCACCAGCGGTCAGGTTAGGAAAACACGCTCAATTAACAAATGTCCATTTTCCTAACCCGTGTCTGGCACAGATTAGGAAAACGGACACTCATAAAATTGAGCGCCCGTTTTCCTAACCCACACTAACAGCCACCTCTCCTGGGTGCCCAATGCCAAGGAGACGCACAATTACCCCAGTGCCTCCTTTTTACCATGGCAGCCTATTAAATCGGGCGCCCGGGAGAGGAGGATCACTTATGAGCACCTGTTTTCCGCTCGCCGATACTGCATTGGCCTGAAATCCTGAAGGTGAAATAGATTAAAATTTTTCTTCCAGGCAAGACCCCACAACTATATTAAATATACATTTTTTTCTTTAATTTTATTTAACAATAAATACCAGTAAGCAATATAAGCAAATTATTTACATATAGGGGGCAACAGAAAACATGCTAATTTTTAACATTCTGTGATGCACCCCTTCCCTTGGTGCCAGAAGAATGCTGGGCTGCACAGAGACAGGCATATCTAGTAAGAAAAAGGAAGTAATAATCCCCTTGTACAAGTCCTTGGTGAAGCCTCACTTGGAGTACTGTGTGCAGTTCTGGAGACCGTATCTCAAAAGGGACAGAGGCAGGATGGAGGCGGTCCAGAGAAGAGTGACCAAAATGGTGGGTGGTCTCCATCAAATGATTTATGAGGAGAGGTTGAAGAACCTAAATATGTATATCATGGAGGAGAGGAAGAGCAGGGATAATATGATACAGACCTTCAGATACTTGAAAGGTTTTAATAATGCACTATCAACAACAATCCATGGTCAACAACAAACCTTTTCCATTGGAAAGAAATCAGTAGAACTAGGGGTCACGAATGGAAACTCCAGGAAGGAAGACTCAGAACCAATGTCAAGAAATATTTCTTCATGGAGAGGTTGGTGGATGCCTGGAATGCCCTTCCAGAGGAAGTGGTGAAGACTAAAACTGTGAAGGATTTCACTGTGGGGCGGATTTTAAAAGCCCTGCTCGCGTAAATCCGCCCGGATTTATGCGAGCAGGGCCTTGCGCGCCGGCGCGCCTAGATCCCCGGGACTCGCGTAAGTCCCAGGGTTTTCAGTCTGGGGGTGTCGGGGGCGGGGCCGATCGGCGTGGCGTTTTGGGGGCAGGCCTGGGGGCGTGGTTTCGGGCCGGGGCAGTTCGGGGGCATGGCCGCGCCCTCCGGAACCGCCCCCAGATCGCGTCTCGGCACACCAGCAGCCCGCTGGCGTGCGTGGATTTACGTCTCCCTCCGGGAGGCGTAAATCCACGGATAAAGGTGGGGGGGGTTTAGATAGGGCCGGGGGGGTGGGTTAGGTAGAGGAAGGGAGGGGAAGGTGAGGGGAGGGCAAAAGAAAGTTCCCTCCGAGGCCGCTCCGATTTCGGAGCGGCCTCGGAGGGAATGGAGGCAGGCTGCGCGGCTCGGCGCGCGCCGGCTGCCCAAAATCGGCAGCCTTGCGCGCGCCGATCCTGGATTTTAGAAGATACGCGCGGCTACGCACATATCTACTAAAATCCAGCGTACTTTTGTTTGCGCCTGGAGTGCGAACAAAAGTACGCGAACGCGCCGTTTTTAAAAATCTACCCCTGTGGATCCCTAAAGGCTAGAGCAGTGGTTCTCAAACTTTTTTCTGTCGGGACATACCTGACAGATAGTTCTCACATGCATGACACACTGAACCCTTGATCACCATGGGGCTAGATGTAAAAGTACAGTTTGCATCCAAGAGAACCCCCTCTTACCCACAATAATGGATGTAAAGCAGAATTACAACATTCCCCATACAACTCACCCTACAAAAAAGATATTCTGGTTCTGGGGTCATCTCAGTAATCGCAACTCAAACTCCTTCTACTACCAGGCTCAATAGCCCTACTTATGAAAAGATAGCAGTTTACCACCAATGTATATCCTCTTGAGAAAACACAACAAATAAGACTGATACAAACACTTACATGCTAGTAAAATATCTCATCTCGGTAACAGACACAGAACCGACCTAACATACTCCCAGGATCTGCAGTTATGTACATAAACTAATCTGCACACAGTTACACCTGTATTATGGAATGCACTCAACCAGTAACAACCCTATCTATGAAAAGGCAACACTACAAATATTAAATCAGGCCCTAAACACCAATACACCACCTATTAGGAAAACAGAACTAGCAAGTAACTATAGATCCCCGCACAAAAATAATTGTAAAACTATACTAATAAGCAGAATAAATGTTTCAAAACAGCTATGAACAGAATAACATCCAACAATTAAAGACTCATAAAAACTATTAAAAATTCTCCAAACACCAATAAAATATTTCAAAAAAGCAGACACATCACATAATATTAAATAATTAAAATGGCAGTCATTCAAGAAAGATAAACTTAAAAAGCCACCTTTACTTACCCCCTCCAGCAGCTCTCCAACTCCTGTCCTCTTCCATGCAGGTCGTGGCACACACCAGAAGCAGCAGTAGTGACTAAGCTCTATACTCATGGTCCTCTTCCTTAGGGCCCATGACCAGTCTCTCTGTCTCTCACACATACACCATACCAGTCACACCCCCATGACCAGTTTCTGTCTCTCACACACCAATCATCTCCCGGCCAGTCTTTGACACACACACCAGTCACCTTCTTGAACAGTTTCTCTCATGCCATACACACACACAGGCTTCCCACTCCCGTGTTCTATCTTACATAAACGGGCTTCTCACTCCCATACTGTGTCTCACACACATCCACACACCCAGGTTTCTCACTCCCATGCTCACTCTCTCCACATGCACAGGCTTCTCATTCCCTTAATCACTTTTTTTCACATACACACACCCCAGTCTATCTCTCTCTCTCCACACCGTCACCTTACCAACAGTCTCTCTCTCATGCATGCACACACACACAGGCTTCCCACTCCCATGCCCTCTCTCTCACATATACAGGCTTCTCAGTCCCATTCTTTCTTTCACACACACCGCCACAACACCAGGCTTCTTACTCCCATGCTTTATCACATACCCAGATTTCTCACTTCCAAGCTTTTTCTCTCTCTCTCTCACACACACCCACACACACACCCACACCTGTCACCTCCCTGACCAATCTCTCACTCTCTCACACACACTCCAGACATCTCACATATACACACATCACCTCTGACCAGTTTCTCTCAATCACTCACATGCTCTCACACTCTTACACACATGCTCTCAATTACACACATGCTCTCAATCACACACACACATACATTCTCTCACAGGCTGGCTGTCTTCTCTCTCACTCACTTCCCCCCTGGAGCACAAATGGTAGCTGCAGCAGCAGCCTCCTCCAGGCCAAGAAAGAATAATCCCATCACCGCGGGAGGCTTATACTGCTGTCTCCTTTGCCGATTGCCGGCTGCTTCGATTTCTCCGGGCCACGCTACTGCTGCCGCCGCTACTTTTCCACACGGCACGGCTCTTTCTCCTTCCCGCGCACTGCACTGTGTATCACTTCCTGTTCCAGGGCAGGCGCAGGAAGAAGAAAAGGCCAGCCGCGGGTACCACAGCTTTCTCTAACAACGTTGCCATTCCCATTGGGCTTGAATGTGCTGTTAGCCCGGCAGCAGGGAAGGAAGAGCAGCGGGAGAGACCGGGAGCACACACACACCAGTTGAGAAGCACTGGGCTAGAGGATGGGAATGAAGAAAAGAGGCATGGGGGTAGATTGCTGGAATGGTGGTTACTCTCCTTATCCAAAAAGCCTTCATACGTTTAATGCAACTTCAACATTGCTCTCTGCTTCAACGGCAGGGGGTGGCAGAAAATTGGACTCAAACAGTAACCACCAAGGGCCCTGACTTTGGTAGGCTGTGAAACTAAGTATGGAAAACTGATAAGTATGGGAGCTTGCTGGGCAGACTGGATGGGCCGTTTGGTTTTTTAATGGTTAATACAGGGCTGGTGTGCACCTTTATGTGCCACGGCTCTGCAAATTTCCAAGGCCATAACAAAGGATTTTGGAGCACAAGACAAGCTTGTGCTCCAAAATAAAACATCATCCCTGTTTTATTGTAACTTCTTTTTCTGCGCACTTGTTATAATTTGTTATAATTTGTAATGTATACTCTCATGTTATAGTTATTTACGTTATAATGTATTGCTCACCCCTTGTTTTATGTAAACCGACATGATACGAACTCCGTGAATGCCGGTATAGAAAAAACTCAAATAAATAAATAAATAAGCTGTCAGTTTGATGGTCCTTATCATCATTCCTTTAGAATATAGAGATAGATAATAAAGAGGTAGATTCAGGCAACAAAATATAGTAAAATGGATGTAGCCTCAGTTCTCAGTTGACATTTATACTGTGATTTCCCCACACTACTGGAAGATCCTCAGGCTCAGGATGGAAACTAAACGTCGAGATCAAATGCCTATGGTATGCGAATGAACCGGTCATTTTATTTTATATCCCAGAAGTTCTGCAAAAGAATATAAATCTGTTAAGAACATAAGAAAATGCCATGCTGGGTCAGACCAAGGGTCCATCAAGCCCAGCATCCTGTTTCCAACAGTGGCCAATCCAGGCTACAAGTACCGGGCAAGTACCCAAAAACTAAGTCTATCCCATGCTACCTTTGCTAGTCATAGCAGTGCCTATTTTCTAAGTCAACTTAATTAATAGCAGGTAATGGACTTCTCTTCCAAGAACTTATCCAATCCTTTTTTAAACACAGCTATACTAACTGCACTAACCACATCCTCTGGCGGAAAATTCCAGAGTTAATTGTGCGTTGAGTAAAAAATAACTTTCTCCGATTAGTTTTAAATGTGCCACATGCTAACTTCATGGAGTGCCCCCTAGTCTTTCTGTTATCCGAAAGAGTAAATAACTGATTCACATCTACCCGTTCTAGACCTCTCATGATTTTAAACACCTCTATCATATCCCCCCTCAGCCGTCTCTTCTCCAAGCTGAAAAGTCCTAACCTCTTTAGTCTTTCCTAATAGGGGAGCTGTTCCATTCCCCTTATCATTTTGGTAGCCCTTCTCTGTACCTTCTCCATCGCAATTATATCTTTTTTGAGATGCGGCGACCAGAATTGTACACAGTATTCAACGTGCGGTCTCACCATGGAGCGATACAGAGGCATTATGACATTTTCCGTTTTATTCACCATTCCCTTTCTAATAATTCCCAACATTCTGTTTGCTTTTTTGACTGCCGCAGCACACTGAACCGATGATTTCAATGTGTTATCCACTATGATGCCTAGATCTCTTTCTTGGGTGGTAGCACCTTATATGGAACCTAACATTGTGTAACTATAGCATGGGTTATTTTTCCCTATATGCATCACCTTGCACTTATCCACATTAAATTTCTTCTGCCATTTCAATGAGCAATTTTCCAGTCTTATAAGGTCTTCCTGCAATTTATCACAATCTGCTTGTGATTTAACTACTCTGAACAATTTTGTATCATCTGCAAATTTGATTATCTCACTCGTCGCATTTCTTTCCAGATCATATATAAATATATTGAAAAGTAAGGGTCCCAATACAGATCCTTGAGGCACTCCACTGCCCACTCCCTTCCACTGAGAAAATTGTCCATTTAATCCTACTCTCTGTTTCCTGTCTTTTAGCCAGTTTGCAATCCACGAAAGGACATCACCACCTATCCCATAACTTTTTTACTTTTCCTAGAAGCCTCTCATGAGGAATTTTGTCAAACGCCTTCTGAAAATCCAAGTATACTACATCTACCAGTTCACCTTTATCCACATGTTTATTAACTCCTTCAAAAAAGTGAAGCAGATTTGTGAGGCAAGACTTGCCTTGGGTAAAGCCATGCTGACTTTGTTCCAGTAAACAATGTCTTTCTATATGTTCTATGATTTTGATGTTTAGAACACTTTGCACTATTTTTCCTGGCACTGAAGTCAGGCTAACCGGTCCATAGTTTCCCTGATCGCCCCTGGAGCCCTTTTTAAATATTGGGGTTACATTAGCTATCCTCCAGTCTTCAGGTACAATGGATGATTTTATTAATAGGTTACAAATTTTTACTAATAGGTCTGAAATTTCATTTTTTAGTTCTTTCAGAACTGTGGGGTGTATACCATCCGGTCCAGGTGATTTTCTACTCTTCAGTTTGTCAATCAGGTCTACCACATCTTCTAGGTTCACCGTGATTTGATTCAGTCCATCTGAATCATTGCCCATGAATGTTACGAATGGGCTCCGGTCAGGAGTCGTGAACACCACCCAGAAGGGTGGCTCCAGGTGGAGAGAGACAGGAATGGCTAGAAACAGTGTCGGGGTCCAGGCTGAGTCAGGGCAGGCGGCAAGTAGCAGTGTCTGGGTCCAGGCTGGGTCAGGGCAGGCGGCAAGTAGCAGTGTCTGGGTCCAGGCTGGGTCAGGGCAGGCGGCAAGTAGCAGTGTCTGGGTTCAGGCTGGGTCAGGGCAGGCGGCAAGTAGCAGTGTCTGGGTCCAGGCTGGGTCAGGGCAGGCGGCAAGTAGCAGTGTCTGGGTCCAGGCTGGGTCAGGGCAGGCGGCAGAGCAAGGCAGGTCAGAAGGCCCGTAGGCCACACACACACAGAAGGCCCGTAGGCCACACACAGTAAGCAGGGCAAGGCAGGTCAGAAGGCCCGAAGACCACACACACACAGAAGGCCCGTAGGCCACACACAGTAAGCAGGACAAGGCAGGTCAGAAGGCCCGTAGGCCACACACACACCAAGGGCCCGTAGGCCACACACAGCGCAAGGCAAGGTATAAGGCCCGAAGGCAAGGCAAGGAATAAGGCCCGAAGGCCGCACAAGGCAAGGCAAGGAAGAAGGCCCGAAGGCCACGTAAGGCAAGGTTCAGGGACCAAACGCACAGCAAGCAAGGAAGGAAGGCTAGAGCAGGGAGCCCAGGCGAGCTCGATGCCCAAGCACCGAGGGAACTGTCAGGCAGGGTTATAAGGGACAGCCCAGAACATAGAGTGGACAGGGGAGATGGACTGGGCCTGTCAGGAAAGCCAGCACTAGAGGGACCCCTGATGGTGAGGCGGTTGCACTGCAGCCATAGCCGTAACAGTACCCCCTCCTCAAGGCCTCCCCCTCCTCCTGGGTCCCATCTTAGCAGGGGGTACTCAATAATGAAGTCAGACCCCTCCTGGGGTGATGCGGCAGGTTCAACTCCTTCCCGAGGTAGCAAGGCAGTCCATAACCTTTCCTGGAGTAATAAGGCAGACACAACCCCAACCTGGGGCAGCAACATAGTCCATAACCCCTCCTGGGACAAGGCGGCAGAGTTAGACCCCTCCTGGGGTAGCAGAGGCAGTGCGGATTTCCATAACCCCTCCTGGGGTGACAAGGGGAACATAAACCCCACCTGGGGCAGCAAAATAGTCCGTAACCCCTCTTGAGGCGTCAGGGCAGGTTCTAACCCCTCCTGAGACGACAGCAGGGCCGGTCCGGACCCCTCCAGGGTCGGCATCAGGACCGGTACGGACCCCTCCAGGGTCGGTGACAGCAGAACCGGTTTGGACCCCTCCGGGGACAACATCAGGTCCGGTATGGGCCCCTCCAGGGGTGGCAGCTGGACCGGTACAGCAGGCTCAGATGGTTGAGTAACAGAGTCTGTTGGCAGGCCCGATTCGGACCCCTCCGGGGACGGCAGCAGAACAGATTCAGACCCCTCCGGGGACGGCAGCAGAACAGATTCGGACCCCTCCGGGGACGGCAGCAGGGCCGGTTCGAGCCCTTCCGGGGGCGGCAGCAGGGCCGGTTCAGCAGGCTCAGAAGGCTGAGTCAGAAAGTTTGTTAGTAGGACCGGTTCGGACCCCTCCGGGGACGGCAGCAGGACCGGTTCGGACCCCTCCAGGGATGGCAGCAGGACCGGTTCGGCAGACTCAGATGGCTGAGTCAGAAAGTCTGTCAGTAGGACCGGTTCGGACCCCTCCGGGGACGGCAGCAAAACCTGTTCGGACCCCTCCGGGAACAGCAGCAGTACTGGTTTGGACCCCTCCGGGGATGGCAGCAGGACCGGTTCGGGCCCCTCCGGGGATGGCAGCAGGACCGGTTCGGGCCCCTCCGGGGGCGGCAGCAGGACCAGTTCAGCAGGCTCAGAAGGCTGAGTCAGAAAGTCTGTCAGTAGGACCGGTTCGGACCCCTCCGGGGACGGCAGCAGGGCCGGTTCGAGCCCTTCCGGGGGCGGCAGCAGGGCCGGTTCGAGCCCCTCCGGGAATGGCAGCAGAGCCGGTTCGGCAGACTCAGGCTCTTCTCGGGGTAGTGCAGCAGGCCCGGACCCCTCTTGGGGCGAAACAGCAGGCTTGGACCCCTCTCGGTGTAATGCAGCAAGCTTGGACCCTACTTGGGGTGATGCAGCAGACTCGGACCCCTCTCGGGGTGATGCAGCAGGCTTGGACCCCTCTCGGGGTGATGCAGCAGGCTTGGATCCTCCTCGGGGTGAAACAGCAGGCTCGGACCCCTCTCGGGGTGATGCAGCAGGCTCGGACCCCTCTCGGGGCGATGCAGCAGGCTCGGACCCCTCTCGGGGCGATGCAGCAGGCTCGGACCCCTCTTGGGGCGATGCAGCAGGCTCAGATGGCAGAGCAGCAAGGTTAGAAGCAGTGCACATGGAAGACACAGATTGCACTGCTGTGGGCTTGATACCTCGAGCCAAACTCTGAGGCTCCTTATTTTGTTTCTGGAGGAGCAGTTTAGAGAAGGCACAGGCAGTTCTAGGACGTCTAGGGAAAGTGCTCGTTATTGTCTCAACAGCAGCTGTGGGAAGCAGAGCCCTGCTAGAGTTAATCAGCTCTCTCCGTTTTAGAGAAACCTGTTCCCGAGGGTCTAGCACTGGTATCACAGAAGCCTTCTTGGTCAGGTAAGTCCTGGGTTTTTCTTTCCACAAACTGCCAGCTAAAATGTCTGTTTTAGTTGAGCCAGAAGCAGAATACCGGTTAGGAGAGCTGATTGTTTTTTCTAATGGAACAGCTGGTCCTAGAGCAGAACAACAGGGGCAGGGTTTGCCTGGTGGTAACAGACACGGAACACAGGAGCATTTCCACCACCCTGGTTTTGGAGTTGAACAGTTCAAACACTCTTGATAGACAGAGACATTTCTCTTATTGCAGTTACTGCATGACCAGTGTTCCTGACCAGCAAGTTGACAGGCTAGACAGTTCTGATAGCTTGGGTAATTCAAGGTCTGACAGGAATTGCAGGTATAAAACTTTGAAGGAGGCATCTTGTAAATGAAAAAGTTGACTCACCGGTTTAGCACACAGACCTATCTCTTCCCCTGGAAATTGATGGCTTCGGCATACTGTTACGAATGGGCTCCGGTCAGGACTCGTGAACACCACCCAGAAGGGTGGCTCCAGGTGGAGAGAGACAGGAATGGCTAGAAACAGTGTCGGGGTCCAGGCTGAGTCAGGGCAGGCGGCAAGTAGCAGTGTCTGGGTCCAGGCTGGGTCAGGGCAGGCGGCAAGTAGCAGTGTCTGGGTCCAGGCTGGGTCAGGGCAGGCGGCAGAGCAAGGCAGGTCAGAAGGCCCGTAGGCCACATACACACAGAAGGCCCGTAGGCCACACACAGCAAGCAGGGCAAGGCAGGTCAGAAGGCCCATAGGCCACACACACACACAGAAGGCCCGTAGGCCACACACAGTAAGCAGGGCAAGGCAGGTCAGAAGGCCCGAAGACCACACACACACAGAAGGCCCGTAGGCCACACACAGTAAGCAGGACAAGGCAGGTCAGAAGGCCCGTAGGCCACACACACACCAAGGGCCCGTAGGCCACACACAGCGCAAGGCAAGGTAGAAGGCCCAAGGCCGCGCAAGGCAAGGCAAAGCAAGACAAGGAAGAAGGCCCGAAGGCCGCGCAAGGCAAGGCAAGGAATAAGGCCTGAAGGCCGCGCAAGGCAAGGCAAGGAAGAAGGCCGAAGGCCGCGCAAGGCAAGGAAAGGAAAGGAATAAGGCCCGAAGGCCGCGCAAGGCAAGGTTCAGGGACCAAACGCACAGCAAGCAAGGAAGGAAGGCTAGAGCAGGGAGCCCAGGCGAGCTCAATGCCCAAGCACCGAGGGAACTGTCAGGCAGGGTTATAAGGGACAGCCCAGAACATAGAGTGGACAGGGGAGATGGACTGGGCCTGTCAGGAGAGCCAGCACTAGAGGGACCCCTGATGGTGAGGCGGTTGCACTGCAGCCATAGCCGTAACAATGAAAACCTTCTCTGATATGGGTATCTCCCCAACATCCTCTTCAGTAAACACCGAAGCAAAGAAATCATTTAATCTTTCCACGATGGCTTTATCTTCTCTAAGTGCCCCTTTAACACGGTCCAACTGACTCCCTCACAGGCTTTCTGCTTCGGATATATTTTAAAAAGTTTTTACTGTGAGTTTTTGCCTCTACGGCCAACTGCTTTTCAAATTCTCTCTTAGCCTGTCTTATCAATGTCTTACATTTAACTTGCCAATGTTTATGTATTATCCTATTTTCTTCTGTTGGATCCTTCTTCCAATTTTTGAATGAAGATCTTTTGGCTAAAATAGCTTCTTTCACCTCCCCTTTTAACCATGCCGGTAATCATTTTGCCTTCTTTCCACCTTTCTTAATGTGTGGAATACATCTAGACTGTGCTTATAGAATGGTATTCCATTTATCAGCTGTTTTGAAATAATCTGTTCTTTTTATTATTATGGTTTTACTGCTATTGATTTTATATTTCTAGATTTATTTTATGAGGACTGGTAATGTTTCTCTTTTTCCTTTGATGCACTGCATACAGAGTCTCTGGCTTGTTGTGGTTTCCAGTTCAGTTTTTGTCTAAATGTTTCCATTTATGCTTTATAGTCTCTTTATTCTTTGTTAGGTAAGGGTCTGCACATGTGACTGAGATGAGGAACTCTGCTGGCTTGTAGTTTCTGTATAGGGCTGTAGCAGCCTAGCTTGTTCCGTTTTCCTAATAGGAGGAGTATTGGAGTTTTAAGGCCTGGTGTAATATTTTCAGTGTTGTCTTTTCTTAGGTAAGGTGGTTACTGTTTGAATGCTGGTAGTAGGTATTGTTCTGGTATGGGAGGTTTACTATTTATGTAATTTCTGTTCAAAGAGAGTAATCTTATCTTTCCTTTGTGTCATTCTTAACAATAAAAGTAATACGGGTCCTTTTTTTTTATTATTTATTTCTGCCATGGATTGTAATGAACAGTGTGTCACACACTGCTCATTAGAATTCACGTTGTTCAATCCACGTTGTTCATCAGGTGTGTCACGATGGGAAAAAGGTTGAGAACCACTGGACTAGGGGGTACTCCATGAAGTTAGCAAGTAGCAATTTTAAACAAATCAGCAAAACTTATTTTTCACTCAATGTACAATTAAGCTCTGGAATTAATTGCCAGAGAATGTGGTTAAGGCAGTTAGTGTAGCTGGGTTTAAAAAAGGTTTGGACAAATTCCCGGAGAAGTCCATAAACTGCTATTAATCATGTTGACTTAAGGCCTGATTTTCAAAGCATTTACATGCTTAATACTGGGTTTTACCCATGTAGATGCACTTTACCCATTGTAAGTGGGCTTTTGAAAATTGCTACAATATATGCTATTGAATTGTCTGTAGGTTATGCACATGTAAGTGCACAATGTGCGTAAATGGGGTTTGAAAATTGCTACGATATTATGTTACATTTATATGTGTAACTCCTCTGAAAGCTACCTCCTTAGGGAATAGCCACTGCTTATTACTGGCATCAGTAGCATGGGATCTATTTAATGTTTGTGTACTTGCCAGGTACTTGTAACCTGGATTGGCCACTGTTGGAAACAGGATATTGGGCTTGATGGATCCTCAATCTGACCAAGTAAAGCAACTTCTTATGTTCTCATATTACTTTAAATAAAGAGGCTGTGACAAAATAAAGACATAAGAAAAAAATCTAAAAGGAGCAGTTGCAAAGGTTAAAAGTCTGCATAAGGCATGAACACTGTTTAAAAACACCATTTTGGAAGCCCAGATAAGTTGTACTCCTTTCATTAGAAAACGTAGAAAGAAGACCAAACAACTGCCAGTATGGTTAAATGATGAAGTGAAATAGGCTATTTAAGCCAAAAGGACATCTTTCAAAAACTGGGAAGTAGATCTAAATGAAGAAAATAGGAAAGAGCATAAGCACTGGCAAGTTAGATGTAAAACATCAATAAGGGAGGCTAAAAAAGATTTTGAAATGAAGCCAGAGAGGCAAAACAATCAAAATAAAAACTTTTTAAAGTGTATTCAAAACAAAAGGCCTGTGAGGGAGTTGGTTGGACTGCTAGTTGACTAAAGTGTAAATGGTGCTCAGGAAAGATAAGGCCACAGCACAAAAACTAAATTAATTATTTGCTTTGGGCTTTACTGAGAAGGATACTGGAGATATAATCTATGCTGTCACAATTCTTTGAAGATGATGATTCGGAGGAACTGAAACAAATCATGGCAAATCAGGAAGATTATTTTATTTATATTTTGCCGTAAGTATTTCCCTGTCCTCAGAGAGCTCACAATCTAAGGGCCTGATTTACTAAGGCTTTTCTCCCATTTTGTGTCTATGGGGAAAATGCTTTGTAAATGAGGCCCTAAGTTTGTACCTGAGGCAATGGAGGGTGAAGTGACTTGTCCAAGGTCACAAGGAGCTGCAGTGGGATTTGAACCCTGGCTTCCCTGATTTGCAGCCTGCTGCTCTTAACTATTAGGCTATTCCTCCACTCCAGAGCAAATTGACAAACTAAATAGAAACAAATCACGGGGGCTGAATTTGTATACGCCTCAGAGTTCTGAAAGACCCCAAAAAGGAAACTGCAGACTCTAACTTCTTATTCAAATCATCTACAGTCCTGAGGATCGGAGGGTGACCATTTTTAAAAAGGTTCCAGGGATGATCTGGGAAATTACAGAGCAGTGAGGTTGACATTGGTACCAAGGAAAATGGTAGAAACTATTCTAAAGGACAAAATTACTGATCATCTGGATAGTCACAGATTAATGGAGCAGAGCCAGCGTGGATTTAGCAAGGAGAAGCTTCATTTTACAAATCTATTATATTTTTTGAAGGGGTTAATAAACACATGGACAAGGTAAGTTGATTGATATCATGATTCTGGATTTTCAAAAGGCGTTTAACAAAGTCCCTCATGAAAGGCTCATCAGGAAATTAAAGAATCATGGGATAGCAGGCAATGTCATATCGTAGATAGGTAACTAGCTAAAAGATAGGAAACAGAGAGTAGGACTGAACGGTCATTTCTCTCAATAGAGAACGATCAATAGTGGAATGCCCCAGGGATCTGTACTGGGACCTGTGCTTTTTAATATATTTATAAACTGGAAAAGGGAACCACAAGTAAGGTGATCAGATTTGCAGATGACACAAAATTATTTAGTGTAGTTAAATCACAGCTGATTGTAAGGAATTGCAAAAGGAGCTTGCGAAACTGGGTAACTGGACATCTAAATAACAAATAAAATTTAATGTGGGCAAGTGCAAAGTGATATGGAAAAATAATCCAAACTACAGGTACATGCTGCTGGGTTCTGTAGTAGGTGTCACTACACAGGAGAGGAATCTTGGAGTCACTGAAATCCTTGGCTCAGTGCACACCAGCAGTCAAAAAAGCAAATAAAATGTTAGGTATTATAAGAAAAGGATGGAAAATAAAATGGAAGATATCATAATTCCTCTGTATAGATCCATGGTGCAACTGCATGTTGAGTACTGTGTGCATTTCTGGTCGTTCCCCCCCCCCCCCCCCCCCAACCTACCCCATCCCAAAAAAGATATAACAGAACTAGAAAAGATACAGAGAAGGACAACCAAAATGATAAAGGGGATGGAACAGCTCCCCTATGAGGAATGGCTAAACAGGTTATGACTGTTCAGCCTGGAGAAGAGACGGCTGAGAGGAGATCTGATAGAGGTCTATAAAATCATGGAACTAGAGAACACTCTATGAAGCTAATAGGTAGCACATAAAACAAATCAGAGAAAGTAGTTTTTTATTCAGCACACAAACTGTGGAATTTTTGTCTGAGGTATTGGTGAAAGCAGTTAGCATTGCTGGGTTTAAAAAGGGTTAGACAAGTTCCTGGAGGAAGGATTCATAAACCACTGTTAACCATGTAGACTTGGTAAAGCTACTACTTATCTCTGGCTGTAAGCAAGAAGTATTGGATCTATTCTTTGGGATCCTATCAGGTACTTGTGATCTGGATTGACCTCTGTCGAGGACAGGATACTTGGCTTGATGGACCTTTTGGTCTGACCCAGTATAGCATTTCTTATGATTTTCCAGAAAAAGCCAAAAACTTTGCAACATAGAAACGATGGCAGAAGAAGACCAAACGGCCCATCCAGTCTGCCCAGCAAGCTTTGCACTTTTTTTTTTCTCATACTTATCTGTTACTCTTGGCTCTTAGTAACCCTTTGGTTCTATTTCCCTTCCACCCCCACCAAGTTAAGGATCAAAGAAGTTGTAGGTGATACCTTTTTATTGAACTAACTTAATACGTCTGTGATGAGCTTTCATTAGTTATCCATCTTTATCAGGTTAATGAAGAAACTGTTACGCTCTCCTCCTCCAGATGGGAGGAGTTAGCAATCTGTTATCGCTCACCCCGCCAGGAGGGCGGACTTAGCAATCTGTTCTGCTTTTCTCCTGAAAGGGGGAGGAGTTAGCAATCTGTCATGATCTGCTCCTCCAGAGGGGAGGAGTTAGCTATCTGTAGATCTGTTAGCGAACTGCTGTTAGATGCTCCTGTAAGGAAAGGAGGTAGCAATCTGTTATGGGTCAACTCTCCAGGGAAGAGGAGTTGGCAATCTGTTCAATGATAATCTTCTGAGGAGAGGAGCTAACAATAGGTATATTGTACTTCGCTACTGAGATAGCAATCTATCATGCCTCCACTATGTAGTAGCAATCTGTTATATATATATAGGCTGCTGGCAAGTCCCATAGAAAGAGACGTTAGCTATCTATATAATACTTCCGTAAGTGGTGTTAGTGGTCAGTAGTGGTTGGCTCCCACAGAGTGATAGTAGTGAAAGGAATGACCACTTGGAGGAAATGGTGAATCCCTGGGCCGATGGCAGATGACAGCGCCCCCAGGAGGAGATCCTGAGAGGAACCACCAGCTAGGCTAGAATATGAAATAAACACAAATAATTCTTTATTAGACTGAAATCTGGACCACCAGTGGTGGCAGTAGTGAGTCGATGTGTTCGGCAACCCAGAGATTATACTGGAATATAATCTCTGGGTTGCTGAGCTGTAGAGAGAGACTAGAAGTAGTGAGTAGACAGGGTATACTGGATACAAGATGGTACACTCACAATAGTAGATGTCTGCAATGGTCTCTATGCCACAGAGAGTCTTCAGTACATTCAGGAACAGGAGCCGTAGGCGAGCACTGGTTCCAATAAACAGTCTGTAATAAGAATTCACAATAGCTGTTTATGAAATGGCTTCTAGAGTAGAAGAGAGTCTGTAAAAGATTCTAGGCACATGGGCCCTCGTGGAGCGAGTGCCAGTTCCTATCTGCAATCTTGCCAATGTAACTCACGATCTCCGAACCTGCGATAACGTCTTGGATGGAAGGGAGTCTTCAGAGCTATAGGAATGTAGGCCCTCATGGAGCGAGTACTGATTCGTATGTACAATAAAACTCACTGTGTTCACGTCCGTGATCGCTTCCAGGCAATGAGGAGTCTTCTGAGTATTCAGGGACATAGGCACTCGAGGAGCGAGTACCGGATCCCGTCTTGGCAATCTGAAATCAGGAAGAGAGAGCGGAGACCCCGTGGAGCGGGTACTCCTGGTAAGTTTGAAAAGGCCGAGCAGTGGAGAAGGGTTCTCCTCGCTGACTCGGATTGTTGTTGCAAGTATCGTGGACTGCCGAAGCAAGTCCTGTTGGAGTTCCTTGCTAACTCGTTAGAGGTTAGCAAACAAAGACCCTTTAAAGTGAAAATGGATGACATCACTATGGGGGACGCCCCCGAGGTTTGCGCCCTTGCTGGTACAAAGTCTGGAGCGCGCGCGCCCTTACGTCCTCGGGAACATGGCGGATCTGTAGCATCAAGCCAGCCCGGGGACACCGGGACCAAGAGGCAGGGAGAAGCCACGGCTGCATCCGTCTGTCAGAGCCGAAGGGAGTCGCTCCTAAGGTAGAGAGGGTGGAGCGAAGGGCAAGAAGAGGCATGAACGCAATAGAAACAACTTAGTTATACTGAGTTTAAATAGTAGAGCATTATGTAGGTTTTATGCCAGAAGCAGACACTTAGCGACAGGTGGGCCTGGGCATGCCCCGCCCTACCCACTTTGAACTAAGGGATACACTATAGGATCGACAGGTCTGCCTGAACTGAAGGAAAATGAGGCATCAGCTGGTCCGCTGCAGATCTTTAGCACACACCAAAGCTACAGATAGGAAAGCAATTCAGCATAGAAACATAGAAATGACAGCAGAAAAGGCTCAAATGGTCCATCCAGTCTGCTCAGCCAGCGTCTTAAGGTAGTAACTGCCACTCGGCAGGCAGGGCCAGCGGAACCACTAGATGAACTAGGCTTGGACATAGGACACCGACCATTAGGGGGCGTGACTGAGGGAGGATGCTTATCAAATTACCATTAATTTCTGCTGGCATCACCTTTCTTTAGCTGAGACTTACTTTTGAACGCTAATAAGCTCTACCTTACTAACCCCCATGATAGGAAGTGGAGCTCAGATTCTTACCAAGCAACAGGTAGTAGCTTATGTTCTCGGGCTGGTCGGGAGAGGTCCCTCTCTTCACCGGTCTCCAGCACTGATGCAGAGAGGACGGTCACAGCCACGGAAACAACAGACTGTTCAGCTCAAGTCTCTTAGACCTCTCCTCCGCAAATCACCTCAGCCCAGGATGCATGGGGCAAAGCAAGGGTGGAAAGTCACAACACTTGGACGGGTCTCTCTTCAGATGGGTCTTGATCTGCTGACCCTGAGTACTGTCCCCCCTGCTAATTTTCAAGGGCTCGCCTATGCATAATTCAGCAGCTCATGCATAGTCAGGCTTTTAATTAGCAGAGCGTCCTACTCTTTTCTCTCAATTCTTTGTTTGCTGGTACAGTTCAACAAATGGTCAGTTCTGATGAAGACCAATTTCACAGGTCTGGCAGGCTCTGATAAAATATGACCCCGCATGGACATTTAGGACCATAAAGAGAGACCCTCATATTATTGCAACACCGATTCTCACACAGCATCATCTGTGCTGATATTACTTTTGGCTCCAATTTAGCAAGACTAATAAATTCTTTGGCTTCTCATGTACACAGCAATGAGAAGGCTCTCGCTTGTCTGCATTTGGCTGTACAAAGCCAAATGCCAAAGTCCATTTTTTTTCCTCTGCATTTAGCTGTGCATAGGCCTAATAAGCCAGTGTCCATTTTTACTGTCATCAGAGAGTCCTTGTTTGCAAGAATTGGGATAATTCCTACGGGTCAAGATCCGGCGAGTAAAAGCCAAGGGTGGATGAAGGCAGGTAGCACGAGGCACAGGAACACAGAATGGCAGGAATGGAGCACAGGGGGAACTAGATCAACACTCACTGCAAGGCAGGAGACCCATTGTGAGGCGAAGTAATTCTGCAGGGCCATTGCTTAAATAGCCCAGTCGGGCTGACAATGTCAGGAAGCACTGCTCAGCATTTCCCACTACGGGGCCTATATTATGTGTGCATGCCTAAGGGCAGGCAGCAGCAGAGGTTGGCAGCATGTGTGGATGGCGGCATTCTGTGGCAATAGGATGCCTCTGGCAGTGTCAATCAGTGGAGGCGAGGAGAGCGACGGCTCGCAGGGCAGTCCAGTGAGCCACCAAACGTAACATGTCTTGAGTTAGCCAAATAACTTATCTGGCTAACTACAAATATCTGAATTAGCCAGTTATTTGGCTAACTCAACCCCTTCCAGGAATGCCCCCAACACGCCCCTTTCTTATTCGGCTAAATTTTAGCAGGATAATGATTTATCCAGCTAACTTATAGCCATATAAGCAAGAGGAATATTTAAAAGTTGCCTTTTAGCCAGATAGCTTGTGTCATCTGGCTTAAAAGCCTTGAATATTGACCTCTTCAAATTTAGTCCTTGCCTCAGATTAGAATGGGGAGTGTATGCCGTCATTCTAATATGGTGTAACCCATCTTGGGTGAATTTTTTTTATTAAAAAAGGTAGATAATAAATTCAAAAAATAAAACACACATGATCTGTGGAATACAGGAATTTCCTCATTAGAACAGCAGAGGGCTCTAGTAGCTGTGTTGGGCCTGTGATAGATCTTTATGTCTAAGTATCACAGCCTACAAAGAGCCTCTTAGTGTAAGGGGGAAGTTTGTTTTAATATCTGACTTTTAACAAAATGGATTCTGGGATTCAAGAAATTGTACATATTTAAGTTATTTTTTTAAATTTATTGTGGGGCTAGTACCCCACATCTTCTAAATGCTCCCACAAAAGTCCTGTGTATGGATGTGTATGTAAAGGTGCTTCTCCAGTGTTTTTCCTGTAACAGGGCTGAGGGGAAGTTGTGGTTATTTGTGAGGTCATGCCCAGCGGGTGCGCTTTTTCACCTGGTCAAAAGTGCCAAATTACGAGGCTACACTTCTGTAAATAACCAAGAATTATAATGCACCCTAGACTGTGCGGAACTTGGCCTAAACCTAAGGGCATCTGCAAGGTTTAAATTGACCTTAAAAACTAAACAGAAGAGTGGATTACAAAGGAGAGAGGAGACAAAAACTCGCTAGGATAAGGAGATTAGCCTACAGTCAGTCACATTCTGTGGCTGGCAGCCTGCATGTATCCTTGACAGTGTGGACAGGAATAACTGGGTAGCGTGGGTGGGCTGGGGTGGGGGGTGGGGGGTGTTCTGCTGTCACTATGTTATGTACAGGAAAAAGTCCCATGGGCCTTCTATGTAATAAAGAAGCTTCTGCCCAGTTTCAACCACCCAATAAAACTGCTATTAAGATTACTCAATATCGTCATTCAAACAGTTCTATATGAGAGAGAAATATGGGGTTTAAACAAGATTAGGCAACCCCAGCATAACTTTGCACCTTCAGTTTGTAAACAAACACCCAATAGCCACAGAAACTCCCCCAACAATGGATGCAGACCAGAACTAAAAACAGCTCACCATACAAAAATATTAAAATTTTTATTTCACTTCAATATTGGCAACACACACTCCCTCCACTGCGAGGCACATTGTGAAGCAAATAAAAACTGTGCCAAAAAGATATTCAGAATCTATATAGCAAACCTGCACACTATAACAGCACTAAGTGCCAGGACTCAAACAGCATCAATCCTACTTATGAAAAGGCAACACAAAATATAACAGGCGTCTCCTGCTGGAAAATCAAGTCAGACAACTATAGATCCCTGCACACAAAATATACACTACCAAAATCAGAACTGACTTAAGGCATGGCCCATCCAAGCCTAGGACCCCACATTTGTATAGGCCCCAGATCTGGGTGGCAGCATCAGCTCCCAAGGGCCAGAAGCAGGAGGAGACAATGGACAAAACTACATCTGGGAAGCAAATGAACAGGTGGGAGAATAGGGCCTGGACACAGGAAGGAGAAGAATGTTAGGATGGGGGGAGAGAGAGTGAGTTTGAGAAGGCGGGAAAATTCACACATCCCTCCCCTGGCTAATTAATGCCAGAGGTGTTGCTAGATACCCAACAGATCCAGAACATGGACTCATAACCCCCCTGTAAAGGAGTGTCCCAGCAATCCTCCTTAACCTGTGCAGGATTGTCCCGAAGTCAGATAATGGGATACTGCTGAGAAGGAGCTTAGTTGAAGGAAGGGTAATTATATTAATGGGGAACTTGGGTCTGGGGTGAGTAAGGGAGAGATAGACTTATCAGAAGCAGGAAGAATATTTTCCATAAATAACTGAGCAAATTCTTCTGCTGTGTGGTCATCAGTGGTCATAGTAGATGTTTGGGATTTAGGCCTGGAGAATTTCCATACCACTTCAAAGAGTTTACTTGGATGATTCATTGGGAAATCCAGTTGTTTGTAGTCTTTTTCTGCTTGTTGAATGGCTGCTTTATATTTTTTTGAATGCTGCTTACAGCAGTGCAAGTTAGTGTCTGTTTTAAGTTTTTGCCATGCCTGTTCAAGTTGTTTGAGAAGACCTTCATGGAACCACAGAGAGTTTCAGGGAGATCTAGTAGGGTTGGGTTTGAAAAGGGTTAGAACATCGATGTCTATAGTGAATTCATTGTTCCATTGCTGGTCCAACAGAGGTGCTACCCAAGCTAGGTCTGCCTTGGACAAGAGGTTCACCATGAACCCTACGTTTAGGAACTCTGATGTACCAGGAACCAAAGTTTGCACTGATGAATAAAACCTTGAAACTGCAAAACCTTTCAGGCAAAAGCATCCAGGGCTCCGTGGTGGGTTCAGTGGGCACAGGACGTGACTCTTCTGTCTTAGAGGAAGTCCCTTAAAGAATGTCCACCTTTTGTTGCAAGGCCTGGAGCTGGGCTTGAGCTCTGCATTGCATCCAAAATTTCCCTTGTTTTAGCTGAGATCACCATCTTGTCCTGGCCTCCTGAGTTGAGCTAGTCCAAGTTGTCGGGTGTTATGGGGAAGAACAAAGATGGTGTCCAAAGAAGACCAAGGTTCTGGGAAAGCAGCAGCTCTGAAGTAAGCTCACAAGGCATAGTGCCAGGGCGGTATTTTCACTCGGTGCCACGGCTGTTCTCTTGGGTTGAGACCACAGGTGCAGGCCGCGGCTGTGATTTGGTAGTCTGTGGCATACCTGATGGTTCAGGCAGATCGAGATTTGGGCCTAGATATGGATCAGGAATCTGGCAAAAATCAAAAGTCAAGTCATGAGTCAGAGTCAGGTGTTGAGTAGGAATCAAGGGCCAGTCGGACAGCATTTCCACAGGCAACGTTTCAAAAGACTGTTTAGTTCTATGTTGGAGTCATTTTTTGTTACTTTTGCTGAGAATGTATATAGAGATTAGGCCGTATGGATTCTGAGTTTTCACCCAGACACAGACTAGTTTGAAGGCCACAGGCCAACCTCTGAGTGAACTCCTGTTTACTGTCTTGCACTGTGAAATCTTTACGAGCAGGCAAGAGTGTGTTTATTTAGTTATTCTACTAAGTCTATGATGAGAACACTAGCAGTTAATTTATGCTGAAGCCTGAGAGAATGAAATCTCTCAGCTGTGTCTGAAATCTGATAAGAACTCCGAGGGAGGGAACTCCACTGCTTTCACAAGCGTTTGTAGTGTACAAGGAGAGAGAGAGCCCTGGACGTGATGGTACAGCTGATCCTTTGGAAATGTAAGCTTTTTATATCTATGTAGCAATTGTTATTATCTACCATCACTTCTTCTAAATGATCTGATTTTATTTGTTCTATCCTCCTATTGCTCAAATAAACTTACTTTCTTACCTGGAACTGTGACATACTGAATCCAAGTTTGTGTGTGGCTCTTTGTGTAGGGGATAAGCTCCTGGGTTGAAGCCCCCAGGTATAAACCCAATAATTGTGTGTGTTTATATGATTAGCCCCCCCCCCCCCCCCCCCCCCGGTCAGAGCCCCTGGGCAAGATACCAGTGAGCACAGTCTGAACCCATAACATCCTATTAGGGTGTATCAAGCAGGGTCTCCTTATATCAGGAGACACGCCCATGACTGGTCCATTTGGGAGCTTCCAAGGGGCATGGACTGCCTCTGCTGGGTAGACTAGGTAATTACTGCCAGAGTGTTTCAAGATCATCTAATCCTGTGGCTAATCCTGAGAGTCTATGCCCAGGTTGCCAGTTCAAGAACCACCATTACTTACAACTTGCACCTTTGCCGTTCTAGCTTTCCTGCTGCGATCAGCTTTTCCAGGTATTCTTCCTTGTTCTCCTCTTCCTGAGATCATTTTTGAAGGCTAATTGTTTAGCCCTTAACTTTCAAGCCATCATATTTGCTACTTCCTGGTAGACCCTCTTTTCTGTACATGAAATGATACCTACCACACTACTATATGTATTCCTGTCATCTCTCTAGGGGCCTTCTTCAATTCATTCTTTGGTGAACACTGAGCAAAAATATTTATTCACTTTGGGGTAGATTTTAAAAATTTGTGCGATCTCGTACTTTTGTTCGCGCACCAGGCGCGAACAAACGTACGCTGGGTTTTATAAGATACGCGCGTATCTTATAAAATCCGGGGTCGGTGCGCGCAAGGGGGTGCACATTTGTGCAATCTGCGCGCGCCGAGCCCAGCGCGCGCTGCCTGTTCCCTCCGAGGCCGCTCCGATTTCGGAGCAGCCTCGGAGGGAACTTTCCTTTGCCCTCCCCCCACCTTCATCTCCCTTCGCCTACCTAACCCACCCCCCCGGCCCTATCTAAACCCCTCCCCCTTACCTTTGTTGGCAGATTTACACCTGCTAAAAGCAGATGTAAATCTGCGCGTGCCAGCAGGCTGCTGGCGTGCCATCACCCGACCCAGGGGCTGGTCCGGAGGCCTCGACCACTCCCCCGGGCCGGTGCCACGCCCCCAGGCCCACCCCCTAAACGCCGCGTCACGCCCCCGAAACGCTGCGTCATTTCGGGAACGCCCCCGACATGCCCCCTCCCCGCCCCTTTTACGAAGCCCCGGGACTTACGCGCATCCCAGGGCTCTGCGCGCGCCGACGCATGAGGGCCCTGCGCGCGTAAATCCAGCTGGATTTACGTGCGCAGGGCATTTAAAATCCACCCCTTTCTGCTTTGTCCTTATCACCCTCCACACATTTCTCACTTCATTAAAATCACCCCACCCCTGCCATCTCTCCTTTCACTAACACCAAAAGAGGTTTTAAGAATATAAGATTTGTCATACTGAGTTAGACCAAAGGTTCATCAAGCCCAGTATCCTGTTTCCAACAGTGGCCAGTCCAGGTCACAAGTACCTGCCAGGATACCAAAAGGTCGATAGTTTCTATGCTGCTTATCCCATGAATATGCAGTGTATTTCCCCAAGTCCACCTTAATATTGGAATTTGTCTAAACCTTTTTTTAAAACCAGCTACATGAACAGCTTTCACCACATCCTCCGGCAACAAATTCCAGAGATTAATTATGCATTGAGTAAAAAATATTTTCTTCTATTTGTCTTAAATGTTTTACCTAATAACGTCATTGTATGTCCTCTAGTTTTTGTATTTTTTGAAAGATTAAACAACTAATTCGCATTTACCCATTCCACTCCACTCATCATTTTATAGTTTTGTTTTACTGCTTTTGCTATTTTTCCTCCATTTGCATCTTTTACATTTTATTTTATTAAATTTTGCAAAATAAAATTACAATCTTAGTGTCACTCTTATAATGAATATTCACATTTTTAAATGAAGGATAACATTATGAAAATCTTAAAATTGTCTTAAGGATGTAATTTCATCAAATATTAGTCATAACCAATTTTCTCGCCCTTCCCTCTCATCCATATTCCCTTTTCCTCTCCTTTCCCTATACAGCTTTCTGCATATAGGTGTGTTTTTCCCATGCTTTTTTGAAGTTTGTTACTGTTTTTGTCTCCACAACCTCCTCCAGCATGGCATTCTGGGCATCCACCTTCATCTCATGAAAAAAGATTTCCTGTATTTTATTTAAAAAAAAAATGTTGTATACTGCTTCAATGGGGATAGATCGAAGCGCTTTCCAATAAAAACATACATAATCATCCAAGATGGCGATCTGGTGAGACGTATGTGAGCGTCTCTCTTACCTTCCTGACCTAATTCCTATGCCACATTCAGTTCGCAAGAGGAGGGCGAGGGAGCGCGTAGCTTCGGAACCTCCCTCCACCCAATCGGTAATGGGCCCCATGGATGCTCACATTCGCCAGGAAACAGCCGCTCCGGCATTGAGTTCGCTGGCCGTATCTCTGGGAGAAGATAAGCCAGAGCTAGGCCTTGAACTGTTAACATCTCTTTCACCGGAGGAAAGGTCTCCTCCTGCAAATTCCACGCTGAGACGCGCCTGCCAACAGCGAGGACAGACGGAGGCACTAGAGACGCGTGCCTCACGAGAATCTCTGCCGGAGCCCATGTTGGTGGGGGAAGGAGTCTCGGCACATTCTCAAGCTGACCGGGAGGCAGGAGAAGTAGCAGCTGGAGAGGAACGGCAGCAGCAAAGGAAGAACTTGTCCCAGCAGTAACCTGCACCATAAGGCCTCAAGTTTTTTCTCTTGAGACAATTTGGAAGGCGATTCAAGTAATACATACAAATATTTCAACACAAATGTTTAATATTGCTAAAGAAGTTAAACAGTTGGATAAATGACTAGAAGTGGCTGAAACGGGACTAGCTGAAAATAAACAACAGTTACAGTCCATTGAGGTGAAAATTGAGAGTACTATAAATATACAACAGGATTTGATAAAAGAAAATCAAATTTTACACTTTAAAGCTGAAAATTTGGACAACCACCTTCGTGCAAAAAACTTAAGGTGCATTAATTTTCCAAAGCTTCCTTATATTGCACCTAAAGAAATATTGTGAAGATATATGATAGAGGTGCTGAAAATTATAGAAGCAACATTACCAATAATTTCAAAAGCATATTATATCCTTCCAATGAAGAAAGGTCAAACAGATACTAATAACTTTCAGATCTTAACCTCAAGAGAATCACCTAAGCTGGACATTTTTTATGAAACTTTAGCTGTGTCATCAACTCTGATTACCTTCTTACTCGAAGCAGAGAGGGAATGGATCTTTAAATGGTACTTTTTTGCATCGTACTGAATTGTTCCTGAATCATAAGATACAAATTTTCCCCGACCTGTCAAGGCAAATGCAGAAAAGAAGACAATTTCTTCTGTTGAAGCCCCAAGTGGTGGAATTGGGATGTTTATTTCTTTTAAAATTCCCATGCAAGTGTCTGATTAAGCATCAAGGGGTTTCATTTCTATTTCATCAGCCTACCCAGTTAATTTCATTTATATCAGATAAAAAGAAGATTTTGTTTAGTTCTTCCCCCAACTACTAGCTTAGTAACTTCATAAGCTGTAACTATAGATCTTTCAATATATATGCTGTATTCCATTAGAGCCAATATTTCTGTTTAATATATAATTCCTAAGGTTGTGATAATCTTGGATCCTTATTGTGGGCTTGATCATGATTTGTAACTTTATATTTTGAGAGTTTGTCTCCTGGGAGATTAGGGATAATTGCCTGTATAAATAAGTCATCTGGAATGTGTAATTTTCTTCTTCCCAGATGTTAAAAATAGTTACAAAACATGTATTTCCTTTCAAGTTAATACTTGAAAATAGTTGTAAAATGAATAAATAGAAAAAAAAACATACATAATAAAATATGAAACACAAAACATCAATACAACATAAAAAGCATAAATATAACACAATGTTGATGTTCTTGAATCTAACCTCTTGGACCTTCATATCCTGACCCCTTGTGCTATATCTTAAGACCATAAGAACATAAGATATGCCATACTGGGACAGACCAAGGGTCCATCAAGCCCAATATCTTGTGTCCAACAGTGGCAACCAAATCACAAGAATCTGGCAAGTACCCAAATGTTAAATAAATAGATCCCAAGCTGTGCTTCTTGTGCATTAATACCGTTCATGTATTTAACTGTCTGTATCATACACCCTCATCTTGCCTCTCTTCTGTACTATCTATATTGAGGGCCTTCATTTTCGTCTGATAGTGCTTTTGGTACAAACTTTGCACCTTTTTGATTGGCTTTCTCTCAACCATCTTTAACCTCTCTATATCCTTTCTAACATACAGCGTCCAGAACTGAACACATACTCCAGGTGATGCTTCACCAGTGACGTGTGATGCGTTTTCCTCCCCCCATCACCTTAGAATCAGCAATGCGAGCTTGGGCTGTGTGAGGTGATGAGAAAGAGGCAGGGTGAAGGGCTGCCTAAGAACCATGTGGGAATAGGATGGGTGAGTGCAAGAGCACAAAACCTGGGATGAGCGGAAGCTGCGTGCTGGCGCACACAAATAAAACCACAGGCCTCTCCTTCAGACGCTGGTGGGTTGAGCTCCGTTGGCGGTCTGCGGCCTCTCTCCTTCTTCACCCACTTGTGAAGAATGCCATCCTGCTTGTCCTCAGAGAGGTCACAGACACCTCCATCCTAGAACATTATTTCATTCTTCTCCCATTCTTCAGAATTCTGTTCTCTCCCCCCCCCAGCTGCTGTCGGCACATGCTGGGAGCCACATGGAGAGACTTCCCTTACAGATCCCCATTGAGTGAAAGCTGGGAACAGACATGCCACACCAGAGTGCATCTTTGTGCCTTATCAGTATTACCTCGCCACAGAATACTTTCTTCAGGATCCCATAGATGGAGTCAGCTGTGGATTCATTATCACAACACAGCCAGCTGGTAATAGAGGTATGTAAAGTGTATCAAGAAAACAAAGAGGTAGGCGATCTATGGTACCGTCAGGTGAACACAAAGGGAATAGATGCCTTAATCTTTTTCAATACTTTATTGGTGCAGAGACGTTCCAGGTAAATTGCCCGACTCAGGCCGAGTTTTGCAGCTTTTTAGCCGCTGCCTCAGGAGCTCCAAAATTCAAATTATTGATACTGTATGATCCACTCATATCAAGTAATATGCCAGCGATGATAAAACAACTTCACACCAATGGGTCCAAACGCGAATTTGTGTGGCAAACCGCAGTCTCTGCTATGCAACTGACCTTCTTTTGGAACGATGGTATATAAAATGCCTAAATAATGTTCCTGGTTTTCCATTGTTCTGCAGGTAGAGGCTGGCTTTTTGTGGGTTCCATTTCAGTTCTCAGCACATTTCTGTTTATACTTTCTGATTTCTTCAATCTGTATTTGGTGAGGGTCTGTCTATGTTTTGCATATGTGACAGGTGACGGGGTGGGGGCGCATCAGTTTTCAAAATATAGAGTGCAGGAGTGAGCTTGGCTTTATTTGTTCGCACAAGGCAGCAAAAAAACTTAGCACGGGCCCTAGAACCCAGCATCGTGTCCCTGTGTTTTTTTTGTATATTCTGCTTTTTGGCATTTTAAAGTGGATTATTATATTCAGGTACATAAGGAATTTCCCTATTCCCAGAGGATAAATGGACTTGCGCAAGGTCACAAGAAGCAACAGTGGGATTTGAACGCTGATTTTCATATCACTTCTAACCACTAGGCTTCTCCATTTAGATGCGCAAGTCTCCTCGTCTAACAAGTTCCCCTTGGGTCTCACCGTATGGTTGGTGCTGATTTTTTCACTTGTTCCCCATAAGACCAGCAGCTAACACTAGTGTCCTGTTATTTATTTTATTTTTTTTTAAATCTCATTCTGAGGGTGGGACGAGGAGCTGGTCGTGATTCTGCAGTTTGTACCATGGATGGGCAAAAGGCAGCACTGTCGCGAGGTCTGTACCATGGAAGGGCGCCAAGTGGCACCGTGGCTGGGTCTGTATTGGAGAAGCGAGGAGCAGGGCGCTGGGGCGGGGGCCACAGGACAGAGGGGCGGCCGGTGACACTGTCCTGGGGGTTTCTACCGCGGCGGGACGGCAGGTGGCGCTGTGGCGGGGCTGCAGGCGACGCTCTGTCCACCCCCCCCCCCCTTCACTGTGCGGCCTCGCTGTGTGCGCAGAGACGCTCCCGGCAGGCAGATCATGGCCAGCCCGGAGGATCCGGTGCAGCGCGAGATCCACCAGGACTGGGCGAACCGCGAATATATCGAAGTGATCACCAGCAGCATCAAGAAAATCGCCGATTTCCTCAACTCCTTTGGTGAGCGACGAAGAGAGGCCCGGGACTGGGGGGGGAGGCCCGAGAGAGATGGGACCCGGGGGGGGGAGAGGGGTCTGATCCCGAATTGTTGGAGCCGAGCCCTGGGCTGCCAGTAATAAAGTTGCTGGTAGTGTCGGCGGAGGCCGCTGTTGAGAGCTCGGGCCAAGCCTAGCCCTCACCCCTGGGACCCTCTCCTCTGAGCTAGAGGAGCTCCCATCCCCAAAAGGTGCTGCCGATCCTGACGAAGGATGTTCCTCTTTCTGTTTATCAGACATGTCCTGCCGCTCCCGGCTGGCGACCCTCAATGAAAAGCTGACTGCGTTAGAGAGAAGAATCGAGTACATAGAGGCCAGGGTAAGTAAAAGTGGTACTGTGTGTATGTATGGCTGTATGATCATGACATGGGTTGCACAGGCATGTCTATTTCTGCACTAGTATTGTGTGTGTATCTCATACAGGCCGCGTCTGTATGATTGGGGGCAGCATGCACGAGTCTGTAGGGTTATGGGCTGTATATGCATGTCCATTTCTGCATGTCTCTGTGTATGGCCCAAGCTGCACTGCTGCATCGTAGCTCTCCTGCCTAAATTACACATGCATGTCCATTTTTGCGCTGTGTATGTCTGTATGATCGTGGGAGACGTGTGGCCATTTCTGCACTGTCGGCACTGTGTGTCTGTGTATGGTTGTGGGCTGCACATGTGTGTCCACTTCAGCGCACTCTGCATTGTCTGTAGGTACTGTTGTGGGATGTGCATGTGTGGCCATTTCAGCACTGTCGGCATTGTATGTCTGTGTGTGCAGTTGTGGGCACTGTCAGTGCTGTGTGTATGGCTGCACTCGTGTTCTGCACTGTCAGCGTTGTGTATCTGTGTGTATGGTTACAGGCTGCATATACATGTCCATTTCTGCACTGCTAGCAATGCATATACTATCATAGGCTGCACGTTTGTCCATTTCTGCACTGTTGGTCCTGTGAGTCTGTGTGTACGATTGAAGGCTGCACACGCGTGTCCATTTCTGTATTGTCAGTTCAGAGTTACTTGGCTTGTACCTTGGGCCCTTCAGGAGTGTATGGGGGCGGGGGGGATTTATATGGCCAAAAATTTTTATTTTGATGTGGTCAGTACTCCCAGGAGTACTAGGTCTCTTGACTAGTGAGTGCAAATGTAATAAGTCTTGCTCCAACTGCATGACATAAGTCTGAAGTCTCTTGCTGGAACTGGGATTTTTCTAATAAAGCAGGATCCAGTAACTTCCATGTCACAAATGTTACTCCAGTAACAGCCATGTCACAAATCACATTTAGGTCTATCAAGTATCTGCTATCATTGTATTTGTAATTAGTTTCTGAGTTAACTCTCTCCATCTGCTTTCCACCTCCCCAGTTCCATTACCCCTGTTTTATTGTAACTTCTCGCTTCTTCAGGTTAAGGTTATTGTTATAATACCTCTGTTCACTGTAAACCGATATGATATGATTTGTATCATGAATGTCGGTATAAAAAAGTAATAAATAAATAAATAAATAACTTAAGACTTCAGAGGAATTCACAGCATGAACAGTTTTACTCTATTACCAGCTGGCTGTTTATTGTAATGCATCCACAGCTGACTCAATCTATGGGATCCTGAAGAAAATATTCTGTGGTGAGGCAATATTGATAAGGCACAAAGATGCACTCTGGTGTGGCATGTCTGTTCCCAGCTTTCACTCAATGGGGATCTGTAAGGGAAGTCTCTCCATGTGGCTCCCAGCATGTGCTGACAGCAGCTGGGTGGGGAGAACAGAATTCTGAAGGATGGGAGAAGAATAAAAGACTGTTCCAGGATGGAGGTGTCTGTGACCTCTCTGAGGACAAGTAGGATGGCATTCTTCACAAGTGGGTGACGTCAACCAGTGGAGCCCAGGCCAGAATTTTTTATGTCAGAGTTTCCAGAAATTTGACTGTCTCCTGCTGGGTATGTGCTGCATGCCATATCATACGTTCAAGGTAATACAAACACAGAGGGCTAATGTTAAATAGGTTCTCTATATTCAATAATTTTGACCACACTACTAGAGAACACTACATATCATATCACAAGACACTTAAATTCAAACATACAAAAATGTTTATTTAAGAATAATAGACAATTAAATACTAACTAACCATTCATACAATCACACTATTCACTCATTAAAACCAAATGCAGTACATCATAAAATGGGCCCATCTCAATTACCCAACACTTGTAATGTGTAAGAAATTAATTGTACATCTTTACAGCAATACAAATATTGTTGTCAACTGAATACTGATTTTAACAAGCACTGAGTTTAAACATCTCATATTTTGAACAAACTTAAACGATAGTCATAGTTATATAAAGTAGAGTATATAACAGATACATTCAGTTGAAATTTCTTCCACAATGTGGACCCCTTCCACTTCACCCGTCCATTAAAGATGGTTTTTTTTGTCGTGCAGTCTTAGCACCATCCACTCGGCTAATCCCCGACAAAGATCTTTGTTTCACTTGCAAAACAGGCTTCCTCAGGGAGAACTCCTTGCCGATATTTCACTCTCCACGAACTAAACCGTATAACGCCAACAAATACTAACCGCCGCAAACACTTAAATTCAGCTCTCTTAAACACGAATTTCAGAAGTTCAAAAAATGTTCAAATCTTCTCCAAACGATTTATTATGAATTTTCATACATAATTCAACTGGTAGCACAACTTCGTGAAACCGGAAATGACGAATTTACCGGCCAATTCCTAGACAGGTGTTGTTTTTTCTTAAATAAAAATTTTTGTATGCTTGAATTTGTGTCTTGTGATATGATATGTAATATCATACGTTCATGCAGAGGCCACTTCAGTCTCTTCCATGGAGCTCACTGGTTTGCAGATCTTCACTCTCCCGCTTTGTTAGCATTTTTCCAGTCCAGAATTGGGCAAGAGTCATTTGTTGTGGGGCTCGGGGTTTTTTTTCTCCCCTTCTAGTGGCCTTAAGTAGGTTTTTTAGTTGTTTCTATAAGCTTCATTTTGTTGTGCCCATGCAGTGCACCGATTTCACTGCACTGAGAAGCATCAAACACTCATAGGCATCAAAACTTTCGCTTTGTTTCTTTGATTTTTCATCCGGTCATGGATAAGCAGACCTGTGCCTTTAAATAATGTCCCTGGTGTTACAGGTTCTTGTCTATCACAGAACCTCGTGATAAGTGTGTCCTGTCCTTGGGGGCATTGCATGATGTCCCAGAGCAGTGGTTCTCAAACTTTTTTCGGCCGGGGCACACCTGACAGATGGTTCTCACATGCATGACACACTGAACATGTGACCGGCATGAGTCCAAATGTAAATATACATTCTGCATTCTCAGGAACCCCCAACAATGGGTGCAGAGCCAGAACTAGAGCATTACCTGTACAACTCACCATACAAAAAAAGGTGTTCTGGTGACATCTCAGTAAAAGCAAAACAAACTCTTTTTACTGGCAGGCACAGTACCCCTCCTTATGAAATGATAGTAATTTACCACTAATGCATGTCCTATTGAGAAAACACAACAAATAAGATTGATACAAATGCCTACATGCGGTCACACACCCAGAACTGACCTTCACCAAGTACAGAAAGACCACGAATTATAAATATGGAGACAAACTGGAATGGAAAACCAAAACAGCCAATCTGCATGCAGTGCAAACCTGGAGAAACGGAAAGAGAAATATAGCACCTACCATAGTCCCAAGATCTGCAATAAAGCACACAAGCTAATCTGCACAAAAAATTACACCTGCATTACGTAACACACTCAAACAATAACAACCCAACTTATGAAAGGGCAATAGTACAAATCTTAAACCAGGCCCTAAACACTAACACACTTCTTATTGGGAAAATAGAATACGCCAAGCTGCTATAGATCCCCACACAAAAATAATTGTAAAACTATACTAATAAATGATACAAAGCAGCTGATGAATGGAATAACATCCAACAATTAAAAACTCATAAAAATTATTAAAATGGCAGTCAATCAAGAAAAATAAACTTAAAAAGCCACCTTTACTTACCCTCTCCAGCAACTCTCCTACTCCTTTCCCTTGCAGGCCAATAGCGCACACCAGAAGCAGCAGTGACTGCTGAAGCTCTGTCCTCACAGTCCTCTTCCTTAGGGCCCACAACCAGTCACTCACACACACAGTCTCTGTCTCACACAGACCAGTAACCTCCCTAACCAGTCTCTGTCTCTCACACGTACACACCAGTCACCTCCCTGACCAGTCTCTGTCTCTCACACGTACACACAGAGTAACCTCCCTGACCAGTCTCTGTCTCTCACACGTACACACAGAGTAACCTCCCTGACCAGTCTCTGTCTCTCACACGTACACACCAGTTACCTCCCTGACCAGGCTCTGTCTCAATGACACACATGCTCTCTGACTTACGTACAACCTCTCAATCACACACACATGCTCTTTCTCCCATTCTACCACAGCCCACAAAGCTGCCACTCACGCACCCATTGTACCACACACAAGCTCTCACTCACGCAGGACAGTGAGACAAGGCACAGGGAACTAGCAACATGCACTGCAGACAAGGCAGGCGAACCTGTTCTTGAAGCATCAGTCAGATCACCTGGCGAATTTAAATAGCCGGCCCAGAAGATGTAATCTCATTGGTGCCGCAGGAACAGTGCGCACTGTGCACACGCCTAGGGGCATAAATTGAGGAGGCAAGATGGCGGCATCCTTGCTGTAGGGAGAGCTGAGGGTGAGTGCATAATTATGAATAATTATGGATTATTTATGATTGGTCAAATGTTACAAATGGGCTCTGCACCCAGGGATTTTGGTCAGCTTAGAAAAAGCTACAGATAAACTTCCTAGAGCTAGGGGTGTTCAGTAAACTCTGAAGGATATCGGAGATTGATTGACCAACAAAGTTGTCCTGGTTCAGCCAGACAATCAAGTAGCAATCTTTTTTACATCTAAAAGCAGGGAGGAATAGTATTGTACCTCCTGTGTTAGGAGACCATTCAGATGTGGGACTGGGCCATTTTATCAAGGGATGGTTCTTAGAGCCGTGTATCTGGCAGGCAAGGAGAATTAACTTGCGGAGAGATTGAATGGTCCCTGGGACAGGTGGGGGGAAGCAAACCAGATATTCTGTGAGTGGTAGGTCTGTTTGCTTCTCCCCAGAATAATAACATCCCACTCTTCTGCTCCAGGAAAGGGACGCAAGTCAAATTAGTGTTGGATGCCTTTACCATCGAATAGAGTGAGGGCCTGCTGTATATGTATCCTCTGATTCCACTTGTCGCAAAAACTTTGTTGAAGCTAAGAGAAGACTGAGGAAGTACTCCATGAAGTTAGCATGTGGCACATTTAAAACTAATCGGAGAAAGTTCTTTTTCACTTAATGCACAATTAAACTCTGGAATTTGTTGCCAGATGTGGTTAATGCAGTTAGTGTAGTTGTGTTTAAAAAAGGACTGGATAAGTTCTTGGAGAAGTCCATTACCTGCTATTAATCAAGTTGACTTAGAAAATAGCCACTGCTATTACTTGCAACAGTAGCACGGAATAGACTTAGTTTTTGGGTACTTGCCAGATTCTTATGGCCTGGATTGGCCACTGTTGGAAACAGGATGCTGGGCTTGATGGACCCTTGGTCTGACCCAGTATGGCATGTTCTTCTTCTTCTTAAGCATGATTTTCATATCCCCCTTTTAGATGAGACAGATTTGGTCCCCGCTTCTGAGGGAGCTGTCCATCAGGGATCCAATCAGTTTGGGAAATTCCCCCAACTCTTTATCATTCAAGATCGAGAGCAGTTGCACCATCCCAAAGTCAGATCCCTGGCTCTCTCAGCCTATATGTTGAGAGGGTAACTTTACAACTCCTGGATCTCTCGGAGGTTGTCTCTCCTATTCTTTTGACTTCAAGAAAGGAATCCACAAGGAAGTCCTGTGGACTAAAGTAGAGGAGGTTTGCCTTGTGTGAGCAAAAAGCCTTAGAAGACCCTTTCTCCTGCTTCATACAAAAACTGCTTCACTAACTTCTACATCTGTCCAAGTCAGATCTCAAAACCAATTCAATAAGAGTTCATCTCCGTGCAGTTGACGACTATCACCGTCATGTAGAAGATAGACCCATCTCTGGATAACCTTTGTTTGTCTGAACCATGTGGGGCCTGCTTCATTTTAAGTCTCCCACTGTGTCTTGGAACCTCAGTATGGGACCGACTCAACTGATATAAGCTCTCTTAGGCCTCTCATTACATCCTGTAACCTGAAATATCTGCCCTGGAAAATCATATTTTTGGTAACTCTAAAAACCTATCCACCTTGTACCAAGTTTTTTCATAATAGCATGAGTCTACACACACATCCTAAATTTCTGCCTAAGGTAGTATCAGAATTCCATCTTAACCAGTCGTCCTTCCAGCATTTTCTTCCAGGCCATATGTCCACCAAGCTAAACAAATACTACAGTTTGGACTGCAGGAGAACCCTGGCCTTCTACTTGGAGAAGACTGAAGTCCATAGAAAGTTCACCCAGCTTTTAATTTCTTTTGACCCCCAACAAACTGGGTGATTGTCATCGCTAAACAGAAATTATCCAGTTAGCTGACCGATTGCAGCCCCTTCTGTTTGTTATACCAAGGAGGACCTTGATCTGGTTGATCCCGCCTACCTAAGATTGGTCTCCATAGAAGAGATCTGTAGATCTGCAAAATGGAGTTCTTGCCACATATTCACATTGCACTATTACTTGGACAGGGATTCCTGAAGTGACAGAAGGTTCAGCCAACCTGCAGAATCTCTTTGAGGTGTAGAACCCAACTCCATCCTTCCTAGCGCCCGTTTGTTTGTTTCAGAAGAGACTCTAGACGGGTTTACAGTAAAAAAACAATGTAAAATACATAATAAAATACCAATTTCAGACATGACATAAAACAGCAGACTTAAATATTTATAATACCCAAAAATAAAACATTGCTTTATATACATATACAATAACGGTAAATAACCAACGCAATAAAAAAAACAAAACGTTTATTAGAAGAACTAGCCACCATCACTCAAAAGTCAAAGCAAAATGTCATCCTTTATAGTTTTTGCGGAAACTCAACTAATCATTAATTGCATGACTGCCCCGATAGAAGAAAAACATTAAAAAAAAAAAAAGGCTCATTGCCACCAAAACTGGTTGTGGTTGTGCCTGTTGGCACTGTCTTGGAGCCCCCATTGTGAGGACTGCCATCCTTCTGTCCTTGAAGAACACGTTATGGGTAAGCAACTCTTTCTTTTGCTGCTGTTATCAGTGTTAAGTGTGCTATGACATTTCTTCCAACACTAAAAGGTCTTCTGGAGCTAGAGCCAGGTCACATTGCCAATATGTTGGGGTTTTGAGATTTTCTATTACCTTCTTCCTTTACTGGACCCCCTCTCCTTTTATTTGCTGCTCTTATGAGGGAACCATTAGATATGGTTTGTCATTTTTTCCTTGGGCCCATTACCAGGCGATCAGCCAGCAGGTCCTGCTAGGGCTGGTTTTCAGGCAGCCTCAAGGTGTCAGTGTATCAGCATTATAAGCCTCTTTGCCTCTCCCACTGTGTTCACTACTCCAGCAGCATCTGAGCTGGGGCTGGGTTTTGTCCAAGTGGATCAATAACCTTTTTGGTCAGCCCGCCTCACTATACTTTCTCGAGTGGATAATTTCACTACTGTCTCTTTCTTGGTAGGTAACAAAAGGCGAGACGCTCACATAAAAGACGAGAGGCCAGGAAGAAGCTTCTGAATGTGTACAGCACTCGCTCTCAGCCACCACGTTTCCTGCTTTCTTCTTCAGTTTTAACAGGGGATTGCTCTTGTATTTTCCTGACCATGTGGTCAGCGGTGAGGGCTCATAGCTTTGGCTTCCGGTTTCGTTCTCCTTCCTGCTCGGTGCTGGGGTGCACTGAAACTGTAAAATTATGTGATGTCATCTGAAAATTGATCAAACAACCTGTCCTTTTTTTCACCATCGGCAGCCCTTGTGCAGAACAAGGCTGTTTTAAACCAAATCTGTATAGTTAAAAGAAAACGTAACAATGTAAGTGGGTAGAAATGATCTCATTAGATGTTGAAAAATGCAAACTTCCAGCACTGTGAAGGTCATGTTCCCTCATACATTGTCATGGTAGCAGCTTGTATTGGTCACCCTTATAAAGGAATTAGCTGTACCCAGTTATGTTCTGTTCTTTTTTTTGAGATGGGCTGACACGACCCTTACGCTCCACTCCAGGGATTCTGTGTGTAAATTAACATGGGGGAGGGGGGCTCTTACATCTGAAAGCCCAGGGGTGAGACAGATTCCTCTCTTCTCTGCAGCAGTGCTGGATCCCTGCAGCATGTCCAGCCTCCTCTAGCATCTTGTACGCAAGGTTTCACGGAACATTTCCAACAGGAAACATGGACAGAATGCATTTCAAACAATTATGAACAGATACTGCAGTGGGTTAGTGATCATGTGCCAATTGAAACTGTATTGGGGGTGTTTTTCAGAGTTTTCTAAGTATTTCTTGTTTTTACATGTAAAATTGTCTTTCTCATTTGTGTTTCCACAATAAAAATTCTTTGCTTTAGTTCTTTTTTTTTTTTTATTTGGTTATTACAGGGTGGAGTGAACAGTCAAATATAGAGAGATGATTACATATGCCCGAATCGATAGGAAAGGAGAGGGATTTTAAAATTTCTCCAGGACATTTTTACCTTGCGCTTTTGCATCTTCTCCCTCCAATAATTTGTTTTGACGCGGGCCAGTGAGAGTGCATGGTGAGTGAGTTTCTTCTCTAGCAAGCGCACACCTTCCACCTATCTTGGTGCATTCCTCTCTCCTGGTTCCTCTTTGTGGCTTGTTCGGAGAAAAAGTAAGAGCAAAATAGCATTCAGAAAATACAGCCAGACAGAGGAGGAAGAGGACGGGCAAAATCAGCAGGAGAAAGAAAGGGAGTCAGGGAAGGGCAGTTACACTGGCAGAGGGTAAACGTTCAGCTATGTAAATAACACGAGGACGAATAAAAGGGGCATAAGCATTAAAGGAGCGGACCAGAAGCAAGTGGAACTCTTAAATATTTTTCATGTTGTTCACACTAGAAGTGAGAGGAGGATGGATGAAAGTGAAGAGTCAAGGACATAAGAGATCGTAGCGAGAACACTTTGCTATTTACTGAGGGTAAGGTTCAGTGTACTGGCACAAGGCTGTGAGATGCAATGGATGCATCCCAGAATATTAAAGGAGGTACTTACTGAATCCCTCCCAGCTCTGTGCTGCTCCACCAGGAACGGAACAAAAAGGAAGCAGAAAACTACAGATTTGTTAGTTTGACATCAGCGATAGGCAGCACAATGGAAGCACTATTGAAGAACAGAATAGTACAATGCCTTGAAGTCAGTTGGTTATCGGATCATGGGAAACATGGTTTCACAACAGGAAGCTCTTGCTAAGCAAACTTAATTCATATTTTTTTTTAACGTGACCAGAGTAGTAGATTGGAGGGGGGAGAAGCAGCAGATGATGATTTTTGGATTTTTAGCCCTCCTTTCCAGATGATGCTCAGGACAGCTATCTGGATTTTACTGATACTGCTCCACATCGAAGACTGGTGAACAGGCTGGCCAGCCTGGCAATTGTAAGAAATATAAAATGGGTGAGAAGTTGATTGAGCAACAGAAATCAGAATGGTAGTTACTGGGGTGCACTCTGGTGAAGGAACAGTGACCAGCGAGGTGCCACAAGGCCTTTTAAAAGAGCTAGAAGGGAAGATCTGTCTGTTTGTAGGTTATATGAAAATCTACACATTAGACATAGTGGGGGAAAGTAACAGCACCAGATAAGGTGACTAAAATATTGGAAAAAAATGTCAAGGGATTGGCAAACAGGCTTTTAAAAAAAAATCCCCAAATCATGCATTTCAGGTGCTGAAATCCAAGAACTAAATACCATTAGAAGGGGAAGGTCTAGATGTCACCAAACAAGAAAGATACCTGGGGAGAGGGGGTCATCTCTGATCACATCAAGGAAACCATTTGGTGTGACAGCACAGCTAGGGCTAATAAAGGGAGGTATCACAGAGACTGGCCTTGTAATTTAGTAGCAATGCTGCAAGCTGCTATGCATAGGCATGAGTTTGATTGCCGTTTTCCCATGCGGCCTAATGATGCAGAAGACCATTTATGGCTGTGAAAGGTAAACAGGTACTTTAAATTGAGTTCAAAGTAGATTGGTAACTAGTGAGCTGTATGTGATGGGGGTGAAAGACTGATGTGCATGGACCTAGAGAGGGATCGGGGGGGGGGGGGGGGTGATAGCGTCTGGTGATCTGAAGGTGGCAAAGCTCTGAGACAAGGCAGTTCTATATTGAGTTGGGGTAGGTGGCTGCTTCAGATAGCAAAATTTGTGGGGGTAGCAGAAAGTGCCCCCCAAAATACCCATCCAGTGGCCGCCTCACCAGTAGGAAGACCTGTGCCACAGCACCAGTTGAAGATGTACTAGTGGGGTTTCGATATATCACCAGCAAGAAGAGGCTGTGCAAGACGGCGCTATTTAATGATGCACTGACAGGATGTCCACCCCCACCCCCCGCCAGCGAGAAGAGTCCCCATGCAACTGTGGTAACACACTGGTGGGGTTCCTGCCAACGAGAAGAGGCCTCGCATGGCAGCCCTTGACCAGCGGTGGGCCCCGTACTGACATGCCAGCACCCGGCCAGCAAGAAGCAGCAGAAGATGATGACCTGATGGGGAGGCGTGAGTCATATGATGGGTTGTGACTGAAAGGTAAGGGAAGGGGGTTGGCAGGGTGTGAGTGATGGGAAGGGAGGGTAGCTGAAGAAAGGGAAGAAGTGAGTGGCTAAGAGAAGGGAAGAGGGGTAAGAATGAGGGAAGGGATGGAGATTTAATAGGGTAAGTGAATGAAGGGTAGCGTGTCGAAGGGGTGAGTGGAGTTGAGGGAAGGAAAGGAGGTGAGAGGGAAAGGGATGAGTGACTGAAGGGAAAGATGTGAATGACTAAGAGGGCAGGGAAGGGGGTTAGTGAAAGGGAAGTTAATAGGAATTGAGTGAATGCTGAAAGGTAAATCATAGGGGAGGAAGAGTGAAGAAGTAGAAGAGGGGAGTGAGAAGAAAAGGGCATTGAAGAGTGTGTGTGTGTTTTAGAGAGGGGAAAGTTTGTGTTCCCTCTTCCCTTGCCCCTCTACGTCCCCTCTGCTAATCTACGACAATCTCAAAATGACGAAATCAAAGGTTCACAAGTATGGAGAAGGGGAAATGTTTTATTCTTCTTAGTTTTGTTGTTTGATATTTCTGCTGATTTGAAATATTTAATTGAATTTTGGGAAATGTTTAACTTTTTTTCATCTTTATTCTTAATTTTTAGATGTTGCTATGTTCATCATTTGATTTGAAATATTTTTATTAGTATGTTTTACTAGTATGTTTAATGATTTATATTTCTTGATTTTGTTTTATATTTGTTGATTTTTCTGTATTTGCATTATTGTATATGAATCTGGCTTGAAGTGGTTTCTAGTTCAGTTTTTGTGTGCACCTTTATACTTTATGGTCGTTTTATCTGGTGAAGGTCTATCTGTGTTCTGCATGTGTGCCTGAGGTGAGGTATTCTGCTTGCGTTTACTTTCTGTGTAGGTATCTGTAACAGTCTGGCATGTTTTATTTCCTAATAGGAAGTGTATTGGTGTTTTAGGGCCTGGTATAATATTTGCAGTGTTGCCTTTTTCATAGTTAGGGTTGTTACTGTTTGAGTACTGGCATTTAGTGCTGTTTTGGGATAGGAGGTTTATTTATTTATTTGAAATTTATAAACCGCCTATGAACATTCCTAGGTGGTTTACATTTTACCATTCATAATACAAACAAAGTAAGACTATATTAAACACATCACAAAAAAAAAAGGGAACATACAATAAATTAACAAAACTATATTGTAATTCCATTTACTGATGGCTTTCGGAGGGCCAGCGTGCTTTACAATAGGCCTAATACCATGTGAGTTCCAAGTGTCTTTTTTGCAGGGTTTTCCAGTTGACCACAGCAGTGCGTATAAATAATAATATACATATTCGTGTAAGTGATATTTTTATCTGAGAAGGCTGTACTTTGAATGTCATTTTTCATGTTAAACCTCCCCTTTTGGATTGGGGAAGTGGTTAATAAGAAATTGTAAAATAAATGCATATTTTTTTAATTGTGTGTGTGGGGAGGGTAGCTGGGGGAGTTGGCACAAGATTGCTTGGGGCACCTTGCATCAGCCTTGGAAAAAAGAGTGTGCCACACCCAGGACTCCCACCATTCACTCATCTCTCAGATCCCCAGGGGACAGATGCTAGGGAAGAGTGGGAGCAGGTGGTAGGGGTTGCACCTCCTCTAGAAATATTATCACGGAAACACTGTGTGTCACTTCTTGGGGAACCCTGATCCTTGTCTTCCCCTCTGCCCTAGCCTCCTCCAGTAATTTGACCTGTGCTGCGCCTTTTGGAGGAAGAGTGCCATCTCATCCCTAGCCTCAGGCAGCAGATTGTCTTGAGCCACCCTTGCTTGCCAGCCTCATAAACTGGACATCTAATTTACAGATGAAATTTAATGTGGACAAGTGCAAGCATATAGGGGGAAAAAAAATCCTAATTATAGGTATACAATGCAGGGTTCCCTATTAGGAGTCACTGCCAACCAGGAAAATGATCTTAATATCATTGTGGATAATATGTTAAAATTGTCAACTCAGTGGTCAAAAAAGCAAAGAGAATGTTAAGAATTATTTGGAAAAGAATGGAGAACAACTTTGAGAATATCGTAATGCCTCTGAATAGATCTATGCAACCAGACCTTGAGCATTATCTTCAGTTCTGGTCAGCTCATTCTTAAACAAGATAAAGCAGGTACAGAGAAGGATGATAGAAATGATGAAAGAGCAGATGGAATGGCTCCCTTATGAAGAAAGGTTAAAAAGGTTAGGGCTGTTTGCAGAAGAGACAGTTAAGAAGGGATGGGATAGAGGTTTATAAAATCATTTATTGGGGCGGAACAAATAAATAGGAAACGGTTATTTACTCGTTCAGTTTGTACAAGGACTAGGAGCCACTCCATGGAACTAACAGCAGAATTAAAACATATGCAGAAAAGTATTTTTTCACTCAACATATCATTAAACTATGGAATTTGTTGCTGGAGGATATAAACAAGACCTCTAGCATATATGAGTTTTAAAAGCGTATGGACAAGTTCCTGGAAGAAAAGTCCATAAACAGTTTTAGGCAGGTATAGTTGGAGAAGGTCAGCTTTTTGGGATCTGCCAGGTGCTTCCTAGAAATCTGGATTGACCACTGTCAAAGACAGGATGTTGGGCTAGATGGACTCTTGGTCCGATTCAGAATGGCACTTCTTACGGTCTTATGTTAAGGAAAGCCATGGGATTCAAGTAGTGCCTTGTCTACAACAGGAAAATATCTATCATTGACCTTAACAAGGAATATATGTATTGCTTAGAAACTAACATTGATATTAAACACTATTTAATATACTGTAATATTTCACCTATAGTCATAAAAAGTATGAAGATTTGGGCTCCAAGATATTTTTCAGACTATCCTGACTGCTGTAAACATCAATATCCAAATCTTTGAAGCACTTGATATCAAAGCCTTTATAACTGAAGTCTATTACGCCATCTTTTTAACCTTCAGGATTAAAAGTGGCCACCTCTTCTTCAGCGTTCAGTTTGATGGCAGACACATTAGCAGCTTAAGGGTAGCCACTTCTTACTTACTCTCCTGCATAAGGAAGTAAGAGTAAGTGTGAGAGTGAGAACATCTGGCTTCAGCACTGGTTTATACATCAAGCGTGACGTTGGTGACTTCCTAATGATAACATTGTAGAAGCTTTCCCACCTGAGAGAGCCAGCTACGAGCATGTCCCATTGATGCTGAATGCATTAATATTGATGCCAAAAATGTCATTGCCAATAGCATCGGCGAGATCACTGGAGGGAGTGCATTAAGTAAAGCTACTGCAGAAACATTAAACTTTAAAAAAGAGTGACTACAATAAAATGAAATTAGAAAAAAAACTATAAGCAGTAATTACAAAAGTTAAAAGTTTGAATGAGGTATGGACATTGCTTAAAGATACCATAATGGAAGTCCCAGTAAAATGTATTTCACACATTAAAAATTTGTAAGGCAGACTAAATGACTGCTCGCATGGGTAAATGGTGACCTGAGAGGCAAATAACATCAACAGGACATCTTTTGGAAACTGGATGATGCTAAGCCTGGTGCCTGCTACTTTACTGAAAATAAAATGAAACAAAAATGAATGGAAAAAAAAATTGTTGTTTTTGGTTTTTCTTACACTTGTAATTGAAGTAGACAACCAGAAAACCGTGTCTACTCCCCTAAACACCAAGCCTCCCTAGTGAGAGAAACACCTTTCCAAGGCATTGACCACAGCAGATTCTTCTGCCAGGTTTTAAAGTGTTATCTTTAATGAAGAGGGGCTGAATTACAGGAGTTCCCCTGTATTTTACAATCTGCCATCTTCTTGCTACTCAAACACTAATCTTTTCACTGTCATTTTTATTGGCAGACAATCGAGAGTAATGAGTGTGTGTGGGTGTGTGTGTTATTACGCAGGAGCCATAGTGGGTCTAGGGGAGGAGTTGGTCTTCATGTGAGCTGTGACCTCCTCATACTGTATACAGTATGGACTAAGACAGTGCTGTATGGGGACAGTGGCAGTAACATTTCTCCACATGCTGAGCAGCAGGAACCTTTCATGTACAGATGGAGAAAAGGCAAACAGCCCAGGTAAGTGACCTCTAACCTGGCAGTCTTTGGAGCTGGAGGATGATGGAGGGGAAGCATCCCAAACTGGTCTATGTGTCTCCAACTCCCTTCATTAGTAACTGAAAACCCTAAAATGGTATCAGGGTCTAATTTCTCTCTCATTAACCTTTTATTTGTCTTTGGGTGCTGTAATTAGAAGTGATTTTGAGTCCTTGTGTTAGGGATGCTGCACCAAAATTCAAACGAGTCAAAAATAGTATAAAAAGTGAACTTGAGCTAAGTGCAGTAAGAATCAACTTCTCGTCTTTTTTTTTTTTATCTGCTAGCACTGAGCATTTCCTTCCTACTGAAACCAACTCGGCGGCGGCAGCAGCTGCTCTGTGTGTCTCAGCCCTGCAACGAACAAAACTAGACAAATGAAAACTTAATGTACCAGGTCCCCAGCATTGGATCACAAGCCTTTTAACTTCATAATTCAGGCCTCAAGAGGCAGGGTATGACTGTGACCCCAAAATTATACGAATAAATTTAAAACAACAAAGGGTAAAGTGGACTGTTTTAAGGCGAAAGGGCCAGATTTTTCTCGCTCGTCCTACCATTACCCACTGATGAAATGGGCTAGAGGTAAATTACCGATTAGCTTTCTTAATTAAGCACGTTAACTGACTAACTACATTACATATGTAAATTTCAAATCAAAACCAAATCATACAAATCCAGGACAATGAGAATTTGAATTCTTAGTTCACCTTTAGGGTACCCAGATTTATGAGAGGCACTATTTAAATTGTATTTACATATTTATTTAACTTATTTGGATTTTTTTTCTCACCTTATTCAAAACAGTATTGCTCAAGGTGTGTTACAACTAAAAACGTGTAATACAACTGTGTGTATATATATATATATATATATACACACACACACACACACACACACAAAATGCCACCACTACAAGCATAAATCACATCATAAATAAGTTACTTTAAAAATTCACAAATCCTAGCCACTGCTTCACAGTAGGATAGACCTGGGTTGCTGTAGGCCATGGTCACAGTGATGTTTTGGAGTATCTCTGATTGTATTGCCCTACAACCCCTTCTTTGATGACCCTTTTTAAGGGAGAATCATGAGCATCTAGCAACAGGTTTTTGAAAGAGTATTCCTAGTCTCTTAGGCAATGGTGTGAGTCACAGCTCTGGATATAATCCAGATAGATGTCTGCTGATCTTAATATTGCATTTTATTATTTTATGATTTGGTCCAATTTATTTTATCTTGTATTCTTCATTTTATGTCTTTTATCTATTGTTTGGTTATGCACTATTGTACCCATTGTAAACTTTTGTGATAGTCTTTTTTTTTTTTTAATTTTTATTTATAGAATTTTTAACCTTCCATACAGGTAAACTTATGAGAAAAAAATACAATGGATTATGCAGTTTACAATCTTTAAACAAATAAATATTTAAGAAACAGTATTACTACATTATAGTTAAAGTGAGTTAACTGCAACATTTTTCCATGTAATATTAATGAAACGCAAGACAACTCCTATCTTGAGCGATCAAAGAAATTTAGAAATCTTATCTGTTGTAATATTGGAAATAGAGACATTAGTGGCATTTATCATTTTCAAACTGTAATTCAAGATATACCTTGATTTGGACTTACCAAGGAACCTGAGTTTAAAAAAATTTGTAACTGATCAGGTTCAAAAAATACATTCTTAACCCCTTGTTTATTCACTATACATTGGCATGGGAACCTAAGACTAAACTTGGCTCCCATGCCGATAACTTCATTTTACAATGAAAGAAATCTTTTCCTACGTTCCTGAGTGGAACGTGTAACATCTGGAAAACCCCATATGGACTGTCCCAAAAAAGGTATCTTTCTATTGCGGAAAAAAGCTTTTAATATCATTTCTCTGTCTTGTGCAAAAACACATTGTATAAACATAGTTCCTCTTTTAGTAGGTTTTATTTCCCCTGATGTTTCTAAGAATTGTGTCAGATCCAAGTCTAAATTAGGCACTTGATCAGTTGATGTTATAGAAACAGTTTTTGTCATATAAATTTTTGCCAATGTAGGCATCAATTCTTTAGGAATTTTTAATACTTCCATCAAGTATTTTTTGAACATTTCTAAAGGAGAAATCTTTTCAAATAAAGGAAAATTAAGTATACGAAGGTTCAAATATCTAATTGAATTTTCAATATTCTCTAGCTTTCTTTGCTGAATTGTGTCAGACTTAATCAGTTGTACTTGATTAGTTTGTAAAGTAGAAACCTTTTGTTCTAATTGAGCTATATTTTGCGTGTTTGTGGAAATACTTAATTCCATGGGGTGAATTTTCCCTGCCAAACTAGAGGTGACATCAACAAGAGAAGATACTGACTTTTCTAAAACCATTATTGCAGTCCATATGGAGTCCATGGTAATTTCAGTAGGTTTAGGAATAGCTGGGCGCAATATAGTAAACTCAGTTCGTTGGGTATCCACAAGATTACTTGATTCCCTTGATGTTGAAATTTTCTCTCTAGGAGTAGAGGCTATGATTTCAGGGGAAGTCGATACTTCGTTCCCCCGCATAATGCCCTCCGTGAACCCAGCAGCTCCGGGATAGAGTCGCTTATGACTAGAGAAACTTCTCTGTCATTTGTTTGTCTTTCTGGTGTTATTAATACTCCTGAGGGAAAAGGGGGGGTAGACGGCGCTCCGGGACTTAAGCTGACTTGTGTGTCCGGCGAACAATCCACACGCTCCTCTGGATTGAACGCCAAGGACTGCCGCGCAGTTATCGAAGCCACTGCTGGAAGCATGAAACCTTCAATCGTAGGTTGCAAGGTAACTGGGGTCTGGGGTCCAACCCCCAACTCCCTAATCCTTGCTTTCCTTTTCGAGTGTGGCATATGTTTTCTAAACTTATTTATTTCAAGGTTTCTACCTTCCCAGAGTCTCTTAAATCCAATAGCTGCTTATAGGAGTTGTCTAATGAGGGTACTCAGAGAGGAACAGAGAGAGAGAGTTTTTTGGTTAAGAATAGTACTTACGATTGGTGGAAAACTGAAAAACGTTTGCCGAATCTCAGGCAAAGCCGTGCGCCCCTTTGGCGCGCGTGGCTTCGGCAGCGCGCCGGCGGCAGCTGCGCACCACAGAAAGGGGCGGTTTTAAGGCCTACCGTCGCCTTTCTGATGACGTCAGAGGTAAGTCCAATCAGGCCGGGACGTATCCTCACCTTACAGAAGCAACAAATTTAATCAGGCCGGGACGTGTCCTCACCCTCGTAAGAGGCAAATTCCGCTGTTCAAACACCTCTCCGGGTCCTCTCTCTTCTCTCCTTCCCCCGAAGAAGTTACAGAAAGGGGCGGTTTTAAGGCCTACCGTCGCCTTTCTGATGACGTCAGAGGTAAGTCCAATCAGGCCGGGACGTATCCTCACCTTGCAGAAGCAACAAATTTAATCAGGCCGGGATGTGTCCTCACCCTCGTAAGAGGCAAATTCCGCTGTTCAAACACCTCTCCGGGTCCTCTCTCCTCTCTCCTTCCCCCGAAGAAGTTACAGAAAGGGGCGTTTTTAAGGCCTACCGTCGCCTTTCTAATGACGTCAGAGGTAAGTCCAATCAGGCCGGGACGTATCCTCACCTTGCAGAAGCAACAAATTTAATCAGGCCGGGACGTGTCCTCACCCTCGTAAGAGGCAAATTCCGCTGTTCAAACACCTCTCCGGGTCCTCTCTCCTCTCTCCTTCCCCCCGTGATAGTCTTTTCAGACAACAGTATATACATATTTTTTAAATAAATAATAGTGTGGAAATGTCTTATGCCATGGGTCAAAAGGGGTGAGGATAGCGCAAAAAAAGAACAGGAAGCTGCACGGCTCTCAAAACATGGCATGAAAGAGAGAAAAAAATATTATGAATCATACTGAAGTGAGATGATCATTTCATAAAGTAATATGAGTATTGTTCCATAATGCCATAATGATTCAACTCAAGATAGTCATTCGTAGCCATAAAGCTTTTGACACCATACAAGATATAAACCAATTTCAATACTATTTTACTTCCACAAAGGAAAGGATTTGGTAACAACCAACTATTGTGCATTGGCCTAAGAGTGACCTCACTTGCCAGGGCGTACCATACAGCTAGTACCCTCGTCAAACACTTAGGCCTTAACTGTTACGAACACAAAACAGCATAAGAGGCAAAGAGACATACTTTGCTTTCATGTAGAAAATTAATTCAAATCTCAGTATACTTCTTGGTTTTATACCAGCTAGTCGTAGTAATTTGAATTCGGGAAAAGTCAGGAAGTCTTTCTTTTCACAGAGAGGGTGGTGGATCCCTGGAATGCCCTCCCAGGACTTCAAAAAGTTACAGGATTAACACAGAGGATCCCTTTTGCACAAAGTGAAGGGATAGCATAAGCACAACCTGTTGACGCCACAAGCCATGCAGGAAACCTGAATGGCGTGGCAGTTAAGACCTAATTTGAGTGGTTTGGCTGTATTGGGCTTTCAAGAAGGCTTTGGGGTAACCTGCATGTGGTTAAAAGCCATAATTGGACAATGGCTTTACTCGTTTTGGTGTCTGAATTATTAGAAAACCTGGAAAAAACAAAACAAAACATGGAAAGAGACCTAGATAGATGTTAGATTTCGTATTGGTCTTATATGAATTACAGAGATAGACGCCAAGGCCTGAAGTGGCCTACCAGTGGAGATCAGCACTTTAACAGATTTTGGGCTGCTTGGGATGAATGTGGAGGGCAGTGGTTGGGAAAAAGTTGAAAGGTCACGTGAAAGACAAGCTGGGGGGAAGGGAAATGGACATTGAGTTACATATGATAATTCATATGCTTATATATCCCAAGTGGAATTATCTGAACTGGGCAAACTGGATGGGCCAAATTGGCTTTTCTGCATCGACAAGCAGGGCTGAATTAGCCATGAGATGTGGGTGACATCACCCAACAATGCCAAAAGAACCTTTTTCTCTAGCTCAGTAAAGTTTTACCACTGATCCTGCATGACAGTTCCTGCATATGCACTGACTCTTGAGCCTCTTAGTGTTTTTTTTGTTCAAGCTTCCGCACGGATGTGTATTCTTTTTTATTCTTTCTCTGTTTGTTTTTGCGGTCTGTTTTTCGTTTTTTTTCTATTTGCCTTGCTACCTCAGCAGCCCCTCAACAGAACATTTCAGTGTTACCCAAAGGAGAAAGAGAATGTCTGGTTCCAAGAAGGCCACACACCGTGGCTTCAAGGACTGTAGGTGGCCTTAAAATATCCATCACAGATGGCTACATCTGCTACAGATGCCTGGGACCTGACCACAACTCCACCAACTGCTATGATTGTGGGAGGATGTCATTTAGACCCAGCTGGTCAGGAGCTGGAGCCATTCCTTCTCAGGCTCCCTCCTGCCTGAGTTAAGCAAGGGTTCCTCAAGCAGGTGCCCCTGACTATGGTACTGGGCTCCAGATCCACTGTAACCCTAGGGTTGAGCAAGGCATGGAAGCACCAGGCACAAGAGCTGGTATGTTCCAGGGTGCACTCTGAGCCTCATCCCCTTCTTAGGACTCGTTAATACTAAAGAAGCGCCAGTTGCAGTCAACATTCCTGTGGTCCTTGGAGCTGTTAACATGACAGCCCTTGGCACAGGCAACACAAGTCTGTAGAGCAGCCAATGCCATCAATGCCAATGGTAACCCAAATTCCAAAGGGCTCTGAGGGGGATTCTTCTCAGGTGCTCTCTTCTTTTTTGGCACTTTTATTACTGTCTTCTGTTTCCTTCAATCACTGGGATTTATAGTCAGTTTCACCAATTCAAACCTCATCCATACCCAGAGAAACAAACTCATTGGGACATGGATAGAGCCACTACAGGAGAAAATGTAATTGGAAATGGCAGTCTACAAGCACTGGTCCAGAACCTGCTACAGCAAGATCACGTCGCAGACCGAGCAGTTCTGGTAGTCCTCGGCCACATGGCAATTCATGCGGCAAAGAGTCCCACAGCATAGGAACGGCCATTGAGAATGCTCGCTCTCTGGTGCCAATCAGACATACTTGCCACACAGACGGCATGTCCACGAGGCCTCACTAGGGTGGGATTATATATTCGCAATAGAGTATTAGTCCAGGGAACAGTATGTAAGGATACATTGTAAACCAATGCCACTATCTTATAGTTTATCTTTCACTGGACAGGAAGCCAGTAGAGGTCAAATAAAACAGGTGTTATGTGATCTCTTATACTGGGACCAGAAATCATTTGCACAGCTTCATTTTGCAGCAACTGCAATGCTTTTAATGTATTCATTGGCAGGCCCTCGTAAACTGAGTTACAATAATTTAATGTTGGTAATATAATGGCCTAGAAGACAAAACGAAAATCAGATGGTTGCAAGAATGGTTTGAGACCATAAACAACAGATACATTTATCAGACTAAAATCAACATCAAAATCAGACCTTATAAATACATTTTGGTAAATATCGTAAATAGCCATGTATAGTCGATGTCGTGGATAGGTGGAGGACATCTTTTGGGCCACAAAAGTAAGAAAATTGCTGTGACCCCATGGATAAGTCTAAGGTAAAACCTAGAGGGTTTATGACTCTCCCCGGTGATTCACTCCTCTCTCTCTCCCCACTGCCTATCCCTGGTGGTTTACTCCTTTCCTTCCTCCCCCATGGATATCTACAAGTCAGTGCTAGTTTCCTCCTCCCCCCTCCCCCCCATAATTATTCTGACGATAATCCCCTGTCCTCCCTCCCCAATATCAAAAACCAAAACCAGCCCCAACCAATCAAAGCCCACCACCCTTCTCAACCCCCCCAGACTCACCAAAGTCCCTAGTGGTCCAGCGGGGCCCCAGGCACAATCTGCTCCCAGGCTATCGGCGGCCCTTTGCCCTTACCATGTGATGGGGCTACTGGTGCCATTGGCCAGTCCCTGTCACATGGAACAATGGAAGGCACTTACCATGTGACGGGCCAGTCAATGGCACCAGTAGCCCCTGTAACATAGTAATGGCAAAGGGCCCCCGGTGCCATTTTGATTGCTGACAGCCAAGGGCCCAGAAGCGGGAGATCACACCCAGGCCCCCCACTGGACCACCAAGAACTTCGGTGAGTCTGGGGGGCTTCGGGAGGGAGGCAGGGATTGAATAGGGAGAGCAGCTATGGGGGGAGGGAGGGATTTACTGGTAGCTGATGGCCCGGGAGTAAGAGATCACCCTTGGGCCCCCTGCTGGACCACCACAGACTTTTGGTGAGTTTGGGGGGGGGGGGGTCAGGATGGTGGGGGGCTTTGCACAACACGCATATAGTATGCCTGTATAAGTCGAGCCAGCTAATTTTTGCCAATGTTTTGGCATGAATTTCTCAACTTATACACAAGTATATACAGTAACCAGGTTTTTCCATCGATAAGTAGGGCTGACTTCACCATGATCTGTGGGTGACGTCATCTGATGGCACTGAACAAATCTATAGGAGTTTCCCCGTGGGCATTGCCTCAGGGCCTCCTCAGTTTGTTTTTGTCCATGCTTTGCACAGAGGGTCCTTCTGTCTCTCCTCAAGTTTTTCTAAAATCTTAAAATTTTTCAACCGGCGCTGTTTCCAGTAACTCGCAACAGCACATTTAAAAGTCTTTAGGCTTTATATAAGCAAAAGAAAAGTTTTGAGGTGTTGCCTCGAACCTTCACAAACAAGGCCACTATGAAAATTATCAGCGACTTCAAATCATGTTCCTGTGACCAAATCATGTCTATAATAGATGGCCATGAACAATGTTACATCTGTCTGGATCCAGATCATGTCCCTGTGTTCTCAACGATCTCAAGCCATGAAGATTGTGAGCCTCCGACCTGAAAGCATGAGTAGGTCTACTTCCAGAAGTCACCACTCTTCTTGGAGCCAACATAGTACATCTTTGCCTGCAGCTTTGTCTCACCATGATGACCCAGACTAGACAACCCCAGGTGCGTTGAATCCTAAACATCCTCATTCAACCAGTCAGACTGCTTATTAAGGCTAAGCAATGAGACTCATTGATGCACTCTGTGTATCTGTACCAGTAATGTCAAAGAAGAAAAAATTACATGACACAACATCAGGCAAAGATTGTGCCCTCCAAGAGGACATACTCCATGGAAGACAGCAAAGCCATCAATGTTCAGTAAGCAAACTTGCTTTTTGAGATGTTTCCAAAACTTCTGATATTCTTTTTAAAATCACAAAGACAAAGAAAAGAGTTCCATAAGGAAGGAACAAAAAAGGTAAATACCATTACATGAGTATGTTAGAACAAGAACATAAGAACATGCCATACTGGGTCAGACCAAGGGTCCATCAAGCCCAGCATCCTGTTTCCAACAGTGGCCAATCCAGGCCATAAGAACCTGGCAAGTACCCAAAAACTAAGTCTATCCCATGTTACTGTTGCCAGTAATAGCAGTGGCTATTTTCTAAGTCAACTTAATTAATAGCAGGTAATGGACTTCTCCTCCAATAACTTATCCAATCCTTTTTTAAACACAGCTAATACTAACTGCATTAACCACATCCCCTGGCAACAAATTCCAGAGTTTAATTGTGCATTGAGTAAAAAAGAACTTTCTCCAAAACAATTTCTTTTGGTGAGGGGAGTTTTAATAATTCAAGCTGAGAGGACCAGAGACAACTAGTAGATTGGTATGGAGTGTTTAAATTGAAAAGATAAGATGGCGTATGAAATAAAGCTCTAAAAGTTAAAGAATCTTGAATATGAGAGAAAATGGGAAGCCAGTTACGTTTCTGAAGATGGGTAGTCACGTGGTGATACATATGTTTATCAATGATGAGTTTGGCAGCAATATTTTGCACTAATTGAAGTTAATGAATTGAATGGGAAGTCAGACCATGGAAAAGAGCATTACAGCAATCGATGCAACTAAAGGTCCATCAACACAACATCCTGTTTCCAACAGTGGCCAATCCAGGCTTTAAGTACCTCGTAAGTACCCAAAAACTAAGTCTATCCCATGTTACTGATGCTAGTAATAGCAGTGGCTATTTTCTAAGTCAACTTAATAGCAGGTAATGGACTTCTCCTCCAAGAACGTATCCAAACTGTTTTTAAAGCCAGCTATACTAACTGCACTAATCATATCCCCTGGCAACAAATTCCAGAGTTTAATTGTGCATTGAGTGAAAAAGAACTTTCTCCAATTAGTTTTAAATGTGCCTCATGCTAACTTCAGAGAGTGCCCCCTAGTCCTTCTATTATCCAAAAGAGTAAATAACTGATTCACATTTACCCATTCTAGACCTCTCATGATTTTAAACACCTCTATCATATCCCCCCTCAGCTGTCTCTTCTCCAAGCTGAAAAGTCCTAACCTCTTTAGTCTTTCCTCATAGGGGAGCTGTTCCATTCCCCTTATCATTTTAGTCGCCTTCTCTGTACCTTCTCCATCGCAACTATATATTTTTTGAGATGCAACGACCAGAATTATGCACAGTATTCAAGGTGCGGTCTCACCATGGAGCGATACAGAGGCATTATGACATTTTCCGTTTTATTCACCATTCCCTTTCTAATAATTCCCAACATTCTGTTTGCTTTTTTGACTGCCGCAGCACACTGAACCGATGATTTCAATATATTATCCACCATGATGCCTAGATCTCTTTCCTGGATGGTAGCTCCTTATATGGAACCTAACATCGTGTAACTATAGCATGGGTTATTTTTCCCTATATGCATCACCTTGTACTTATCCACATTAAATTTCATCTGCCGTTTGGATGCTCAATTTTCCAGTCTCACAAGGTCCTCCTGCAATTTATCACAATCTGCTTGTGATTTAATTACTCTGAAAAATTTTGTATTATCTGCAAATTTGATTACCTCACTCGTCATATTCCGTTCCAGATCATTTATAAATATATTGAAAAGCACGGGTCCTAGTACAGATCCCTGAGACACTCCACTACCCACCCCCCTCCACTGAGAAAATTGTCCATTTAATCCTACTCTCTATTTCCTGTCTTTTAACCAGTTTTTAATCCACGAAAGGACATCGCCACCTATCCCATGACTTTTTACTTTTCCTAGAAGCCTCTCATGAGGAACTTTGTGAAATGCCTTCTGAAAATCCAAATACACTACATCTATCGGTTTACCTTTATCCACATGTTTATTAACTCCTTCAAAAAAGTGAAGCAGATTTGTGAGGCAAGACTTGCCTTGGGTAAAGCCATGCTGACTTTGTTCCATTAAACCATGTCTTTCTATATGTTCTGTGATTTTGATGTTTAGAACACTTTCCACTATTTTTCCTGGCACTGAAGTCAGGCTAAATGGTTTGTAGTTTCCTGGATCACTCCTGGAGCCCTTTTTAAATATTGGGGTTACATTAGCCACCCTCCAGACTTCAGGTACAATGGATAATTTTAATGATAAGTTACAAATTTTTACTAATAGGTCTGAAATTTCATTTTTTAGTTTCTTCAGTTTGTCAATCAGGCCTACCACATCTTCTAGGTTCACCATGATTTGGTTCAGTCCTTCTGAATCATTACCCATGAAAACCTTCTCCGGAACGGGTATCTCCCCAACCTTCTCTTCAGTAAACACCGAAGCAAAGAAATCATTTAATCTTTCCGCGATGGCCTTATCTTCTCTAAGTGCCCCTTTAACCCCTCGATCATCTAACGGTCCAACTGACTCCCTCACGGGCTTTCTGCTTCGGATATATTTTAAAAAGATTTTACTGTGAGTTTTTGCCTCTACAGCCAACTTCTTTTCAAATTCTCTCTTAGCCTGTCTTATCAATGTCTTACATTTAACTTGCCAACGCTTATGCATTATCCTATTTTCTTCTGTTGGATCCTTCTTCCAATTTTTTAATGAAGATCTTTTGGCTAAAATATCCTCTTGCACCTCACCTTTTAACCATGCCGGTAATCGTTTTGCCTTCCTTCCACCTTTCTTAATGTGTGGAATACATCTGGACTGTGCTTCTAGGATGGTATTTTTCCAAATGGAGAAAGGTCTTTAGTGGAATGCCCCGAGGGATCTGTATCAGAACCTGCACTATTTAGCATAATTCATAAATGATCTGGAAAAGAGAATCGCAAGTGAGGTGACCAAATTTGCAGATGACACAAAATTGTTTTGAGTCGTTAAAACAGCAATGAATTGTGAGGAACTGTAGAAGGACCTTGTGAGACTAGGAGACTGGGCATCTAAATGGAAGATGCAGAGGTCACGTGATGCGGTGAGCCGGACAAGTCGTGCTCGTTTCAGCTCCAGGTGCTGCTCCCCCCAATAGCGGAAATTAAAGCGGACACAGAAGCTAAGTCCAGGAGAACAACTTCCAGCTGCAACAGATCAGTGAGTTAAAAAGAAGACATGACCTCAAAACCAGTCAAAAAAGACAAAATAAAAAGCACAGAGCAAGAGCCCAAGATGGCCGACCAGCGCGGCGGACGAACGGTGACTCGACTCACTGAATCGGTACTACAGGGGCTTGAGATTAAATTCGTTGGTATAAATGAAAATTTTCAGGCCCTTAAAGAATCGCTAGGTGATATTGGGAAGCGCATAGACATAGCGGAGGGGAGATTATCCGCAGTAGAAGAGGACATGATGGCGGTTACCATGCGGGTGTCAAGCCCTCGAAACCGCGCTTCAAACGGCGAAAATTAAACTAGAGGAGCTTGAGAACAGAGCTCGGTGTAATAATCTGAAATTTCTTGGACTTCCAGAAAGCATCAGCGATGGAGAGCTTAAGGCACTACTTGAAGAATGGCTGCCGAAAGCACTTAGCCTCCCGAGCTTAGAAGGCAAACTAACTGTGGAAAGAGCTCACCGCCTCGGCCCACGGCGAGATTCAGACCGCAGACCACGCCTAGTCATAGCAAGATTCCTGGACTGGACACAAAAATCACTGATACTAGCTGCTTTCAAGAAGCAAAGGGAGCTTAAATTCCAAGAAAATAAAATAATTCTATTCCAAGATTTTTCAGCGGCGGTGGCGGCAAAACACAAGCTCTTTTCCCCCACCTGCACAAATCTTGTCAACAAAAATATCCAGTTTAATCTCCAATTTCCAGCAACTCTGCGCATTTGGAAAGATGGGAAAGTTTTCTCATTTGATGCACCGGACCAAGCAGCGGGCTAGCTCAAGAACCTAGCTGATCAGAACTGATAAATACCCAAAGGGAACAAGATAATATATTCCAAAGTTGGTATGATTAAGGCTGGAACACTGGTGAGCAACCAGGCAGGTATACCAGTGTAAATAGCCTAGAAGACTGATATCTATGCTATTGGGAGTTTCCCCAATGTTATTGTTTCAGCTAATACAGGTTATAAGTTGCATATATAATATTGCATATATAATGTTCTCAAACTGGCTATACTTAGATGGGGGAGCAGCGCCCGAGCGCATATATTCACCGACCTCTAGCCCCGGTTCTTAGGGGCCTTCCAAATCCTTAGTGTTAAGGAGGGGAATTACTTAAGTCTCTTTCTTTTTTTTTTTTTTTTTTCTTCAGGGGAAAAGAGTTGTACTGTATGCAGGGGGGAGGAGGGAAGTTAGAGGGGATTGTTCTTAAACAAAACCACCATAGCGGAGTGATAATAAAAGGGGTTCTAGGAAGCTATCCATGTTCGCAGAATCTATGTTTATTCTTGACAAAAGTTCAGGAAGGAAAGCAGCTGGGAGTCCAGGCTGGGAGACTCTCCAGCGGGCCAAGATACAGATTGACATGCTGGAATGAGTACTTCTGGTACATGGGATAGGAAGCTTGTGATTTAGTTCTTGGCATGTGGGAGGGCTTGGAACTCCAATCAAACAACAAAAGGTATTAAGTGCACTAAATAGACAAAAAACGGACATAGTTGGGCTGCAAGAAACACACTTATCCGAGCTTGAGAGTAAAAAACTCAGACAAGGATGGGTTGGTCAGTGTTTCTATGCTCCGGCAATGGGACGTAAAGCCGGCTTGGCGATATTAATCCATAAAAATTTTCATTTTGAATTGGCAAAGCAAATCTCAGATGATGAAGGCCGAATCCTAATTATTCAAGGTAGGCTACAAGGGTGTGAGATTACCATCTGTACAGTATATGCTCCGAATGTATACTCACACCTTTTTTTTCAAAAATTGGTGGGATTACTGCTTCCTGCACAGAAGGGTCCCCTTATCCTACTTGGGGATTTTAATTGTGTACATGAACTTGGCTTAGACAAATCTCATTCAAATCTACACATGATGGATAACCAGGGCAAAGGGATTGCTTACCTATGTGCGGAACTACATCTTTTGGATATTTGGCACACCCTACATCCTACAGAAAGGGACTATACACATGTATCAAGGGCGCATGCAACCCTGTCAAGAATTGATTATATTCTTATCTCAGAATCACTGTTCCCGGGGGAGCAAAGAGAAGGGAGGAGGGGTTTGCTTACCCTCTGTGTCTGCCGGTAAAATCGCCGAGAGAAAAAGCTGAAGCAGGAAGAAATTGCCTACTCTTCCTGGGTTCCTGAACCGGCCAATCAGTGGAGGAGCCCTGACCACGTGACCCGGACCCTCAGCTGAGTGACACCAGCTGAGGAACACTGCCGATATAAAATCAGCGGCAGAGCAGCGCCCCGCAGCCGCGTCGCCTAAGTCGCGCGCGCCGAAGGGGCGCGCGGCTTGGACCGGCTTAGACTGGGGGAGACCGGGAGCCGGCTAGAATTTTTGTGTATCATCTTCAATGGGTAAGAAACGGAAGGCAAAGATCATCATTACCTCCTCCCCATTGCAGCAACAACGTATAGGCCCCATGGATCAACACGTCGTGAGGGGCAGTGACGTGTTGGAAACGCCAAAAGAGGACAGTTTGGGAGGTATGTCGTTAATCTCCCTTAGTCCTGGCGCAGGACATTTAACCCCACCACAGCCAAAGCCTTTTACATCTCCTGTAACATCCAATGAACTGGTAGGGGCAGCCCAGGGAGGTGCAGAAATTGAAATTCAAATGGCACCTCCTCGGGCCGAGAATGGAAGTATTCTTTATTTTGGTGTGCAATTATTACCTCCAGTTCATTTAGATAGTAATATTTGTTCGATGGTAGTACCCGACAATGTTACTATGGCTGACCTTGGTAGAATGATAATGAGATTAGATAATAATGTTATAAAAATGAATGAATCATTGATGACTGCTATTAATACTAATAGGAAGTTAATTGATGATCAAGTGAAAATTGTAGAAAAACATGAGAAAGATATTCAGAGTTTAACTAATAAGATCCAGTTAACTCAGAATTCTGAAAATGTATTTATACGAGATAGTATTACAATGCATAAGGAAGTAGAGTATATAGAAAACTTGTTGCGCTCTAAGAATATGAGAATTATAAATTTTCCAATCACTCAGCTGATGTCCCCTTGGGAAATGTTTAAAAAATTTCTCAAGGAGATATTGTTATATCAAGATGAGGAAATACCCAAAGTTTCAAAAATTTATTACCTAGAGAAAAAGGCCCCCAGAGTCACTGGTGAGCAGACTGGTATTGGGGAAATCCCATCTTCAGTGGGGGTGTCGACCTTCTTAGAGGAGTCAATCGACATCATTAATAAAAGAGCAACTCTCTTTATATCATTTATAGCCGAGCAGGATAAAGAAAATATATTTAAGAAGTTTTTTAGATTAAGGAATATGTTATTTTGTGGGCACAAGTTACAAATATTTCCAGATGTGGCTAGGGCCACACAAGCAAGAAGAAAATACTTTCTTTCATTAAAAATGCGGGTACTTGCAACAGGTGCCACATTCTTTTTGAAATTTCTGTGCCTATGCATAGTTAACTATCAAGGTAATAAATATGGTTTTGTGGATCCTACACATTTAGAAACATTTTTACTAGATAAAAGTCAACCTGAGGTATAGAGGGAATAATGTCCAGAAAAATAATCAATCTCCCTTCTCTTTAAATTATTTTGTATATACATATTAGAACAAATTGGTAGAATACCTTTTGTTATTATATGTAAGATTGCTTAAATATTTGAATGGTATAGATCTCCCCCAATTATGGGATATGTACTCAATGCAAATAATGATTTAATATGGGTTTTTGTAAAGTAGTTGTGTTATGTTGAAGTACACATTTTCTAATTTTCATGATGTATATAATTGTGAAAATTCAATAAAAATTAAATTAAAAAAAAAAAAAAAAAAAAAGAATCACTGTTCCCAAGAAGTAAACAAGCACACCTAGGTGATATAGCAATATCTGACCATGCTATTATATGTTTGGATATCACGGATGGGAGAGATGAAACTAGACCACGGTTATGGCGCTTCCCTAGTCAGTTAGCAGATGATCACACCTTTCAAAGCTTTCTACGAGATAAATAGAGAGACTATGAGCAACATAATCAAGCGCACAGGAAAGACCCATGTCAGTACTGGGAAGCTAGTAAAGCAGTTCTGAGGGGGGAGATTACGTCATACTTGATCGCAAAATTGAAGGCAATACATAAGAATATCATACTCCTGGAGCAGAGCCTTACACAGGCCAAAAAAACGGCTGGCTCAAAACAATACTAGTGCATGCCAAAATGAATATAATGCGATCCTTCACACCTTAAATACTATGTTACATGAAAGGGAACAAAGATATCTGAGCAGAGGAGCCCACAAGCTATTTAGATATGGCAATAAGACAGGGAAGCTACTAGCTAACTTAGTGCGTTTACAAAGAGGGAAAACTTTTATTGATAAACTGAAAGACGAAAGAGGCCTTCCTATAACGTCTAGCTATGAGGTGTGTTCCAGATTTAAGCAGTTTTATGAATTGCTCTATAAACATGACAGGATAGGGGGTAGTAATGATGAAGATGATTTTTTTGCAGGGCTCCAACTTCCACAGGTTTCTGAAGCCCAATTAACTAACTTGAATAAACCAATACAGTTAGAGGAGTTAATAGCGGCTATAAAGGAGAGTAAGCGTCATAAGGCCCTCGGACCAGATGGTATGAGTGCCGAATACTATAAAATCCTGTTACACCAGGCCTCTGAGGCCCTATTAAAATGTTTCCAAGAGGCACAAAAGAAGCGGCAGTTCCCAGAAGGGGTTACGAGAGCCTACATCACGGTATTGGAAAAACCAGGCAAGGATCTTTCCTCTCCTGGGGTGTATCGCCCTATCTCTTTGTTAAATTTTGAAGCCAAATTATTCGCAAAAATTATGGCAGATAGATTGAGTGCCGTTTTCCCCATTATAATTATGGAACAACAGGCAGGATTTGTCAAGGGACGGACTATTAGTGCGCATTTGACTAAACTTTTAATTTCTATGGAAGAATGTCAGAAGCGGGGTCAAGGTGCGTTGATTGTAGGCTTTGACTCGGAAAAGGCCTTTGATAGGGTGACATGGCCTTATCTCTTTTCAGTTATGAGCCGGTATGGTCTGAGGGGAGAGATAGTACAGAGCATTGCCATGTTATATCATTGTCCAAAATCCGCAATCATTGCGAATGGCCAGGTCTCTGAAGACTTTAGATTATACAGGGGGACTCATCAAGGATGCCCTCTTTCCCCATTACTATATATATTGTCCATCGACCCTCTTCTCCGTAAGATCGAGGTAGATCCGCAAGTACATGGATTTACTATGGGGAAGCAAGTTTTTAAAGTGTCTGCTTTTGCAGATGATGTCTTAGTCTTTCTGACCCAACCTCAAACATCACTGCAGCAGGTGCTAAATCTGCAGATGCACTTTGGCTCCTTTGCCGGTTTAAAAATCAACACTGATAAATCGGAGGCAATGGCTTTAGGAGCTGGAATTCAAGAAACCTGGGAAGGGCCATTCCCGCTGAAATGGGTAAATTCTGAAATGCGATATTTGGGAGTGCGATTGACCAAGGACGTGGCGATACTGCATAAAGCCAATATAGACCCTCTCTTAAGGAATATGGACCAAAAATTACAGACATGGTCCAAGCTCCCTTTATCTTTAACAGGAAAAATTTTCTTGCTAAAGATGATGGAACTGCCGAGATGGATGTATGTATTGCAGCAACTGCCCCTTTGGTTTACAAAACCGGAGATATTAGGAATTAATCACCTGGTACGGGCATATCTCTGGGGATCACATAGAGTTAGACTACCACTTTCTATATTAATGAAGCCTAGAGCAAAGGGGGTTTTGGCATGCCCTAATTGGAGGGAGTATAATCTAACTTGCATCTTAAGACATGTATATGACTGGGTAAATGGTACTAAAGTATGTACTCCTCTCTCTTTTGTCTGTGAATGGCTCAGTCCATATCGGCCAGGTAACATTATCCAAATTCCAAGTTCACAGATCCCAAAGCAATGTGTCAACAGCTTACTTAAGCTCTGGGAGAGAGGCGTGGAGATATTTATGCTTGACTAAGTTAGACCTGAAGAGTACTCTTACACCTTACTTAACTTTTCTGGGTAATCCACACTTTCCAAGCGGAACGTCCTCTTCTATTTTCAAGCATCGGGCATCTCTGGGACTAGACAATATTCAGCAGTTTCTAGAACCCCGCTCATATTTGATTAAAAGTTTTCAAGAGATTATGAATCAATATGGTATAGCCTCCAAAGACTTTTATCGTTATCTACAGCCACGACACTATATACAGTCAGTATTGGCAGGAAAATTGGAATCCCAGAAAGTAGAGAAATTGCATGATTTTTTCCTGCCAGTGGATCACAAAGCTAACTCTAGTGCATCCTTCTCAAAAATACTGAATAGTTTACCCGATCAGATGGCCTTGACAGTTATTAAAGAAAAATGCAATAAACAGACAAATATATCCTTAACTGAAGAGGAAGTTGCCAGGGTTCTCAACGGTTATCAAATTTCGGAAAATATTAATATGAGAGAAGTAGGATATAAAGTTTTGCATTGTATGTATATGTCCCGTGTATGGATGTATGCAGCGAAATTATGTGATTCTGATATATGTTTGAAATGTCAAGTAGGAAAAGGATCCTTTTTCCATAGCTTATGGGAGTGTGAAGTGATACAAAAATTTTGGACTGAAATATTACAGGACTTGTGGCATATCATAGAACAACAAATACCTAGAGACCCGAAAGTTTGTCTCCTTCGACTCTTCAGTGATGGACTAGAATCAATTCCTGAACCTGATCAACAGTTTCTGGGCAAGGTATTGATGACGGGTATGCAGACTATAATGGCTGGCTGGATTACGGTTGATAAGCCACAATTGGCCCATTGGAAGAACCGTCTGACTATGCTATTACAGTTTGAATTCATGACAGCGGCTGTCAAATCGGTGCAGGCAAAAAATCACTGTGAGGCAATTTGGCAGAGATACTGGCAGCAGTTACCACATTCCATGAGAGACTCCATCACGCGTCTTGTTGATACCACGTATGTAGCAACATCCCGAACAATACCAGCCTAGACTCCGAGATTATAAACTTACTCCGCTTGTTCTGGGGGGAGGGAGGGAAATCAGGCCATTAGATTGGTACTGATAGGGTGAATGCTATAGACTCTATATTTTAGTGTTGATATACCATATGTTCTATTGTGTTTGTATAACTCAAAAATCCAATAAAGAAATTTACAAAAAAAAAAAAAATGGAAGATGCAATTTAATATGGACAATTACAACGTAATGCACATAGGGAAAAATAATCCCAACTAAAGGTACACCATGCTGGGTTCTGTGTTAGTTGTCACCATCCAGGAAAGGACCTCGGAATCCATCTGGACGATACCTTGAAATCTTTGGCTGTGTGCAGCAGGGGTCAAAAAGGTAAATAGAATGTTAGGAATTATTTGGAAAAGAATAGAGAACAAAACTGAAAATATCATATAACGCCTTTGTGTAGATTTATGGTGTGACTGCACCATGAGCATTGTGTGTAGTTCTGGTTGCCCCATTTCAAAAAATAGTAATAGACATAGAAAAAGGTATAGAGAAGGGGAACACAAATGATAGTGGGGATGGAAAGGATAAACAGTTTAGAACTCGTTTGCTTGGAAAAGAGATAACTGAGAGGGGGAATAATTAAGATTTATAAAATTATGAGTGGGGTGGAATGAGTAAGTAGGAAATGGTTATTTACCCTTTCAGATAAAGCTAGGACTAGGGGACACTCCATGGAACTAACAACTGGCAGATTTAATACTAATTGTAGGGAGAACTTTAACACTCCGTGCACAATCAAGCTATGGAATCTATCATCAGAGGACAACTAATCAAGGCAACTAATATAATTGGTTCAAAAGAGGGTTGGTTGGACAGGCTTCTGAAGGAAAAGTCCATAAACAGTTATTAGCCAGGTAGGCTTGGGAAAGCCACAGTGAGGTACAAGGAATAGATCAATTATTGAGAATCTGCTGGGTATTTGTGATCTGGACTGCTCACAGTCGAAGACAGGATGCTGGGCTCAATGGATCTTGGTCTGACCCAGCATGGCACTTCATAGGTTCTTAAGCTGCATAATAACCAATTTAAAAACCAAAGCATAATTTAAAAATAATCAATAACCTTGCATAATAGAAACTATGAGTAAAAACCACTGAAAACCTATATATCTAACACAAGATATAAATTCCAGGAAAACCTTCATCCCCCAGAAAGCCTATGGCCACACACACACAAATAATAAAAAACAAAAAACAAAAAAAAAACCCAACTACAAAAACACTAAAAACTAAATACCACATCCAATAAACCACTACAGAAGCAATATCTTCCCCATCTGGTAAAACATTAACATACACATACATAAAACTACATACAAACATAAGACGGGTCATGCTGGATGGGACCAAGGTCTATTGAGTCCAGCATCCTGTCTCGGACAGTGGCCAGTCTGGGTCACAGCAAGTACTCTGCAGATCCCCAGTAGTGGATCTAGTTCTTGTGTGTCCTAGGATAAGAGCAAGCTTTTCCAAGTTTACCTGGCTAATAACTGTTTATGGACTTTCCCTTCAAGAACTTGTCCAATTCTCTTTTGAACACTATTATGTTAATTGCCTTGACTATGCCCTGTGGAACTGATTCCATTGCTTGACTGTGCGCTAAGTGAAAAAAATACTTCCTGCAGTTTGTTTTAAATTTGCCAGTTGCAAGTTTCATGGAGTGTCTGCTAATCCTAGTGTTGTTTGAAAGGAAAAATATGTGTTCCCTATTTACCTGTTCCACCCTACTCATGATTTTATTAATCTGAAATACAATATTTATTTATTTTATTTTATTTAACTTCTTTTACTATACCGACACTCAAGACCAGGTCTTATCGTACCGGTTTACATTAGAACAAGGGGAAAAAACCAATTAACGTATAAGTGGAAATGAGAAGTTACATTAAAACAGGGAGAGTAAAAACATGGATGTCAGAAGATAGGACAGAATTAAGTAATCAAACAATAAGTTAACAAAAATTCCAAACTATAAATTAACATAAAACAATAAATTAGTAGTACAGAAACATGGATTATAATCAGCGGAAATATACATGGAAATATATATATATGGAAATATATACAGCTGAAATATACATGGTATGTCAAATGGGAGGAGTGGCGGGGGTGAGGGGAAAGGGTGGGTTGAGGTTGCTGGGGGAGAAGGGAAAAAGGTTGGGAGTGCGGGGAGGGAGAAGGGTGGGTTGGAGGGTGAGAGAGAGTTGGTTAAAATGGAATCCTTCAACGATAGGCTTGTGTGAACAGCCAGGTTTTAAGTTTTTTTCTGAAGGTTAAATGGCATTGTTCCTGGCGTAAGTCTTGAGGAAGCGAATTCCAATGTAGGGGACCTGCTGTCGAAAATGCTCGCTTGTGGATGGAGTTGTGAACTGATGATTTGTTGGGAGGGGCCATGAGCTTACTTTTGTAGGCAGTTCTTATCGGTCTTGATGATGTATGTAGTTCCAGAGGGAAGGTGAGTTGGAGAGAGGATTGTTGGTAGACCGATTTGTGGATGATAGTGAGAGCTTTGAACAGTATTCTATGTTGAATAGGGAGCCAATGTAAGATTTTTAGGATAGGTGTGATGTGGTCCTTGCGCCGTGTGTTTGTAAGGATCCTGGCCGCTGCGTTTTGCAGCATCTGTAGAGGTTTGGTCGAAGAGGCGGGGAGACCGAGTAGAAGAGCGTTGCAATAGTCAATCTTTGAAAACAGTATTGCTTGAAGCACAGAATGGAAATCCTGGAAGTGTAAGAGCGGTCTTAGATGCTTCAGGACCTGTAGCTTGAAGAAACATTCTTTAGTTGTAGCGTTAATGAATTTTTTGAAATTCATTCTGGAGTCAAGGGTGGCCCCAAGGTCTCTGACATGGCTTGCTAGTGGGGTTATTGTGTTATTATTATTATTATTATTATGTTCCCTCCAAGGCCGCTCCGATTTCGGAGCGGTCTTGGAGGGAACAGGGAAAGCCATCGGGGCTCCCCTCAGGCTCGGCACACGCAAGGTGCACATGTGTGCACCCCCTTGTGCGTGCCGACCTCGGATTTTATAACATGCGTGCGGCAGCGCGTGCATGTTTTAAAATCGGGTGTAGATTTGTTCGCGCCGGGTTGTGCAAACAAATCTATGCCAGCGCATAAGATTTAAAATCTGGCCCAAGGTGCACAATTGTGCACCCCCTTCTGTGCACCGACCCCTGATTTTATAACTTGGGCACGCCTGCTCACCTTTAGTCACCTGTTTATGTATACCTTAAAAAAAAAAATCTAGTAAATTGGTAAGGTCAGACTTCCCTTTGCAAAAATCATGTTGACTCTCCCCCATTAAACCATGTCTACCTATGAGGTTGGTAATTTTGCTTTTAAGAATAGCTTCTAGGGAGGAGGCAAGATGGCCGCCGAGTAGGAGGCTGCATCAGGTCTCTCACCACAAGCTCTTTTCCTTTCTTACAAGTTTCTTCAATATGCCACATACTAAAAGAAAGGGGAAACTTAGGGGAGTGAGTGTTGGCTCACCCTCTATCGACTCCCAGCAACCTCGCATTGAAGGCTTTTTTGCAGGAGCAGCAACATCGTCACTGGAAAGCTCGGTCGCTGGGGGGGGACACGATGGAGCGTACCCTGTCCCCTCTGACCTTTGATACTACCTTGAGTCCCGGAGAACCGAACAGGCCTGCCCACCCAGGACGAGCCGACGTGCTTTCCCTAACATCGTAGGCTGTTGGAACTTCCGTAGCGTTGTTACAGGGAGAAATAAGATCAGCTGGCCGGAGTGAGAGCCCGAAGGAACGTCCGCGGTCTCGAGGAGAGGGTAGAACGAGACCCAGAGGAAGCACAGAGGAAACTGAACAAGATTTCTTGTTGGAGGAGAATCGTGCAGCAGCAACAATTTCAATGCAAGGTACTGGGGTGAGCATGAGTACCAATGTGGAATCGGGAGGAGCTCAACCTAATGTTCTGATTTCAGGCCTTAATACACTGCGACCTGAAAAAATAACTTTAGAGGGAATTTGGACAGCTTTGAAGTCAGTTGAATCCTCGATTATATCTCTGTCTCAAACAACGCTGGAAACAAAAAATCAAACTGTATTAAATACCAACTTGATTTCTACATTTATTAAGAAAGTGGAAAATTTAGAGAGCAGGATTACCACTATAGACACTGTTCAACAAAAACTTGTTCAATCAGATTTAGTTGTTAACAAAAGGTTAGAAAACATAGAGAATGCACTTAGGGGTAGATTTTATAAATTTACGCACGCGCGTACTTTTGTTCGCGCACCAGGTGCGCCTCCCGCCCCGCCCCGAAATTCGCGCTGCTCACCCGACATGCCCCCTTTGCAAAGCCCCGGGATTTACGCACGTCCCGGGGCTTGCGCGCACCGCCGAGTCTATGCAAAATAGGCTTGGCGCGCGCAGGAGCCTTTTAAGAGGGTTTCACGCATAACTTATGCGTGTAACTCTTTTAAAATCCGGCCCTTAGAGCACATAATTTTAGAGTGTTAAATTTTCCAGTAATAAGTATGATTTCCCCTCTTGAGTTGTTTAAATCATATATACAACAAATATTAAAAATACCTGAGTCAGCTATGCCGGTAATTATTAAAGCTTATTATTTACACCAGGCTGAACAAGCAGAAGAAGGAGCTGCGAGACAGATACCAACAATTAACATCTCACAGATACTGGAAATGTCACTAGATATGGAGATTAATCAAAGAAGACCATTGTTAGTTTCTTTTGCCTTCTTGTCAGACCTTAATAATATATTGAAATTCTTTTTCTATGGCCATCAGATTTGGATTTATCCAGATGTGATTAAGGCTACTCAATTATGTCGAAAAATTTTTCTAACAATGCGATCTGAAACACTCCAATTAGGTGCCTGATTTATTCTTAGATATCCGTGTAGATGTTGTATAATACATTTAAATGTCAACTATGTGTTCCTTGAGCCTGAACAACTCAGAGCATTTTTGGATGCGCATACCCGAGAAGTATCCAATAGTGGTTCGGTATAAGTTATGGGGCAGATTTTCAAAGGGGTACGCGTGTACCCCCCGAAAACCTACCCGAAGCTCCCCCTGCGCGCGCCGAGCCTATGTTGAATAGGCTCGGCGGCGCACGTAAGTCCCGGGGCTTTCCTGGGGGGCATGTCGGGGATGTGTCATGGCCAGCGCATCATCGGGGGCGTTCCAGGGGCATGGCCGCGGCCTCCTGACCAGCCCCTGGACCGGAACATGGCGCGCTGGCAACCGGCCCATGTGCGCAATTATGCCTGCTTCGGGCAGGCGTAACTTTTGGAATAAAGGTGTGGGGGGGAATTAGTTAGGGTCGGGGGGGGGGGGGCGGGTTAGTTAGGGGAAGGAAAGGAAAGATGGGGGGCGCCAGAAAGAAAGTTCCCTCCGAGGCCGCTCCGATTTCGGAGCGGCCTCGGAGGGAAAGGAGGCAGGCTGTGCGGCTCGGCGCGCGCAGGCTACCGATTTTGCGCAGCCTTGCGGGCGCAGACCCTGGATTTTAAAAGATACGTACGGCTACGCACGTATCTATTAAAATCCGGCGTACTCTTGTTTGCGCCGGGTGTGCGAACAAAAGTATGCACGCGTGTACTTTTTTAAAATCTGCCCCCATATGTTGTGTAACTACTCGATGTGACCTGTTTTTTTTTTTCTTAGTTTCTCTCTTATTTCTGCCTGTCCGTATTTCTTATATCTCAGATGCGGATAATTTCTAAAATAAGGTTTATATTTCTTTTTCTTCTATGGGATATATTTTTTTGAAAAGCATCGATTTTTTCTGTACAAGATTGTATTCTTGGGAAAAATTTAATAATTTTGAAAATAAAATATTATAAAAAAAAGAATAGCTTCTACAATTTTGCCCGGCACCAGTGTCACGCTCACCAGACTATAGTTTCCCGGATAACCTCTGAAGCTCTTTTAAAACTTGGCGCTTCATTGGTAACCCTCCACGTTTTTGGTACTATGGCTGTTTTAAATGATAGGCTGCAAATCACCAGAAACAGGTGTGCAATTTCATGTTTGAGTTCCTTTAGAATTCTAGGGTGAATACCATCCAATCCTGGTGATTTGTTATTCTTTAGTCTGTCAATCTGATTTATTACATCTTCCAGTTTCACAATGATTTTGTTTAGTTGGTCAGAGTCATCATCATCAAAAAATGTTTCTGCTGTGGGTATGACCACGAAATCTTCCTCAGTAAAGACAGAGGCAAAGAATTTGTTTTGTTTTTCTGTTATTTCCTTGTCTTCCATGACTACCCCATATCCCTCTCAGTCATCTAGCAGCCCAACTAACTCCCTCACAGGTTTTTTGCTTCAAATGTACTTGAAAAAGTTTTTATTACTTGTTTTAACCTATATAGCAAGCTTCTTTTCAAATTCTCTCTTTTCCTGCTTAATTACTTTTTAACATCTAACTTGCCAGTGTTCATACTCTTCCTTATTTTCCTCATTTCAGTCTGCCCTCCATTTTTTTGGAACGATGCCCTTTTGCCTTTAATTGCCTCTTTCAGCTCACTATTAAATCACGCCAGCAGTCATTTGGCTTTTTTTTTACTTTTTTAATGCATGAAATGCATTTTAGCTGGGTCTGAAGGATGGTAATTTTAAATACATCTCCCTCAAGTTTTTAACCTTGTGAATTGTTCCTTATAGTTTTTTTTTTTCTAACAGATTTCCTCATTTTGTCATAGTCTCCCTTTTTGTAGTTAAATACTACTGCAGTCATTTTCCTTAGTATTTACCCTCCAGGGTTTATGGCAAATTTTATTGCATTGTGATCACTGTTTCCAAGTGGATCCATCCCCTTTATCTCTTGCACCAGCTCTTGCGTTCCACAGAGAGCTAGATTTAATATTTCCCCCTCTGGTTGGAGGGGGGAAGCAGTCATTGATGGCATCTAGGATCTTTACTGCCCTTGCATGTCCTGATGTGAATGTATCCAAGCAGTACTCAGATAATTAAAGTCTCCCATTTTTAGTGTTGCCCATTTACTAGCCACTCTAATTTCTGTTAGCATTTTACAGTCTGTTTCCTCATCCTGGCCAAGTGGCCATAATATATCCACACTACTACCCTTTGAGATTTCTGTCCATAAGGATTCAGAGTGCAATTTGTTTCCTGCAAAACTGTTATCCTGTGCCATCCATAACATATAGTGCCACCCCTCCAGACAGTGTCGGAAATCCAATGGATTGCAAGATGTGAGGCAGCATGGCTTTAACAGAGTCTAAAAATCAGTGCCCCAAGTCTCAGCTGTGGCCACCACTAAATTTTATTTCAGTTCCCCCACTGCTTGTGCTCTGTTGAGATCTTACTCCCTGTCAATTGAGGAGATGAAGCTGCTGCATTGCCTTGGCCCTTGTGGTTAAAGCCACTGCATCAAATGGGCTGAATTTAATAAGAGGTTGACACATCTGCTGGTTGCGTGGCCGAAGAGAGGAAGCTGCTGCACTGCCTGGTCTTGCGTGGCCAAAGAAAGGAGGTTGCTGCTTCGGCCGGGCCTGTGCTGAACTTAAGAATAGGCTGATGTGTTGTCAGGCCACATAGCAGAAGAAAGAAAGCTCCTGCTGCCTGCAGGGCCCAAGAGAAAAGGCTGCTGCTGCCTGCGCCCTGTCTATTCCAGGGAGAGAGAAAGTATGTGTGTGTATGAGAACATGTGAGAGAGAAAACATGTGTGTGAGAGAAATAGCATGCATTTGTGTGAGCATGTGAAAGAGTATATGTATGTGTGAGAGACACTGCACAAGCCCAAGGAGGAGGCTCTTGTTGCCTGCACATTCCAGGGCGAGAGAGAGCATGTGTGAGTGTGTGAGAGAGTATGTGTATGTGTGAATGAGAGAGAGAGCATCTGTGTGTGAAAGACACATTGCATGCCCAAAGAGGAGGCCACTGCTACTTGTACGTTCTGGGGAAAGATAATATGTGAGAGAGCATGTGTGTGTGAAAGCATGTGTCTGTATGTGTGTGCAAGAGCATATATGTGTGCATGTGTGAGAGATCATGTGTGAGTAAGCAAGTATGTGTGTTGGAGAGTGTGTGTATGTAAGAGAGAAGAAAGTTTGTGCATGGCTGCCTCCCTCCCTTCTCCCAATTCCACAACAATGTCAAGGTGATTTGAAATCAAACATTCCCATGTATGGAGCGCGGGGAGTTTTTTTTAAACCTTTTTTATTTTAATTATTGCATGTCATTTGATGTGTCTGCTATTTTGAAATATTTTATTGGTGTTTGGGAAATGTTTAAACATTTTATATGAGTTTTTAATTATTGGATAGTTTTTTCATCAGTTGTTTTGAAATATTTTTTCTATGAGTGTGGTTTTACTATTATGATTTATATTTCTTGAGTTTATCATTAAGTGCTTTATGCGGAATGGTTATGTTTCTGTTTTTCCATTGTTGCATGGCATACAGAGTCTGACTTCTTGTGTTTTCTGGTTCAGTTTGTGTCTGCATGTTTCTGTTTATATTTTATCATGTCTTTATTCTGTATTTGGTGATGGTCTGTATGTCTTCTGCATGAGTGACCAAGATAAGCTACAAACTTGCAGTTTCTTTCTAGGGATCTATAGCAGCTTCATTTGTTCTGTTTTCATAATAGGAGATGTATTGGTGTTTTAGGGTCTGGGGTAATATTTGCAGTATCGCTTTTCATACAGGGGCGGTTCTATCATGAGGTAGGGTGAGGCAGCCGCTTCAGGCAGTAGAATTTTAAAGCAGCAAAAAGTGCTGCTGCCTCACCCTTGTCTCCAGAGTCAAACATCAGATCGGGCAGGGATAAACCAAACCCCTGCCCGATCTGCTCAGTAGCCACACATGACCATAATCCCGGGCAGCAAGAGTCACGTGTATCCCGACGTCATCTGCTGCATTCCCAGGGATGGAGAGCACGGCATTTTTTTTTGTCCTTGTCAGTTTTAATTATTGGATGTGATGTGTGTGCTGTTTTGAAATATTTTATTAGTGTTGGGTAATATTTTAAACATTTTTATGCATGTTTATAATTGGCTGAATTTATCAGCAGATTTGACATTCTTTTATTAATATGTTTAATGTTTTATATTTCTTGATTGTGTTTGCATTGCTTACAGAGTTTGGCTTCTTGTAATTTCCAGTTCCGTTTTTGTCTGCACGTTTCCATTTATATTTTATGTTCTCTTTATTCTGTATTTGGTGAGAGACTATCTGTGTTCTCCTTGTGTGACTGAAGCTTTAGGTATTCTGCTAGCATGTAGTTTCTGTGTAGGGATTTACAACAACCTGGCTTTAATCTGTTTTCCTAATAGGAGGTGTATTGGTGTTTAGGGCCTGATATAATATTTGCAGCATGACTTTTTCATAGGTTGAGTGCTGGCAATTATGATATGGAAAGCTGACTATACTGGAATTGTAGTTCAGTTTATTCCTGGCTTTCTGTGGGCCAAGTCCACACCCAGTGCCCTTTACCATAGGCCTGATACCATATGAGATCCAGTAAACAACCTTGATTACTATAAGAAAGGTATTTTATTAAGTCTATTAAACTATTATTATTGAAAGTGTGTTTATTTGCAGTGTATGCCTACAAAATATATATGTAGTTGTAAGTGATATTTTTACTTCAGAAGATTGTACTTTGAATGTCTATTTTCCATATGCAATCTGCCTTTTTTGGTTGGGGAAGTTAATACATTTTAAAATGGAAAAGAATGCATAAGTTTTAATTATGTAGGGAGGGGAAGAAAGGGGGAATGAAAGGCTGTAAGGTTTGTCTAGAGCATCTAATACCCTCTTAGCTCTAAGAGAGAGTGTGTGTCACAAACACACACAGACTCCCACCATTCACCGACCTCTCACACCCCCAGGGGGCAGATCCTGGAGAAGAGTGGGAGGCAGGGAATGGAGGAGTCCTATTTCTAGACCCACCCCATTAAACATTTCTCCGGCTCCCTCTAGTGCGGACACTGAAGACTGAGAACAAAAAAATAACAGGTCCAAAAACTGAGTGGTTAGAGCAGTGGACTGCAAACAAGGGAAGCCAGGGTTCAAATCCTATTGCCATTCCTTGTGACCTTGGGCAAGTCACTTCACCCTCTATTGTCTTCCCCCTGCCCTGGCCCTCATGAGGGGGGGGAGGGGGGCACCATTTCCTCCTTCTCCTCAGGCAACAGATTGCCTTGAGCCACCCTTATTTTCATAGGTAGGGTTATTACTGTTTTGAGTGCTGGCAATTAGTGCTGTTTTGGTACGGGAGGTTTACTATATTGTAATTGTAATTCATTTTTGCAGGATTCATTGTCAATTTGCTTTAAGCATCAAATTAAAGATAGCAAAATGTTTAAATGTCTAAGATACTGTAACCCAAAGGCTCTATGTAAAAGTGGCTGTGTACTGTGTTGTGTCTGGGTCCCTCAGCCAGCTGTGGGGACACCTTAACAAGAGATCAGTGAAGGATGTGGATGACTGATGCACTGATGATCTTTCTATAACTTTGGGAAAAATGAGGTGCATCCACAATAAACATGTATGCACACAATTAATGGAATGTACGTATCTGTGCAGGCCATGCTCCGTCTTTCTTATGGTGGTTCAAGTTGATTCATGAGTGCATCACTCATCATTGATGGCCTTGTTGATCCATTGGTAATTGTTTATTGCCACTGTCCTGGGGATGCAAGAACTGAAGGAACAGAGGGAGAAGAGAGAGGAGACAAGTTCAGGGGCAGTGGTGGCAAATGTATGCAAATGAGAGAAGGGGAGGGGAGAGTCCCCTGCCCTAGTCCTCAAGTGTCCAGTCCTGATCTATGGAAAAGTTGGTAGGGTGGGGGGAGAGGGGGGAGAGGGGGCAGGGGAGGAAAGAACCTGTGGGGCTCATGCCCCAAATCTTTGAAGTACCTAGCAACGCCCCTGGAGGATGAGCTTGTCAAATGAATCTGATCAATTTCTTTGATTTTATGGCCAGAGTTAGATCAGGGAGAGCGCTAGATGTAGTAATACTTTGACACAGTTCCGCATAGGCAGCTTATAAACAAACCGAGTGTGCTGCCTTTGAACATTTCCTTCCCGAGGGTCCGACTGGAGTGAGGCCCGCGATATATTTCTTGTTTTCTTTGGCGAGCCCACCTGTTGAGAGGCCCGCAGACCGCAGACAAGTGTTTTTTCCAAGCAAATGATGATTAAACATGTGAAACATTGGCCTATGTATGAGCTTGCGGGGGTTTTTTCCCCCACTTGTTTACAATAGACAAACTAAAGGGAATTAATATAGGACTCTTTGGTATTATCATTATTGTATTCGTTCAATGCCATACTTTCTAACTCTCCAGTCTTATTTTGTATACTTCAAGCATTCTCATATGGACGTTTCAATGTATTCCTTTTATTGCTGTTCATAGCCTGCTTCTTACTAGCAGTTGATTCAGATAATTTAGAATCACATTTGTCTGCTCTTCAGTTCTGTACATTTCTTTGTTTTTCGGTATTACTTTATGTACTAAAATATCTTGAGAGGTTGGTAAGATTTCATCCTGTAAGGGTGTGTCTGCATAGATAAAGAGTGAAAGCAGCCGAGGCGTGCGGGACATGGGTACATCGGTATAGCAGCTTTCTAGCACCAGGACAACATGAAAGTGACTCAGAGCAGTGGCTTGTTACTTTCTGTAAACATGCCTCCGGTGAGAGAGGGCACAGCCACAGTCTGCTTCCTGCGGGGCTTCCTGGCTGCAGGTGCTCTTCGTGGCTGGTTTATAGGTTTTACTCGCTGCAGACACAGAAGCTGAAGACAGTGCCTCAGCCATCCCCTCCTCCCCAGCTCTCCTCACTCATAGTTCACTTTTCTCTCCATCCCATGGAATTAGCACATCCAAAACGCACTTCCAATTGAGTGTGCAGTTAATAGAGCCAATCACATATAAATTCATGTAGATGAGGCTATTAGGCATTTCCCTGCAAAAAATGACCGTGCACCCAATTTGCCCTGGGTTGGCATGAAATCATTCTGCACTTAAGGGCTCAACAAAAATAATTACTTTCTGTGGTTCCCTCTACAAAGTATTGTCGTGATACTAAGTAGGAGGAACCACAGAGCCCAAAAAAATGGCTTGACAGGGAAAAAAAATGTTTTTCAGGTCACACAATATACATGAACAATATACGCAGTCCAGGCCATGTATATTGTGCGTGTATATTGTGCCGGTAGCCGGGAGAAAACAGACGTTCATATTGAGCATCCGTTTTCCTAATCCGCACTTACAGCCACCTCTCCCGGGTGCCCATTCCCGAGGAGGCACTAGGGTCACACAATTTCCCCTAGCGCCTCCTTTTTAATGCGGCAGCTAATTTCCCTATTGCATCGCGCACCTGGAAGATGGGCGCATGTTAGGAAAATGGGCGCTCAATATGAGCGCCTGTTTTTAACACGCCCACATTGCATCGGCCTATTTACGTGATTGGAAAAAGGAGTCAGTGTGCACCAGGGGTGGCCAACTCCTGTCCTCAAGAGCCACACACAAGCCTTTTTTTTTCAGGATCTCACAATGAATATGCATGAGGTATATTTGCATACAGTGGAGGCAGTGCATGGAAATCTCTCTCATGTATTTTCATTAAGGATATCCTGAAAACCAGCTGTTTGTGACCCTTGAGGGCCAGAATGTGCCATCCCCGCAGTATGTATGACTTTATCCGTAAACCGTGTCATCTGTGGAAGTCGGTCTACAAGGGCGGGCAGTAAGCAGATGGCACACACGGTGTTAAAAAGCATGCCCCGCACTATCTGCTGTGTTCTCTGTGTGATTTTCCACCTCCACACAGCACTGGTGTCTGAGTACTGAGTACTAGAGGAAGAGTACACTATATATGTTGTAAGAATAAATCCCTCTAGGCAGGCCTAGTGATTGCTTCACTACATCAAATTCCATCACGGCCCAGAGTGCAAGAGGTGGACGTACGACTCGGAACAACAATGGGAAAGGTACAGGAAAAATGTTTCCTAGAAAAGGATCTTGGGCAAGCACAAATACTAGTAGCATTACTGATCGGCATCTCTAATGTGGAATGCTCTCCCATTAGATTTACAAACTGAGCAAAGCCTGTTTTTTTAATCATGATTTTAGTTAATTTATTATTGCTGTTTTAGTAAGTGGAATTTTAAGGAGAGACTTTTGAGATATAACAACATTTTTAGAGAGGTAGATATTGGGGGTTTTTTGCAGCAATATTTTGTTTGTATTTCTATTGGTTTTTTTTTTTGTTTTCAGTATATAAAAATAAATGTATTGTTACCTTTACTGAGAAGACCAGGACTCCCATAGCAAGACAGAAACATAGAAGTGACAGCAGAAAAGGACCTAATGGCCCATCCAGTCTGCCCAGCAAGCTCCCATAGTTATCAGTTTCCCATACTTATCAGTTACTCAGTCTGCCAAGGTCAGGGCTCTTGTTGGTTACTGTTTGAGTCCAATTTCCTTTCACCCCTTGCCGTTGAAGCAGAGAGCAATGTTGGAGTTGCATCAGAAATGTAGTACCAGGCTTTTTGGTTAAGGGTAGTAACCACCGCATCAAGCAAGATATCCCCATGCTTATTTGTTTTCCCAGACTGTACAGATCAATGTCCTTGTCGGTTGCTGTCTGAATCCAATTCCTCTTTTCCTCCTGCCGATGAAGCAGCGAGCAATGATGGAGTTGCATCAACATTATATGAAGGCTTATTGGTTAAGGGTAGTAACCGCCACACCAGCAAGTTACCCACATGTTTCTTACTTCATTCATCTCTCTCTTGCCTTTATCCCATACCCTTCTGAAAACTTGCACTGTCTTTGTCTTCACCACCTCTTCCGGAAGGGTATTCCAGGTTTCCACCACCCTCTCCGTGAAGAAATATTTCCTGACATTGATTCTGAGTTGTTCTCCCCAGAGTTTCATTTCGTGACTTCTATTTCTATTGGTTTTTTTCCAGCAGAAAAAGTTTGTTGTTGATTGTGCATTATTAAAACCTTTCAAATATCTGAAGGTCTGTAACATATCTCCTCGGCTCCTCCTCTCCTCCAGGGTATACATATTTAGGTCCTTCAACCTCTCCTCATAAGTCATTTGATGGAGACCATTTTGGTCACCATTCTCTGTCTCTGTCTCCAGAACTGAACACAGTGCTCCAGGTAAGGCCTCACCAAGGACCAGTAGAAGGGGATTATCACTTTCTTTTTCTTACTAGATATTCCTCTCTCTATGCAGCCCAGCATTCTTCTAGCTTTAGCTATTGCCTTGTCACATTGCTTCACCATCTTTAGATCGCTAGACACTATCACCCTAAGGTCTCTCACGTGTTCCATGCACAGCAGCGTTTCACCCCCCCATCGCATACAGTTCCTTTGGATTACTGCATCCCAGATGCATGACTCTACACTTCTTGGCATTAAATCCCAGTTGCTATATCTTTGACCACTCTTCAAGCTTCCTTAAATCACGTCTCATCTTCTCCACTCCTTCCGGCATGTCCTCTCTGTTGCAGATCTTAGTATCATCTGAAAATAGACAAACTTTACCTTTTATCCCTTCCACACTGTCGCTCACAAAGACGTTGAACAGAGCCGGTCCCAACACTGATCCCTGCGGCACTCCAGCTAACACGTTCTCTTTTCAGAGTATGTTCCATTTACCATCACACACTGTCTTCTATCTGTCAACTAGTTTGTAATCCATGCCACCACCTTAGTGCTCACTCCCAAGCTTCTCATTCTGTTCATGAGTCTTCTATGCAGGACCGTATCAAAGGCTTTACTAAAATCCAAGTAAATCACATTGGGTGCTCTTCCCTGATCCAATTCTCTAGTCACCCAATCAAAGAAATCAATCAGATTCGTCTGACAGGACCTTCCCCTGGTGAATCTATGCTGTCTTGGATCGAGCAACCCACCAAATTGTAGGTAGTTCACTATCCTTTCTTTTAGCAGAGTCTCCATTAATTTTCCCACCACCGAGGTGAGGCTAATCAGTCTGTAATTTCTAGCCTCCTCTCTGCTCCCACTCTGGTGAAGCAGGACCACCACCGCTCTTCTCCAGTCACTTGGCACCACTCCCGTTTCCAGGGATCTATTGAACAGGTCACTCAGCGGACTCACCAGCTCATCTCTGAGCTCCTTCAGTATCCTAAGATGAATCTCATCAGGCCCCTTGTCCACTTTCAGTTTTCCTACCCTTCCCATACATTCTCTTCTGTAAACGAGCTTTCATCAAATCCACCCCCATCCACAGCTTTGTTAACCAGCGACGGTCCTTCTCCAGGGTCTTCCTTAGTGAACACCAAACTGAAGCATTTGTTTAATATTTCCATCTTTTCTTCGTCTCTTTCCCCACATTGATCCTTTTCAACTTTCAGTTTCATCATACCATTTCGGACCTTTCTCCTTTCGCTGATGTATCTGAAAAAAGTTTTGCTACCTCTCTTTACCTCTTTGGCAATCCTTTCATCCGCCAGACTTTTTGCTTTCTTGATTACTTTCTTCGTCTCTCTCAGTTTAACCAGATATTCTTCCCTGTGTTCCTCTTTATGGGATCTTGTATATTTCTTGAACGCTGTTCTTTTTAGTTTTATTTTATCAGCCATCTCCTTTGAGAACCAGAAAGATTTCATATTTCTCTTGCTTTTGTTTACTTTTCTAAAGTAAAGATTAGTTGCCTTTGTAATTGCTCCTTTTAGTTTTAGTTTGGCCCACAGTTGTTCCACCTCTCCCATTTTCTCCCAGTCTTCAAGTTCCATCTCCGGGAATTTTCCCATTTCAGCAAAGTCCATATTTTTGAAATTCAAAACTCGGATCTTGGTGTGATTCTCTGTTTCCTATTTGCAATATCAAACCCTACCATTTGATGATCACTTGTGCTAAGGTGGGCCCCCACCTGGACATTGGAGATGCCATGCCCATTTGTGAGCACTAGGTCGAGTATAACTCCCTCCCTTGTGGGCTCCATTACCATTAGTTTGAACAGGGCCCTTGCAGGGCATCCACTATCTCTCTACTTCTGGTAGATTCTGCAGAAGGGATCCACCAATCTACATTTGGCAAATTAAAATCTCCAACAATCAAGACATCTCCTTTTCTTCCCACCTTTTGGATGTCTTCAATCAGCTCTCTGTCTAGTTCTTCCATTTGAGGCCGAGGTCTGTAGACCACTCCAATAAAAATGGATGCACCATCCTCTTTTTTTTTTTTTTTAGGACGGCCCATAATGCTTCTTCTCTACCCCCTATTCCTTGCAGTTCAGTTGCCTGGATATTGTTTTTGATATAAAGAGCTACTCCTCCCCCTTTTCTGTCCTCTCTGTCCTTCCTTATCAAGTTATATCCCGGTATGGCCGTATCCCAATCATGAGATTCCACGAACCATGTCTCCGTAACAGCAACAATGTCCAAGTCCGCTTCCACCATTAGGGCTTGCAGGTCTGGGATTTTATTGCCCAGACTACGAGCATTGGTGCTCATAGCTTTCCAGTTTCTCTCAATCCATTTACTGCTTTTTTTGGTCTTGTTTTTGCCTTATTCAGCTGACTTTTGTTATCCCCTTCACCCTTTTCCCTTGTTTTTGTTGTTACTGGGGGATGACATTCCAATGTCTTCCTGCCACCCCCGTCATTTAGTTTAAATGCCTTATGGCATAAGATTTGAATTTATCCCTTATTATCCTTTTTCATGCCACAGATAGATGTAATATCAATAAACAAACCAAAAATCAGTCTAGCTCGAAATCAAAAGGATTGTATGTGATCGAACTGGGGAAACCTCATAAAGTGCCAATACAAGGCTAAATCAAATGCCTATTTGGCTGCTTATTTTGAGGGTCTAACTCCAACAATGTGGTTGTTAGATAGAGTTTATAATCATTGGAAACCCCAGCCGAAAGATGCTTAATAAATATTGTGCCATTAAGCTATCTTATTAGTCCAGTTCAAATCCACTGTTGTAGGAGTGAAATATGGTATACAGACAACTGTTATACCAATAAAACACTCACTGTTATGACACCAAGGTACTCCGTGGGAAACTTCATGCAAACAGTGTATCGATCCCGACACTGCAATGTTTCGAATAAACTATCTTCATCAGGGAATCACCTTTGAGCATGGAGTGTACTTGTATATCTCAGCTGTATAAACGCACCTGGAACAACATACAATCTTTAGAATGATGTAAAAAACATCTATTGAAGAGGCAGCAATGTTCAGAATGTTTAGGACTCACTCTGTAAATGATGGCGAGTATGCTCCTTCATTAGAGTGCTATGCGTGCACTGACGATGTAACAGTGACTTTGGTGGTCGAAGTGCTTCTTCCTCTTTAGGACTAATAAATGCATAAAATAAGAGGCATGTCCGTGGAATAACTTACATCATGTTAACAAAATTAACCTAACGTGAAAAAAACATGGATAAAATACACTCACTTGTGCGACTGCGATCCGTTCGTTTCGTTGCTGTAGCACTGACAGTCGGCGGCCTGAAAACGCTAGGCTTTAAACAGAAAGTTCCCGCCGATTCTGATAAAGAGGAAATTCTTCTGACTGACTCCTGGATCTGACCTCTGCATTGCCTGACTACGCTACTGATCTTCTTCGAGCCATGACCTCTGCATTGCCTGACTACACCTTTGCCTCTCTCTAAGCCCAGACCTCTGCATTGCCTGACTATGCCGTTGCCTCTCTCCAAGCCCAGACCTCTGTATTGCCTGACTACGCCATTGCTTCTTTCCAGTCTAGGTCCTGGACATGGCCTACTCAGGCTTCGGCCTGTTCTTACCTGGGCGCCCCCTGTCTGACTTTGCTCTATTGGCGCCCGGGTCTCTGCCTTGTCCCATACAGACTTCTCCATTCCACAGTTGCTGTCTCTGTGCTGACCTCTCTGTTCTCCCATCAACGACGACATATGAAGGCCCACCTAAGTCCAGCCAGCCCTGGTACCCAAAGGCTCAACCTGCGGGGAACGAGGGCTGGTATTAGTGAAGCACCCATCAGCCTCCGTTCTTCAGCCCACTCCGCCTGCTGACGGTGGGGACCCATAGGATCCCTCCTACAAGGTAGTGTCAACCCCGCCTCGGTCCAAGGGTCCACCTTCGGTGCAACAATATATCCAAAACTTTGTTCCTTACACCAAGTTTTGAGCCATGTCTTGAATTTATACATATGCCTTAGTCTTTCTTTCCCCTTTCCATGAACAGGTAACACTTCTGAAAAGGCAATAGTCTTTGCCATGTGACTAATATGCTTCGCCAGAGACTGGAAGTACCACTTTGATATTATCATCCATCTGGGAACCAATGACCTTGCTAGAAACACATCCATTTCAGAGTCCTTGATTTCTTCTTTGATCGCTTTGACTATTTGAATAGTGTTTCTACTGGCCAATGATTCCGGAAAGCTTTTAACTATAGTGTTCTCCTCGAAAAGAGTTCCCAGATTAGTGCCTCTGATGACTGAGTCACCCAGCACAATGAGTTTGGTCTGATGATTATTGTTTGTATTTTGGAATTTTTACGTGCATTGGGTTTCTTCTTTCTTTTCAGATGCCTCTTCGATCTCTGTCGCTTTAGCTTCTTCATTATGTAATACAGAGAAGACATTTTGAATTTGTGTCACTTGAGATGGTGTGTGTGTCTCCTCATCTCAGGTCTTACTCTGCCACAGCCCACAGTAATCCATTTGTTCCTGGGTTGCTGTTTGCTACTTGTAAGTTAGGGGGGTGGGGGGACATGTGGACTGCACACTTGTGAAGTATGGGTGTCTTTGGGACTCATGTCTTGTCCTACCTGTGCCCACTGTAAACCACTTTTTCATGGGCTTTTGAGTTCTCCTTGGAAATGGTGAAACGATTCCTGAATTATACTGCAGTGTGGGTGTGGATTTCTCGTTAGTTGCTGATATTTTCTTTATTGCAGCTAATTCAGCTTTAATGTGAGCCAATTCCTCTTTCAAGGAAGAGAGTTCTGAACAAATGGGGCAAGCCTTAAGTTTTCAAATGATTTGCCTCAAAATAAAGGCTCCACAATTGTTACACTGGATAGTCTTCATTTTGTTCAATTCATTTGATAGAGAACACCTAAGGAATTGCTACATTTCTAAAATTTCTTGTTTCCAATTCTCTATCCAGGTGGACTATATTAGAAGAATAAGCCTAGGGATGGATGGGTAGGTAGAGGGGTAGGGTGGGAGGGAGGGAATTAAACAGTGGGAACTTTAGTTTCAAATTAGATTCAAAGCACCCCCAAATCTCTTGTAGAAACTAGTATTCTGAGTTCCACAATTCAATAACAGACTTGGAAATTAGAATAACTAGCAAATTCTCACTACAAAGCACAGAACAAAAATTAAAGTAAAAACTAGCACATATCATTCCACCTTTTTTTTTTGCCTCTTGTAACTTAATACCACATACTAGTCAGCAAAGCACAGAACAGAAATTAGAGTAAAAATTAACAAATATTATTCCAAGCTAAAGAGAGATTATTTTTGGCAGGAAGAAGCCAGAAGCAGGGTCGAGCAAGAAGCTCAAATTTGGAAGAGCATCTGCCACCTGCTTCCACTGGCAGCTCTGTTCCTATGGTACATGGGCACGAGAAGTCAGAGTTAGTGGAGGGTGGCAACAGCAATGGAGGGGCAAGGGTACTAGGAGCGAAGCACCAAAAAGCATCACAATGCTAGTCAATGTTTCCTCTTGAGCACTGTCTGTGGCAGACACTGGAAGAAAGTACCGACTTTGAGAAGCCATCACATGATTCATCTGGCACAGAGAGGATAAAGAACTTGCAGTAGCTCAGGAGGGTTTGGGGAATCTAGTTATCAGCATGCTGTCCTCTAGTGAGCAGCTACAGACGGCAGAAAGCGATACTGCCTGGCCAGAAAGAGCAGGTGGTGGAGAGCGCGAGAGATGCCTTCAGCCTTCTGCCTCTTGGTCTGCCCTCAACCCCAACCTCAGCCCCAGCTGCAGCACTCGAGCACCCTGAGGAAGAGAGAAGATCCCACAGGATGTCAGAGGTGTGGAGGCACGTTAGAGTTAGGGAGGACCAGCATTTTGCAAGATGCATTTACTGTTTTAAGGCCATCAGTAAAAAAATAATGGGCCATCTTACAAACTGCAGCATGCTGGGGAGCCTATCACTTACAGCAGCAGCAGGAACCCCATAGACAAGGGGAAGTCTCCCAGGTGATGGATAACTGCCATACTTCAGTCAACATCTTAGGAGCAATAAGAAAGATGATGGAGGGCCAGCAACTAGACCAGAGAGATAGGACTGTTGGTTCCTATTTTTTTTTTTTTGTTACAAACAATGGTGCAGACATGAAAAAGGCATTGGAAAATAGGGGCTCTGATGGGAATGTTGTTTTGCACACTTTCTACAATACAGAATACCCTGGGGGGGGGGGGGGGCAAGGAGCAATATGACCGCTTAGTCCTGAAGGAACTGGTAGAGGTGTAGGGAAAATAGTGGGGCATTTTTACCGAAGGATGGACAGCAGCTGTGTAAGAAGCGGTGGGAGTGCCTCTGCACTGGCTCATTCAGAATGAATCGGCATCCTGCTCCTCTTTTGATGCCTTGGGCTGTTCATACCACAGTTGATGCCATTTGCCCCATGTTTGGAGCTATCTCTGTTAGCATGTTCCAGTTTTACTCCTCTCTTGGTGCATTGGAGTCTTTTTGTCACTGTTAGTGACTTCTACCCATCTTTTAGATCATGGGGTGTTCTTCCCATTTTTGGTGTTGCTTTGCCTCTCTCACAGTGACTTAGTCTGTTTTTGATACTGTTCATTTTGATTTGCACTGTGACAGTGCCTTCGTCTATTGACGACACTCGTATGGGTCAATTTTAAAAGCGTTGCTCATGCAAAAACGACCACATACACGCATATGTGGACCTCACATGAGCAACGCACATTTTAAGAAGCCGCGAAGTGCACACGTACGTAACTGTGCATGCGTCAAGAAGAAGGAGGTGGGTAAGGGGCAGGCATGAGCATTTCCAAGGCGGAACCAAGACTTGCACGCGCAGGTCCACATTTTTAAAAAGGTGACCATGCCGTGCACCAGCTTGTTATCTGCGTAACTTTACTTCTGGTCCTGATGAGGAGCAAAGCTGGAGATCTTGAGTTTTAGGGCATTTAGCACAGCGTGAGGGTTTGGGGTCAAGTGAGGGGCTTGCAAGATGAAGGACCAGAGGGAGCTTGAAGATCTCAATATGAACTGGTCAAACTGGTGGACTACTAGGAAAAACTGGGTTTTCCTTCATGCAAGCATGTTTTCAAATCCACGTGTACGTGAGCACAATTTAAATTTGTAGCATCTCTCTGCTCGTGCACCAAGATACATGTTTATGGGTGCACACGTGTTCCTTTTAAAATCACCCTGTTATTGGCTTGGAATGTTCTTCCTTCTGCTGCCGGTGTCTGCCTGCAAGTTTCATTAAGCTTGAATAAAACAACCTCACATTTTAAGCCCAAAATAGGATGCATTGCTTCCTCCAAGACCATATTGGAAAATGAAATACCCACATAAAAAAAAATTAATTTGAAATGAACAAAACAAATCATGGAGGCCAACAAACTGAACCAACATTTTCTTTGTACACATCCCTAATATTTGAAGGGCTGCCTATTCCTAGGTAGGTTTGTTTCTGTGTGTTTTAACATGCTGCACAGTTGATGAGTGTGTATTTTGCAGGGTTTTGTATTACTTGAAAAAATTGCTGATAGTGGAACAAGTTTGTTTCTGTGTTATAGAGGTGACTACAGAATATGTATTTTATTTTTTGTCTGGTGAGTAGTAAGGGGAAATGTCCTAGTTCTGCTCTGCACCCATTGGTGAGGTGTTTATGGACACAGAGAGGGCAATATTCAGTCACTAAGTGACCCAGCTAGTTAGCCGGATAAACATTTCTGGTTAACTAGCAGGGTATATTCAGCGGTGCAGTCACACCACTGAATATATCCAGCTATCTTAAAGTTAGCCAATTATGTATAATCAACTAACTTTAGGACACCCCTAAGGCCTGAACAGAGGTAGCTGGATAACATATCCGTCTAACTCTACTCCTTCCCAGAATGCCTCCTGCGACCCTGGAATACCCCCAACTTATCCGCCTAAATTCTAACCAGATAACTGTTTACCTGGCTAGAAATTAGCCAGATAAGTGATCAATATACCCGGTTTAGCCATTTAGAAGGATAACTTTTCAGTTATCGGTTAAATGGCTTTTGAATATCGCTCTGAGTGTGTTTAAGTCATAGCTTTTTCTATCAGACCACCATCTGTGATCTCCCTGAAGTCAGCAATGCATACAAAACAGCAGTAAGAAAGAGGACAATCGGCATCCAGGCCAGTGTCAGAGAGATCAGATGGACAGTGGCTTCCTGCTGCCTCGTTCTCCATAGAACTGATAGGGCTCCCTAGTCTATTTCCAGCAGATCTCCTCTTTGCCCTTTCTATACCCAGGTTATCATTGTTTCCAGCACTTCACTCCAGAACCCTAGAAATAACCAAGCTGCTTACCTCATTTAATACCTCACAGCATCATTGATGAAAACCAGATCTTTAAACATTTGCTGCTTTTTTAAAAGTATGATTTCTATCCAGGTATTTTGGTGGCTTTCTTTCAACTAAACTTATCACAGCCTGGTGTAATCATAAGTTCACCCCCACAGTCTACCTTTTCTTTCTTACTGTCTACAATACGCTGCTTATTTATTTATTTATTTAATATTCCACATTTCAGGCCCTTCAGAGCAGATTGCATTCAGGCACTGTAGGTACCTTCCTTGCCAACTATTTTCATAATGACTTCAGTCTGTTTACATCAGCTGTCTGCACCTTTGTTCCTCTTGGACTAACACCATCAATAGTTATCATCCGACCCTCTTTTCCTGTCATAATAAAGAAAAAGGAAAGAGTATGTCCAGGAAATGCTTTCATGCCCCATGTCAGAAGGAAGCAATACAGAGGTGCTGGCTGTCGAGCCGCAAGGCCACAGTGCCCCTACTCTGTGGCAGAAAGGAACAGTCCAGGGTATTTCTAAGTGAATGTGAGAACAAGATGTGTCATTTCTGACCTGTATGTATCACTACCCGTTTTCATTTTTTGTTAGATTTTTTAATTGCTAAAATGCCATTGACTGCTGTACAGTCATTCCCAAAGTACAACAGGCAGAGCTGTTCAAATGCTGCTGACACCTACACATAGAACAGAGGATGCTCGGTGTCTATTCCTGAGCTCTGGATTCAACGCTTAGGGTCAGATTACAAAAGGGATTTTCCCATGTGGTGTTTGTAGGGCACATGTTGTTTACCTTTAGGCCTTGAGCTGTGTACATTTTTTTGCTGATAAGTTAGTGATGTAGGTTGGAAGATGACAAACTTCTCACAGTTCATTCTGTTACATGACAAACATACTAACTCAATACATTTCTTGACTAGCTTTCAAGAGCTAAAACTCAATTCTTCAGAATTCAAATGAGCAAAATATGACAGTAACAGGAAATATGAAGTAATGTGGTTGCAACAAGTGATTCATAAAAGGCTTTCCAGTAATAGATTGAAGAAGTAGTAGTGGAGGGCAGGTCCAGATTTAGGCATAAGCAACGAAGGCAAATGGCTCCACCAGTGCCAAATCTTGCTAGGCACCAGAGCAAGCCTGCATTCCTTTCTTCTTCTGGGTCTCTTCTCTGCCGTAACAAGATCTTCCGGTAAACAAACATGCTCCCTAGCAGGCCCCATGGCGCTCCAACCCTTGCATGGGTTGCCCTAGGACCAGAAAGGAAGCCTATGCTGTAGCAGAGGGCGGAGTGCCGCAGGGTCTGCTGGGAGGTGCACGCACTATTATTAGAGGAAGATCTTGTCGCAGTGCTGATGGCTGCAACCTGGAAAGGGTTGTAGGCCCCAAGGTGAGGGGAGATGTGCTGCAGGACAGCAAGGGAGAGAAATCAGGGAAGCAAACCAATTTGGCAGTGCAATAATAATGGGAGATTTAAATTACCCCAATATTGACTGGGTAAATGTAACATCAGGACTTGCTAGAGACATAAAGTTCCTGGATGTAATAAATGATTGCTTCATGGAGCAATTGGTTCAGGAACCAACAAGAGAGGGAGCTATTTTAGATTTAATTCTTAGTGGAACGCAGGATTTGGTGAGAGAAGTAACGGTGGTGGGGCCACTTGGCAACAGTGATCATAACATGATCAAATTTAAACTAATAACTGGAAGGGGGACAATAAGTAAATCTGCAGCTCTAACACTAAATTTTAAAAAGGGAAACTTTTATAAAATGAAGAAAATAGAAAAAAACTGAAAGGTGCCGCTGCAAAGGTTAAAAGTGTTCAACAGGCTTGGACATTGTTTAAAAATACAATCCTAGAGGCGCAGTCCATATGTATTCCGCGCATTAAGAAAGGTGGAAGGAAGGCAAAACAATTACCGTCATGGTTAAAAGGGGATGTGAAAGAGGCTATTTTAGCTAAAATAAAATCCTTCAAAAATTGGAAGAAAGATCCATCTGAAGAAAATAGGATAAAACATAAGCATTGTCAAGCTAAGTGTAAAACATTGATAAGACAGGCGAAGAGAGAATTTGAAATGAAGTTGGCCATAGAGGCAAAAACTCATAATAAAAACTTTTAAAAATATATCCAAAGCAAGAAACCTGTGAGGGAGTCGGTTGGACCATTAGATGATAGAGGGGTTAAAGGGGCTCTTAGGGAAAATAAGGCCATTGCAGAAAGACTAAATGAATTCTTTGCCTCCGTGTTTACTAATGAGGATGTTGGGGAGATACCAGTTCCAGAGATGGTTTTCAGGGGTGATGAGTCAGACGAACTGAATGAAATCACTGTGAACCTGGAAGATGTAGTAGGCCAGATTGACAAACTAAAGAGTAGCAAATCACCTGGACCGGATGGTATGCATCCTAGTGTACTGAAGGAACTCAAAAATGATCTAAATCATCCATTGTACCTGAAGACTGGAGGGAGGCCAATGTAACCCCAATATTTAAAAAAAGGCTCCAGGGGCGATCCGGGTAACTAGAGACCAGTGAGCCTGACTTCAGTGCCGGGAATAATAGTGGAAACTATTCTCAAGATCAAAATCATAGCACATATAGAAAGACATGATTTAATGGGACACAGTCAACATGGATTTACCCAAGGGAAGTCTTGCCTAACAAATCTGCTTCATTTTTTTGAAGGGGTTAATAAACATGTGGATAAAGGTGAACCGGTAGATGTAGTGTATTTGGATTTTCAGAAGGCGTTTGACAAAGTCCCTCATGAGAGGCTTCTACGAAAACTAAAAAGTCATGGGATAGGAGGCGATGTCCTTTTGTGGATTACAAACTGGTTAAAAGACAGGAAACAGAGGGGCAGATTTTAAATGCCCTGCGTGCGTAAATCCGGCCGGATTTACATGCGCAGGGCCCTCGCGTGCCTATTTTGCATAGGCCGCCGGCGCGCGCAGAGCCCCAGGACGCGCGTAAGTCCCAGGGCTTCGTAAAAGGGGCGGGGAGGGGGCGTGTCGGGGGCGTTCCCGAAATGACGCGGCGTTTCGGGGGCGTTTCGGGGGCGTGGCGCCGGCCCGGGGGCGTGGTTGAGGCTTCCGGAACAGCCCCCGGGTCGGGTGATGGCGCGCCAGCAGCCCGCTAGCGCGCGCAGATTTACATCTGCTTTTAGCAGGCGTAAATCGTGCAACAGAGGTAAGGGGGGGGGGTTTAGATAGGGCCGGGGGGGTGGGTTAGGTAGGGGAAGGGAGGGGAAGGGTGAAGGAAAGTTCCCTCCGAGGCCGCTCCCTTGCGCACGCCGAAGCGAACAAAAGTACGCGATCGCGCAAATTTTTAAAATCTACCCCAGAGAGTAGGATTAAATGGTCAATTTTCTCAGTGGAAAAGAGTAAACAGTGGAGTGCCTCAGGGATCTGTACTTGGACCGGTGCTTTTCAATATATATAAATGATCTGGAAAGGAATACGACAAGTGAGGTTATCAAATTTGCGGATGATACAAAATTATTCAGAGTAGTTAAATCACAAGCAGACTGTGATACATTACAGGAGGACCTTGAAAGACTGGAAGATTGGGCATCCAAATGGCAGATGAAATTTAATGTGGACAAGTGCAAGGTGTTGCATATAGGGAAAAATAACCCTTGCTGTAGTTACACGATGTTAGGTTCCATATTAGGAGCTACCACCCAGGAAAAAGATCTAGGCATCATAGTGGATAATACTTTAAAATCGTCGGCTCAGTGTGCTGCAGCAGTCAAAAAAGCAAACAATGTTAGGAATTATTAGGACGGGAATGGGTAATAAAACGGAAAATGTTATAATGCCTCTATATCACTCCATGGTGAGACCACACCTTGAATACTGTGTACAATTCTGGTCGCCGCATCTCAAAAAAGATATAGTTGCGATAGAGAAGGTACAGAGAAGGGCAACCAAAATGATAAAGGGGATGGAACAGCTCCCCTATGAGGAAAGGCTGAAGAGGTTAGGGCTGTTCAGCTTGGAGAAGAGACGGCTGAGGGGGGATATGATAGAGGTCTTTAAGATCATGAGAGGTCTTGAACGAGTAGATGTGACTCGGTTATTTACACTTTCGAATAATAGAAGGACTAGGGGGCATTCCATGAAGTTAGCAAGTAGCACATTTAAGACTAATCAGAGAAAATTCTTTTTCATTCAACGCACAATAAAGCTCTGGAATTTGTTGCCAATTTATGTGGTTAGAGCAATTAGTGTAGCTGGGTTCAAAAAAGGTTTGGATAAGTTCTTGGAGGAGAAGTCCATTAACTGCTATTAATCAATTATACTTAGGGAATAGCCACTGCTATTAATTGCATCAGTCACTAACCAACCTCTTTCCCTTTTCAAAAATACTCCAACATGAACATGTAAGGGAATAATTATATAATACTCCAACATGTTCATGTTGGAGTATTAATTGCATCAGTAGCATGGGTTCTTCTTAGTTTTTGGGTACTTGCCAGGTTCTTATGGCCTGGATTGGCCACTGTTGGAAACAGGATGCTGGGCTTGATGGACCCTTGGTCTGACCCAGCATGGCAATTTCTTATGTTCTTATGAGAGGGCAAGATTTGGGCAGGGGCTCTGCACCCTCTAATTTAAAGTATGGGGGAAAAGAAAGATAGAGCATTCTCCCCCCATTCTGAGGATTTCTGGCAGCAAGTTCCCTCTGCCCCGTACCTTCCAGGAATTTCTGGGGGGTGGGAGAACTAACCCCTCTCAATCCGTAACCTTTAATGATTTCTGGGGGCCTATGAGTGCCTATTTTGCAAATCCACTCCTGGTGGAGGGTGAAGGGGAAGGTTTGTGTGATCAGAATGTGACAGGTAATATAATTTTAGGGTTCATAATGTATTAGGAAATCTAAGTCTTTATGGAGTCCTCTTGGCTTTCCCCAGATATTCTCACTTGCCTTCCTCTTTCTGTGATCTCTTGAAGTTTATGAATGTTAACCTTTTCCCCTTTCTCTTATAGCCACTTCCTTAGAAAACCGTAGTGATTGCCATTTCCTTTTATCTTTGTTTACTTTTCTAACAAAAAAAGCTTTGATGCCTTTACAATACCTTAAAAGTTTTTCCTCACTTTTGAATGAACCCATCCCTGGCTGTGCCCTAATACTGAACCACACCATCTGGCGATCACCCTCTTTGAGGTCAGAACTACTCTTCTCATTTGTAAGCACCAAGTCCAGTACTGCAGCCTCATGCGTGGGCTCCATTAGCAGCTGCCAGAACAATTCTTCCGGCAGAGCTTCCAGGATCTCCCCCTGCCTCTAGATGACCCGGCAGCCAGGATGTCTCCATCAACATTCAGCAGATTGAAATCACCTGGCAATAGCACCTCTCCTTTCAGAGCAATTCTGAGAAGGTTCACCATGAAATCTCTGTCCCCTTTTCTTCCGCCTGTGAAGGAGGTCCATATGTAGCACAGTTCGTGATGGCAGTTAGACCAAAATGGTCCATTCAGTCTGCCCAGCAAATTGCTTGGGATGATGACTGCCGCTCTGAACAGGTTAGCCTTATGCCTTCTGTTAAAGGTAATAATTGCTGCTCCATGCAGGCGCTCCCATGCAGAAATGTAAATTTGGGGTTTAATAGAGGTCACGCCATGTCTTCATTTCATTTCCATTCAGATCTCTGTGACTCACTTCTGTAAATGGGGTTGTATCTGCCCCACTCCCATCTGTACTCTTGCTAATTTAGCAATGGTCCTTCTCCAAGGTCTTCTTTAGTGAAATATTTGTTTAATATTTGTCTGGTTTCCTCATCTTTCTCCACACCTTGCTTATCGTCTCTTTTCTATCATACAGTGCTACCTCTGGCTTTCCTCCTTTCTCTGCTATATCTGAAAAAATGCTTTGACACCTCCTCACTTTACCTCTCTGTTCCTTTGTACTTTTTGAATGCTGATCTTTTTGCCATTTCCTCTCACTTTTATTTACTTTTTAAAAATAAATGCTCTTACCTTTATTATAGCTCCTTTTAATTTGGCCCACTGTTGTTCCACTTCCCCATCTCCTCCCAGCCTTCTAACTTCTCCTCGAGGTACATTGCCATTTTACCAAAGCCTGTGCTTTTTAAAGCCAGGACTTTGCTCTTTGTGTGACTTCTCTCTCTCTTGGCTGTTCTATGAAACCACACTGTCTGCTGATCACGGGCGCCCGGTCAGGCACCTACGCAGGCATTTGAGATACTGTCTCCTTTTGTGAGTACCCGGTCCAGTATCGCCCCCTCTTCTTGTGAGTTCCATCACCGTTCGTCTGAGCAGAGCCCCCTGAAGGGCATCCTCAATCTCTCTCCTTGCAGATTCTGCAGCAGGGATATGCCGACCCACATTCGGTAGATTAAAATCTCCATCGAGCACCTTTTGGGTGTCCTCAGCCAGATCTCTGTCCAGTTCTTCTGTCTGATTTGGAGGCCTGTAGACCACACCAGCTTAAAAGAAAGTTTCATCATCTTTCTTTCTTTTTTTTTTTTTTAAACAGCCCACAGTGCCTCTTCCTTTTCCCCACACCCCCTGCATTTCAGTGGCTCAGATATTGTTGCTGACATAAAGAGCTACTCCACCCTCATGTCACATCAATATATCTTTTCAGATTAATCCACACTGACTCCTTACCTCATACGCCTTGCAGTTCTGTTTTAATATTATTTTTAATATATAGTTACCAGCAACAGTGCAGAAATAGAGCATTTTCCAATGTAGTGCTTGTACTACGAAATGCTCTGCCAGTGAATCTATGGCAATAGGTGGACATTAAAAAGTTTAGCAAAGACCTTAAAATCATGTTGTTTCAGGAGGCATTTGGATGTTGATATTTTGACAATCATTACCGATAATTATGCTGCAGATTTATGCCATCTGTGTAATAGACTGTCTTATTGTTCTAAATGTTGTATTGTATTTTTATATTATGTATGCTGAATATGTAATGTGCACTGGATATACATTTTTATAGACGTTTGTGGAATACAAGATTTTAATAAATAAAGTGCCACTCCTTCACCCTTTGTTATCCTTCCTAGAGAGACCTTAGCCTGGTATAACCATATCCCAAGTCATGGTTCTCTGTGTACCACATCTGTTACCAGTACTGTATCCAAGTCTGCCTCTTCCATGACTGCCTCCTGATCTGGGTCTTTATTTCCCATACTCGGAGCATCACTATACATAGCTTTCCACATACTGACATTTTTTTCCCTTTGCTCTACAGGTGTTAAATGTTTTACTTACCTGAGGGCTTTGTCCACTCATCCCTGGTGATCCTAGTTTAACGTCCTCCTCGGTAGGTATTTTCTTGGGTAAGCAAATACTTATTATGCCTATAATATAACTCGCCTTAAGCCCAGGTTTGGAAGCATAAGTAATCAAATTCAAATCCTTGCACGTGCTCACTAAACAGAGCAGAGCTGCAAAAGCCCCTTGGAAAGACAATGGCAAGATCTCAATGCGCACATCCCCTGAAACTGCAGGGGATGTTCGCAAGACCTTTGTGGAGCTTCTCTAGAAAGGCAGTGTTGTGTTTTTAGCTCTCGTTTTTCTCTGCAGCTTCAATCATGGACGGCTCCATTACTCTCTGGCAGTTCCTGCGAGCGCTGCTGGATCAGAAAAAGGAAGACCTCATATGTTGGACCTCCAATGAAGGAGAGTTTAAGCTCTTGCAGGCTGAAGAAGTGGCCAAATTATGGGGCCTTAAGAAGAACAAAAGCAACATGAACTACGACAAGCTTAGCCGGGCTTTGCGGTATTACTATGAGAAGGTAAGGAGACAACGCAGATATAGCTACAAAGATTCCTGGAGCGGGAGCTTTAATTGAAACTGTCACTGACTTTCTGTGTGACCTTGAACAAATTGCGTTGGCTCAGATGTACTAAAGGGTTTTTCACATTTGGGTGTGATTCACTAAGGCTTTTCTCTTATTATGGGCCCTTAATACTAATGAGCATTAGTATTAATGCCTAAGTTAAATGCATGTTAAAGCAGGCATTAGCTAACGGGGACTTGTAATAAATGTGTCAACATGAGTTATTAGGATGTACTGCTTCCTTGGCATTAACTCATAATAAACTTTCTCTAAACCTTTCAAAAACAGAGATCATGGTGCTTGGCTGCTCCACTCCCTATAACATTCCTTCATCAGTCAATTTCCAAAACTGTTCGAAACCTTGGTGTCATTATCAACCCTATCCTGGATATGAAGGCTCAATCATCAGATCTGTCATACAGTTCCTCTTATGCTAAACTAAGGCTACTATGGCACTGTAAACCATTTCTAGAATTTCATGACTTTCACACCGTCCTACATTTGGCTTATTCTTACAGGTACTGACTACTGCAATTCTCTTTACTTTGGTCTTCCCCAAAGCACAATCAGGACTCTTCAGCTCATCCAAAACTCTGCAACCTGCTTCCTCACAAATACCAGACGTTAAGGTCACATTTCCTCACCTCTGAACTCTCTACACTGGCTTCCTGTCCAAATCTGAATTAAGACAGCCTCTATTACTCATAATCTTCTTCATAATGTCTTCATAATGTCAATAGTCCCTGGATAAGTTCTATTTTGCCCCTTTACGTCCCTGTTTGAGACCTTAGATCAGCTAAACAATTTCTAGTCACAATTCCCCTCCCCCAAGCAGGCCAGACTCTCCATGACCCATGAAAGGGCTTTCTCTATTGCTGGCCCTACAGCCCGGAACTCCTTGCCTCTTGCTATAAGAGCTATTGCCAATGCCAAGGACTTCAAAAAGGCACTAAAATCCATTCTGTTTAGACATGTCTTTCAGGATTTAGATGCTACCATCTCATCTCCTCAGTGATGACAGCCTTACTTGAGCAGTGTTCTCTGTCCTTTGATTTGTTTTTAATCTGTATGATTTTACTGTTACCTGCCCCAAACATTGGAAGATGTGTGAAAAAAATGCTTTCAAATAAATAACACTAACATGCATGTAAATGGCCAGAAGTGAAAAAAAGGTAAATTACCTCATTAGGTATTAACATTGGATTTACTAATCCAGAGTTAATACCTAAGAGACCTAATATGTCCTACTTAAGACTGCAAAAGTTAACTTTATATCAGATGAATGTCGGTGGTGCCAGTTTGATTTTGGCACCATAGACACGAAGAGGCAAAAGTGATTTCTTCCTGCTAGTGAAGATTAAGAAGATTTTAGGGGTAAGCTAGGTCTGGGGGGATGGAGGGCCTGGAGGCCTGATATTGTCTTTGGGGGATGGGATGATGCAAAAGCCCATATTTGAGTTTGGTGATTGTAAGTAAGATTGCCAACTCTGAGGATTAAACAATCCCCTCCCTTCCTCTTTTGTCTGCCTCCTCTCTTCTTGGATGCTGTCTCCATCCCTCTTCCTCCTACACTCTTCCTCATTGTCTTCCTTGTACTCTTACCTCATTCAATTCTGTGCTTGATCTTCTCTCATCTTTCTCATGTAATTCTCCTCTTTTTTTCTCTTGCTGTTTTTCACTTTCCTCTACTTTCTCTCCTACTGTCTTGTCTTTCATTTTCTCAACTCTCACCACAGCAGGTTAGCCAGGATCCAACTTGAAGGCTGCTGTTTCTTCTTGTAAATATGGATGGGGAAGACGAGCAGGACTCCCATTTCAGAAGAGCTTGTCTTCTCAAACCCCTTCCACTCATGGACATTCTTTCTTCCACAATCCCCAGTGAACCATCTCTCCTTTGCAAACCCTACAGACATTCTTTTCTCAGTAAACTCCACTGCCTATGGTACCTTCTCTTATCTACAACCCCTCATGCCTACAGACCATCTCTCTTCCACAACTACCCATAACAAATTCTCTCTTTTCCACAAACATCTACCCCACACATGTAACCCCCAACTCAGGTGAAATACAGGGAATCACTGGGCTCCCACGCAATTCCAGGGCTACGTCTCTGTCATTCCTTTCTTGTCCCAAAGGGTGGAAGAGAAACCTCCAAGGTCCAGGGTGTTCTATTCGCTTTATCTTTTAAATGCAACAAACAAGCATGGACATTTTGTTGGTATTCCCGTCATTATCCTTGGATATAATATGAAGCTTCCCTGGATAACTGGAATGGGTACTCGTACTCTTAAAGACTTCCTTTAAAATACCTGGTATCCAGTGGTTGCTCTTGAATTCTCCATACGTTCTTCTCTTCATCTCTCATGTACCTTGTAGGTACCCTCTTAGTTGTTTGCCGTTTGTGAGCAACAGATTGTAGCTCAGTTCCTTCTCTCTCCTCCTGGATTCTGGAACTGCTTGGATATCCACTCCTTCAACCAATTGCTGGATTGAGGGACACCAAGATAACTAAGAAAAATCATGTTCTCTTCATTGTTCGCCCTGGGTAGGAAGGGTTGATAAAATCTTTCTTCCAACAAAAATCACTTAAAGAGTAAACTACAAAACAAATAACAGTTATTTATCAACCAGTGGGTGGAAATTAATCTCTTCACTTTCTAAGATTCCTAAGCCAGGGCTTTGTTATATATCATCGCAACGGTTTACAAATAGGCACATAGACTAAGGTAAGTAAATGTAGGATATCTTACATTCTAACAGGTGCCAATAAAGTTCGGTTACAATTTCATAAATAAAATCATTATTTGAGTAATGTTGGTCAAGTCCAGGTATATTATTGAGTTACCATCGCTGTGAAATATTACTTCTTAAAAGTAGGATTGATTAAATTCATTCTCATCTGCATTACCTTGTACTTTCATTCTCTACCCTCCACACTCTTTAGTGAAGGCTGTTTTAAAGAGCCATGTTTTTAGATTTTTCTTAAAAGTTTTGAGATTATTCTGTAATCTGAGTTCGGGTGGCATCGTGTTCCATAGTATGGGCCCAGCCAATGATAAAGCCCTTTCTCTCACTTGGGTTAATTTTGCTGACTTTACTGAAGGGATTGTTAGTAGTGCTTTGTTTGCTGAGCGGAGTTTTCTTTGTGGAACGTGTACTTGTAAGGCTGTGTTTAGCCAGTCTGCTTCTTTATCATATATTAGTTTGTGTATGGTACATAAGGCTTTGTATTTTATCCTGTATTCGATGGGTAACCAATGTAAGTCTGCTAGAGTTTCGGTTATATGGTCCCTCCTCTTTTTTCCCGTTAGTATTCTAGCTGCAGTATTTTGAAGTATCTGGAGTGGTCTTATCGATGTGCTTGGGAGTCCTAGTAAGAGTGCGTTGCAGTAGTCAGTGCTAGAAAAGATAAGAGTTTGCAATACTGTTCTGAAGTGGGCAGGTGTGAGTAATGGTTTTAATCTTCTGAGGACCATAAGTTTTGCATAGCCTTCTCTTACTTTTATAGATATGTGTTGCTTCAGGTTGATTTCTGGGTCCATTATTACTCCCAGATTCCTTACTTTTTCGGATAGCTCAATTTTTTGGTTATTTCTTAGGGTTATCGGTGTTTGAATGATATACCCATGCCAGAACTGATATTCAAAGGTGATGAGTCAGAGGAACTGAAACAAATCTCAGTGAGCCTGGAAGATGTACTAGGGCAAATTGACAAACTAAAAAGAGTAGCAAATCACTTGGACCAGATGGTATACATACCTGAGTGTTGAAAGAACTGAGAAATTAAATTGCGAAAATGCTATTGGAAATTTGTAAACTATCATTAACATTGGGCCTCATTTTCTAAGCGGCTTGCACATGAAAAGTCCCTTATCGCGTGCGATACCAGGATGGGGGCGGAGTCAGCCCCGGAAGAGGGGCGTCACCGGGACCGACTCTCTTTTCGCTGCCTATTTCACGCCCAATAACTACACCTTCTATGGTGTAGTTATTGGGTGCGATGCCGGCAGTGATCGCACCGCGGAGGTGCGATTGCTGCTGGACCGCCCCCCCCGCTAGCGCGATTTTCTAAAGTATCGCAGGCCTGCGATACTTTAGAAAATGAGGCCCATCGTCTATGGTACCTGAAGCCTAGAGAGTTACCAATGTAATTAATTTTTAAAAAAGGGATCAAAGGATGATCCAGGAAACTACAAACCAGTGAATCTGATGTTCGTGCCAGACAAGATGATAGAAACTATCATAAAGAACAAAATTGCTGAACATATAGATAGGCATAGTTTAATGGGCCAATTCTTCCCTCAAAAATCTGATACATTTTTCTGATTGTGTAAATAAACATGTGGATAAAGGTGAGCCAGTTAATATATAGTGTATATGGATTTCCAGAAAGCATTTGATAACATACCTCTTGAAAGACGTTTTAGGAAATTAAAAAGTCATGGGATGGGGGCAGTGTCCAGAGAGTAGAATTAAATGGTAAATTTTCCCAATGGAAAAAGGTGAATAGTGGAATGCCCCAGCGATCTGTTCTGGAACCACTGTTTTTTTAAATATATTTATAAACGACCTGTAAATGGGAACAAGTGAGGTGATCAAATTTGCAGATGACACAAAATTATTCAAAGTTGCTAATCACAAGAGGATTATGAGAAATTGCAAGGGGACATTGAAAAACTGGGAGACTGGTCATGCAAATGGCAAATTAATTTTAATGTGGAGAAGTGCAAAGTGATGCACTTAGGGAAGAGTAACCCAAATATTAACTACATAATGCAAGGTTCCACATTAGGCGTTACCACTCAGGAAAAGGATCTAGGTGTCATCGGTGAAAATAGGTTGAAATCTTCTGCTCAGTGTGCAGCAGTAGCCAATAATGCAAATAGAATGCTAGGAATTATTAGGAAAGGAATGGAGAATAAAACAGAGAATATCATAATGTCTCTGATTTGCCCCATGGTGCAACCTCATCTTGACTACTGTGTGCAGTTCTGGTCACCACATCTAAAAAAGATATAGCAGCATTGGAAAAGGTATGGAGATGGCCGACCAAAATGATAAAGGGGATGGAACAATTCCTCTATGAAGAAAGGCTAATGAGGTTAGGACTCTTTAGCTTGGAGAAGAGATGGCTGAGGGGATATATGATAGAGGTCTATAAAACAATGAGTGGAATGGAATGAATAAATATTAATCAGTTTATTCTTTTGAAAAGTACAAGGACTAGGGGATACACAATGACGTTACTAGGTAATACATTTAAAACTAATAAGAGAAAATATTTTTTTATGTAACGCAAAATTAAGCTCTGGAATTCATTACCAGAGAATGTGGTGAATGTTGTTAGTATAAAAAAGATTTGGACATGTTCCTGGAGGAAAGGTCCATTAACAATTATTAAGGGAGAGTTGCAGAAATCCACTGCTTATTCTTGGGATAAGCAACTTGGAATCTATCTACCTCTTGAGATCCTGCCAGGTACTTGTGGTCTAGCTTGGCCACCGTTGGAAACAGGATACTGCGCTTGATGGACCCTTGGTCTGACCTAGTATGGCAAGTCTTATGTTGATATGTACCTCCTCCTGCTCCACTCCATGTGCTACTTTGCTCCTCTCTCTCTACCCAGTACAGCATCCCTTCCAACACCCTTCCCCTCTCCACACTCTTTTTCTCTCTCCCTTGCCCTCAGCCCCTCTCTGCTCCCTCTGGCTTTCTCTCATACACCCTTTATCACCATCCCCTTCTAGCTTTCACACACCCCTCAATCACCCCACTGTGTGTGTCTCTCTCTTCCTTCCCAGGCTCTCTCTCACCCCTCCACATCTCTGGATTTCATTATGCCCCCTCCCATCACTAAGTCTAGCTCTGTTATCCTCATTCTCTGTTATCCACCTCCCCCCCACCAATGACTCTGAAGCCTTTCATAATTCTTGTGTTTTAAGGTTACTACCTTTTTCCATGAGTGGCCTGAAGGTGGATTACAAAACAAAACGAGTCAAAGATTTAAGTTCCTGACCTCCCATCTTGAGGTTCAAGTTCTAATCCAGGGTTTGGCCAGCGATTCTCGGCAGTGCACTCTTTCGCCATAAATATACACATGCAGGAGAGGAAAAAAAGGTGCTCATCTTATCCAAGAAGACAGAGCAGTAGAGCAGAGTTTAAGAGCATATAGAATGTCCCCAGCAGGAATGGAGAAAGCATTTGTACCTCTGTGTCTATGCCATCCTTAACTTATATAACCTACTATATATGTATCTAGATAAATATGTTAATTGTTCTTCAAGCAAAACATGTTTTTGTTTTTTTACATAGAACATCATAAAGAAAGTCAGTGGGCAGAAATTTGTGTATAAATTTGTGTCTGCCCCAGACAGCATCAATCAAGAGCCTGTCCCCTGTGATGGACCAAAGCTAAGTGAAGAAGGGGCTTCCTGTGAGGCAAAGAGCTTTCAGCCCTCTACCCGCATGTCAAGCAGGAATGAATACATGCGATCAGGGCTGTACACCTCATTCACCCTCCAGTCACTGCGCGATTCGAGCATCCTGTGGCCCACGCAAAAGAAGGAAATTGCAAATCGCCTTCCGGAACCCAAAGGATACGTTTCATCAGGAAAAGAGTCTGAGAACTTCAGGACTAACTGCAGAGTGAGCCCGCAGGCAGATGATTACCCCAAAGAGCAGGGGGGAGACACCAGGGAGAAGGAAAAGACAAGGAGGAGGGGGCACAGGCAGGAATGGGAATGCAGAGACACGGGGTGCAAGGAGGAGAGGGAACGTGTCGGGGGGCTGGGACTCTGGAAGGAGACAGAGTGCGTAGGGGAACTGGGACACAGGGAAGAGGGGGCAAGCAGGAAGGAGAGGAAATATGCAGCAGAGTTAGGACACAGGGAGGAGAGAGCGTACCCAGGGGAAAGTGGGACAAATGCTGCAGAGGAATCCAAAGTCGCACATCCAATTCAACAGAACACAAGAGCTAGTCACCATCCAAAAGCTAAGAAGCCCAAAGATCTGGCACTGAAAGCTCCATGTGTGTCAGCAGAAGTGGCCGCACCTCACGCACCGGAAGCTGATGAAATGCTGGACCCTAAGGTCAGCACGGCACCCTTCACAATGATCACCCAGCACATCCAGGTAAATCTTCCCAGAGCTGCATGATCAGGGTACACAGCACTGTGCAGTTGAAAAGATTATTAAATGCAACGGGAGATAAAGGTAGAAAGATTCTTTAGTCAGAGAGCCTGCATCTCCTGGAACAGCAGAGAGAGGAAACATCAGATACATGATCATTATTTCAGGGTCATAAGTTGGATGTATAAACTCATGGTATTTATCTCAAGTTAGCGACTGTTTTCCTTGCAATTTACCTGCACATGTTGACGACCTCAGAACTCTTTACCATTTGTAGCAAAATTGTGCATGAAATTTTTCCATGCATTCCCGGCTGGGATCTGGGAACCACTGTGTGGATTTAGAGGGGCCACATGGCCCCGGTGAGCATCTCCCCAAAGTGTAACAAATTTCCTGGTGGTCATAGTGGCTCCCCCCCCCCCCCCAACCCCCGAATCCCAAGTCTCTCATGGGCCATAAAGGTTAAATTTAAGCTCCCTGCTCTCTCATCCCCCGAAATCTTTCCCCATCAAAGGGATGGTCTGCTGGGGGTAGAAGCAATCCTTACTCCCTCCTGCCCCACTGGTGCCACTTGACCTTTGACTTGTGCAAGGAGCTTCATGGAGATTTTCATGCAATTTGGGAGGAAGGGGACAGGGTGAGACTTCCCTAAGGGGTTTAACATTTACAGCCTGCAGGGGGTATGGGGATTGGACTGGAGGACCACTACGACCACCAGAGAATTTCTGATATACTTTGGGGCTGACTGGGAGGGGGTGGAGGGCTAGTGCTCACATGGCTGCGAGTCCCCTTTAATTCTGCAGAGTTTCCTGGGCCTATGTAAATGTAGTTATTTCTTTGTGAAAATGGGTCTGTCAAGTCTCTTGCATGCCTGTTTTGCAAAACTCCCCAGCAATGAGCTGCTTTGCATGATTTAGCATTGCAGCATGGGAAATTTCAGTAAACTTTCACGTATAGCAGGCCATGTATTAAAGTCCCCTACTGCAAAGCTGACTTTTGCAAAATTTTCCATTGGAGCGCACTGTTAGCCTGCGATTGGCTGCACGTTTTCGATGCGCTATTTTTACCCCTTATACAGTAAGGGGAAATAGCGTGTCAAAAACGCGCGGCCATCCCCTGTGCCAAGCCGCACATTTTACTTTCAGAATGTCTGCCGGCACTGGGAAAGTGTACAGAAAAGCAGAAAAAACTGCTTTTCTGTACATCCTCCGACTTAATATCATAGTGATATTGTCTGAGGCCCCAAAATTTAAAAAAAAATTAAAAATCGGCCCGCGGGTCGGAAGACGGACGCTCAATTTAGCCGGCGTCCATTTTCTGAACCCACGCCGGTAAAATTGAGCATCGGCTGTCAAACCCGCTGACAGCCGCTGCTTCTGTCAAAAAGGAGGTGCTAGGGACGCGCTAGTGTCCCTAGCGCCTCCTTTTACCGCGGGCTCTCATTTAAATACTTGATTGCGTGCCCAGAAGAGTGGCCTGGGTGCATGTTGGGTGAGCAGGCGCTCTCCTTGGAGCGCCGGCTCTCCCGTGGATTTTATTGTATCGGCCTGTAGGTTTGCAACCTGGCTTCATGTCCTAGGTAACTGCTAAGCCAGTTTTATTTGACTGTATGCAGGGACTTGCAATTCAGATTTTCTTAGGTAGAAAAAAATGTGGCAATCAGAGCTGCAAGTAAATGCGATATATAAATCATTTTAAATAAATAAATAAAATACATCCTTGCATGCTAAATCAGGACTGAATTTATCTGTTCCTTATGTAATGGAGCCAGGTGGCAACCTTACTCAGGTGAGGGGGGGGGGGGGGGGGTAACAAGGGTTTGATGCAGGGTAAAGTTGCCCCCTGCTGCCAAGTTTGGGGGCTGCTGTGCAGTTTATTTTATTATTAACTGCTTTGATGTATGACTACGGGCGGTATATGAAATAATGTACCTAAGTATAGGGGACCCCTGTCACCATGGACTGGGGTTCCCATTGGAGGATAGGGGCTCTCTGGTGGCATTTGATGAGCCTGATAAGGAATGAGTACCCCCAGATGCCAAGGTTTGGATTCCCTGTGGAGGACACAAGTGCCTCAGTGCCAACGTTTGGGGGTACAAATTTTGCACTGAACTTTTTTCTTCTTGCTGTTTTGCCCGCAGACTCCTCTGATTCTGACCCCAGGTGCCTTCCCGTCTGCCATTCACTTCTGGAGCACCCTGAGCCCCATCGCTCCAGGAAGTCCAGCCAAAGTCTCCTTTCAGGTGAGATGCTGAGCCAGCAGAATTTAAACCGAGTTCCTAAGGTGCAGGTTTATGTGACACGTGGAGGGATCTAATCTCATTATATACATTTTTAGTTTTCAAAATAGTGAAACAGCTGTACAGCTTATGAGAAACAAAAAATACTATTCATGTTGATCCATGGGTCCAATAACATTGAACTCCCTGACCCCATGCCATCAGAGGACTGGAATCCATTTCAGGCTTTCTAACGTCCCTTCCCATGATTCCCAAGCTCATTACATTGCTTAGTCTGAGTCAGTTACAATGGTCTGGCAATATGAATTCACTCAAGACACTAAAAGGGCAATACATTTTACTCTGTTTACTTATATTCCACTTTTCAGTCGCTTCATAATCAAACTGCCTGCATAAGTGCAAATACCATGGGTCTTTTTTATCCATGGGGTTTGAAACAACAATCAAAGCTAAATTACTGACATAATGCCCTGGGAAGTGCCTCCTGTCAATGCAGGCAAAAGTGTACACATTGTAGAATAAGGTGAATATTTTTACCCACATTGAGGGTGAGCTATTTAAAAAAAAAAAAAAAAAAAAATTACCCTGGTAAAAAGCATGTTGTCTGCAGAAATCAGCTTTCAAAATTTCCCTCTTAATTTCCTGGATGTAATGGTAAAGTCACTGCAAACACAAATACCCCCAAATCAGTCACTTCATGGGTTCCACAGAGCTGAGTTTGTTTAGGGATCAAGAATATTAACCAGCTGGATTTTTACTCAGAGTTTAAGGACTCAGAGTGTACTGATACTGCCCACATACATGACCATAGAAAGGCTACCGAAGCAGCTGTCAAATATTTGCTATGGGTGCACACTATACCAGCGTGTATCTGCTGCGGTTGTCAAATTTGAAAAATAAAATGGCCAGCCCCAAGCCTCTCTTGACTTTATCTCACTGCATTCCATATGATTTGATGCAAGTAATGATAAAATATTTGATTTCATTATTATACCCCCTTTTTTTGTTTTATTTTGAGCACCTTCGGTTGGGGTTTGGCTTCTTGTTTTTGTAGTTGTCACTTCTGATTTTACTGACATTCTCCCCTCCGGTCACTACACTGATGAGCATCCTAGAGTCAGATTTAAGAAACTTTATTGACATGACAACCAGTACACATTGCCCAAGTCATACATAAAGTGGTAAAAAGAAAGAATTACATAGTAACATAATAAACTATGGCAGATAAAGACTAAAATGGTCCATCTAGTCTGCCGTCATATGTTTAGGGTTGTAACTTCTGCCAGAGCCAGAGCCATAGCCAAGCCTATGGACAGTGGAGCCATGTCCATAGGTGACACTGTCCTAAGGGTGCTGTAATGCTGTGCCACCCCATAGGCCCAGAATTTGTTGGGATAAGGGGAAGGCAGAGGAGGGAGGAGGTGCCCCTACCCTAGACATCATGCCTCTATGGGCATCAGCAGGCTGCTGCCCCAATTCCAACGTGGCCCACGAGGTCAGAAGCACAATGCACTGCTAGCATTTCACCCACCTGATCCAAATCACATGAAGCTGACTGATCTGCCGCTGCCACCACAGCCAAAAATGTGAATCAGCTGCTGATGCTCTTTCCTCCTCATCGCCCAGCGCAAGCCAGAAGAATGGAACTGGTTCCTTTCCATCCCTCCCGCATGGTTCAGAGGCTTAAGAGATTTCTAAGGATCTCCATGTGGTTCAAATAATAAGATGCACCTCACAGTTCAAATTGCTGCTTAATCTGTGAACTATGGGGGAGGGAGGGGATGGCACCAGCTCCATTCTTCTAGCTTGAGCTGGGCCCATAGGGAGGCAGAACCGTACCTAGGGCATTTGGGGGAAAGCAGAAACTGGGGGTTTGGAAGGGGGAAGAGCAACACCTGGGGGAATAGAGAATGGGAGAGGGAAATGCAGCACCTGGGGGGAGAGTGGGGACTAGGAGATTAGTGGTGAGAGTGGAAGACTGGGATGGATGTGTTTATGGGGATGGGATGAGGGGTGAGCAAGGACTGGGAATAGCAAGACTGGCAATTAAGGCACGGGGAGGGACTGGGCGATTTATTGGGGAGAATAGCACTTGGAGTTTTCAGGTGGGGGAGCAGCAACTGGGGAGTCGGTGGCTGGAGAATTTGGCAAATGGGGGAACTGGGATGAGCTGAGGTTGGTGGAATTGGGATGTGTGGATGAGCAGGTGGTGTGAGTAGGGGATATGATTAGCAGCTTAGGGGGTGTTGGCAGTGAGGAATAAGCAAGAAATGGTGTGAAGGACTTGGATGACTAGGGTGAGGGGGGAAATGGGGGGGCTGAGGAAGGGGTGAAAGACAGGAGGAAAGGGAAGCTAAGGAGGACATAATAGATAGAAGGGACTATAGCCAGGAGAGAAAAAGCTTGAAGGGGGACAGTTAGGGCAAATGAGTAGATAATTCGAGAGTCAGCTTTGGGATGGTGAGAGGTGAGAAAGCAAAAAGGAAGTAGCAGTGGGGATAGCCGGAGATCAAGTGAGGGAGGGATAGAGGACTGAGGAGGAATGAAAGATAGAGTTGGGGAAGTGAATAGCAGGGGGGGGGGGGGGAGAACTGGAGAGGAGGGGTGAAATCTAGCTATCAGATCTGAATCTAGGCATAGGCAACTGCCTATGGCACCAAATTTTGGTAGGCACCAGAGCATTGCCTGCTGTTAAGCCTCTGTCCAGGCCTGTCTCCCAGCCATTTATCTAACATGGCAGTCTTTAACCTGCTGTTAAAGCAGCAATTAAAAAAAAATTAGCAGGGGACCTGTAGCCCCCCCCCCCTCACATGCTCAAGGCTCTACTCCCTCCTCCCACGCGGGCTTCCTGTTACTATGGAAACTCCTGCACGGAGCAGGGCTTTAGAAACATAGAAACACGACAGCGGAAAAAGATCTGGAGTATGCAACAGGTGGCTGTAGGCCCTGGATGGAATTTGTTTTTTTTAATTGCTGTTGCTGCAGGATCAGGATCCTGCTTGTTTAGGTAAACAACTGGGAGTGCCCCCCCCCCCCCAATTCAGTTGGGGGAGGGAGTGTCTGCCACCCCACCCCTGCCTATAGGTGCTGGAAGTGCAAATCCGGTCCTATGAGTGAGTAGAGAGGGAGAGAAATGAAATGAAAGGAAAAGATCAATCTTCAGGTGTAGCAGAGGAAAAGAAATAAACAGCAGAAGAGAAGAAACAGAAAATTAAAAGGACACCCTGAAAAGAAAGCTTTGCAAACATGGAAAAGAGGAAGGCACAAGAGGAAAGAAAAAAAAAACAAAAACCCCAGGACCAAAGCAGTGAGAAAAAAATAAAATGCCTTGATAGCAAAGGTAGAAAACAATGAATGTCAGCTTTGGGAAAGTGCAACACCTTCATCCTTTCTTACTCACTGCTCTCATTTTCTTTTACAGTTTCCTTCCTCAGTGAATGCTCAGATCCATATTCCCGTCACTAACCTGGATGGGTTGTCAACCCCTGTGCTGTCATCTCCTGGACTTCAGAAGCTGTAATGGCAGCGACTGTGGCATCCAGCTTACCTTTTCTCTTGGTGGTGGAGGCAATCCTCTTGCTCAGAAGTTGAGTGAAATTTGCGGGTGGAAGAATCAGAAGGAACTTCCCAGTGCCTTTCTGTACTTAATCTGAGGAGCAGCTGCTGGTTAGGTGGAGACAGATGGGCTGTATCTGGGAAACCTGTCTGTACTTCTGTTACCCTGTACGAAATAGCAGCCGGGCATACAATGCTCCTCAGTCATTTCAAGCCCTATACTCTAGAGATACTTATGTAACCGCATCCCCAGAAGCGCACTGTACTCTGATGGGACCATAAAAGAATTTGACTGTCTTTTCAGGGCTGGAACCACTCTTGGGCAGCTGATACATACAATCTCTTCCCCCCCCCAGGGTCTGGAGCCTTTATTGGTGGGAGGAAAGAATTTTCAGGGCCCAAAGTGACAAGGGTGACTCTTTTAACACTTTCTTGTCCCTGGGAGAGGGGTAATTTTCCTTCAATATGTGTGCTGTAACTGCTAAAAAAAAATAATAGATTGGAGCCACAGATTGTGTGTCCAAAAATAAATTACTGGAGATAAAACAGGTGAAATCAGTCCTCAGCAGTCCTTTTAGTTATAGTCTGTTTCCTATCTGTGCATGGGTCTTCTCTGCACCAGTACAGGGGAATCTCTCACCCTCCAGGTTTTGGCTAAGCGAAGTTCCCAAGTGGGCAGGATATCCATCCTTAGATGGGCAGGAGAAACTCTTCCAAAACTGGCAAAAAGTCTAATGTACAGAGTTCAAAATCCTCTCTCTCTCTCTCCAGGGGCAAAGACTCCAGATGGGTTTCCTCAAAGATCTCAAATGATTTCTTACTCACAGTTTGGTGATGATTTACTGTTTTCTCTCTTAACTGAATCCCGATGGGAGGGATCCTCTCAGGAACCTGCAGCTCTCGTGTTCCTCTTCAGGCAGGAAGGGGCAACAGAAACCTTTCTCCTGGATCTTACAATCAAAACCTTCCTTTTCCCCCAAAAATGAAGTTAACACCAGAGTTACTCCTTGCCATGGGTCACCACTCTACCACCTTCCTCATTAAATGTGCAGAGGGGCAGGTCTTCCCTAACCTGGACAGCCCCAGACACAGGGCTCCCTGTGCCCTGAATCCAGGTAGTAACCCAGGGTCTCAGAAGGCTCCTACCACAAAAATCCTGAAAAATAACCCAGAGGGAAGCCCAGCCAGCTAGTTAGTGGACTGGTAGGAACCACCTCCTGCCCTTGCTTAGGATCCCTAGGCAGGGTGTGCCTGGATCCTCCAAATAGGCCTGAAAATCCAACAAAATAAATGCTCCTCACTGCCACCTAACTCTCCAAAATCCTAAAAGCACTGTCCCCAGTCTCTCTGTAGAGAGCTGCTTATAAATCCTACCCAGGGGGAGCAGTCATTCTAGCACCCTCAAAGGGAGGAGTTGCATATGAATGGTGCCTCCCCACTTACCTAACCAGCACTGCACTAGCTAAGATGATCCCACAAGCGGCTTAAACAAAGAGCAGAGATGCTCAAAAAGACCGTGGGATGGTATGAAGGTCTATAAACTACTTGACTTGCACTTAATGTATAAACAATGTCATTCTGTTTAATGGGATCTGGTTCTTAAAAATTTGATCTTTTGAAATATTTGAACAAATTGATTGTTGACGTAGAGTTTACAATTATTCCATAATAGTCGTCGACTTTGAAAAAAGTGAGAGTAGTTACAATATAACTTGTGTTAACAAACATTACAAAATTACCCCCTATAAAGTCACACATTACTATATGGTCAGCTTGCTCTATGTCTGGAAACCGCTTATGCCCTCTGTGCCATGGAAAATGGAAATCTTCGTAGGCTGAGACCTTTTCTTTCAGTTACAAAGATTTCCGTTTTATCAGGACCAATAACTCTAGTAGAACTTTGCATCGCATAATTGATTTAAAGTCATTAAATATATTTTGAAGATTTTCTCATCTTATCAACTTTCTTTTTCCTTTGCTCCTCTCTTCAGAATCCTAAGAGCTGAAGATGTGCTCCATTTTGTATTTTATTTTCAGTGTGCTGTACCAGTATTAGGAACATAAGAAGTGGCTTCCTAAGTCATTGAGCTCACCATTCTGTCTCCAACAGTGGCTAGTCCAGGTCCCAAGTGCCTGGCAGATCCCCAGAATTTTATTTATTTTTTGTATCTCACTCCCAGGGATAAGCACTGGCTTTCCCAAGTCTACCTGGCTAATAACAGTTTGTGGACTTTTCCTTCAGAAACTTGTTTAACCCTCTTTTAAACCCCACTATCTTAGCTGCTTTAACCGCATCTTCAGCAACAGATTCTATAGCTTGATTGTGCGCCGAGTGAAAAAATACTTACTATGAGTTATTTTAAATCTGCCAGTTGCTAGTTTCATAGAGTGTCCCCTAGTCCTAGTGTTGTTTGAAAGAGTAAATAACCCTTCTTTGTTTTCCCACTCCAGGCCACTCATTACTTTATAAATTTCAATTATATCTCCTAAGTCATTTCTTTTCCAAACTAAAGAGTCCTAATCTGTTTAGCTTTTTTTTTTTTTCCATAAGGGAGATTTCCATTCCCTTTATCATTTTTATCACCCTTCTCTTTCTATGTCCGCTATGTCTTTTTTGAGATGGGGTGACAATACTTAAGGTATAGTTGCACCGTAGTTATACAAGGGAATTATGATATTCTCACTTCTGTTCTTTATTTCTTTCCAAATGATTCCTAACATTCTATTTACCTTTTTGACCGCTGCCACACACTGAGCCAAAGATTTCAAGGTATTGCGGTCCTTTTTCTGTGTGGTGACTCAACACAGAACCCAGCATTATGTAATTGGGATTCTTTTTCCCTATATGCATTACTTTGCACTTGTCCACATTAAGTTGCATCTGCCATTTAGAAGCCCTGCCTCTAATCTCACAAGGTCCTTCTGCAGTTCTTCACAATCTGCTGCTGTTTTAACAGTTTTGGATCTGCAAATTTGGTCACCTCATTTGTCATTCCTTTCTCCAGATCATTTATTAATAAACTAAATAGCACAGCTCCCAAATTAGACCCCTGGGGCACGCCACTAGCGACTTTTGGAAAACCGACCATTTAGTCCTACCCTCTGTTTCTTGTCTTTTATCACAGGGGTGGGCAAACCTTTTTAAAACAGGGCCACATTACTGGTGCTTAATCGGAGACGAGGTACCCTTATACCTTGGGTTGGGTGTGTATGTGTGAAGCAGTTACGGCAGCAAGTATACTTCATAGTGAGAGGACCAAAACAGCAACCATACCAATAAAAATAATTCAACACAATTAACAAATAGAATAACATCAAAAAGTTAAAAACTCAGATAAAAATGTTCCAAACACCCATAAAATATTTCAGAACAGATACATCAAATACTACCCAATTAAAACTAGTAAGGATTTTAAAAAATTCCAGATGCCCTGAGATTGTCATGGATTAGCAGGCAAAGAGGAAGGGAGGATTGTTGCACACATGTGCTCGCCTTCTCTCACCCTCACCCACATGTTCTCTCTCATCCATACATATACACACACAAATGCTTTTTCAACCACATACACACACTCTCTCTTACCAACATACACACATGCTCTCTCTTACCAACACACCCACATACACACATGCTCTCTCTTACCAACACACAATGGTCTCCCACCTACCCACATACACTCATTTCACTGGCTCCCTGACACACACACACATGCACACACTCTCATTGGCTCCCTCACATACATACGCACTCACTCTCACTTACTCCCTCACACACACACACAGCCCCAGGTGAGCTCCTGTTCATTGTATCACACACTCATAGACCCCAAGGCAGGCTCCTACTCATTCTCACACAGAGACCCCCAAGTAGGCTCCCATTCATTTTCACACCCACACCCGCAGGCAGGCTCCCATTCATTCTCACACACAGACCCCAAAGCAAACTCCCATTCATTCTTACACACACAGACCCCCAGGCAGGCTCCCATTAATTCTCACACACACACACACACAGACCTCAGGCAGACTCCCATTCATTCTCACACACACAGAGACCCGCAGGTAGGCTCCCATTCATTCTCAACCCCTCTCAGGCAGACTCCCATTCATTCTCACACCCACACACAGACCCCAGGCAGACTCCCATTCATTCTCACACCCACACACAGACCTCAGGCAGACTCCCATTCATTCTCACACACACGCACACACAGACCCCAGGCAGACTCCCATTCATTCTCACACACACAGACCCCAGGCAGACTCCCATTCATTCTTACACACACAGACCCCCAGGCAGGCTCCCATTAATTCTCACACACACACACACAGACCTCAGGCAGACTCCCATTCATTCTCACACACACAGAGACCCGCAGGTAGGCTCCCATTCATTCTCAACCCCTCTCAGGCAGACTCCCATTCATTCTCACACCCACACACAGACCCCAGGCAGACTCCCATTCATTCTCACACCCACACACAGACCTCAGGCAGACTCCCATTCATTCTCACACACACGCACACACAGACCCCAGGCAGACTCCCATTCATTCTCACACACACAGACCCCAGGCAGACTCCCATTCATTCTTACACACACAGACCCCAGACAGACTCCCATTCATTCTCACACACACAGGGACCCGCAGGTAGGCTCCCCTTCATTCTCAGCCCCTCTCAGGAAGGCTCCCATTCATTCTCACACCCACACACAGACCCCAGGCAGACTCCCATTCATTCTCACACACACATACAGACCCACAGGCAGGCTCCCCTTCATTGCCACCCCCTCTTAGGCAGGCTCCCCTTCATTCTTACACATAGACCCCCAGACAGGCACTGATTCACACACACCTCTATGGAAAGCTTCTTTTCAAATTCTTTCTTAGCCTGCTTAATTACTTTTTTATATCTAACTTGCCAGTGCTTATGCTCTTCCCTATTTTCCTCTTTTAGGTCTGCTTTCCATTTTTTGGATGCCCCTTAGGTTTTAATAGGCTTTCACATCACAATTACATGCACAGAATACATTTTGTCTGAGCCTCAAGTATGGTCATTTTAAATAATGTTCATGCCTCCTGCAAGTTTTTAACCTTGTGGAGTGCTCCTTTCAGTTTTTTCCTAACAAATTTCCTCATCAGTAATTTTTCCATAGTATTCGCTCTCCAGTGATTGTCATTATGATCACTGTTGCCAAGCGGATCCACTATCTTTATCTCTTGTACCAGATCCTGTGTTCCACTGAGAACTAGATCAAATATAGTTTCCCTTCTTGTTGAGTTCATGACCAACTGCTATATGAAGCAGTCATTGATGGCATCTAAGAACTTTACCTACCTTGCATGTCCTGATGTGCAATTTACGCAATCAGTACTCAGATAACTGGCATCTCCCATTATTATTGTGTTACCCCTTTTATTAGCCAGTCTAAATCTCTGTTAGCATTTTGCAGTCTGTTTCTTCATCCTGGCCAGGCAATCAGTAAAATATATATATATATATATATATATATATCCATCCCCATTACTATGCTCTGAAAGTCATAACAATGCTATCAGTTTTCCTACCTATGGCTAATTTCTTAGTTTTTGGTGGGACAAACAAGGCATTTTGAACATTTATTTCATTATCCCTGAAGGTACACTGATGCTCTGTATTGCTCTCCTTGACTACTCTAACTTTCTAGACCTATGATGACATTTCACTGTTCTGGTAAGCTTGGACCTGGACTAGTTTTTATTTTTATGATTTATATTTATTTTCCTGTATTTGATATATAATGTATTTTATACTGGCTGTACCTCACCTAGGGTGTTATTGCAGTATTACGAGTCTCAAATTTAAACAAAGATCCTTTCTTTTTGAAGAAAAGATGTGGCATTTACTCATTATTAAGGACATGAATACTTTACATGAAATGTCTAGTGAATTTTGCAGGTGAGGTGATAGATCTTTGTAAGTAAGCCTGAATTCTCTCTGGTTTTCACATGTTATAGAAAGTTTTGGGCATCTGGTTATGATGTTGCTCCAGACTGAAACCGGCCCCTTCCAAGGCTGCATATATATCCAGTGCTGGGTCCAACTTTGGAAATGGTGGAATTTTGGTATAGCCTGTCACTTTTGTGCTCTCAACTCCAAATGCCTACCATACTAACACTGCTGGTTTCGATGTTTGATTGTCCTGTGTTTCATTTTATAAACAAATCTGTCCAAACATTTTGGTTCCTTCCTGCAGTGCACAGGTGGGAATTCTCACTATATTCAAACATTTCTTTTTTTCACTAAAACCTTTATACACATTTCTCAAACCTGGCAAAACCACATAGTCCTAAATGGCACACAACCCATGACATCTGCCAGATTAGTCTCATCCACAGAAAAGCCAGAAAAACATGACTCCCTGTCATGTGGCAGTCTGACCCCTGTTCATACACAGAACACCACTTTTATTTGAATAAACCAAGCAAGGACAATAATCAGGTTATCCATTTATGTTTGGTACTGTATTGTAGAAAAAAATACAAGTAAAACAAAACGGATCCAAATTTAAATAGTTTGCTTTCAAAAGGAATGAACATCTTACCCCTGCATCTGTAAATGCCCTTACAAGCTCATTCCAATGATATAAAGCTATACAGGCTTTATGTGCATGTTCTGAAGTTTCAGTACGCAGCTTGGTATTCTGAAGAACAGCTGTAAACTGCTCCTCCCACAGCTCCTGTACCTTCTGCCTCACAAATGGAGGGAACTCTGAGAACTTCTCATGTGTAATACAAAGCCTGAAAGTCTATTCATTTGCTTTTCTTTTACAACTCATGAAGCACTTCACAATTTTATAGCAATTACCATAATGAATGGGGTAGATCACGTGGAGAACTGCCTGTTATGCCAATGGCTCAGTCTGAAAGGTGCCAGTTTACCTCAGGCCTGCTGCAGTGCCCATGCTATGCACCTGAAACTACTCAATAGTGACTGGAGAGCAGCAACCTAATAAAAAGCCAGCAAAACTTACCTCGAGAAATTGAACAAACAAAAAAAAAAAAATAGAAATGACTTTCCTGAAAAAAAATAAAAACTACAGAAAAAGGAAACATGGTTTGGATTTTTTTTTCTAACTTTATTTTACTTTGCTGTTGTGTGCACCTCAATAAACAGACCATCTGATTTTTTGAAGTAAATTTTCCCCCAGTTTCAGTTAAAAATATGAATGAAATAATTTGCAGCAAATTCATTTTTGAGGGTCACATTTTTTTAAATGGTAGCTTGAGGTTGACTGTTTGAGCTATCTCTGTGCATCCTTATGCCTGGGTGTCCTATGCCCAGCTATTCACAGGAGCCTGTGAGACTCTATGCCCAGGATTCTCTGGAATTCTGCACTCTGGCATCCACTGTGTATCACGTGGCTCCATATATATGTGGGTGCAGATGGGGCCCTGTGTTTGGCCACCTGTAGTGCAGTATGAGGAAGAATGGGTCGGAGAAATCTCTCTCAGTTGGATTTGCAGGTACTTAAATTTAACTAAAACCAACTTATTTACAAACCCAGTAAATCAGACAACACTCTGGTGTACTGGGACTGGTCCCTGTTGCAGGCATTCACACTTAATCCAGTATTTGCCATAGTAGCTAGCTCTGCCGCTACCTTCCCCTCTCCCATCAAAAGCATCAAACAACTTTTCTCATCCACTAATTCCTAACATATTCGGTTGTGTTTGTCATTATTTCTCAGTTGGGTGTTATTTAATAAACTTGTTCTTTCTACTTTCTTGGCATGGGAGGCGGGCTTATAAAATCGGCAGTCTGTAAAACATCTGTACATCCCCAACTTTTCAGGTTTACAAAACTGAGGCAAGACACATGTGAAGAGATTGTCTTCTGCCCTTCCTGGTCATAAAAATAAAAGAGATGCACAGAAAGTGGAAGAAAAATGCTTGTTAAAGAGATTTAGACAGTGACACAAAGTGCTGAAAGTGAGGTAAATGCGGGCTTCAGGTGCTGGCAATGTTGCATGCGCTCCTGCTCCTGTGGTTCCTGCGCCGCAGCATTGCTATGGTGTGATGAGAAGCAGAGAAGCAACATTTCAGCACAGCTCACCAAAACATCAGCCATGCACCCATGCAAATCTACAGTGTTATTAGGCAGTACTAAATATATCCTACTAGAAAGTACTTGTGCCATACTTTAGGGGAATTCTAACATGCACACAAAAAAATTGCAGGGAAAATTTCTCTATTTTAAGTAACCTTTTCCTTAGATGGGTTTACATAGCGTTATACTATCCTATCCTGCTATAGACCCGAGTCTTTTCATGGTCAATCTTTAGTTGGCCATCTTGAAACGTTGCCGCACGATGATGAAAATCTGGCAGCAAGGGATGCCTATATTTTATGTCCAGGCCACATTATGCATATCGTGTCATAGCACCACTAGTATGATTCCACATGCTATGTCAGCAGAAGGTGTGAATGAAGATGTGTGAGGTACTGTCCCCCCTGCCAATGTTATATGCATCCTTCTGGCTAGGCTACATCGCTCAGAGATGTACAAACAAGCTCACAATACACCAGGAGGAGAGTCTTGAATATTATTTCTCTCTCGTCACATTTGCAGTTATTTGACTCCTTAAATGTAATCCCATTGCCATTTTGATCCCTTGCTTTGGAAGACCGAACTAATTAATTTTGCTTCTTCTTAAAAAATACAAGGACATTCTGCTAGAAATCTTAACCTTAAGTATTACGTAAGTGTTCAAAAACCGAAGCTCAGTATTCTCCCAAGAATTCACGCTCTGCAGGAAGAGGAGGGTTATGTGAGTGGCTGCTGTGCGGCAGATGTCGGCTCTGTGAGGTATTCTGTCGCTGTCTGCTAACTGAACTGTGAGATAATACTCCATCTGATGTCAGGAGTGGCAACAATTGTCCCCTTCATTAAAAGTAACATAGTTCCAGCCGTGGAACATTACTGGCTTATTTCCATAGGACTTTTAAAATCTAACGACTCTGTGCATATTAAAACAATGGCTTTACTTGGATACAAAATAAAAAGCAAGAAAATAACCCCCTAAAGTTTTTTTTCCCCATCAGCACTTTTGAAAGTATTAATACTTTTCCGCCTCTCTGGGGTGCCGCCTTGTTCTCTGGAATACACATACCATGTCAGTGCTGAATGGGCACATGGATATGTTCTATACTGTTTCAGCATTACATTTTGCTGATTTGGAAGGTTCCTCTTGATATTGCATTTCTGCCCAAGCAGAACAGGGTATAAGACTAGGACTGTGCAAATCAGACTGGACTCAAAATGTCACAATTTGTTTTAGTGTTATGGAGCGATGTGAGCAAGCTGTCAGACACACAGCACAATGTGTTACGCTGCTGGCTGTAGTGTTAAGATAATGCGAACACTGGACCTGCACAAGGTCCTCAAACGTCACCTGCAGGTCAGCATCAGCTCCACTACATTCCATGGAGCGGCACAGGGCTTCCTCTCTCCCAGAAATGCCATGCAGTCAGCTTGATGGATCCTCCCAATAACATCGCAATAGCCTATGACGTTTCCCCACCATCTGGTCTTCGTAATCACTGGGCCAGCAGTCCGGTGGAGAGTTTCTCAAGTTTTAAAACAACATGCTCTGTCGCCTGTTCTTCCCATTGGCTGCAGAAACCAGAACAGAACATTAGAAGTGCTTCATAATAATATGTCCAAAGATACTATGTATGGTAAATTGGCATGCTCGGTTTCTGTTTTTTTGCTATGGGTTCACAAAGGGACAGAAGAGTAGAAAGATTTTATAATGGGGCCAGCACTGAAGACCTAGCTTTAACTCCTTGATGTGACTCCTACAGGGGCTGGGAGTGCTGCAGAGGCTGAGTGCGCTGTGCAGGCTTCAACTCCTGAGGCTGGGAGAGATACAGATGCTCTTGGGCTAGGAGAGGCTCCTGCTGATGGAGCTAGGAGTGCTGCAGAGCATCCCAAGGCTAGTAATACTACATAACAAATAGCATATGTTAGGAGATATGGACTAGTTGGTAAATTGTCTGCTCAATTATCGCTGCCTACAAGGCTCTAGGTAAGGATAGCTTTCAGCCTGACTGCCTCCAGGATATTGCACCATATTTAAGCTATTTTTGTCATTTATCCTTTTTGATCTTCTTCTATTCTGGGTAGATGTTTCTACATCTACCCAGAACATGTTTCTAATCCTAAACCAACAACCAGAGACCCCCTCCCCCCCAATCTCTCCCCATTCCCGTATCACATATACATAGCCTACTACAACAACAGAGAAGGACCATTAAGCTCTTTTAGTCTGCTCAGTATCATTCCTGGTGCAATGCCACAGATCCCTGTTCTTTACACTATCCTGGGTCTGTTCAAGCATGTTCAATTTCCGTCACAGTTTTGATTTCCACCACCTCTGCTGGTATGCTGTGCTATGAAAGCTCATGCTCTTGGGGCTGGCAAAGATGTGGGGGTGGGTGGGGGTGCTGAACGGGCCAAGGAGACGTCTACATCTGGGGTTGGGAGAAGGGCCGGACTGAAGATTACGGTGCCCAAAGGCAGAATACTTGGGCTGGGGGATTTCATCTCCAGATATAAAAGAGCAGTGGGGCAGTCCTAGTTTTTGGGTGCCTTCAGATTTCGGTGCCCTAGGCGCTTGCCCATGTTGCCTCTGCCTGAATCTGGCCCTGGCTGGGAGTGTTGTGGAGGCACCTGCTCTTTTGGTTGGCAGGGGCTGGGAATACTGTGGATGTTCTGGGAAATATAGAATATGACAGCAGGTAAGGACCCTAAGGCTCATCGAATTTGACTACTTTAATTCCTAGTACATGCCACAGACCCTAGCTTTTTTCTGCTGTTCCCTTTACTTATGATTCCTTGAATTCTTTTACAATTTTGGCCTCCACCACCATCACTGGGGAGCTGATGTTCAACAGATACCTGTAAAGTGGCTCTAAGGATCATTTAAACCAGGTTTTGAAAAGAGCTGCTTTTTATGCTCCTTAGATGGAAGATGACTGCTGCAGTGCCCAGACAAGAAGGTAGCAAGGCTGCCATCTGTTAAGAAATGTAAACACTACACGCGTAAAAATAATTTCAAGCCACTTTAAATGTCCTGAGGAATGAGCCTATGTCTCTGGTGTTGTGGGATCAGGATCTGCAAAGGCTGCATTACTCAGAAGTCAGGGACCATGCCTTGGTGCATAGTAAGTCCAGCTGTACACAGCAGGGCAACGATAAAACATGTGTCCCTAAAAAAAGTTAAATCTGGAACATTGTTAGTAATAAATATTTTAATTCGTTGGTAACCATGAGAGATAGTGACTAAAGAGGAGAATAACCTGGCTATCAAGGAAGGCCCCTAATGCCTCAAGTGTAGATCTCCTCCCTCCACCATAAAACAGCAGTAAAGCAGGTTTGAAGAGGACTGTGACTGGCCCAGAAACCGAGGAGTCAGAGAACATTTTGCAGAATGGACAAGAAAATTCAGCAGTTTTTAACACTGTAAATAAAAGCAGAAAAAGACCAACTGATCCATCCAGTCTGCTCAGTTATTCCTATCCTAAGAGATATTTAATATTTATTTTAGATTTAGCTTACACCTTTTCATTGGTAGCTGAAGGCAAGTTATATTCAGGTACAGTAGGTATTTTTCCCTATCCAGAGAGGGCTTACTGAGGCAACAGAGGGTAAAGACACTTGCAGCTCACAAGGAGCATCATTGGGATTTGAACCCTGGCTTCCCTGGTTCTCAGCCCATCCCAGCTGCAGCCATAATGTGTGACCACATGTAAGATTTCACTTCTTATCAAGGATAATTTTTGTCATTTTCCTTATTTGTATTTTAATATCTTGGATAGATGAGCATCCGAGATTCCCTATTTAGTTCTCACCTAGTTTGCTTCTCTTATGTCTAATAATAAAGCTTTGTAAAAATATAGCTCATGTAGCCTCATATGATCATGTATTAAACTTTCATGCTGTTCGTGCATCACAAGGAACTAATCAACTTCAGCAATGGCTGAAAGCCCAATGTACTCCTGCTTCACTGAAACCTCAGTTGAGGCAGCAGAACACGCAGTCAAAACTAAGATAAAAAAAACCCTAATCTATTGTTTTAAAAATAAAATGAATGTTTTTATTGCACCCTGAAGAATTAAGCAAGCTAGACATTTGTTGAATAAATAAATACAATGTGGTAGCTTGGTCCAAAAATGCAAGAATCTGATGCATTCCCAAGAGCTGAAGGCACTCTGAGTTTAGTCATCAGTGTGCCCCCATACATGTACAAGAACACTGGAAGTGTGACAGGCAAGATCCTCCATTCCTCCTGCATACGTTACTTATCTTGGGAAGAGACCCATTGTACAGAATGGAAGCCCACTGGAATAGTGTCTACAATCTACTTCATATGCTAGTAAGTTTGCTTCTTTGACTTAATTCAAGTCTTTCTATACTCCTTCCACAGGAATGTGCACATATGGTGCTTCTGAAATAATACATTTGAGGAGCAGAACAGCTTTGTCCTCATTCCAGATTTCAAAACAGATTAAGATAGATAAAGTGGTTTAAAGACATTAAATTAGTTCTCATACCACAAGGCTGCTCCAAAAATTCACAAGAGCTGCTCTCAAGGCTTTGGCTTAACTAACAGGTCGATACTGTAAGACCGCGGGAGAGCGGACGAACGCCCGCCTGGCGCGCGCACCGGCTCTTCGCCGGTGCGGGCGATTCAGTATTTAAATGAGGTGACGCGGGAAAAAACGGGGAAAAGGAGGCGCTAGGGACACTAGCGCGTCCCTAGCGCCTCCTTTTTGTCAGGAGCGGCGGCTGTCAGCGGGTTTGACAGCCGACGCTCAATTTTGCCGGCGTCGGTTCTCGAGCCTGCTGACAGCCACGGGCTCGGAAACCGGACGCCGGCAAAATTGAGCTTCCGGTTTTCGGCCCGACAGCCGCGGGCCGAATTCAAATTTTTATTTATTTATTTATTTATTACTTTTTTTTTACTTTTGGGGACCTCCGACTTAATATCGCTATGATATTAAGTCGGAGGGTGCACAGAAAAGCAGTTTTTACTGCTTTTCTGTGCACTTTCCTGTGCCGGAAGAAATTAGCGCCGACCTTTGGGTCGGCGCTAATTTCTTAGAGTAAAATGTGCGGCTTGGCTGCACATTTTACTTACTGGATCCCGCGCGCATACCTAATAGGGCCATCAACATGCATTTGCATGTTGAGGGCGCTATTAGGTGCTGCGGGTGGGCCGCGTGTTTTCCTCCCCTTACTGAATAAGGGGTAAGGGAAAACACGCGTCCAGAGCAGGCTGACAGTGCGCTCCGACGGAGCACACTTTACTGTATCGACCTGTAAGCAAGGATGAACTGAGCTGATTAACTGAAACAGTCATAGAGCGGTTTGTGAGGGCAGTTCTGCAATGTGGTTTAGAAAGGTGTTCTGTAACCTAGTTTATGAAGGGGGTCCTGATCTGAAAGTGGTTCTGCAGCATGTTTGATGAGAACAGCCCATATCACTGTTTATAAAGGTATCCTGCAATATGGCTGCTGAGAGCGATGTGCTGGTTCATGTCTTATGAAACTAAAGTAGATTTTTTTTAAATAGTTTCTTTCTTTTCATTCATTTCTTTAAAACGTTATTTTTCTATTGTTATAGTTTGTGATTGCTTTGTTTTTTTGGCTTCAGTAAAATGATTAGCCTGCAGTGCATTGATTTTATTGCTGTGAGGAAGTGATAGCATTGAGATGTTTGCCCCTGAATTTCAGAGAACCCTCATTCTCCAACAATGAGTGTAATGTGAATATTATGGCTACACATTTTAAGGGATATTTACAGGAATCAATAAGCCTTTTTCAATATAACTCTTTTTCAAGAGAACAAAATCACTTTTTAATTAGGTCTGGTGTATTTTGTTGTTTGCTGGATATTTATTACCCAAAAAGCTCCAGTTTGCTTAGAGGTTCTCTGATATCAGTTATATCAATTGTAATCACAGAACACATTTTCTTTCTTTACTAAAATTTGTGCCAGATTGACTGCACTGGAAACTGAAGTCTGCAATTTCTCCACAAAGCACCAGAAAGACAGTATCAGCAGTACAAGCTTTCCCTACGCAGAGACACACTGCTCCAGCATAGAACAGGTACAAACAGGCAGCAGCAGTGCAAACTTTCCTCATATACACTAGCCCCATCACTGAAAAGGTAAAGCACAGGCAGCAGCAGCACAAGCTTCCGTCACATACGCTAACCCCTTCATAAAACAGGTACAGCAGAGGCAGCAGAAGTGCAAGCTTCCCTCACTCACACACATGCTGCTCCAGCACAGAAGTAGTACATTAGGGCAGCAGCAAGGCAGTGATTCACATGCACACACACTGCCCCACTGCAGAACAAATAAAGTACAAGCAGCGGCACTGCAAGTTTGCTCAGACACACATGCTGCCGCAACACTGAACAGGGACAGCGTATACAACAGTAGTACAAGCTTCCCTCTTTACCCCACCACCGCCCTACCACAGACAAGGAACAGCATGGGCAGCTGCAGTGCAAGTTTCCTCTGCACACACACAGACGGCCCCACCACAGAACAGGGACAGCAGTGCAAGCTTCTCACACACACAGCTCACCACAGAATAGGAACAGCATGGGCAGCTGCAGTGCAAGTTTCCTCTGCACACACACAGACGGCCCCACCACAGAACACACAAGCTTCACACACACACATACTGCCCCTACCACAGAGCAGGTACAGCACAGATAGCAGCAGTGCAAGCTTTCCTCACACACATCCCCACTACAGAAGAGGGGCAGCAGTGCAAGCTTCTCATACACACGATTCAATTACAGAACATGGACAGAACAGGCAGCAACGGTGCAAAGATCTCTCATACATGTGCACACTACCCCACAACACAGCAGGGTCAGCACAGGCAGCAGCATGCAATATTCCCTTACACTGTCCCATAAATGTGCTTTAAATCCTATTCTAGAGAAACCACCTCTAGCAGAGAAGTGGGCATTCATTGTCTATGCCCATCCAGTTTGTGGCCTCTTTGATGAGACTGCCAACTTTCAGGCCGATACAGTACAGTGCGCTCTGGCAGAACGAACTGTTAGCCCGCGATTAGCCCCGTGTTTTCGATGTGCCATTTTTACCCCTTACACAGTAAGGGGTAATAGCGCGTCGAAAACGCGTGGCCAACCTCCCCGAAACTAATAGCGCCCACAACATGCAAATGCATGTTGATGGGCCTATTAGTTATTCCCGTGCCATACAGAAAATAAAATGTGCAGCCAAGCCGCACATTTTAATTTCTGCCGGCACCAGGAAAGTGTACAGAAAAGCAGAAAAAACTGCTTTTCTGTACACCCTCCAACTTAATATCATAGCAATATTAAGTCGGAGGCCCCAAAAATTTAAAAAAATTAAAATGTGCCCGTGGCCGGAAGACGGACATTCAATTATGCCAGCGTCCATTTTCTGAACCCGTGGCGGTCAGCGGGCTAGAGAACAGACACCGGAAAAATTGAGCGTCTGCTGTCAAACCCGCTGACAGCCGCCACTTCTGTCATAAAAGAGGCGCTAGGGACGTGCTAGTGTCCCTAGCTTCTGCTTTTACCGTGGGCCCTCATTTAAATACTTGATTGCGCGCCCAGGAGCGCTGGCTCTCCCACGGATTTTACTGTATCAGCCCAAATGTGCTCTAGTTACTGCTACTTTAGGGGCCAGTTTTCACACTGTATTGAAGTCAGCTCTGCACCCATTTTCAAAGTGAAAGGATGTGTCTCCTTTCACTGTGAAAATTGCTAAGGGTACAAAGAACCCAGAGACATTTCCATCTCTTTTTCTGAGGGTACTTTTCATGGAAAATATTGCATACAGATTTGAAAATGCAACCTATGTGCAGTATTTTCCTCCCTTGACATATACATGCCCCTTGAGAATGCCTCCTCTTAATACAGCTGAATGTGTGTGCACGCAGTTTCAGCCAGGTTAACAATGGTGGATGGGTACATGGCTTTTGAAAATCGCCTTCTTGCTTTTTATGCTGGAGTTAGCACTATGAACACTTGCTCATACCTAGCTGGTGAATATTATGTAGATAAGACTCTTTAAAGGGACTATTCAACCTAACAGGGAAATTAATTAGATGTAAAGAATTCCTGTACCATAATTGCTAGATACAGGAAGGGTGTCACAGAGGATTTATGCTATCTATGCCCTATTTCTTCCGCTAAGCACCTGTTGCTTGCCAATGTGGGGGCAGGTGCTAGGCTAAATGGACCCTTTGTAGTACACACTTTGGTACTACTTAGGTGATTAAGAGGAGTTCTTGGTTACCACTTTCATTGGTTCAACACAGAAACCATTACATTAATGTGAATAGCTTCCTAGCTTAAATAACCAACTTTCAACCTAAAGACTAAGAGAAGCAAGAGAGATATTTACCAGAGAAGAAGCGATATCCCTCAGTGAAGGGAGGTTAACAGAGAATGTGGTCATGATTTACTGCAATCTGAGTGCTTGTCTGCAAATACTCAGACGAGGCAGGCGCTGTCTTGTGACGGACTGAACAGAGACAAGGAAAGAGAGAAAAGGAACAAGTAAAGAATTTAAAGAGAACAGGAGTCGCAGAAGCAGCTGAGAATGCTAAAAGGGAAGAAATAAAAGTAAATGCAATCACATCAGAAAAGTGAGGCAGAAGTGAAAAGAAAAGTTAGAAATATGTCTTGCAATGAACTGAATTCTATTGATGACAAATGAGATCAGAAGAGTTTCAAATATAATAAGGTGAAAAAAATCAGATGGCAATTCTCTCAGTGCAATGCAAATTTTTGAAGGGAGAAATGTGCATGTTTATTTCTATTTCTAAATTTTAGTGCATAGCAGAAAGTTATCAGAGATGTAAAATATCATCACTGAATACAGGGCATATCACTGTGATTCTGGATTCATTCATTTCCCCTCTTGCTTATGGCGATCTTCAACATAGCACCCAGCTGCCTTGATCTCCACAACAGATTATACACACTTTGGGAAGGAACACTGAACATAAGAACATACTGGGTCAGACTGAGGGTCCATTAAGCCCAGTATCTTGTTTCTAACAGTGGCCAATCCAGGTCACAAGTATCTGGCAAGATCTCAAACAGTAATCAGATCCCATGCTGCTAACACCCAGAGATAACTAATGGCTTTCCCCAAATATACCTGATTAATAACAGTTTATGGACTTTTCCTCCAGGAACTTGTCCAAACCCTTTTTAAATCCAGCTACACTAACTAGCTTTACAACATCCTCCTGCGATGAATCCCAGAGTTTATGTACTGATTGAAAAATAAAATTCTCTAATTTGTTTTAAATGTGATACTTACAAACTTCAGTGACCCCTGGTCTTTGAAGTTTGTTTTTTTTTTTAAATGGTAAATAAATGATCCATATTTACTCATTCTATTCCCCGCATGATTTTATAGACCTCTATATCATAACCCCCTTCATCTACCTCTTCTCTAAGCTGAACAGCTCTAAATTTAGCTTTTCCTCATAGGGAAGCCATTCCATACATTTTATCATTTTGGTTACGCTTCTCTGTATTTTTCCAGTTCAATTATATCTTTTTTGAAATGTGGTGACCAGAATTGCACACAGTACTCTAGGTTTGATCTTACCATGGAACAATACAGAGAAATAAAGACATTCTCTATTTTATTCTCCACTTCTTTTCTAATAATTTCTAATATTCTGCCTGCTTTTTTTGATCACTGCCACACACTGAGCCAGGGATTTCAAAGTATTGTCCACAATGATACCCAGATCTTTTCCTGGATAACTTCTAATATGGAGCCTAACATTGTGTAACTAAAGTGTGGTGTATTAGCCATATGGAGAGAGAATGGGAAGACATCTCAGTGTTACGCAGGAGGATCCAGTAGGCTCTCCTGGAGATTTGCACCACACTATCAGGTCGATACTCTAAGGCCGCGGTAGAAAGAGTGCGGCATTGCCAGGCGCACCCTCGTTCCCTGCACGCACAGTTCTCTTCACCTAGCGCTCGATACTCTCTTCTAATTGCATGCAAATGCATGCTGCGGCTGCGAAGCCTTAGGCAAGCGTTAGGCCCGTGCAACCCATTTTACTGTATAGAGCGCCTATACAGTATCCTGGGTTCGCGGGCCTAACGCTTCACGGCCGCGCTGGTATCTGTCATTTCAAATGACATTTCAAATGACAGGTACCAGGAAGTGGACAGTTATGTTCCCCGATGCTCGGCAAACTTTCCCCCAGCCCCCGCACACCTGCCCTGGCCCCGTCCGGTCTCCGGTGCAGCCCCAGTCTGTCTCCTCCTCCCGAGGTAAAAAAAAAAACAAACCCGAAAAAGTAGCAAGGCTCGGGCCTGCTACGAATAGTCCCTTCTCCTTTCTCCTCTCCTCCCGATTTCGGCGCTCAAGGCGGCCGGGTGGGCGTGCATTCATCCAGGCAGAGGGAGCCGGCGGCGAAAGCGGCCTCCGGCTCCCTCTGCCTGGATGAATGCACGGCCCCCGCCGGCAGTGAATGAATGCCCGTGCAATTTCGGCGCTCATGCCTTGAGCGCCGAAATCGCACGGGCATTCATTCATGCATCAAATTCCTTATAGGAAAACCTCTTTCTAACAAATAAGTTGATCTCCAGCCTTTTTTTTTTTTTTTAAATCAGAAAAAGACCACTGAACCCTAGTCATAATGAAAATAACTTTGGCTCCTGAATGGGCAACCGATTAGACTGGGATAAACAGAAACAATGCCCGTGCGATTTTGGCGCTCAAGGCATGTGCGCCGAAATCGCACGGGCATTCATTCACTGCTGGCGGGGGCCGTGCATTCATCCAGGCAGAGGGAGCCGGAGGCCGCTTTCGCCGCCGGCTCCCTCTGCCTGGATGAATGCACGCCCACCCGGCCGCCTTGAGCGCCGAAATCGGGAGGAGAGGAGAAGGGAGAAGGGACTATCGTAGCAGGCCCGAGCCTTGCTACTTTTTCGGGTTTTTTTTTTTTTTACCTCGGGAGGAGGAGACAGACTGGGGCTGCACCGGAGACCGGACGGGGCCTTGAGTGCCGAAATCGCCCCCATTTTTTACACTTTATTCCCGTTTTAATTTTCTAACACCACACTAACACCAAGTAGAGGGTGGCGGTAAACTAACAGGTTAAGGACGCGGCAAAATAGCGGGTTACAAAGGAGATAATCTGAGCGCGCGTCACAGTATCGGAGGGGAATAGCTAATTCCTTCATTATACAGCTAATTCGTTCATTTACATATCATATACATGCTGCGTGCGGAAGGGGTTATGCGTCTGTTTTAAGAAGCGCTAAGGACGCGTGAAACTGGAGACTGTATCGCTGGATCGCCTTACGTGTCCGAATTGTGCGCTCCCAGCTCGTTTCAGACGGGAAATCCTCAACCGCACGTTACAGTATCGACCTGTATATTACTAGGTCTTAGGGTCTAGCAGGCTCCCATAGTATACTGCACCAAAGTATGCTATGGTCCAAAGAATATTAGGATTCAGCAGATGCCCAGGGAGAAAATATATTATGGTCCATGAGGTGCCTAGGGAGATTTACACTAAATAACTGTAATGTTTGGGACCAGATGTTAAACTGTGCACATTGTGATGTTCAGCACATAGCAGAGAATGCCAAATAGCTAAGATTCTATAGATAAGAAAATGGTGGGGTGAAACAAGAATCTACAAGGAAGGAAATTTGGCAAAAACAGACAAAAAAAGACTATGAAAAAGGAGAGGAAAATGGTATAAAAGAAATCTTGTAAATACTCCAATTTGGTATAAATGGACGTAGATGCTCAATGCATGTCTTATTCTGGCGCTGATGGTTCCCAAGGGGGCGGATTTTAAGAGCCCTGCTCGCGTAAATCCGCCCGGATTTACGCGAGCAGGGCCCTGCGCGCCGGTGCGCCTATTTTACATAGGCCTACCGGCACGCGCAGAGCCCCGGGACTCGCGTAAGTCCCGGGGTTTTCCGAGGGGGGCGTGTCGGGGGCGGCGGGCCCGATCCGCGCGGCGTTTTCGGGGCGGGACGTAGCGTTTCGGGGGCGGGTCCGAGGGCGTGGTTACGGCCCGGGGCGGTCCGGGGGCGTGGCCGCGCCCTCCGGACCTGCCCCCAAGTCGCGTCCCGGTGCGCTAGCGGCCCGCTGGCGCGCGGGGATTTACGTCTCCCTCTGGGAGGCATAAATCCCCCGACAAAGGTAAGGGGGGGGTTTAGACAGGGCCGGGGGGGTGGGTAAAAGAAAGTTCCCTCCGAGGCCGCTCCGATTTCGGAGCGGCCTCGGAGGGAATGGAGGTAGGCAGCGCGGCTCGGCGCGCGCCGGCTATACGGAATCGGTAGCCTTGCGCGCGCCGATCCAGGATTTTAGCGGCTACGCGCGTATCTACTAAAATCCAGCGTACTTTTGTTGGCGCCTGATGCGCCAACAAAAGTACGCCAAATCGCGCGTTTTGAAAATCTACCCGAAGGTGAATAACCTGACTGCTCTGCTGGATATCTAGTGGGAACGCATCCAGGAAAGTGCAGATTTAGAACTAACTGAACTGTAAGCATTATATATATATATATATGCATATACTTTTTACATCTTATTTACTCTGTGTCTATTATATTTGTAATAATATAATATATTTTGCACATCAAAGTGGATTTCATTCAGGTACTTTTTAGTTATTTCCCTATTCCCAGAAGGCTTACAGTCTAAGTTTATACCTGAGGCAACGGAGGGTAAAGTGACTTGCCCAAGATCACAAGGAGTGGCAGTGGGATTTTTAACCCTGGTCTCCCTAGTTCGTAGCTTGCTTCTCTAAACACTAGGCTACTCATTATTATTCTCATTACACATTCTCATTATTTCTCATTATACATTACCAGTTGTAGCAATACATTCTAAAATGCTATTTATATGGTGTATTTGTGTATGTGTTCATTGCAAAGAGTAAGAGTGCCACATCTACTGGTTTATTACATGTAGGTTACTTTTCCGCTATGTGCATTATTTTGCACTTGTTCACATTAAATTTCACCTGCCATTTGGATGCCCAATCTTCCAGTCTCCCAAGGTCCTCCTGCAATTTATCACAATCTGCTTGTGATTTAATAATTTGGAATAATTTTGTCTCATCTGCAAATCTGATCACCTCACTCTTCGTTCCCTTTTCTAGATCATTTATAAAAATATTAAAGAGAGACACTTAAAAATGACCTACCTTTCCCTTTTAAATAAGCACACAGCTAAAGATTAATTTACACAACAATTTCACCTCCCCCCCAAACTTTGGCTTAGATTCATCATTTTGCTATAAATTTTGCATGAATAGCGCCCACAATAAAAAAAAAAAAGAGGCGTGGTTAGGGTAATTTCTGAGTTACCAGAAAGTGTGCTATTTTACTGCTTCGCATAGGTATTTTACCACAGTGCGCATTAAATTTATTGCATCCGTGATATTTTCACTTTGCAAACTGTGAAGTGCCCAGACAAGCATTTCCATGTTTTGGGCTGCTGAGAGAGAGAGAGAGAGACAGACACTTTTTTTTTTAAGGCTCTCATATTAGTTAACTATATTTATATATAACTCTCTATCTAGTTGCTACCAAGCTAGGTGGAGAGTACATTGTAAAATTCTCATCTTTCCTCATTCCAAATCACTTCAGAGCTTCAATGATGTGTACTGTGCTGTTCATACTTCTGACTGTGCATGTAAAGTTGCCTCCCAAACCCTAGACCACCACCAAAACCTCACCTTGAGTTACTAGTTGACCCTCATACAGTGGTATATAAATAGTTGACTAATATGTGTGCCACCCCAGAGGTTCTCTCTCTCCACTCCATTCCTCCCCCTCTCTTCCGAAATTGGATTTGTGATAAATATTGCAAATCCCAGTTCAGGCATATTGCACAGCATAACGCCAGCAAAAAAGGTGTAGTTATTTCCAGTGTTAAAACGTGCAGTAACATGTATTACGCTATCACATGCAACATCAAATACCCTCATTTTCATAAACTCTGCCCAAACTCCTCCCCTTTGACTAAATTTTCAAAATTTGTATATATATCTCGTGACGCGCTATTTATCGCACGCGTTATGGTGTTATCGCGGGCATTAGGGCCCTAACATGATTTGATGAATGACCCTGTTTAAATTCTTAAATTACCCATTCTTTTCAATCACCAGCAAAATCTTCTGCTCTCAATACTCCCTCAGGACTGAGGGTTACTGAGCTTTTCCTCTGCTATATATACAGTATGTTGTGTTTATCAATTAGTTTGCTAGAGTGACCCTCTGCAATTGATCCTGTTAAAAACTTTGATACCTAGTCAAATTAATCACACTTCTCTTACACCTTTTCAATGCAAGTTACCTAGCTTTCCTTTCTTTAATCAGGTATAGACACTAAAAATTACCTAGCTTTCCTGTCTTTTAATCAGGTACACACTATGTATACTGATAAGGCAGTTGCTGGACAAAATGGTGCCCTGGGCTGTTTTTGGTTTTCACACCCCGCTTCCTGTCCAGGATCGTATGCTCACAGACTCATAGACTGACTCAAAAGGGTGATATGGCACCCGGATGATCACCCTTCTTGCCCACCCTTTGCAATGGCCCTGCTGATGTTTCAAAGTGTTCCTGTTCGGCAATTGATATATTTTAATCCTTAAAATACGTTTCATACAATCTCACACTGCTCCCTGGAGTTTATGACACCCCCCCCAAACTTGCATGAAACCATTTTCCCTTAAGGTTTATTTTGAAAAAGATTCCAGATGTTTTAGTGGGATATGGGGAATGGGATTTTTATCCTAATAGTAGCTGTAAAAGATCCATGAAACCAGTCTTGAGTGGATTTGTTTGAAAGAAATTTCTTGTGCCTGGGTTGAATTATGGTCTTTTCTGACATTTTAAAAGGGATATTCAGGAGACATATTGTTTTTTTTTTTTACATTTCCTTTTCTGCTCTAACTCTGAAACCGTAAGGTGGAAATGCTTACAATCTGACTGAAGTATCTGGGCATTTAAGAGTGAGCTGTACTACCACTTCAGCTGTGATATGGATGATCTGGATATTGTGGGGTAGGACATGCCAATATTTGGGCCAAGTTAAAAACAAATTAGTGCAAGTATGAGATGTGAGAAACACTTTATGCATGAAGAGGACAAATAAAGGTAAAGTAGTGATAGAATTTCCTAATCAACTGTAAATGGACTTTCGCAGTGGGTAAACACCCATTTTATCTGTGGAGAATTCCTTTGAAAATCATCCCCTCTGTGATGCCCACAAAGAGAGAAACATTTTCTAATTATTCTGTAATATTATGTATGAAAATTCTGAACAGAAATGGAAAAAGGACTGATCCATAAGGCACTTCACTGTTATCTTTGGATGCCATTTACCACTACCCTCAGGTGTCTATCACTCAACCATTTTTTTTTTTACCTGACAGTTTCCACTTGCTCCTCTGTACTTCCAGCTCAACTGGACCCAGAGCTGGAATCTAGTGCCATGTGCCTTCATTTGGGCCCTGAAACCTGCCTCCAGGTATCACCCCTTAAGCAATGACCATGACTCCCTTCCCCCTTGTGAATGCTGTTTCTGCAGCATCCCGGGGAACAGAAGACATGACTCAGGGATCCAACAGGGGACCTTCAGCAAGGCACCTGAGCTGTCCCACTCAACCACTTTCCAATCCTGTTTAAGGATTTAAGATCCACTCCAAGCTATTCAGCATATTTACGATTTTCCTGTGTGGAACATTACTTTTACTAAAATCTAATATACCCCATCCAGCACTCACCCCGATCTAATTCTTTGGTCACCTGATCAAAGAAATTGATCAGATCTGTATGACAGGATCTCTTTCTGGTAAAAACATACTGCCTTGGATCCTGTAATCTGTTGGAGTCAAGATCCACTATCCTTTGCTCTAGTTAGTGACACCACTAATTTCCCTACATTGAAGTCCAAAGAGGAGAATAATAATAATTGATAAAACAAAAAAGCTGCTGTCAGCTCTCTCTTCAATGTCCCCTCAGACACCAAAATGGGATACTAACATGGGAAACTGAAGTGATAACCGACACAGCTGCTTTTTTGTTTGAGAGCAGTCAAAATTGCAGTAATTGACTAATTTCAGTTGTGGGTCTCAGCATTTTGAGCATAGCAAGTTCCAGTATTTACAGAGTTGTAAGATAAGTAGAATCTGTTTTATTTGCAAACAAACGTCTTTAAAAAAAACCCAAAAAAACAAAACAGGTGTTTTGGTATAAAAAGGACCAATGATTAAGTGCTTTTAATCTCGAGTTACAGTCAGAGCCATAAGTGATGAATTTAGCCCTTCTTTATGGAATTCCTAATATGACAATATTAAGCAAATCTGATGTCACAGTGTGTTCCCTTTTAAGTATAATCTGACAAGAGTGGATTTTTTTTTAAACAGAATTATAGTATGGCAAATTGAGGAGTGTTTTGTTTTTTATTTTGTTGACAAAGAAATTACTACTTACCCGTTCATTTCCTTTTCTTTAATAAGGATAGGTGTGGGATGGCTGTAGATTGCTCATGGCCAAGTTCACCACCCATCCTAGTTCGTGTAGCAAGGAGATCACCTTGGGTGAGACCTGAAGGCTCTCTTCCAGATTCCTGGCCCAAATCAGCCAATCATCCAAGTACGGGTGAATCAGAATGCAATTCTTTCTCAACACTGTCACAACCACCACCATAACTTTGGAAAAGATTCTGGGTGCGGTGGCCAACCCAAAAGGCAGTGCTCGAAACTGATGTTGTTGCCCCATAACAGCGAAACACAGAAACTGTTGATGCTCCAGATGGATGGGAATATGAAGGTATGCCTCTGACAAATCCATTTATGTACACTGTTCCAAGTTTCATAACCTTGTTCTATGTAATGCCTTTTGGCAATTTTCATGTTCTGTTTCAATGTAAACCGATGTGATCTTTATTTCATATAGGAACACCGGTATATAAAAATCTAAAAATAAATAAATAAATCCAGGGATGTCAGAGACTTCCCCGACTGTACTGCCATTATCACTGAGCGTAAGGTTTCCATGCGAAAATGAGTCACCCTTGAGATCTAGGATGGGGTGAAAGGAGCCCTCCTACTTGGGCACAATGAAATAAATGGAATATCGGCCCATATTTTCTTGAGACCTAGCCACCAGAACTACAGCCTGCAGGCTGAGAAGTCTTGACAACGTACACTCCACTGCTTGTCTCTTCTGTGGAGAGTCGCAGCGAGTCACCATGAAGACGTCCCAAGGAACACTGAGAACCTCCAGAGCATAATCATCTCTTTATTTATTTATTTTTAATTTTTATATACCGAAGTTCTTGTGGGAATTACAAATCACTCTGGTTTACATAAAACGATGAACTGCCCAACAGCGGATGGGGGCTTTACATAGAACTGTAGAACATAAGGAACAATAAAACCGGATGTCAATTTAACATAGTAATAATAAATATAATATAATATGTATATACAATTTAACTATTTAACGTAGTAGAGATGACCTGTCAAATCTACCATATAGATACAATAAGAATAATATAGTGAACTTATGGATTCAAAAACTGATTGAGCAGTTGTGGAGTCCTGATAGTAGGAATTGGTGAGGTGTCGATAATTTAGGGATACCTAGTATTTAGGAAGTCCTCCTGTCTATCACCTCAAGAACCCACTGGTCTGATGTGATCTCGACCCACCTCCGATAAAAAAGAGAGGTGACCTCCTATCTCCTATTCCCAGGGGTGGGTCGGCACACCTTCATTGAGAGGCTAAGGGGCACAACTAGCCGAGCCTACATCCCTTCTGGGCTGCCTGGGATGAAAGGCGCAGCTACTCCTCTGTAGGGTTGAAAGCGTCTGAAACCCCTGGCATGAACTCTTGTGCCGAAGGACTGCGGCATCTGCTTCTTATCCTTTGGTAACCAAGGAACCTGGGCCTCACCCCATTTATTGGCCATTTTTTCCAGCTCTCTCTCAAACAAGAGTGATCCCTTAAAGGGCAATTTCGTCAGATTAGACTTTGAAATTGTATCAGCCAACCAATTCCTGAGCCACAGGTGACGCCTGGCCGCAATTACTGAAGCCACCCATTTTGCCAAAGTGTGAACCAGGTCACGGCCCGCATCCACCGGTTCCATCACTGCTCTGGAATTCACACCAGATTCAACAACTTCCTGAGAGAGAAATGAAAAAAAGAGCGAGCCACCAGGAAGCAACAAGAAGCTACCTGTAAATTTATTGCCATCGCTTCAAAGGACTGCTTAAGGATAGCCTCAATTCTACTATCTTGTGCATCCTTCAATGCCACTCCCTCTTCTGTGGGAGGAGTTGTCTGCTTGGTGATGGCACACAAAAGCACATCACTTTCGGAAAATGCAATTGCTCTCTCGCAGCTGGATCCAAGGGGTACAGCTCTTTCAAGGTTCGTCCCCCTTTAAAATTAGCTTCCGGGGTGTCCCATTCGAGATCAATCAATTCTTGAATAGCCTCCATAATAGGGAAGAAACAAGAGGCTTTACGCAAAGAAATCAAAATGGGATCTTTCTTTGGCTCAGACATGGAATCAGGCCACAGGATCCCCAACATCTTTAATGTCTGGGAGATCAGAGCCGGTAACTCATCTCTATGAAAGAAACAACACAGTTCTATACTGCTCTAGCCCCGGAGGATTTTCTCCATCCTCCAGGGAGTAAGGATCGGCTTCATTATCCATGCCATATGTCTCCCATTGGCAGGATCCACAGTAGGTCTAGATGTACTCCAGTGCTTACCCGCAGCACTGGTCAGGCGGGAATCCGCAGCCTACGATCCTGAATTGTTAAGAATGACTGGGGCCAACGACTGTGCCTGAAGAAAGGACTGCAGCTCTTGAAATATTTCCACCCAAGAAAAGGCAGAGAGGTCCATGCCAAATCCAGGGGGTGTCGGTCCTGCACCCTCTGAACTACCTTCCCCCACTGAAGAACCAGTTAGGGGAGTCCCAACTCCAGGCGAAACCTCTGACAACTTTTTCCATTCCCGCATCGTGCTGGGAGGACTGGGCTTAGCAAAATCAGACAGAGGCAAGTCTCCTTGAGCCTCCAAACACTGATGACACAAGTTAGATGGAATGACAGGCTGAGATGCCTGAATATAACAAGCAGTACAAAGGGTAAGGTGCTTAGGCTTTTTTGCTATCGGCGACACAGTAATTTAACAGCACCCTCTAAACAGGCATCTGAGACGTGTGCAACCAGCTGTGCTTGCAATAGGCACTTATAAAAAAAAAAAAACAGGCACTCAAAAATTAGGCGTCCAACTAGGCGCTTTTATGCGCCCAGTTAGGCACACAATTAGACGCACAGCCAGGCGTGCAAGCGTGAACCAACATACCTGAAGAGGGCAGCCTTATATGCAGAGAAAAGGCGCGCGAATGCTGCCGTGGCCTACCACATGGCGAAAAATCTAAGCCTGAGAGTGGGGCCTAGCCCAGAAGGCTGCTCAACTCGCCAAGCTGCCCGAGTCCCCCAAACTCCCCCCACGCTGAGCATGGAGACCGGAGGGGAGAGGTGTCCTTACGATCAACTCCTCCTCTTTTTATTTTAAATTTTTTTTTTTAATACTCTTTACCTGAGCTCAGCCCATCCTGGCCCGGCCGAATATGGAGTCGGTCTCCAAGTGTGGGGGGAGAGGGCATATAGCTTCACTGTGATGCTTGTCTTCCTGCACCTGCTTGTTTCTTTTCTTTTTTTTTTTTTTACAGCTAAGTCCACGCTGGCAAAAAACAGCTACAGGTCCAAGACACTTATCTGAGGGAAGAATGTGGAGAAATTATCTCAGGAAACTTGACTGCGGGATGGACCATAACATATCACTACAGGAGAGCAGGGCAATAAACTTCTTTCTTCTTTTCTCCTTCTAACTTTTAAGGCAATGCATGCACGTTCACCATCTGCTGGAGACGGAGTATACTGGTGGTCTGATGTCTGTGCAGGGTAAATATATCCCATGACGTCAATTTTGCTGCATCTCCATTTGCTAGTAGAGATGCATAACCCACTGGTCCTGGATCCACCTATCCGAATGCTAAGAAACACTAATTTCCCTACCATTGAAGTAAGGCTAATAGATCTGTACTTACAGCCTCCTTCCACTTTTGTGAACTAGGACTACTAATTGTACAGGTTATCCTACTGATAGAAACCAGAGATGTGCATTCATTGCAAATTAAATGGGACATTTTAACAAAATTTCCTGTTTTGTTTAACCTAATTTTTAAAATGAAACAAATGAAAAAACAAATGCAATTAAAAACAGAGCATCCTACCAACGAAAAGAAAAAGCCTATGAAACCCTCCCCTCAATACCTGATCCCCCTGCATCTCTGGATCTTGTTATATAGTCTTTTTTCTTTACAGGACAGGTGTGATCCCCAGTTGTTCCTCCCTTACCAGTGTTAGTTGTAAACAGCGCTAGCAGACTGAGGCCGGTACTATTAGCAATTACTTTCAGCCAAGAAATTGGCTCAGGCTGCCTGGGGTTCAACTCCTGCCCCGTGAAGACGACTTTGGGTAAGGAGATCCAGGGAGGCTGGCGGTTTTTGTTTTTCATGTCTTTTCTTTTTTCTTTTTTAACATTTTACATAAAAAAAAATGAAACAGAAAATAAAAAGATTGTGCACACACCTAGTAGAAATACTGGATTTAGATTTATATGGTTAGTGCCTATGGAACTTAGCAGCAAAATTTCTGATCCAGTATAACAAACTCAAGTATGTTTTAGACATGATCAAAGCTTTACACATAAATAAGCACACGACTGACTGTCTTTCAACTGCTATATGTAACAAAGGTAATATATTTATTGCCATCTTCAATATTATCCGAATACTTCTTCTGCATTAAGCCATAGTTCACTTTCGTCAAACCAAAATAAAATGGAAATCTTGTTTTGACTATAATTTTCTGGTTATAAGGAAAATTATCTGTAAAGTGTTACACTGATACAACCTATTCTGCACTTGTAATAAATGGCATGCTTCTGAATGGCAAACAGAGATCTGACTTCAAGGAGATTCAAAGCAACAAGTGTAATTGTACTGGTTCCATATTTAATTTCATACAAATACTCAAAAAAAAAAAAAAAAAAAGTATAGTGAGCAGACCCCTATGCTTCTTAAAGGCACCACATCTGCAAACATTTCTGTTTTTACCTCTAATTTTGAAACTGTGAGGCACATAATTGACTCATATCAGATTGGCTTTACTGGTAGAGGAAGTATGACAGGTATTAGGATTTCTGACATAATAGCAATGGATCTCATGAAGGCATATGGTCGAATTTCCTCCTATATGTATTGAAAACTTTAATTTTTTATTTGAAACATTTCTGAATCACCTACTCAACCCAAAAAAGTTACCCTATAATGTACAGTAAAAGTTCAAATCCAATAAAATTAAACATAAAATCATAAAAACAGCAGTTTTATAACTTTATAATTACTGCATGTTTTCACTAACCTAAATACTACACCACATTCTTCCTAAATACAGGCCGCATTTGTCAATTCGGATATGGCACATGCTGTTGAGCTGTATGGATATTCATTCATTCTTGTTTGCTTTTGGGGGTTTATGTACATACATTTTTTTTACATACATGAAATTCAATTTAACGTTCCCAAGTAAAACATATGCACAAAAAATTAAATTGTATGAGTGTAAAATGGCATTTACACCCATAAACATCTGAAAATGAACAGAACAAATGGGTTTTTCAGAACAAGAACCAGTAGCCTAAGGCCTGAGTCATACAAGTCTTCTAGCTCCTCATGTAGTAGTGATCTTGAAGAACTAACAAATTCATCATTCTCGACAGAATAATAAGCAGCTGTGGATTCAAGCTGTGCCACCTGCTCTCCATCAAAAAGCTGCTTTCTGCTTAATAGTGCTCTTACCACACTAATAGTGCAGATGCCATCCGCACAGATAGTGGAAGAAAAAATGTGAAGCATAATTCCTTTCGTGCAGCGCCTCCTTCCACTGGGATAGATGATTTCTTGCTCAGTGGTGAGAATCTGGTATCAACCTGTGTCTTTTGAAACAGACTTTACCTCTAAAAGGTAGAAGAGGTTACCTTGAAAATAGTATTATATGTCTATAGCCGGTCTTGAGGAAGGTCTATTCTGAAAAGAATTTAATCTCCAGATCTGCATAAAGTGGAATGGCTATGGATGCCTTCTGTGCCCCCTCTCAGAACTGAATCCCAGTTAGCAGAATTTTTCATACCTAAATTTCATACTTAAATACCTTAGTGAAAAAGATGCATTACTGAGACCTGCTATTGCTCAGAATTAATCTTTTTTTTTTTTTTTTTTTTTTACTACCTCCTCCTGATCTACAGACAGAGAGACTATTGTTTGGGGGAGATAACTATACCCTCTCAGTACCTCCTGTTACTAGATTCTTATATTTGTACTGCAGGACATGAAGACTGCATGCCATTTAACTATATATTTATCCTTTTCTTTCTTTCTTTCTTTTTAAAGAGGGAAAGGCTTTGTTTAGGATTCTTACGGATCTGGAGGAGAAAAAAACCCCAGAGGCAAGGCAGCTAGTAGTAATCATTATGCTTTTTTGTTACTTTTATCCCAGCTCATCAAGAGTTAATTATGTGCGGAACCTGCAGCAGCTGATCTCAAGATAGCAGCATTCCAAAGATAACCAAAGAAACCATTAGCTCAAAGGGTGGCCAACCTTTCATGCACCAAGAGCCAAGAAATCAGGATGCACAGTACCAAAGAGCCTTACATCTTCAAAAGATGAAGGATTGTGTGGGGTGGGCTCCCTCTTCCAACAGTCTCTCTCCCTCTCTCAATCCCGACATCAGTCTCTTTCTCAATCCCCCTATCCTGTCCCCCACCCATCTTTGTCAATCATATTCTGCTCCCCTTAAGCCTCTCACTTAATCCCCCAAGTATCTCACAAATCCTTCCAATCCACTCATCCTGTTCCCACCAGACTCTCTTCTCCCACCTTGTCCCCATCACTTTCTCTCTCAATCTTCACACCCTGTCCCCTCTTGTCTCTGACCAACATCTTTCTCTCCGCTTATGCGCTGCCCAATATCTGTCCCTCTTCCTTGTCCTCATCACTCTCTCACAGTATGCCCCAGCATAACATTCCCCAAACCTAACAAGAATGACGGGCTCAATGGATCCAAGATTAACACCTCCCTCCCACCCCCCTTCTCTCTACCACACGCATCTCCCCTCTTACACTCTCTGTCTTCCTCTGACCCCTCCCCCTTTCTCCCATACATCCTTCAATATTACCCCTTCTTGCTCTCACACACCTATCACCTCGCCCCCAAAATTCACCCCTTTTCAAGTCAATGCCCCCAGAAGTATTCATTCCTTCCTATACTTGTCTCTTTCTCAAATACTTTTCCCTCCAATCACCATCCTTGGCTCTCTTACTTCGTACCCCATCACACTTCTAACCTCCATTCTCCCCCCTGTCCCAACACTGCTTCTGGCACTGCTATCCCCTCTCCCTTTTCACCCCCTCTAGCTCTCTCTTTCTCACTCTCCTTTCCACCTTCACTACCTATGATTGTCACCCACCCTCACTCTCCCTCCCCTTTCACCCACTCTGGATCTCTCTCACACACACTCATCACCACCTCTGCCCCATCCTGACTCCATTTCTGTTTTTTCACCCTCCTCCCAATCGCCACTGCTGACTTGCCTTTCCCCTTTCTTTCAAACCCCTTCTACCCCCCATTCCTGGCTTTCTCATGCCACCTTCACGTCTCCCAAGTGACTTTCATACAACACCCTATCCTGCCCCCCCCCCCCTCTCTCTCTCCATTTCCCTCAACCAAGCCCTGGTTCCCTCACACCTGTTGGCAGGATGGACCTTGGGGAGAAATAAGATGCCAGGAAGTCCAATTTCAATGCTGACTTCAGGGAGATGGGGAAGGAAATAATATTCACCGCCCCCAATCTTCCCCACAGTATAAGCTCCTCCTCGTGTTCTCCCCTTTTCATGTCACTGCCCTTGGAACCATTCACACTTTTGGGCACCATTTCTCCTTTAAGCAGTCACTTGCTGACTGCTCCTCCAAGTATTCATTAACTACATTGACCCTGTTCTCTCCCCCTCATCCCTTTTTAGCATTCCCTCCCTTTCCCTTGCCACAAATTATTCTGGCCTGGCTGGAGCCTTGGGTGACTCCCTCCTCCCCTCTTCTGTCAGCTGAATCTCCATGTAATGGGACAATAATCAGCTGCTGGGCCTGGAGCAGTGTACACTTCAGTCCTTCCAGGCCAGAGAGGCAGACCAGAGAAGAGTCCTCTACACCGCGCAGCATGTGGTGTGGGAGTTTGGATGGGAAGTGTTGGAGCAGAGAGCTGACTGGCTCTTCTTTGCTGTCTTGTCAACTCCAACCTCACCCCCTCCCTGTCCTCCCACTGTTGCCGAATGCAGATGGAGGTGGGGCTGGGGAGAAGCAGCAGGGTGAGTAGTAGAGCAGGGGTAAGCAGAGAAAACTCTTTTGATCCACTGTCAGGTCAGGAGGGGGATGGAAAGCTGGAGCAGCATGGCTCTTCTCTGCCCTGTTCTATTGTATGTGCTTCCTGCTCCAGTGCCTGCCCTGTTATTCAGTTGCCAGAGGGCAAGAGCCACATCTTGCACATGAAAGCGCCACAGGTTGGCCACCTCTGTGGTAGCTATTCTCTCTCTGGTTATGTCTCTATGAGTTTAAAATATACTTTTGCAGTAAGTTTGGGCTAGTAAGACCCCAGATTGTAAGTTTGCTTTGTTTGATTTACACTCTGTAGTTTTATCATTGCATTTGCAAGCTGAACATTACATGGTGTAAGACGCTGCTGCCTTTTCAGGGTAACAGAGTACTCAGACATATGAGCTGGCACATGGCAATCTTCAGAAAATATCTCCTAGCCTTAGAAAACTGTTCCCAATACAAACTGAAAGTATCTTTTCCCTTTCTGGAAAAGAAAGTATCTTTTCCAGCTGAAAGCTCTGGTTCTTTTTCTGCATTTAACTAGATTAAAGGCAATTTGAAGAATTGTCATTTTTTTTTTTTATTGCTGAACCTATAACCACATTCAAGGCATGTGAGCCCTTGAGTTAGTGGGTTCGAGTACTGACAAGAGGCAGTGAGCTTTCAAACCGTCAACGGCAGGCTTTGCTGCAAGGCTTATGAATTGCAGGAGCTTTGCTTCCCCAAGCATTTCGGTTCAGAGGGTAAACAGAAAAAGGCCTGCTCAAACTACATATGTACTGCTCTACCAGAGAAAATGAACCCTATCAGATGGGTAGTGAGCTGCGTTGCTGTCCTAGCTCACCTCACTGCAGAGGACAATCCGCAGGACCTTGGCCCTTAAGATAAATTTGACTCAAAAATAGCTATAAAAATTCTCTTCAATTAAAAAAATGGGTTGAGGCTTGTCCACAACTGTCCATCGGATAGCTGGAGGCAGAGAACACTGGTTATATCTGGCTTCATGCACGAGATACATACAGTTGATGTCATCAAAAAAGAAAATAAACAGTGCCTCCAATTGCTGGATGAGGGGACTAAACCCACATGTTCTTGTTTGGTGGAGTAGGAGGAGGACAAGGAAACAGCAGTTTTATAACTAATGCAAATTTTCACTAACCCAAAGACTACACTACACTCTTCCTAAAGAAATGGCACATGCTGTTGAACTGTAGGGATATGCATTTGTTCTGTTTGTTTTCAGGGGTTTATGCGCATATATGTTTTACAGGCATAAGATTCAATTTTAAGTACACAAGTAAAACATACACACATAAAATTCAATATTATGAGCGTAAAATGGCATTTGCATGCATAAACTTCTGAAAACGAACAGAACAAATGGGAATTTCAGAACAAACATGGGAATTTTCTTTTGATCTAATAACAAATCAAAGGAACATTTTCTCCATGCACATCCCTATCGCACTGTGCAAGGGGCACAATATTTGGTGCAACTACTTTAGCACTTTGATTGCATTGGGCAATAACTGAAATAACGTAGGATGTGTTAAAATTTCATGCCCTCATTCAATGAAAAAGAATATGACCTGGAACTTGATGATTTTAAAGGCCTGATTCACAAAGTTGTAATCTTCAAAAGGATTTAAGCACGTAAATTCACTTTAAGCACAGAAACAGGCTTTTGAAAAATGCTACACTATATGCTTTTAAATCCTTTTAAAAATTACCCCCTAAGCTTTTTCTCACATTCTGTGTCTAGGGGAAAAGACCTTTATAAATTAAATCCTAAAAAGGCAGATTTTCCTCTGATTTGGGACAATGAAACAGTTTATTAATTTCTCCATCCAAACCTGTTCCTCTCAGTCTTTGGTTTATGGCAGCCAGGCTTCCCGTCTTCTGACTCCTACAACCCAAGGGGCCGATGCAATATTATTCGCGGAAAGCAGGCGCTGACTTTTCAGCGCCTGCTTTCTTAATGCATGCATGGCACCCGCAAGGGGGGGGCGCCATGCAATATGCAAATTAGGGGGTTGCGCTAGCAAGGAGGTGCTAGGGTTGCGACCTTAGCGCCTCCTTGCTTACGCGACCCAGTGGTTACTGGCGGTCTGCCGGTTATGAACACTAATGCTGATAAACTCGGCGTCGGTTTTCATTACTGCAGCCGGCCGGTTATGAAAACCGACGCCGAGCATATCGGCGTTGGTCTTCAAAGCGGCCAGCAGAGATTATTTTTTTCTTTCTTTTTTACTTTTAAAAAAGTACAGAAAAGCATTTTTTTCTGCTTTTCTGTACTTTTTTTCAGTGCGCTCAGCTATTAACGCCTGCTCCAGGCAGGCGTTAATAGCTGAGTGATAAATGTGCGTCTGAGACGCATATTTATTTTTTTGCATTTGGAGTGAATGAGTAATAGTCTCATTCACATGCATTTGCATGTGATGAGCTCTAACTCATTCACTCTGCATCAGACGCACGTTAAATAGGCGCTAATCCACCCCCTAATGCAATAAAGGAAAATTAGTTTCTTACCTGATAATTTTCGTTCCTGTAGTACCAAGGATCAGTCCAGGACACCTGGGTTGTGACTCCGCACCAGCAGATGGAGACAGACTAAAACTTGTGGGCGGAGCCATATATGCCCCTGTGCCAGTCACAGCCCCTCAGTCATACGTAATGTCAAAGTAGAAAACACAACCAGAGAACTAAAACCAAAACTAGCTATAAACCGCCAATAGAACGGGGAAAGAAAACACCCCTTCTGGAAACGTGCTCTCCCCCGAGAGAGCTAAACAAGCGGACAAGATTAACCCAGAACCGTGAGCGGACTCTCCGTTACTTCAGCGCAGCACTGCGGGCGGGATCCTGGACTGATCCTTGGTACTACAGGAACGAAAATTATCAGGTAAGAAACTAATTTTCCTTTCCCTGTACGTACCAGGATCAGTCCAGGACACCTGGGATGTACCAGAGCCAACTTACCGAGGGTGGGAAGCAGAGAGTCCCGCTCGGAGTACCCTCTCTCCAAATCCCACGGAATCGGTAGCCCGGACATCCAACCGGTAATGCCGGATAAAAGAATGCAACGACTTCCAGGTGGCCGCCCTACAAATCTCTTGAGGCTACACCTGAGAAGCTTCCGCCCAAGACGCAGCTGGAGAGCGAGTCGAGGGAGCCCGAAGACCCACGGGAAGTGGTTTTCCCCCGCACCAAGTACGCCGAACCAATGGCCTCCTTGAGCCAACGGGCGATCGTCGTGCGGGACGCTGCAACTCCTTACTTTGGACCAGAGAACAAAACAAACAGCTGAGCTGTGACCCGACATGGATAAGTGACCTCCAGACAGCGAAGGAGGGATCTCCGCACGTCAAGCTTCCGGAATTCCCTCGCTTCTGGATCAGAGGGCTCCCGGACCGCGAAAGCGGAGAGCTCAACCGATTGAAAAAAAACAAACATGGAAGGCCGACACCCCTTTCGGCAGGAAGGAAGGAACCGTCCGCAAATAAACTCCGGAATCAGAAATACACCAGAAGGGTTCCCTACAGGACAAAGCCTGTAACTCAGAAACACGCCGTGCCGAAGCAATCGCCACCAAGAACACCGTCTTCAACGGGAGATCCTGAACAGATAAGCGTTTCAAGGGTTCAAACAGCGGCGCGCATAAAGCGGAGAGAACCGAATGGAGGTTCCAAGCCGGACAGGGGAGACGCAATGGAGGACGAAGGTGTTGAGCTCCCCGAAGGAAACGGGAGATATCCGGGTGAAGAGCCAGGAAACTACCACGGACCTTACCTCGCCAACAACCAATCGCCGCCACTTGGACCCGTAGGGAACTGCAAGCCAGACCTTTGGCAAGACCTGCCTGGAGGAACGCCAGAATGTCGGAGATAGAAGCCGCAGTAGGGACCACCCCACGCTGCATGCACCATTCCTCAAAATTCACCCAGACAAGGACATAAGCCAGGGACGTCGCCTGTTTCCTGGAACGTAGCAACGTGGCTACCACCGCATCTGAGTAATCTTTTCTCTTCAGCCGATTCCTCTCAAAAACCATGCCGCGAGGCAGAAGTGATCCGCATTCTCCAAACAGACGGGGCCCTGATGGAGTAGACCCGCCATTCCCTGGAGCTGAAGGGGTGCCGCCACTGTGAGCTGAACAAGGTCTGCGAACCACGGCCGGCGCGGCCACTCCGGTGCCACCAGGAGCACGTTGGCTGGGTGCAACTCTATGTGCCGCAGAATCTTGCTGATCGGCCACGGGGAAACCACGTACAGCAGAACATCCGTCGGCCCGGGAAGCACCAACGCCTCGACGCCTTCTGCCTCCCTTTCTCGACTTCGACTGAAAACATCGCGGAGCCTTCGCGTTGTGCCACGTGTCCATCAGACCCATGTGGGGCACTCCCCACGTTTCGCAAATGAGAAGAAACGCTTCGTCCGCCAGCTCCCACTTACCGGGAGCCAGGCGATGCCGGCTGAGAATCTCCGCCTGAACGTTGTCGACTCCTGCACTGTGAGAGGCTGCTATGTTGCTGAGATGTATCCCTGACCAGATCATTAAGCGCTGAGCCTCCTCCGCCACCTGTGGGCTCCTTGTCCCGCCTTGGCGGTTGATGTAGGCCACGGTGGTCGCGTCGTCCGACAACACTCGGACCTCCTTTCCCCGCACTACCGGTAGGAAGGCTTGCAGAGCCTGACGGACCGCTCTGGTCTCTAGTCTGTTGATAGACCACTGGGCTAGCGACACTGACCATAGGCCTTGGACCGAGCTCCCTAGGCAGACCGCTCCCGGACCGGAGAGGCTGGCATCCGCGGTCACCACCGTCCAATTGGGCACCAGAAGAGACACTCCAGAGGACAGATGACTGGAATCCAGGCACCAGAACAGGCTGGACCTCGCGAGTCCCCCTAGTGGAAGCGGTAAGTGGAACTCCTCGGAAACCGGCGCCCAGCAAGATAGTAAGGACGATGGTAAAAACCGCAGATGAGCGAACGCCCAGGAAACCAGCGCAAGCGTGGAAGCCATAGAGCCCAGGACCGTAAGGCAGTCGCAGACCCGCGGCCGGCGGAGAGACAAGAAGCGCATTACTTGAGCTGGCAGCTCATATCACCGTTCACGACGTGTCGAGAACGGCTCCCAGATATTCCAAGGTCCACGAGGGTGTCCGATGACTCTTGTTGAAGTTGACCATCCATCCTAGGGACTGCCAAGGTATAGGACCCTGGTCAACTGACAACCGACATTGGTGGACTCGGGCGAAGCCCGAGGATCAATCGTCCAGGGACGGATGGACCAGGAGATCATACTGGCGCAGCCGCGCCGCCACCACGACCATCACCTACGTGAACGTGCGGGGGCTGTCGCGAGACCAACCGGGAGCGCTTGAAACTGGCAGTGCCGTCCTAGAACGCAGAACCTGAAGAAGTGCAGGAACGACGGCTGAATGCCTATGCGATGATACGCCTCCGCGAAATCCAGGGAGGACAGAAAACTCGCCGGGCCGCCCCACAGCAATTACCGACCGAATCGACTCCATTTTGAAGTGAGAAACACGAAGGCATCGGTTCACTCCACCAAGATCCAGAATAGATCTGTCCGTGCCGCCTGTCTTGGGGACAACGAAGTAAATGGAGTAACGGCCCCTGCCGTGCGGTTGACCAGAACGGAGGAGGCAGCCGAGTCTGATCACGCGGAGGACCCACTGGTCTGACGTTACACCGGCCCATCTCTCTACAACTGAAATCAACCGCGCCCCGACGTTGGGAACAGCGTGCTGTGGCTGCGGTGAGAGAGCGAGAGGCCGACCACCTTTCATTGCGAAGCTTAGGACCCCTGCGCTTGCCAGGGCTCCCTTGTTTCCCCCGAAAGGACTGCTGCTGCCATGGCGGGGTCCGGGAGGAAGAAGCCCTATACGACTGACCAGGAGACTTTGGAGGACGCGACGTCCTGGAGCACGAAAGCGGGCCCTGGCCGAAAATGAAACCGCGCCCTGAAGTTATCCTCGGGCATCATTCGATCTCCGGGAAGGGAGAGAGCTTACCCATAGCGTTCGTGACCTAGAGGTGCAAAGCCGGAGTATCCTATTCTCGATAAAGCAGGGCTGACACAGAGAGGTGAAAAGGAATGAAGCCCAGCCGAGACTACCCCCAGCGGGGTGGCGATGCTCAACCCCTCCAGGATGGCGGGAATCAGGGGCCAGCTCCTTCCTGATGAAGAGGCGGACCAAGCTCGAGTAATCCCCTTCCGAAGGCTTCGTCTGGCCCGCCGCCCCCAGCGGCAGCGTGCCATCCCCCTCAGCCCCCCTCGGAGGCGGGGAGGGCGCCTTGGAAATCTCCGGACCAGACGATTCAAACGTCGACATCTCCCTCAGCCCCCCTCGGAGGAGGGGAGGACACCTAGGAGATTACCGGATCCGATGAGTCAGAGGTAGGGACCGTGCGCAAACCAGGCGGTACGACCCGCAACAGGCGTTTGGCTATGAATCGCCCCACCGCGATCTGCGGCCGAGTACGCGTCCGGTCCTAACATGATTGGCCTCTCAGGCTCCCCGCCTGGCCAGAAGGTCGCTTGTGGGCTCTGCAGCCTTAAAGGCCCTATGCCTGGCCAAAGAAAACCAGGTACAACGAGTCCCTCAGAGTTCGTGGCGTGTCTCCCCCGGCCCTCCCCCCCCCCCCACCGCCTCCGATGGCAAACAGACCGCGGAGCCGGCGACTGGGGGGGGGGGGGGGGAACGGAAATGAGGGCAAAACCCCTGGGGCCTGCTGCGCTTGGTGTCGCGCTCGACGCCGCACCAAGATGGCCGACTTTCCCGCCAATTTCGCGCGAGAGGTCTGTGTAGATTTTTTATTTTTTATTTTTTATTTTTTTAAAATCTTTGCCCGCGGCAGGCAGAAAACTGCTTGGGGAAGGCCGCCGGACGGACCCCAACCGACCAAGGACGCCGCCAGAGAGAAATGCCGCCGCCGAACAAGCACCCCCCGAAGCAAGGCCAACGATACTGTGCCCCGCGTTTCGCCGCCTGAGGAGAGCCGAGCTCGCCAGAGGCGCGCGGTGCCGGAGCCGCAAGTCGAGCAGGCCGACCCATGCGGCCTGCTCGGAAGAGGGACGAAAAAACGCAAAATGAAAAAGAGAGAAGGGGAGGAGGAGAGAGGAAACGCCGAAAACGACCGCTGCCGAAGAGAAACAGGCGCGCTGAAAAGAAAACTGCTCCGTTTTTTTGTTTTGTTTTTTTTTTTTAATTACCTGGAGCTGTCCCTCGCAGCGGTCCGGCGGTCTGGCCGGGGCGAGGGAACCGGGCTCCCCGGTATCACCCCGGCTGGGCAGGAACTAACCCCGGATCCGCGACCCGTAGCCCAGCAAGTGCTCTAACAGGGGGGATGGTCCCCTCAGGACCTGGTAACCCCTTGGGAGCAAACGACCGAGCCGCCGGGCCGACCGAAGAAGCCACGAGGCATGCCGGCGAAATGCGGCGAACCGGAGAGCCGAGTAACAAAGGTAAAATTAAGGCGACCGACCTCCCCCCTGCCAGCAAAGGAACAGAGCCGGAAACAAAATCAACAACTTTCAATTTTTTTTTTTTTAAACAAAAAACCCTGTCACTGTCCACCGTCCTGGAGCCCTAATCCAGCAGGGGTGAGTGAACCGGGCTCCCCGGTGTCACCCCTGACGCTGCTACTGGTAAAGCCGGGTCCTCGACCCTAGCAGCGGCCTCAACCGGGGGAGGGTAGTCCCCTCAGGACCTCTCAACCCCCCTGGGAGGCAGGGCGGACGGGACGTCAGTGACAATTTAGAACGCAAAACTCAAATTCCCAAAAGAAAACACCTGTAGCCTAAAACTGGCCTAAAACTGGCCTAAAACCAAGAAAAAGAACCAACCCTGACGGAGTACCAGAACCAGGGCAGGCAGGAGCTGTGACCGCACCTGCACCATCTACTGGAGACAGAGTAAGACTGAGGGGCTGTGACTGGCACAGGGGCATATATGGCTCCGCCCACAAGTTTTAGTCTGTCTCCATCTACTGGTGCGGAGTCACAACCCAGGTGTCCTGGACTGATCCTGGTACGTACAGGGAATAGGCAATACAGTGCACAGCAGCTGACTGTGCACTGTATTGCATCGGCCCCCAAGTCTTTCCAATTTTCAGAGAGACTCCTGGGCTGTCTGCCCTCTTTCCTGCCCTAAGGTGGAGCAGAAGGCTTGGCAGCAAATAAAACAAAGCTGGAACAGTTCTGAGAGAACTGCACTCCATGTGATCAAAGTTGCTCCTTCTCCTCCTCCTCAATGCTTCTTGTGCTGTAAAAGGAAGTCCATGGAGAGAAGAGGAGAGACTGTGGGGACAGAGTGTTCGGTTCTCAAAAAATAAAAAATTGGTTATATTACTACTGCTCCATCTCCTTGTGCACCCTGAAGCCACCATACTGGCTAACTTGGTCTTGCTTCCCTTACTGTGCCCATGGATTCATGAAACCTTCTGGCAGCCATTCCAGCCACTGCAATAGTGCTCAGGCCACTGCTGGTACTCATGATACCTGCTACCAGGCCTCAGAAGAAGGCTGGCAAGAGAGAGAGACAGCAGTCAGTGAGAGAGATGGAAATGAGATGAGAGACAGGGTAACTGGAAGACCTGAAGGAATGAGAAAATAGGCAGCAGGAGGAGGGAGGGAGGACTGGGAGTAGGTAATGGAAAGAGGGGAAGAAGATGAGAGAGGGTGGGCTGGGACAGACAGGGGTGACAGACTATGAGGTAGTAGATGAAAGAATAAGACAAATGGAGGACAGAGGAATAAATAAAATATGAGATTAGGAGGAAGGAGAGATGTGAAGAGGTGTGATGGAGGAAAGTGGGGGAGAGGAAGAAAAACGATTAACATTGGAGAAGGAAGAGATGGAGAAAGGAGCAGAGGCTTAAGAAAAGTAAAAGATGAATGTAAACAAATTAAATCGTTTTTAGGTTGAGAGAGGAAAAAACATGCGTAGATTGCATTTTCAAATTTAGGCATATTATTTTCCATGGAAAATGTAGCCATAGAAAAAGCAGGTGTAAATGCCTGCGAGTACTCTGTACTCTGCAATTTTCAAAGTGAAACTACATATGCACTTTGAAATCTGATGAAAGCACCGCAAGTAAAACATATCTGTGGATATTGCAGTAATGCAGAAAATTTGAAAATTGGCATATATTTAGTTTTTTAATACCAAGTTAACTTGTCTAATTAAGAAAAACACCAGCTGCCTCTTCCCCTGCCTTGGCCTGCTAGTACTGTGCTGTCTACATCTTCAGTGGAGTGTTGTTTTTTCTTACTCTGCCCAGGTTTGGCAGGAAGCCACTTCCTTTTCCCCCACCTGGGACTCTTGTGCAGTAATGTTCAGCCTGTATGGTCCTCTCTTGCAACAGACCTAGCAAGATGAGCTGACAGGATAGGGTCTGCCACCGCATTCCTGTAGCAGTCTTCGAACCTGGTGGAATAGGTTCCACTGGGGCTCTCTCTTGCGGCCTTCTTCAGCCCCAGTGGCATGGGCTCTCTTACAGCTTTCTTTGAACCCTATGGGATGAGTTTTGCTGGGGCTCTCTTCTGACAGTCTTTGGCCTTGGCAGAATGGGCTATGTTGGGGCTCTCTTGCGATTTTCTCTAGTCTTAGTGGGATGGGCTCTGCTAGGGCTCTCTTGCAGCCTTATTCTGTCCTGGTGGAATGGACTCCACTGAAGCTCTTTTGAAGCTTTCTTTAGCTTTGGCAGAATGAGCTGCATTGTAGCTCTGGTGGTAATCTTTGGCCTTAGCTTTCTTGTGGCTTTCTTCAGCCTCATAGGATGGATTCTGCCAGGGCTGTCTTGTGGCCTTTCTTCGATTCCAGTGGGAAGATCTCTGCATGGGTTCTCTTGTAGCAGTCTTTGGCATGGGAGGGGCTTTTTGCTATGCACAATATAAAAAACCTCTTGCATTATAATTGGGCCAATATCATAGTTTTTAAGTAATGTAGCACTGTTCTATCATCATCATCTATTTATTTCACTCCTTTCCAGCCACAGAGATCAAGGCATATTGTAGATAGTATTATAGGTTACAATGTTAGGGATCATCAATATACTTATGGCAACTTAAGTATTAGAACTTTTCAACAGGAAGTTGCTACAGTTACATAACTAGAGTATAAGGTACTGAGGAATAATCAGGGGAGAATGAACCTAAATGGAATATTGCCAATACTAACGCTGAAAAGCGCTCCATCTCCATTTCAAGTATTTTAGAAAGATTCCCCACAAGTATGATTTTGACTTTTAATGATAGCAATAAATCCATACAAGCATAAATAGCCTGTTGGACCTGAACCCAAAATTGTTGCATCTTATCACAGGAAAAGAAACGATGCAGCATAGTCCCATTGTCTTGATGACATCTAGAACATACAGAAAAGGAGACCAGTTTCATGTGATATTGCCGTAGGTCTCTCCAATATGCACTGTGAAAGATCTTGAATTACATTTCTCTCAACGTCATATCAGCATATACTCTGTGCAGATCTTAAGAACATAAGAACATACTGGGGGGGTCAGACCAAGGGTCCCATCAAGCCCAGCATCCTGTTTCCAACAGTGGCCAATCCAGGCTATAAGTACCTGGCAAGTTCCCCAAAACTAACTCTATCCCATTCTACTGATGCTAGTAATAGCAGTGGCTATTTTCTAAGTCAACTTGATTAATAGCAGGTAATGGACTTCTCCTCCAATAACTTATTCAACCCTTTTTTGACACAGCTACACTAACTGCACTAACCACATCCTCTTGCAACAAATTCCAGAGTTTAATTGTGCGTTGAGTGAAAAAGAACTTTCTCTGATTAGTTTTAAATGTGCTGCATGCTGTCATAGCGTGCCCCTTAGTCCTTCTATTATTTGAAAGAGTAAATAACGGATTCACATTTACCCATTCTAGACCTCTCATGATTTTAAACGCCTCTATCTTATCCCCCCTCAGCCGTCTCTTCTCCAAGCTGAACAGTCCTAACCTCTTTAGTCTTTCCTCATAGGGGAGATGCGGCGACCAGAATTGTACACAGTATTCAAGGTGCGGTCTAACCATGGAACGATACAGAGGCATTATGACATTTTCTGTTTTATTCACCATTCCCTTCCTAATAATTCCTAACATTCTGTTTGCTTTTTTAACCGCCACAGCACACTGAGCCGACTATTTCAATGTATTATTGATTAATTTAACATCCGATTAATTTAACATCTCGCCATCATTACATAAATATCAGCCACTTCAAAGTTACTCTTTTGTAATTATCGTTAGCCATTGTTAACCTGTCCTTTATTTTTCTCTCCTCGCCCAGTTCTTACCACCCTTGTTATATGTAACTGCTTTCTTCCGCACCATAGCTCCAGTTTGAAGTTTATTATGCACCCCTGTTACACTGTGAAACAGCATGATGTGATTGCTGTCATGAATGCCGGTATATAAAAAACTTAAATAAAAAAAAATAAAAATAAATATTATCCACCATGACGCCTAGATCTCTTTCCTGAGTGGTAGCTCCAAATATGAAACCTAACATTGTGTAACTATAGCATGGGTAATTTTTTCCCTATATGCATCACCTTGCACTTATCCACATTAAATTTCATCTGCCATTTGGATGCCCAATTTTCCAGTCTTACAAGGTCCTCCCACAATTTATCATAATCTGCTTGTGATTTAATTACGCTGAATAATTTTGTATCATCTGCAAATTTGAGTACCTCATCGCATTCCTTTCCAGATCATTTATAAATATATTGAAAAGCCGGGTCCCAGTACAGATCCCTGAGGCACTCCACTGCCTACCCCCTCCACTGAGAAAATTGTCCATTTAATCATACTCTCTGTTTCCTGTCTTTTAACCAGTTTGACATATCTTCCTCATCTCCTCAGGAACAATGACTGTCTGCAGCTCAGTACTCCAAAAACTTCTCAGTTTAGATACTGCATCCGTTTGATGCTGGTGCTTGCATAGCAAAGTCCATTGAGAGACTGAATTTTTAGATTCCCCCCTATGCTTTGCATTGTGTCTGACAAAACAGATTTATAGCGAAAATCCTCCACTCCAATTTATATGAATTCCAGTAATGCAGTACTTGAAGAAATGCAAATAACTGAGTACGTGATATTTCAAATAGGCACTCCAAATCTTGAAAAGAGCAACACACCAAAAGATCATGATCAGTTACATGTGCCAACACAGAGCAGCTTTTCGCTCACTGCTAAAAAGTAGCCTTATAATCCAATCCTGGTTGAAAAGCCTTGTTGCGCAGCAAGGGAAGTAACAATGAAGCCCAGGGAGACTTCACCTCCCCCAATTACTAAACCAGCACCAAGCTTTAATAGCTGCCCATACAAGAACATTACTGGCTGCTAATTTTTCCATTGGTAAAATCATCATGCATTATATACAATGGTGACCACAGGGCCACCATGGATGCAATCATATCTTTTTCACAGAATTTATACTTGTTTGAAAGCTATTCCCCAATAAAGGCCTAGCTCACGTGGTAGTCATGTTTTAAAAATGTCGACGAGCTCTGAGTCCTTTACTGTCTCAGGCAGTCCAATTTCCCACAGGTTGTTTCTGCGACCACGGTTTTCCTGCTCTGCCTTTTGCTCCATCAGCTGGTGCTTTTGAGTTTGCAGTGGTACAACTTGCTGCTCCATCTCTGCCATTCGATCTTCATGGTCTGAGATTTTCTGCTCGGCCACATCCAACCGCTGGATCTGAACCTCAATTCTCCCCTTTATATCTTATATGCCAGCCTGTAATTTAATAAGCCTGTCATCTAGGGCAGCTGAGACTGCAGTCGATATCTGCAAAAGCTTCTCTTTTGACATGACTGTTTTCTGTAACAGCTGGTGTCACTTCTCCTGCTCACGGCTTGTCTCTAATGTTACGCCGCGTTTTTGAGCTCATATCCTCAGCTTAGTCAAGCAACGAATCTAACGTACTCACCACTGTCATGAAACACTCTCAAGGACACAATTTGCTATATTTAAAGCTAATAAAGGCAGATAATTAGCCAGAATGGAAGAATCAGCCCGGGGTTCTCTCCTCATGTGACTGATCAACCCACGGCCATAACCGGAAGTCATGGCAACATACTTACTTGGATTAAAATATTATATAATGCCCATTTGCTTATAAATCAGTGGTTCTCAATTTTTGTTTTGTGGCACACCTGCACAGGGGTCACTTCATTGTGGCACATCACCCACTTCCTCTTCTCCTCCCTCTCCCCCTACCCCTTGGTATCACCACCTTCTCCCTTCCCCCAGCATCATAATCGTGTCTCTCCCCTGGCATCATCATCTTCTTCCCTTCACCCCACCCTCATGGCATCATCATGACCACCTTCCTTCTCCCACCACCTCTTCCCCCTCCCTCACTCTCTGGCATCAACATCACCTTCTCTCTCTACCTCCTCACCTCTGGCATCATCATCACCACCTTCCCTTTCCTTCTGCCTCTCTCCCTCACTCCCTGGCATCATCATCTTCTCTATCTACCTCCTCACCCCTGACATCAACATCATCATCACTACCTTCCCTTTCCTTTTACCCCTCTTCCCACCCCTTGGCATCATCATCTTCAATTCCCTCCTCCTCACCTCTGGCATCATTATCACCTTCTTTCTCTCTCCCACCCCCTGGCATCATAATCACTTCCATCTGTCTCCATCCCTCCCCCAGGCATCACCACCACCTTTTACCCACCCACTCACATCATCACTTTCCCTCTCCCTTCACCCTCATCATCACCTTCCCTCTCCTCCTCACCCCCTGGCATCATCTCCTTCCCTCTATCCTTCTCCCTCACCCCCTTGGCATCATTACGTTCCCTCTCCCTCATCCCCAGGCATCATCATCTCCTTCTACCACCTCCTTCCCCACCCCTTGCATCATCACCACCTTCCCTCTCCCTTCACCCATCATCACCTTCCCTCTCTCCCTGACATCTCCTTCCCTCACCCGTTGGCATCATCACCTTCCCTCTGCCTCCATCCCCTGGCATCATCTCCTTCCCTCTTCCTCCACCCCTCTCCCTCACCCCCTGGCACCATCAATTTCCCTATCTCTCCATTCCCTGGCTTCATTGTTTCTCTTCCCTCTGCCTCCACTCCCCATGCCAATCACCTTCTGTTCCCTTTTCCTTCAAACCCTGGTATCACTTGCCCTCTACCTTACTTCCTGGCATCATCATCTTCCCTCTCCCTCTTCTCCTTACCCCTTGGCATCATCTTCTTCCCTCAATCCTTCTCTCTCACCCCTTGGTATCATCACCTTCCCTCTCCGTCATCTCTAGGCATCATCATCTCCTTCTACCACCTCTTCCCCATCCCTCGCATCATCACCATCTTCCCTCTCCCTTCACCCCTCATCATCTTCCCTCTTTTCCTGACAACATCTCCTCCCCTCACCCCTTGGCATCATCATCACCTTCCCTCTGCCTCCACCCCTTTCCCTCAATCCCCTGGCATCATCTCCTTCCCTCTTCCCCTCATTGCTTCATTGCTTTCTCTTCCCTCTCCGTCAACTCCCCATGCCAATCACCTTCCTTTTCCTTCAACCCCTGGTATCACTTGCCCTCTACCTCACCTCCTGGCATCATCATCTTCCCTCTCCCTCACTCTCTGGGATCATCATCTTCCCTCACTCTCCACTTCTCTCCCCCACTAACATCATCATCAATCCTCTGTTTCCCCCACTCCCTGGCATCACCATCCTTCAACCTCACTCCCTGGCATCCCTCTCTTTCCACTTGTCTCCCTCAACCCCTGGCATCATCAACTTCCCTGTCCCCCATCTCCTGGCATCATTACCTTCCCTTCCCTCCCCTCCCACACACTGTCCCTTTTCCCCACTCCATCCCCAATCCCTGAACAGCAAAAGCCTGGGAGCAGGCTTACCAAGTGCTGCTTCTTTCTCCTTTGCCAGCCTCCCTCTGCAATCTGAACTGCATGGGGCCAGCAGATCTCACAAGCCTACAGAGCCCGGTGCAGTTTCTGTTCCACAGGAGAGCCAGCAGAGGGGAAACAGGAGCAGCTGCTAATAAGCGCTGCTCTCCGATGCCCCCTGATGGCAGGAGGACATTCTGCAGGCCAGGAGGAAGGCAGGAAATGAGACTGCAGCCATGGGATACCTGCACTTTAGTCACAGCACACCGGTTGGGAAACACTGTCACAAATGACTCTGTTTCCACTGCCTTCTAGCTGTTAGGGGGAGGTTCGACAAGGTTGTCCACTTTTCCCATTATGATTTATTTTGGCAGTTGAATTCTTGGCAATTCAGTTGAGGAGATCGGGATATTGCAGGAATACAGCTAGGAAATTTGATGATAAAAATTGCCATGTTTCAGTAATCTTGAGTCCCTTTACATTTTACACTTCATACTTGCTAGACCACTGATTCGTGATCTTATTACCTACTATTTATCAATATGGTCGAGGCAACTACTATTTTAACCAATTTGATATCTACTTACATTCTTTCCATGATTACGATACAATGCCGTATCGTGGGAGAATTGCAGTTTTGATGGGCAGAGGATAAATTAAAATATTTAGGAGCATGGGTACCTTGAGACACTGGCCTTTTCTATGAATTAACATTAAAACTATTACACAAATACAATCCCAGCTAGTTACTTGGAAGGAACTTCCGCTATCTTTGATGGGGCACTGGGCCCTTTTAGTAACCTTTTGAAAATGGTTATCATATCAAAAACGCTATATAAGCTTGCTGGTTAACCCAAAAGGACCTCCTGCAGTTCATATCACTTAGTTTCAAATGGAAACCAAGCATGAGTTCTGGTAAACTGATGAAGGGCAAGGAAATGGGAGGGCTGAACATGCCTAACTTGAGATTTCACAATGCTGCCTGCCAGCTTTGTTTTCTGTGGGAGTAGCATACTGAAGTCTATGTGTATTTTCAGGAGGGGCTGGTTGACAGCATGGTCACTCCCCTGGGCTCCTGTCTCCCTATTACATGCTAAAAATGCCCAACTATCGAAACCTATGAAAGAGAATTTGTTATTATGGGCAGTCACCCAAGCCCGTAGATGGTTTAGGAAATGGGGAGAACTGTTGGTATTTCATCTGATAGCAGGCAATATGAGCTTCACTCCAGGAGTGGCAAGTAGTATTTTTCATAGTTGGCAAGCTAGGGGAACACAGTCTACTGTAGATGTGTATGGAGAAGGGGAAGTTACACTGCCATCCTTTTCTCAGTTGAGCGCTAAATTCTCCCTCCCACAACCACAATTCTTTGCATATCTACAGGTACAACACTATTTGCTTTTTTTTTTTTTTTTTTACAGTGGTCAGCGGACTCTCTTGCTAAAGAATGGAAATAGTATGAGGAGCTCCAACATTGTATTGGAATTCAAAAAAACTATTTCTAACTGGCACCATGTATGCAAACAAAATAATGGGGAAAAGAACTAACCTATTCTGTATCTGTTGTTAAAATGAAAATACTTTAAGATCCTGCAAAAGAACAATATTGAAATGAATATGAGGGAAAATCTGAATTGCTATATCATGTCTATGGATAGCGTAAAGACACCATATGGGGATAATAGCAAAACCCCTGTGCAATAAATGTACAGCTGAAGAAGGTTCAATGGTTCACAATTTTCTAATATGTTCTGTTATTAATCTCTTTCTAAGAAGTAGTACTTTTAGAGAATCAGCAATGTACTGGAGTATTGCTTTCTTGGCGAGGGGAATTAGTTTTATTAGGAGATATGTCGGATATTCAGGGGCCTGATATAGGGGTGAAAGATTGTATTGTCCTGGTGTGTTAAATGGCTTGCAAATGTATACTGACTATCGGGCCGATACAGTACTGTGCGCTCCGGCGGAACGCACTGTTAACCTGCGATTGGACGCGCGTTTTGGACGCGCTAGCTTTACCCCTTATTCAGTAAGGGGTAATAGCGCGTCCAAAACGCGCGTCCAACCTCCCCGAACCTAATAGCGCCCGCAACATGCAAATGCATGTTGATGGCCCTATTAGGTATTCCCGCGCAATACAGTAAGTAAAATGTGCAGCCAAGCTGCACATTTTACTTTAAGAAATCATAGCGATATTAAGTCGGAGGTCCTGAAAGTTAAAAAAAGTTAAAAAAAAAGTAAAAAAAAGAAAAAAAAAATTGAAATAGGCCTGCAACTCACGGGTTGAAAACCGGACGCTCAATTTTGCCAGTGTCCGGTTTCCGAACCCGTGGCTGTCAGCGGGCTCTAGAACAGACGCTGGCAAAATTGAGCGTCGGCTGTCAAACCCGCTGACAGCCATCGCTCCTGTCCAAAAAGAGGCGCTAGGGACGCGCTAGTGTCCCTAGCGCCTCTTTTTACCGCCGGCCCTAATTTTAATAAATTAAAATACTGTATCGCGCGCGCAGGAGAGTGGCCTGTGCGTGCGCCGGGAGAACGGGCGCTCGCCCGCTCTCCCGCGATTTTACTGTATTGGCCTGTATGTGGGTTGATGCTTTTCGACCTGGCAAGCAAAGATGACTGAACTCATGCAGATGGAGAGTTTAGAAGCTAAATGGTCTAAAAGGAAATTTGATGATGATTATGTAAAGGCATGGGGGATCTTTCTTTGCACATCTCAGCGGTGAAGTGCAAAAGCATTTAAAAGATTTGGGATATTCGCCACAGTGGTATTAAAAATAATGCAGGCAGACTTTCCCACTCATTTATCTTACAATATTTTTTTTCTGGTGAGGATGCATGCATGGGTGTATATGGTGGTGTAAGTGTGATGTTATGAGTTGGATGTTATAAGTATTGTTTTTATGTTTTGAAGTTTCAGTCTTTTGGAAATTGATGGCCTATGTGAATACAGGCATTACTGCTTGACAGATAATGGTCTGCTGGGTTGTTCACCTATGAGATATATATTTGTGCGGATTATTACAAAGTACATATATCTATGTATTTTGATACTTATAAACGCATGTGCTGTCATCAATAAAAAAGATTTTGAAAAAAATAAACAGCATAGGTTCTAAGTCTGGAGTTAATTGGGGGGGGGGGGAGGAAATATACAAAGATTGGCAATGTCATTCTTTACATAGAATTTTAGGGGGCAAGATACAAAGTGGGTATATGGAGACTTTCAAACAATTCTTATCAATTCAAGCTCTGTCAGCTGTTTCAGTATTGTGGTTTTAGAGGTGCATGTATCATTGATGAATACCAAATGCTTCTTCAAAAAGCCCGGTTTTCACCAGTTTCCTAAAGGGTATGAAATTAGGAGCATGTCTGATGTGGAAAGGTAGTGAGTTCCATAGTCTCAGGGCTGAGACTGCAAAGTTATTTTATTTTTCCTACTTCCAGAAAGTTTCATACTTTGAGTGATGGTAAACATGGTCGAGTTAGTGATTGCAGCGCAAGGGTGGGGATATAGAGGATCAGAGACCTCCTTGATGTAGGGTGGAGTCATATCTTTAAGTGTTTTGTAGATTAAGACAAGCAGTTTGAATTGTGGACTGTAATAAGTCAGGAGCGAATATAGGGTTTCCAGAACAGAAGTGATGTGATCAAATTTCTTTATACTTCTTAGAATGTGGACTGCAGCATTCTTTATGAGCTGCAGACGGCAGTCCAAGCTATTGGGAACTCCTGTGAAGAAGGTGTTACAGTAGTTAAAAGAATTTTAAAACTTGGGTAACGATATTGAAAGCGTTGTTGTCCAGAAAGGGTCGGAGGTGGTGAAGTTGGCATAGGTAGTAGAAAGCAATATTAGATGCTGCTTGGATGCGGGCTTTGATGTTAATTTGAGTGTTCAGGATAAAGTCTAGGCTCTGGACTTGTGAGACGAAGATTAGGAATGACTCCATTGAGGATCACTTCTGGAATGGGGTAGTTGGATTCTTTCTTCCCGATCCATAGCATCTCTGTCTTTTTCGGGTTTAGGATAAATTTGTTTTGGTTTAGCAGCTGGACATTAATACCAAACAGCTGTTGGTAATGATTGAGTCTAAGTTACTGTTAAAAGGTACCAGTAGTTCTATGTCATCAACACAGGAGCAGTATGTGATGCGACAGCCTCTGATGAGTTTGCTGAGAGGGGCCATATAGATGCTTAATAATATAAGTGAAAGGATGCAGCCTTGTGGTACTCCACAAGACAGAAATTATGGCATTGAGATGGCTGATCCTAGGGTTATAGTTTGGGTTGTTCAGAGAGGAAGGAAGTGAACCAGGACAGACTACTTCCAAGTCACTAAGTCTGGAGATGACGAGATTGTGGTTTATTGTATCAAATGCTGCTGAGAGAACCAGAAGTATTAATAATGCTCAGCGACTATGATCCAGCTTGAAGGTAGATGGTTTTGATACGTTCTAGTTCTCTTATGGTAGTATATAACAGACCTAAAAAAGTGTTCTTGAATATGGTTGCTATTGCCTTTACATGGGGTGTGGAAATAGGTATAGCTATGAGGACAAATCTGGTTGAGCAGAGGGGTATCAGCCTCAAGTGTCCAAGTTTCTGTGAGGCAAAGGATGCCTGCAGGATGACCTATTAGGCGGTCATGTAAAAGGCCAGTCTTTATGATTTTCAATTTTTTTTTCTTTTCACCAAAGTACGTAGTTGTAAAAATCAAGAGACTCCAAAAATATTCAGCAGTATTAAATGGTTGTTTTTACACAACATAGGGTACATTTTCCAAAAATGTTTGGTACTGAAAATTTACCTAAACTTAGGTACTTAAATTTAGGCCTGTAAATTATTTTTTAGACTTAGGTTTTGAGGTTGGCTACCTAGTACTGAAAAATCAATGCTAAGCACCTAACTTTTTTCCCTATCCCAACTTTGATCCTGTAGCCACCCACTTTTTAGGCATCTAAATTTAGGTGCTTAGTGATTTGGGGGGGGGGGGGGGGGGAAAGGTTAATATTCAGCCACTGGATGGCTGCAAAAATTTCCAGATAAACTTATATTATTAACTTTGACTCAGTTATATTCAGCAGTGCAACCGCACCACTGAATATAACTGAGTATCTTAAAGTTTACTGGATAAATGTATATGGCTAACTTTATGGCACGACCAGAGTCAGCTGGATAAACTCCATCTCTGTGTGCCCCATCATTACCTGGCTAAAGTTTTGCCGGATAAGTGGTGGAAATATTCAAAAGTTGGTATTTAGTTGGATAACTCTCAAATTATCCGGTTAAATGCCACGGAATATGGATCCCTTGGAGTCTCCATTTTGAAAGGGGCTAATTTAGGATGCTACCTTCTCAAGTTAGGCAACTAAACCCTTTAAAAATCGATCCCTACCTCTGGGGGTCATTTACTAAGCATTTTTCCCAAAGACACACAATAGGAGCAAACCTTTAGTAAATAGGCCCCCCTATCTCTAACCACATAGCTGGAGCCTTTTCCTTCCCCCAGAGGAAAGCTGATGTTACTAAAGAGACATACCTGTGTCTGGGAAGGAGGAAGACCTGCAACCTGGATCCTTCTGTAACTGGATCTCTTTTATAGAAAATATAGAGGCAGCTGGAAGCAAAAATGAGACGGACACAGTTCAATGAAACTAAATCTCATGATTATTGCACATCTCTCTCAGCTGTTTTTGTTTTTCCTTGTTACCAATAGGAAAATTAGTTTCTTACCTGATAATTTTCATTCCTGTAGTACCATAGATCAGTTCAGACTGCTGGGTTTTGCGCCCCCCCCCCCCCCTCCTCCAGCAGATGGAGACAGATGTTTTTAAAACAAAACTCTGCCTTATATAGGATAGTCACCAATATAATAAGGTTTCAATTAATCTAATTATCACACGTCATATAGCAAAGACATCCAGTGAATAAGTTTTGTAGGACCAATACCGAAGGGATCTGTAAAACAATCAGAACCCGTTTAGGATAGGTCACATTACTTTATTTAATATATCATTTTGAGTCTCTCAAAAGTTTTTTTGTCTCTTCTTAGGTTTATAATCCTTTCAAAAAATATTTTGCCACGGGATGAAAAATCATACTTTTGATAAAGCAAGAAACAGCTTAATGTTTAATACTTAGCTTCCAAACGGGATCAGAGTTAAAATCAGAGTTATATAGGATAGTGCCACCTACAGTCTGGCAGTATTATGTAATGTCAAAGCATGTTGGCTCCCATAAGATACCATAACTATATACAATAACTCTTGAACTAGAAAAAAATTACAACCGAGTCACTGAACTCCTCTAAGATCTGAACCTGTAGAACCACTCGAGGTTAATCAAATCAAATCTCTGTAGAAAAAAACGAGCGGACTCTCCCCCACTTGCATGACTCTGTTCGGGCGGGACTCTGGACTGATCCGTGGTACAACAGGAACGAAAATTATCAGGTAAGAAACTAATTTTCCTTTCCCTGTACGTACCCGGATCAGTCCAGACTGCTGGGATGTACCATAGCTGTTCTTACCTGGGATGGGATCCAGAGAGGCCCGCTCGCAGCACACCTTCTCCAAATCCTTCCGACTCCGCAGCTTGCACATCCAATTAGTAATGCCTTGCGAAAATATGTAGTGACTTCCACGTAGCCGCCCTATAAATCTCCTGTGGAGAAACTAAGTGACACTCTGCCCAGGACGCCGCTTGCGACCTAGTAGAGTGAGCCCAGAGCCCAACTGGGAGAGATCTACCCCATAGCAAATAAGCCGAGCTGATAGCTTCTTTCAGCCATCGAGCAATAGTAGTTTTTGAAGCTATGTGACCCCGTCGAGGACCATTCCATAGTACAAAGAGATGGTCCGACATCCGAAACTCTTTAGTAACCTCCAAATACCGCAGTAACATCCTGCGGACATCCAGCTTCCGCAATTCCCCAGACAAAGGATCCGACCGGTCCAAATCCCCGAAGGCTGGAAGCTCCACTGATTGATTGACATGAAAAGAAGACTTCACCTTCGGCAGAAAAGAAGGAACCGTCCGTAAAGAAACTCCCGAACCGGAGATCCTCAAAAAGGGTTCCCTGCAGGAAAGAGCTTGGAGTTCCGACACTCTACGAGCAGACGTAACGGCGACCAGAAAAATCACCTTCAAAGTAAGATACTTCAGTGGCGCCCTCTTTAAAGGTTCAAAGGGCGCAGCACACAAGGCCATAAGCACCAAATTCAGACTCCAAGATGGACAAGGCTGTTTGACCGGAGGACGCAAATGCTTCACTCCTCGAAGGAAACGAGCTACATCTGGATGCGTCGACAACGTTCCACCTTGCACCGAACCATGCAAACAACCAAGAGCTGCTACCTGAACTCATAAGGAACTGCACAATAAGCCCTTGGACAGACAATCTTGAAGAAAACACAGAATATCTGACACTGAAGCTCGGGTTGGCGAAACGACCCATTCTAGACAACAGGACTAAAAAACCTTCCACACTCTAACGTACGCGAGATTAGTGGATGTTTTACGTGACCAGAGGAGAGTGGAAACTACCACAGGAGAATAACCCTTGCGACTTAGGCGGCGCCATTCAAAAGCCATGCCACTAGACAGAAGCGATCGACTTCTTCCAAACAAACGGGTCCCTGGTAAAGTAGATCTGGGATCTCTGGAAACCGCAACGGACCTGCCACTGCTAGATTGAGAAGGTCTGCAAACCAAGGGTGCCTCGGCGATTCTGGCGCTACTAAAATTACTCGCGCCGTTGACGATCTATCCGCTGAAGTACTCTGCCGATCAACGGCCAAGGCAGGAATATGTAGAGAAGAATGTCGATGGGCCAGGGTAGAACCAGGGCATCTACCCCTTCCGCTCCTGGCTCTTGTCGACTAGCGTAGAACCTCGAAGCCTTGGTGTTCCGAAATGTTGCCATGAGATCTATGCTGGGACTGCCCCACGCTGCACATATGCGTTGAAAAGCATCGTCCACCAATTCCCATTTTCCGGGATCGAGATGGTGCTGACTGAGGAAATCCGCTTGCATGTCCATGCCTGCAATGTGAGACGCCGCAATGCTGACTAAATGTTGTTCCACCCAGCTGATCAACTGTCTTGCTTCCAAGGCCACCGGGTGGCTCCTGGTTCCTCCTTGGCAGTTGATGTACGCCACCGTGGTCGCATTGTCTGACAACACTCGCACTGCTCTCCCTTGTAGAAGAGGGCAGAAAGCTTGTAACGCTAACCGTATGCCCGAGTCTCCAACCGATTGATCGACCACGGAGATTCCTTGGGAGACCACAGGCCCTGTACAGATCTCCTCTGGCACACTGCTCCCCAGCCGGAGAGACTGGCACCCGTGGTGACTACCGCCCATTTGGGCACCTCCAGAGGAACCCCACGGGATAGATTGTCTGTCACCAGGCTCCAAGCTAGACTGTTCCGTGCTGCTTCCGTTAGTGGCAGAGGTAGAAGGAACAGTTTTGACACAGGGTTCCAACGGGACAGTAATGCATACTCCAAGGGTCACATATGAGCAAAAGCCCAGGGTACCAGCTCTATTGTTGAAGTCATGGACCCGAGAACCTGTAGATAATCTTGGACCCTAGGAGTACTCTTGAGCAACAAGCCTCTCACCTGGCCTTGTAACTTGGAGATGCACTCTGTGGTAAGAAAAGCTCGTCCCTGCTGAGTGTCGAAAAGAGCTCCCAAATACTCCAAGGACTGAGAGGGTATGAGCCTGCTCTTGGAGAGGTTCTCCACCCAGCCCAGCGACTGAAGAAGCTGAAGTACCCTGTGAATCGCGTCCCTGGCCAGAGAGACTGATTTTGCCTGAATCAGCCGGTCATCCAGATAGGGATGGACTAGAAGACCTTCCCTCCGGAGATGAGCTGCTACCACCACCAAAACTTTGGTGAACGTCCTGGGTGTGGTAGCCAGCCCGAAGGGTAGAGCACGAAACTGGAAATGCTGGCCCAACATGCAGAACCGAAGAAACCTTTGGTGGTCTGGATGAATGCCTATGTGAAGGTATGCTTCCATAAGATCCAGCGACGCTAGAAATTCTCTCTTTCTTACTGAAGCAATGACCGACCGTAGAGTCTCCATGCGAAAGCGAGGAACCTTTAGACATTTGTTCACGTTCTTGAGGTCTAGAATGGGACGAAAAACACCTTCTTTCTTTGGCACCACGAAGTAAATGGAGTAGCGACCCTTTCTTTGTGTCTCTGGAGGAACTGAGATGTTGGCGCATAACTGCAGAAGCCACTGCAACGTCTCCCGCACCTCTGCTCTCTTTGTGGCATACCCGCAGGGGGAGATGAGAAACTGATCTCGGGGCCACCGTGCAAAATCTAAAGCGTAGCCTTGTTTTATCACTGACAGCACCCACTGATCTGTAGTCACCTTGGCCCACTCCTCGAAAAACAGGGACAGGTCTGCCCCCTACCACCGGCACAGAGGAGTGGACCGGCGCCCCTTCATTGAGAAGACTTGGACCCTGGGGAAGGCTGAGCCGAACCAGGTCTGCTGAATCTTTGGTCCCTAAATGGCTGGGAACAATCCTGCTGCTTCGCAGGGGCAGAACGAAAGGAATAGGAGGGCGCCTTCATTGGCCAGTACCGCCGATTCCCTCTGAATCTGGCCCGAGATGAAAAAGAACCCCTCGAACGAGATCTGTCCTCTGGTAAATTATGCACCTTATTATCTCCCAGGGACTGAATCATATCTTTCAAGACCTTTCCAAAAAGCAGCTTACCCTTAAAGGGCAAAGAGCCCAATTGAACCTTAGAGGACACGTCCGCTGACCAATTTCGTAACCACAAGAGCCTCTGGGCAGAGACTGCCAATACTATGGACCTGACTGACGTCCGCAAGAAGTCGTGGAAGGCATCAGCGCAGTAAGCCACTGAGGATTCCAAACGGTTCGCCTGGGCCGTTTCCTCATCCGAGAAGCCCGCATTGGCTTGTAATTGCTGTACCCAGCGGAGCCCCGCTCTCATAGCAAAATTACTGCATATCACCACCCAAACTCCCATGACGGAGACCTCAAAAAATCCTTTTGAGCTGCACCTCCAACTTTCTGTCCTGTAGGTCCTTGAGCGCAGTCGCTCCTGTGATGGGAATCATGGTTTTCTTGGTGACAGCAGACACAGCTGCATCTACCTTAGGGACCCACAGTACCTCCAAGGCCTCCTCTGGCAGAGGATACAGCTTATCCATGGCCTTACTGACTTTTGATCCGGGGTATCCCATTCCTGGAACAACAAATCCGTAGCTGAGAAATAGAAAGGAAAAGCTGTAGCAGGACCCCTCAGGCCCAACAACACGGGATCCATCTTACCGAGTTTGGATTCCTCAGGAGGGTTGTCTATACCCAGCTTAGTAAGGATAGCTGGAATAAGCGGTGCCAATTCCTCCTTACGAAAAAGGCGTACCAGCTTAGGGTCATCACCCTCCGCAGCCTGAGAGCCTCTCTCCGCCTGTTGCGGGTCTGGATCCGGCTCATCCGCTCCATGCGGGATCTGGGTTTGGGAATCCGGATCCCCGGAATCTGTGTCCAGCCCAGAAGAATCCATATCCCCCTGCGGACCCCTTGTGTGGAGGGGACGCTTAGGTTTGACCGGCCCTGCACCTTTATGAGCTTTTGCGCGCTTGGGAGCCCGGGACTTAGGCCCTAGAGAGTCAAGCTTCCCCCCTTCCTGTAGCTTCCCTGCTTTCCTTGCTTTAAACGTTTTATGTAAAAAAATAATGAAGGAGGACTCAGAGGAGGTATCAGAAGTCCCTTCAGGACTGACCTCCGGGCCAGGAGAAGCAGGCTGTAATGATTCCCTGTCGTCAGGGAGCCTCGGCTGAGGAGAAAGCTGAGGAGGAAAAAACCCCTCTCCCATGGCTGCCTGAGTAGCAGAGCGGAACGACTGTAAAATGGCCTCTGTTCCCGCGCTTAATTGAAAAGGATCTTGTGCAGGCTGAGCAGCCCCTGCTGCCACCGAGGAGACTTGTGGTGCCCTGTTTTTTTTGCACTTTTTTTGCTTTTCCTGCACCGGAGGATCCCTCTCCCCCGTTAAAGATTCTGAGCACAAACCCTCATGTGAGAGCCACACGTGGCCGACCGCGGCATCGAAGGAGCCAGCAAGGAACTACAATTCACAAAAAAAATAAAATAAAAAAAATCAAATTTAAGCCCCCCCCAAGAGCAAAAAATGTGGCGAATCCCCCCTCCCCCCGGGATGAGAGAGAGAGAGAAGGGGAGAGACAGCCCGACCAAACCGAAAGTAAAAAACCTTTTTTTTTTTTTTTAAAATAGAGACTTGCCTGAAGTGGTCCAGGGTGCTGATCTGCCTGGGTGGAGCCGGGCTCCCCGGTATCGCACGCACGCTGCCCAAGATTAGAAATAGGGTCCCCAACCCTCGTTGGCAGCTGCCTCAAACCAGCAGGGGCTGGCCCTCTCAGAGCCTGCCAACCCTCTGGGAGGCTGACCACAGGAAAACACCTCTTTTTTTTTTTTTTTTTTTTAAGAGACAATCTCCTAAATCCAACCAGAAAATAAAAACTATCAACTAATCTGACTATCCCCAAAATTAAGATTCTGACCAGACTGTAGGTTTTGCACTTCCACCATCTGCTTGGAGACAGAGTAATACTGCCTGACTGTAGGTGGCACTCTCCTATATAAGGCAGAGTTTTGTTTAAAAACATGTCTGTCTCCTTCTGCTAGAGAGGGGGCAAAACCCAGCAGTCTGGACTGATCCGGGTATGTACAGGGAATTTTCTTTTTCTCTATACTGTTTCCTCAACAGACAGCATGCCTAGTTAGCCCAGGGGACCCTTGCTTACTCGAGATGTATCTCTTCTGCATTGCCCACTGGCAGGCAGCAGTTTTCCCTCCCTCTTTCCCTGGGCCTGAACATGCCAGTTCTGCAGTGGGCCCAGGTTCAACCGGGCTACAGCCTGAGCCATGGGACTGGCCCCCCTTGCAACTACTTTTAAAAACTGTGTATAAAATAAGTAGGCTTATGTGTGCAGTACCAATGAAACATAATTTTAAGCTGCTCTTTTAGAAATTCTTTAAGCAACAGCAAGCTTCAGAAGAACATCACATATCTAACGAGACTGGATTGTGCTTATTGCTTATTTTGTCATAAATCACATAAAAATAAGTCAACCATAGTCAACCATTCCATGTGAGGTAATTTATGACTCTATTCTGAAAAATGTAAACTGTGTAAAAGACATTAAAAAATATATACTTACTATCGGGTAACTTGAGAACTTGGTCCCCTAGACTCTTAAAATATGGATGTTTCATGGCTTCTTCTGCAGAACTTCGTTTCTTGGCTTCAAACTGTAATATGAGAGTGAGCTTGCTGTGAGTTGCTGGGCATGGTACCTGTTTGCTTATAGGCAGAGGAAGTAACCTTTTCAGAAAGATTGCCCAATGCCAGAGATTTTCTGTTTTTTATTTTACATAGTTTACCCACTTTTTACCTCTTTTTTATGTAGTGCCCCATCTTATAAGGCAACCTTAAGTAACTCAAACACCTTGTTAACAAAGATGGATGTCTACTTCAAGATTTACACTCAGTGCTGTTTCTCCTGCACGGGTTTAACTGTTCTTTTTTTTTTTCCAATTAGATTTTTATTAAACAAACAGTTATCCACATACAATGTCAAGATGTGAAAAAAAATACAAAACAGGTAAGAAATATAATGTAGATACACAAATATGGTAATAGAAAGGATCCCCTCAATGCACCCCCCCCTCAAACAGAAATGTTAATAACTTAAGCCAAAGGAAGAGATAGGATAGAGTAAGACATTATCGCGGAACCCAGCAAGTACCATAAGGAGGTACACATAGCCCTAGAACACACACAAAGTGCCTGAGTTAGAATCTGTACAGTTTTGCTTCCAGATACCAAATTGTCTCAAACGTGGTCAGAGACTTTGGCCTAACAGCAGTCAGTCTATTTAAATGTATCTTATTCAATCGTAAAATGACCTGATCCACTTTGGGAGACTCTCTCTGCCTCCAGCAGAAAACTACTTCACATCGAGCTGCCAAATAAGGGGTAGATTTTAAAAACATACGTGCGCACCTCCATGTGTGCGCGCAACCCAGCGTTATAAATTCTGGGCCAGCGCGCGGGGGGGGGGGGGGGGGTAGATTTGGCCAATTTATACGCAGCGACGAGATCAGGCCTCCCCCAGTATGCTCCCAGTCCCCTCCAATTAAGGAGGGGACTGGGAGGGAACTTTCCTACCCCCCACTACCTACCGTCCCTCCCTCTTCCCCTCTCCTCCCTGACCTCTTAAACAGGGACTACCTTTTTTTTTTCTTTATTCCAGAACTTAACGCCAGCTCCCCTCACTGTACCGGCCGCCTCCAGCTCCGCCCCTCCCCTTTTGTGAGGCCTGGCTCTTGTGTGCGTAACGGAGGTTACGCGTGTGGCCGGCCCCTTCTAAAATGTGCGCGGCATGCACAAGGCCCGGCCGTGCGCTTAACCCCTGGATTTTACACGCGGGGGAAGGGGGGTTTGAAAAAATTTGGCCGAAACTTGTAGCATCAACTGCAGCACGGAAGAAGAAAAGTCAAAATAACTAATACCCAACAAAACTAATTTAGGTGGGCAAGGCACCCTCTCCAATTACCTTCTTAATCAAACAAGAGAGGTCTTCCCAAAACTGCACAATAACAGGTCACTCCCACCAAATAAGGTAGAAAGGTAACCCTGTCCCCACAATCTCTCCAGCATGCATCAGAGACTTGTGAAAACAATTTGTGCAATTGGACTGGGGTAAGATATCATCGCAGAAGCACCTTATATATCCAGTCTCCATAAGAGACATGGATAATGAACTACTATTAGCTAAAAATGACAAATCCCATTCGGAGTCAGAAAGAGTCTCCCCTAAATCCATCTCCTACACTTTAATATGTGCAGGTTTAGTTGAGGGATCAATGTTGAGTAAAGAATACATGGTAGTAATCACCCCCTTACTCCTGTCTGCTTTTTCGCACAAAACTTCCAAATATGTCTTACCTTTTAAAAGATCGTTAAATATCCCTTTCTGTTTAGCAAAGTGCCTAACTTGGTAATAGAAAAAGCAGTCTTGCTCTGAAAGACAAATTTCTCCAGCAGAAGATCAAATGGAAGCACCGCCACTCCCCCCCAAATGTGCTGCAACCTCGCTAAAACTTTTTCCCCTTAATATTTTAGTATGCCAGGGTAGAATCCTAGGTGTAGGGGCGGGGGATCAAAGCAACAGTAAGAAAAAAATGCAGATCCGAAAAAATAGTCCTGCCTACCAACCATAACAGTCTTCCACTGAGCCCAGACCCTTAAATTATTAATAGTACAAGGTGACATCACACATATAGGTCTCCAGATTACCTTTGGCTGCCACACCATTGATTCTAATAGCATGTGACCTATAAATTCTTGTTCAATTTCCAACCATTGTTTTTCTTCTCTTGTCCTATGCCAGACTACTGTGGCACGTAAGGGTTTAACAGTTCTAAATTACAAATGATGATGTTTCATGCAGAGCAGGAACCATCAAGAGGGGCCCTTGAACCCTAAACAGCAGCATTTTTAAAATGGCTGCTTTTCCTTCTCGGCAGCCATCCCCCCCCTGGTGGGAATAAGTTGAGCTGTCAACCTTGCTGAAGCAGGACTCCCCCGGAAAAGCAATTCCAAACCCTGCCCCCTCCCCCCCCCCCCCAAAAAAAGGCACTATTGACCCTCCTTCTCCTCACACATTCTGCCCAGATGTCCTTTTGCTCCTGACAACCAGTGTGCACCACAGCTGGAGCAGAGCATGAACCTCTTTCTGTGCTCAAGGGTCAGCCACTGTTCCAACCGTCCCAATCTGGGGGGAAAAAAGGGTGAACTTGGAGAATTAAGGTAGTACTTCTCAACCTAGTCGTGACTTCCACCTGCCAGTATTCTCTAACACAGGCCTGGGGTGAGTATAAGGTTTTTCCTTAATTCAGTGCTTCTCAATCCAGTCCTTGGGGCAAACCTAGCCAGTCAGGTTTTCAGGATATCCACGAGAGGGCTTCTGCTTTTGCTCTCTTTTTTTTTCCTTGTTTTTTTTTAACTTTATAAAAAGTACAACAGGCTAAGCCAAAATAAAAAAAGGGGCAGGAAGGATCAAACTAAGTTCTCTTCTTTCTTTTTTGGGAGGAGAAATACTGTAAGGAGAGAGAAGACAGGAGAGGGTGGGCAGGGCCAACACAGAACAAGTCTGCACACCAGAGAAAAATAAAAAGAAATACTGGAAGCCCTCTGGTCCAGGGCTGTGCTCAACCAGGGCGGAGAGTACTCGACTTTCACTGCAGGAGTTGTCCTACCAAATAAATTCCTCTTTACCCAGCCTCATCTCATAGCATGGGATATGCATGCCTAGCATCTGCTGGAGTTAGAGAATACTGGCAGGTGGAGGTCAGCATGGATGCCTATAAGGGGTGATGTCAGCAAGCCTGTTAGTCTCTGTTTCCATCTGCTGGTCAGTGGGCATAACCCATTTGTCTGGACTGGTCTGACAGGATGATGAGGAAGATGATATTTATTTATTTTTATGATCATTCCAATTTTTTTCCCTCTGGCTACTACTACTGCACAGGCAGTAGTAGTGAAAGCCACTGTTCCTTTTAAGCTGTGCACGAGTGTGCGCACACGCAGGTCATGAACTCAGTGGAAGTGGCAAAACATTGTGTGCACAAGAAATTCTGATATTTGCATTATATTGGCTTGTGGCACACAAATTCAAACTTAATTTATAAAAAAAATGTCTGAGCCCATAGCGTGTCAAAAATTAGAGGAAACTGTTGAACGCTTCCCCTCACATGCTTCCCAGCACAGAAAAGGTAGAGTGCAGGTAGCAGCAGTACAAGTTTCCTTCATATACACTGTACCACCAAATACCAGAATTCCTGAAGAGATACCACAACCCACTGGGACTTTGGCTTTTGCAGACTCATAATTCTTCAAATAATAGACTAGGTACTAGGGAGATTGAAACTCATCTATATAATTCTCCTAGCTGCCTCGGCTGTAGACACTTGAGGACATCATGGCACACTGGAACTGTGGTTTCTGCCACCCCAAGCTGCTTTGATTAGTGATTTAGAAGACATGTGCCATAGGACCACAACTTGAGTTATCAACAAGACATTCTGGATACCTCAGGTCAGCACCATTTCTTTTTCTTTTTGCTTCCTATGACTCAGTACACTTCCTCTTTCTAATGCAAACCCTCCCTAATCTTATTTTCCACTGCAAGCCAATCCAAACAAGGAACCCACTGGCCTTCCTCTACAATCTTCACTCTTCTTTAGCATCAACATTTTTTTACTATCATCCAATCATCATTACTCTGCCTGTTACTGTTGTCACATATCTGCTTCACTCCTCTCTGCTAGATATATCAATCACAATTCTGGCCCTTCACGGCAACTCTAACCTCATCTGTGAACGTCAACCTGAAACCCTTCCGACATTATCCCTATCCCCTTCCTACCTCTCTTTTTCATGTTCCTTATGGAATGCCTGCTCTGTTTTCTACTTCCTTGCATATATTCATGATCTTTGACTGAAACTTGGTATTTCTCTGTGGGTTCTATGTCAGTTGCCGCTCTCTGTCTTATTTACCCCCGAATAAGTCCTTTCCTCCTTCCTCAGTGACTTTGACACTTGGTTTTCCTTTCTCCTGAAGCCATCTTCTCCATCCTTTATTTTTGGGGTCAAAGTTCCATCTGACTCTTATGTCTCAAAGCTCCTTGCTTCCTCATTTGACCTTCAACTAAACTCTACTGCCCCCACTCACCTGTATGACCTTTGTCTTATCCTCATCCTTTCCTCCAACTGCTCTCTCTCAGGCTTTTCCACCTCACTTCTTTCTCTCTTTGTACCTCATCTGATAACTTTCACCCTGAGCCATCTTACAGTCTTGTCCAGTTACCATCACAAGGCTCAAGGAACCTCCAAGCTACTGACCTTCGCATCTTCTCCACTGCTATCTCATATCTCCTTTCCAATCTTGTACTGATGATGCATGTTTTCTTACAACATTATACTTTGCTTTCTTTGGACACTCTTGCCCCACCCTTCCTCTGTTCTGCAAGGCATACCAAACCTTAACTTTGACTCACCTCCAGAGTTTGTTTTCTATATTCTTGCACCTGCGCTGGAAAAGTCTCTGATTAAAATCCTGTTCCCATGCTGATTTTCTACATTTTAAATTCATGCTGACCTTTTCCCAGTCTGCTGTTGTCACCAAGAAAGTCTACTATATTAATCTGAAAAACACCTTTGCATCCAACCCATCATTCTTTTTAAAACTGCATTTACCTTCCTCCTCAAACTATCTCCACTTTCCATCCCTTCACTCTCTATCTAGACTGTGGCTGACTTCTTCCATTACAAAGCTCACAAAGATTAATTGTTTCTCTAACAAGTCTTCTCCACCTTTCCCATTTCATTCCTCTTCCCTTTGCCCCTGCCACCCCTTTTCTTTTTTTGAAAATACAGAGAAGGAAACTCCCCATAAGTTCTATCTCCTCTGAAATCATCCCCTGCATGCCACATCCTCATGTATCACTTTCCACTGCAACTGTTTCCCACTGCCTTCAAACATGTTTTGGTAACACCATTCCCCAGAAAACTTTCATTGGACCTTCACTGCCCTTCTAAATATCATCCAACATCCCTTTCACATTGCAACTACTTGAATGTGCTGTTCACCTCCATTCCCTGGACTTTCTTGTATCTTAATTTATTCTGTATCCACTCCAATCTGCCTTTTGCTCTCTACATGCCAGGAAGACATGTTAGATTATCTTCTACTGCCATTCCATTATCGGCTGGTGAGCCTCAGGGATCTGTCCTGGGTCATCTTCTCTTAGCATTTTACACTCATTCATTTGGTGCTCAGATCTCCTCAAATGGCTTTCAGTACCATCTTTATGCTGAGTATCTCCCAGATCTACCTCTCTACACCAGGAATTTCACTAAGAATTCAGTACTAAATCTCTGCCTACTTTTCTGACATTGTTGTCAAGATGAGCCACTATTATGTTAAACTTAATATAGCTACTATGTTAATTTAACATAGCTAAAACTAAATTTCTTATCTTTTCTCAAAAACTTACTTTCCACTTCCACCTTTTTCTATCTCTATGGATAACACTGTCATCCTTCCAGTCCCTCAACTTGGATTTCTCTCATTTCTTTCTCTTCTCTTCCTTTTTAAACACAGTATTAAAACCATTATCTACTCTCTTATCACCTTCCTCTTAGACTACTGCAACCTGCTTCTTACAGGTCTCCCACTGAACCAACTATGTCTGTGGGCCTTGACTAGATTTTAAGTGCCACAAAACAGGCTCTCTTATGTGCATTTGTACAGTGCTGTGCAAGTCTAGTAGTGTTACAGAAATGACAAGTAGTAGTAGCAGCAGAAGAACAAGCTTTCCTTACACACACAGTCTCATCACAGAACAGAGACAGCATAGGCAGCAGCAGTGCAGTATTGCCTTGCACTGTGCTCAAACCCTAAACTGGAGATACCACTAAGGTGCTATTAACTGTAACAATGGCCATGGCCCAGCAGGAACTAGACTGGGGTTGGTTAGATTAAAACAGCTGTAGCTTTGTGGGAGCTAAAGAATACTAAGGATTATTACTGTTCATAATCTACATGGGAATGAAATCATTAGCTAAGAGAATGCAATGCCAAAACGTTCCATTACCTTCTTAATCCACAGAAAAATGTGAGGGAGAAGAAAAAACAGCTCTTAAAGACATCATGAAGTATTACAGTTACCTGAAGTAGTTGTGACAGTAGGTCAAGGCCATCATTGTCTAGTCTGTTAAGAAAGAAAAAGTCAAATTGTTCATGTTCTTTCTGCTGTACTTTCCTCTCTCATCAGCCCTGAGCATGAATCCCCATAACCTTACCAGCTAGTAATAAATGTGAGCTCAGGGGTTACCTGGAGCATAGGAACCAGGAACTGTCCCTGATGTTAGAAATGGTGAGGCTGGGGGGTGGGGGGCACACAATGTGTTTTCATTCCCCTCCAATATCCAGGCAAGCAGTAAGCAGTCATGTGTTTCTTCCTGAGCCCCTGCCCTAGGACAACTGCCTGGGCAATACTGGTTCACTTGCCAACCAAGGACCAGAGTCCTGCTCCTCTGAGAATTAATCATTTAGAGTGGCACTGTTGGGTTTACAGAATAGCAATTTACCCTGCCCCAAGTGCATCACCTGCCTGATAATGGACAGCAGTCTAACGCCATCCTGCTGCTTTCCTGGTTTCATCTTTCACCTTGCACTTTGAACCGCACATTTCACACAGACAGTTCAAAGTTAGAGGCAGCAAAATTGCTATTTGATGTGGGACCGGTAAAGGAACACGATGGAAGTAGGCCACTCTCTTCCTGCCATGGTCGAGGGGTTGCAGGGCACACCAGGAGTTGGATGTCCGATGCCTTAGGGCATAAGAGGGAGTGAGAGAAGTCCTGTTTTGGTGGTTCTTACTCCTTTTCATGCCAGTTCCCCCACAGCCTAAACTAACTGGCTATATTTTTCTAGAACAGAGCATGGTTGCACTGAAATGGCTGTGTTTGATTTAATGCAGCCACTTTACTTTGCAGTGTTTTGTATATAATTATTTTAATAAATCCTGTGTTAAAGTGGCATTTACCACATGCATTAAAACAAGCAGATAGTGCGTGTTTCCTGATGGCTTTAACATGCTTTAATACATAGACCCTGATGTATCAATACAGTGCTGCAACCTTGGAGAGATTCACAGCACAGTGCTCACTTGGGGACTCGCAGTCCAAGTTGCTATACCTGATGTATTCAGGAAGGCTGTATATATGCTGCTAAACCCTTATCAATCGAGAGGTAGATACTCAAAACAAAACTTTTAGGAAAGTTGGACTGATAAAACTTATCCGGCTTATCTGGGATATTCAGCAGCATGACTATGCTATGGAATATCCTGTCAAAAAGCACTACTCTGGCTAAGTTAGATCTCTCTATGGCAGGTGTAACTTATCTGATTAACTTAACTGGATAAGTATGAAAATCACTACATACTTAGTAAATAGTGCCACCCCGATCCATCCACTGCCTGCCTACTGGATATCAAGCTGACTACTTCGTTGGATAAGTGGCTTATCCGGCTACATGGTGGCTGCTGAATATAGAGGCCGCCATTTATCCGTATAAGTCGCTATTTATCCAGCTAAGTAGCATGGAATATCGGGTTCTGTGTGCCTGTGCATGGAAGAGCTCAGGAAAGTGATAAACTGTGAAGGGAAAGGGGACATACTAGGGTGATTCCTTAACTAAACAGTTCTGATCTTAAAATCCATCACAATAAGTTCTATAAAATGCCAAGATATAATTTCTCTCTTGTTTTCTCTGCCACTGCTCCCTCCCCATATAATATTCTTGATTGGCTCAGTTTTGCTAGCTTGAGGGCTGGAGGATCATCTTCTCTGAGATACACCCTTAGCAATGCTTGTTGGCAGGCAGGTCCACCTCCATAATGGCAGCTGTCTTCCCTCCCTCCCTGGGCTTGAGTTCACCAATCTCTGCAGTGTACCCAAGCTTACCCAACCCCAATGGATGGATAGGGGATTCCAGCTCAAATCTTTTGCATGACAAACTGCTACAACCTGAGCCAGCCAAGGCATCAATTTTAGGTTCTAGTGCATCACTATCATCCATTCTAATCACAGCAACAGACAGATGACTGCAGAAAAAGACCAATTGGTCCAACCAGTCTGCCCGGATATACCTGAGCACACCTCAAGAAAATAACCAGCTATACAAGTGTGACCACTTGTAGGATATTGCTCCTTATCCGAGTCAGTTTTTGTTTGCTTCCTCTTTGGTTTTTTTACCATCCTGGTTAAATGACCATACAAAATCCCATACTTAGTCTAACACTCATCTCTCCCTCAACCCCACTCCCATGTATAACCACCATACCCTGAAACAACCCAAATAGCTACCAACAATATTAAGACTGTTGCCTGAGCATCCAACTTCCTAGGATCCAATGGCCTTGTTGGACAACATCCAGCCACTACCAACATGCCAGCATGAACCTCATTTATGTCTGGGGAGTTGCAACCTGTTAGTATCAACCTGGCTACTGAAGTATTGCTTATCATGCTTCCTGTACTTGCCATTTGTTTTGTCCTTATTGCCCCCCCCCCCCCCGGTCTCTCTGCTTTTGAGGGAATGAAGGCTGAGTTGTTTGCAATATTGCAAATTCCCAACCCTGTTCCTACAACTGTAAAGGAATATGACAGTAGATAAACAGTAGGCCCATCTAGTCTCTGTCCAATTTCATTCCTGGTACAATTCACAGACCCCCTCATTTGCTTGCAACCAGGGACACACTGTATTTATCCCATATATTTTTGGATTCTGTTACTGCTTTCATCTCCACAATCTCCATAGGAGGCTATTCTAAGCAAAAAAACCTAAGGCGTTCTAAGAAATGGCTCTCCAAGAATCACTCCAATTTTCAACAATATGCAAAAATCCAGGTGCTTGCTCCATTAAAAGCTTTCATTTATTGCACTCCAAATAATTAGTTCTAGTTATACAACATCCTACCCAGAGTACCTTTCAATAATTAAAAGAATATATAACATTACATGGAAATAATTAGGGGCCTGAAAAACAGGTGGGTTAGGGACTTGGGTAAAGCTAATGTAAATAAGTCTTTCTTGAATAAGCAAGGGGTAGCGCCTCTTGGAACATCTGGTTAAAGGTTGTTAAAAAAGAGGTGGCCTAGGGATGTGTTTAACTGCTGCTCCATCCCTTGTTACATTTTTATTAAATCTCTATTGAATATGCCTGTGAAATGGAAGAGATGAGTTAGGGTTTTTCCCTTCAGAAACCTCTCACCCGTTGGGCCAGCAGTTCATTATATGTTCCAACTTCCAGTGTTGCAGGGAGCTGATGACCCTAGTGTGCCTTGCTGCGAGGGAGTGCGGCATTTGTCTGCAGAGGAAGTGTCCTTGAGCTCATTAGACCTTCGATTACTGCTGGCGCAGAGATGCAATTCTTCCTCCAGCTCCACAGCACCTACTTCTGACATGGCTGTGTGACCGCAGTGGAGGGGGCTGGTGAGATGACTGCGTTGGAACAGTCATTTTTGGGTTGGTTTCCAGGTGATGGACAAGTAGTGAGTTTAGTGGTGATTTCTCCCTCCCCTCCAGTACCTTTGGAAGTTGGGAGGTTATAAAAGATGGTGTGGGCAATTTTCCATCTGAACTGCCTTGGTTAAGTCACAGTACTCCTTCTTGTGAACTTTGCGTTATTCCAGCTTGTTCGGCAGTTGTGACACTAGATTCCCTTTGAAAATTGATGATAGGCCTTGGGAAATCCTTAAACGCTTGCAGTAATAAAACTGACTCTCTCTTTTCTAAATTTAAACAAGTAGTCACTATAAATGTAAAGGTCTCGGCTATGGAAGATAATATAAAGGTTATTCAGACTTTCAACACCATGATGGCAAAGGATTGAAATACACTTTCCAGAAGGATTGAATATTTAGAAAATCATACCAGACATTTGAATTTGTGATTTCATAATTTCCCTAAGGTTATGGGGGAAAATTTGAATGTGACTTTGAGGAAATATTTTTTTGAAGATCTGAATTTTCAACCTGACCAATTACCTACTGTGATTTGTTTACTTTTTTTTTGCTTAAAACTACCTCTGCTGCTGCTTCTCAACATATGATTTGACTGATTTCTTACAGAACTCTACTCTTGAAGTTATGGAACGTAGTACTTTATTAGTTTCATTTGTTTCATCTTTGGGTTTAAGCAACGTGATGCAGAAGTACTTTAGGAATATGTCTGTATTATATCATGGTTATATTGTCAGGACTTTCCCTGACTTAGCTAGGGTCACACAGGAGCAATGTAGAAGTTTTCTTGCCTTAAGGCAAGAAGCCATTGCTTTAGGTTGCTCCTTTATGCTTTGTTATCCAAACAAGTGTGTTTTCACAACGAATAATGATTGTTTCATTTTTGTTTCCTGAGCAACTGAAAGAGTTTTTGGATTCCAGAAGGTTTATAACAAATTCTCCAGTTTTAGGGGGCTTAGATTATTTGCTGTTAGCCACATATTTAGGGGGCTTAGCTTATTTGCTGTTAGCCACATATTAAGTCTGTTTCTATTTTGTCACTTTTCTTATTTTTCTCCCAGAGAATATTTACCGCCTCTCTCATTTTGCTTTCTATTATGAATATGGAGTTTATATGTTTTCTTTTTGCTTATTCACATAGAACATGTCTACTTAATTGTCTGTCTGGATCAAGATTCTCTTTCCCTAGTGAGAGAGAAAGCCTTTAGAGCACATAGATGACTCAGAACATAGTAATGATTTATTTTTATTTATTTTACAAATACATCATATCATATCAGTTTACAATGAACTAAGAGAAATACATCATATAGGAGAAGTACAGTGCATGGGGGGGGGGCGACAGCAACGGGGGCTAAACAATGCAAAAGGCAGATAAAGACTAATGGTCTATCTATCCGCCCAGCAAGTGACTTTTGGTAGAAACTGCCGCTTCGTGTAGGCTATCCACATATGTTCTGTTAAGGGTAGTAACTACCATTCTGTGCAGGTTACCCCCATGCCTTCTGTTAAAGGTATAGACTGCTTCTCTGTGCAGGTTACCCTCATGTGTCTGTTAAGGGTAGTAATTAAAGCTCCATGCAGGTTAGCTCCATGCAGAACTGTTACACCTAAAGTTAACATAGGTTACCCCTTTCTTTATTTCTAACCTCAAGCCTCTAGGAATCTACAGTGTTTATCCCATGTCCTTTTGAATTAATTTACTGTTCTCATCCTCACCACCTCTTCCAGGAGGTCATTCCAGGTATCCACAACCCTCTCTGTGAAGAAATATTTCCTGAGGTTGTCATCCCTCCTGGAGTTTCATAGTGTGACTCCTAGTTGTACAATTTCCTTTCCAATGGAAATGGTTTGATTGTGCATCATTAATATCTTTCAGGTATCTGAAGGTCTGTATCATATCTCCCCTGCACCTCCTCTCCTCCAGGGTTTGCATATTTAGATCCTTCAGCCTCTCTTCATAGGTCTTCTGAAACAGACCCCCATACCAGTATTTTCCCTTCCTTTGGATCGCTTCCATCCTGTCTATCCTTTTTGAGATATAGTCTTCAGAACTGAACACAGTACTCCAGGTAAGGTCTCATCAAGGATCTGTACAAGGGCATTATCACCTCCTTTTTCTTGCTATTTATTCTTCTTGCTATGCAGCCCAGCATCCTTCTGGCTTTAGCTACTGCCTTGTCACATTGCTTCACTGCCTTCTGATCACCAGGCACTATCACCCCGAGATCCCTCTCCTGATCTGTGCACATTAGTCTTCCCCCCCTCCCCCATACAGCTCTTGGATTACTGCACTCCCGGTGCATGACTCTGCACTTCTTGGCTTTAAATCCCAGCTGCCAAATCTTTGACCACTCTTCTAGCTTTCTTAAATCATTTTTCATTTTTTTTCTACTTCTTCGGCCATATCCAACTCTGTTGCAGATCTTAGTATCAGTCACAAAAAGACAAACTTTTTCTTTTGACTCCTCCGCAATGTCTCTCATGAAGATACTGAACACAATTGGTCCCAAAACTGATCCTTAAGGCACTCTACACTGTTTTCTCTTCAGAGTAGGTTCCATTTACCAATACATGCTTTCACTGTCAGTCAACCAGTTTGTAATCCACTCCACCACCTTGGCACCCACTCCCAAACTTCTCATTTTACTCATGAGCCTACTATGTGAGACTTTTTGCAGTGCCAAGTATCAGATGACACCTCACTCCGAGAAGAGGTGTAGCTTCACTGCTCTACCTCACTCTAAGGCTTCTGGCTCTTACCCAATGATGCCTTCTGCAGGGCCCCCATCTTACATACGTGGTATTGGTGAGCCTCAAGGACATCTGACAACTATATCAGCTGGTAGTGTCATGATCCAGGCCCAGACAACAATAGCAGATGGAGTGGTTGTCTAATAGACAACCATTGCCCACAAATGCAGGCCTAAAACCCACCGATTGCGTGCTTCTTGGAGTTTCTCCATTTCCTTTTTTTATTTTTTAAAAATGAAAAGTTCTGTTAAAAGTGACAAGAGAAAAAGATACAGTGAGGCAGAAAAAAATTAGGTCAAAGAAAAAAGGCCAATAAAATCATAGAGAGAGACTAAGAATATGCCTCAGATGAAGAAAGGATGAGGAGCTCATGAGACAGCATGCACATGCAGGAATTCCTGCAGATGCTTAGTAAGACTTTTACTGACCTCTGAAAGTTGGATCCATGTTGGTGCAGTTAGATGTCATCAACCGCACAATATGGCTGATTCATGCTTGTTTGTAAACCGAGAATAGGAGTGTGGAGGGACAGAATAGGGTCATGGTTACATCAAAACTTTTAAGCAGAAACAGAAAAGGGTAGGGGATGGAGTAAATAGAGAAGAAAACTAAAGATGAGAGGCGTATTGGCATATCAGAAAAGAACAAGACTAGTTTTAGAGCAGTTGAGCATGAGAAATCTAGAGCGCATTCAGGAAAACACAGTAGAGAGACGGGAGTGAAGAAGACTGGTGAGAGAAAGATTTGTCTTTATCACATCAGGATGGTAGTGGTCAACACAGCAGATGTTTAACAAATTTAAGCTGCTGAAGCCTGATAGAGATCCAGTGTTGATTATGCTATGATTTTGGTATTTTGTAGAGACATTTTTGTCATACTTGGAGGGTGATAAATGGATTATTTTAGAAAAGCAATCATCTGGATTTTTGTACACCATCTAGTACCTCATGTTTCCTGCTTTTTGACAGATAAGGCAACTTACCGAGGTGCATGGTTAATTAGAGGCTCTGGACTGTATTTGGGAAAATTATATGATTTGAACTCTTCATTTGAAGACACTACTGGCCATGTCTCTTCTGTGGGAGTTCCTACAAAGCAAGGAAACAGGAGAAAAGTATAAATGTGATCTACTGTCATCTTTCATTTCACTTCCTATGAATCTCCCTAGCTCTGTTGGTTGGTACTCATCCAGCATATTTGATGTATGCTCTGTAGGGTATGATCATACCATATTTGACCACCAGTGCTCTCTTCTCCTTCTTCCACACAGAAAGCCTTCTCATAGTGATGTCCTTAGAAGAAAGTTGCTCTCTCTAGAGCAGAGTGGAGGAGTAGCCTAGTGGTTAGAGTAACAGACTATGAACTAGGGAGACCAGGGTTCAAGTCCCACTGTTGCTCCTTGTGACCTTGGGCAAGTCACTTTACCCTCCATTGCCTCAGGTACAAACTTAGATTGTAAGCCCCTACAGAACCTGAATGTAATCCGCTTTTAAGTGCAAAAAAAAATATATCCAATGCTATGCTACAGACTGAATGGCAGCTCCTTAGACACCCAATGCCATGCTACAGCCTAGAGTTGCAGCTCCCTACAGATTGACACAATGTGATGCTACAATTAGAAATTAGATTTATCTTCCTTAAAAAAAAAAATTCTTACCCCAATCTTTGGCACAATAACCCATAGGGCTACTTCTCGGCTATTTATTAATTCACAGCCCATTAGGACTTACGATACAAGCAACAATATTTCTCACTTGACAGTATCAAAGACAAGACAATTAACAATTTGGTAGCCCTTTTTCTCACCAAGAATTTTAAATATTAGATGCAATTCATCTTCCACTGTAGAGCCAGGGAACAGGGGTCGTCCTGTTGCCATTTCAAAAAATATACAACCAACACCCCTGTGGAAAGAAGAGACAAGACAAGTGCAATCAATTAAATGTACACCAAATGACTATGAATTTTATTTTTATCTTATGCTCTCCAAATGTGATTTGTGATTTTGTGTACAAATTATTTCAAACATCGTGCCATAAACCTTTCACTCTCATAACTTCTGACAACCATCACTGACTGCAACACACTGTACATAATCAGTTCAGCATTTAAGGTCTAATAAAACAAGTCTAATAATAATTGAGAACAGTGAAAGAGGAACTAGAGTTTTCATTACAGTGCAAAACCTAGAATGGTATTCCACTTCTAGGTCAATCAGATCTGGGGGTACTATGAAGGCTGTCTCTATAGCCTCTGTGGAGAAGGAGTTGCAATCATGTTACAATACTGACACCTAGAGGCTGGATTTAGAGGCCATTACTGTAGGGTCCCAGAAGGTGGCCCCTGGGCAAGGAATTTTACGAGGATAACTGGGTTTGGTGAGTTGGGGAGGTATATAAAATGTTTGAAAAAATAATCCTTAGGTAGTTTGAATGAAGGTTCTCAGCACTGTAGACCAAAAGAATCCAGTTGTGATAAAGCTGGAAATTCAAAGAAATACAAAGAAACTGCAGCACCAAAAAAGAAACAATACAAAACAGAAATGATTTATTTTTCTCTCCTGCTACTTGTACTTCTAAAAAATTTCCCCTGTAGCTCTCAGAGTAACAGACTAACATAGTAAAAATGACAGGAATCAAGTAGTACCTTATATGCTAACCGGTTTATTAAAAACATGGCATAGTTCCCCTTTGATTACTGGTGCAAACTTTGCAAGTAAAAGTATCTGAAAAGTTTGCACCAATGTGAGCACTTTTGATTGTTCTCTTTCGGGATAATTCTGTAACTGCTGGCATTGGTGCAAAATTCACGAGTATCTTTTACTCATGGATTTGAACTAATTTTCAAAGTTAAATTACGCACATATTTTCACTTTGAAAATTACGTGGGAAAAATACCTACGCACATTTACACCTCCTAATTTGTGCAGGTAATTTTTGTGAGAAAAATTACATACACACGTCTACATTTTCAAATTATACACATACTTTTGAAAAGGCAAAAACATATATGGAAGTGTATATATCTGCCCAACTCCCCTCCCAGGAACGCCTCCTGCTACTGCAGGTAAAGTTACACATGTAGTGTTAGTATATGCACAAGTTTACCTGCATAGAGGGAAGAGAATTTTCTAAATGCACATTTCACAGGTAAAGCACTGTCTTATTCAAGAAATGGCTTTTAAATTACCTTTCATATAACTAGAAGGGAGGAGTGAGAGATATATCTAGTCTGTTTGGTCTATGATGTTATTTCTTCCACTGGCAACAGCAATTTTTATATATTTTTTTCATTTTCAGTAAGTTTACTATATAACTTATGCCATTTTTCACATTTGGTGAATACCCTTTTGTTTTTGCCAGCATACTGGGGTGGCTTTTGTCTCTCTTCAGAAAATAACCAACATGGAAAACAATATAGTGCTAGGCTGATAGGACTCCAAGCAAGACAGTCTCCTGGAAATCTGTTCTTCATTGGAAGTCTTATGTTTGAGAAGATATTCAGGAAACTTATGTCCACCAACATCTTTTGGAAGTGATTAAGCTAGCTTCCACATTTCTTTAGAATTAATGGGGGTAATTTTCATAAGGATTTACATGTATAAATGTAACTGCTATTGTAGCAATTTTCAAAAGCCATTTACTTGAGTAAAGGACACGTACGTGAGCAAATCCTATGGACAATTCATGGCATATATTGTAGCAATTTTCAAAAACCCACTTACACGAGTAAAGTGCATTTACTCGAGTAAAATCCAGTTTTAAGTGAGTAAATGCTTTTTAAAATCAAGCCCAATGGTTGTAACTTAGAAAAATTCACATGCTTACCTCAGAACTGCTTTCATCTAATGAAAGCTCCCATTCCCTTTTCCTGTATCACCCATAACGCACTTACCTAATTTCTATATGTATGACTTCACCAAAAGGCCTGCATGTTGCACTTATGTTAGCCTATACCCATGCAGTTGGGTCGAGGCAAGTTATCACCTGAGGAACATCTTCTGCGCCGCCACTCAGGCCGCTGCCTCTATTGTGGAGAGGCTGGACATGCCCTGGCTCAGTGTCCTGTGCATCCAGTAAACTCCAAGGCCTAGGTTGCACTGGGGAATTGCACCTAGGCCTGACTCTTCCAACTCCCCCACTCACACTGCCTGTGACTATCCAGATGCCTGACCAAGACTTCCACAGATTGGCCCTGGTAGACTCCGGCGCCAGGGGCAACTTTACCATGAAACACCTGGTGGAGCACCTCCGGATACCTACCTGTACTTCTACAGTTCCCCTTATACTATCCTCCATCCGAGGGGAGCCCCTACCGGGCCGAATCACCCATACCGCCGGGCCAGTCAGACTTCTTACGGGCATTCTTCATGAGCAAGTTCTGATATTTCACATTTTAGAGAAGGCCATCCATCCTATAGTCTTGGGCCTCCCTTGGCTCCAACAGCACTCTCCCCAATTTGACTGGCTGTCATTACAACTCTCCAGCTGGGGACCTTCCTGCCGTGATTCCTGCCTGAGGTCCTTACCCCAGTGATCCTGCCTAGCTACCACACTCCTTCCTTTGGGGCTTCTGCCCCAATATGTGTCTTACGTGGATGTTTTCTCTAAAGAGGGCGCGGATACCTTGCCGCCACATTGCCAATACCATAAATTTACTGCCCAGTGCAGAACCGCCCCGGGGTCGGGTCTTCCCCTTATCCTTGACCGAGACCAAAGCCATGTCTGAGTACGTGAGGGAGAACTTGTCCAAAGGCTTTATCCAGCCTTCTACATCCCCCAAAGGGCTGGGGTTCTTCTTTGTGGCTAAGAAAGACGGGACGCTATGGCCATGTATCGATTACCGTGGTCTAAATGCTATCACCCAAAAGGACCGTTACCCTCTGCCCCTCATTGTGGAGCTCTTTGACCGCTTTCAAAGGCCCGTATCTTCTCCAAATTGGATCTCCGAGGGGCGTATAATTTGAACCGTATCAAGAGGGGCGACGAGTGGAAGACGGCCTTTAACACCAGGGATGGCCATTACGAGTACTTACTCATGCCTTTTGGACTCTGTAATATGCCAGCTGTCTTTCAGAACATGATGAACGAGGTGTTTTGGGACCTGCTCTACGACTGCATGGTCATCTATCTCAACGACATCTTGATCATCTCTCGTGATCTTCAAACTCATCTTTGGGATGTTCTTCGGGTCCTTCAACGCCTCTGGGACCACCAATTATTTGCCAAGTTGGAGAAGTATTCTTTCGAAAGGGAGAGCCTGCCCTTCCTCGGCTACATCGTATCTAAACACGGATTCCAAATGAACCCAGAAAAATTCTCCAACATTCAGAAGTGGCCCCAGCTGGTCAATCTCAAGGCCCTACAAAGATTCCTTGACTTTGCCAATTACTATCAGAGCTTCATACACAACTACTCCACCTTGACTGCACCTCTGACGGCCCTGACACGTAAAGGGGAAAACCCCAGGCAATGGCTACCCGCAGCCCAGAAAGCTTTCCGTCACCTAAAAGCTGCATTCCTCAGTGAGCACTGTCTCCAGCACCCAGATCCCCAAAAGCTCTTCATCGTAGAAGTGGACGCCTCTTCTGAGGGAGTAGGGGCTGGCTTAAGTCAACACTCTTCCACCGGGACCCTGCATCTCTGCTCCTTCTTTTCGAGACGATTCCTTCCCGCGGAGAGAAATTACGGCATTAGGGACAAAGTTATTAGCCATAAAACTCACCTTGAGGAGTGGCGTCCCTGGCTGGAGGGAGCTCAACATTGCATCACAATATACTCTGACCACAAAAATTTGGAGTACCTGCACCAAGTCCAACTCCTGAATCCCCGGCAGACCTGATGGGCCCTTTTCTTCACTCGCTTCAATTTTATTTTGCGGTACCTACCTGCGACCAAAAACATCAACGCGGATGCCCTTTCCCGCTCATTTATTCCGGACGACACCCCCGAGCCACTGAGCCATATCATTGACCCCGCTCGGGTCCAGCTCATCACCACCATTATGGTACCACTTGGGAAGACTGTCGTGCCTCGCAGACTTTGCGAGAAAGTTCTCTGATGGGCCCAGGACATCCTGGGCGAGCCTGCACCTTAGCCTCTATCCAGCGGTTCTACTGGTGGCCCGCCATGAGAAGGGACGTTCAGGATTACGTGGATGCCTGTCACATATGTGCCCAACAGAAGACGCCGCCCGGTCGACCGTGGAGCTTACTGCAGACACTACCGGCTCCCAAAGAGCCCTGGATGCATATCACCACAGATTTTATTGTGGACCTGCCACTCTGAGGGCAAAACCACCATTTGGATAGTGATAGATCGTTTCTCCAAAATGGCACACTTCGTACCACTGCGAGGCCTTCTGTCCGCTCCACAACTCACGCAACTTTTTGTCCGAAACATCTTCCGCCTCCATGGGCTCCCCAAACATCTAGTCTCTGACTGTGGTACTCAATTCACAGCCAAGTTTTGAGAGCACTCTGCAAAACGTTTGATATCTCACTGGATTTCACCACCGCCTACCATCCGCAAGCAAATGGCCAATTGGAGAGAACTAACCGTACCTTGAAACAATTCCTCCGTGCTTATGTTAATCTCAAACAGAGTGATTGGGCCGCATTGTTACCTTGGGCCCAGTTCGCTCTCAACTCCGTCTCTGCCAGCACTAAATCTTCACCCTTCCAAATAGTCTATGGAAGGCAACCGCTTCCGCTGCTACCGTTACTGCTGACAGTTCCCTCACCAACAGCACAGTTAACAGTGCAGGAGTTGCATCGTCTTTGGGAACGTTGCATCGTCTTTGGGAACGTTACAAGAGGCTGGTTGCTTAGCCAAGCGGAACGCGGATGCCCATCAGAGACCCACTCCTCAATTCCGCCTGGTGACAAAGTCTGACTCAGCACGCAGTTCATTCGCTTGAAGCTTCCATCCATGCGCCTGGCTCCACACTACATCGGCCCCTTTCCGGTGCTCCGTCAGCTAGGCCTGGTGACCTACCAGCTCCGGTTACCATCATCCTTGAAAATTCACAACTCCTTCCACATCTCGCTCCTGAAGTCATTGGCCTTCTCTCCGCTACCGTTGTTTGGATTTGGACGGTGGTATTCTCTGCTCTTCTCCTTCTGCTCCACTCCGGATTCCACTTCACCTCCTGACGATTACCTTGTCATCTCCAGTCATCCCAGGGGCCCACCTAAGTCAAGCCGGCCCCGGCACCCAAGGGCTCAATCCGCGGGGAAATTGGGTTAGTAGTGGCGAAGCTCCAGCTGGCTCCTGCGTCTCTCTGGCCTCGTCTCCCGATGGTGGAGACCTGTGGGGGCTCTCCTTCTCAGGTTGCGCTAACTCCACCTCGGGCCAAGGGTCCACAATCCTATCCGGATTCATAACAGCTTTGTCATGAGAATACTGCCCTTAACTGTCACTGCACTACATGTAAGTAGTGATGATGTCATAGAAAAAGTCATGTGCTCTGTTTCCATCTGCTGGAAGGGGAACATAACCCAATCATTCTAGACTGGTGTAACAGTAATAAAGGAAAGGAAATGAACAGCTAAATTTAAATTTCTCCTTAGTCATGTATACTTTTGAAATGGACAAGGGATAAGCATTCACAACATACACACTTCAAAACACTGCCAACTGACAATTTAATTGTAAATATTAAGAATAGCCAATTAATGGGGCAGTCGTACAACTGCTGGTTGAAGCACTAGCAAGTGTTCATTCAATAAGTAATAATCTACCCCTAAATTTTTAATATCCAAAACCATTCTTAAAATACTCTATTTAAAAAGTAATTAAAAATGTTAAAAATGATGATAAAAGAAGATTACCACCAGACCCAGCACCTAACAGAAGCTGTTTTAGAAATAAGTCCTGCCTCAGGGTAAGTTATCCATTGGTATATATAGTCTTCACATTCCTTCATTATTCAACATGGCATTCAAGCAAGTGTTCAGCTGAAACAGGCCAGTTTGAAATGTTTGTTTTGTTGTCCAATTCCAATTGAACTTTTGCTTGAATGCCGTATTAAATAATGAATGAAAGTGAAGACTATTGAGGGATAACTTATTCTGAATATTTTACTGTATTTATATTTAAATTTTGGGAGTAGAGTTAAATTTTGCCCAGGTGGTTTTTCTTTTTTATGATTCTCCCTCTTTTGGAATTAAAGTGAAACATTTATCTCTTGTTATTCGAAAAGCCTATCTAGTGGGGAAGAAAGGGATTCCTTGGGTTTAGAAAGAGCAAAAATCTACTCCTCTTATTGAGCTTGGAGAAATGCACTCCATATGCTGATACAGATGAAGAACTTGGAATCATCTCAAATGCAAAAAAATGTTTCTGCCAATTTGGAACTTCTTTCTCCAATAGCTAGAAGTGAGCGTTGCGTATGTCATGTAGTGCTATAGAAATGTTAATTAGTAAAATGGTCAATTTCCCATAATATAGCAAATATCAATAATATTTTGACTTACTGAGACAACTTTAGTAAGTTTATGTAATATCCTTTGTGCTTTATAGGAAGACATAGTGGAAATAGTAATTATTTGTAGGGAAGAGGGTAGGGTTGGTTGGGTAGGAAGGGAGGGTGAATTAAGATGTGATGAGGGTTATTAATATTCTTGTATACCTTAAATTTGATTTTTATTATGTCTGGAACACTGTACAGTAGATGTTTGTTCATATTTACTTTAAAGTTTACATTTAAATTTTGGGGTAGATCAAGTATTCAGCAGACAGTTGTTTAAAATCCCCCCAATTATGTGGTAGAAGAGGGATTTGCATACACAGGCATGTCAACTTAAAACTGAGCACATGTGCGCACGGCCAGGCTATTTTATAACATGCACACATATATGCAAATATGTTATAAAATAGCTGCATCCCTGGGTGTGGGCGATGAATGTGTGCACATGTATGGAGCTTTGACAGTTACTGTCCCTGTGTTTAAAAAAAGGTGCTTACTTCTCTTAAGTCCCACCCAAGAGAGTAGCCTAACACATTATACTCACCACATATCAATTGGGGTGGAGTATTCCGTTGAACCAAGTAAGACATCTGGAGGTCGATACCACAGAGTCACTACTTCATTGGAGTATGTTTTAGTAGGTACTGACTTCGCCCTGGCCAAACCTAAAAGCATAGTACACACACAAAAAAAAGTTAACACATGCTATAAACTGAATAATGTTATTCTAGCAAGCCAGTGAGTCATAGTGAGGGGCTACTTGTGACTTTTTTTTTCCCAGACAGAAAGATGACATTTCATAGACATGCTAGAGTAATTTTGATGTTATAGAGGGTGAAGTCACTAAAGTTGAGAAAGGCAAATCTGTTTGGGACAGAGGGTGCCTGGTTTAAAATAAATGGGTCCTTGAGAAACTGGCAGGGGAGGGAACAGAAATATTGGTGGCCCTTTCTCCTGACCCCTGGGTACTGTACTGCTACGGGTATAGAAGAGGATTTGTTTTCCTCCCTATACCATGTTCTTACAGGGTTCCCTCGGATGCATTCTCTTGCTTGAACAAAATACAACACTCAAACAAGTTCACTGGAATAATTTCAAGAACAGCAAAACAGAAGCAGTTTACAAAATGTTTATCATTTCTCACATGTGAATAAATATATCTTTCCTAGTCTCTAAATTATTTGTGCGGAGGCAAAATCACTTCCCCTGCATATTTTCTTATGTATGTGTATTCTACAATGAACACAGTGTACAAAATCCCTGGCTTGTAAGGTCAGTAGAGACTAAAAAAAAGTGCCTGGCGTTGCTTGGGTTGTGTGGTCCATAACAGATCTACATTTTAAAATTGAAACAAAAGTGATAAATGATATATACTGTTGTATTTTAGTAAATAATTAACAGAAAGCATATAGAAACTTAGAGAACTTCTCTACACTGACATTTTATTAGACATCTTCTGTTGCCAGCTACCATGGGACTCCATCCTGTGGCAGCTGAAGAGACCTGGACAGCTACTGTAGTTCTCATCCTGCGGTGGCCAAAAGAGGAAAGGTGCTGCCATGGGTCCCCATCCTGCAGCAGCCAAAGAAGAAGTCAGCTGTTGTGTATCCCATCCTGTATCGGATGAAGAATGGATCTGGCAGTGGCTGAGGAAGAGTGTGAGTGTAAGTGTGAGTGTGTGTGTGTGTGAGAGAGCCTGATTATGTGTTTGTATGAGTGGGAGCCTGTATATGTGAGTCTGTGTGTGTGTGTAAGCTTGGATGTGTGAATGTGTGTGCATGGGAGCCTGTGAGTGAGAATGTGGCGTGTGGGGGAGTGTGTGTTTATGAATGTGCATGTGGGCGAACCTGTGTGTGTGAATGTGTCTACGCTTGTGTGTATGGGTATCTGTATATGGAATTGTGCCTGTGTCTGTCTACCAGATCCTGTGCCTGCTTATGCCTGTGCATGGGAGCGTGAGAGACAAGGCTTTGCAGACAGAGCATATTAGTGAAAAGTATCTGCTGTTGCTCGGGTTTTAATGTATTGCCAAATTAAGAGAAGAGCCTGACAGACAGAGCTTTGCAGATGGAGCATATTGTCTTTGCATGGTGCATCTTCTGGGTGCCACCTGGTGTCCACAGACAGACATGATAGTATGACTGACTGACCGACCATCACAAACCTTTTATAGATAGATAGAGAGAGAGAGATCAGGGGTGCCAAGTCCAGTTCTCAAGAGCCATAAACAGGCCTGGTTTTCGGCCTTTCCATAATGAATACACATGAGATATAATTGCATACAATAGGGGCAGTGCATGCAAATTTAACTAATTCATATTCACTGTGAATATCCAGAAACTATCCAGTTTGTGGCTCTTGTGGACTGGAGATGGCCACCCCTGATACAGATGATAACCTTAGTCTCTAAAGTTGCCTCAGATATGATACACTGTGTAATATATTGGGACTACTGTGGTCCCCACGGGTCTTCTGATTCCAGGTGTGGAAGTTATCAGGCTGCATCTTTCTAGAAGTGTAGAAAATAAAACAAAAAACATTTTTCCTTACCAAAGTCTGCTAGCTTTAGCTCCCCCTTTTCATTAATGAGAAGATTCTGGGGTTTGAGGTCCCGATGAAGAACTTTCCGCCTGTGGCAATAGGCTAAGCCCCGTAACAACTGGAATAAGAAGATCTGAAGACATGACAGGAGAAGAAATGTTATTAATAGGACAAAACAGTTACTACTAATGCAGAAATCTGTAAATATGCCAATTTCTTGGGTAAAAAAAAATACAGTATATACATATATATCTATAAATATTTGTGCCTTGTAAGACTTCATGCCATTGAACATTTTTCACATTCTGTTGTCTGTAAATACAAATTAAATGCATTAAAGTAAGAATTGGTTTTACTGATCTGCACAACACACACTCCACTTTCAGAATGAGAAAACAATAAAACATTCCAAATGTAATTCCTGTAATATAAAACAAAAAGTCTTGATTGCATAAGTCTTACAGCCTTTGTTGTAGCAGGCCCAAATTAGCTCTAGTTCAAAAAACTGCCTTAATAAGGCCCATAATAAATTAAATAAAGCCCGCTTATGTCTAATCACAGAGGTTGAGCTAATTTGAATACTCCTAGATGAAGAATCAAATTGCTTCTGTTGAATGAAGTGAATTAGAGCAAAGATCAAAACATGCTGAATAAGGAGCTGCCAAAAGAACTCCAGGATAACATTATTCAAAGCTACAGGTTGGGCAAGGCTCTAAGAAATGTCAATGTGTCTGAATATCCCTTTGGTCGGGTCTATCATTGTAAAGTACAAACAATTTGGCACCACCAAGAGACTGCTGTGATAAGGCTGTTTCTCCAAAGTCAGTAGCCATAAGGAAATTGCTACGGAAGATCATTACAAGGCTTATGATTATTTTAAAAGAAGTAGAGAGGTCTCTGGATGAAACTGGGGAAAACACTGAAGAAAAGCTGTTTGCTGCACAAAATGCTTGATGAAATTCAAACTACTGCTCAAAACAGCCTTGTTCAGACTTGCCTTTGATTAGCAATCTCAACCTGTCCCTTGGGCAGAAATTTACTGGCAGTAGTTTTGTTTGTCAGATGTTGTATTGCTATTCTTGTTTGTACTCTATATTATGAATGTTTAAATTGTACATTGCTTAGTACCTCATTGCAAAAGAACACTTAGGGAACACTGCATGCATGTGGAAGAAAGTTTTTGTGGTCTGATGAGATCAAAATGGAACTTTTTGGACTCAATGCTAAGTGATATGGATGCTATAAAACACACCACATATAGCCTTGTTAAAATCATCCCTACAGTAAAAGCTTAGTGGGAGAGTCATGTGATGGAGTGATAGCGTGCGGTCACACTCCTGGTTAGCTCGTCTGATAAATCATGAGAGGTCTAGAAGGGGTAGATGTGAATCGGTTATTTACTCTTTCAGATAACAGAAAGACTAGGGGGCACTCCATGAAGTTAGCATGTGGCACATTTAAAACTAATATCGGAGAAAGTTCTTTTTTACTCAACTCACAATTAAACTCTGGAATTTATTGCCAGAGGATGTGGTTAGTGCAGTTAGTATAGCTGTGTTTAAAAAAGGATTGGATAAGTTCTTGGAGGAGAAGTCCATTACCTGCTATTAATTAAGTTGACTTAGAAAATAGCCATTATTTATTTATTTATTTAGTGTTTTTCTATACCGGCATTCGCGAAAGGTATCACATCATGCCAGTTTACAAATAACAAGGGGTGTAAGATACAATAAGAACATTAACAGGTGCGGATCGAAAACGTTGCAGTTACAATAAAACAGGGAAATACACAACTGGGAGCAATGAAAAGTCGATAGGAAATTAACCGAAAGAACAAATTTACAAATGTATGGTATTTACTAAGTAATGGAGTTTCGCAATGATATTGATCATCATGTTAAGGTAAGGTCTGAAAGTGAGTTAAGGTTCAGATGGGGTCTGGAAAGGCTTTCTTAAATAACCACGTTTTGAGTCTTTTCCTGACTGTTGGAAGACAGGGTTCCTGTCGCAGATCCGGTGGAATGGAGTTCCATAGAGGTGGTCCTGCTGTGGAGAATGCCCTGTCTCTGAAAGTTATATGCCAAGAGGTTTTGGGGTGTGGTACCTGTAGAGATTCTCTATAGGACTCTCTGATGGGTCTGGAGGAGGTATGTTTTCTGAATGGGATTTGCAGGTTAAGTGGAGAGTGTTGATGGATAGCTTTGTAGATAGAGGTACTGGACTTATATATGATTCTATAGTGAATTGGCAACCAATGTAGGTCTTTGAGAATTAGAGATATGTGATCTCTTCTCCTTGTGTTTGTCAATATTCTGGCTGCCGTGTTTTGAACTGTCTGAAGAGGTTTAGTGTGAGATGAGGGTAGACCTAATAATAAAGAGTTGCAATAATCTAACTTAGAGAAGATTATTACTTGCAGGACTGTTCTGAAGTCGTGCGAGTGGAAAAGTGGTTTTATTCTTTTTAGGACATGAAGTTTATGAAAGCAGTCCTTAGTAGTTTGGTTAATAAATGATTTTAGGTTTAGCCGATTATCAATGATAGTTCCTAGGTCTCTTACTTGAGATGTCTGTAAGTTGGCTGGTGGATTTGTAGTGATGTTACTGTTTTCCGGGGATATGAGAAGGAGTTCGCTCTTTGAAGAGTTTAGAATTAAGTTTAGACTGGAGAGGAGGCTGTTGATTTCTAGAAGGCACTTTTCCCAGAATTCTAGAGTTTTTGTGAAGGATTCTTTAAGGGGAATGACTATCTGGACATCATTGGCGTATAGAAAGTGTTTTAGGTTCAGTTTGGTTAACAACTGGCAGAGAGGGAGAAGGTAAATGTTAAAGAGCGTGGGTGAGAGGGAAGAGCCCTGCGGAAATCCTAGAGATGAAGGATAACGCTGAGATTCTTTGTTATGTATTTTGACCTTGTAGCCTCTGTTCCTAAGGAATGTTTTGAACCAGGCCAGTGCCGTGCCTGTTATGCCGATGTTAGCTAACTGATTTAGGAGGATGGAGTGGTTAACCATATCAAAAGCTGCCGAGAGGTCCAGGAGGATCAGTAAGTAGGCATGACCTTTATCGAGGCCCATGATGAGGTAATCTGTCAGGGATATGAGTAGTGATTCAGTACTTAATGATTTTCGGAAGCCGTATTGAGTACGGAACAGGATTTTGTGGTCTTCGAGGTAGTCTGATACAGTTGCTATTGCTAGCAATTGTAACATGGAATAGACTTAGTTTTTGGGTACTTGCCAGGTTCGTATGGCCTGGATTGGCCACTGTTGGATGCTGGGCTTGATGGACCCTTGGTCTGACCCAGTATGGCATGTTCTTATGTTCTTAAGAAATTGCTTCTCTTGTTTTGGGGAGAATAAGCAGTATGTCCAAAGAAATTGTACAGAAAAGCCCAATCGGAAAAAATGGTCAGCGCGGAAGATATAGCGTTAGAAGATGAGGCCATCCCTGAAGCTCCCCGGCTGACTGAAATGGTCGAGGCAGTGAAGTCTGTTATGAAGCAACTGGGGGACAAAATCTATGAAAGCATAGAGGCCAAGCTGGAATCTGTCATAAACAGAGCTGGCCAATTAGTCTCTACTATGGGGGAGACGAATGCAAGACTTTATACAGTGATGGAACATATGGAAGATACAGATATGTTCCTCACCTCGGCCAGCAGGCACCTGGATGTATTGGAATGTGTTCATAAGTGGATAGTGAGGACTGGCCAAGCAATGTCCTCTAGGCTGGAACAGTTAGCACGCTGACTCCAGACAGTTCTTATACAATTTTACTTTATTATTAATTCAAACAGCAGAACAATATTCACAAATAGTGCCTACCTTGGCAGTATTCTTTCCAATTCAAACTACCCAGAGGGGGTCAGGAGCTCCTATTCCTGGAGGCACAGAGCCTCAGCTGGGCTCACAAATATTCCCCTCTATATGGTCCCGCTCTCAGAGCTCTTCCTGCTGAGCAGAGGCCTGCCCACAGAGCATTCTCTTACTAGGGGATTTAAGGTGGACCAGGCATCTAGCCTGGTCCTACACAGGTTTATAGGGGAAAATAGGGACACTCTCTCATATAGCCCTCCCCTCAGCTTGAGCCCACTGGCCCAACGGTCCTCACGCCCCCTGGAGTCTAACCAAGGAAGTGCTTTACATCGCAACTCTCCCTCATCTGGCTTCTCGCCAATTAGACTTGGGCCTGGGATTCTAGGGTCCTAAACACCCCATCTGGTAAGGTTACCCTAGTCAGCAATACAACCACCACCCAGTGTGCCATTCGCACAGTGTGTACCCCCAGTGTTTTTACTGAGTCCTTTGTTGGCTCTGGGTTCAAATTCCACCCCGACGGAACTTCTTGGACTGGCTGGAGGACATCAAGTGCTGGTTTCTCTGGTTTCAGCAGTGAGTGCTTCCTGGTATCGGGTGTCTTCTTTGCAGTGCCACTCCTTGGCTCCTCTGTAGTCCCTGTTTCTTGAGTTTCTGCAGTTCCTCCCTCTGGGGTCTCTGCAGTTTCGTCCTCTGTGATCTCCACAGCATCTCCTCCTGGGCTCTTTGTGGTTTCCTCCTCTGGGTTTTCCATAGTGCCTCTCTCTGGGGGCTCTACGGCACCTCCATCCGGGGTCTTTGCTGAGCCTCATTCTGAAGTCTCTGTGGCCCTTCCCACTGGGGTCTTGGAGGTACCTCCCTCTGGAGTCTCAGAAGAGGCTCTATCTGGTTTTTCTGCTGGACCACCCCAGGCCAATCAGTGCTGCATCCCGCAGGCCAATCTATACCACCCCCCTTCTGTTCATTCTGGATTGCCGCTTCCCAGCAAGGTTATAAAGCTCCACCATGTGCTCTCTGTTGCCTTCAACACAGTCCTTGCAGACTTTAGCCCTTGGCACTTCTCCTGCTCAGTTGCATTCTTCATTGTGGGCTCATGACCCTCTTGGTCTGCTATGGCCTGAGCTGGGTTGTTGCTTCCCAAGCTTCCTGACACGGACTCCCACTGTAGGCTTGAGCTACTGTCAGGTACATCCCTCAGCTGCTGTGCTCCTTCTGAGTTTTCTGCAGTGGCTCTCTTAGGTTGATTGCCAGTGCTTCTCTCTACTCCCAGGCAGCGCAAGCTCTCCTTTGTATAGGTGCCAAGAAGAGCATTGTGTGCTTCCAGGATCTTTTTAATTATATCCCAAGACAGCTGGCTCTGTCTGAGGCTCTCCTCATACTTTCTTTGCCCTTCCAGGAGTCTCTGAATTGCTTCTTGCAAACTTCCTTCAGTCATGCTTCCAGACTGCTGCATTCTGGTATTTTTCTTTTCTCTTCTTCTGAGCCTGAGTTTATTGCTGAAGGCCACGCCCTGTGCACACTTTAGCAGTTTCAGTTTCTGCTGGGGCCACACCTTGTTTTAGCCCTGAGCACAACTGTGGGCTTTTCTCTCTGCTACTTTTTTTTTCAAAAAGGGGGAAAAAAAAACGAAAAAAAAAAAAACCTGCATCACCAGCTCTTACTATACTTCGATTCAGGCCCTAACTTTGGCCAAAGTTTGTCTCTTTAGGCCACAGAAAATCTAAACTTGCTTCTCTCCAGGCCCCACCGGCCGCTTTAAAGGTAGTTTCACTCTTCTCTTTTCTTTTTTTCCTCTGTGTTCTGCAGTCCTAATAGCGCTGCTTGGCTTCTGTGCACTCCTTGAGCCACACCCTTTTGCCTTCCACTGCTACTGGCAGACCACACAACAAACTTTTCTTCCTTCCATCTGGAGTCTTTGGGCTTTTCTCTGCACCAGGTTTTAGAAAAGAAATCCCAAGCATGACACTTTCTGTCAGGACTGGCTAAGCAATGTCCTCTGAGCTCCAGCAGTTAGCACACTGAATCTAGCCTTTTCTTACACAATTTTACTTTATTAATTCAAACAGCAAAACAATATTCATAACAAGTGCCTACTTTGGCAGTATTCTTTCCAACTCAAACTAGCCAGAGAGGGTCAGGAGCTCCTACTCCTGGAGACACGGGGCCTCTCAATCTCAGCTGGGCTCACAAACTTATTTCCCACTATGTGGTCCCGCTTTCAGAGCCCTTCCTGCTCGGCAGGGTCCTGCCCACAAAGCATTCTCTTACTAGTGGATTTAAGGTGGGCCTGGTCCTACACAGGGCTATAGGAGAAAACAGGGTCAGTCTCTCACATGGATGGAAGAAAAATGTATGACTTAGAGAACAGGGGCAGACGCAATAATCTGCGGATTGTGGGGAATCTGGAGAAGACAGAGGGAGGAGATTCATCAGGGTTCTTAGCATGATGGATACCGGAGATGCTCGACCTGGAATGTAAAAATGGCGTGCTTAAAATTGATATCACACACTATGCCCTAGCTCCTACCCCAGCTGAAGGACAACGCCCTAGAGCACTGATACTTTAGCTTCACCGATATCACGACAAGGCCTGGGAGCTCGAGGCTTGTAGATGGAAAAAAGAAGGCTCTTACAGGCGCAAAAACTGTATTTTTTCCAGGACTTTTCATGGAAGTTCAGAAGAAATGGCAGAGTTTTGTTGATGTGAAGCAGGAGCTGCACAATTGTGGTGTCTCCTATGCTCTGCTTTACCTAGCCCGACAATGGAACATAGGGGTCCAGCCTAAATTCCTTACAGACGCAAAGGCTGTTGCTACCTTTATTCAACAAATTAAGGAATGAGAGCGAGCAGAGGCCAGTGCAGGATTTGATATGACCACACCATATATCCTTTTTGTACTTGCTCTTTTCTAAATAGGGTCTTTATAAGGCATATAAAAGGGGGGGCTGTTAAGTGCATATAATACAGGCATTTTGGGGGCTGGGGAAAAGCAGGGAGATGGAGTGGAGAGGGTCTTTCTTTTTTCTCTTCACAGAAAGTTTGTTGTTGGGCTCTTTGGGAGGAGGACAGGTGGGGGAAACTGACGGTTGAGCGGCTGTTGGCATATCCAGGGACCAGCCTGGATGTGTGTATGTGTGGGTGAGAATGGTAGCTTGAATGTGTGTGTGTGTGTGTATAAGAATGGGAGCTGTGGGGGGGGGGTTAGAGAGTAAGATCTTGTGTGTGAGTGTATTATTGAGCATGTAGAGTGAGAGCTTGTGTGTATGTGTATAGAGAATGTGAGCTTGTGGAGGGTTGAGAGATATGAGAGTGAGAACTTGTGTGTGTGAGGGAGAGAGAGAGAGAGTGTGTGTGTGTGAGAGAGAGAGAGAGAGAGGAAGGGAAGAAGACAGTAGGAGAAGAGAGACACTGAAAAGGATTTAGGAAATGAGCAACAGGGGATAACTGTGAAAAGAGACCAGAACCAACTGATTAGAAAACTACAAAGATAAGACAACAAAAGTAAAAAAAAATAAAATATATATATATTTTGAGATTTTAGCAATTTGAATATGCCATCTTTGGGAATGTGCATTTCTTATATCTTTATATTTTGTTCTTTCTTCAGTATTCTACTGTTCAGAGTCTAGTTTCTCGGGCTATTTCAGTTTTGTCTGCATGTTTCTGTTTCTAAATTATAGTTTCTAATTTGTATATTAGGTAAAGGTCGGTCTCTGTTTTGTCTGTGTGTGTATGACTGACGTGCAGTATTTCTGCTCACATGTAGTTTCTCTGGAGTAGTCCAGCTTGTTCTGTTATTCCAGCAGGTGATGTATTAATGTTCTAGGGCCTGGTGTAGTATTTGCATTGCTGCTTTTTCATAAGGTTGCTGTTATTTGAATCCTGAGAGTCAGTGCTGTGACTGTATGGAATGGCAAGATTTTAGATGTCTCTTTCTTTGCAGGAGTTTGTGTTACTTCACAAAATAGAAGTGGTGGGATAATGTTTACTGAGGTGACACCAGAATCTGAAAATTTTTTTCATGTTAGTTGTAATGTGACTTATCCTAGCTATGCTCTGCACCTACTCTGATGATTTATGATATTTTATTGTAGTTATGATGATTTCTGGCTTTCTGCAAAGAGGATTCATGAAAGAATACATACATTTTTGTTTTATTACATGATTGTTTTATTACCTGATTGTTTTTCTTTACTTTTTACCTGATATACTTGTACATTTATAACTGCAATAAATATAAAATACATTCATACAGATTAATAAGGACTTTTTAATGCTGGTAAGTGCTTGAAATAACTGAGGTAAAATATTTTAAAGTTTCATGCATGATGCATAATGGCTGTTGCAAACTACTTAGAAAACCATTGCAGGGTGCAGTATATGGCATTATTTATGAATAAGAATACAACTAGTAGGTTTCAGACCTGCATGCCCTCAGCCCACCCATGTTAACCTTGTGCCCAACGAAAAATCAATTCTGGCTATGCCACTGGGGGGAAGGGTTCTGGATGGTGGGGGAGGGAGTGGATATGTGTTTTTCGTATATTTGTTGTTTAGAAGCAAGTAAGGGTGTATATAACTATTGCAACATAGAGACTGACTGGGTCTTGGGTATTCCTCCGCCCAGTGTTACAGTGTTGGGGGAATGGGATGGAGTTTCAGGTCCGCAGTATTGACAAGGGAATGCTTAGGGGAAGTTGTGGGGGAAACCCCTTGCTTTTAAGGAAGCTGAACATTTTAGCAGGCTGCTTTGGGGAGGGAAAGTGAGTTTGGTTTAAGGGGGTAGGTTGGGTCTTGGTTCCAAATTTGTTGGTTAATAAAGTTAAAACAGGGGTGCAGTGCTGCAGGATAGTGGGTAAAGTATTGCTTTTATATGTCAAGGATGAGTAAACCTATAAATACTGTTTCCCTTAACGTGTATGGAATTGGTACCCCAACTAAAAAGAAGAGGATTTTGAACTTCCAGAAGAGACAAGGGGCTTATGATTGCCTTCTTAGAGGAAATGCACCCCTCTGACTTAGAACATACCAAACTGGTGAAGTATTGGTGGGGCAGATAGTCTTTTCTTCATTTAAAAGTAAGAGTACAGGAGTGAGTATTCTTATTCACAAGGATTGCCTGCTGGATGTCACTAAGTCTCTAACAGACCCAGATGGTCGTTTTCGTGCCCTTGAATATTCCCTTTATGGTAAGAGATTTGTGCTGGTTAATGTTTATGGGCCAAATGATGGCTGAGTTTGGAGGGGTTTTCACTGGCCCCTTACATTCCAATCCCTTTCCGCTATGAATGTCTGAAACCTTCTATGGATAGTTCCTCGGCTGGTAGAAAGGACAGGGGTCAGTTGCTCAGGGTGTAGTATTTAATGTCATCTCTGGGGCTGATTGATGTGTGGAGGGGTCAGTACCCAACCAGTAGGGTCTATACATGTTACTCTCAGCAATATGTTACCTATAGTCACATAGACTATTTTCTCTGTGCTACCGAACTGAGGGGTTTGTTTGGTACAATGGATATACTGACCTGCCAAATTTCAGAACAATACCCCATGTTGTTACCATTTAATATTCTTCAGCGCTTGAATGCTGATAGGTCCTACAGCTTTATCGCTGCTTGGTAATGAGAAAGGAAAATCGGTTCTTAACCTGTTAATTTTCGTTCCTGTAGTACCATGGCTCAGTCCAGGGTTTATGCATCCTTGCTAGCAGATGGAGAAAGTTTCACTGACACTGCTTGATAAACCCTAGTGCCACCTGCAGTTCCTCAGTATTGATCTGTACCCAAGCAATAAAAAAACAGTTGCAAAAACCAAACTAATGAAAACCTTCTTAAACTATACCAACAAAATGGCCTTCCACAATAAAAAGAACAGCTGAGCGGGTGACTCTCCACCTCCTTAAATCGGGCGGGTTCTGGACTGATCCGTGGTACTACAGGAACGAAAATTAGCAGGTTAAGAACCAATTTTCCTTTCCCTGTACGTACCCGGATCAATTCAGACTCCTGAGATGTACCAAAGCTCCCTAACTTACAGGTCAATACAGTAAAGTGCGGCCGCGGTTACCCTGCTTCTAACCCGCTTTCTACTCACTTTTCGGCCGCGTTAGTCCATCCCGCGATACACTATCCGCTTTAACCCATTCTTACCGCCTCTTTAAATCACCGGGTAACCCCTTCCACCCGCGGCATGTATATTAGATGTAAACGATCGAATTAGCTATTCCCTCCCATACAGTAACGCGCGCCCCGCACCCTATCGCTTTTTTACCCTGCCGTTTTGCCGCATGTTTAACCTGCTAACTTACCGCCTACCCTTACCCCTGCATTAGAGGCAGGGGTAAGGGTAGGCGGCAAACTTTCCCCCAGCCCCCGCTCACCTGCCCTGGCCGCGTCCATGGGTGCTGGTCTCCGGGGCAGCCCCAGTCCTCTCCCCTCCTCCCGAAGCAACGAAAGCGGAAAAAATCGAAAAAGTGAAAAAAAAATTTTTTTCGAAAAAGTGAAAAAAAAGAGTAGCAACGAAGTGGACGGTTCTCCTACGCTCGGGATTGCCAGTCCTCTCTCCCCTCCTTCCGAAGCAAGGCACGTAAAAAAGCAGCCTTGTTTCGGGAGGAGGGGAGAGAGGACTGGCAGTGTAAAGCAACGAAGCGACTTACTTTTCTTACAGCCCCCCCTCAGGAGACGGACATCGGTGGAGACGGACCGCAGCTCCCCTGCCTCCCGGAGGCAGCTGCTGGCGAAGATGGATGCCTGCATGGGTGAAAGCGGCCCCTGTGCGTGCAATTGGGCTGCTCAAGGTGTGACGTCACGACGTTTGGTGTCACGGCATGTGACGTCACGTCTTGAGTGGCCCAATTGCATGCACAGGGGCCGCTTTCGCCCGTGCAGGCATCCATCTTCGCCAGCAGCTGCCTCCGGGAGGCAGGGGAGCCGGGGTCCGTCTCCACCGATGTCCGTCTCCTGAGGGGGGGCTGTAAGAAAAGTAAGTCGCTTCGTTGCTTTACACTGCCAGTCCTCTCTCCCCTCCTCCCGAAGCAAGGCTGCTTTACGCACCTTGCTTCAGGAGGAGGGGAGAGAGGACTGGCAATCCCGAGCATAGGAGAACCGTCCACTTCCTGGTACCTGTCATTTGAAATGACATTTGAAATGACAGATACCAGCGTGTCCGTGAAGCGTTAGGCCAGCGCACCCAGGATACTGTATAGCGCTCTATACAGTAAAATGGGTTGCGCAGGCCTAACGCTTCACGGACGCTTCTTGGACGCAGCTTGCATTTGCAAGCTATTTAAATACAGTATCGAACGGTAGGTGAGCCGGACTGTGCGTGCGGCAACCGCGGATGCGCCCGGCACTAACGCAGCTCTTCCTACTGCTCCTTACTGTATCGGCCTGCCTGGGTGGGACCTGGAGAGTCCCGCTCTCAGAACACTCTTGCCAAAGGAAGTTGAACCTGAATCTCTCACATCCAAACGATAGTATCATGCAAAGGTATGTAGCGATTTCCAAGTTGCTGCCTTGCAAATTTCCTGAGGAGATACCAGCTGCGCTTCTGCCTAGGAGGCCACCTGTGAACGCAAAGAATGAGCCCGTAAGCCCTCCGGAATTTCATGACCTCCTGTAATATAAGTAGACCCAATCGCCTCTTTCCACCAACGCGCAATAGTAGCCTTAGAAGCTTTGAAACCTTGCTTCACGCCGTTCCACAAAACAAAATGTTGATCAGACCTTCTGAAATAATTTGTCACCTCGAGATAACGCAATATAGCTCACCGAACATATAACTGCTTAAGCTTCTTCACGTGTGGAGTGGATGTATCTACTGATGGAAAGGCTGGAAGCTCCACTGTCTGGTTCACATGAAATGTGGAAACTACTTTCAGCAAAAAAGAAGGCACTGTCCTCAACGAAACTCCTGAACTCGAAATTTGAAGGAAGGGGTCTCAATAGGACAAAGCTTGCAACTCCGAAATTCTTCTAGCCGAGCATCTAGCGATGAGAAACCCCACTTTGAGAGTGAAATCCTTCAGTGATGCTCTGCGCAGGGGCTCAAAAAGCGCCACACACAAACCTCGTAGGACCAGATTAAGGTTCCAGGATGGACAAACACTTCTAACTGGAGGATGCAAATTCTTTGCTCCTCTAAGGAACCTAACAACATCCAGATGAGCGGAAATAGCGGAACCCTCGATCTTACCGCGAAGGCAGCCCAAGGCCACCACCTGCACTCTAAGAGAGCTAAGAGACAAGCTTTTAGCGAAACAGTCTTGAAGAAAAGATAAAATGTCCAGATTGGAGGACTTGAGAGATCATACTTCATGAATAGAGCACCAGGAATCAAACACCTTCCATACTCTAATGTAAGCCATATTCATGGACTTTCTTCTGGCTTGCAATAAGGTGGTTATGACAGTTTTGGGATAACCTCTACTTCTTAACGTTCACCTCTCAAAAGCCATGCCACTAGACAAAATTGATGGTTTTCCCCCATTATTTCAGCTGTCTTTGGATCATTTTTACTAGACAAAAGTGAGCAGCCTGGTCAGAAAACATGCAAATCCGTCCATCCATCGCCAGGTTGATCAGATCAGCGAACCACGGACGCTGCAGCCACTCCAGCGCAACCAATACAACCTCTCTCTACGACGTTTTTCTATGCAACGGAACACCTTGCCCACACCTTGCCCGGGGGGGGGGGGGAAGACATAGAGAAGGCCCCCTTGCAGCCAAGCAGAACTAGCGCATCGACTCCTTCGGCCCTGTGCTGACATCTCCGAATGAAGAAACAAAACGCTTTGGTATTTTGATGAGTCGCCATGAGATCCACATGAGGAGATCCCCATCGATCTTGAATGAGTTGCATCATGGAATCCAATAATTCCCACTCGCCCGGGTCTAAGTTCGATTCAGGAAGTCCGCCTGAACGTTTTTGACCCCGGCTATGTGGGACACAGCTATGCGCTCCAGGTGCCCTTCTGCCCAAAGAATCAACTGTGTGCCTCCTGAGCTACTGCTTGGCTCTTGGTTCCGCTCTGCCGATTGATATAAGCCACTGTAGTCGCATTGTCTGAAAGAATCCTTACTGACTGACCTCGGACTAACGGCAGAAACTCCCGTAAGGCTAAACAGATCGCCCTGGTCTCTAACCAGTTGATAGACCAAGCAGATTCTCTTGCGGACCAAGTACCTTGGACTAAGTGCCCCTGACAAACTGCTCCCCATCCACAGAGACTGGCATCGGTAGTAACTATCATCCAATCCGGAACCTCACGGTCCATCCCTCAAACGAGATTGGAAGTCTGAAGCCACCAGGAAAGGATCTTTCTCGCTTTGCCCTCGAAGGGCAACAGCATTTGAAATTCCTCGGATATCAGCTGCCAGCGAGCCAAAAGCACCCTCTACAAGGGTCTCAGATGGGAATACGGCCACGACACCAACTCCAGGGTGGAAGTCATCGAGCCCAGGACCTGCAAATAAACTCAGACTCGGGACACATAACTGCAACAACCGGCGAACCTGACTCTGCAGTTTCAATACTCTCTCCTCTGAAAGATACACTTTGCCGACCAAGGTGTCAAACCAAGCATCCAGATACTCCGATTGTGTCAGGATCAAATGACTCTTTGCCTTGTTCACTACCCAACTGAGGGACTGGAGAAGATTGAGAACTTTGCGAACCGATTGGTGACAAAGAGCCTCCGACTTTGCTCTGATAAGCCAGTTGCCCAGATATGGGTGCACCAGAACACCTTCCCACTGCAGCGCAGCTGCTACCATCACCATCACCTTGGTGAAAGTGCGCAGGGCCGTGGCCAGACCGAAAGGAAGGGCCTGAAACCGAAAATGCTGTCCCAGAATCATGAAGCGGAGAAACATTGCAAGTCTGGATGGATGGGAATGTGGAGATAGGCCTCGGTGAGATCCAGCTAAGCCAGAAAGTCTCCCTTGTGAACCTCCGCTATCACTGACTGCAAGGTCTCCATCTGGAAGCGCGGCACCTTGAGCGCTGCTTTTACCTTTTTCAAATCGAGAATCGGATGAAACGTGAACTCCTTCTTTGGGACCACAAAATAAATGGAATATCTTCCTTTGCGAATTTCCGCCGAGGGAACTGGAATTACTGCCCTAGGCGTTGGAGACGATCTAGGGTCTCCCGTACCGCTGACTGCTTGCTCACAGGACCACAGGGGGAAATTAGAAAGTTTGCAAATGGGCCGAGCAAATTCTAAAGCGTAACAGTCTCTAACCACACTGAGAACCCACTGGTCCTGTGTAACTCTGGTCCACTCGTTGTAGAACTGAGTCTGGCGACCTCCTATAATAGGAACGATGGACAGAGACGATTTCCAGCTCCGGGGGGAGAAGGCATCTGCTGTCACCGCCGCAATTGGCCTCCTGCACCTGCTGCCTTTCAGCTGAACTAGCAGCTAAGTCCACGCCAGGAAATCCAGCTACCAGACCAAGGCACACCTTTGAAGGACCACAGAAATCGCATCAGGAATTCTCAACTGGGGGAGGGGCCTTTATGTATAACCATAGGAAAGCAGGGCTTTCTTTTCCTGAATTTATAGTTTCAAATTTCTCCCTTCAAAAAGCTCAAAGCAATCCCCATAGGGAGATGCATGTCCACCATCTGCTGGAGATGGAAAATACTGGCAAGCTGGGGTAACTGCAATGTTATATATACTGTGATGTCAGAATGCTCTGTCTCCATCTTCTGGCAGGGGAGCATAAACCCTCTGGTCCTGAGTTCATCTGTCTACACACTAGGAAAGCACCATTTTGCTGGTAGTGCCTATTATGATTGGCTAATACTTAAGGAGTCATAAACTTGTTAATGTGGGGGTTCTTATATTAGTGTTTATTGTATTTTAAAACACATTCTGCCTATAGCAGAACACCTATGCTAGGCGAATCACAGAGAAAATCTAAAAAACAAGTAATATAACTAACAAAAGAGTGAGTAACAACTGAAGTAATACCATTCAGCACACAATAACACAACTGCAAAAACCTGCACCAACTGGATCAAACTAATCAAAAATTTTCATAAACAGCAAAGTCTTAAGTTTCATCTGAAACTGAACATAGTCAGTTAGAAAACGGAGATTCTCTGGTAAGACGATCCACAAGACGGGACCTATAACTGAAAAGGTTCGATGCCACGTGTCTTTCATATTAGGAATCACCATCAAGGAAAAGGACCTTGGACTCACTGTGGACCATACACTGAAATCCTTAGTTTAGTGTGTGGTGGTGGTCAAAAAAATAAATAGAATGTTAGGAATGATTCAGAAAGGAATAGATGATACCATAATGCCTCTGTGTTTATCCATGGATTGACTACATCTTGTGTATTGTGCAGTTTTGGTTGCAACTTCTCAAAAAAGATATAGCGGAACCAGAAAAGATAAGAGATGGGCAACAATAATGATGTCGAAGATGGAACAGATTATTTATGCAGAAAGGTTAAACAGGATAGGGCACTTCAGTTTGGAAAAGAAGCAGCTGAGAGGATATATGATAAAGAGGCTTATAAAACCATGAGTGGGTTGGAACAGGTAAATAGGGAATGGTTATTTACCCTTTCAAATAGCACTAAGAGTAGCAGACACTCCAAGACACTAACAAGTAGATTAAAAAAAAAAAATTGGAGAAAATAATTTTTAACTCAACATATAATCAAGCTGTGGAATTTATTGCCAGAAGATATGGTCAAGGCATCTAGCATAGCTAAGTTTAAAAGGGTTTGGTCAAGTTTCTAGAGGAAAAGTCCGTAAACCACTATTAACTGAGTAGACTTGGGAAAACCACTACTTATCCTTGAGAATGAGCAATACGGACTAGAACAATTCCTTGAGATCTGCTGGGTACTTGTGAACCAGATTGGCCACTATTGGAGACAGGATGATGGGCTTGATGGACTTAACATGGCACAACTTATGTTCTTATGATACATATAAGGCAAGAATACAGCATAGACATCTGAAGAGCGGATCCTCGTGCCGGCATCATATGGAACAGTGCATTAAGACCATGTGGTGATTAAAGACCTGGATTTATTTTTAAAGATAAAAACTGCATTGGGCATCACAGTATGAACTCCAGCTTCAGCATAATGCTCATTATCCCCTCGAGGAAATCTTTCAATATAATGAAGTGTCAAATTAAAGTAGGCTGTGATATCAGTAGCATAAATGAGAGGCCTGCAGGAATATTTACATGTCTCTGCATTGATGCCTTCCACCTGTGCTGTAATCATGCCAGGAGTTTAAGGAAATAATTCTAAAATCAAAAAATATTTACGTTCATTTCCATGTTCTTACATTAGATTTTATAACTCAGTCTGGCACTTTCTTTAATGGTGTCAAACTGTCACTGATAACATCAATCTTGCCTCGCTTCAGAAAAACCTTCTGCAACAGCAGCAATGTCTTATCCATTGTACTTCTTTTGAACTATAAATATGCACCATGTATGAACAATATAACAGTTAATGCATGCTGTTTCACCAGGCTTCAATAAAATGAGGCATATTATACAAGACAGGGCTGATCTAATGAGTTCACTTGCAAGATCAGTCTGTATAAATAGAACAAGCAAGGGCTCTGAAGTACAAAATGATGCATGAATCACAACATTAGATAAAAATGTGGTCTTAGTGGAATGATTTTGAGATGTGTCACAAGATACAGAGCTACCTAACATTTACAGGCAAGCTGTGCAATATCCCCTATGTTTCACATACTCTTCAGCTGCATATTTATGTTCAAGTTACAGGAATTTTGTTAAGAGAAGAAAAACCCCTTCAGGCTCTCACCTTTACATTTGGAATAGCCATGATGTTTCCACAGTCGTCCATATATTGTTTCAAATCCTTTTCCTTTTGAGAGAGTCAAAATAAAAATGGGGTTTTCAAATCAGAAACAGCACAAATAATCTCTTAATACCCCCTAGCCCTGCTTTCACACAGACATCTCCTTGTTCTGTGCTCCAGAGAAATCTCTTGGCAAGCAGAGTCCTATAACTTAACCTTCAAAAACTATTTGAAATAGTTTTAAAGTAATATATTAAAATTATGGACATTCATTTTCAGTTTTTATTTTATTTTTCCTGGGAATTTCAATGTTATAACAAAAAACAAATCAGTGGAAAATTATTTTTGCACAGATTTTTCTCCTGGGTGTTATAAGACTTTTCCCACTATTTTTGGTTTTCTTATAACATTGAAATTCCTAGGAAAAATAAAATAAAAACTGAAAATGAAGGTCCCAAATTACAACGACGTGCTACAGGTAAGGACGGCTACACTCTCCAGTCCAAAACAGAATTCTGGTATATATAAATTGGTAAAAATAAACTCTGTCTTTAAGCTGGAGTAATTCATCAAATGTGGCTGAGAAAGAAAAGCCACACCACAACCAGGCTCTGTGTAAAAAATCTTGGTAAAAATAGTCTGCATCAACACTACAGAAAGAAAAGAGGACTGTTATACCTGGGAATCATGCAACTACACAGCAGTTGTGATGTGAACCACTACTATATAGCACTATACCTTCTGAAGCAGAGGTTATTTGCTCTGAGTTGCTAAATTCAGGAGGGATCACCCCTGTACTGTTTCCTCTGTAGCAATATATCTCCTGAAGCAGGGCTGATGCTAGCTTTTTTGCTGCCCTGTACAAACAATTATTGTGCTGCCCCCTACTCATTCAGGTTTTTTTTTTTTAAATCACAATTTTGTTGTTTATCCAATAACCAATACACAACAGAAACAGGCTCTGTTTCAGTCTCTTACACTTTTGCCTAGTCTCAGGCTCTATCATGGGCCCCCTTCTCTACTGAAAAAAGCCCAGCTCTCTTCAGCAGTCCAAACTTTAAAATCTGACACCCCCCTCCCCAAATTCCCATATGCCTCTGCCTACCTGCTGGTATATAAAAACGGAACTGGCTGGCCCTGTACCTCTGCACTATTGTATTGCGTACTAGCTTAGTTTAAAGAAAGTCACGAGTAAACAGAATTACAATTACAATACAGTAAACCTCCCATACCAAAACAATACTAATTAACAGAATTCAAAACAATAATAACCCTATCTATGAATAGGCAACACTGCAAATATTACACCAGGCCCTACAACACCAATACACATTCTATTATGAAAAACAGAACAAGCCAGGCTACTATAGATCCCTACACAGAAACTATACACTAGCAGAATATCTCACCTCGGTCACATATGCAGAATACAGAGAGACCCTCACCAAATACAGAACAAAGTGATCATAAAGTATGAACAGAAATGTGCAGACAACTGAACTGGAAACTGCAAGAAGCCAGACTCTGAATGCAGTGCAACAATGGAAAAACAGAAACAGTACTATCCTCATAAAACAAATAATAAAATCAAGAAATATACACCATCAATCTTAATAGTAAACTCATACTAACAAAAAAGAATATTTCAAAACAGCTGAGGAATAGAATAACATCAAATAATTAAAAATGCATAAATTTATTTTTAATTTCAAAGCAGCAGACATATCAAATATCACCCAATAATCAAAACTACTAAGGACAAAAATATTCCCCTGCTCTCCATATCTGGGAACTTTTGAGTTTGTTGCAGATTAGTAGGGAAGTTAGAGGGGTAGCATAATATTTTTCCTCTAACATACATATGCACACTTTCTCTCACACACAGACATGCGCTCTCTCGCAAACACACACATATGCTTTCTCACACAGCCAGGAGCCTCTCAGTCTCATTCCTTTGTTTCTTTGGCCGTTGGGCGGAACGAACTCTGCTGGAGGCTCATTGGAATTCTCTCTCTCTCTCTCTCTTGTGCCATGCCTAGTCTAGCAATGGTGAAGATTGCAGCACTAGAGAGCAGAGGTTGGTTGTCAGCAGCTGAAGCCTGTTTTGGTGCTCCTCTCTGTGTGCTAGCTCTATATCATGTTCAAAATTGGTGGAGCCTGCACTTCTTCTAGGTTGATCTTGTGCATCGTGAAATCAGCAGAAAGGAACTGTAAGCCACACACCAGTTTTGAATATTGCAGGGTCTGCACACAAGGAAGGAAGAGCAGTGGTGTGGTATGCGCAGCTGAGCACATGTGCAGAGCACCTTACAAGAAACACTGATTGCCACTGGCTTAAGGAGCAAAGCCTAGCCTTATTTTCGGCTGCTGGGATTCTGTCTTTTATGATGGATGGCCCTCTCCCTTTCTTCTGCCGATCTCCAGGTGTGCTGCCTTGTGCAATGACAGTTTGCACACTCAGTAGATCCAGGCCTGTCCAGAAGAGACAGACAGGCTCACAAGGTAACATAAAGGGTCCATTTTCAAAAAGCCACTTATTGACAAAGAGAGCTGGTTAATTTTAACCACTTTTTTAGCTGAATTGTCAGTTGAACCTAACTGGGTAAGTTTTCAGCTGAAAATCAGGCGGTTCAAAATTTGACCAACTATTTTTAGCACAGCTTTGTGCATCCAAACATAGCTGGTAGGGTGAAAATCAGTGCTAACCAGCCAAATTCTCTAAATAATGCCCCCCTCAGACAAGTTGTATCTACCCCCCTTCCTGGTACTCAACAGTGAAAAAAATAACACACTCAAATGTAAAAAGTTGAGACCCTCCTTTCCCATCTCCAAACTCTTCTCCATACCATTCCCCATAACACCCACCCATCAGAATCTCCCAAGTCACCAAAGGATTCACTCCTCCTTCGAACTGGCTCGGTGTCCAGTATTACTCTGATAACAAAGCTACTAGTGCCAGTGTCAGAGCAAAAGTGGACGCTGAGTTGACAAGAGGAAATAGTGAGTCCTTCAGTCAGCTTGGCTTCGAGTAATTTTAAGGGGTTCTGAGTGGCAGAAGTCTGGAGGGGAGAATTGGAGATAGATGTGAAAAAGAGGGGATTATGGCTCGGGGAATTTAAGATTTTTTTTTTTTTTTACTATAAGGTACCAGGACGTAGGGGGTGGAAGGGGGGGATTGCAAATCAGGACATTTTGGGGTTTTATTTTAGCTAGCGGGTGTCAGGAAAGGGGGAAGGTGAGTGACAGTTGGGCAGACTTAGAATGGCTATTGCAGCACTTAAATTTGTCTAGACAAATTAAGCAAGTTAGCACTGAATACTGTGCTAACAGGGTAAATGTGAAAAATTCACCCTGGGAACACCAAAACCCAGCTCCTTTTTTTGCCTGGCTAAATTTATGCGGTCTGTGAATTTGACTAGACAAATTTAGCCAATTAGAGAGGTCAAATTTTAAATGGCACAGATTTACTTGGCATACAAAAAAGGGTCCAGTACTCAAAAAATGTAACAGTCCAAACCAATCTCACAAAAGATAGACTTGAATTATAATTCTCAAATCTCAAGAGACAGAGAGTAATCTAGATTTTCCATATGAGCACATTGGTTCCACTTGGATTGAACAGAGCTAGGATGGACCATGTTTGATGATTGAATGTGTTCGTTGATGTCACAGTGCCGTCAATACAACATCTTCTATGTAAATAGATGTGTCTATAAGGGATACTTGATGCCTGGGTGGTTTATCCAAAATGGCCATGTGAGGAAGAAACATTTATTTGTGAACTGTTGCACTTTTAAGTACAGGAACCTGTACTAAGCTGACAAAGTGTAGATCTTTTTGAGAATGACTGTGTAACTTGAAATGATTAAGTTAACATCTATATAATGAGCCTTGTAGATGTATTTTTTTTTTACTTCTAGACAGCATAGGCTGGTATTTCCAATGGTGATCAAGCACCTGAAGCAGTAACCTCAAAACATGGTGTTATCTCAGGTGAAACTGATTGCACACAACATGGCTCACAAGCACACAATTGGAAAGTATTGATGTTTTCTGAACACTTAAAAAGTTAAAAAAAAAAAGTTTATATTCAGAGAGCATAAAAGTGACTGTGGGGACCGATGATTATTTATGACCAGTTAAGAGGTACAAATGTCATGTTGACTAACTAAACAGCTCGGTGTAATAATGGTCCTAAAGAAGTAAAACAAGTCCTCCATGTCTTGAGATTTGAGAATTTATTATCCAAGTGTATCTTTTGTGAGACAGATTTACTTGGCTACAGGGTTGTGGAAGCACTAGGTGAACCAAGCAGTCACCTAGAATGCCTTGGGATTCTGGGGGTGGCAGCAGGACTGGGCCAGATCAAAATCAGGCTGGCCACCGATTGGCCTCGCTGGCCAGAGACACAGTGAGTGATGGACTGGATATATCAACCAGGCTGGGCATCTATCTCCACCCCCATGTGCCAATGTCACATCTGTGTCCGAGTGATCCTCGAGTGCGCATATGGCAAGATGTGCACACATTCAAGGACTCCAGGCCAAGCAGACAGCAGGAGCAGGGCAGTGCGGGAAAGAGGAAGATGGAGACCAATTCAAGTACAGCACGCTTGCTTGTGTCCATCTTCCTTCTCAGGCCATTCATATGGAGTACTGTCTTTCCAGGCCCTCTCTTCTCTGCTCCACCTCCACCATCCTGCAGGCTGTGACTGCCAAGGAGGACTGGAAGCCAGGCTGCAGGAAGTAAGTCACTTCCTGCCTGCTGCCTGAAAAAACAAAATCAGTAGGAGTGCTGACCTATGGGGCTGGCTCGCCACATGAACTAGTGTGTTCAGCTGCTGTGTCCCATGGTGGCACTTGGCATTTAGGGTGAGAGTATGGAGGACCACTCTGTCATGGAGGAACCTTGTATAGGGTGAGTATGTGACAAGTGCTTGTAACTCACTGACCCTTCGAGCAGATGTAATGACTTCTAGGAAAAGAACTTTCCATGTAAGGAAAGTAACATCGCAGGAGTGCAAAGACTCAAATGGGGAACGCATGAGTCTTGTAAGTACTAAGTTTAGGTCCCATTCAGTAACTGGTGGCTGGAGAGGGGGCTGAAGTTGTAGTAGGCCCCTCATAAATCAACTCACAAGGGGCTGCGCTGTTATTGGGGCATCCCCATGACACAATGCAATTAGTAATTATCTTGGGACTTCTCATCCTCACACCTATAAAGCCCTCATCCCCATCATGGCTTCCCCTTTTACACAATTGCTTGGACTAACATTATTCTCATTATTTCTATTCAACGCACAATCCATCACTAAGAAAACCCCCCATTCTCAATGATCTTCTCCTAGAAGAAAATCCAGACGTTTGCGCCATAACAGAAACTTGGCTCAAATCAACAGACACTGCTCTAATTAACCAATTACCTACTCATTCATATGACTTCTTCTCCATTCCCCGACAGAAAAGAAAAGGTGGAGGAATTCTTCTTGCTACCAAAAAAGATTTGAATTTCACCCAATACTCTGTTAACTCTTCTACCAAACTGGAAACAGGCCTTTTCAAATCAAACCATCTCCAAATCCTTCTTGTATATGCTCCCCCAGGCCTTCTTGACTTAGATGCCTCTCCTCTTCTGGAACTAATAGTCTCCCACATTAATTTAGATTCTCCAGCAATTATACTTGGTGACTTCAATTTACATGTCAACAATCCATCTCTATCTACAAATGGGAAAACTTTCATTACCGCCTTGTCTGCTTTAGGTTTCAATCAGATTATCAAGAAACCCACCCATAAAGCAGGTCATATATTGGACCTTATCTTCACCAATTCTGGTATTGCTAATTCAACTCAACCGATCTGCAAACCAATACCCTGGTCGGACCACTCGCTAATCTCAACCACCATCACACTGGCACAAAAAAAACAGCACCCCCGCCCCTCCTCAACAATTCTCCTACAGGAAAATTTGTGCATCCGAGGACCTCCACAACCACCTAGTCTTAGAACTACCCCACATGGACCTTTCCTCTCCAAATTCAGCACTTCACTCATGGAATAATATTACAGAAACTGCAGCTAATAAACTCTGTCCTCTAATAACAAAAAAACTAAAACACAACATTCCAAAAAAACAACCTTGGTTTAATGAAGAACTACAAAATCTAAAACTTTCCCTCAGACGGAAAGAAAGCAAATGGCGCAAATCTCCTTCAGCGTCCACCCTTTCTACCTACAAACTTGCTCTCCACAACTACAAAAATTCCTTGCAAAAAATCAAAAGAGACTTCTATGCTCATAAGATCCATCATATGATCTTTGATGCTAAAGCCCTTTTTACCTACGTCTCTAATTTAACTCAAATCCAAACTCCTGACATTCCATTTAACAAAGCACAAGAAAAAGCAGAGGAGCTCGCTCTCTTCTTCAACAACAAAATAGCTAACCTCCTTTCTAAAAATTCGCCCAATACTTCTTCCTCACACAGCACATATATACACCATAACAAACACATCTCACTCAATTCATTTGAACCAATTACAATTTCTGAGATCCTTAGAATACTGAAAAAGATGAAACCATCGACACACCCATTAGACCAAATCCCTTCCAAATTACTCCTCCTTATTCCGGACACCATATCCAAAGCTCTGGCAGACATAATAAACTGCTCTTTATCTAAAGGACTCTACCCTGACGACCTCAAAATGGCATCAATCAAACCGCTCTTAAAAAACCCAAAGTTAGATCCAGACAACCCCTCCAACTTTCGCCCTATCTCAAACCTCCCATTCATTGCTAAAGTCATGGAAAAATTGGTTAATTCTCAATTATCAGACTACCTGGAAGACCACAAAATTCTCCACCCTTCACAATATGGCTTCAGGAAATCGTTAAGCACAGAATCTCTACTAATTTCCTTAACAGACTACCTCATCCTAGGCCTAGATAAAGGCCAGTCCTACCTTTTGATTCTCTTGGACCTCTCAGCCGCCTTTGATACTGTTAACCACTCCATGCTCCTTAACCAACTATTGAACATCGGCATAACAGGCTCTGCACTGTCCTGGTTCCACTCATTCTTGAAAAATAGAGGCTTCAAGGTAAAAATACACAGTAAAGAATCTAAATGCTACCCTTCATCTCAAGGAGTTCCCCAAGGTTCATCCCTCTCTCCCACCCTCTTTAACATCTACCTCCTCCCTCTCTGCCATCTATTAAATAATTTGAACCTTAAACACTACCTTTATGCAGATGATGTCCAGATTGTGATACCAATCAAAGAATCCATAAAAAAAACCCTCGATCTTTGGGAATATTGTCTGCAAGAAATCAACTCCCTCCTTTCCAGTATGAATTTAATCCTAAATTCCTCAAAAACAGAACTTCTTCTCATATCATCTGAAATAAGCCACACCCCCCTCAATCTTTCCAACTAATCTACAAACAATAAAAGTAAGAGATTTGGGCGCAATAATCGATAATAGGCTTAACCTAAAAGCTTTCATAAATCAAACCACTAAAGACTGCTTCCATAAACTGAATGTTCTAAAAAGAATAAGACCACTGTTCCACTTTCATGACTACAGGACTATCCTACAAGCAATAATCTTCTCCAAGCTAGACTATTGCAATTCTTTATTATTAGGTACCCCATCAGCACATACCAAACCGCTACAAATGGTTCAAAATACGGCAGCTAGAATTCTAACAAATACAAGGAGAAGAGAGCACATCACCCCGATCCTTAAAGATTTACACTGGCTGCCAATCCATTTCAGAATTCTTTATAAGTCAATCACCATAATCTATAAATCCATCCAACAAATCGCTCCTCTCAACCTACAAATCCCTTTCATAAAGCATACTTCCTCCAGACCCATAAGAGAGTACTACAAAGAGTCTCTGCAGGTACCGCCCTCCAAAACTTCCTTCCACATAACTTATAGAGATAGGGCTTTCTCCACAGCAGGACCCACTCTTTGGAACTCCATACCAACGGAACTTAGACAAGAACCCTGCTTATTGACATTCAGAAAAAGACTCAAAACATGGCTTTTCAAACAAGCCTTCCCAGACTCAGACTAAAAATAATTCTCTCTGATTTTCAAATTCCAAGCAACAATTTTCTTTTATAACCATCCTGATAATCTTCTTCTAAACTTTATAAACACCCAGTATCTTCATTACTTATGATTTCTTCTTTATTATTAAAAACTGCATTTTTGAACTGAACAACTCATTGTAAATTATACAATTAATTTTTTTTTTTTTTTTTTTTTTTTTTTTTTTTTTTAAACTTTACCTTCTACAGGTTTATACACCATGTTAAAGTTACTATCTTTTCTTCTTCTTACTCCCAGTTGCATGTTTCCTTGTTTATTGTAACTGCATTTATAATATGTATATTACATATTTGTTCTTGGTTCCGGTTATTACCCCATTGTTTATTGTAAACCGGCTTGATGTGATGTTATCACGATTGCCGGTATAGAAATTAAATAAATAAATAAATAAACCCCTGTGGTACACTGAGATGGCACTGAGGTGTACCCGTACCGAGGAAGTCTGGAGACCAGAGTCTGAAAGGTGTCAGAGATAGTCTAATAGAGATGGAGTGGGGCAGGAAAAGGGGTTGATACCTTTTTGTGTGCACCACGTGATAAATCTATTCCACTTAGAAAGATAGGATTTTCTTGTGGAAGGTTTTCGTGAAGCTACAAGCACTTGAGACCCTAGCTGAAAGGTTGACTGGTTGCAGGCTCAGTCTTTCGACATCCAGGCTGTGAGGGATAGGGTCTGAAGGTTCGGGTGGCGTAACTTGCCTTGGTTCTGAGTTATGAGATTGGGCGCTGTGCCCAGGCGAATTGGTTCTCGGATGGAGAGGTCGAGAAGCACGGGAAACCATACTTGTCGAGGCCAGTATGGGGCTATGAGTATCATTGATTCCTTGTCCTTTTGTAGTTTCACGAGAGTTTTGGCTATTAGTGGTATCGGAGGCCTGTGCTCCAGGGGCGAGCAAAGACATCCATGGCTAACGCGTTTGCTGCATGTGCAGGGAGCAGAATCTGTCCACTTTGTAATTCAGTTCGAATGCAAAGAGGTCGATGGTTGGTTGACCCCAGCGTTGGAAGATTTTGTTCACTTCGCAGGGATCCAGAGACTACTCATGGGAATGGAAACGTCGACTGAGGCGATCTGCTACTACGTTCTGTATGCCTGCCAGATAAGTGGCCCGGAGATGCATAGAGTGTGCAAGGGCCCAAGCCCAGATCTGCGCAGCTTCTTGGCAGAGGAGGTAAGAGCCTGTGCCTCCCTGTTTGTTCAAGTACCACATTGCAACTATGTTGTCTGTCTGTATGAAAACAGTCTTGTGTGAAAGGAGTCCTGGAAAACATATAGAGCATAATGTATGGCTCAAAGCTCTAGGAAGTTGATTTGAAACTGTGCTTCCAGTTGTGTCCAAGTACCTTGAGTTTGAAGGTGGTTCACGTGAGCTCCCCAACCCAAGTTGGATGCGTCCGTGGTTAAGGTCACTTGAGGAACTGGTTACTGAAAGTGTAGACCTGCCAGCAAGTTGGCTCTGTTGTCCACCAGAGAAATGATAAGTGGAGCTGATCGGTTACATGAATCCGGGATAAAAGAGGTTGAGTGGCTTGGAGCCATTGAGATTTCAAAGTCCATTGAATTACTCTCATGGATAGCCTTGCCATCGGAGTGATGAGGACGTGGATTGTGGAAGTCATGTGGCCCAGTAACGTGAGGAATTGATGGGCTGAGGTTGTTTGTATGTGCACAGAGATGTAGCCATTTTGGAGAGTATGTCCGCGCGGTCGTTGGGCAGGAAGGCTTTTGCGACTGTGGTGTCCAAATCTGCTCCGATGAAGGTAAGGAGGTGAGATGGATTGAAGTGGGATTTTTGGTAATTTATTAGAAATCCTAGCGAGTGTAGAAGATCCATAGTGAGCTTTAGAGAGTTGAGAGCTCTTTGCTTGGATTGTCATTTTATTAGCCAGTCGTCCAGGTAAGGAAACACATGTACGGTGCTTCTGCATAGATGTGCGGCAGCCACTGCCAGGCATTTTGTGAATACTCGAAGCGCTGAGGCCAGACCGAATGGCAGAACTTGGTATTGAAAATGTCTGTGACCCACTATGAAGCGCAGGTATTTGCAGTGATGTGGGGATATGGCAATATGTGCATAGGCGTCTTGAAGGTCTAGAGAACAGAGCCAATCTTCTTGCTGTAGTAAGAAAAGCATGGTGCCGAGAGACACCATCCTGAATTTTTCTTTCTGAAGGAATTTGTTGAGTTTGCGGAGGTCTAGGATGGGGCGGAGACCGCCTGATTTTTTTGGAATCAGAAAGTAACGTGAGTAGAACCCTGTGCCTCTCTGCGCCAGGGGGACAGTTTCTACAGCCCTGGTTCGCAGAAGAGTGGAAAGTTCTGACTCTAGAAGCAATGTGTGCTCTTTTCGTGCCCACAGTGGATTGGGTGGAGAGTCCGGGGGTACTGTGAGGAAGTTTAAACGGTATCCCTGGGCTATGATGGATATTACCCACTGATCTGTTGTTATGAGGTGCCAATTGTGTTGGAAGTGCTGCAGACGTCCTCCTACAGGTATTCCTAGGTTTGGGTTCATTGGCGATTGGCTACTGTTCTCTGGAAACGCATCAAAATTCGGAGGCTGGACCAGCTTGTGGGGCTGGTTGCGCTCTGGGTGCTTTGGGCTGGTGTGCATGTCCCCTTTGAGGGGCTCTGGCTGGTCTTGCTCAAGATGCAGGAGGATAGTACTTGCGTGAGCGGTAGAATGGTCCTCTAGGGTCCCTTCTCATGCTTTTGCAGAATGAGGAAGGAGCATCCACAGTGACTGTAGACATTTGACGTAGAGTTTCGTGGTGGTCCTTTAATTGAGCCACTGCATCTTTTATTTTATCTCCGAAGAGACTGTCACCAGTGCATGGGAGATCAGCAAGCTTATCTTGGACCTAAGGTCTTAAATCAGAAGCTTTCAGCCAGGCCCATCTTCTAGCACTGATTCCTGTTGCTGTCAATCGGGAAGCAGTCTCGAAGGAGTCATATACTGCTCTTACCTCATGCTCCCTTCTTTGAACCCCTTGTGGATGATGGCAGTCAGGCTTTCTTGCTGCTGTTGAGGCAAGGAGTCCGCAAAATCTTGGACTTGCTTCCATAGATTTCTTTGGTACTGGGTCATATATAGTTGGTAAGCGGCTATGCGAGATACCAACATGGAGCTTTGGAAGATTTTCCGACCCAGACCGTCCAGGAATTTCTGGTCTTTACCAGGGGGAGCTGAGGAATGCGGGCGCAATCGCTTGGCCTTCTTTTGTGCGGATTCAACTACAAAAGATTGATGAGGAAGTTGTGGGTTTTGAAGGGCATGTTGCACCAGGTATGTGGCATCTGTCTTTCTGTTAACTGGTGGGACAGTGCCAGGATGCTCCCATCCGCGATAAAGGAGATCCAATAGGACTTCATGCACTGGAATGGCCATAATTTCCTTGGGGGCATCAACAAACTATAAAACTTCCAAGGTTTTGTGACAGGTGTCCTCTTCCGTCACCAGGTTGAAGGGAATGGTTTCACACATTTCCTTAATAAAACTGGCAAAGAAAAGGTCTTCAGGAGAAGACAGCTGTCTTTCTTTGGGAGGAGAAGGCTCTGAAAGTAAGTCCTCTGACGTGGATGAATCTGTGTTCACATCCTTCCATGGATCATAGGGAATTCCTGAAGGAGGAAGAATGTCTAACCTTCCAGGGCGCATAGGCATCGATGGAGGGTGTTCTGGCATCAATGGAGGCATCGATGGAATCAATGGCATCGAGGGAAACGGAGGATGTTTTGGCCTCGAGAGTCCCGATGGACCTGGAGCTGGAGTCGGACTAGAAGTTGTGTCGTCTTCCTCTGAGGAGCCCAGAACAGGTATCGGGAGCTGCGGCGGTCACGATGGCCGACTCAGTGCCGATGGAACGGGCTGAGTCGGAAAAGCACCGATGAGGGTATTGAGTTGGTCCAGCAACGGTGCAAACATCGATGGTTCCGGGGTCTGTGTCACTATAGGGGCCGGCATCGATGGTGGCTGCAGGCTTTGGAAGGCATCGAGGCGTCCGGTTCCTCCCTGAAAGCTGGTCTGGATAGCGCAGCTACAGGGGAAGGCAGGCTAGGCGTTATTGGCCCTTCCACAGGAATTTGTGGAGGCTCAGTACCTAGCACCGATATCGGGGAACGTCTTGGGTGCAGAGGAGGATGAGGGCTCCTCTCCCCGGGCCCTCTTCGAAGGCGGCTCGATAGCCATCGATGCCGCTTCAATGTCGGTGCCGGCACCGGGCGTGGACTCACATCGGTGTCTGTGGTGATGTTTCCCTCGGTGCTCGGTCCAGTCTTTCCCCTGCATAGAGGATGATGCTATTGATGTCCTGGATGGTGTCAGTGACTGATGGTCACAGTCTCCCTGCTGCTCTTGGCAAGGTTTGTCGGTGGATGCCCATTTACTCACTGGTGATGACTGGGCCGAAGTCAATGGAGTTGGTTTTAATTTAAAAAGAGACTCCATTTTGTCAAGACGAGTCTGTCTGCCTTTCGAAGTCATTTGGGCGCAGTCAGGACACCGGCGGACATTGTGTGAAGAACCCAGGCACAGGATACACATGGTGTGCGGGTCCGTGATGGACATTGTTCGCGGACACTCTGGGCACGTTCTAAACCCAGTTGCCATGTTGAAAAAGAGCGCAAAACAGTCTGTGACGTGCGGGAACCGATTGGTAAAGCGGCAAGAACCGACCGTAGACACGGGAAAAGTACTCACCAAGCATCGGAGGGAACAGAGTGTGATGGGAGACCCCTGTTAGGGAACTTTTTAAAGAAGTAAACTTCAAATCTTTCCATGAGGAAAAAAAAAGGTGTGAGAAATCTCACAGAGCTCCTAACCTGCGAGGCAAACTGCAGCGTGGACAAAAAGAGACTGAAGGGAGACCCTTGTGGCCACAGGGATTATGGCATGCTGGGCATGCTCAGTGAGCCAGTCTAGAAACTTTGACAAAAGTGTTCTGTGACAGGGCTCTGACTGATGACATCACCCACATGTGAGGACTACCATCCTGCTTGTCCTGGGAGAACTCACTCCACCCCACAAACCTCACCCTGAGTTACTAGTGGTCCCTCTTACAGTGGTATAAATAGTTAACTTTTTTGTGATCCTCTACAGAGTCTCTCTCTCTCCATAAAAATTTAACTCGCGCTGCGAAAAATGCCTATATTTATAGCAAAATGATGAACCTAGCGTAGTTAGCTGGATAAGTCTAGCACTGCTATTTGGCAATCCTAAAGTTAGCAAGATAAATTTATCTGGCTAACTATAAGATAGTCAAGAATATTTAGTGGTGCAGCCACACTGCTTAATACCTCAGCCAAGTTAGCTGTATAAGTTTATCTAGCTAACTTGTGCAGCTGGACAGTAGCTGAATATCAGCTCCTTAAAGTATAATGCTTCACTATTGCCATGAAAATTCAGCATAACATGCCCCTTTTTCAAGGACTTCTGATCTTGTATCTCCAACCCTATTACCTTATACTTACCCACACTAAATCTTACCTATCAGTTGTCTGTTCATATGCCTAAAGTATCCAGTCCTTCTGTAAAATCAGTGGGCTATACAATATATTTACAATATGAGAGCTTGGTGTCATCTACAAAACTGGCAATATTATGTATTTCTTACTCTAAATCATTAATAAAAATATTGAACAGCAGTCCCGGCACAGTCCCTGGTAGAATCCCACATACGCCATTTACTGTGACTTTTCAGTCAGGTTCTACCTAACAATGTTATCCTTTCCCTTATATTCTGTCTGTATGGATACTACAACATGCATCCTGTACATAACAAACACTCAGCATTTCCTTCTTTACTAGTGTCATTTCATGATTCTTACCAAGTACTCAAACACCAGTGTTAGGGATTTCTCTGTGTGCACAATATCATGTAGCGTCACTATGTTGGCATGCTTCAGATCCTTTAACAAAGACACTAAAGGGAAGAGAAAACAAAAATAAAGTGAAATTGCTTACCTATAATTGTATTTCTCTAACAGCAGCAGCTCAATAGATTCACATACATGAGCCACATGACTCAGTCTTGTGCAGTGAAGGAGCATCCCAGTTGTCAATTTGGAATTTTGAAGCTTTTGAACTGGTTGCTAAGCAACCAGGTAGATAACATCTGCAACAGACCGCTCAAATCCCCAAAACCTTAAAGAACTGAGAGTGCAAGGGGAGGCAAGTGAGTTGTGTGAATCCATTGAGCTGCTGTTATTAGAGAACCACAACTACAAGTAAGCAATTTCACTTTCTCTAATAACAAGCAGCCTCTGGGACCCACACATTTGGGGGATTAAGAAACTAAGGATGTTTGCAAAAGTGTGAGGCCCATGGACATCCACAACTAAGAGGACAGCCAGGAGGAAAAAAAGAGTTGTATGCTCATTGAAGTACAATAAAAGATATTGAAAATGCAAAAACTAAATTAGAATCAAGGATATGCAAACATGATTTTATGCAAGTGCAGGTTCAGAAACCTCCTTGAACATGTCAAGCAATGAATTCAAGAGATTAACCATCAGTTTGTGGCCATAACCAAATAACACAGTTAAGAGATAACTCCATGAAGCCCAGTGAATGAATTATATAGTAATAAACAAGCATATGTATCTGTGAAGAAAGATATATATAGAGAGCAGGGGATCCAAACTATGAAGATGTGAGAGGCAAAGTAACCACAATAAACAAAGCAAAACAACACAGTGATAAATAAATAATAAATAGATGGGCACTCTAAAACCTAAATGAAAAGCTATAAAATAAAAATTTTGAAAATAGCACTCAGATATTTATTAAATATTAAAAAATATACATCAAACAAATACATAATATAATACAACCCAACACAATCATGTTTTGGCATATTGCCTGCCTCAGGGATATATATACATTTAGTTCATAAAAGGTGCTGATCCACTGTGAATGTGCCTACAAAGTAAACAGGGATATAAACCATCAAATTCATAAAACAGAAACAGAACATCCAAAATAATTTTCTACAAAAAATAAACAAATATAGCAGATATAAGAGGAACTATACTTTAAAGAAATGAAGAGGAGGTGGTGAATTTTATTCTTGAGTAAATGATACAAAAATACCTACTGTTCATAACAACAACAAAAAAAGAGTAAAAATTCAACCAAACAAAAAAAATGTGATGTATAAAATAGAACAGAAACATGAACGTACAACTCTAACCTATCTTACTGAAACAAATGAGGTCAAATTACAGTGGTAGAGTGGCAACACCTGGAACCCACCCAAGGGGTACAGCTGTGCCATAAAGGCAAGCAGTCTCAAGGTCTGGAAGTTGGAATAAAAAACTATATATATAAGGAACATAATAATATGTTTAAACAAGATAAAGATAAAAATTAATCATAATAGAAACAATAAAATGGAAATAAGAAGTTAAAAATATATATGAACAAAATAAAAATGAAATTTTTTAAATAAATACCCAGAGAGATAAAAGATAGGTACTATAAAAAACAGAAGGGGAAAAATATATAAATAAAATACCTTACACATTTTTACTACAAAATTGGTTTACTGTGTAGCTAAACCCAATACAAAAAATTGCTTCACATCCTCTCAAACACACACTAAAAAATATACAAAGGTAAAATCATGCAACTATAAAAAAACAACATACATATAAATCTTTGTAGAGTCCCTGTCAATAAGAACAACTTAAAAAAAACCCCTAAGAGCAAGACAGTACCCTCAACATTTCTTGGCTGTGATGACATATTAAAAATATATATTGCCAAAGCCAAATAGAAAAAGTCCTGTAACCATGTAAAACTGATATACCAAAAAACTATTAAAAAAGATATGTAAAATACTACAAACAAAAAACTTCTATAAATAAATTAAAAATATCACACAAAAATATATAAACATTATCAAAGAAAATAAAACTAAATAAAAATGGAAACATAAAAAATACTATCTCACCTTATAGTTTTTTATATTTAAAAAACACTGTAAAGAAAGTATAAATCAATTTGGAGAACCACTAATAAGTAAAAGAATACATAAAATACATTAATGTTTGTATTTTTAGTCCAGTGCTTCAGAGTCTGAGTACAGACAGCTTTTATTTATTTATTTTTATTTATTTATATTCTTTTATATACCGAAGTATAGCTGAGTGCCTTCACCCCGGTTTACAGTGAAACAACTTCATACAGAGAACGAGTTATACAACTTTTGTTCCTTTGTTTGACATTAAAGTTCTTTTTAATACATCAGAAAGGTTACAGTTCTCCATTCATTTTTTCTGTTCTATTTTATGCATACATCTTTTTTTGTTGTTGTATTTTTAATATTTTTTTGTTATGAACAGGTACTTTTACTCATGAATAAAATTACCTTCTTCCTCCTCATTTAAGATATGATTCCTTTTAAACCTGCCATATTTGTTATTTTTGTAGAAAATTCTTTTGGGTTTTGTTTCTGATTTATGAATATGATTGTTTGTACCCCTGCTTGCTTTATAGGCACATTCACAGTGGATCAGCACCTCATTATGAACTGAATGTATATACCCTGAGACAGGCAATACACAGAAACATTGGGTTTTAGAATATCCTTCTATTTATTTTCATTTATTCCCAAACTATGGCCTGAGAGCCAGACGCAGCCCTTGGCAGAATTTCAGCCTGCCCACTGCAGCAAAACAGGAGCTCGATGTGTCCCGCAGCAGTAGCAACAGGAGCTCTGATCTGGCCTGCAGCAGCAGCATTGCATTCCGCTATTGCCAGATCAGTTACTTGAAGCTGGGAATGCAAGTAGCTACACATCAGAGCAGTGTGGGCGGGGCCTGCCTGACTGGCTACATTATACATTACTGGCATTAGTGCTGCTTGTGCAGGTGGAGCCAACTGGGCCAAAGACAGGGAGAGAGGCTTCAGCACAGCCACAAGGAGTTTTGGCTACTGTGGAGGGTGGTGCAAGACACTTGGAGGAAGACACTGGTAGTAACAAACTGTGGGTACTGCAGAGCTGCCAGGGAAATCCAGATAAGGATGGTGGGTCCTGAAGCTCCCAAGCATGCTGCCAATCTCTTCAGAGCTGTGGGGAAGGTGGCATGAATATCAACTCTTAAGGATGTAGGCTTTAGAGATGCAGAGGCAGAAATCCTCATTATTATAATCCAGATACCAAGTTCTTGTCTTTCTCCCTGGATTAGGGTTTCCAGAGGGGTGGTTTTGCTCATATCACAAATCTGGCACATTGCAAAAGAGGGGCTGAGAAGACAGGAAAAGGGAGAAGGGGTGGGGGAAAAGGACGAGAAAGGGGAAGGAAGTAGAGAGGCAGAAAAGTATATGGGGAGGATCGAGTGAGAGTGTACACTACAAACACACAAATATCCCATCCTGCCAACCATCTACTCTCCCCACCCCTACTTCCCCCTAGGTGGTCAGATATTGGGGAAGGGAAGTAGCAGGGGACAAGATTTCTAGGGGTATGGCAGGATCATCAACTAGAAATATTGATACTATCTGCCACACTCCTGCAGGCCTGGGAATCCTATCTACTGCTCCCCCCTTCCTGAGCATTTCAAATTATTGAAAGGGCCAGACATGGTCCCCCCCGCCCCCAAACTTTCTCAATAAAGACCTCCGAGGGGCTCTCTTCCTCCCTGCCCCCCTCCCCCCAAGTTCAGCAAATTCTGAGGGGAACCCCCCCTCACCCCCCTTCTTGGCGATTTGAAATGTCCTATGTGATTCTTCTCTTGAAAAGTTTGAGGACCCTGATATAAAGGAATTATAAGCAAATTCGCAAAGAAATAGTCAGAGTTGAATAGCTTAAGTTTAAAAACACAAACATGTTGACTATGAGTAAGAAGATATGAAATACTCAAAACATAGTTGCTTCAATCAAAGGATTAGGGACTTCCTTCCTAGTTATGAGCCAGCAGCCTCTGTAGCTCATACCAGACTCTGACATCAAGGTATGAAACTGGATTTAAAGCTGCCATTGTCCAAATGAACTAATTCAGACCACTGTATTGAGTAAAATGGAATTCCAGAAAAAATCTTATATTCAGTGTTCAGAGGATTAAAACAAATCACTTTCAAAATACAAAAATGATGGAAAACAAACATTTTAAAATATTAATATTCAGCTGCAAGTGTATTCTAGGACTAAGGGCTGAATCAAAAGGATCCTGAATATAGTAAAGCAAAATTCTGCCTTAGCATTTATGAACAAAAGATGTTTAGCCTCTGATTCAGGAAGGCAAAGATGATGTCAACAACATCTTTGTCAGACTACAGTGTTAATACTTCACATTATTTGTTGAAGCACCAAGAAATTGCTCCATGTTTTGACACAGTTCACAGCTGCTAAGGGATTACTCTAAGTACAGCATTCCCATCACAGCACTGGCATAACAAAAGATTAATACAGATGTTGAAAGCCTTTTCAGGTGATAAGCCAAGCTATAGACACTGAATGACTTGTTATGGTCTTTGAAGTATACAGAAAGATTGAGATTATGGTTTCCAAATTCTGACTGTGGCAATTGGAAATCTCTGACCTCTAAGGAGAACTCCAAGGCAGGCATGCAAATGTAATGATATTCCTAGTGCCCAGGAACTCATTGCTTTTTCAATTAGTGTTCTAATGGCCTCATGGATGCTGCCTAAGAAGTGAGGAAGTATAGCTACCATGGCACACCACAAACAAAATGGAAGCCATACACAAAGTCATGAGGAAATATTATTTCTGAGAAGAGGTACAACTTATACTACCTAGGTTATGAAGTTCCTTATCCCTATGATGTAGCCTCTAAAGAAAACTAGGTGTGCGCACAGGAAAAATTGTTTCATTTTTGTTGCATTTTTAAATTTAGTTTTGTTTTGTTACTTATGCACATAAAATGCCTTTTTAATGATCAAACTCCCTCCAAATATTCTCTGAGGGGGCCACATTCCCTTACACCCTGATGTACTTGAGAATTTAGCTGTCACGATCGCCTCAAGAGATGAAAGCACTATAATGCGCTTTGAGATCTGCAAGTGTACAACACAGTTCAGAGAGCTGTAGAAGTACAATGCATCCAGACGACCGGGACTGTCATGATATATCTTATGGTCTGCAATAGCCATGACCACCCATGATGTATCTGAAGTGTCACAGCCATCATAATCAGTGATGAGTTTAGGTCTTTGTCATCTCTTCCTAGGAAGACTGGACAACAGGCAACTCAGTGGCACACTGATCAAACTGTGTATTTTTTCCATATTAAATAATGCTAATTTTATTTTACATTATAAAATAGATTTCTAATCTGGTCTGTGTGCCTGTGAAATTTATTTTGGTGTTTTTGGGTGGGAAAAAGCAGATCTCAATTAGCAGCAAAGGGAGGGATCTCAAAGTTTGGGAGAAAAGGAGAAAGGGAAGACCAGGGATGGGGAGAAGCAAAGAGAATAATAGAGGTATTGGGTGGGGAGGGGAAGTGGAAACAGGGAATTGGAGAGTGTGACCAGACTAAGCTTTTCAGCCTTTGCGGGCCACAAGGATAGGGGGCTGCGGTCAATGTTAAAGTTCTGAAAGATTGTGTGCACAAAAATGTTCTTTTTCTGCAACTTTTTATAAGCCAAGTTCAAATTTATGCACTATGAGCCAGTTGAAAGCAAACAATACCAGGATTTCTTGTGTAAAGGATCCATGACCTATGTGTGCATGCACACGTGCACAGTTTAGGGGGAACAGTGACTAGGGCCATTCAGGCTTTGGCAGGCCACATTGGAAATGGGAGGGAAGGAATGGAAGCACTGGTGGAAGCGATGGAAGTACAGGCAGCACGGCTGCACTTTCAGCCTCTGTGAGTCCATGGTCTGCCCTGAGCAGTTGGAGCTGGCAAATCTTCAACGTCATTGGCTGTCCACTGTGCATAAATTGAAAGGCATGGAAACTATGATGGGCCGCCACGATGCGTCAGGCCCTGCATGCCTCTTGGATATGACAGAATGGAAAGACTTCTAGCCTAGCAATGCTGTTAGGTTGTCATCAAAGGTATTGGTTAGTTTCTGACCTTATGGTTAGCAATATTATAGGGTTTTTGGGTGGCTATAATGTTATGTTGTTGGTTGATGATCTATGAATGATAATATTGAGCAATTTTAATATATAGAATGTTTGATATGACATAAGGTTCTTCTTTGTTGGGGACTAGCATTGCTGTGTTTCATTTTTTTGTATAATGACAGTGTCAATATTTTATTCAGGGAATTATTTGACACCAATTAATTTTATATTGATACTAAAATGGAAGGGCAAAACATCATTAAATCTGGCATACTGGAATGGGAATATCTCAGATGTGTTAACCTGAACCATCAGGTCAAATACATGGTAAACAGCAAAAGTACTACCCTGGACAATTTTGGAGTACAGGAAATCCACCTAGCATATGTAACTACTATAGACAGACTAGAAATAATTTTACATAAATAAATAAATAAACAAATAAATAAATAAATAAACAAACCAAGATGATAGCAACAAAGGTGCCTTGCCTTGCTGTTCTAGGCAGTCCTGCCCCCTTCTGCTATCATCAAGGGGCTGGTATAAGATGCACTCTAGTGTTTGTGTGTGTGGGGAGGGGGGGGGTGTCACTCTCTAAATGGCAAAAAAAAAAGAGGGTTGCCCCTTTGGGAGCTCCTTCGGGAGTGACAGGCGAGATGGTGAGCATCCATGGGAGTAAAAATTAGTTTGGGATGGGCTAGAGGTAGGGGGGTTGTGTTTTTGGTCTCTATTGTTTATGAGAGAAGGCATGGAGATAGGATTCTATTTTGATACTTTGATGATCTGTTATAATGTATTTTAAATTTTGTGAATTTTACTGTTTTTGATATTTGTGTTTCTGATGCAAGACGCGCCTTGGGTAATTTTTGGAGTAGGCTGACACATAAATGTAAAATGAAATGAAAATAAATGTATGCTGGCTGTATTGTTTATCTTTAATGTTCCAGTGGATTACAAATTGAACTAAATGAAGAGAAAAATGTTTATAAATGTGATTTTACAAAGTTGAGGAGAAAAGTTCCTTTCAGCAGTTCCAAAAAAAGAAATTAACTGGATGCTTCTGTGATGGCTGGCAACTGGTAACTGCCTGGTTTCTTTGTAAGAAATTCCAAAGCTTCAAGAACCCAAACTGTCAGCTTAAGAAGTTCCTTTAATGTAGCATAACAGAGTCACATGATAGTGCAAGTCTATTGAGGCTGCTTGTTATTAGACAATTCATAATTTCAAAATACTTAAATTATCTTCCATTAGGACAAACAAAATATAACTGTCTAAAGACAAAGTCAAGACATAAAATTCAATAGATGCCATATAAGCCAAAAAGAAAACTACCAGAAATATCTGCTACAGAACCCACCCCAGATCTCTCTCTGACTTTCATAAGAGTGGACAGGTCTATATGGACTGCTTGCAACATCCAGCTTCAGGAGGCACATTATTGTGCTTATCACACTGGACTATGATTCAGACGATATCCTCAAACATGAGTTCAAAACTCTGCCACTGACTTTTGATGTAAACTCAGATATGTCACTTTAGTTTACTGAGTCTCAGGTTTTATGAAACTAAGTTGGAAACAAGGTGTTTGCCTTATTCTGGCTTTCACAGTTAATACATTAACGTTGACTTTAAGCCCACAAGCAGCACTGAACATAAGTTGTATAAAGACAAAGTGAAAATTATCACACTCAATTTGTAATAAATGCTGGAAATGCCTATATATATATATATATATATATATATATGCATATTTACAGTAACCATTGAAAGTCTACAGTCCCATGAACATTTTTCACATTTTATTATGTCAGTTGCATATTTGCATGCATTTAAATTAGGAGTTTTTTCTACTCATTAACACACCATATCTTTCAAAGCCAAAAATCTTTTATTGGGGGACAAAGAATATGTGTATTAAAAACCCCCCAACAAATTGGATAAGTCTCCAGCCCCCTGTTAATATCTGGTGGAAACAATTTTTGGAAACAATTATAGTTGTGAGTTTGTTGGGATAGGTCTCCACCAAATCTGCACATCCAGATTTGTCAATATTAGACCTTTCTTCTTTACAAAATTATTCAAGCTTTGTCAAGTTCCTCGGGGAGCATTGAACAACAGCAATTTTCAAATCATACCACAGATTTTTAACTGGATTGAGTTCAGAGCTTCAAACTGGGCCATCTCAAGGACATTTACCTTTTTTGTTCTTAGCTACTCGAGAATAGCTTTGTCTGAGTGCTTCAGGTCGTTGTCATGCTGAAACGTGAACTTCCATCAGTTTTAGATTTAGTGTGGAGAACAGGCTTTTTCTGTACTTATCTCCATTCATTGTACCTTCTTGACCTAACAAGTGCCCCAGTCCTTGCCGATGTGAAACATCACTATAACATGACGACGCTTCACATTAGGGATGGTGTTGTCTAGGTGATGTCCTGTGTTTACACCAAACATAATGCTTTGCATTCAGGCCAAAAGGTTCTATTTTAGTTTCATTAGACCACAGAATGTTTTGCTACATGGTTACAATATCCTGAGAGTTACTTTACATACTTCGAATAGGATTCAAGGTGAACTTTCTTGTGTAATGGTTTTCTTCTAGCCACCCTACCACACAGGCAGATTTATGGAGTGCTTGGGATATTGTCACATGCATACTTTGACTAGTCTTGGCCAAGGAAGCCTGCAGTTCGTTCAAAGTTTATGCAAAGTATTCACTCAGTCATACACGGGAACTCTAAGGTGACAGATGCTACTCTAATCATAGTCTCTTCAAAGCTGCCATTGGCCTCCTCCTTGCTCAGTCATTCAGTTTGGAGGGGCAGCCTGATCTAGACATAGTAACAGTAAGTGACAGTAAAGACCAGTTGGTTCATCCAGTCTGCCCAATCTAGATTCCTCCTTTCTGTTTCTTTACCACTTTGGGTAGATAAGCATAATTATTCCCATGCTTAAAACAACACCAGCTCTGCCCCCACTCCCTCATCATACATGTCTTTTATTCAACTTCTCAACTGTTTCTACCACTGTCCTTATCTGTCCCAAGCATGTTCAAATTTGTTACAGTTCTGACCTCTACCCTTTCTGCTGATAGGCATTCAGGCAGGCCTTGTTATAGTCTTCTTTGATTCTTATAAGACCAATAATTAATCCAACACCCAGGCCCCCTTCTATGTTGTACTACCAAGTTTTATAAAAATCTACATGGCCCTCAAAATCAGTGAGGTTGTTCAAAAACACCTGGCCTTCCCATGCTCATTGTTTGGATTTTAACCATGGTTGTTCCATGTAGGTCACCCTAGCAATCTCTGATGCCTAATGTAGCTGCACTACTGCCACTAGGGCTGTAACTACTGCTCTGAGGGAATGCTTCCTACCATTGATGATATGCCAAATGCTAGATAAGGAGAGGTAATGTATGAGCATTGCACAGATAGGCTTGCAGCCGATATACTGTTACTGTAAGGGGATACTCACCCAGGCTTAAGAATAAGGTACAAAGAATGATAAAATGTTGAGAACCAAGCACAGCCATGCCTTGATTTTATCTTTTTTGCTTTGGGTTGCAGTGTCTCAGTGGTGTCATCTTGACTGTGCTTTTCAGGCAATTCAAAGCAGATTACATTCAGGTATTCCTCTGTCCCCAAAGGGATCACAATCCCAATTTGTACCTAAGGCAATGGAAGGTAAATTGACTTGCCCAAAGTCACAAGGAGTGGCAGTGGGATTTGAACCCTGGCTTCTCTGGTTTTCAGCCTGCTGCTAGGTTAATCCTCCTCCTTGGTGCCCATAGTCAGGTTTTAGTTTTGAAATGCACCATACAGCAGCAGAATCAACAGTAATTGCTGAATTTATCCTGTCATCATGTGAATCAGTACAATTTAACACAAGTGGGGACAATTCATTTGGGGTGTACTTTTAAAGATGATTGGTTACACCAGTGCTTTAAGTATTTAGGATTGCTACAGAAGGGGGTGGGGGGGGGAACTCATTCAACCAAGCTACTCTATTTTGTACTTCATTTTATAAGGAAATCTGGAAAATATTTTTCACCTGGCAGTTGTGGGATAGATGTGTGGATACATGGCACAAACACTGGTTTAATGCATTTTACTTCCAAGCTATAAGGTCGCAAAATGTAAACATTTTGGAAGAGGGTACAGACTTTTTCTAATCAACATGGCAACTGGCTGATATGCAATACAGTACAAAACAAGCAAATGCATCATTAGTTTTTTGGGAATATTTTTGGCTCCGCAGTTTTCTCTTGCCCCCTTTGCTTTCACCTCACTCAGAACCCATCTCTACTGGGCTATAGTAGCTATGAGTCTTCATTCACAACTACCCATGTTATTTTTCTCCCATATAATTTTCTCTTCCGCCTGTCTAATCACTGCAGTGACAGTCCTTGGCTAGGAGAGACAAAACATAAGACCTTCCAGAACTCAATGGGGTCGATTTTCATATATCCCAAGAACTGTCCATCAGGTATCACTGTTGTATGCTATCAGAGGATCCCCCGATCTTCCAATTCATTTCTGGTCCTCCCCCCCCCTCCGGGAGCTGTGAATGCTGCTAGAAGACAGCAAGAGCATTATTTTACCCTCTCAAACACTAGAATGTCTAATCCCATTTGAAAGGGAGATGGAGTAACAGAGCTATAAACACCTGCCTCCTGAAGGGCAGTAACCCAATATGATGCTGGTAATGACCAGCTGTTGAAGGAGCAGACATCTGCAATAGGTCTCCACTTTCAACATGCAGACATGCAATCTGTACATACTGGATGTTAGTGTATCCCAGCACATTATTAAGACTCAATATCACTCAGAGCAGTGTGTATACCAGATATTAGCATATCCCTTCACACATAACCAAAATTAAAAAACATGCAGGACATCACGTGTATACCAGATGTTAAAGTAACTCCTGGCATGTAAAACATCTTATCCAAGTAATGATTATCAAAGAAAATCAGATCAAGCACTATTACAACTGTAAAACAAAAAGTAATGAACCAAAGAATATCAAAAACAGGGAGAAAGTAAAATAAAGATTTCAAACATTTACAAGTAAGGAGCATTCATATATTATGGCTAGGATGACATGTGATTTACATGTTTTAATAATCAATTCCAATACAAATATCTGTCAATGCTTTTGTAGAAATTTTTCAAATGCAAAAATATGAGTCCCTATTAATCCAATGTGATTTAATAGAAGTGACAAAAAAGAATTGCCCAAATTCACAATTCAAGTCCTAACTAAAGTCCCATGAAATTAAAAAAATAACTTATCTAAAACTATATAGTGATTAAAGACTCAGTCTCATAATCAGCAGTACAGACCCAGTGTAAATCCTGACCCAGGTAAGTTTTAACAATCACAGCCTGCCTTGAGGAATAACAACCCACTGTAGTCTCCCAAAAACTGAGCTGAGAAAAATATGCTGAGAAAATCCTATTTTTTTTTTGTGTAAATATGACACATAGCCAACCAATCATAGCCCAGAAAGTGGCCATATGATAGTCATATGAATCAAGAGAAGTCCTAGTCACAAAAATGCTCTGAATTGTCCTCAGTGGACAAGCCGTAACTATGATTTTTTTCTTCTTTCATTGGCTCATGCAATATTACTCCCATAAATCACAGCCAATGATGCTATTGAAAAGGCATGTGGACTCTCAAAGCAGAAGTAAAAAGAAAAAAAAAAAAAAGAGACATCCAAATAATTAACCGAACTGAATAAAATTATCAGTGTCATCAGTGAGTACTATGAGTGTAAACTGACAAATTTTTCAAGCAATTCCTTTGAAAATAAATCTTTTTGACTGATTCTAAAAACAAACACAACAGAATATATCACTCAACACTGAAATGCAGTCCTGATAGCTGCACAGTATCTAACAGGAAGATCTATTTCTGTTCTAAGTAGGACAAAAGACACTCCATGTTCCCACCATGGTCAGTCACCCATGCTTGATCTAGCACAAAATAGCACACATCTTCAAAAGCTTGCTGTCTTAAACAATAACCTACCATTGGTGCTTTATAGCCAGTTTGTTCATTTGTACACAACTTATATATAATCAATCAGTCTCATAAGTAGTATTTGCTTCATCTTTCCCATACAAAAAATGAACAAGGACAATGTAGAATACACTACAAAATTAGAATTACAATCTGTTAGATGACATATTATTCCATCTGTCCTCCAAGGTTGGAATAATGACCGCACAGAGGGCTGACACCTTTGTAACCAGTTGGGAAGATCTCAGTTCAGCAGAGACTATTATGTCCCATATATTGCCACCTTGAGACAAAGCAATCAGAACAGATTCAGAAAAAACAATGTTCTCCTAGAGTATTACAGTCTTTTCTAATAATCTTGCTAAGTTTTGAGAAAAAGGTAAAACACAGGTGAACTGTGTTTTGCTAAATGCACAGGTCTGACTTTAAAGAACAGATTCTCTATTTGGTAAGAGAACTCATTTAAATGTCTGTTTCATATTATACTCAGAGTAATTCTTTTCCAAAAATCTCATTTTTAGTTATTCTGTGCTCTTTCTGTGTTCCATCGTGGAGAAGCCAAGCCTCAGTACCTTCCTGGTATGAGCTGCCACAAACAGATCATTTCAGGTATGCTTCACTCAAAAAAGATTCTGTTTATTACATTCTTATTCAAGGATTTCTCATGGAGTTTCAGGTGGTATCTGAGTCTGGCTAGACTTTTTTTTTTCTGCTGGGTACATGGCTCTAAGGGTTGTCCCATGAAAGATGACTTATTTCCACACAGATAGTTTCTAAACACTAGAGGATGGCATGTGCTCCTTTCTGTTAGTTCTGGTAGAATATGGCTACATGTTTATCTGAACAAAGACAATTTTGTTAGGCACCTGATTTCTGAAAGCCCTTAAAGTACTTAGAATTGCCTGTAGATCCACTAGATTGATGTGCAACCTTTTCTCCTGGAGTTACGAGGGGCCTTGGATGCGAAGCCTTTGTGGGTGAACTACTCAGTCTGAGCAGGAGGTATCTATAGTTAGAATAATTTGGTGAACAGGAATTTGAAAGGGTAAACCCAGAATCAAATCGAAATGTCAGAGCCGCAGGGTCCTTGGCTCAACCAGCTGCACTGCTGCAACAGAGTTTTTCTTCTTTGTTTGAACCTGAAGGGAGGTCTATATCTCTGGAGAATGCGGCACCTATACCTTTTGCTGCAACAGGAGCCCAAGTACATTCCATCCTAACTGCTACGTCTTTATCCTGTGAAACTGAGTTCTCCTTGGAAAAACCTGCAGTCTTTACACTTGAGCTATATTAGGCTATATTAGGCTTAGGCAAAGTTTTGACAAAGAAATTGCCTCTATTTCTTCGAACAATGTGATCATGGAACAAAGAATTGGAAGTTCAGAAGCATTCAGGATTGAAATTGAGAATCATCTGTCTAAGGTTGATAACTCAGTTAAATAGTTGGAGGAGTCTAGCAGGCAATCAAGAATAACGTAGTTCTTGCATCTAAGTTGGAAAATTTAGAAAATCCAGTTAGGTGCAGAAATCTATGTCTAATTAATTTTCCTCGTCTTCCTTTGGTTATTTTATTTATTATTTAAAAAGTTTTATAATCCACAATCTCCTACAATTGATTGATACAGAGTACAATATTAAATACACAGTATAGTTATACCCCTGGACATGTTTAAACGTTGTTTAAAGCTCCTTTCCACCAATTTCCAAAATATATTATTATCTGCCAGCCCTCACTAAGTGTGATGGAGTGGAACCGCACAGTGAATTAACTCCTATTTCAGAGGACAGTTTAAATTTGACTGATATTTTGGAGACGTTTGATAAAGATTTGGCAAAACCATTTACATGGATGGCAACATTTGCTTTGGACCCAGACAGAGATTGGTTATTGAGACATTTCTTTAAACATCATGGTGAACTCTTTCTTAAGTTTCGGATCAATATATTTCCAGATGTAGCTACAACTACTCAAAGAAGGAAGAAAACGTTTCTGTTAATGAGACATAGAGTTTTACAACTTGGAGCAACTTTCTCCCTTATGTTCTTATGCAAATATTTAGTTAAATATAGGAAAATTGGTTCTTACCTGCTAATTTTCATTCCTGTAGTACCACAGATCTGACCAGACTCCTGGGTTTTGCCTCCCCTCCAGCAGATGGAGACAGAGAAAGTTTTATTGACATTGCTACATAATACGAAGTACCACCTGCAGTCCCTCAGTATTGAACTGTACACTCAAGCCAGATGAAAAAACAAAAGTAATACCTTAATTAACTAACCTCTCCCGAATGAGCAGTGGGAAGAGGAAACCTGGAAACGCCAACTGTGTCGTCCCCCCCCCCCCAACCTTGTGTAGGACCAACTAAAAACCTGTGCCATTCTTCAGAGTTATCACAACAAACAGATCGAGTGGAGTCTCCAATTCACTCTTTCCTCCAGTGGGCAGGAACTGTGGACTGATGTGTGGTACTACAGGAATGAAAATTAGCAGGTAAGAACCAATTTTCCTTTCCCTGTACATACCTAGATCAGTCGAGACTCCTGGGAAGTTCCAAAGCTTCCCTAAACAGGGTGGGACTGCAAGAGTCCCGCCTCTGGGGCCTAGACATCCAAACAGTAATACCTGGCGAAGGTGTGCAATGACGTCCAAGTAGCCGCTCTACAGATCTGTGGTGAAACTTGCTGACACTCGACCCAAGAGGCCACCTGAGTAGAATGCGCCCTTAAGCCCCTCCGGAACAGGACGACCTTGACAGATATATGCAGAGCTAACAGCCTCTTTCAACCACCGTGCAATGGTGGCTCTTGATGTCTTATGACCCTTCTTTGCAACACTCCATAGCACAAAAAGATGATCCGACAAGTGGAAGTTGTTTGTAACCTTCAGGTGGTGTAATAAAGCATGCCTCACATCTAACCGTTGCAACTCTTTAGCACGAGGCATCGCAAGATCCGATGTTGAGAAGGATGGAAGGTCCACTGAATGATTCAAGTGGAATGAGGAAACCACCTTCGGCAAAAAGGACAGAACCATTCTCAAGGAAACTCCTGCATCTGAAATTCTCAAAAAAGGGCTCACTACATAAGGCCTAAAGCTCGGATATTCAGCAAGCCGAACAAATTACCACCAGGAAAACCATCTTCAAAGTGAAATCCTTCATAGTAGCTCACTTCAGGGGTTCGAACGGAGACTCACACATGCTCTTAAGGAATACATTAAGGTTCCAGGACGGACAAGGTTTCTGAACCGGAGGACGCAAATGTTTAGCTCCCCGAAGGAAATGCACAATGTTTGGATGTGCCGCCAGAGATACTCCACGAACCTTGCCACGAAGGCAGCCTAAAGCCGCCATCTGAACCTTGAGGGAATTAAAAGACAGACCTTTAACCAATCCCTCCTGCAGGAAGGCTAAAACATCCACCACCGAGGCTCATCAAGGATCCACCTTCTGCCCAGTACACCAAGACTCAAACACTTTCCATACTCTCACATATGCCAGTGAAATGGAAGTCTTTATAGGCCGCAAGAGGGTAGCGATAACCCCTTCTAAATAACCCTTAGTCCTTAATCGCTCCCTCTCAAAAGCCAAGCTGCTAGACAAAAGCGATTTACCTGATCCAAACAAACGGATCCCTAGCACAGCAGATTGGGCAGATGCACTAGTCGCAATGGACTGTCCACTGCCAGGTTGACTAAGTCCACAAATAACAGACCACTCTGGGGCAATGAGTACCACTTCACCTGGATAGACTTCTATGCGATGCAAAACCTTGCTGATCAACGTCCAAAGCGGAAAAACATACAGGAGGACCCCCTCAGCCAAGGGAGAACTAAGGCATCCACTCCTTCTGCTCCTCTTTCTCTTCACTGACTGAAGAATCATGGGGCCTTGGCATTGTGGAAAGTCGCCATTAAATCCATGCTCGGTGTGCCCCACCTTCGACAGATGATATATACCGCTTCCTCTGATAGCTCCCACTCGCCGGGATCTAGCTGATGCAAGCTCAGAAAATCTGCTTGCATATTGTCTGTGCCTGCTATGTGGGAGGCCACTAACTGCTCCAGGTGCTGTTCTGCCAAGCAAATTAACTCTCGGGCTTCCTGAGCCAATGCCAGGCTTTTGGTGCCCCCTTGTCGATTGATATAAGCCACAGTTGTCACATTGTCCAACAAGACCCTCACCGGCTCTCCTCTCACCAGGGGCAGAAATGCCTGAAGGGCTAAGTGTAGAGCTCTCGTTTCCAAGCGATTGATGGACCAATAGGCCTCCGCCAACCACGACCTTGCATAGACTAGTTCTGGCACACCGCTCCCCACCCGGAGAGACTGTCATCAGTGGTGATGATCGTCCAGGTCGGGATTTCCAAGTCCACACCCCACCTTAACTTGTCTGGCATGAGCCACCAAGAGAGACTGGATCGAGCAAACTCCGTAAGGGAAAGCAGAATCTGAAACTGCTCTGACAACGGGTCCCAGCGGAATAGTAAAGCTGACTGCAGAGGCCTCATATGAGCAAATGCCCATGGAACCAACTCCAAGGTGGAAGCCATAGACCTGAGAACTTGCAAATAATCCCATACCCTGGGTACTTGCTCCTGCAATAATCCACGAACTTGCTTTTGCAACTTGGAAATCCGGTCTTCGGTGAGGAAAACCTTCCCCACTTTGGTATCAAAACGTGCCCCCAAGAATTCCAAATCCTGGGAAGGAACCAGATGACTTTTGCTCAGATTGACTATCCAACCCAGAGAGCGCAATCAGTCGAGGACTATATCCACTGCCTTCCGACAAAGGATTTCCGACTTGGTCTGAATCAACGAGTCGTCCAGATAAGGATGGACCAGGACTCAGTCTCCGCAGTGCCACTTCCACCACGACCATAACCTTGGTAAAGGTCCTTGGCGCCGTCACCAGACCGAAAGGCAGGGCGCAAAACTGAAAATGCTCCCCCAGAATCATGAATCTCAGATGACTGGGCTGGATACGCTACTGGCAATTTTCCTGTTTATCTCCCAAGGACAGCTTTAGCGGCAATAGTGCCATGTGTGAACATGATCAGTTGGTGGAGAGTCCACTGGAGTACTAAAAGCAGAAGCACCCTTTTCATAGCCACAGCACTGCTCTCTCTGGCAGGGAAGGACCCCGGGAAACTGCATAGCTATGTCCCTTCAAAGCCGCTGCCATGCCTCTGAAGTGGCAATGTCCTGTATGACTACACAACCCTAAAGCAGCCCTATCAGCTCCACCTCAAACAGTGCCATCTACAACTCTAGGGTTGGCCTGACAGGAGAGCTGATATCTTCCACAACTCTTTGAAGATCAGAGTTGAAGGCTGTGGACTGGAGAACTGGAGACCAGCACAGTGACATCATAGTCTGGGAGACTGAGTTCACCTTCAGATGTGGCCTCTTTGGTTGTTGCAAAGCTCCTGTACCTCCATGCATTCAGAGCTGTGAAGTGAAGAAATGAAGGGCAGAGGATCGGCATACAAGAGTGGAGAGGAAGGGCATAATGCACCAATTACACCTTTTGGCTGTTCACAATCTTATAAAAACTTTGTTGTGACTAATTGCTGCAGGCTCTATGCTTTGCCCCAGCCTCACTGTCCCTTGTACTGCATGGTATCCAGGTATGAAATTTTGCTCTATATCATGCATCTCAAGATAAAAGAGAAGATGAATGTTCCATGGTAGATACAATGAATACATTAAACACAGTAAAAACTTGGAAATCTGATGTAAGTTGGTAACTGATATTTTAAATCCTTAAAAAGTGGCAATCTCAAACATGATTCTTGACCAGGAGGCTTAAAAAATATTGTATAGTTGAAAAATTGGCAGCTGGGCCATATACAACAGCACAGACCCCGCACATACCCTATGCCTCTGCAGTGCATTAGAATGCAGTTTGGAAGTACATAAAATTTCTGTAATTCAAACACCAATTTAGACTGTAAGCTCTTTTGAGGAAGGGACTTCTGTGAATTCTAATAATACTGTGAGCCACCTTGAGCATCAGTTGGAAAGGTAGGCTAAAAGTCATAAAAATTATTATTAATTACCAAAATATACATCTAATTACTATTCTACTAAGACATGTTATTTGCTATCTGGATGGATTAGGGTGTGTGTGTGTGGTGGGGGTGTAATTATGAAAGCATATACATGGTCGGAGTCATATTACCAGAACTCAAACAGCTCTGGATTAATAGTATAAGCATGTGTTACCTTCTCTGATAGCAGTGCAAGGGGCTCCTTCTTCATGCTCCAATCGAATCTCCTTCAGTGCCACCAGGTTATCAGTGAGTTTACTTTTGCCCTTATACACTGTTGCATAAGTCCCCTAAACAAAACAGGACAAATCTAATTTTTAAAAGGCAGTAGATTTCTGAAACAATACAACTCATTCATCAATAAATGCAGAAAGGATCCTTTGGCAAACTGATGAAGGGCAGTAGTTGAAATTCTGCAACACAAAATCCTGATGACAAATTTAAGAACTCATGGTTTCCCAAATAAGGATGTTCAAATAGGATTTGAAGTAAAATAAAACAAAAACAAAACAGTGCTTCCTTACTCTGTGCAGATAATGCAACATTCAGCTAGACAGCTGCTGATGTAGTGGTCTGTGGGATGCTGCTCAGAGGATTAACTGAGTAAGTCTTTGGGTTTACTTCAGATTCAGTTTAGAGTCAGGTTGCAAAGAAAGCTGCTTGATTTCTAAGAATTATATATAAACTTAAAGGGGTGATCTTGGCCAAGTCACTTCATCTTCTGCTACTTCTGATACAAACTTAAGATCTTATTTACTAAGCATTTTTCCTATAGAGATAGAATTTGGAAAAAGCTTTAGTAAATGGGGCTCTTAGAGCTGGATTTTCTAAGGTCGCAGACCTTAGAAAATCCAGCAGTAACTGGAGGCGAAGCAGGAGGCGGGCTGGCTTTCGCACCGAATAACTACATCATCAAAGGTGTAGTTATTCGTCGCGAAACTGACGGCGATAAGGGTCCTTACCTTTCGCCGCCAGCGATGTCTGCGCAGCGTCGGCCCCGGTGCCCCCCCCCCCCCCCCCCCGACTCCTCCTCTTCCGGGGCCGACTCTGTCCCAACTCTGCCCCCATTTAGTGATCGCACGCGAAAAGTCTCTTTTCGCGTGCGATCGCTTTTGAAAATGACCCCCTTAGTTTGTGAACCCTTTGAAGATAGGAAATATCTACTGTACCTGAATGTAACTCACCTTGAGATACCAATGAAAAGGAATGAGCTAAGTTTAAGAAAAAAATGTATTTATTTTTTTTAAAGTGTGAGAGCTCACTATAGGGAAAGTGATGATTGTATGAGAAGAAAGACGATGAATCCTGGATCGGCTACCTACCAGCATTCTAGTCGGATGCAAACAGTAAATGAAGTGACTGTATTCTAAGTTTGTTCTGTTCTGCTATAAAGAGAATGAATTAATGGCCCTTCCTCAGTACCACAACAGTGCTTCATAAGCAAAGGACAATTCCCCTACACCACAGACTGTTCCTTGCTTAATAAGTAAAATCTGAAGAAGAAGAAAGAAAGAAAGAAGACTAACAGCTTTGAACAGTGGGTCAAATTAAAATAATTCCGAGATGAACACTCACTAATTAATTACAGTAGTGGGTGTGGACAAATTAAAAAATACAAAATACAAAAATAGCACTCTTAATTAATTAATTTTTTAATTTTTAAATTGTCCACACGCACTACTGTAATTAATTAGTGAGTGTTCATCTCGGAATATTTCTCATTCAAGTTTTAATTCGACCCATTTTTTAGAGCTGTTATTCTTTTTTTACATTCTACTTATTATGCAAGAACAGCCCGTGATGTAGTGGAATTGTCCCTTGCTTATAAAACTTACTAAAACCCATACAAAGCTCACAAAGCTTCACGGAATCCAGATTCATTTACTCTTGGTTCAGCTGAGTATACACTGATGTCCATTAATAGCACTCTTAGTAGTTTTTTAAATATTTTTTAATTTGTCCACACCCACTACTGTAATTAATTAGTGAGTGTTCATCTCGGAATAGTTTTAATTTGACCCACTGTTCAGAGCTGTTATTCTTCTTTCCTCTTTTTTACATTTTACTTATTAAGCAGAACAGTCTGTGGTGTGGTGGAATTGTCCTTTGCTTATGAAGCACTGCTGTGGTACTTTGGACATACTTTAAGGAGGTTCGAATTTTGGCAACCACCAGTACTTTTTATTTTTTATTCAATTTATCGCTTTCATCGATTCTCTAGAGATTCTTGATATTGCACCTGAACATTTGTTTATGCTAGTTCACTAATCCACGTTCCCTAATCTCTAGGCACTTACAGCCACAGTTGCAAGGGTTGTAATAAATAATGTAGTTACACTTTGCGCATCCCGATATAATTTATTTTTATTATTCTTGCTCTTCACTGGGGTCTAAGGAAGTACATATAAGCATAGATCCTCTATTTAGATAGTACTTGATCAGTACCCAATTAAAGAATCGAGACTAGGTTATTGATAGCTCCCACTGGTTTTGTTATTATTTTTTGTTTTTTTATCTGTTGCACATCCATTTATATAAAACTAGCAACTGTACCCGTTCTACACCCGGGCGGCGAGCCTTTTTATTGGCACATATGCTCTTGTATGGAAGCGTTAGCTGAAAAGGAAAAACAAAATTGTTTTCACCCAGGGCAAGGGACGTGGAGGCACATTTGCTAAAGCCAGGGCTGGCAAAAGTTTATTTACCAAGCTGTCTCTCGTACTCCCCCACACCCACATTCTCTCTCACCGGCATCCCCCTCCCCTCATATAGGCTCCCTCTCTCTGAAACCCACACTCAAGCATCTCCCCACTCACCCTCTCTTACCTCCCATGCTCTCTCTCACACCCTTCCCACCCCCCCCTCTTACCAACCATGCTCTCTGTCACCCCCCGTCTCTCACACACACATTCTTTCTCACCGACATCCCCCCATGCTCTCTCTCACACCCTCCTGCTCTCTCTCACCCTCCCCGTTACACATTCTCTCTCACCGGCATGCTGCGGGACCCGCGCTGTTCGTGGTGAAGATGAAGGCCCAGTGCGCCATTCGCAGCGAAGATGAAGGCCCCGCACGCCGTTGGTGGCACACGGGGGCTTTCCATTTTCATCTTGAACAGAAAATAGCAGCGGAGACCTCAGCATGCCGCAAACGGAGCGCGTCCCGCGGCACATGCTCCGTTCGCAGCGAAGATGAAGGCCCAGGCACGGTGATCGCGGCACACGGGGGCCTTCCCTTTTCGCTGCGAATGGAGCACTACGCCTTCATCTTCGCCGCGAACGGAGTGTGTGCCGCGGGACGTGCTCCGTTCGCTGCATGCTGGGGTCTACGCTGCAGTTTTCTGTTCAAGGCGAAAATGGAAGGCCCCCGTGTGCCGCCAATGGTGCGCCGGGCCTTCATCTTCGCTGCAAATGGCTATTTTCTGCCTGTCCCACGATGGCCGCTGCCCTTCCGGTTTTGAATAGTCTTCCAGCGAGGGAGGAAATCGGCGAGGTGAGGGAGTAAATCTGCGGGAAGGAGGAATTCTGCACAAAATCTGCATTCCGCAGTAGCGCTGAATTCCCCCAGGAGTACCTCTTGAGGCTGGTGTTGTGACATGGTCGCTGTACGGCGTGTTTGAGCCTCCAAGGCGGCCAGGGAGCCGTCTGCGCGAGCACTGACGGACACACTACCAAGCCCGAAATATTATGGATTTATATAATTTTTAAAGAATTTGCTAAGTAAGAAAATTTCAGTAAATATATTTATTATTGATTCACTTCAAGTATGTAATATATATTTATAATTGCCCACGGGTTACTTTATTGTAGAATACAAGCCCCCAGTGTTATCTTATCTGGTTCTACTTGGATATATGTATGATTTTGACACATGACAAAATGGTGGCAATTTTAATTTTAAATATCAATTATTAAATTGCTTTATAAGCTACCGGAGGAAAGTGCTGTTTAACACCCAGATCTAGTGTTACTATATACATGGATACTTTAGTCTTGACAATATTTTTCTTGATGATGTTTATGCCGACATCTTTGTTCCTTTTTTATGTATATTAATTAAGGTAAAAGATTGAATTTGTGGATTGTTCTATGAAAACGCACAAGACAGAATTAAGGAGACTGCCTTAAAAGTCGTATTTACCATTATAGGTTTACCCTCTCTCTTAACTAATCAAGGCTGTTACCCACCTATCTTTGCAGAACCTTTTGTCTCATTTTTTATGCGTGTATCTCTGTATTCTATAAATTTGGTCTGAATGGTCTATTGATTTAATATTTATGAATTTATTTATTTGTCGAACATGTATCTTATGATTTTATATTATTTACATTATTGTGGAATGTAAACAAGTTATTCATGTTTTATATGTTTAACTTTTATGTATTATGTTTTATTGATTTATATTCACAATAGCCCCTGAAGCAGTTCGATATAAGAGCGAAACTCGGCCTGAGTTGGGCTTTTTACGACGTTTTGTGTTAATAAAGAATCCCTGGTGTTGTACCCATCTTCTACTTCTGGTCCCGACTTGGATCGGCTTCTGTTTTGTTTCTTGGGACCTTCCTCAGAGGGCCTCGATTTGACACCCATATACATAATAGAGATATCAATAGAGCTGTCCAGGCAGAAGGCTAAAATTCACCACAGAGATAGCAAAATTGCTTACCTGTAACAGGTGTTCTCAGAGGACAGCAGGATGTTAGTCCTCACACATGGGTGACATCATCAGATGGAGCCTTGATGTGGAAAACATATATCAAAGTTTCTATAACGTTGACTAGGCACACTGAGCATGCCCATCATGCCCATGCATCCATGCGGGGTCCCTCTTCAGTCTTGTAACATAGATTTAAGATTAAAAATAAAAATAGGAGAAACCCAACTCCGCAGGGTGGCAGGCGTGTTTTGTGAGGACTAACATCCTGCTGTTCTTGGAGAATACCTGCTACAGGTAAGCAACTCTGCTTTCTCCGAGGACAAGCAGAATGGTAGTCCTCACACATAGGTGAATCCCTAGCTATAGGCTGCACCTAACACAAAAAGGGGACCAACAGACACCTCTGTTACCTCTGTTACCAACAGCACCGGTGCTGTTGGTAACAGAGGGGGAGACAGCCTGAACCCAAACGGGCCATAGGTTGGGAGAGTTGGGTTCTACACCTCAACAAGTTCTGAAGGACAGACTGGCCAAACCAACTGTCATGTTGGCTGTCCCTATCCAAACAGTAATGAAATGTGAATGTGTGGAGCCTTGCAGATCTCCTCCCACAGGAATTGCATGCAAGTGGGCCACTGTCACCACACTTCCAGGTCCCCCGCTGACCCAGCTGCTCCACCTACCCAAGTGAAATAGGTCCTCCGCCCGGGCTTAATGCTGACAGCCCGGGCAGAATGCAGCAGAACAGCTAGAGTCAGCGGCACTAGCAAGCATGTGTGTTTGACATCCTGTGTGTGTGTGTGAGATAGCATGTACGTGAATGATTGAGAGTCTGTATATGTGAAAGAGAGTATGTGTGTGAGAGATAGCATGAATGTAAGTTTGTGTATTGAGAACCTGTATGTGTAAGTTTGTGATTGAAAACCTGTTTGTGTGAAAAAGTATATGTGCGTGATTGAGATCCTTTGTTTGTGAGAGAGGTCATGTGTATGTATGATTACGAGCCTGTGTGTATAAGTAAGAGAGAGAGCATGTGTGTCTGTGTGAGATTGAGAGCTGGTTTAGGTGAGGGAGCATGTGAGTATGTGATTGAGAGCATGTGTGAAAGTGAGAGAAAGAGAGAGAGAGCATATTTTTTTGACTTTTTTGACTTTTTTGACTGGGTAACCAAGGAATTGGATCGAGGAAGAGCGCTTGATATCATATACTTGGATTTCAGCAAAGCTTTTGATACGGTTCCGCACAGGAGACTGGTGAATAAAACCAGAAGCTTAGGAGTGAGGGCCGAGGTGGTGACCTGGATTGCAAATTGGCTGACAGACAGAAGACAATGTGTGATGGTAAATGGAACCTTCTCTGAAGAGAGAGCGGTTTTAAGTGGTGTACCGCAAGGATCGGTGTTGGGACCGGTCCTGTTCAATATCTTTGTGAGCGACATTGCGGACGGGATAGAAGGTAAGGTTTGTCTTTTTGCGGATGACACGAAGATCAGCAACAGAGTGGACACGCCGGAAGGAGTGGAGAGAATGAGATGGGATCTAAGGAAACTGGAAGAGTGGTCGAAGATATGGCAGCTCAGATTCAATGCCAAGAAGTGCAAAGTCATGCATATGGGGAGTGGAAATCCGAATGAACTGTATTCGATGGGGGGGGAAAAGCTGATGTGCACGGAGCAGGAGAGGGACCTTGGGGTGATAGTGTCTAATGATATGAAGTCTGCGAAACAATGCGACAAGGCGATAGCAAAAGCCAGAAGAATGCTGGGCTGCATAGAGAGAGGAATATCGAGTAAGAAAAGGGAAGTGATTATTCCCTTGTACAGGTCCTTGGTGAGGCCTCACCTGGAGTACTGTGTTCAGTTCTGGAGACCGTATCTACAAAAAGACAAAGACAAGATGGAAGCGGTACAGAGAAGGGCGACCAGGAAGGTGGAGGATCTTCATCGCATGACGTACGAGGAGAGATTGAAGAATCTAAATATGTACACCCTGGAGGAAAGGAGGAGCAGAGGTGATATGATACAGACTTTCAGATACTTGAAAGGTTTTAATGATCCAAAGACAACGACAAACCTGTTCCGTAGGAAAAAAATCAGCAGAACCAGGGGTCACGATTTGAAGCTCCAGGGAGGAAGATTCAGAACCAATGTCAGGAAGTTTTTCTTCACGGAGAGGGTGGTGGACGCCTGGAATGCCCTTCCGGAGGATGTGGTGAAGACCAGAACTGTGAAGGACTTCAAAGGGGCGTGGGATAAACACTGTGGATCCATAAAGTCAAGAGGCCGCCAATGAAGAGTGGGTGACTCACCAGAATGACAGCTACTGCCTGGAGACAATACCCTTATTCAATAAACATACACATGCTTACTGTGACTCCAACATCGCTCTAAGCTTCAACAGTAAGAGGAAATGTGGAAAAATGGATTTACACTCACAAAGAGGGGAGTAGCTGGCTTGTTACGGCGGTTACTACCCCAAACCAAATAAGCCTGATACTTCACCTTCAATGCATATACAGCATAGTTCTCTGCTTCAACGACAGGGGAGAAGAAAAAAGGGTTCGCACTCACAAAGCGGGGAGTAGCTGGCTTGTTACGGCGGTTACTACCCCAAACCAAATAAGCCTGATACTTCACCTTCAATGCATATACAGCATAGTTCTCTGCTTCAACGACAGGGGAGAAGAAAAAAGGGTTCGCACTCACAAAGCGGGGAGTAGCTGGCTTGTTACGGCGGTTACTACCCCAACCAAATGTGTCTGATACTTCACTTTCGGTGCATATCCAGCATGGCTCTCTGCTTCAACGGCATGGGAGAGGACTGATACATCACGCATTTCCAGCATAGCTCCCTGCATTTCCAGCATAGCTCCCTGCTTCAACAGCAGGGGAGAAGAAAAACAACCAATAAGGACTGTATAACATAGTCTGGGTAAAACAAATAAGCATGGGTGTAGCTTGCTTATTGCGGCGGTTACTACCCCTACTACCCCTAACTAATCAAGCTAGATATTTCAATGGTGGGGGAGGAAGGTAAATAGAACCAAGAGCTAAGAGAAACAGATAAGTATGAGAGAAAAATGTGTGAAGCTTGCTGGGCAGACTGGATGGGCCGTTTGGTCTTCTTCTGCCGTCATTTCTATGTTTCTATGTTTCTATATTTGTAAGCATGTGAATAATAGTCTGTGTGTGAGAGAAAAAGACAGCATGTATGTGTGTGATTGAAAGCCTGTGAAAAGCGTGAAAAGATAGACAGCATGTGTGTAAATTTGTAATTAAGAGCCTATATAAGTGAGAGAGAAAAAGCATGTGTATATGTGAGCGATTGAGAGCCAGTGAGAGAGAGAAAGAGAGAGGGGAAAGTTGCAAGCAAACCATTCCTCCTCCTGCTAATTCAAAACAATCTCAGGGCACATGGATATCAAACGTTCCCAGGTATGCAGAGCAAAAAATGTTTTGTATCCTTATTATTTTTCATTACTGGGTCTTTGTGTCTGCTATTTTGAAATATTTTATTGGTATCTAGCTGTTTTGAAATAATTTGTTCTTTTTGTTAGTATGGTTTTGCTGCTATTGATTTTATATTTTTTGATTTGTTTTAAAGGACTGGTGATGTTTCTTTTTTTCCTTTATTACACTGCATACAGAGATTCTGGCTTGTTGCAGTTTCCAATTCAGTTTTTGTCTGCATGCTTCTAGTTATGCGTTTTGGTCTCTTTATTCTTTGTTAGGTGAGGGTCAGCACATGTGATTCAGGTGAGGTTTTCTGCTGGCGTGTAGTTTGTGTAGGGCTCTATAGCAGCTTGACTTGGTCCATTTTCCTAATAGGAGATGTATTGGTGTCTTAAGGCCTGGTGTAATATTTTCAGCGTTGCCTTTACTTAGGTAAGGTGGTTACTGTTTAAGTGCTGTAAATTTGTACTGTTTTGGTGTGGGCTGTTTACTATTTATGCAATTTCTGTTCAGACAGAATACGTATCTTTTATTCTTAACAATAAAAATAATACTGGACCTTTATTTTTTATTTCCACCTTGAATTGTAATGAGCAGTGTGTCACACATGTGAGCGTGGTCTGTCAGATGTGTCACGATGGGAAAAAGGTTGAGAACCACTGCATTACGTTATTTAGCTCCCGGACAGAACATATTTAAATCAGCTGATCAGCATGAAAATGCATTCTTAATCAGCTCATCCATACCCTAAACTAAGCAAATCAAATAACACAAATTGCTTGAAAAACTGCAAGCCACGTTATGTGAATGGAAGTTAGTTACAACTCAAGATTGGTTCCTGATAATGACGGTGGTATATTTAAATGCTTTACAATGCTCTGTACATAGGAGATTATTTGTAGAGAAAGGCAGAGAAAGAAACTCAGAGATTGATGCAGAGAAGGACCTGTGTCTGAGTGTTTGTAGTAGCCGTTCTTATTTGCAAATTGAAAAATAATAGAAAAACAAATTGTGAGATTGTTGAACCAGTGATTATACTACGGAACTAATATAAGGCTATTGAAGGCAAGTGTCGGGTGATTCCATATTTTGTATAATGGTCCTTAACAGGAATAGCATTTCCTGTAAAACTAGGTATTATAACTATGAAATCTGTGGTATGGATCTTTAGTATAATTATTTCTGTTCTTCCTTAGTTGGATTATTTTTAGTATTATTTTTACCATATCTACCATGCCACAATTGCACAATGGCTGAAAAAATTCTTGAAGTTGCTCCTTGAAGACAAAAATGTTCTTCATTTCAATATATGGTTTCTGTGATTTTGTTCTGCTGATCTTTTCTTCTATAGTCTCTTTCTTTACTTATTCTCCATTAGGTAGCTAGAATGCACAGATTCTAGTAAGCACCATTTTTTTCATATCTGCCCACATAAAAATCAAGGACTGAAATGCCATCTTACAGCTGACAAGGTAGGAAAACAACTGTCTCTGGAAGGGTTTTCTTGCCCATCACTTAATGTTGACACAGAGATAGAACTGGTAATCCTTCCCCCAGGTTAAAGCCTTCCAAGGGTGAATCAGCTCTAGGAGGAGGGGACATGAGTCAGTCCTCTTGTATGACTGTACTGAGCACTAGAGATATCCAGTTGACTGACTTAGCTCTTAATAATTCAACTGACATGTACACACTTATTGCAATATGGACAGGATCTGTATCCATCTAGAATCAAGAAATTAAATAAAATCTTACCTCGCCTAATTTATCCAGCTTGATGTAAGTCTCTAGTTTTCCAAACCCAATTTCTGACTGCAACAAGAACAAGTTTTAAAAAATTGTTAGAAAATTGTTCAGAATCTTATGATTTTTTTTAAAACTAAAAACAGGTAAAGATGTAATTTTTTTAATTCTAATGCTAGATCAAACTTTGCAAAAGGAGATGTTTAAGCAAACAACATTCAAGTCACAGTAAAGCATTCAAACTGCTGTACCTGTGAGAAACTAGAACTTGACCAAACACTAGAATAAATCCTTCTCCAAGGTTTAAAGGTGGCAGAATACTATACTGTGTGAATGACCTAATGAAGGGATACTGAACTTGAGAGAGATGGTGGATGCGGTCAGAATCTGAGCCAAAAGAAAGATCATTAGCAAATTAATACTATCCCAAGGACACAACTGCTAATTCAAACCAGGACAGCAAAACCAAATCAAATTCAATCTTTGCTGCTCTTTATCGAGCCCTTTCTCCTGCATTAATGACAGGTTAAACCTGCAGTCTCACAGTTAGGCTATTCTGCCTGTCTGGTGTCCTGAACCTGAATTTCTGATCTCTTGACACTGTGGTGAGGCGATCACACCAGTTGGATATTCTTTCCAACATGGTTTCCAGACACTATTTAAAAGGATAGTCTTACATCTTTTAATACTGTGTCTGATGTTAAAGTCTGCAAGGTACCAAGGGAGACAGAGAGCCACACCAACTCACTGTTTAGGGCTATGGAATGGAAATGTGAACAAAGGGAAACACATGTAAAAAAGTGATTTGAAATAAAAAAAACCCACTGATATTTAGCACTAATTATATGGATAAATAAGGACTTATCCAGCTAAGTGGCAGTTTCTAAATATCAGACTATGTTCAGCGGCTACTACTTAGCTGGATAAGTATTTATCTGGCTGAGTAGCTAGCCGGATATCTTGGGGCAGGCAATGAGCAGATCAAGGCAGGGCAACTTATCCTGTTATCCTAGTCAGATAAATACCTATATTCAATTTTATCCAGTTAAGTTAACCAGATAAGTTAGATCTGCTCAATAGCAGGTCTAACGTTATCTGGAAATAACTTATCTGATTAACTAGAACTTATCCAGTTATATTCAGCAGCATTGCTGTGTAGCTGAATATTCCTAAGTTAGCTGGATAAGTTATATCCAGATAATTTACATAATTGGATATCTTTGAATATTGGGCCTAGAATGTTTCCAAATTGAATCTGGATTTTTTTTGTAGATTGTGAAAAGTTTTATGGGACTAATGTTAAGAATGATGCTAAAATTATGCTATACATGTGCAAGACAGACCACAAAAGTGTCCCTTCTTCATATGTGACCAATGTGGTTTTAAATGTTCAAGTGCATAATTATCTTTGGATCATTCTTACACTGCTCCAATAAAAGGTAACAACCTACAAAAGCATCCTATTTTTCCAGAACTAATAGTGTTACTAGAACTGTATACTCATAGAATGGAAAATGCAATCTTTACCATGTTTGTTACTAGTAATCTGTAAACTATCATTTAAAACAGCCATGACACCTGAAGACTGGAAGTGGTAAATGCGTTGCCAATTTTTAAAAAGAGCTCCATGTGTGATTTGGGAAACTACAGACCAATTAGCCTGCTATTGGTGCCAGGCAAAATAGTAGACGTCATTCTTAAAAACAAAGTAACTGGCCTTATTGATAGATATGGCTTACTGGGAAGAGTCCACAAATACCACAAAGGAGCAGGAGCTGCACTCAGCAATATAAGTGTACACAAGAAAAGTGCAGAAAACACTTGTAGGTCCGAAGATTTATCAATTCAAACATCAAATTTATTAGTAATTCTTATATGGCAACTCCACTGGGTTTATAACAACATTTCAGCGGGTCCCCCGACACAGACCCGTGTTTCACTATCAGGCTGCGTCGGGAGGGACAGACATCTTTAAACAAGCATTCGTATGCTTTTGTATATCAATACGGCGAAACACGGGTCCGTGTCGGGGGACCCGCTGAAATGTTATTATAAACCCAGTAGAGTTGCCATATAAGAATTACTAATAAATTTGCTGTCTAAATTGATAAATCTTCGGACCTACAAGTGTTTTCTGCACTTTTCTTGTGTACACTTAATGGGAAGAGCCAACATCATTTTAGCAAAGGGAAGTCTTGTCTTACCAATCTTTTGGAGTTTTTTTGAAGGTGTAAATAAAAATGTAGATAAAGGCAAGCTGGTTAATATAATGTTTTTGATTTTCAAAATGAGAGATTCCTCAAAAAATTAAAAAGTCATGGGATAGTAGGCAATGTCCTACTGTGGACTGGTAACTGGTTAAAAGACCAGAAACAGAGGGCAGGACTAAATGGTCATTTTTCCAAATGGAAGAAAAAGTCCTTAGTGGAATATCACAGGAATCAGTACATGGACCTGTACTGTTTAACATATTCATATATGATCTGGAAAAGTGAACAACAACTGAGATGATCAAATTTGCAGATGACACAAAATTATTGAAAGTTGTTAACACAACAGCAGATTGAGCGGTACTGCAGAACATAAGACCATAAAACATAACATAATGGATCAGACCAAAGGTCCATCAAGCCCAGTATCCTGTTTCCAACAGTGGCCAAGCCAGGTCACAAGTACAAACATAGCAGATTCCAAGCTACTTATCCCAAGAATAAGTAGTGGATTTCTGCAACTCCACCTTAATAATGGTTAAAGCAGAGTTGCTTACCCGATCAGGTGTTCTCAGAGGACAGCAGGATGTTAGTCCTCACATGTGTGACTTCATCGGATAGAACCCCGATAGGGCAAACTTATGTCAAAGTTTCTAGACTTTGACTTGGCACACCGAGCATTCACAGCATGCCCTAAACCACGCATCCACAAGGGGTCCCCTCTCCAGGCTTATAACATAGAATTATATAAAAACAAAAAAAGGAGAAATGGAGAAATTACTTCCCTGATAATTTCGTTTTCCTTAGTGTAGACAGATGGACTCAGGACCAATGGGTATAGGGTGCTCCTGATAGCAGTTGGAGACAGAGTCAGATTTCAATCTGACATCAGCACTACATATACCCCTGCAGGAAGCTCTGCTCTTCAGTATTCTCCTTGAAAAGCAATTGTGGATATATGTGTGTTTGAATAACTTGATTAACTTAATTAACTTGAACTGGTTGACATGAATTTTAGCTGGAAACCGCCACTGCACTCAACCGAGAAATGCCGACACCCGGTAACTATGGGTGTCCTAACTAGAGGTAAAGAGTGGCTTACCCGTGCTTGTCTTGCTCTCGGGGATTGTCACCCAAGGCTTCCGTATTCTGAGGCAGCCGTGGGCAGGATACTGAGTCCATCTGTCTACACTAAGGAAAACGAAATTATCAGGTAATTTCTCCATTTCCTAGCGTGTAGCAGATGGACTCAGGACCAATGGGATGTACAAAAGCTACTCCCGAACCGGGCGGGAGGCTGGCCATGGCCCACTTAGTACTGCCCTTGCAAATGCTGTGTCCTCCCGGGCCTGAACATCCAGGCAGTAGAACCTCGAGAAGGTGTGAATGGAGGACCATGTCGCCGCCTGACAGATCTCGGCGGGTGACAGCATCTTGGTTTCTGCCCAGGACACTGCCTGGGCTCTGGTGGAATGGGCCTTGACTTGTAGAGGTGGAGGCTTGCCTGCCTCTATGTAGGCTGCCTTGATTACTTATTTGATCCAGCGGGCTATGGTTGCCCACGAGGCCGCTTCCCCTTGTTTCTTCCCGCTAAGAAGGACGAATAGGTGGTCCGTCTTTCGTACTGATTCCGATCTTTCCTGGTATCGGACTAGGAGTCTGCCGACGTTAAGATGGCGAAGGAGACATGAGTCTTCCGAGTCCTTATGCTCGTCTGGAGTTGGCAGCGAGATGGTTTGGGTGGAAATGAGAAACCACCTTTGGAAGGAAGGAGAGGACAGTGCGTAGCTGTATGGATCTCGGTGTCAATCTGAGGAACGGTTCCTGACAGGATAATGCTTGAAGTTCGGAGATGCGACGGGCTGAACATATTGCCATTAGGAATGCAGTCTTCAAGGTCAGGAGCTGTAGGGACAGACCATGTGAAGGTCTAAAAGAGGCTCCCGCTAGGAAGTCGAGTACTAGATTGAGATTCCATAGGGGTACCGGCCACTTTAGAGGTGGTCGGATTTGCTTGACCCCTCTCAGGAAACAGGAGACATCTGGATGGGAAGATAGACTGATGCCGTCCACTTTGGCTCTGAAGCAGGCTAGTGCGGCCAGGTGAACCTTGATGGAGTTGAGACACAACCCCTTCTTCAAGCTGTCCTGCAGAAATTCCAGGATCATGGGAATTTTGACTGTCCGCAGAAGGATGCCATGGTCTTCACACCAGGCTTCGAATATTCTCCATATTCATATGTAGGTTAAAGATGTGGAAAACCTGCATGCTCGGAGCAAGGTGTCAATCACTGCCCCCGAGTATCTGCTTTTTTTCAGGCGAGTCCTCTCAATGGCCAGACTGTAAGCGAGAATCAAGTTGGGTCTTCGTGGAGGATCGGTCCTTGCTGGAGCAGGTCCTTGTGTGGAGGTAGACGCAGAGGATTCCCCTCCAGAAGTCTTCGCATGTCTGCGTACCACTAGCTCCCTGTGGTGTTCTATCTTGCGGATGATCCCGCCCAATAGTGGCCATGGCGGAAAGGCATACAGCAGGTCTTCCTGTGGCCAGGTCTGGACCAGGGCGTCGATCCCCTGGGATTGTGGTTCTCATCTGCGGCTGAAAAACTTGGGGACTTGGGCGTTGGACCGGGTTGCCAGAAGATCCATGGCTGGAGTTTCCCAGTGGTCTATTATTAGCTGGAAGGCTGTGGTTGACAGTCTCCACTCCCCTGGGTCTAGACTTTCCCTGCTGAGGTAATCCGCAGCGACATTGTCTTTTCCTTTGATGTGGGCGGCAGAGATCCCTTGCAGGTTTGCTTCTGTCCACGCCATTAGGGGGTCTATTTCCAGGGACACCTGTTGGCTTCTGGTTCCTCCCTGTCGATTGATGTAGGCCACTGTTATGGCGTTGTACGACATGACTGACAGATTCGCCAAGGAACCCAGTGATGCTGTGAGACCCGGATGGGGACCCGGAAGCCCTGCAGGCTGAAAGTGCTAGCGAGGAGAGCCGGCTAGGGAGTTTTCCATCAGGAGAAAGTGGCATGGAAGAACAGCCCGGAGGGCATGAAGCTAACTTTGGCAGCCCAGACAGAGGCGAATTGGAGCTGAGTCAACCGGGGAGCACATCCATGCCTCAGCAGTTAAGTTTAAAAATTTCCTCTTATTGTCCACAAAGACCAGGACAAATAACTCTAGAATCACTATGGGAAACTATGGTTGAGCTTGAGAACCTGATGATAAAACAGATTGAGCCACTTAAAATTAAAATTGACGACCATGAAGCTCAAATTAAATCTTTAGAAAATACGGTGAAAGTTATTAATCGTCATGAAACTGAGAAGTACTACTTGATTCTGTGAAATATAAGCAAGAACACATGGTTAAAGATAATTTGGTTTTGCTAAATAAAATTGAGAATATGGAGAACTTATTAAAAAACAAGAATCTTCGAATAATTAATTTCCCTAAAGTCTCTCACATAATACCAAGAGACACGTTTAACAAATATTTACAGGAAAATTTGAAAGTATCTTCAGACCAAATTCCACCAATCACACGAGCATTTTATGTTCCTGTGAGAGATGTTTTAAGAAAGGCGTCTGGTGAGACTCCTGGTCCTATGAAGGAACCAGGTAAAGAAAAAAATGGAGCTGTAGGTTTGAACCTTACAGACTTTTTGGAAACATCAGATCAAACCCATACTGAACCAGCTACCTTGATAGTTAATTTTGCTTTGGAAATGGACAAGGAATGGATTTTGAAGTTATTTTTTAAACATCATTCCGAAAAATGTATGGGTATGCAAGTCAGGATATTTCCAGACGTGTCTAAATCCACGCAGAAAATGAGGAAGAAGTTTATGATATTAAGGCCCCAGAATTTACAGATGGGAGCAACTTTCACATTAAGATTTCCTTGCAGATGTTTAATTAAGTTTAAAGATAAATATTTCCTCTTTTTCTTGCCATCCCAATTAACACAGTTTTTGTGTGATAATTCTGAAACATAGCGTGTTTGAGCACTCATGACTTAGCTTCAATGCCTTGATAATGTCTGAGTTAGTCCCACCTCATATTATTTAGATAAGCTCCTGCCGTTGCTAAGTTTAAAAATTTAACATATGATTATGATTTAAGATGACCACTTGGATCCCATATTGTGGACTTGAAATGTTTACATAAGATGTTGAAATTTCTTTTTATTTTTCTTTATGATAAGTTACAAAAGTATGCATTTGATTTATTGTCAAGAGAATTATCTTGATATATTTGTTAAAAATTAATAAAGATTAAATTAAAAAAAAACTAATATATACCTGCAAAAATGAGTCATTTTTTTTTCAACTGATTTTCTCCTTTTTGTTCTTGTCATAATAAACCCTGCTAAATTCCTAGGAAAAAATAAAGAACAATTAAAACCAAAAATGAAGGTCCCTACCAATGAGGAATGCTAAAGAGATTAGGGCTGTTTAGCTTTCAGAAGAGACAACTGAGGAGGAATATGATAGAGGTCTATAAATCATGAATGGAATAGAGCAGGTAAATGTGAATCAGTTATTTATTTTTTCAAAAAATTCAAGAACTATGGGCATGCTATGAAGTTAGTATGAGCACATTTAAAACAAATCAGATAAAATTTGTTTTCACTCAATTCGCAATTAAGCGCTGAAATCCATTGTTGGAGGATGTGATACAGGCAGTTAGCATAGCTAGGTTTAAAAAAGGTTTGGACAAGTTCCTGGAAAAGTCAATTAAGTGTTATTAACAAGATAGACTTGGGGAATGCCACTACTTATCCCTGGGCTTTAGTAGCATGGGATCTATCTACTGTTTGGGATCCTGCCAGTGGCTGGATAGGTCACTGTTGGAAACAGGATTCTGGACTTGATAGACTCTCAGTCTGACCCTGTATGGCAATTCTTTATGCTCTTATGTAGAAACTTAGGATGTGTGCGCAGAGCCACCCTATTATGGAAAAACTTGGTATAAGCAGATAAGTCATTATTGCCTGGAGCTCACTGATTCTGCATGCTTATGTGACTGCAACCAGAATATGATTTTCCAGATAAAGTACTTCAGCACACGGGAGTCTAGCAGCTCAAAGACAGCTTTCATCAGCTGGGTCAATACTATAATGACACAGTGGGAGGCTTCAAATGAATACCATAGCCACAAAAAATGTCACAATATCATTATATATATCTTTATTAACAAGCTTATTATTAATTATAATGTATATGTCGCATGTGTTATCTGGATTAGATATAAATTATAATGTGTATGTCGCATATGTTGGGTTAAGCATATTTTATATTTGTATAAAATAAGCTTGTTAATAAAGATATATATAATGATATTGTGACATTTTTTGTGGTTATGGTATCTATATGATATTTGTGCCCCATATTGTTACCTTTGGTGTTATATTACCGTAAAGGCTTCAAATGAAGCCAGCCCCACATGAATTGGACAACTAAAGGCTGTGCAGAGATGGGTGTACCTTCTACAATGTGGCAATAAGCATCAACTGCATTAAGATTAAGTTTGACTTGATCTTAAGACTTCACTCTGAAAGATGTAGAATGTAAACAAGAAATTTTTGTGTAAGCAACAAAAAGGATCTAAGGCTTTTTTCTAACACTAAAAGGGATCCACTTTGACCTATAGAACTTCCTTATGGAGTCCTTCCTGGAATCCAGAACACCACAAGACACATCCTCAGTAAGAGATTGTAGATTACCTTCTCAATATCCAGCCTGTGAGGGACAAAGATCTAACGATGGGATGGCCCAATCGCCCTTGATCTTGAGCGATGAGAGTTGGCAGATTCCCAGCCTGACTGGATCCCAGATGGACATCTCTGGTAGGTGTGGGGTCCAGATCTGACTTGGCAAAAAAGGGGCTATGAGGATGATAGTCCCCTGGTCTCTTCTCAGTTTCACAAGGTCTTTGTAAAGAGAAGAATTGGAGGATATGGGTACACTATACTCTGCCCACAATTCAGGGTAAAGTTTGCCTTGAGTCCCTATCCTGGAGCAGAAGAGTGGGTCCTTGTGGTTCACAGGTAATGCAAACAGAACTGTGGCAGATGTGCTCCACTCGTGGAGCATCTGGTTTGCTACCCCACTGTCCAAGGGTTCCAGGATTCAATAGGGTGTCCCCCAGAACATTCTGCTCACCTGCTAGATATGTGGCTCTGAAGACCATTCCCTGAGAGGTGATCCAGTCCCACTCGTGGAACATCTGGTTTGCTACCCCACTGTCCAGGGGTTCCAGGATTCAATAGTGTGTCCCCCAGAACATTCTGCTCAACTGCTAGATATGTGGCTCTGAAGACCATTCCCTGAGAGGTGACCCAGTCCCACATCTGGACAGCCTCCTGATACAGGAGGTACACAATCCTGTTCCTCCCTGCTTGCTCATGTAAACATCACTTCTTGGTTGTTATATTTTGGACAAGAATAACATTGATGATCCACCAGTCTTTGAAAGCCCTGAGAGCATTCCAAATAGTCTGAAGCTCTAGGATGTTTACCAGATGACGCTTTTCCTAAGCTGACTAGAGACCTTGGGTGCGGAGCCCCTCTACATGGGCTCTCCATCCCAGTTTGGATGCATTCAAGGTTAGGAAAATTTGGACTGAAGGAATTTGGAAGGGTATACCCCTGGCCAGATTGAAATGAATCAGCCACCAGAACAGAGTCCTTTAAAGGCTGGGTGATTTGGATGCTATCCCAAAGATCCTATGTGGTTTGATCATATTGGGGTTAAAGGATCCATTGGGCTCTTCTAAATGAAGGCATGCCAAGGAAAAAAACGGACTGTGGATGACAGCTGACTCAATTGTATCTTCTCCACTAAAGAAAATGTGATAATACTCTCCTGTGGGAGGAAGACACTTGCTCAAACCATGGCATCTCCCTGAGATGTGTTCTTGACCAACCAATTGCCCAAGCAAGGGAACAAATGCACCTCCAATTTGCATAGATATGCTATTACCACTGCAAGACATTTTATGAAAACACATGGGGAAAATGCTAGGCTGAAAGGCAGCACATGATACTGTAGGTGGTGATCCCCTACAGTATCATGTGCAGTTTACCTACCACAAATCTAAGATATTGCATGTGACCTTGAAATAGCTGTATGTGGATATAAGCATCCTTTATATCTAGAGACCAGAGCCAGTCTTTTTTAAAAAAGGGAATCAAGGTTCTCAGGGAAATCTTCTATTTTTCCCTCTTGAGGAACTTGTTCAAGGTCCTTAGGTCTAGGATGGAGTCCCACTGTTTTCTTTGGGATCAGGAAACAGGATCCCTGTTCTCTTTCCCTTGATGAAAAAGGCTCAACTGCATTGGTCTCTAAGAGTAAGTAGAGCTCCAGTTGCAGCAGTTCCTGATGCTGAAACATCCCCCAAGTGTGTGCTGGTGGGCAATTTGGATCAATGTACCAATAGGTGTAGTCTGAACCTTTTTTATATAATGTGTCCAAAGTTAGACTGGGTCAAAAGTTTACACAAAATCCCAGTACCTGTTCCTGAAGGCCTTCCTGCCACAGGAAGATACTCCGGCACCGGTACTGGCATTTTGATCATGCTCTCTATGATCCTGTCAAAACCACGTACCAGGTTTTGGCTGAGATGCCAGCTGTGGCTTGGGGGTTCTTTGCTGCCTAGGGCAAGCAGGACCCTGCTGTTGACAGAGGGAGGAAAACATCTTCTTAGCTGATAGAAATGTCGCTTCAGCACCCCGCTCAGGTACCTTCTGGTTGAGGAGGGTGGATCTAGAGTGGCAATGGATAGGGTTTGGAATGCTGCACAGAGGTCTTTTACTTGAGTTGCTGCTTCCCTTCACCTTATCTCCAAAGAGATTCACTCCATTGCATGGCACATCTGCAAGTCTTTCCTAGATGTCTGGTTGGATGTTTGAGGCCCACAGCCAGGAAAGTCTGCAGGCACCATCACCCACTACAGAGATTCTAAATGCCATCTCCAAAATATCAAAGGTCAATCTAATCATAAATTTCCACACTCTATATCCTTGTCCATTAGTGACTCAAAGTCACTTGCTAAATGTACTACAGACTGTACAAAACTCTGCAACATATTTAACAACAGGTTGTCCCTTAAGACATATTTCATCCAAACTTCAAGAGCTTCATTGGTTGCCCTTGGCCTTCAGGCTTAAGTTTAAACTAGTTTCCTTTATATTCAAGGCATTACATAATGCTGCACCCAGCTATTTAATTAACTTTGTTTCCAAATATTTATTTAGATATTTTACATACTGCTGTTCCATGTATAGATCACAATGTGCTTTGCGCCCCCAGCACAAACATTATCTATTCCAACCATAAAGCAAATCTGTTTCAGTCACTGGTCCAATTTTATGGAATTTACTCCCAGATTATGTATGGGAAATTTTAAATTACAAAAATTTTAGGAAGTCAAAGCTGTTTATTTTACACAGATTTTTAATGTAGTTACCTAAAGTGAATCTTAGCTGTTTTAAATGTATCTGGCATTTTTTAATTTTTAAACCTGATTTAATATGTTTTATTTTTTTTCAATTTTCTTCTTGTTTTTATTTGATGTCTTGTTTTGTATTTATTTTATGTTACCTACTATGTATGTTGAGTCTGTTATCCGCCCAGAACAAGATTTATTGGATTGCTATAACCATTCTTAAATAAACAAACTCACTCATCATGCTGCTTCTGAGGAAGCTGCTCTGCTGCTTCTTTCACAGAATGTCCTGCATATTGATATATGAAGAGCTGACAGGATGCTATATTGGCACTGAGCATAGCTTTCTGAAACACTTTGCTTCCAAGAGTGTGAAAGTTATAAGCATCCTTCCCCGTAGGCATAGAGGAGCAAAACCTGGACCTCGTAGCCTTCTTGGGAGTGGATTTGACTACCACAGATTGGTTCAGTAGCTGCTGCTTTTTAAACTTATGAGCTTTCTGGACACGATATATCACATCCACCTTCTTACTTACTGGAGCCACAGACTCCGACATCATCATCTGATGATCTTGTAGGATCTTGTACACTGGAACTGTCACAATATCTTTAGGATGGTCTGTGAACTGCACAATGTCCAACATCTTGGTTCTAGACCCTTGCTTCCCCTGTAAGATAAATGGAATGGCTTCCACCATTCTCTGAACAAAGCCAGCAAAGAGGAGGTCCTCAGGTGGAGACTGTCTCTGTTCCTGTGGAGGGGGTCAGAGGGGAGACCAGTCAATTCCACCTGATCGGAGAAGTCTTCAGATCCACAGATACCCCCAGAAATATTCCCAATCTGAGCCCAACTGGTAGGCTGGGGCAGTGGATTTGGATCTTGTACAGCTAGTAGACAAGGCCTCAGAGAGGAGAGTTTTTGCTGGTGGACCTAGACCCTGACAAACGTCTGCTTCTCAGGAAAGCTTTCTCCACCAATGAGCTAGAAATTACCATCGGTGTGGTGGCTTCCAATGTCGATAGATGAAGCCTGAGGTTTTTTCACAGCAGGGGAGATGAAAATTTGCAACCCTTGTGCTCCACATAAACTAAAGAGGCACTACAGAGATGCATGAAGGCATAGTATGCTGCATATACTCAGCAGCGCTTGCTCAAAGTTTATAGAAACTCTGATATCAAATTTCCGTGCCATGCTCTATATGATGACGTCACTTGTGTGAGGAGTGTCATCCTGGAGAATGAAAGTACAGGTTCCTCTGAGGTACAAGTCCTTGTAACTAATAATATGAGTAACATGAAAGCTGCAGGGCAAAAATTAAAGACAAATTATTCTCACTTAATAGTATTTGTTTGTCTTGTTTATGAGTTGAATTTTCTGGGAAAGGACACTAAGTGTAAATAAGATGAAGCCAATATAGGCAAACTGCAAAGCAACTGTGAAGGTATTAAACAATCATCGTATTGTTAATCAGACTTTGAAGAAATAACAGAAAGAGAAACAGGGGAAGAAAAGTACACTTATTGCCAAGTAGATGAGGCTCTGCTACAAAGTATATACATAGAGGCTGATGTAATAAGACCCATGGTGATACCAGCGCTTTCAGTGCGTAAAACAAATATATGCGCAGATAAGCGTGCTACAACGCGTGTTGAAGGTCCTATGTAATAAACTGCGCATAAACCCACATTAATGTGGTGACCTGTGATTGATTCTTTCATAAGACAGTAGTGAGTTAGTGGTCTGGGAGTGGGGCTGAAGGCGGGTAGAGCAATGTCTAACCCCTTTATAATCCATCACCGACCGCATGGGACCTATAATGGCATTCAGCATTTCTGACCTATGCCTGTTTTCTCTCAGACCTCTCTTTTGGCTTCTGCCACTTAATTTTTCTACTTACAGACAGGCGTTTACATTAACTCCTGCCCTGCCCTAGGCGCTAAAAAAAAACCCATTTAAAAAAACCCGCACTAATGCCAGCGCGGCTCTCTGCATTGCCCATGAATAGTTAATTGCCTCCTTTGCATGGCATTAGAATAGACTCTTGCTAAACCAGCCGCGGCTTTTTGAGTGGGTTTGTGCTTACATTTTTCCCCGCGCTAACCGCATTACATACACATGTAAGATTAGTGCAGAAAAATATGCATAATACCAGGCGCAAAAGCCCACTGCAGATCTACCACAGCATATTACATTGGCACCATAGTTTGCTGTGTATGACAGTTATCAAAAAATTCCTGTGAATATTTGGGAAAGTGGATTCTTGACAACCATATATTCTGGGTTTGAAACTGGAAGACAGTAAGACACAGCAAGCTAGACTGAAGTTAACAAATAAGTTCTTTTGACTCTGCTTGCAAATTTTTTTTTTTGACCCAGGAGTTTCCTACTACTCTCTTGTACTTCCACCTCAGTCGGAACCAAGGCTTGAATCTGGAACCATAAGCATTCAATCACAACTATCCATAGATTTTTCCCCTATTTTATACCTCCCCCAACATACTTAGTCTGGTTGTTGCAGTGACAATTCTGGACCAGAGGCCATGTACCAGGGTTCCTTCCAGAACCCTGAAATCATGAGTCCAGAATCTGGCACTAGGTGTTATCCTTAAGCAATGGCTATGGCTCCCCTCCCCTGCCGACTGTGAACTCTGTCCCCACAGCATCTTCAGCCCTAATTGACCAGAAGAGCAGAAGACTCGACTCAGGGAAACCCGCTTCTTTTCATCAGGTTTTGATCCATGTGCTGTAGCCAGCTTATCAGAAAAAGATAAGCTTATCATCTAAATTCTTGAACTTCTCCTTTACTACACTGACTCTGTTTCTTGCCAAGTCACTGATCCCCAACTGGACTAAGACAGGGATTCCCAACCTTTCAAGAAATACGGACCACTTTTCAGCTTCAAAAAGTTTTACGGATCCACACACACATTTCTCTTTCATTTTTTTCATGGCATAACAAAATAAACAGATATGCATAATGTATAAAGTTCATTCATAATATGTAAAGCTTTGATCTAAATTGAAAATGTAGGAAAGGCAATTTCCAAAGCTATTTAAAAATTGCCCTTATAATTGAAGATTGAAATCATTCCACCTTCCAGTCCAGCTGCAATGGGGAAAAGGAGAAATTACTACTTACCTGATAATTTCCTTTTCCTTAGTACAGACAGGTGAATCCAAAACCAGGGGGTTATGCACCTCTACCAGCAGACAGAGACGGAGCAAAGCTGACATCACAGTATATACACCCCTGAAGTAACATCAGCCCACCAGTATATTCTGCAAAAGCCAACTATGGACAAACTAACAAAACTTGATTATTAACAGATAACCATTCCAGCACTCGGCCAACAAGAAAATACTGAGCTCAGATAAGGAGTGAAATAAGATTAGTCTAGGGACTAGACTGACACCAGTACTCCCTGGAATACACCGCCACACAGGAGGGCAATAGAACAACCCGCCTGCAGCCAACAGCAGAAAGGTGGATTCACCTGTCTGTATTAAAGAAAAGGAAATGATCAGGTAAGTAGTAATTTCTCCTGTCTTAGCATTCAGACAGGTAAATCCAAAACCAGCGTGATATACCAAAGCTACTCTCAAATAGGGCAGGAGGCTGCCCGCGTCCAGCCAAAACCACACTTGCAAAGACTGCATCCTCCCAGGCCTGCACATCCAGGCGATAATGCCTGAAAAAGGTGAGTAAAGAGGACCATGTCGCAGCTTGGCAAATGTCGACGGGAGACAACAATATAACCTCCCCCCATGACACTGCCTGAGCCCTAGTAGAACGAGCCATGCACATACGTGGCCGTGACTACCTACTTAATCCAGCGGGCTATTGTTGCCCGTGACACCAGCTCACCCTGTTTACTCCCATTATGGAGTATAAACAGCTGGCCCCAACTTCTTGAGAGGTTAAGAAACCTCCAAATACATCAAAATATGCCTTTGACATCCAAGGGCCATTACAGGCTATATTCCTCCGTATCTCTTTCCCTGTCCAGAGATGGCAGGGAAACTGATTGTTTCAAGTGAAAATCTGAGACAACTTTTGGCAAAAAAGAAGCAACAGTATGCAGTTGTATCGCACCTGGAGGCAATTGTAGAAAAGGATCCCGGCAAGTCAAGGCCTGCAGTTCGGATACTCAATGTGCAGAACAAATTGCCAGAAGAAACACCGTTTTCAAGGTCAGTAGCCTCAAGGAAAGGTTATGCATTGGTTGAAAGGTAGAGCCCACTAAAAATTCCAAAACTAGATTAAGACTCCATGAGAGTACCGGTAATTGCAAGGGAGGATGAAGATGCTTCACTCCTTTCAAGAAACGGGTCACATCTAGATGAGCTGACAAGGATCCACCATTCACCTGACCTCAGAAACAGGCAAGAGCCGCCACCTGTACCTTTAATGAATTAAGGGCCAACCCTTTACTCAATCCATCCTGCAAAAATTCCAAAATGAGTGGATCTTAACCGAATGAGGGAGAACCCCTCGATCTTCACACCAAGCCTCAAACAGTCACCAAATCCACACATAGGCTAAGGAAGTGGAGAACTTTCTCACTCGTAACAAGGTGGCAATCACCGCAGTAGAATATCCATGCTTCAGGAACCAAGCTCTCTCAAGGACCATAAAAGCAAGAAAAAATCGAGTTGGATCTTCATGAAGAACAGGCCCCTGATGTAGCAGATCCCTGTACACCGGAAACCGGAGGGGAGAGTCCACCAGGAGTTTTCGAAAATTTGCATACCATGGTCTCCTGGGCCAATCTGGTGCCACCAGAAGCACCATCCCCTTGTGATACTCAATCTTCCAAATCATTTTGCCCAACATGGGCCACAAGGGAAAAAGCATACAGCAGCTTGCCCTCTGGACACTCCTGCATGAGAGCATTGTTGCCTGAGGACTTTGGATGAAGAAGCAAGGAACCTTTGCACTGCGAGAAGTCGCCAGCAGATCCAGAAACAGAAGACGAGCAATCCACTATTAGCTGAAAGTCAGCTCTTACATTGTCTTTCCTGCAATGTGCGAGGCTGAGATCTCTTGAAGATCCATTCTATAAGTTGGGCTATTTCCAGCGACACTTGCTCTTTCTTGGTTCCTCCCTGCCGATTGATATAAACCACTGTTGTTGCATTGTCCGATATTAGCTGGACTGCTCGACCCTGCAATCTGTCACCGAATGCAAGCATGCCAACTGGACCACATGGGCTTCCAGCCGATTGATGTTCCAGAGAGACTCTTCTGCACTCCAGCCCCCTGAGCTGTCAGCTCCTGACAGTGAGTTCCCCAACCCTGGAGGCTCACATCTGTTGTGAGTACTAGCCAGTCCGGTGATCTTGGGGAACTCCCTTACTTAGATGATCTGCTTTTAACCACCAACGCAGTTGAGTGCAATCTTCCATTGGCAGGTGGAGTCTTGAGACTGTGGGCTCCAACGAGACAGCAGAGTGCGCCCTCACCCACGGCACCACCTCCAAGGTCCACCCACCCACGGCACTACCCTCGGCACCACCTCCAAGGTCGCCACCATCAATCCAATCACCTGTAGATAGAACCGCACTGTTAGGCAGTTTGTGTTTGTCAATAGATGCACCTGTGCCATCAGCTTCTGAATATGGCCCTCTAGCAGGAACACCCTGCCCTGTTTCCGCTGAACTGAACACTGAGATACACTGTGATGAAAAATGAAATTTCAGACCTATTAGTAAAAATTTGTAACCTATCATTAAAATCATCCATTGTACCTGAAGACTGGAGGATAGCAAATGTAACCCCAATATTTAAAAAGGGCTCCAGTGGCGATCTGGGAAACTACAGACCGGTTAGCCTGACTTCAGTGCCAGGAAAAATAGTGGAAAGTGTTCTAAACAACAAAATCACAGAACTTATAGAAAGACATGGTTTAATGGAACAAAGTCAGCATGGCTTTACCCAAGGCAAGTCTTGCCTCACAAATCTGCTTCACTTTTTTGACGGCGTTAATAAACATGTGGATAAAGGTGAACCGGTAGATGTAGTATACTTGGATTTTCAGAAGGCGTTTGACAAAGTTCCTCATGAGAGGCTTCTAGGAAAAGTAAAAAGTCATGGAATAGGTGGCGATGTCCTTTCGTGGATTACAAACTGGCTAAAAGACAGGAAACAGAGAGTAGGAGCAAATGGACAATTTTCTCAGTGGAAGGGAGTGGACAGTGGAGTGCCTCAGGGATCTGTATTGGGACCCTTACTTTTCAATATATTTATAAATGATCTGGAAAGAAATACGACGAGTGAGATAATCAAATTTGCAGATGACACAAAATTGTTCAGAGTAGTTAAATCACAAGCGGATTGTGATAAATTGCAGGAAGACCTTGTGAGACTGGAAAATTGGGCATCCAAATGGCAGATGAAATTTAATGTGGATAAGTGCAAGGTGATGCATATAGGGAAAAATAACCCATGCTATAATTACACAATGTTGGGTTCCATATTAGGTGCTACAACCCAAGAAAGAGATCTAGACGTTATAGTGGATAACACATTGAAATCGTCGGTTCAGTGTGCTGCAGCAGTCAAAAAAGCAAACAGAATGTTGGGAGTTATTAGAAAGGGCATGGTGAATAAAACAGAAAATATCATAATGCTTCTGTATTGCTCCATGGTGAGACCGCACCTTGAATACTGTGTACAATTCTGGTCGCCGCATCTCAAAAAAGATATAATTGCGACGGAGAAGGTACAGAGAAGGGCTACCAAAATGATAAGGGGACTGGAACAGCTCCCCTATGAGGAAAGACTAAAGAGGTTAGGACTTTTCAGCTTGGAGAAGAGACGGCTGAGGGACGATATGTTAGAGTGTTCAAAAACATGAGAGGTCTAGAACGGGTAGATGTGAATCGGTTATTTACACTTTCGGATAATAGAAAGACTAGGGGGCACGCCATGAAGTTAGCATGTGGCACATTTAAAACTAATCGGAGAAAGTTCTTTTTTACTCAACGCACAATTAAACTCTGGAATTTTTTGCCAGAGGATGTGGTTAGTGCAGTTAGTATAGCTGTGTTTAAAAAAGGATTGGATAAGTTCTTGGAGGAGAAGTCCATTACCTGGTATTAAGTTCACTTAGAGAATAGCCACTGCCATTAGCAATGGTAACATGGAATAGACTTAGTTTTGGGGTACTTGCCAGGTTCTTATGGCCTGGATTGGCCACTGTTGGAAACAGGATGCTGGGCTTGATGGACCCTTGGTCTGACCCAGTATGGCATGTTCTTATGTTCTTATGTGATGGTTGGAGATTGCTCTTGGCCAGGTTCACGATCCAACCTAAACATAGAAACATACAGAAACATAGAAATGACGGCAGAAGAAGACCAAACGGTCCATCCAGTCTGTCCAGCAAGCTTTCACACTTATTTTTTTTTCATACTTTTCTGTTACTCTTGCCCCTTTAAATAACTTTTTTTGTTCTATTTCCCTTCCACCCCCGCCATCGAAGATAGCAGTGCTGGAGCTGCATCTAAGTGAAGTATCTAGCTAATTGGTTTGGGGTAGTAACCGCCGTAATAAGCAAGCTACTCCCACGCTTGTTTACCCAGCCTATGCAACTCAGTCCTTGTTGGTTGTTTGAATACAAATCCTCTTCATACCCCCTGCCGCTGAAGCAGTGAGCTGCGCTGGATATGCATTGAAAGTGAAGTATCAGGTATTTTTGGTTTGGGGTAGTAACCGCCGTAACAAGCAAGCTACACCCCTGCTTTTATGTGGATGCGAATCCTTTTTTCTACATTTCCTCTTGCCGTTGAAGCATAGAGCAATGTTGGAGTTGCATTAAACGTGTGTAGGTTTATTGAATAAGGATATTAATCTCCAGGTAGCAGCAGTAATTCCCGCAAGCCACCCCCATGCCTCTTCTCTTCATTCACATCCTCTAGACTTTATGGATCCACAGTATTTATCCCACCCCCTTTGAAATCCTTCACAGTTTTGGTCTTCACCACTTCCTTCACCACTTCCTGCAACAAGGAGATCACCTTGCGCAAGACATGGCGGCTCTCTTCTAGACTCTTGTCCTGAATCAGCCAGTCATCCAAGAATAGGTGAACCAGGATCCCATCTTTTCTCAACTTCACCGCCGCCACCACCATAACCTTGGAAAAAGTTCTGGGCTTGGTGACCAAAGCAAAAGGTAGTGCTCGAAACATGATGATGCCCTAAACCGCGAAATGCAGAAATCATTGATGTTCTAGTCAGATGGGAAAATGCAGGTATGCCTCGGACAAATCGAGAGACATCAGGAACTCCCCCAATTGTACTGCCATTATCACTAAGCGAAAGATTTCCATATGAAAATGAGTCACACGCAAATGACAGTTCACTCCTTTGAGATCCAAAATGGGATGAAAAGAGCCCTCCTTCTTGGGCACAACTAAATACATAGAATATAGGCCTGTATTTTTGTGAGACATGGGAACTGGAACCACAGACCGCAGGCTGAGGAGTCTTGACAACATATATTCCAGTGCATGTCTCTTCTGCGGAGAACTGCAGAGAGACACCATAAACACGTCCTGAGGAACACTGTGAAACTCCAGTGCATAGTCATCTCGTATTGCCTCCAGAACTCACTGGTCTGTTGTGACCTAGACCCACCTCTGATAAAATAGAGAGGCGACCTCCTAGCTCCTGTTCCCAGAGGTGGGTCAGCACATCTTCATTGGGAGGCTTGGGATGCTCCACTACCGGAGCCTGCACCCTGTCTGGGGTGCTTGGGACGAAAGGACTGAGACCTACCCAAAGGTCGAGTCTTCTCAAAGGCCGCTCCTCTGTAGGGTCGAAAACTTCTGAACCCCTTTGTGCAACCTTTTGTGCTGAAGGATCACGGAGTCTGTTTTTTTATCTTCCGTTAATCGAGGAACCGGGAACTCATTCCACTTATTGCCAGTTTTCTCCAGCTCACTCCCAAACAAGAGAGCGCCTTTAAAGGGTAACTTCGTAAGGTTAGACTTCGAGGTTGTATTGGCTAACCAATTTCTCAGACATAGCTGCTGCCTAGCCACTATTACCAAAGCCACCCCTCTGGCCAAAGCGCGGACCAAATCACAGGCACATCTGCCAAAAAAAGCAGTTGTTGGTTCCATCACTGCCCAAGAATTTACACCAGCTTCATCATTCTCCTGGGAACGTAGTAGACAAGAACGAGCCACCAGGGAACAACAGGAAACTATCTGCAAAGTCATTGTTATTGCTTCAAAGGCCTGCTTAAGGATAGCCTCAATTCTCCTATCCTGTGCATCCTTCAACGCCGCACCCCCTTCGATGGGAATACTTGTCCGCTTGGTAAAGACACACACAAGAGCATCCATCTTCGGAAAACTCAACTGCTCTCTCGCAATTGGGTCCAGGGGGTACTGTCCGACCAAGACTCCTCCTTTAAAATTAGCTTCTGGGGCACCCCATTCAAGATCAATTAATTATTGAATGGTCTCCATAATATTTATTTATTTATTTTATTTATTTAGCATTTTTTATATACCGAGGTATAGCAGAGTTGCCTTCACTCCGGTTTACATACAGAAACAACTTGTTACATAGAACGATGTATGAAGATTACAATTTAAAATTAACGATAGTAAATACAACAGGAGAATGTATAACAAGATAACACAGGATAGAACCCTGAATAGATGTACATATATCTCATGAAGCATTGAAGGGCATCTGTGTCATTGTAACAGGGAGAATGAAAAATGGCAGAATATATAAAAGAATTTTAGAGTCATTGAGTGCTATCTTTAAAAGATTGGCTGAGAAGCCAGGGTTTTAAGTCTTTTTTGAAGGATTTTAAGTTATCTTGATTGGTGAGGCAATGAGGAAGCGAGTTCCAGAGCTTAGGGCCGATGATGGAAAAGGCTCTGTTTCTGGTGGAGGATAATTTAGCCTGTGGAAGAGAGGGAATCACTAGATTAATTTTGCTGGCGGTTCGTGTAGTACGTTGGGAGCAATGGATGTGAATGATGTCATCAAAGGCGGAATAGTCGGCATTGTATATTGCTTTGTGGAGTATGGTGAGGACTTTGAATTCTGCTCTTTTTTCAATAGGGAGCCACTGTAATTGGTTGAGAACAGGTGTAATGTGATCAGCTTTTCTTGTACCTGTTAGAACTCTGGCTGCAGCATTCTGAAGGAGCTGCAAGGGTCTCAAGGAAGATTTTGGAAGGCCGATCAATAGGGAGTTGCAGTAATCCAAACCTGAAAAAATGAGGGCTTGAAGGACAGTTTTGAAATAGGGAATATATAGGGAATAATAGGGAAGAATAATAGGAAATAGGGAAGAATAATAGGAAATAGGGAATAATAGGGAAGAAACAAGAAGATTTACGCAAGTAAACCAGAATGGGATTTTTCTTTGCCTCAGACATGGATTCAGCACCAGGTACTCCCAGTATCTTCAATGTCTGTAGAGATGAGCCAATAACTCATCTCTATGAAAGAACCTCAACATAGTTCTATACAGCTCCAATACCAGAGGAATTTCCCCATCCTCCAGGGCGTAAATATCGGTCTCATCATCTATGCCATCTGTGTCCCTATCGGGAAGAACATCTCCAGGCATATCCTGATGCTTACCCAGAGCACCAGTCTTGCGGGATTTCACTGCCTGTGATGCTGACTGATTAAGATAGGCTGGGGTCGAGGACTGCACATGAAGGAAGGACTGTAGTCCTTGAAAAAATTCTAGCCAAAAAAAAGCAGAAGGATCCATGCCAAAAACAGGGGACAGCACACTCGAACGTCGCCAGGATAACAGTCCTAGCAAAACCAGGCCGCGATCCCTCCTTGTGTGGCTGTTATCGACCCTTATCCCTAATTAATCAGGATCTTAAAATATTAGCTAGAATTCTGGTGTATGATTGAATAGATATATGTCACAGCTGGTCCAATCAGATCAGGTGGGATTTATTCCCCAACGCATGGCAGCTGATAATGTTAGGAAACTGTCAACTTGATCTGGTGGGTCAATAAGGAACACATTCCCCTCAGTGCTATTGTCAATTGACGCGGAAAAGGCCTTTGACTTAGTGCACTGGTCTTTCTTATTTTCAACTTTAGAGCATATGGGTTTTGGACCTTACTTTATGCAATGGCTTCGGAAACTTTATGATTCCCCCCGGGCTAAAGTGAAAGTCAACGAGAGCTATGGACCAGATTTCTCAATAGGCAAAGGGACCAGACAAGGCTGCCCTCTTTCCCCTTTACTATTCGCTATATTCCTAGAACCCTTCGCTACTAGGATCTGGAATACTACCAACATCCACAGCATAAATATAACTCCTTTTAATTTTAAGTTATCCCTATTCGCTGATGACATTTTACTTACTTTAAGCAACCTGACCACTTCCCTTCAGACAGTAGATGCTGAATTAAAGGTTTTTAGCAATGTCTCAGGATTCAAAGTTAACTTCCAGAAATCAGAGATCCTCAATATAAATTTGCAAGCCTCAGAGGTAGCTACAATAAAAAAACGTTTCCTCGAAACTCCTGGCTACAAGTCCAAAACTTCCCTTATTCTACTCGCACAACTCTATTGGTATGAGGTCGATGGAAAGCAAAATTAGTGGGAGTCTACTCTTACTATTATCAATCTTCTCTATTTTCTAACTCCAATTTTCCAACTGGCTATCAAACTTTGCTTTTCTCCCTTTGGAAAGAGGCCGGAATATCTACCATAGGGCAATTATTATATCAAGGGAAGCCTCTATCAATGGAAGAAATTGAATACACTTATAAGGTTACCCCCATAAATTTCTTGGCCTTTGCTCAAATACAACACTTCCTGCAATCCTCATTGATGTCCTCATTGCTACAAGAGGGGCGTTTCCTCTTTGAAAACTATTTTCTGCATAGTAACCACTTAAAAGGGATCATTTCTAAGGTGTATAGATTACTCTCCAGCTATGATCCCAAACCATACCCTCATATCACTAAATGGGAAAAGGTCTTGGGATGCACATTAGGCTCTAAACTGTGGTTAAGAATTTCTTTATTAGCCAGTAAATGCTTAATTTCAGCTCAATTACAAGAGCACTGTTATAAGATGCTATTTCGCTGGCATCTCTCCCCAGATAAAATTCACAGAATATTTCCTGCTCAATCCCCGCTATGCTGGAGACAATATGGTGATAAGGGGACCTTTTTCCCACATGTGGTGGCAATGCAATAAAAACTCACCCTACTGGAATAAGGTCTTTGATTGGTTGAGCATGGCACTGGGTACTTCACGTTTACCTTCAGTGAAAGTGGCCTTGCTTAACTTGCCATTGACGGTCTCAATAATCATCAAAACAAATTTAGCATCCAGGTATTTATTGCAGCTTGGATAGTTATTGCTTCTCACTGGAAAAGCAACCAGATGCCACCTTTCTCGCAAGTCTTGGATTTATTACATGGTCATTATAAATTAGCCTCACTTATGGCTGTCAAGCAGAATAGGATCTTTTCATAATGTATGGTCATTCTATACAAAATTATATTCTCAAGGTGTTTAAGCTCTTTTCATAATATAGAAATATGCTGTCACAGTGCCTTTATAATTAATCAACTGTGGAAGCTTGCATGAATGGATAGCATTTAATCTAATTTATGCAAATTTGACTCACTTTTATTTTAATATGGGACACAACAATGTGTATTTTGTGTTTACTGTATGCTTGAGAAGCTTGCATTTTGGGTAACCCATATGTTAGGGGTTGGGGTGGTGGGGATGTGGGGAGGCATGTTTGTAGTTTCTGTTTATGCGATGTTATACGCTGTGGCCAAGAGTCTAATACTGTTCTGTGCTTTGAAACACTAATAAAACGTTAACAACAAAACAAGGGGGCAGGTGATCTGTGCTCACTGAACTACCTTCCCCCACTGATGAACCAGTTAGGGGAGCTCCAAAATCAGGCGACCCTTCTGGCAGCTTTTTTTCCATTACCGCACCAGGCTGGGAAGAATCAGACTTAGTAAAATCAAACGGAGGCAATTCTCCCCGAGCCTCCAAAGGGCGCTGCCATAAGTTAGAGGGTACGCCAGACTGAGATGCCTGAATATGACAAGCAATGCATAGGGCAAGGCGCTTAGGCTTCTTCGCTATGGGCGCCATCAGCCTGTAAATACACCCTAACAGGTGTCTGACAATAGGGCACCTAAAATATTAGGTATTCACAAATAAGGCGCACCACACTGTGCCTATGTAAAACTGAGCTCCCCCAGGATGCTCAGATAATGAGCGCAAAAATGGCACTTGCCTGTTTGTGTGTGCCCAAGTGTGCGCCCTGGTAGGTGCTCCTATGTGCCCAACTAGGCACACAAGCATGTCCCGACGGAAACTGAAGAGGGCATTCTTTGGCGCACAAAAATGCTGCTGAGACCTACCAAGCGGCGAACCAGACGAACCTTAGTGCAGGGTCTAGCCGCATGGGCTGCTCAACCTGCCAGGCTGCTTCCGTCCCCTGAACTCCACTGGAGGCGGGAACAACCGTCAGATCGCACATCAAGCACGGAGACTGGGAAAGGGGAGAGGAATCCCTATTCAACTCCCCTTCTCTTTATTATTCTCTCTCTCTTTTTTTTTTTTTTTAGATTACTCTTTACCTGAGCTCAGGCCATCCCGGCTGAGTACAAGGTTGGTCTCTGGCTACGGGGGAGGGGGGGGGAGGGTATAAACCTTCACCGCCACACTCTGCTTCCTGCACCCACTTGCCTTTCAGCAGTTTTTTGTTTTTTTTTATAGTTAAGTCTCGCCAGTTGAAAAAACAGCTACCGGACCAAGGTACTTATCTGAGGGACCATGGAAATAACCTCAGGAATTCTCAACTGAGGGAGGGCCATATGGTATCACCACAGGAAAGCAGGTCGAATAATCCATCTTTTCTCTTTTTTTTTTTTTACGCAATCCCCAGTAGGGAGATGCACATTCACCATCTGCTGGAGATGAAGAATGCTGGCGGGCTGATGTCACTGCAGGGATATATATATATACTGTGATGTTAGCTTTGCTCCGCTCCATCTGCTGGAAGAGGTGCATAGCCCACTGGTTTTGGATTCACCTGTCTGAACACTAAGAAAGTGAGCAAGTTCAAAGAAGTTCCAGGTTGGCAACTCAGAATGGCCTGGCAGAAAGTCATCCTTGGTACATGCAGATTCATAATCTAATTTTCAAAAGGAAAATGCCTGTGGAGTTTCCTTTTGAAAACTTGGGTTGTGGGGGAAAGCCAATACTTTGGTTCCTGTGTACTTTTTATCTGCTTTGAAGCAGGCACAAAGTACATGTGTGAAAGTATGCACTAAGACTTCAAAATTAAATCTCTACATTTACTTTCCCTCCCCAACCTAGCCCTGCTCCTCCACAGGTAAAAATATGTATGCTATTCATAGCATAGCTACTTTAATCCTCAGTGGTAGGGAATAGCAAATTTCAAAGGTAAACAATTGTTTATCCTTATAAAAAGCTCTTAAACTTTATCCTCCCTGAAAATGGACTCCCTTTTAGCCTACTCTTATTTTATACTTTATTATTTTATGATTCTTAAAGGCACAGACAGAAAATGAGTCACAACATAATGTAGATTTTAGATAAAGCAAAATAATAGCCTGCTTTTCAATAGGAAGAAAGCTAATGAGATCTCTATGTCTGTCTGTGTATTCCCATAAATAACTTTGGTGTTTAATGTCATATCCGCACCTGGCTGTTGTCTTGTCCTCCTACCTCCTAGATCCCTGGTGGTCATTTTCCCTTCTTTCCTCCAGGACTATGGTGATCCAGTCCCTCCCTCTCTACCTCTGTCCAGCATGATTTCAGGGGGTCCTCTTCTTTTCTCCCTTAACCAGGTCAATCATGATTCTTGTCCCCCTCATCATGCTCCCTTTCTTCATTCCTGTCTCATTCTTTCTTTCCTCTGTCTTTCCCCTCATACTGTAAACCCCAGTCCCATTTCATCCTTTCTTCCTTTGAGCCATTCTTCTCACTTTTTTGGTGCAGTGCACCTGTCCTCTCTCTCTTGTCAGGCCAGTGGCAGAACATGTGGCAGTAGTGGGAAATGTTCCTCACCACTGTGATAACCCAGCTTTCCTCTGCATGCAGCAGAGACTGGCAAAGGTTCTTGGCCTCTCTTTTCTCCACCTTCGCTACACATGTGGCAGTAGAGTTTAAGGCTTTTAATGGGTGCCCTTCTCTGACCCTCCCTCCTCCTGGTCTGCAGCATTTGGGGCCATAATACACCCCACTCTCCTAGTTTGTGGCAGTAACTCAACTATTTACAGGTGACAGCAGCCTGCTCATTTTCTTCCTAGCTAAACTTTCTTGCATCCCTTCTGGAGGATCCTCTGGGATGGTCTCACAGACCCCAGGTTGGGAATTACTGGACTAAGACATCAACTTCAGAATGGTTTTTTTTCTCTATGCTGATAATACAAAAATCTGGTTTGTATTTCTGCTAGATGACGACTTTGGTAGGCATTTAATCTTTCTTGTTTCCTGTTCCAAAGTTAATGCCTTCACTAACAGAGTCCCCCTGGAGAGGGAACTTTCAGTTCTTATAGGATCTTTTGACAATGCCTTTGGCTTTCGTGTACAGTGGGTGTACTTTTTTTGGAGTATTTGGTATAGCGGGAGGGTGTTTGTATCACTGGTCTTATCCTACCAGAACACACTGTAATCCCTTTATGCCTGTTTTTCCAGATCCTTTGTGGGAGGGGAGGCAGATTTTCTGTATGCTGTGTATGGAGGGAGGCAATTCTAATTTTAGCCAATTCCTACTCAAGCTGTCGACTTTTTCTAGTTTGCAGAAATCTACAGACAGATGGTGCAAGATTTAAACCTACAGATAGTCTGCCCATGGACTAGAGCCCCACAGTTATTACATACTTTATGATTATAATCCATGTTTTCTGTATTATTAATTTATTGTTTTATGTTAATTTATAGTTTGTAATTTTGTTAACTTATTGTTCAATTACTTAATTCTGTCCTATCTTCCGACATCCATGTTTTTACTCTCCCTGTTTTAATGTAACTTCTCTTTTCCACTTATACGTTAATTGATTTTTCCCCTTGTTCTAATGTAAACCGGTACGATAAGACCTGGTCTTGAGTGTCGGTATAGTAAAAGAAGTTAAATAAAAAAAATAAAAATAAATACTGAATACCATTGTGTGAAAGCTTTCTATGTGGAATACTTGAATTTCTGCAAGCCACAAAATCCCTGAGATTATCAATTTATTAAATTAAGCAAAGTTCCATGAAATTTGACCTTTGCACTTAGAAGACTATATAAAAAATAAATCAGGCACTGGGGTAGGTAGGTGTGGAGTAGGATGGGTTGGACTCGATGCAGCAAACCACCCTTCTTAACCAGACTAACTTTTGAGGTAATCAAATTAAACTACACAACTGAGCCATGGCAGAAATTTACTAGAGAAAAAGCAGAAGTACACAAACCTGAAAATTATTTTAGCAAATACAGTTTTAAAGGCCAGAAAATAACATTTGCAAACACTATCTTTCTAATATCTACCAAATCCTACGGATGAATTTGAAAATAATTAACATCTAAAAAAAAATTAAGTGACAAAATGTCTAAGGGGCGGATTTTCAGAGCCCTGCTCGCCTAAATCCGCCCAAAACCGGGCGGATTTAGGCGAGCAGGGCCCTGCGCGCCGGGAAGCCTATTTTACATAGGCCTCCCGGCGCGCGCAGAGCCCCGGGACTCGCGTAAGTCCCGGGGTTCTCGGAGGGGGGCGTGTCGGGGGCGTGTCGGGGGGCGGGGCCCGGTCGTCGCGGCGTTCCGGGGGCGTGTCGGCAGCGTTTTGGGGGCGGGTACGGGGCGTGGCTACGGCCCGGGGGCGTGGCCGCGCCCTCCGTACCCGCCCCCAGGTCGCGGCCCGGCGCGCAGCAGGCCCGCTGGCGCGCGGGGATTTACGTCTCCCTCCGGGAGGCGTAAATCCCCCGACAAAGGTAAGGGGGGGGTGTGTAGACAGGGCCGGGCGGGTGGGTTAGGTAGGGGAAGGGAGGGGAAGGTGAGGGGAGGGCAAAGGAAAGTTCCCTCCGAGGCCGCTCCGATTTCGGAGCGGCCTTGGAGGGAACGGGGGGAGGCAGCGCGGCTCGGCGCGCGCAGGCTATACAAAATCGATAGCCTTGCGCGCGCCGATCCAGGATTTTAGTGGATACGCGCGGCTCCGCGCGTATCTACTAAAATCCAGCGTACTTTTGCTTGAGTCTGATGCGCAAGCAAAAGTAGGCTGATCGCGCTTCTTTTAAAATCTACCCCTAACTGAATTAGGAAGGACTTTAACTGAATGCTATCCTGTTAGCATTCGGTTAAAGTGCCTGCTCATTCAGTTTCACTGTCACTTTATTTTTTTTAGATGTTATTTTCAAATTCAATAAATAAATATTCCTCACAACACACATCAAAAATGAAAAAATGTTAATATTTTTAAGAACATGGTTTTGATTATTTTTAGATTGATTATAATTTATAGTTTTCAGCTGGGGTATTATAATAATGAATTCCAATGGTTAAGACACTGTTTAGTATTAGTGGACCTGATGCAAAGACATTACCACAAAAAGCACTTTCTGTCAGTCACCATGACTCGGAAGAAATCTGTACCATTCTGTATTCTATGCAATATTTCAAAAGCACATAGAATAAGTAAGAGTACCTACACTATATGAGTTAACAGTTTTATTGCTAAGTCATTATTTCTCAAATTCATGCAGCTGCTCTCTTGCAATGTCCTGAAAACCTTTAATTAGCTATGTTTAGATCAGTGACATATTATCTCACTTAGAATGGCATCTTATTGGTTCATATGATCTCTGTTACTGTATATCATAGTCTGAATCAACTGAATATTAGGGAGTGGCTGCTCCCAGCATTGACATTAACATTTTAAATTGACATGGGGAAATTAACTTACCAAAGAGGCCCTTCGAAGTCGTCGGCTCATGGGTTTGTCAAAAGGTGGACTATTCATGGCAAACTTTTCTAAGTACCCCTCAGGTAACCTGATATCAGCAGGAAGAGAAAGTCGTTTGTTGATATCCTGAAGGACAAAAAATTAACAGATTTTAAGAAGTCCACAGCAATGCTTATCTCCCAAAGAATATATTAAATGAAAAAGTATATTTGAATCACAATAAGCCTTTAGTTTGGATTTTCTGCACATAAGCGGCATTAATTTGCAGTCTCTGGAATTTTTGCTCTCTTCACCCTGTCACACTGTGTTCTTCACCTGTGAGAAGTAATGTAACTCTGCTACAATTATGCCTGTGCATAGCAAAATCAGAGCAAGGGAGTTTGGTTAGTGTCCCTCCTCTTACTCATTGCACAGTTACTCAGAACAGAGATTGGGCATTGAATTGAATTGAAGCAACAGGTGGATACATGGTTTGCAAAAATATTACCAGAATAATATCACAGCACTGCGTATGTTGTGTAGCACTGTAGAAATGTTAAGTAGTAGATACTAAGGGGAGAAGGAATCTAAGGATTTCATCAGACTGCTGCCTTCTATCATGTGGCAAGTGCTGACACAAGGCATAACCCTTTATATTCTTCCTTTTCAGATGTTTATTCCATTTCCTAGATTACACAAGAACAAAGGAAGTGCCATGTTGGGTCAGACCAAAGGCCCATCAATAGCAGCCATTCTGGGTTACTTGGAAGGACCTGGAGGATTCTAAAGGAGAGATACAGCCCCTGTTAACAACCCCCATGCATACAGTGTATTTATTTCTATTATTCCTTTTTTACAACTATTCTAGTGTTTTAAATTAATCTGTGAAAAATTAGAATTATTTAACACATCTCAACTTGCACTTTGCATGCCTTACTAGATCTAACCAGAACAATTCATACAAAGATTAAGAAATTGCAGTATGAAGGTGAACCAGATGGCTGACATCTTCATCCAACATCCTGATGTCAGTTTGCACTAGCAGTTTAACAGATATAATACATACATACAGTCTTGTACCCATATGTGCCAACAGCAGTTATTTTTCTGGCTAGTACATAAGTAAATGCTACTGCTATAGACTAATTCAGGGGTTCTCAACCCAGTCCTTGGGACACACCTAGCCAGGCTTTCAAGATATCCACAATGAATATGCATAATATAGATTTGCATACAAATCTTATACATATTCATTGTGGATATCCTGAAAACCTGACTGGCTAAGTATGTCCTGAGTATTGGGTTGAGAACCTCTGGACTAATCTACTTGTCAAAATGCAGGTTTAGAACACCAACATTTTTATGGTAAATGAAAAAAGAAATCTTTCAAAGTTGCCATTCCTTCACAAGTAATTTAATTTTTTCCAGATTCTCTGCTCTTGCCATGCTTGGCTAGGTAAGTCCCATCACATTATGTTATCTATCACTGTGGTGTGACCAATGTCAGCCTGATCCATTGTTGCAAAGCAGCCAATTAACTAGTATGCTTCTGCTTCACTACATAGGTCAGAGCTTTCCAAACTTTTCATGTTGATGACACACTTTTTAGACATCAATCACACAACAAAACCCTCCCACACCAACTGGTGTACTCTAGTACACACCAATGTCAACAACAAAAAAATACACCGTGTACTAGTTAAACAATTAACATAACACCCAGAAACGCCAAACAAATTTTGTAAGACCCTCTATTCACGAGTAGACATATAATGTGTTCAACTCGTTTCTCATAGGGGTCACTATTACTTTAATCATTTATATACTCAATTTTTGTTATGTTTTTCAAAGTTTTTTTCAAAGTTCCTCAAAAACTTTTCAAACAATCTTTAGGCACTTGCCAATCAAAGTAAAAATGGGTACTTATCCGCACTGAAAAGGTCCCAGGTAACCCGACATGGCCATGTTTCGGACCGCTGTCCTGCTTCAGGGGAAAAGAAGGCAACCGATTCAGATACTTGTAGAAAACTTCTTCTTGCGGCGTCTTTATTCTGTGCCGGTCAATTTCTTCCAAACAGGCTGCATTTCAGCCCGCTGTGCTGCAGCGGGCTGAAAATTTTTGAGGAACTTTGAAAAAAACTTTGAAAAACATAACAAAAATTGAGTATATAAATGATTAAAGTAATAGTGACCCCTATGAGAAACGAGTTGAACACATTATATGTCTACTCGTGAATAGAGGGTCTTACAAAATTTGTTTGGCGTTTCTGGGTGTTATGTTAATTGTTTAACTAGTACACGGTGTAGTTTTTTGTTGTTGACACTTTTTAGACAAACATAATTTCGGGACACAGTAATTCAGTCTACTAGCAAACCGGAGGTTAAAGGTTAAACGAACAAAATGTATTTCGACAATTTATGTATGTTTCCTTAAATATATACATAATAAAATGTTTCACGACATAACCTATCTTGTGAAAATCTTTCATTTATATTAAAAATATATAATATTCCAAGATTAATGTTATTGTTATAATTTATGAGTAACAATAATAAAACAAAGTTATTGTGTTATTCAATTTACCTCTTTAATGAGATATATGAGCTTGATGGGATGAGCACAGCTTTTGAATATTTGGTGTTAATAAGAAAGTCCAAAGGGTCTTCTGCGTAATTTTAAAAAGCTGGCCAGTTTCACACTATAAAATTATTTGATAGCCTCCTTCAACTAATTCTATTTGGCTATGAGAGTGAAGACTGGAATTTATAGGAAGGGACAGAATGTCAATATAAATCCTGCACCTCCAGTTCTGTAACTCTGTGCATCCACTGAAATTCCCCCAAACAATGGAGCTTGAACGTTTCCCTTACAGCTCATCATACTAAAGATGTTTTCAAATTCTGGTGTCACCTCACAGTAACAGCAGCACAAACACCTTCCACTGCCAGGCACATTGTGAACGAAAATAAAACCTCGCAAAAAAAAAAAAGACACTCAAAATCTATACTGCAATCCCATCATAACATAACAGTAATAACACCAAGGACTCAAACAACAATAACCCTACCTGTGAAAAAGCAAGGGTAAATATTATACTGGGTCCTAGAATACCAATACACCACCTACTGAGGAAACAAAACAAACCCGATTGCTATAGATCCCTATGCTAGTGAATTTCTCATCATGGTCACACACACAGAGCAGAGACAGACCCTCACCAAATACAGAATACAAAATAAAGGAGCACAAATTAGACAAAACCTGAAATGGAAACCCCAAGAAGCCAGACTCTGTGTATTAATAATGGAAAAACAGAACCACCATTCCTCATAAAACAAATAAAATCAAGAAACATAAAGCATCAGTTATAATAGTAAACCATACTAATAAAAGAATATTCAATATTCTTGGAGACAATATTCAATTGTCTCCAAGTTCATTTTCTTGTTCCATGTAAGACTCGCATGTTAAGTCACTCCAATGTTATATGTAAACCGAAATGATTAGCAACATTGTTACTAGAATTTCGGTATATAAAAAATGTTAAATAAATAAATAAATTCTAGCAACATTGTTGCTAGAATTTCGGTATATAAAAAATGTTAAATAAATAAATAAATAAAATAAATATTTTAAAACTACTGATAAATAGAATTTCTATTCATTAAAATCATATACATTTTTTACAATTTCCTAAACACCAATAAAATATTTCAAAACAGCACATATATCAAATAACACCCAATAATTAAAACTAATAAGGATTTTAAAAAGCCCCTGCTGTCCATACGTGGGAGCTCTTGATTTCCAGTCACCCTGATATTGTCAAGGATTAGGAGGTTATCCTCTCTCTCTCACACATACTCACATTTCCATTCTCTCTCACACATATACTGTCACATACATACACATTCATGCTCTTATACCCGCCATAACCTCTCGCTCTCACAGACACTGACACACTCTCAAGCTCTAAGACACTCTCTCTCCCTCCACACACACACCCCCCACACAAACTCTTACTCCCCTGGATTTTCTCATACATACTCTGTCTGGCTCCCTCACATACACACAAACACACACACCCAGGCAAGCTCCCAGTCATTCTCACACACTGAAACTGACTCCCAGGCAGGCTTCCATTCAATTTCACACCACTCCCTCAGGCATGCACACATTCATTCTCACACACACAGACCCCCAGGCAGGCACCAATTCATTCTCACACACACACACATACACCACACACAGGCCGGCACCTATTCTCACACATACAAACCCCAGGAAGACACCCATACATTCTCATACACAGACACACCCTCAGGCAGGCACACACTAAAGGCAAACCCCCTCTCTTTCTTTTGCCAGCAACCTCGGAGCCTCTCTCATTCCTCTGCTGCCACTGTCACTGCTGCCGCATGGCTATTGGGGAGGCGCTGATTGCTGCTATTGGCACTGAAGCCCATTCTGCTGCCTCCTCTGTGCAGGCCCCGTGGGTTTCCACTTCCTCCATGTTGATCTCGTACATTGTGAAATCAGCATAGAGAAAGTGCTACTCTTGCACATTACCAAAGATTACATGTGCCAATCAGTAAAAAGTAATTTATTTCTTTTTTTATACCTTTGCTGTCTGATCTTAGTTTTCTAATCGGTTGGTCACAGGCTTTTTTGTTCCACCTCCCCTTTCTTATTTTTTTGCCAATTCCTTTCATATTGTCTTTTTTTCTATTTCTTTTCTCTCCATCTATCTTCTTCCCTCAAACATTCAGTCAGGTTCTCATTCTCACATGCTTTCTCTCTCTCACACACTCACAGGCTCTCTCTCATACAATCATTCATACAGTCTCTCCCTTGCACATGCTGTCTGACTCTCACACACCCAGGCTCTCTCTCACACCCACATGTTGTCTTGCTCAAGCACAGGCTCTCACTGTCACATGCTCTCTCTCATACAATCATTCATACACAGTCTCTCTCTTGCACATGCTGTCTGACTCTCACACACCCAGGCTCTCTCTCACTCCCACATGCTGTCTTGCTCAAGCACAGACTCTCACTGTCACATGCTCTCTCTCATACAATCATTCATACACACAGGCTCTCACTGTCACATGCTGTCTCTCTCACACACACACACAGGCTCTCTCACATGCTGTCTCTGCAAACATTCAGGTCCTCACTCCCACACACAATCTCTCAACTCACCTCATACACACACACAATCGCTCAACTCACCTCATTCACTCACAATCTCTCAACTCAGCTCACAGACGCACACAATCTCTCAACTCAGCTCACAGACGCACACAATCGCTCAACTCAGCTCACAGACGCAAACAATCTCTCAACTCAGCTCACAGACGCACACAATCGCTCAACTCAGCTCACAGATGTACACAATCGCTCAACTCAGCTCACAGACGCACACAATCTCTCAACTCAGCTCACAGACGCACACAATCGCTCAACTCACCTCACACATGCACTCTACGGGCCCTCAGCCTCTCTCTTACCTCTGGGCCTCCTCTTCATGGGTCGCTGCAGGATGGGCTCTGCAGCGGCCCTGATCTTCTCGGGCCGATCCGCGGTGGGGACCCTGCTACCGGGCCTCCTCCTCTTCTCTCCCCGCTGCAACAACGCTGCTGCTCCTCTTCTGCACGCGGCTGACGCTCCTCCCCCTTTCTGCCCATGTGGCTCCGGCAACATTTTTCTTCCGGGGCCGCATGGGCAGGAAGGAGGAGGAGCACCTGCACGTTTCGACGTGACCTTTTTCTTCTTCGGGCCGTGGTGAGGTGAGCTCCACCACGGCCATGCCGATCTTCCTGCTGTGTCCACAGCGATATTTCACTGCTCAGCCGCCAGTGGGATGAGCTCCACCGGCGGCTGCATTGGCTCCCACTTGCCGGTGTGTCACGTGCACCGGGCTTGCGCGACACACCGGCACACCTCAGGCGACACACTAAAGTGTCGCGACACACACTTTGGAAAGCTCTGACATGGGTGCTCCATTCTTTAGTGTAGTAAAGCTCTACTAATAAAACACCTGCCTTACTTAGCGGACACCACTTACATACAATCCTTTCTTCCACAAAACTATTCCTTTAAGTCTTTTTCTTTATTAGAACATGGAATTTGGGAATGAAGCAATCTGTTTGGCTACTGTTTAGTCAAAGCTATATAATTGTAGCTGAACAGATATTGTATCATAACCCTCAGTCCTAGATTATATAGTTCTATGACTTAAAAAAAAAAAAAGGTATAGTGCAGTTCAAAACAACAAAAGCACAGACATTCAACTGTTGATAATCTGATAATGGAGGCCTACAAGACCACATTCAGATTTCAAGAGTCAACCTTCAGCCTTGGGTCTCTGCACTACAGTGTGCTGAAATTCAGCAGTTTTTTTTAACCCACATAATAAACAAAAAAATTAACTCTGGATGCATTATGCTAATGCATAGGAAGTTGAAAGAGCACTTTAATCTAAATTAAAATATGCGCTGAGCCTTTTGTATACCCTGAGCACACATTTTAACTCAGGGGAAAAGGAGTCTCCACAGATCATGATTTATGTTAATATGTTAATAAGATCAAAAAATACATTACAACCTTTACAAATGTTACAAAACGCAGCTGCCCGCATACTCACCAACACACACCGCCACAATCACATCACTCCCGCACTTCAGTCCCTACACTGGCTACCCATTGCTTCCAGGATTATATACAAATCCATCACACTAATACACAAGGCCTTACATAACCAAAACATGCAGTGGTTCTCCGAATACTTGTATATCAAAAAGACAAACTGACCAACAAGAACTCAGCACCAGGCCAAACTGTGGATACCCTCTCCTAAACTTACCAAACGTGTATCCACAAAGGAACGCTCATGCATCATAGCAGAATCCACAATATGGAACAGTATGCCCACTGACCTACGCCAGGAACCTTGCCACAGAAAATGTAAACAAAACCTAAAAACCTGGCCGTTCAAAAAAGCATACCGATGACTGACTGGGCCCTTTACCTGCCGCATACATAACCCCCTATTCCCTTCCCTGACCCCCCTGTCCCGTCCTAACCAGCACTTGCTCACCAGAAAAAATCTATCAACTGTAGATTTCCTAAACGTATATCAATTTTGGTTCCTCTACCAAATGCTGCTGTAATCCTTGTTACGTGTACGTTAATGATATTTCATTTTAAAAACTGGTTCTAGTTCCAAATTTTGACTGTAAAACCTGTTGCATGTATTGCTTTGTTTAACATTTTATTGTAAAGCCTGTTGCTGCATTACTGTTTAATGTAAACTGAGGTGATGTTCTGAACGTGCCGCGGTATATAAAAATCTCTAAATAAATAAATAAAATAAATGTGCAAAAAAAAATCATATTACGAGCACATAAATGGTAAATTTACAGAGCTGCTGGCTGGTGCGGAGCTGGGTGACAGCTCTGAGGATACATCTTGCTCAGATCCCAAGGAGTGAGAAAGACCTTCCTCCTCTGACATCCTGGGACACAAGAACTTCCCACTCCTCAGCCTCAATTGGGCGGGAGTCATGGACAGAGGCGGCAGCACAGAGTTTCAAGAGCTCCCCAGGTGGGATGTACCAGCATTACACAGGTGGTAGGTCAGGGCTGGGTGTTTACTGTTCCTTGGGTGGATGGAGAAAGAGAGGGGGCAGAGATCCTGGCTGGGAGGTGAAGCAGCACTGGGAGGAAGATCACCAGAGCATGAGCAACACCAGCAGCAGCACAACTGGGCAAGGAGTGGCGCTCTCTGACCATTGGAGATCCCAATTAGTAGTTGCTGAACCCAAGCTGCAACTCTCTCCTCCACCACTTCCCCACACCTCTTAAATCCCTTCAGCTCTTTCCAAACTATGCTTTTATTTCCTCCTTTTTAGTGATTTTCTTGAGTTTTTTGCTCCTATTCTTGCAGGAAAAGAAAATAAGAGGGAGGAGTGCATGGGTAACACACACCAGAGCAGGCCCAGCCACTGATCAGCCCCATACACTAGCACCATAAGTTTTACTCCACCCATGGACCTCTAATTTCAAGCATACGTAGAAGATGAGTTAAGTCTACATACCTCTCTGCATTGGGGGGTAACAATGTCCTCATTACCATTAAATTTATATCGGAGGGCACTAACCTGTATGCATGTATATTGTACACAAAACTCCTTGGTGATTTGGTATTAAAGTTTGTGCACAAAAAATGTGCACACAACTGCCGATTAAATTGTATGCTCTGCTGATTATATCAGCCTCTCAGGCAGGGAAGGACATGCTAAAAATATATCACTGTCACTGTTCATTCAAGTGATTATTCCATCTAAAAACTGTTACTTTATAACAGAATGCCATTGCTTTTCACACTGGTATAGAGAAAGCTCTTTTCTTTAATAGGTCTATTCTATTAATTCAGCATTTTCCATTCCATCTTTTTGTAAGCTCATGAAAAGGCTTTTAAACAGCAGGTTCATGGCATTTATTTTAAACATTTATATATTGCTACTCTGGCTTCGTAAAAAGTTTTCTAAAGCAGTGTACAATGTAATTGCAACTTACAAAAATGCAAACAAGCTATAAGTCTCAGACTACAAAACAACACCAAACTGTTCAAAAAACTACTCAAAACATGGCTCTTCAAGCAAGCATACAAGGACGGAATAGGTTAACCAATGACTCTAATAATTACCTACATCCCTACTTCTCCTCTTGCCCTAAATACCACATTTCCCCTCCCTCTTCCTTAATCTCCCCCTCCAGACCCAACTTCTCTTCTTCCCCTCAGCTCATCCCCCTACCCAATACCTATCCAATCAACTCATTTCCTAATCATCTTAATCTTCATATCACTTGATAATGTATCGCTAACCCACTGTCTGTATTGCCCCCAAGAGTTTTTTACTTACTCTTGTTTATATCTGATATATTTGTAAATATGTTAAAATATGTCTATGTTTCTAACAGTTCTGACATACTTAGACCTTTAACAAGTGTGTGTATATATTCTTTATAACTTTAACTCTGTTACAGCTGTTCATCTGACTTCAATGTATAGCGTTGTTATAAATGTAAACCGGAGTGAAGGCCCCCGCCAATACTTCGGTATATAAAAATGTATGTATAAATAAATAAATAAATAAATAAATAAATAAATAAGCAGAGTTGCTTACCTGTAACAGGTATTCTCTGAGAATAGCAGGTTGTCAGTCCTTACACATGGGTGACATCATCCAAGGGAGCCCAGCTCAGAACTTTTATGTCACAGTTTCTAGAACTCTGATTGTGCCTCACTGGGCATGTTCAGCATGCCAACAAAGTCATGCATCCACGTGGCAGCTCCTTTAGTCTTGTACCTTAGCAATTAAAGCTGAAGCCAACTCCAAGCAAAGGCAGATGGGTTTTGTGAGGACTGACATCCTATCCTTTGGTACAGCCTATACTTGTCCATTTCATGCAGGGTCTGTTTCATTTAAAGCCTCCCTTAATTCCTCAAGCTGTGTATTGGTACCTCAACGGTGTTTTAGCTCAGCTGATGAAAGCTCCTTTTAAATCACTGTGTTCCTGTGACCTGAAGTACCTGACCTGGAAGGTCGTATGTTTGGTGCTGGTCACTTCAGCATGTAGAGTCAGTGAGCTCCAGGAATTAGTGACTTATCCACCTTACACCAAGTGTTTTAATGATAGGGTGGTCCTTTTGAACACACCCTAAGTTCCTGCTTGAGATGGTGTCAGACATCCATGTCAAGCAGCCAATCGTACTTCCAACATTTTTTCCCAGGTCTCAAGCTCGCCAAGGTGAACAAGCCCTGCACACTTTGGATCCAAGAGAGCCTTAGCCTTCTATGTGGAGCCATCAGAAGCCCATAGACAGTCCACCTGTTTTTTTTATCAGAGCATGATGGGGATTTCCATTACCAAACATAAACTATCCAATTAGCTAGCAGACTGCATCTTCTTCTGTTATGCCCAGGCGGGATTCCATCTTGGGGGTCATGTCAAGGCTCACTCTGTCCAAGCCATGGCAGCATTGATGGCCCACTTGAAAGCAGTCCAAATGGAAGAGATTTGCAAGGCTGCAAAGTGGATTCTGTCCACTCATTCACATCACACTACTGTTTGGACATGGATGGCCAACATGACAACAGGTATGGCCAATCTTTTTTTCGGAACTTATTTGAAGTGTAGAACCCAACTCTGTTCCCACCTAGGGCCCATTGTCTTTGTTCAGGCAGGCCCTTCTCTTCTATATACAAAAAAAGCCTGGTGCCAACACAAATACAGTTGTTGGTCCCTGTCTGCAGTGGTTGTCCCCCTTTTTATTGGGGGACCGCCTGTATCTAGGGATTCACCCATGTGAATGGCTCTTCAAAAATGTGTATGATTAACATAAAACGACAATTTGCAGAAAATTTCATTATTAACACCACAGATTTTGTTAGATAAATGAGCGATAATTATTAAGAGATGTAAAGGGGTAAATTTTCAAAAATTAACGCACATGGCTGGGCTTATGCACGCCGGGCCAATTTTCTTAGGCCTGGCCAAGCACGTAAGTCCCGGGGCCTCGGTAAAGGGGCGAGGCAGGGCTAGCGGCCATTTGCCACTGTGCTGGGGGATTGTGTGCCGGCAAGAGCAAACCGTAAGATAAGAATTGGGGGGGGGGGGGGGGGATTAGGATAGGGCTAGGGCCAGCAATGTTAGGGAAAGGGGTAGGAAGGTTAGTAGAGGGGATAGGGAAATTCCCTCCCAGGCCGCTCCTAAATTGGTGCGGACTGGGAGGGAACTGCGGAAGGCCGCGGTTGTCGGCACGCGCAGGTTGCACAAATGTGCACCCCCTTGCGCATGCCAACCCCCGATTTTATAACATGCGTGCACATGTTATAAAATTGCGTGTCCATATGTGCGCGCCGGGTAGCGCACGCAAGTTTTTAAAATCTACCCCAAAATGTATTAACACAACTTTCTGACTAATATGTGAAGGTAATTGAAAAGGGACTTATGTATCACAAATTACTATATTAACAATCTAATTAACATGTTCTGATGTGTTGACCCAAAATGTGAATGTTGCTTCTGTAAAACGTTGTGATCTTCTTTTGGAATGACGGTATATAAAATGACTAAAAAATAAATGTATGAGGTCTGGCATCCTGCTTGTCCTTGGAGAAAGCAGAGTTGCTTACCTGTAACAGGTGGTCTCTGAGGACAGCAGGATGTCAGTCTTCTTGAAACCCACCCACCTCCCAATGGAGCTAGGTCCCCACTTTGTGGGTTTTTTCTTATAATTCTATGTTATTAGACTGATGGGATCCACTTGGACATGTAGAATAATACATGCGTAGAGAGGCTCAGTCAAAGTTCTAGAAACTTTGACATAAGTTTTCCGTGCCAGGCTCCATCAGATGACATCACCCATGTGTGAGGTCTGACATCTGCTGTCCTCGAAGAACACTTGTTACAGGTACACAACTCTGCTGTATTCATACTATTTGGCCCCCATAGCTACCACATAAACAGCAGGTGCAAAGTATGAGTGATTTTAATGTGCGTACATTGTGACTGCTAATTTTTAAAGGGAAACAACAGGGTACGTTCCCTTTAAATACTGGCTACAATGTGTGTGCGCTAAAAGTCCACGCATAGATTATAAACAGCATGAGCAATTCAACATTACCTCTGTGTATAGAGCTGTATTCTTGGTTCATCATCAACACTTTATAGCTGGGCTGTAACAGAAAGCTTGTAGCTGATAAATCTTCATTATGAGTTGGTTTTTTTTTAAACCTTAAAAAGGTGTTTTTAGGTAGCCTGTATATTTATCTGTCCTACAAGAGAAAAACATACTGCAAGGCATCTGTTGCCTTGAAGGACAGTATATATGGACTTCTTCTGGTAGAGGGGTGTCCATATATATATATCGCATAAGATAATATTCTGAATGAGTGTTAACTGTTTATACAGATGGAATCAAAATTTGTGACCCAATCAGTATAAAAACAATTTACCTATTTTCAAAGTGCAATAATAAATCTGGCTTGAACCTGAAGACCTTACTCACCTCTGTTGAGATCCGTCGATGATGGTGGTTCCGCATACGGACTCGGACAGGTGATTGCACCTCATCAGAAGAGGTCCCTGAGGCTTGGTCACTCTCTCCATCAGACCCCATCTTCACATTCTCATGGACAATGCCTGAAAGAAGACACATTGCTTTAATATTTTTAGAACCAAAATCAGCACAAATGAAAATATTAAGCATAAATCCTTCAGAAAAAGTACCTAGCACATTACAGAGCAAGGAAGCTGTCAAACCAGGGTAGCTATGCTCTCATTCCCCAAAGTACCTCAAGAGGTTTACACTATATTCTGATCAGCTGAGTATAGATTATTCAGTTCTTCTAAGCAAACATTGGCAGCGTTGCTCACTGCAGGGATAGCTAACTCCAGGTCACAAGAGCCCTAGACACGCCTCAGCTTTTCAGAACATATGAAAAGCCATACTGGGTCAGACCAATTGTACATTAAGCCCTATATACCAACAGGGACCAATCTGGGTCGCATGGAAGAAGTACCAAATAGATCATAAAGGGGAGACCCACTCACTTAATGTTCACTCCCAGCAGTAAGAGGTTGGGTTACCCAATCCTACATAGTTAATAGTTGTTAATGGACCTATCCTCCAGAAATTTATCCAAGTCTTTTTTAAACCTGGTAATACTACTGGTCCAGACCATAACTTCCAGCAACAAATTCAGCAACTTAATTGTGTGTTGACTGAAAAAATACTCTTGTAAATTTGTTTTAAATCTACCAGTTAGTTTCATAAAGAGATGTTATAATATTCTCAGTTTTATTCTCCATCCCTTTCCAAATAATTCTTAACATTGTTTGCTTTTTGGAATGCTATTACACACTGAGCATAAGATTTCAATATATTGTCCACAATGACTTCAATATCCTTTTGTTGAGTGGTAATTCCTAATGTGGAATCCAGTTTTGGGTAACTATAGTTAAGATTATTTTTCCCTATGTGCATCACTTTGCACTTGTCCATATTACATTTAATCTGCCATTTATGTCAATTCAACAATCTCGCAGAAGCTTTCTGCAATTCCTCAATCTATTCATGTTTCAACTACTCTGAATAAAGCAGGGTTCTCCATAGACAGTAGAATGAAATAGTCATTATGTGTGGGTGACATTCAGACCCAGCTCTCAAGAGCTCAGTAAAAACTTTACGGAGCATGAGTTCCAACTCTTAGTCTCTTCCACAGTCAGCTTTAGTGAGGCAGTCAACTCTTCAGGGAGGACAGTGGATATTAAGTATGATTAATTCATCCTGCTGCCTACGGAGAACTCTGTTTACAGGTAAGCAAACTTGCTTTCTCTGATGACAAGCAAGCATGAAGTAGCAGTTACACTAGGGGAATCACAAGCTGAGGGTTCAGAGCACAGCAATTACCGAAACAAGCAACATGGACCCTATCAGTGGAGAATGGACTGCTGGAGGAACGGGCTGTGCAAAACTCCTTGTCCAAAGTTACAGACCCTTTGAGACATGTTGTCAAGACAGTAGTGGGATGTGAAGATGTGAACTGATGACCAAGCAGCTCTTTTGCAAATGTCTTCAAGGGAAGTGTCCTTGAGATGAGTCATCATGGATCTCACTTGATAAACCTTGACAGAATCTGTAATCTGCAAGGCAGTCATCTCATAACAGCATGCAGTACAGTCCACTAGCCAATTAGACAGATTTTTCTTGGCAATCTGTTGGGATCAAAGGAAACAAATATCCGAGAAGCTCAATGATGAGACTGATCACTAGAGCTCTCCTACAGTCCAAGAAGCAAAAAGCCCTCTCTCTTCTGTGTGTATGAATGTGCGGAAGATCTTAGCCTCTTTGGAATCTTGTTATTGGCAAGAACTCCCATCTATGCTCATCAGTTTTGATACTGAGAAAGCATTTGATCAGGTTAGTTGATTTTTCATGTTTGTAACTTTAGCCAAGATGGGAATTGGTGGATAATTCCAAAGAGTATTGGAGGTTCTTTAACATCAACCTTCAACCTCGATGTTAATTAATGGAATACCCTCTGCCACCTTGAGCTCCAAAGGGGAACAAGACTGGGATGTCCTCTGTCGCCATTAATTTTTTCTTATTACTTTGGAGCCTTTATTAAATAGAATTAGAGGCAATGTTAATATTAAAAGAATCGCCATAAGGCCTGAAGAGGCAGCCCCATTCAAACTGGTTTATTTCCGGATGATATCCTAGTTCATACTGGTGTCCTGGAGGAGTCTTGGGCAGCGTTGATGGGGGAATTTCTCACATATCGGGAGGTTGCAGGGTTAAAGCTGAATTTGGGGAAATCTAAAGTCATGTTCACTAAACCGGAAATGCAGACGTAGTTAAGGGAAGATTTCCTGGTCCCTAGATTTGAAGATTTCTTACCATATTTAGGAATCCTAATTCCTCAGATCCCTACCAGGATACAATCGTTAAATTATGGGGTTACCTGGATGAAGACGAGTAATCAGCTAAAAACTGGATGGATTTACTGATTTCACTGCCTGGGAGGGTGGCGCTATATCAGATGATGATTCTTCCTCAGTGGCTATATGTAATGTGGTTGGTTCCCACATATTGGTCTAGGAAGGAGTTGATGGGTATAGAAAAGCAAATGTGGAGATTTTTATGGAAAAGTTTTGAAACCTCGTATAGTTCTGGCCTAATTACGGTGTCTTAAAATGCAAGGGGGGGTTAGGATTGGCAGATATAAGAATGTAAAACATTACTTGCAATTTACGACATATAGGACACTGGATTATGGATACTAGTTATTACACTCCATTACACATAGAAAAACTTAAGAGTTAAACCCCTGCAACTACATTTTATTTTGCATAAAACAAAGCAGGTCTTTTATATCCCTCCAGAGTACAGTAAGATCTGCACATCTTAGCGAAGTGAGGGACTGGGCCATTTCGATCGCAGGGCCAAAACTGTGGAATAGTTTACCAGTAGATCTTAGAGTGCAGGACAATCTGAAAAAATTCAAGAAAGACTTAAAACCATGGTGCTTTCAACAAGCATACAGAATTGAAACCTGAGAGCTGTTGGCTAAGATAGAAGTTATCCGTGGATTCTATTTATCTTTCTTAACTATACTTTATCTTGTTTTAATGTGTAGATTTTAACTATCGTACTATTTCTTTTGAATTTTTATTGTATTTATTCCTGTTTCTAACTTTTTTATTGAATTTTATCATGTAAACCGAAAAAATAGAATTTTTGTATTCTGTGACACGGTATATAAAAGTTGCATAAATAAATAAATAAAAATAGTGTTCTGCACCTCATTTTGAGTGCGTGGCGGTGGTTTTGCCACACAATGGGACTTACTCCCCAGATTACCCATTTTTTTACCATTGCTGGGAAATAAAGATTTTAGTCCTAGGATGCACAACAAGGTGTTTTGAGACTGGTATGATAAGGGTATTCGATCTATACTTCAAGTAGTGGATGATACAAAACAGGTGCATCTATTTCAAGCACTTAATGATGATATGGCCTTAATCCAAAGCAATTTTAGCCTATTTCAAGTGTGGCCCTACATTCACTCTCTGACCTTGCCTGACCGACATAACCATGCTTGGGAACTCCTCTCAGATTTTTTAGATTTGAAAGATCCCAGTAGGCACAAGATATCTTTTTGGAACAAATTAATATGTAAGCATAGGCCTACTCCATGATGGGATGCTCTAGCAGAGGGTTGGAATAAGGAATTGTGGACTAAATTGACCTCAGCATATTACAAGGTGTGTTTCACAAGGGCTCAATCTTTATCCATTAATACTCCTCTTTTGGAACTCCAATTTAAATTCCTACACAGTAAGTTGAGAATCCCGAGATCTGGCCAGTGCCCTAAATGTGAAAATGTTAATTAGTACATTAGGTCACTAGTTTTGGACATGTCCTGTACTGAGCCGCTTTTGGATTAATGTTCATGGTTATCTTATGCGAATGAGTGGTTTCCTTTTCTTTCACGGTGAACATATTTTTATGGAATGATTTGCGGGGAGTTCCCTTTTCTAACAAATATGTTAAATGGTGGTGCAGAGTGGCGCTGTTAATAGCCAAGAAATGTATACTGCAGAAGTGGATATCCACCGACTTTGACACAACTCAGAAACCTTGTTCTTCAAACATGTGTACTGAACAAATATATTGACAAAATTGAATGGTTCAAGAAAGAGGGATTTTGTGAAATGATAGGAGATATATTTGAACTCTCTCCTTTTGCACGTGGGTTGCTTCTCAATGATTTGCCCACAGGACGATCTTAGGTGGTACTCTTCTAATATATGAGTGAACGTGATATTATATATTATATATCCATCTCAACACGGTTTTCGAAAGCACTACAGCACCGAGACACTACTTCTGTCGCTAACAGATAACATTCTAAGAGGTTTTGATAATAGTGCCAGACTTATCAGCAGCCTTCGACACAGTAAACCATAAAATACTACTAAATAGACTAAAAGAAATCGGATTACACGGCAAAACAATAAACTGGTTCAGTTCATACCTAAATAACAGTTTTTTCCAAGTTCAGATCAACAACACATTATCAGAAAAAATCAATCTCAAAACAGGAGTACCGCAGGGATCAGCCCTGTCTGCAACCCTCTTTAACATATACATGCTGCCCTTATGCCATCAGCTTGCAGGACTAGGAATCACACATTACATTTATGCAGATGATATTCAACTAATTCTACCTATAGAAGACACATTAGAGAAAACACTAAACCTGGCTAACATGTACCTAGACATTATAAGACAACTACTAAACCAAATGGAACTTGTGATTAATATTGATAAAACAGAATTTCTACACTTAGAATGGAAAAATACTGAAATCAGCCAAACACCAATAACCCTCAATAACAACCAGACAATTGAACTAGCTGAAAAAGTACGAAACCTTGGAATAATAATGGACCCTGAAATCAATCTAAAACAGCACATATCACTGAAAGTAAAGGAAGGCTATGCTAAACTCATGGTACTCAGAAAACTAAAACCACTACTAACACTAACTAATTTCCGAACAGTTCTACAGGCACTACGTTTCTCCAGCACAGACTACTGTAATGCCCTTCTATTAGGACTCCCAAACACAACATTAAGACCACTTCAAATACTTCAAAACACAGCAGCTAGAATACTGACCGGAAAAAGGAGGAGGGACTATATAACTGAAACCCTGGCGGAACTACATTGATTACCTATCGAACACAGAATTAAATACAAAACCCTATGTACCATACATAAACTAATACATGATGAGAAATCGGATTGGCTAAACACAGCATTAAGAGTACACGTCCCACACAGAAACCTTCGATCTGAAATAAAGCACTCTTAACCATTCCTTCAGTAAAAACGGCAAGACTAACCCAAGTGAGGGAAAGGGCCTTATCACTAGCAGGCCCCATACTTTGGAACACAATGCCTCTAGAGATCAGATTGCAAAGAGATCTCAAAACATTTAAGAAAAGTTTAAAAACATGGCTTTTCAAACAAGCATTTTATAAAGAGACAGGAGAATAGAAAATATTTAGAAACAGGCAAAAGAACGCCGGCGCATAGCACTTAGGTTTGTACAGTAGAGTGGTCCATGAACTCTACATCACTATAAACATAATTGTAACACTATGAATAGTGAATTTTACTGGTACAATTGGTCATGACCTAGTCCACTAAACAATTGATTGTCTTTAATGATATATTGTAACTGAACCTTTAGCGGCACCTGTTAGAATGTACTATTGTATGCCCTCACCTACATTAATTTATGTGCCTACATGTAAACCGTTGCGATGGTATATGACTTAGCAACGGTATAGAAAAGATTTTAAATAAAATAAAATAAATACTTTTATTAGTTCAGATGAGGTGGTTCAGGATCTTATAAGGATGGGGGGGGGGGGGGGGGGGGAGGGAGGGTTGGTAGGCTTGGGGATTTTCTGATTGTGTATTTCTTATTATGTTTTTCTTAAGCCTGAAGGTTTGTAGAACTCCTTTCCGACAGGCAACTGATGTTTATGACACAAATATCTGAAGAGAAATACACTGAGTTCAACAGTTATAAGATTGTTATGTGGAGCAAAAAAGAAAGAAAAAGAGCAAAATGTTATGAGTCCATGGCAGGATTATTGTGCCTGCTCTGGGCTCTCTTTTATTGTATTTTTATATGTTTTTTTTCAATAAACAGATTTAAACATTAAAAAAATCTGATAGAGGATGGAAAAGTAGAGTCTGAAGCAACAAATTCCATACGTATTACTCATTGTAAGACCATGAGCAAGTCATTCAACCTGCATGTGCTCAGATACAAAATTCACCAGAGCATGAATCATATGACTGTGCAATTTCTCTTATTTATTTTAGTATTTCTATTGCACACTAAACCAGGATGCTGTACATAAATTACAATGGTATAAGAATTATGGAACACGACTTAGTATAAGTACAGCGAATTTGAGGCAGAAACAGAAAAATATTTAGAATGCTTAAGGTGTCCATCAAAAATTTGCCAAAGAAATTTTATGTATTTTTTCTCACTTTTTAAAAAATGTTTTTGTTCTTTTGCTTAACTTTAGTTTTTCTTTTCTTAATTTGAATTGTATTGGGTTTCTTTTTCATCTTAAACTTTAACTTTATGTTCAAGGTTTGCTTATCTTTACTCTCCCTTCCTCTCTCTCCACTAGGCATTCTATTCCTTTTTCCAGGCTCTACCTCATCTCTTCCACCTTATGCTTCCAATCACTCTCCTTTCACCTCCGTCTCCTGTCAAACCATCTCCCTCCCAGCTTCTTGGCATTCTACCCTCCTTCCCTTCCTGTTTCTTTACCTCCTTCCAGTCTCTCTCCTCCTATGTAGCCTAGAAGCAGAGGGCAGACCCAGGTCACAGTGTCTCACACTGGATGAGAGTCCTGCCAGCTGGGCAGCAGGCACATTTGTCCCCAGGCTCCTGCAGCAGCAACCACATCGTTCCCTGCGCATGGACACTGCTAACAGTGGCAATAGCCATGTCTCTCCCTGTGCCCTGAAGGAAACGGTATCTTTTCCCAAACTCAGGCCCTGCCAGCAGAGGCAGCCACCATGTCTCATCCCAGGCCTGATATACCAGGAGCAGTGCCCTCAGCTGGCAGCAGAAATAGCTCTTCCTGGTCCAGCATTGGGTGCTGAATTTTAGGCATGCAGTTGACATGCACCCGAGATTTTTCCAGTCCTGTATTAAGGGATGAAAAATAAACAGTGTCAATTCCCTGTCCTCAGAGGGCTTACAATTTAGGGGGCCCCATTTACTTAGCTACAATAAAAAAGAGGTATTAACACAGAATTTTGTAAAAATAATGCATATTACTACAGACCTTTACTGTGACATTCACAAAAGCTAAAGAAGCATAGCTATGAAAGTACCACAACGTGCAGTGTTTCCTTGTACTATAAAAGCCTGTCTCCTGAAGCTATTCTTTTGAGGGTTGATCAAGTGTTTGAGAAAGAAACTAAAGGTGAGAGGAGAGAAGTTTTTCATTGATTACTTGAGTGCTTCATCTTGTATCTAATCGTTTTTCCAGTGTTTACCTTTCTCACTGTCTGTTGTCTATATCTGTGTGAAAGAAGAGTGTGTGTGCTTGTTGTGGCAGTCTTTTTTGTGTGTCCTTTCTTGTTTAGACTATGAAAGAGTACTGTGCATGCGTGCTAGGAATGAGGATGGCAAGTGGCAGGGGCATGATATGCATATGTGTGGGGTGAGTGAGGATGTGGAGGACAGGAGAGAAGAGTAGGGACAAGTGAGGAGGGCAGCCTAGAGGTGAGCCAAGGAGGAGGAGGAGGGCCAGAGTTTTAGTGGGTCCAGAAATAGTAGGTGGCAGCAGGAGAGGCACAGATTCAGGGAGGAGGGCCAGAGTTTTAGTGGGTCCAGAAGGAACAGGGAGCAGCAGAAGAGGCACAGATTCAGGAGGCATAGGAATATTAGCGGGAGGAGGGAGACAGTGAAGGGAAGGCAGGAGAGTGAGGAGGGTGGAGGAAGGCAGGAGAGGGCAAGAAAGTGGGGGTGAGAGCACACTCAGCAGAGGAGGAGGAGGAGAAAGAAGGGATGGGAGCTATGAATGGAGGTGAGAGTCAGGAAGATAGGGAACTGGCCACCCAGAAGTGGCAATCCAGCCAGGAGGCAGAGGCACTGAAGATAGGCAGTGGCTATGTGCCCACAAGATTTTCTATGAGGAAAATAAATTACTATGAGCAGCTCTTTGGGCAGCAAGCAGCCAAAACATCACAGGCCACAAAGAACCACACCTGGAGCAAATTTCCAAGATTTTCCAGCCAAGTTGGAGGCAGATTCAGAGACATGAAGGCTAGCCTGAAGACCAAGACATCTAAATATGAGCGACAGACTGGAGGAAATGCAGCATGCTCCATCACCCTCACACTTTTGGAGCTGTACTTAAACCGACTGTGTTTGAGGAAGGGGCACAGAATCTCACCAAGCTGATGAGGTGGCAGGTAAGCCTTTGGGGGGGGGGGGGGGGGTTGTCTGGGGATCAGACATTTATGACAAGTAATAAGAGTTTCACCTTTTGTAATAGAAAAGTGAGAATCTTATGATATATGAAGTTTAATAGTGTTGGCCGCTTGACTTATAAAGTCTTTTGCTTCCTTTCACAGGACCCAGCACAAAGGAAACAGTGCTGGGTGACCTGCAGAATCTTAGAGAAGAGGCAGACATTGGCGAGCTGTCTTTTCAAGTCTGCTTTCTGATCTGCCCTGGAATCCTGACAGTCCTCTAATAGCGTCAACTATCAGCACATCATGTCATGTGCAGCTGGAGGAATCCTAGTCAGGAGGAGGGACAGAAGGGGCAGCAGCCAACCTTCTGCAGCCTATACAGCGCACACCATGACACTAAGGCCCCCACCAGCTTTACAAACAGCTCGCCTGAAACCATAAGAATCCACACAGCCAGATGTCAGAATGGCCAGGTTACGGGATGACATCCATGTGCATCATGACTTGCGCAACATATGCCATGAGATACTAAGGCTATGTCAAAAACCCAGCAGCAATAAACAGCCACACTCTCACAGGGCCTGAACAATATTATGGCAGTTGTAAGTAATCTGAATTATCACAATTGTGTAGATAGTTCCAGCAGGCAATCCCCGTCCAGCATCTTCCTCAACTACCACAGCCAGGAGTAGTTCCAGGCTTTAGGTCCAAGGCCATAGCAGAGGAGCCCCCCAGGCAAGAGGCCCAGACAAAGCTGCAATCCTTGAATACTCCTCAGGAGAGATGCCATTCGACGAGTTTACTGGACAAAGCCACGCTAGCAGCTGGGCCTACCCTGGTGAAGAGCCCAAAAGGCAGTAATGGAAGACTGCCTGTTGGACCTACCCTGGCTGAAATCCCTTGTGCCTGGGGTTTTTTGAGATCCATCCTGAGGTCATACCAACCTCATGCAAGAGAAGGGTCCAATGTGCTGCCTTCTGGACCTTGCTCGACCTGGCAGAGAAGCTGATAGTAATGACTGAAAGACTGTGGTGCAGTGGACAATAGCTTTCACAAACTGTCATCCTTCTGAGTACACAGGCCTTCCTGAAGTAGGCGGTAGTAGAAGTACACTGTATGAAGCTCCCGTTTCTTGCTTCCAATCTCTTGGGACCGGCTTTTGGCCTCTGGTCTTTTTGTCTCTGTTGGGCCTCGTCTTTTCCAAATGCCTTCCCATATACATCTGCCTATACTGCCATCAGAACTTGGCAGCTTGCCCTATACGTCTGGACTGTATTGGGGTTTTTAATCACTTGGCTGCATTCAGCACACCTCTGAACTGTATTGGGGTGTTTCTCACTTAGCAGCCTGCCCCACACCTCTGGACTGTATTGGTATGTTTGTCACTTGACCTCCTGTTAACTAGATGGATGTTGGGGGTTAGATATCTTGACCTATGGACTAGTACCGTCATCTGGTCATGGTGCTTGTGGTCTATTAAATGGGTTTGCCACTTCTGCTCAGTGCTCATTGTTTTGTATTCACCTGTATACTCAAGGATAAGATGACATTTGCTATGTAACAATTGTTTGGGGGCCTACTGCTGTTGCCTGTTATCTATGGCTTCAAACCTATAATGCTTACAACAAATATTGGTTTTTGTCATTTTTCTTTTATCTACATAAGAACAGACCAAGGGTCCATAGTATCCTGTTTCCAACAGTGGCCAATGCAAGTCACAAGTACTTGGCAAGTACCCAAACATCAAATAGATCCTTTGCTACTAATGCCAGCTACTAACAATGGCTATTTCCCATTGATAAATAGCAGTTTATGGACTTCTCCTCCAAGAACTTTCCAAACCTTTTTTAAACCACATCCTCTGACAAAGAATGCGAGAGATTAATTGTTCCAGTGAGTCAAAAAAAAATGTTCTCTGATTTGATTTAAATGTGCTACTTGCTAACTTCATGGAGTGCCCCCTAATCCTTGTATTATCCAAAAGAGTACATAACCGATTCACATTTACCCATTCAAGTCCTTTCATGATTTTATAGACCTCTATCATATGCCCCCCTCCTGAGCAGTCTCTTCTCCAAGCTGAACAGCCCTGACTACTTTAGACTTTCCTCATAGGGGTGCCATTCCATGCCCTTTATAATTTTGGTCACCCTTCTCTGTACTTTCGCTGCAGTGATGAGAATTGCACCCAGTATTCAAAGTGTGGTCTCACCATGGAGCGTTACAGAGACATTACGATATTCTCCGTTTTATTTGCCATTCCCTTCCTAATAATTCCTAACAGTCTGATGGCTTTTCTGACTGCTGCAGCACACTGAGCCGATTTCAATGTAATATCAACTATGACACCCTGATCTTTTTCCTGGGTGGTATCTCCTAATATTTATTTATTTATTTGTCGAGTTTTATATATCGTCATTCGGTATCGCCATCACAACGGTTTACAAAGGATCGATTTCCACAAACATAAAATCATGCAGCAGTTTATAAGAAAAATTTTGTCATGTTAGTAAATATTCTTTCTAAGAGTCATTCAGTCATATGTATGTATGATCTGGAATAGCCGTTTGAGGATAGTGTCATTCGGGGTTTCGGTAGGCTTTAGTGAACAACCATGTTTTTAGATCTTTTTTGAAGGTTTTAAGGAACCTTGCACTTGTCTGGTTTTAAGGAACCTTGCACTTGTCTGGATTAAATTTCAACTGCCATTTGGATGCCCAATCTTCCAGTCTCACAAGGTCCTCCTACAATTTATCACAATCTGCTTATGATTTAACTACTCTGAATAATTTTGTATCATCTGCAAATCTGATCACCTCACTCATCATACCCCTTTCCAGATCATTTATAAATATATTAAAAAGCACCGGTCCAAGTACAGATCCCTCAGGCACTCTACTGTTTACCTTTTTTCCACTGTGAAAACAGACCATTTAATCCTTCTCTCTGTTTCCTGTCTTTTAACCAGTTTGCAATTCACAAAAGATCATCTCCTATCCCATGACTTTTTAGTTTTCTTAGAAGCCTCTCATGAGGGACTTTGTCAAATGCCTTCTGAAAATCCAAATACACCTGTATTAGACAACCACCAACAATGTGAAAAATCTCGGTGTCATGGGGCCAGGGCCAGTTAGGCTCCCGAAGAATTGAACCACTGACTGAGTTGTATAAATAGTGAATATATACTTTATTAAGCTTTTTGCTTCTCTTTAGTGTTAAATTCTGTCTTCTCTGAAACCTATAGGTCACTTTCCACGGAACTTTTTGAGCCAGCACCTGGCTGGGCCCCTCTGCCCTAGAACTGGAATGAATGGGAAAGGAAAGGGTAAACAGCATGATTTATGACTGAATACTGGCAGGAAAAATCAGATAAAGAACAAGATACTCTATATAAATCACCTCAAAAGACTAATACCTTTGCAATGGTGGTAATGGAAGATATTCAAAACTATATGCCACGACCAGCTAGCTGAGTCCCTGGAGTCGCTGACTGTTCTATGGCTGAGATTCATGGGACAATCTCAGGGAAGTGAGATTTGGTTTCATTATATATATATATATATATATATATATATATATATATATATATATATATATATATATTCATTCTCTGGCTTTGATTTACTTGTTCTGTGCATATAATTTCTTGTATCTTACCTTCTATTACATTTGTAGTTTTTCCCATATTTACATTATATCTTATTATGTGCATTTAGGACTAATGAGTGCAGTCAATAGTATGTAATTCATTAGGGAACTGTGCCACTGCATATAAATCTGTCTTGCCTCTGTCTTGTAAATCTGATGTGATCACGAAGGTGGCAGCGCATGACTCAAAGCATCTGGTGCAAGGACCTGAAAAAGTATTCTTGGGACAAGCCCCCTACTATGCTGACAGTTGTTTGAAAAAAGCCAGAAACCATGAAATTCAGGGGGCTCATCAAATTCACAAGGCTTGGTATGGCATGGGACCTCATTATGACAGGATCTAATTCAGCTTTGAGCTCCTCATATAAAGGCATAATGTTTATGGAGCTCAAATGGTGCCTCCTGATCATCTCTGGAAGACCCAGCAATCTGGTATAGGTATGAAAGATTCGCTCCCAGCATGCCCTTCTATGTGGTAATACTACCCAACCCCTAATGGACACAGCTAAACCTGCTCCCCATCTGCCACCTGCATTGGCCCTGGCATTGGGGACATTTTTGCTTTCCTTCCCTCTCACTGCTGCTGGTTTGCAACCTGAAGCATCCAGTGCGAATTAACATTTTGCCTGGAAGAAACATAGCCTGACAGAAAGGCAATGTAATAACCCTAGAGCTAGGTAGGTGTCTGGAAGGTTTGGACAAAAAAAATATTGTGTGGAAATGGCTGATTTTGCATGATATTTTAGGCCAAAACAAAAAACTTCAAAGTTGTAGTTATTTTTTTCAATTTTAGTAATATTTTGTCTGTTTGCACGTATTTTACCACGAGAAGCAGAGGAACTCCCTTATCTGCATGATTAGCATGAGATTTCCTATCTGCATAAAAATTAGCGTTAAAAACGTTTACCATGCAATATTGCAAATACCGCATGGTACAATAAGATACTGCGTATTGTATGGCTTTTTCCATAAGGCCATTTAATATTAGGAAATGCCCTAACGCAACTAAGTAAATGAGGTCCTAAGTTTGTACCTAAGACAAAGGAGAGTGAAGTGACTTGCACAAGGTCACAAAGAGTAGCAGGATTTGAACTCTGGCTTCCATGGTTTGCAGCATACTACTCTAACCATTAGGCTACTCCTCCAGTCCAATTTATTTTATGTTCTCCAGTGAATAACTTTGAAATGGTAATGACTACCAAACTGTCAGATGTGAACTGGCTCTATAACAAAAGACTCTCTAGGCCAATCCACTAACTAGGAAGTCTCTGTTTATTTCACAATATGCTGCAGATATTGATGATGTTCTATAAATGCTTATTATCGCAAAGAGGAGCTCTGTGAATACAAGTCAGCATGTGAACATGATACTTTCAGACTGTGTATACTTTAGTAGTAGTTTATTAGTCCAGGTGTATTTATACTATATACTTTTCAAGTTATAACACTGTTAGCCATTTTGAGCATTCCTGGAAAAGCAGAATATAAATAAAGCTGGTCTGGAATGAAGTGGATACTTGATCTAAATATCAAATCTTTACACATAAATTACTGAGCATTTAAAAATGCTCAGTATTTAGAAAGCTCAACATACACAAAGACAGAAACCTCTAAGGCAGCGATTCTCAACCAGTGTGTCATGACACACCAGTGTGTGCCGCCAAGTAGTGGCAGGTGTGTTGCGTGCTACTGGTCTCCCACTGCTCTTCCCTCCTCTTCCTTCACCGAGCGAGAGAGGGACGATCTTACACTGCTGCCATTGCCGCCCGGGCTATCAGCACGTTCAAGCCCGAATGGGAACAGCAGCAGTGTTAGTGGAGGCTGGCAGCTGGGCCTTTTCTTCTTCCTGCACCTGCCCCCCTTGACACGGAACAGGAAGTGATGTGCAGTGGGGTGCCCGGGAAGAAAAGCCATGCTGTACGAAAAAGTAGCGGTGGCAGCATAGGCCCAGAGCAGTAGCATGGGCCCGAAGCAAAATCCGAAGCAGCCAGAAATCAGGACAGGAGACAGAAGAATTAGCCTCCCGTGGCCAATGAGATTCTTCTTTATTGGCCAGCAGGGGCTAGAGGAGGAGGCTGCTGCAGCTACCATTTGTGCTGGGGGGGGGGGAGGGGTGTGTGTGTGTGTGTGCAGGAAATGAGAGAAAGAAGACAGCCAGCCAGCTGTCTGTAAGTGAGAGAATATATGTGATCGAGAGTGTGCATGTGTAACTGTGATTGAGAGCCTGTGTGTAAGTGAGAGCATTTGATTGAGATCATCTATGTAAAGTGTGTGAGAGAAAGCATGTGAGCAATTGAGAGAAACTGGTCAGAGGTGATGTGTGTATATAGGAGAGACAATGGAAGTGACTGGTCAGGGAGATGACTGGAGTGTGTGTGTGTGTGTGAGAGAAAGTGATTGTGGGAATGAGAAGCCTGTGCATGTGGAGAGACCTAGCATAGGAGTGAGAAACCTGGGTGAGTGTGAGACACAGCATGGAAGTGGGAAGCCTGTGCGTGTGTACATGAGAGAGAGAGAGAGAGAGAGACTGTTTGGGAAGGTGACTGGTGTGTGTGTAAGAGAAAGACTGGCCGGGAGATGATTGGTGTATGAAAGACAGAAACTGGTCATGGGGGTGTAACTGGTATGTGTGTGTGAGAGAGACAGAGAGACTGGTCGTGGGCCCTAAGGAAGAGGACCATGAGTACAGAGCTTCAGCCACTACTGCTTATGGTGTGTGCTACTGGCCTGCATGGAAGAGGAGTAGGAGAGCTGCTGGAGAGGGTTAGTAAAGGTGGCTTTTTAAGTTTATTTTTCTTGATTGACTGCCATTTTAATTACTGAATATTATGTGATGTGTCTGCTGTTTTGAAATATTTTATTGGTGTTTGGAGAATTTTAAATAATTTTTATGAGTTTTTAATTGTTGGATATTATTCTGTTCATAGTTGCTGTGAAACATTTATTCTGCTTATTAGTATAGTTATACAATTATTTCTGTGTTGGGATCTATAGCTGCTTGGCTAGTTGTTTTCCTAATTAGAGGTGTATTGGTGTTTAGGGCCTGATTTAATATTTGTAGTGTTGCCTTTTCATAGATAGGGCTGTTACTGGTTGAGTGCATTCCATATACAGGTGTAACTGTGTGCGGATTAGTTTATGTGCATTACTACAGATCCTGGGAATATGTTAGGTCGGTTCTGTGTCTGTTACCGAGATGAGATATTTTACTAGCATGTAAGTGTTTGTATCAGTCTTATTTGTTGTATTTTCTCAAGAGGATATGCATTGGTGATAAACTGCTGTCTTTTCATAAGTAGGGCTATTGAGCCCGGTAGAAGGAGTTTGTGTTGCTGTTACTGAGATGATACTAGAACCAGAATATCTTTTTTGTAGGGTGAGTTGTACGGGGAATGCCATAATTCTGCTTTACATCCATAATTGTGGGTCAGGGGGGTTCTTGTGGATGCAAACTATACTTTTACATTTAGCCCTAAAATGGTCATGTGTTCAGTGTGTCACGCATGTGAGAACCATCTGTCAGGTGTATCCCAACAGAAAAAAGGTTGAGAACCACTGCTCTAAGGAATGAGAGGGATCAGTAACACTAATCCCTGGACTTCGCTAAAATGGCCCTTTTTATGTTCAGTTTAATCCAACAACCTTATTTTAAAGTGTAAGAAAAAAGTGAATAACATGAACATCTTAATTCACTTAAATGTGTTACCAAATTAAGATGAATTGGTAAAATATCAGCTTACCTTTAAACCATTTTTCCTTCTTTTTCCTACAATTTGCTCTGCTGCAGCAGTATTAGTTTCCTCTCTCTACAAGAAACAGCCAGTGGGGAGGAAACAAGTGTTCCTTTAGTACAAACCCAACACACTACTAAAGGAGGGCCAATAAGAATTGGCAAATAGCCAGCATTTTATAGTACCAGAATGACCACCTCCCCCCTTTCCCCAGCACGACATAAGAACTCTGCATCAGCAGGGAGATGACATCATCACATTCACACTAGACATGCAGATAGTATATCAAGGCATTTAAATTTTGCAGACTCAAAAAATTGGCTAAGTTGTAATGACCCTTTGCATGGCACTAAAATATAGCAATTGTTGCTTACCTGTAACAGGTGTTCTCACAGGACAGCGGGATGTTAGTCCGCACATATGGGTGACATCACAGGATGGAGCCCAATCATGGAACACTTTTGTCAAACTTTCCAGAACTTTGACTGGCCCCTACTGGGCATGGCCAGCATGGCACTAACGCTGCAGCCAGCAGGGGTCCCCCTTCAGTTTTATTTAAAAGCTACAAGTAGTGCCGAAAAATAAAATAATAAAACGTTCGAACCCAACACCACGGGGCGGCGGGTGGGTTTCGTGGGACTAACATCCTGCTGTCCTGTGAGAACACCTGTTACAGGTAAGCAACATTTGCTTTCTCACAGAACAAGCAGGATGGTAGTCCTCACATATGGGTGAGTACTGAGCTGAGGATGTCCAAACATGCACAAAATGTACCCAAAGGCGTGCAACAAGCACAACAACTGGGATGGAATTTGGTAGAGGGCATCCTGAACCCCAACGGGCAGGCGGAAGGGTGTTGGTACGTCATGTTGTAAACAGGTTACGAAGGACAGACTGGCCGAAGATGGAATCTTGTCTTTCGGCTTTGTCCAAGCAATAGTGGTCTGCAAAGGTGTGGAAAGAACTCCAGGTGGCAGCCCTGCAGATGTCAGGAAGCGGCACCGATCAGAGGTGTGCTACTGAAGTCGCCATGGCCCTCACAGAGTGTGCTTTAACACAGTCTTGAAATGGAATGCCCGCTTGCTGATAGCAAAAGGATATGCAGTCCGCCAACCAGGAGGAGAGAGTCTGCTTACCCACAGACTGCCCTAATTTGTTAGGATGGAAAGAGACGAACAATTGAGTGCTCTTCCTGTGGGCAGCTGTACAGTCTAGATAGAAGGCTAGAGCCCGTTACAGTCAAGGGTATGCAGAGCCTGCTCTCCTGGATTGGAATGGGGCCTGGGAAAAAAGATTGAGGTGAAAATCCGAAACTACCTTAGGTAAGAATTTAGGGTGAGTGCGGAGTACCGCCCGGTCCTGCAGAAGTTTAGTATAAGGCGGATAGGTAACTAAGGCCTGTAATTCACTAACTCTGCGAGCTGAAGTGATTGCCAAAAGGAAAATCACTTTCCATATGAGATATTGAAGGTCAAAGGAGTGAAGACGCTCGAATGGTGATTTCATAGCTGACCCAAAACTAGATTTAAGGTCCCAAGAAGTGGCCGGAGGACGCAGTGAAGGCTTGAGGTGAAGCAAGCCCTTCAGAAAACGTGTGACAAGGGGGTTATACTGAGATAGGAACATCCCCGACACCTTTATGGAAGGCGGCTACCGCAATGACATGCATTCCGATAGAGGATGTTTTTAGACCTGACTCTGATAAGTGCCAGAGATAGTCCAAAAACTTCGTGATTGGACAGGTAAAGGGGTCAAGGGACTGAGAAGAGCACCATGACTTAAATCTGTTCCATTTGTAAGAGTAAGATTTTCTCGTGGAAGGCTTCCGCGAAGCAATCAGGACACGGGAAACTGGTTCAGAAAGGTTAAGTGGTTGTAGGATTAACCTTTCAACATCCATGCTGTCAGGGACAAGGCGTGAAGATTGGGATGGCGTAGGCACCCTTCGTTTTGAGTGATCAGAAGCGGGTCCTTTCCCAAGGGAATGCGCCTGTGAATGGAGAGATCTTGCAGTACTGGAAACCACAAGTGGCGAGGCCAGTGAAGTGCTATCAGGATCATGGTTCCCTTGTCCTGACATAACTTCACGAGAGTCTTTGAGAGAAGAGGAAGTGGAGGGAATGCATAAAGTGGACTCTGGACTCCGCAGCTATAATACTAGGAGATTTCAACCTGCACATAGACAACCCTACACTCTCAATGAGGCTTTGCTCACCGCCATGTCAGCCATGGGCTTCAATCAGATCGTCAATAAACCTACCCATAAAGCCGGCCACACTCTGGACCTCATCTTCATAAACTCTGGTATCAATCATTCATCTCACCCTGTATGCAAGCAGGTCCCTTGGTCATACCACGCATTAATCTCAGCCACCTTCACCCTGACAAAATCAAATAACATACACCACCCTCAACCATCAGTTATCTACAGAAAGCCCTGCTCTTCCAACGACTTCAGCAACCAGCTGGCTTCAGAACTCCCACACATAAACCTCTCTGATCCCAATTCAGCCCTCATCTCCTGGAGCAACATCACAGAGGCTATAGCAAATAAACTATGTCCACTATCTACAAAAAAATTCAATCCCAACTCTTCTAAAAAACAACAACCCTGGTTCAACAATGACCTTAGACAATTCAAACAGAACTTAAGACAGAAAGAGAGTAAATGGCGCAAAATCCCCTGCCCCAACACGCTCGCTGCCTATAAATTAGCGCTCCACCACTACAGGAACTCCACCTTAAAATCAAAAAGGGATTTCTACGAGCACAAGATCCATGACATTATCTTTGATGCAAAAGCCCTTTTCACCTATGTATCCAATCTAACACAAACCAACGCAGAAGATATTCCTAGCAACCAAGCACAATCCAAAGCTGACGAATTAGCTCTGTTCTTCCAAAGTAAAATCTCCAACCTCCTAATGCGACTGCCGACTAGCACTTCCTCTCCCACAAATACATATCATCTCCTAAACAAAGGCATCTCTCTCGAATCGTTTGATCCCATCACCATTTCAGAAATCCAAATGGTACTAAAGAAAATGAAACCTTCCACCCATCCATTCGACCAAATCCCTACTAAACTTCTCCTGCTAATTCCTGACACCATCTCCAAAACAGTGGCTGACATCATAAACTGTTCACTATCTCAGGGTATCTTTCCTGATGACCTTAAACTGGCCTCTCTGAAACCCCTCCTAAAAAAACCAAATTTGGATCCTAAAAATCCCACTAACTTCCGCCCGATCTCCAACCTCCCATTTATAGCAAAGATCATGGCTTCCTATTCAATATAGAATTCTGTTCAAAGCTCTCACTATCATCCACAAATCGGTCTACCAACAATCCACTCTCCAACTCACCTTCCCTCTGGAACTACATACATCCTCAAGACCAATAAGAACTGCCTACAAAAGTAAGCTCAAGGCCCCTCCCAACAAATCATCAATCCACAACTCCATTCACAAGCGAGCACTTTCGACAGCAGGTCCGCTACATTGGAATTCGCTTCCTCAAGACTTACGCCAGGAACAATGCCACTTAACCTTCAGAAAAAAACTTAAAACCTGGCTGTTCACACAAGCCTACCGTTGAAGGAATCCATTCAACCAACTCTGTCTCTCACCCTTCAACCCACCCTTTTTCCCTCCCCTCACTCCCAACCTTCTCCCTTTCCCCCTCAACCCCAACCCACACTTTTTCCCTCACCCCCCTCATCCCCCGCCACTCCTCCCATCAGACATACCATGTATATATCCGCTGATTATAATCCATGTTTCTGCATTACTAATTTATTGTTTTGTGTTAATGTATAGTTTAATTTTGTTAACTTATTGTTTGATTACTCGATCTCCAATTTCTGTTATAGTTTAATTCTGTCCTATCTTCCGACATCCATGTTTTTACTCTCCCTGTTTTAATGTAACTTCTCATTTCTACTTATACGTTAATTGGTTTCCCCATGTTCTAATGTAAACCAGTACAATAAGACCTGGTCTTGAGTGTCGGTATAGTAAAAGAAGTTAAATAAAATAAATAAATAAATCATGGAAAAATTAGTCAATACGCAGCTATTCGACTACATCGAAGAGCACAAAATTCTTTACCCCACTCAATTCAAGTTCCGTAAAGCCTTAAGCATTGAAACCCTACTCATATCCCTGAGAGACCACCTCATCATGGAACTTGATAAAGGCCAATCCTTCTTACTGATTCTCCTTGACCTCTCAGCAGCATTTGACACCGTTAACCATTCCATCCTCCTCAATCAGTTGTTAGTAATCGGAATAACAGGAACTGCATTGGCTTGGTTCAAATCATTCCTCAGTAACAGAGACTTCAAGGTCAGAATTCACAATAAAGAATCCCCCTGTTACAACTCCTCCCTAGGAGCTCCTCAGAGTTCCTCTCTATCCCCTACGCTCTTTTGCTTCTTCCACTTTGCTACTTGTAACCAACCTGAAACTAACACATTTCTTATACGCCGACAATGTACAAATTTTGATCCCCATTAAAGAATCTATTACTAAAATACTTGAATAGTGGGAAAACTGCCTTCGAGAAATCAACTGCCTCCTCACTAGCCTAAACCTGATTCTAAATCCTTCTAAGACTGAACTCCTTCTCATCTCCACGGAAAATAGTAACATCTCTCTAAACCCTCCAACCAACCCTCTCGTCACCCAAGTAAGGGACTTAGGAGTAATCATAGACAATCACCTTAATCTAAAATCTTTCGTCAACCAGACTACTAAGGTCTGCTTTTATAAACTACAAGTACTGAAAAGAATCAAACCCCTCCTCCACTTTCAAGATTTTCGGACGGTCCTTCAAGCAATAATCTTTTCAAAAATAGACTGTTGTAACTCTATCTTACTAGGTCTCCCTGCCTCCTCCACCAAACCCCTCCAGATGCTCCAAAATGCAGCAGCCAGAATACTGACCAACTCCAGGAGAAGAGACCACATCACTCCCATTCTCAAAAACTTACACTGGCTGCCAATACATTTCAGGATTATTCATAAGTCCATCACCATTAACTATAAAGCCATCCATCATCACGCTCCTCTTAACCTACAAATCCCGCTTAGACAATTTACCTCCTCCAGACCCATTAGAGAAGCTTACAGAGGATCACTACATGTACCACAAACCAAATCCACACATTATCGAGCACATAGAGACTGGGCTTTCTCTACAGCGGGACCTTCGATATGGAACTCCATTCCCCCTGATCTGAGACAAGAACCTTGCCTTCTGACATTTAGAAAAAGGCTTAAGACTTGGTTGTTTAAACAAGCCTTTCCAGACCCTAACTGATTCTTAGCATCAACCATAGAAAGACACTTCAGTATACTGTAAATAATTATACCTCTGCTGTTAATTTACTATAGCTTTGTTTCTTCTTCCCCCAGTTGAACAGCCTTGTTTATTGTAACTGCATTGTCTCTCTTCACTTGTTCAAGGTTCAAAATTATCACTCCCCCTGTTATTTTGTAAACCAGCATGATATGATTGTATCATGAATGCCGGTATAGAAAAACTCTAAATAAATAAATAAATAAAGTAGACCGGTTGCCCACGAGAGGGAGAATGCATCTCTGGGCTGAAAGTGGTTGCTGTGAATTAGAGAGCAGAAGTTGTCTACTTTGTGATTTTGAGCAGACGCAAAGAGGTCTATCTGAGGATATCCCCATTGTTGGAAGATGGAGTTCGCTACTGAGGGGTTGAGAGACCAATCGTGAGGTTGAAAGATGCGACTCAGCTTGTCTGCTAAGACATTGTCCACTCCCGGCAACCAGGTGGCCCTGAGGTACATCGAATGGGAGAGAGCTTCCGCCCATATCTGTGCAGCTTCCTGACACAGAAGGAAGGAGTCCTTGGCTCCTTGTTTGTTGATGTATCACATGGCCACCTGGTTGTCAGTCTGGATCAGGATGACTTGATTGGAGAAGCGATCCTGAAATGCCCTGACAGCATATCTGATTGCTCGAAGCTCCAGGAAATTTATTTGGTGTTTAGCTTCCTCTGGAAACCAAGATCCTTGTGTCTGCAGATTGGCCACATGGGCTCCCCATCTGAGGTCGGAAGCATCGGTGGTGAGAGTTATTTGAGGGTCTGGAGCCTGGAAGGGCAAGCCTTAGAGGAGATTGTTCTGATTTTTCCACCAGGCAAGAGATTGACAGAGTGAGATGGTTACGTGGACAATGGTCGACAGGGGCTGAATGCTTTGAGTCCATTGTGACCGTAGAGTCCACTGCATGACTCTCATGGCCAAAAGGGCCATTGGTGTGACTTGAACTGAGGACGCCATGTGTCCCAGGAGGATGAGGAAGTGGCGTGCAGTTGCGGAGTGTTGGGACTGCAGCTGGTGTGCCAGAGACACGAGCGTGAGAGCTCGCTGTCGAGGCAGAAATGCCTTTGCCTGCAAGGTGTCCAAGTCTGCCCCAATGAACGATAAGTTTGAGATGGGTCTAAGTAGGATTTACCGTAGTTGACGAGAAATCCTAATGAAATTAGAGTATGTAAGGTTAGATTGAGGGACGACTGAGCAGCTTGCTGAGTGGGAGCCCTAATTAACCAATCGTCTAGATAGGGGTAGACGTGAACACCTTGAGTTCTTAGGAAGGCTGCAACCACTACGAGGCATTTCGTGAAGACTCGTGGCGCAGACGCTAGGCCGAATGGAAGCACTCTGTATTGATAGTGCTTGGGGCCTACTAGAAATCTCAGGTATTTGCGATGAGATGGAGTTATCGCAATATGAGTGCATGCGTCCTGGATGTCTAGAGAGCAGAACCAGTCTCCTTTTTGTAAGAGAGGAAGAAGCGAGCCTAAGGTTACCATTTTGAATTTCTCTCACTGGAGGTACTTGTTGAGGGCCCGTAGGTCCAGAATAGGACGAACACCTCCTGATTTTTTGGGGATTAGAAAGTACTGGGAATAGAACCCTAGGCCATGCTGAGAGTAGGGTATGGGTTCTATTGCCCTGGACTGGAGGAGGAGGGAACCCTCCTGTTCCAGAAGGATGGAGTGATTGGATGTTCTCCACACTGGCAGAGGTGGGGAGTCCGGTGGTACGGAGAGAAAGTTCAGATGGTAACCCTGGGCAATTATCGCCAGTACCCATTGGTCTGAGGATTGAGTGCCATATGTTGTTGAAATGGCACAGTCAGCCTCCCACTGGTATGTGAGGCAATAGTGGCTGGCTGCTGCTCTCTAGGTGGAAGTCAAAAACCTGAAGCAGGACCTGGTTGAGGAGCTGCTTGCGGCTTTTGTTTCCGTGTTTGACGAGACTGGGCTTTTTGAAAAGGTCTCGTGGCACGGGATCTGGTTGGTGGCGGATAGGACTTCTTCGGCCGGAAGGACTTCTTAGAGTCCTTTCAGAAGGGCTGTTTTGAAGAGTAGTTAGAAGGTATCAGAGAGAGCTGTCTGAGAGTCTCATGATGGTCCTTAAGTTCCGCCACTGTCCATTGAATCTGTTCCCCAAATAGGTTATCACCTACACAGGGTAGGTCAGATAACCTGTCTTGTACCTCAGGGCGAAGGTCGGAAGACTTGAGCTAGGCCCATCTCCTTGCCAAAATAGCTGCTGCAGATACTCTGGTAGCAGTATCAAGGATTTCATAGGATGATCTGATCTCATGCTTGCCTGCCTCAAAACCCTTGTTTACTAGGGTTTGAAGCTGATCTTGGAATTGTTGAGGCAGGGTATCTGTCAAATCTTGTATCTGCTTAAAAAGACCCTATTATATAGGGTCATATAAAGCTGATAAGCAGCAATCCAGGAGATGAGCATTGAGCCTTGGAATACTCGGCGGCCAATGGCATCTAGAAACTTTTGTTCCTTGCCAGGGGGAAAAGAAGTGTGAGGCTCTGATCTCTTTGCTCTTTTTTGTGCGGATTCAATAACTACAGATTGGTGATCCAATTGAGTTTTCTGAAAACCAGGAGCTGCCTGCACCAGGTAGGTAGTGTCAGTTTTTCTATGCACTGGAGCAATGGAGCCAGGATGTTCCCAGTTTTTCTTGAGGAGATCCAGAAGAACCTGGTGGATAGGGATCGAGGTTATTTCCTTGGGAGCGTCCAAGAAAATGAGCAACTCCATCATCATGTAATCCTCAGACCAATGGGATGTCTGTAATCCTGTTCAGTCTGCAATTGGAAGGGAACCAATTCAGGCATTTCCTTCACAAAATTTATAAAGGAGAGGTCCACTGGAGGAGAACGCTTCCTACTTTCAGTGGGTGAAGATGTTGAAGGTAAATCATCAGTGTCTAGAGAGGAATCATCAGTCCAGGTGTGGTAGGGATCAGCACCTGTCCCTCTAGGAACTAGAGGGGGACGGGATGGTGGGATACCTGAAGGTCCTTGGTCTAGGCGCCAAAGGAATCGGAGAAATTATCAGAGGCACCGATGAAGGCATCGAAGGCTCCGGCACAGGCATCGAGGGTATCAATGGATGGCTCAGTGGCGCCAACGGACGTATCGGCACCGACGGCTGAGGCAGAACTCCCGATGGAGGGATGCGGAACGGTGTTTCTCCTCCCGATGACAATGTAAGCGGGGAGGGCACCGGAGCCATCGGAGACCCGGGGTCCATCGGTGGAAAAGCAGCAATGAGCGCTTCCATCCTGGAGAGCAGCGGTGCCAATGCTGCTGGAATCGGGTCGGTGGACGGTTCCACAATCGGTACCGGTGTCGGTGCCGGAGGAACCTGGAGTGGTTGCATTGCCTTGTCGATGGCCTCCTGAACCATCCGGTCCAGTTCTTCTCGGAGACCTGGAGCAAGCAGCCCCGGCTCCGGAACAGAAGAAGGAGGCAGATGCATAGCCGGAGGGACCACTGTTAAAGGCGGAATCGCGGCTCCAGATCCCCTGTCGGGTGAGGGTTGCCTTGGTGACCCGGTCGCCAAAAAGGTCGGTGCCTTTTCTGGACGGGGTTTCTTCGACGGCAGCTCGGACGATGGCGAGGTCGAGACTTACGGTGTCGGTGGCGATGTTTGTCTCTACGATCCCCTCAGTCCTGAGGGGGAGTAGAGAGTGTTGATGGCCGAGATGTCGTCGATGCCAGACGGTCACCGGCCAGTGGTCGATGCTGGCGAGAAGTTGACGATGCCGGTTCTGACGACGTCGATGCAATGGACGGAGTCGGGGTTTGAGCACGGAAGAGAAGTTCCATCTTCTCCATTCTGGCCTTGCGACCTTTTGGTGTCATTAGGGCACATTTGGTGCAGGTCAAGACATTGTGCTTGCGTCCTAGACACATAACACCGACTTTATGGGGGTCTGTGATGGACATGGTGCGATTACAGTCCGGGCACAGATGGAACCCCGATGCCATGGCAAAAATCGAGCCGCAAGGGCCAAACTCGACAGTAATCGACAGAAAACGGGTAAAAACTTACCGGAGTACCGCGGTCTGAAAAAAGTTAAAGGAGGGACCCCTGTGGGGCAAATTAACTTTTAGCAATTCCGTGAGGAAAATTCCTGTCAGGAATCTCTGCAGAGCTCCTTTACTGCGAGGCTACTGCTGCACAGAAAAAAGAAGACTGAAGGGGGACCCCTACTGGCTGCAGGGTTAGTGCCATGCTAGAGTTAAGTAACACCAATCTTATAGCGGAGTTAGAAAAAACTAGACATGACTTATAACACTCACCAAATAGTATTATTATGATATTATGTTACAGTATATTTGATGGCACCTGTTTAAGAGTTAGAATTCTAAACACTTTATACAGCATAGTTTTTGTGCCTTATTGTGAACCGTTGTGATGGCACCCGCTTAACGACGGTATAGAAAAGATTTTAAATATATAAATAAACAAACAAACAAATAAATAAATAAATAGGGGCCAGTCAAAGTTCTGGAAACTTTGACAAAAGTGTTCCCTGATTGGGCTCCATCATGTGATGTCACCCATGTGTGAGGACTACCATCCTGCTGTGTAAAAGATAAGAACTGTAAAGTGCATAAGAGTCTGTTCCTGGAGGGGAGGGGCATGCAGTTGTACTGAGCCTTTGTCTTAGCTGCATCTTGCTGGCAATAAAAGTCTATCTTTACGGATCAGTTGTCTGGACCTCCTTACTGACTAAAAAGAGACGGTTACACTGTGAGAAAGCATTATACATCCTGAAAGGAGAAAATAACTTTTTCCCCAGCTGCTTCTTCCATTTCAATCAGAACCTGCCCTTAACTGAACTACTACAGGTTTCTCATGTTCTATTGCTTCTCCTTCCTCCCATTTAGCTCAGTCATTATAGTAATAGTCTTCTAGACTGTGGCTCTCTCTGGAGTCCAATACAATTATGCCTTTCAATAAGCCACTAGGTGTTGCCATTGAGTGATAGCTGGGCTACCTTTCTCTGAAGCAGAGGTGCATATCCTTGGTGCTCAAGGTCTGCAAACAGATCTACTCTTCCAAGTAACCAAGCTATGTAAATTAATGAGATTACATATATGTACATGTACCCCATGAATACTTATTGTGCATATCCTGAAAATCAGGTTCATTTGTGAGCCCTCACAGATCAGGGTTATGCAACCTCTGGCTGGCTTGAGGAGTAGGAAGAGTGTTCAGAAGCTGAACTTCGAGTCTCCCGCACAGCAGCATGTTACTGCCGAGTCACTCAACCATACCCCAGTAATTTCAGGCTCTATATCCCAGGTCGGTGACACTCAAATTCCCTCTAAAAACTCTTGCTAAGTCTAGCATGGAGCTGCTATGGGTCCTCAGAAGACACCAATAACCTCAGAGGAGTGCTGAAGCACACCCCCTGGGAAGGAAACAAGATTTCCTTTGGAACAAGCCCAATACTCTATTAACTAGTTTTCTTCTTCTTTTGGAGGTATACAGCACTACAGTGCAGACCACTAAACAAAAGCAGATTTCTGAGGAAATCTATGGGTGACTTCATGTAAACGTAATGGAGCAGAAATCTTTCAGCATCCCACACAATCTATATTATGGTATCATAAATCCTTCTAGGGGCTTTCAAATTTAGTTGACTTAAGTCCAAGTTGAAATTATTTTCTGATTTAAACAAAAAAGAAAGATAACATAATTAAATCTAGTTATTTCTGATAATTATTAAATCATCAGCACGGATTTGGATTTTAGATTTAATTACTCACATCAAGGCGATTTACAACTTTAGATGTAAATCGCCTCTGTCACACAGGTCTTACATGTTTGTACCTGACAATGGCGGGTGAGGTGACTTGCCTAAGATCACAAGGAGCGTACATAGGTAAAGCAGGATATGAACCTGGCGTCTCCGAGTCTCAGTCCACTGCTGTAACCACTAGGCTACTCGTCTCCACTTGCTATATCCTATATAGCAGTATACATTGTTGCTTTGGAAGTAGCAGGTGCATAACTTGATGACATCACAATTATGTCATAATCCTGCTGATGCAGCATTTCTGTGACACGTTGGGGGTCTGGAGCTATAAAGCCCTGGACATTTTTAGCTGGTCTTCATTTAGCAGTGAGACCAATAGTAATGAACAGAACAACTAATGGAAAAAAAATGATCTTTTTTTTACCAAGTTGATGCAATGTATTTTTGAAGATGATTATTTGATTTCAGATGTTCACATTTGGAATATGGAAAATGGAAAATAAACAAGACCGACCAAAATTTGTACTTTGCATCTCTAAAAAAAAAAAAAAAGACAAATCTAGCAAAATTGTTCCATGCAAATGTGACTTTCCTGAGAAAGAGGTGTCAGCAAGCCTGATGGTGGCAATATACAACTGACCACACAGTCTACTGTGAAAACAATTCCATACCACAATTAAAACGTATAACATCTTAAAGATAAAAAAATATTTTTAAAAGTCTAAACTAATCTCAGTTCAAAAACTCCCAAGGAAAAAAACTACTAGTGTCTAAAATATATCAAAAAAGTGTAGTCCTAATGTAATCCCTGCAGAGCATGACAGCACACATTCAAATAAGTTGTTCCTCTTTCTTTATCTGGTCATGGGTCTGTGTGTATCTGTGTCTGTCTGGACATGAGGTACCTGTTTCTGTCTGGGTGTGGGGGTGTGTGCCTCGCTGTGTCCATGTTTGCGTGCAGGTGTGTGCTTGCTCTTGTCAGCAACTTGAAGAGAAACAAAATGCGGGTTTTGAGCCACTGTTTTGTTTTTTTTACTATCCACATGAGTATGTTGGTTGCCCTGGCTAACAGGCCATACCCAGTGTTATTTTTGCATTGCCTGATTTACAATAAAACTGCAAGTTTATATTATACGTCACTACTGTACTTTTCCCATTTAATATTCTGGTTGGATTTACTATCTACTTACACAATATTAGTAAAAGGGTTAATTACTCTTTTATTTTGGTGTGATAATTTTATCTGGTCTGTGGTGCCACAAGTGAGAGGTTGTTTGGGAAGGGCACAGAATTGTGGTATCAAGGTGACTGGGACACTGTCTTATCACCCACTCAGGAAGATAAATCATAATAGTGAATATAATTTCTCATGTAGTACTTCCCACCCCAAGCATAGGGGTAATTCATAGTCTGGATCAAGTGGGAGCCAAACAAGCTTTCAAGATTATTAAATTCTGATGATTTTCAGAAGTGCAAATTCTAAATTAGTCTTCCATCCAACAGGCCAATGCAACAAGGATTTTTGCGTGCAGAAAACATGTACTTCCAATGGCAGTACTGCTTAGCACTCTCACATGGAATTCCCATTGAAATGAGGGTATGAAGAATTACCTGTATGGCAGTTCAAAAAAGATATTGAAAATATATACATCATTTTTGATCTGCCAGAGGAAAAGGGAATTGATATTTAAGAGTGATGTATACAATAGATCAAATTCTTTAAAAGATTTTAGAAGATTATCTTTTTAGAAATGCTTTCCAAATCACTGATTGATTGCTAAGTATTGGTTTATGTAATTTTTTGAACACATTAGAATTTCCTTTTTTTTCTAATAATAAAGTGTAAAAAAATGTTTTCAGAATGTGAACTATTGATAAATACGAACTGTTCTAGTGAATGGTGATTTTCATACTGTGAGGAACAGTTGTGGTTCTACTAGTAGGTTCTCAATATTGGCCAAAAGGACTGTTTTCAGTTGATAGCTCAGAATTTACCATTGACCTTAGCCAAAAACAAGTTGAGTAGCTGCTGCAATCCCAGTTGGATTTGATGTATTATACAAACACAAATTAGCAAGGGTGGAAAACATTTGAAAACTAGGTACCAGCCAAAATTTTTAGAAGCCAGGGAAACTGCTCTTCTGTACACCCTCCGACTTAATATCATAGCGATATTAAGTCGGAGGCTCCAAAAATAAAAAAAATAAAAATCTTATTTAAAAAAAAAAAAAAATCTGCCCGCGGCCCGGAAAACGGAGGCTTAATTTTGCCACCGTCCGTGTTCCGAACCCATGGCTGTCAGCGGGTTTGACAACCGACGCCGGTAAAATTAAGCGTCGGCTGTCAAACCCGTTGACAGCCGCCGCCTCATTATCACGGGCCCTAATTTAAATACTGAATCGCACACCCAGGAATAGTGCCTGGGTGCGCGTTGGGAGAGCGGGCGCTTGCCTCGGTGCGCCGGTTCTCCCGCGCAGTTTACTGTATGGGCCTATTTGTCTGGAAATTGTCATGCTATATGGAGCCTAGAGTGCATGCCCTGACATCAGAGGTGGCTGCATATCTGTTTCTCAACTAGTGTGATTTTACACCATATTGGAAATCAGGTATGGAAGAAAGGAGCTATACAAATCCCCCAACTAATAGGAGAAATAATTCTTCAGCATTACTAAAAAAAAAATTCTCTAACTGCTTTCAAAAATATTACTATGTTCTTGAATGTAAATAAAAGAAATACAAATCTAATTTTTGATGTTCATGAGCTTTCACCATAGCTGACAGATTTATAGTGGAGATAATTGTGTCAGTGATCTGAGCTGCTTCAGTACTGATGTTTCCTGATTCTGTTGTAAGAATCAAAAATAGAACAGAGTAACATTTCTTTAAGATCATTTGTCATTCCTCTTAGATCAATGGAAAATTATTAGCAGTAACTTTTCAGTGATATGTGATACTTTTGACTTCCAGCTTACTGCAATACAAAAATACCTAAAAAAAAAATATGGAAACTTATACGTTTGACCCTATCGCTCAGATGTAGCAGTTTGCAGTCCAAGGGTACATTAGGGCTCAGCCATGCTGCAGAGGTGAGGGAAGATGGATGCCACCAATGTGGCAACCCCTGCCAGTCATAGATAATTTTGGAGGAGACTTCCTTAGGCCCAGCAAGAGTACTAGAATTGCATGGGCATGCTGTATAGGATGTGGAGCTTAAATGAGGAGAAAATATTAAAACAAAAATAAAACGGAGGCTTATATTGGAGGTGACCTAGTATTCTTACATCACTTGAAACAACCTAAAACAAGACAAAACATCCTTAAAAATGGCAAAAAACTTTTTTTAAAAAATCCTTTTTTTTTTTCAATCTTTATCAGAAATTGCTTTTCACAATTTGGGTGAGCCAAATTTAAAATCTGAAAGAATGTTTGCTATTTTGATTGATGGCTTTTTTGACCAGTAAGATTTTTCTTTTCTTATATGAATAAAGTATGATGATGAAACAAAAGAAGCAGCTTCAAACTACACAGCTGTAAAGAAAAACCTCTTGGAAAATCTAAAAATTCTCATCTAACATTTTATAGAAGGTTGTAGTGTTACCAGGCTTTTCTGCAGCTGTTATAAGATTAGATTAAATCATCAGAATGCCAAGGTGCCATTACAGCCTTTTTACCATTACTTTATATCATTTCTAGCGTAAACATCTAACACTAAACCTCTGGGCGGTGGCAGACGTGTCTGCTTCACCAGCATGATACTGTCTTGTCACTTTGGGTTTGTGGCCTCTGACCACCCTTTCTGCTTCATCCCCCTGAGACTATGACTGGTGCCCACCACAGGACAGGATGAAAACCTAAGATTTGCACCAGATTTCTGACATTGCTCCCAGGAATTTTTCTGATTGTGCTAAAAGGTAAGTAATGCTAGGATTCAGTCATGAGACCTTTAATAAATGAGGTTCAGAACTGATCACAATATTCCCATTGGGGTTCTACTGCATAATTACATAATCTAAATAAAAGCAGTTATGTAACATTTGCATAACTTGTCTACTTTTGTTAAAATGCTTTTATTAGAATAATTTACCACCCTCCTGTCATCTTTAATTGCTTTTACACATCATCCTACACATTTTAGCAAGAAATTTTCACTTTAATGCCAGGCTCCATTTCAAAGCCTGTCCTTTAGTTCATATGTTGTGTACTGACTTTATTATTCTACCTACAGAGCATCACTTAACTCTGAAAAACTCTACACGACTTACTAGATGTCATTGCAGCTACACAGAAAAGCTAATGACTTTAATGTTACTTGCTCCAACTCAAAGCTCACCAACTGAAACCCAGCATACCCACTACAGCAGACATAGTTTCCAGCCTTTCAAATGTGTGTGCATTCAGATCAATAAATTCAGTATTTGGGCAAGTTACTTCTCTCTCCATTGCCTCAGGTGCAAACTTAGAGCCTGATTTACTAAGGCTTTTCTCCCATTCTGCATCTATGAGAAAAATGTTTAATAAATCATGCCCTTAGATTACAAACCCACTGGGAACAAGGAAATAACTTTGGATGCAATCTGTTTTAAAGGACTAGACACAAAAGGCAGAATATAAATAAAAAATCAAATCAAATAAAAAATTGGCTGATTTTTACCCAAACACTTCCAGTAATATATTTTTTTATAAAGAATTTTGTTTTCCTTTGTTGCACATATTTTTTAGCTACTTCCACCATGTCTCTGAGATTCCAATTAAGTCTATGTCATCATTCACTGCTATACATTCTAATTCTCCCATCTTACTTCTTAGACTTTTGGCATTAGCATACAAACATTTCAAAGTGTGTTTTTTGTTTGTATTTTCATTCTGCTTTTTAATTGATAGGGATAAGTTAGAATTTTTTTAGTTCAGGTGAGTTTTTAGCTACAGGCACAACGAATGGGACAGTGCTATACCGGGGTACAAATTATATCGCAATGACAGAGAGGAGTACCCGGGAGGCGGTGTAGCGTTTTATGTCCGGGATTGCATAGAGTCCAACAGGATAAACATCCTGCATGAGACTAAATGCACAATTGAATCTTTATGGGTAGAAATCCCTTGTGTGTCGGGGAAGACTATAGTGATAGGAATATACTACTGTCCACCTGGTCAAGATGGTGAGACGGATAGTGAAATGCTAAGAGAAATTAGGGAAGCTAACCAAATTGGTAGTGTGGAAATAATGGGAGATTTCAATTACCCCAATATTGACTGGGTAAATGTATCATCGGTACATGCTAGAGATATAAAGTTCCTGGATGGAATAAATGACATTTTTATGGAGCAATTGGTTCAGGAACAGACAAGAGAGGGAACAATTTTAGATCTAATCCTCAGTAGACCACAGGATTTGGTGAGAGAGGTAACGGTGGTGGGGCCGCTTGGCAATAGTGATCATAATATGATCAAATTTTGAATTAATATATGGAAGGGGGACAGTAAGAAAATCCACAGCTCTCTTGCTAAACTTTCAAAAGGGAAACTTTGACAAAATTTATTTAACAACTTTTATATACCGGTATTAGTAGGGACATCATACCGGTTCACATTTGAACAACAGGTCTGAAAATACATTATACAGGGGGGCATAACTGGGAGGGGGAAAAACTTAAGAGCAGATTGGAAGGATAGGTTAATACAACAAGAGGTAACTCAGTAGAGACTTATGATACAGACTTGAGGAGGCGGAGTCAGGCGGCACGGGGGGAAGGTGCTATTCTGGGTAGGCACGTTTGAATAACCAGGTTTTTAACTTCTTTTTGAATTTGAAGGAGCAAGGCTCGAGTCGTAGGGAGGGGGGAAGAGTGTTCCATAGTGAGGGGCCAGCAATTGAAAAGGCACGGTCCCGTGTGGAAGAGAGGCAGGCTGTTTTGAGCGGGGGAACAATTAGGGTGCCTTTATTGGCTGTTCTGTTGGGTTTCGAGGACTGGGGTGGGTTAAAAGGCAGGTCGAGCCATTTGGAGTTGTAGACATGGAGAGATTTGTGTACAATGGTCAGCGTTTTGTAGTGGATGTGGGAAAGGATTGGGAGCCAGGGCAGCTCTTTGAGGATAGGGGTGATGTGCTCACCCTTGCGGGTATTTGAGAGAATTCGTGCTGTAGCATTTTGCAGCATCTGTAGCGGTTTTATCGTGGAGTAAGGGAGCCCAAGGAAGAAAGCGTTACAGTAGTCTAGCTTGGAAGGGACAGTTAGAAAAAAACTGAAAGGAGCAGCTACAAAGGTAAAAGGTGTGCAAGAAGCGTGGTCATTGTTAAAAAATACCATCCTAGAAGCACAGTCCAGATGTATTCCACACATTAAAAAAAGGTAGAAAGAAGGCAAAACCTCTCCTTCACTTTAATGATTTTCGCCTTGTCCTACAATCCATTATTTTTTCAAAACTCGACTACTGCAACGCAATCCTGCTTGGCCTCCCCGCTAACAGTATCAAACCCCTTCAGATGGTACAGAACGCCGCCGCCAGAATCCTAACAAACACCAATAAAAAAGAACATATCTCCCCTATCCTGAGCAACCTCCACTGGCTACCCATCAAACAGAGAATCCTATTTAAAACCCTTACCATTATTCACAAATCAATAAACAACATCGCCCCTATATCTCTCCAAACGCAACTTCGTCCACACCTATCCTCCAGACCCATCAGAAGCGCCTACAGAGGCACACTGTTCGCCCTACCAGCAACATCTTTACTAAGAAAAAGAGCACTCTCAACCGCAGGACCACACCATTGGAATGCTCTCCCCCCAGACCTACGCCTTGAACCCAGTCTGCCAGAGTTCAAAAAAAAGTTAAAAACCTGGCTCTTCAGACAAGCGTTCCAATTTACAGAATCCAACTAAGCACCTTATCCTGATTGAACCTTAAATTTATTGTTTTATATAGTTAACAATATTCAACATATATATATGCAATATTTAACTTTTTAATTATTTTAATTTAATTTAGGTCACGAAAACATTCAATGTTTAATTGTTAATTGTTATTTTTCAATGTTATTTTTCAATGTTATTTTTCAATGTTCAATGTTCAATGTTATTTTTCAATGTTCGATGTAATCAACCCCGGTCTGACCTCCCAGACTGGGGCAATCTTTTCGTTTACTGTAAACCGGACTGATTTGTATTGTATACAGGAATTCCGGTATATAAAAATTAAAAATAAATAAATAAATAAATAAAACGATTAAAAGGGGAGGTGAAAGAAGCTATTTTAGCCAAAAGATCTTCATTCAAAAATTGGAAGAAGGATCCAACAGAAGAAAATAGGATAATGCATAAGCGTTGGCAAGTTAAATGTAAGACATTGATAAGACAGTCTAAGAGAGAATTTGAAAAGAAGTTGGCCGTAGAGGCAAAAACTCACAGTAAAAACTTTTTAAAATATATCCGAAGCAGAAAGCCTGTGAGGGAATCAGTTGGACCGTTAGATGATCGAGGGGTTAAAGGGGCACTTAGAGAAGATAAGGCCAGCACGGAAAGATTAAATGATTTCTTTGCTTCGGTGTTTACTGAAGAGGATGTTAGGGAGATCCCCGTACCGGAGAAGGTTTTCATGGGTAATGATTCAGATGGACTGAACCAAATCACGGTGAACCTAGAAGATGTTGTAGGCCTGATTGACAAACTGAAGGGTAGTAAATCACATGGACCGGATGGTATATACTCCAGGGTTCTGAAGGAACTAAAAAATGAAATTTCAGACCTATTAGTAAAAATTTGTAACCTATCATTAAAATCATCCATTATACCTGAAGACTGGAGGATAGCTAATGTAACCCCAATATTTAAAAAGGGCTCCAGGGGCGATCCGGGAAACTACAGACCGGTTAGCCTGACTTCAGTGCCAGGAAAAATAGTGGAAAGTGTTCTAAATATCAAAATCACATAACATATAGAAAGAAATGGTTTAATGGAACAAAGTCAGCATGGCTTTACCCAAGGCAAGTCTTGCCTCACAAATCTGCTTCACTTTTTTGAAGGCATTAATAAACATGTAGATAAAGGTGAACCGGTAGATGTAGTGTACTTAGATTTTCATAAGGCGTTTGACAAAGTTCCTCATGAGAGGCTTCTAGGAAAAGTAAAAATTCATGGGATAGGAGGCGATGTCCTTTCGTGGATTACAAACTGGCTAAAAGACAGGAAACAGAGAGTAGGATTTAAATGAACAATTTTCTCAGTGGAAGGGAGTGGGCAGTGGAGTGCCTCAGGGATCTGTATTGGGATCCTTACTTTTCAATATATTTATAAATGATCTAGAAAGGAATACGATGAGTGAGGTTATCAAATTTGTGGATGATACAAAATTATTCAGAGTAGTTAAATCACAAGCAGATTGTGATAAATTGCAGGAAGACCTTCTGAGACTGGAAAATTGGGCATCGAAATGGCAGATGAAATTTAATGTGGATAAGTGCAAGGTGATGCATATAGGGAAAAATAACCAATGCTATAGTTACACAATGTTAGGTTCCATATTAGGTGCTACCACCCAAGAAAGAGATCTAGGCGTCATAGTGGATAACGCATTGAAATCATCGGTTCAGTGTGCTGCGGCAGTCAAAAAAGCAAACAGAATGTTGGGAATTATTAGAAAGGGAATGGTGAATAAAACGGAAAATGTCATAATGCCTTTGTATCGCTCCATGGTGAGACTCCACCTTGACTACTGTGTACAATTCTGGTCGCTGCAGCTCAAAAAAGATATAGTTGCGATGGAGAAGGTATGGAGAAGGGCGACCAAAATGATAAGGGGAATGGAACAGCTCCCCTACGAGGAAAGACTAAAGAGGTTAGGACTTTTCAGCTTGGAGAAGAGACAGTTGAGGGGGGATATGATAGAGGTGTTTAAAATCAAGAGAGGTCTAGAACAGGTAGATGTGAATCAGTTATTTACTCTTTCAGATAATAGAAAGACAGGGGGGGCACTCCATGAAGTTAGCATGTGGCACATTTAAAACTAATCGGAGAAAGTTCTTTTTCACTCAACGCACAATTAAACTCTGGAATTTGTTGTCAGACGATGTGGTTAGTGCAGTTAGTGTAGCTGTGTTTAAAAAAGGATTGGATAAGTTCTTGGAGGAGAAGTCCATTACCTGTTATTAATTAAGTTGACTTAGAAAATAGCCACTGCTATTACTAGCAACAGTAACATGGAATAGACTTAGTTTTTGGGTACTTGTCAGGTTCTTATGGCCTGGATTGGCCACTGTTGGAAAAAGGATGCTGGCTTGATGGACCCTTGGTCTGACCCAGTATGGCATGTTCTTATGTTTTTACTGTGCGAGACAAATATTTAGTCAAGCACAAGTTTAAATATTAAGGATAAAGTGCTGGTAGATATTTGCAATGTTTCTGTACTTCTGTTTGTAGATAAAAATTTCCAAAGCTTGACCACACACAAACACACAACCAGACAACATGATATGCAAATGTCATCTTTACAGACTCACAGCAGCAGATGTGCATTCTGGGCCCAACAGTTTCTTCCTACCCCTCTGTAGAAAAAAGAAATAGCAGCAGAAAAAGGCCACTTGGTCCATCAAGTCTGCCTATTTGTAATTGCTTATTGTACTGTCACAGGTCCTCCCCTCTGTCCCTAAGGTCCTTTTGTGTTTGTCCTATATGTGCTTAAATTCTGCTTCCGTTTTAGCTCTTACCATCTCCTCTGGTCATTTGTTCCAGGAGTCCACCACCCTCTCGTGCAAAAGTATTTTCTGACAATCCTCGCTGAGTGCTTCTCATTCTATGAAAAATACTGCCTTCTGGTACTTTATTAAAATGTGATAGATCTTTGAATGTTTCTATCTTTCCTTTCATTTCTCTTCTTCTAAAGTATATATTTAGCTCCTTTAATCTCTCTGGACCTGGCTTACGATGTAGAATATGCACCATTATGGTAACCCTTCTTTGAATTGTTTCCACCTTGTCAATATATTTCTCTAGACGAGGTCCCCAGATCTCAAGATGGAGTCTCAGCAGAGCCTTGTAGCAAGACAATATTGCTTCTCTTTCGATTGATACCACTCTTTATGCCCACAAATATGCTACCAACTTTCTCAATTACTTTGCTATACTAAGAGATTACCTTGAAATCAGAGTTGGTAATTGCTATTTCTTCACCTTCATAAAGGTATTTGGCCCTTGGATTACTGCATTTTTTGGATTAAAGTATAGTTGTCATAGCTTTGAACATTTTTCCAATATGTTACTTTTGAAATACATTTTCACCTATCTCCTCTGGGATGTCTATTCTCTTACAAATTTACATGTCATCTGCCAATAGGTACACCTTCCCTTCTACTCCTTCCCTAGTGTCATTTATAAAAACATTGAAAAGGCCTTGACCTAGCAGTAAAGCTTGTGGCACCTTGCTGGTCACTTTCCCATCATCAGAAGAGACCCGATTGACTACCACTTTCCGAGTCCTGTTGCTCAATCAATTTCTCACCTGGTTTATAATTTTTCTTCCAACTCCCAGATTGGCTAATTTGTTCATCAGTTTTCTACGTGAAATAGTAAACACTTTACTAAAATCAGGATAGGTTAGATGCACCCTTTATGATCTACTATTCTATTTCAACAGAGAAATTAATAAGACTTGCTGAGCAAGATTTCCCCTTTGTGAACCCACATTGCCAACCAACTTCAAGGTATTGCATCACTCAGTAGTGCTTCCCTTCCCTTACCCACTATTGATATTAAACTAACAAATCTATAGTTTTCAGCTTCCTCTTTGTTCCCTACTTTGTGGAGTAAAACTAATTCTAATTTTTTCCAATCTTTTGAAACTTCTCCTCTTTCAAATGATGAACACTGCAAAGGGTACAGTCATTTCCTCATTCAGTATTCTAGGATGTACCCCATCGGGTCTCATAGCCTTGTTTACTATCAATTGTGCAAGTACACTGAATACCTCTTCAGTAAAGAGTAATGCATTCACTCAATCTTTTATGACCTCACATTTGGTCTATAACCCCTCCTTCTAGTGTGCATACTGAGCAAAAGGATTTGCTTAAGATACTTGATTTCTCATCTATCTTTTTAATTCTTCCTATTCCCCTTTTGATCTTCCTCTTTTCACTAAATTATTTCCTGCCTTTACTGACTGTGAGAAGGCATGACCTAATGGTTACAGCAATGAGTTGAGAACTAGGGAAACCAGAGTTCAAATCCCATTTACCTACTGATATTCCTTATAACTTTGGGCAAGTCACTTTATCTCCTGTTGCTTCAGGTACCCACTGGATTGTAAACTCGTACAGGAAGGGACTTACTGTACTTGAATTACTCATAATGCTACACGCTGCCTTGAACATTATTTGGAAAGTCAGGCTAGAAATCCAAGAATTATTATAATTATTGGACAATATTTTCCTTCATTTGAGCATGTCTCTATGTAATTGTACTTCCTGTCCCCTTTGTTTCTCCTGGTATTTTTCCCTGTCCCCCTCCTCCCTCCTGTATCTATTTCCTGAATTTCCTTTATGTTTCCAAATTAATGAGAATTATCCCTTTGAACTCAGGTTTGGTAAGGCAAGTAATTAAATCCCAAAAACCAAATCCAAGAATTAGCCTCTACTTATTTATTTATTGTATAATTTATATTCTGCTAATCTGGGGAGCCCAGCTCTTGCTGGAAACCAATATAAAAACAAATACTAAAAAATGAGTGCCTGACAAATTAACAAGGTCTACACAAAAAAAGCATTAATAAAAATCAGGGATAAAAGACCATATTACAGGTGGAACTCAAGATCTGGCAGAGAACATCAGCGGTGCCAATCCACCTCATACAAAAGACAAAGGGCACTAAACCCCAAAGGCTTGTTAAAAAAAAAAAAAAAAAGATACGCTTTGGCCTTTTTTCCCTGAAAGAGTAGATAATATTTTTCAAGCTAAAGCTCCACACAAAGAGCATTCTAGAGGCTTGGACCTGCAACCTAAAGGGCTCTATCATGTTTCTGCTAGCTGTTCATTATTTAAGAGAAGGAAGGACAAGCATGGCCTTAACCACAGGCAATGCAATATCAACTCACATAAAACGGGTGCTCATGATTGAGCGCCTGCTCTTCTAACTCGTGCCCAGCCACCTCTCCTGGGTGCGCAATGCATTATTTAAATGAGGGAGTCATGCTAAAAAAGGAGGCGCTAGGAAAAACTGTGCGTCCCTAGCGCCTCCTCGGTATCAGGCACACAGGACAGGAGGCTGTCAGTGAGGGTTGGGGAAAAAGGACACTCAATACGAGTGTCCATTTTCCCCCGGCCTGGACCTTGTGCATCTATATTGGGCACCCAGAATTTTTTTTCCCCAAGACTTTTATTTTTATTTCAATCTGTTTTCTGTGGTTCCTCCTACTTAGTATTGCAACTATACTAAGTGGAGGAATCACAGAAAGCAGGAATTTTTCTTTTTCCAGTGAGCCCTTGAGAGCGGCATATCTTTTATGCCAGCCCTAGGCAGGTGTAAAATTTGCCCTGTTGCAATGGGCGCATTGTCTGCGCAGGAAATTTTTTGAATCGCGGGGATTAGCTAATAGCCTCATCTACATGGAACTTACATGTGATGAGCGCTATTAGTTCTGCACGTTTCAGACGCACTAATCCCTGTATTGCTTCGGGGGTTATGGACGTGCATCCAAAATGCACGTTCAATCGCATGTTAAGCCGTGCGCTGGCCACAGTGCACGGTATTGCATCGGCCTGCCAGTGAGCAAAGGAGGAGTGAACACAGATCTTCAAAACAGCTTACATATAGAGGGGCTATCCTCATATAGGGTCTTGAAGATGAGAACTTCGAACTTAACTCTTCAGGGGATGAGCAGCCAATGGAAGTTACTTAGGCCTAGATTTATCAAATTGCTGTAAATATCGCATGTGGTAGAAAAAGGGGTGTGTTTTATGGTAATTTCCTAATTATCATAATGTGCACTATGTTAGCACTTTGCATAGGTATTACCGCAAAGTGCGTTAACTTTTCGCACTTTGCAGTAATACCTACATAATTGCCTTTGCCTAGCTGCAAAGTGCTCATTTCACCACTGAGAGGGCGAGAGGGAGAAGGGAAGAGAGAGAGAGAATGACTTATCTACAAGGCCCTTGTAGTAGTTAGTTATTTATATCTCTATAGCACACTGCCTCTGGCCACAAGGTGTTGCGCCTCTGCAATGTTTAGGACATCTTCCTCCCCCTCCACCCCCCCATACAAGGACTATGGTACACTGCCTCTATAGCTTCCCCATCCCTGGCCAGCCTCAGAAGCAGAAGCTGGACTCAGGAATTGAAACCAGGTCTCCGGTAAGGCAGTGTGCAATACTATTGTGTACAATGATTATTGAATGTCTGCACCCCCTTTACAACAAAATGTGAAAAATGTGCATCATTACATCAGACTTGCATTTAAACAAAGATTTTTTTCCATGTAGCAACACATCATACGCCACATCTTTCAGGGCTATAAATGTTTTATTCTGGAACAAAATATTTATATATCCAAAAAACAAAACAATGCCAACAACTGGATAAGTCTCAACCTCCCTAAGTCAAGCACCTCTGGAAGCAATTACAGCTGCGAGTCTGTTGGGATAGATCTCCACAAACTTTGCATATCTAGTTTTTTTTCAATATTAAAACATTTTTCTTCACCAATTTGTTCAAGTGCTGTCAAGTTGCTTGGGGAGCATTGATGGACAGCAATCTTCAAATCATACTACAGATTTTTGATTGAAGTGAGGTTGTCGCTCTGATTGGACCACTCCAGGACATGTATCTTTTTGTTCCTTAGCCACTCCAGTGTAGCTTTGGCTGTGTGCCTCAGGTTGTTGTCATGCTGAAAGGTGAACTTCTGTCCCAGTTTCAGCTTTCTTGAAGAGGGCAGCAGATTTTCCTCAAGGACTTTTCTGTACATTCATTTCCATTCTATACTGACAAGTGCCCCAGTTCCTACCAATGAGAAATATCCCCATAATATGAAGCTGCCAGTACCATACTTCAAATAAGAATGTGTTTCCTGGGTGATGTGCTGTGTTGGGTCTGTTCCAAATGTAACACCACATTCAGATCAAAACGTTCCTCTTAAATATTATCATACTCCATATGTTTTAGTTTGCATATTTCAAACAGGATTCAAGATGGGCTTTCTTAAGCAATGGCCTCCTTCTTGCCTCCCAAACATACAGGCCAGATTTGTGGAGTGTTTGGGATATAATTGTCACATGTACACTTTGACCAGTCTTGGCTAAGAAATCCTGTAGCTCTTTCAAAACTGCCACTGGTTTTCTTGGTTGCCTGATCAGTCTCCTCTCCTTGCTAGGTCATCCAGTTTGGAGGGACGGCCTTCCACGTCCTAATACTTGCCTTGAATGTGGCTCCAAAGGATATTCAAGGACTTTGCAATTCATTTATACCATCCCCAGATTTGTGCCTTTCCACAACTTTGTCCTGGGATTCTTTAGACAGCTTCTGGATGCTCAAGATTTGAAATTCACTACCCAGCAAAGAGCACCAACAGGAACTGCTAAATGTATCCTGCCATCATGTGAATCAGTACAATTTAACACAGATGCGGCCAATTCACTTGGTGAATGCTTTTGAAGGTGATTGGTTTACACCAGAGCTTTGTGTATTTAGGTTTTCTACAAAAGTACAACAGGGATGGACACTTATTCACCCAAGATATCCCATGTTTTTATTTCTTCTTCATATTACAGAATTCCTTTGAAAATATTTTCAACTTGGCAGTTCTAGAGTAGGATGTGCGGATACATGGAACACACACTAGTTTAATTTAATTTACTTCTAGGCTATACGGCAACAAAAGGTGAATATTTTGGAAAGGGTATAGATATTCTATAGCCACTGTAGGTAAGTCCTAAGCTTTAAATCCAAATCTATATTTTGTTCTGTAAAATGTTAAAACATTCTATGGTGTAAAAAGTCAAACTGAGGGTCTTAGGGAACTGCAGGTTAAATATCAGGGTTTTACAATGCTGTGGGTCATAGCTGTTACACTTGTATCGCAACTACATCAATGAGAATATAAAAGTGAGTATTTGCCTCCACGTTATACAACCATTTCAACACTTATAACTCAACATAGCCATCAACCAGAAGAAAATAGTCTCAAAGCTTTATTCCAAATGCATGACAATTATGAAATACAGTCAAAATGTTTGCTACATATCGATTTGATTCTCATCTTTTTCCTCAAACATAGCAGTCAAACATTATCAGAATTAGAAGAATCCATAATAAACTAAATGAAAGGGAAAATAAATTGGAGGTAGTGAAATGATGGGTGTCTAAGTATTTTCTTTCATTTATTTATTTTATGTATTTATTTAAAAGCTTTTTTATACCGGTATTAGTGTGAACATCATATCGGTTTACATCAAAACTGAAGATGGAAATTACATAGAACAAGGGTGGGATAACTGGGGCAGGGGGAGAAAACTAAATATCTAGTTATGAAAAGGCAGAAGGAGAGTAACAAAGAATGCGTAGTAAATAAGATTATATCGTTACATGGTAGGGTCAAAGACAAATGCAAAGTAAATAACATTTTTTTTTTTAAAAATAAAATTTCCAAGGTATTAGGGGCAGACGCGAGCAGTGGTATCCGGAGGGGAGCCAATGCCCCCGGGCACAAGGAGGCTCATGCGGCCGCTGAGCCTCCTTGCCCGAAGAAAAAGATCGTGTTCAAACGTGCTGATGCTCTTCCTCCTTCCTGCCCGTGCGCCCCGGAAGTAAACGTTGCCGGAGCCGCGTGGGCAGGAAGGAGGAAGAGCATCAGCGCGTGCAGAGGAGGAGCCGCCGCCGTGGGCTGCTGCGAATCCCAAGTCGCAGCGGCCCAAGAAGAGGAAGAGGAAGAGGCCCGGTAGCAGAGCTGCCGCGGCCCGAGAAGTTCAGGGCCGCTGCAGAGCCCATCCTGCGGCGACCCGCGAAGAGGAGGCCCAGAGGTGAGAGAGAGGCTGAGGGTCTGTAGAGGGTGTGTGCGTGCGTGTATGAGATGAGTTGAGAGATTGTGTGTGGGAGTGAGGATCTGAATGTTTGCAGAGGCAGCATGTGAGAGCCTCTGTGTGTGTGAGAGAGACAGTGTGTGACAGTGAGAGCCTATGCTTGAGTAAGACAGCATGTGGAAGTGAGAGAGAGCCTGGGTATGTGAGAGTCAGACAGCATGTGCCAGTGAGAGACTGTGTGTATGAATGATTGTATGAGAGACAGCATGTGACAGTGAGAGCCTGTGTGTGTGTGTGTGTGTGTGTGTGTGAGAGAGAGAGAAATGCATGTGAGAATGAGAACCTGACTGTGTTTGAGGGAAGAAGATGGAGAGAAAAGAAATACGGAAGAAAAAAGGACAATATAAAAGGAATTGGCAAAAAAATAAGAAAGGGAAGGTGGGGAAAAAAAAAGCCTGTGATCAACCGATTAGAAAACTAACATCAGCCAGCAAAGGTAAAAAAATAAATAAATTACTTTTTAGTGTTTGGCACATGTAATCTTTGGGAATGTGCAAGAATAGCACTTTCTCTATGCAGATCTCACAATGTACGAGATCAGCATGGAGAAAGTGGAAGCCCACGGGGCCTGCACAGAAGAGGCAGCAGAATGGGCTTCAGTGTCAGTAGCAGCAATCGGCGCCTCCCCAATAGCCATGTGGCAGCAGTGACAGTGGCAGCAAGATTACTGACATCTGGGGATGGTGGCAGTACCAGTCGGGGGACCCCTTCCAAGCAGTGTGCAGAGGTTCAAAAGCAGCAGAGTCAGCCCAAGCTGACTACCATGAATGCTGCACACTCCTACCTCTCTCTGACAGCACACTGGTGAGGCATGGCTGACGCAGGGGCAGCCAGCAGCTCAACGGTATTAGACATCCCCTGAAAATAAGGCCTAGTGCATCTTTGGTAGCAAAAATTAATATAAGACACTGTCTTATTTTCGGGGAAACAGGGTAACAGACCTCCCAACATGTGTATTTTATTATATTCTTCATCTGAAAATATGCATCCAAAATGCAGTATGTGTCTGGGACTCTATCCCTGTGACTTCTCACAGAAAAACAGCGCTAATACTCCTCTTACTTCTGCCCCTGTTAAGCTTCAGTAAGTTCTCCGCCTCATAAGAATCCAAACCATTCTTAGACTGAATAATTCTGGGCCAGCCATTCTGCCAATGTTCTTAACATTTCTACAGACTTCCTTAACCCACTTTATCACCCTATTTGTCTCCTTGGCTCCAGGCTGAATCAGATTATTGCAGTCTTTCCTCATAGTTTTCACATTAAACCAGTCACCCATAGTTTGCACCATTCACTGAGCAACATTAGCTGCAAATTGTCCAAAGAAATGTTTTCTTCTTTCGTACTCTATATTTAAGTATTCATGCAATTTAATTCTTCAATGTTTAAAAAAAAAAACAAAACACACAACAAAACAGCTGGGAAGAAATGAAAGGGCAATAATGCTAATGAATGTATACAGATGCAAGCATTGCCTTCTTCCAGTAAGGTGCTTAAATTACAGCTGAAGTTCCTAATATGAGGAAATTATTGTGGTAGCCATGTTAGTTTACCTGAATATGTAGAATTAAGTTTTAAACAGATACATTGTAAGTGATACCATTTTATATATACAATATATTTGTGACTATCTTTTGTGACTTAAGAAACAACATAGTTCAATAAAGGAAATTCAAGAGTTGGAGAGGGGCGGACCTGGGGATTGAGAAAGATGACCATAAAGCTTTACAGTTCAAATTGCCTGTATCTGATAGTGGGTGAGAAAGACAATGTCCGTATTAAGCCCTTCTATGTGTTTCAAACTGTCCGATCATCTTAATCTCAAATGTTTTGCTTCTTGTGTACTCCTAAAATTCTCTTTAGTACTTGGATTGTGAGGTTATTAAGAGTGAACTTTCTTTGAAAAATGTTCATCTACTGAGCTGTCACTCTACTCTTCCTTGTAATGTTATTTTATGTCTGTTAAAATGTATTATTGTCCTTAATTTTTGGCTTGTTTTACAGATTTAGCAGCCTTCAAGTTTTTTTTGTTTTTACATTGGATCATGTATGCTACATTCATACGGAAACATGAATGTCAATTCTCTATTTTGAATACACTTCCTATATGTTTAGTAATGGGTTCCTGTGATAATGACGGACTATCAGCGGTTTAGAAAGAAATTAAAAACGTGTTTATTTAATGCAGCCCATAATACCTTTTGGTTTTGATTATATGCTATTCTTGTTTTATGATTCATTTAAGAAATTGATTTCGGACAGAACTCAGCTGCTAAATTACATTTTAAATTGTTTAATTGATGCACTATTGTTGATAGTTTTGAGTGTTGTGTACTTCTAGTGTATTTTATTCATGTGGAATATGAATGTATTGATCTGCACCACCTACAGATGCTAGATAAGAACATAAGAACTAAGAAATTGCCATGCTGGGTCAGACCAAGGGTCCATCAAGCCCAGCATGCTGTTTCCAACAGAGGCCAAACCATGCCACAGGAACCTGGCAATTACCCAAACACTAAGAAGATTCCATGCTACTGATGCAATTAATAGCAGTGGCTATTCCCTAAGTAAACTTGATTAATAGCAGTTAATGGACTTCTCTCCTCCAAGAACTTATCCAAACCTTTTTTGAACCCAGCTACACTAATTGCACTAACCACATCCTCTGGCAACAAATTCCAGAGCTTTATTGAGCGTTGAGTGAAAAAGAATTTTTTCCGATTAGTCTTAAATGTGCTACTTGCTAACTTCATGGAATGCCCCCTAGTCTGGCTATTATCCTAAAGTATAAATAACCGATTCACATCTACTCGTTCAAGACCTCTCGTGATCTTAAAGACCTCTATCATATCCTCCCCTCAGCCGTCTCTTCTCCAAGCTGAACAGCCCTAACCTCTTCAGTCTTTCCTCATAGGGGAGCTGTTCCATCCCCTTTATCATTTTGGTTGCCCTTCTCTGTACCTTCTCCATCGCAACTATATTTTTTTTGAGATTCGGCGACAGAATTGAACACAGAATTCAAGGTGTGGTCTCACCATGGAGCAATATAGAAGCATTATGACATTTTCCATTTTATTAACCATTCCCTTCCTAATAATTCCTAACATTCTGTTTGCTTCTGCAGCACACTGAGCCGACGATTTTAAAGTATTATCCACTATGATGCATAGATCTTTTTCCTCGGTTGTAGCTCCTAATATGGAACCTAACATCGTGTATATAGGGTTATTTTTCCCTATATGCAACACTTGTCCACATTAAATTTCATCTGCCATTTGGATGCCCAATCTTCCAGTCTTGCAAGGTCCTCCTGTAATGTATCACAATCCGCTTGTGATTTTGTATCATCCGCAAATTTGATAACCTCACTCGTCATATTCCTTTCCAGATCATTTATATATATATTGAAAAGCACCGGTCCAAGTACAGATCCCTGAGGCACTCCACTGTTTACCCTTTTCCACTGAGAAAATTGACCATTTAATCCTACTGTTTCCTGTCTTTTAACCAGTTTGTAATCCACGAAAGGAAGTCGCCTCCTATCCCATGACTTTTTAGTTTTCTTAGAAGGGACTTTGTCAAACGCCTTCTGAAAATAAAAATACACTACATCTACCAGTTCACCTTTATCCAATTGTTTATTAACCCCTTCAAAAAAATGAAGCAGATTTATTAGGAAGAATTCCCTTGGGTAAATCCATGTTGACTGTGTTCTATTAAACAATGTCTTTCTATATGCTCTACAATTTTGATCTTGAGAATAGTTTCCACTATTTTTCCGGGTACTGAAGTCAGGCTCACTGGTCTATAGTTACCAGGATTGCCCCTGGAGCCTTTTTTTTAAATATTGGGGTTACATTGGCCACCCTCCAGTCTTCAGGTACAATGGATTTTAATGATAGGTTACAAATTTTAACTAATAGATCAGAAATTTCATGTTTTAGTTCCTTCAGTACCCTAGGATGCATACCATCCGGTCCAGGTGATTTGCTTCTCTTTAGTTTGTCAATCTGGACTACCACATCTTCCAGGTTTCACAGTGATTTTGTTCAGTTCATCTGACTCATCATCCCTGAAAACCATCTCCGGAACTGGTATCTCCCCAACATCCTCATTAGTAAACACGGAAGCAAAGAATTAATTTAGTCTTTCTGCAATGGCCTTATTTTCCCTAGGAGTGGACATGACAGAAAAGTTTATAAAACAGGAGTGGGGTGGAACAGGTAAATAAAGGAGAATTGTTTACGCTTTTAAATACTACTAACACAAGGGGACACTCCATAAAACTAAAAACCAGCAGATTCAAAACAGATCATAGAAAATACTTTTTCACTCAGGGTACAGAATCTGTTACCAGGGATGTGATCAAGGTGACTAGTATAGTGAGATTTAAAAGAAGTTTGGACAAATTCCTGGAAGAAACATCCATAACATATTAGCCAGATAAACAAAAGAAAGCTATTGTATTCCTGGGAGTGAGTAACTGGAATTAAATCTACTTTATGGGATCTGCCAGGTACTTGTGACCTGGACTGGTCACTTCTGGAGACAAGATATTGGGCTCAATGAACCTTGGCAATTCTTATGCTCTTATAGAGACTTTTGAGTCTATGCAACTCACCATTGATTGCATCCCAGAAGCCTTCCAAAGTGACCATCTTAGGTCTTGGCAGAACAGGAAAAAATAATGAATCTGGAAGACGTGCAACAGACTTTGAAACACCTTCTTCAACCAGTGGGGCAGATCGTCACCATAACATACTCCCTTCTTGCATCTCAGTCGATAGGCATGCGTCTGGAAGACTTCCAAGCATACAACATGCCAATTTATCTCCTACAACTTCAGCTCCAGACTGATCATTATTTGAGCATGTTGACAAACCTGGATGTTGAGGGGTGCCTCACTCGCACCATCGAGCTGGGGCGGTGGCTCACGTTGCTCTGGAGCAAGAGAAACATTAGCGTCTGAGTAGACCGCAATGATATTTTCCTCGCTCGCGGCTCCTGATCGCACATTGGAACGATCCTGAGGCAGAATAAACACTGTCCACACAACGAAGTGATCCATCGAGCCTGATGGGGAAAACGCTGATTCTTCTACTGGCTTTCCCCTTTCTTTTGCCCATGGTAGGAGGAAAATAAACAGAGGCAAGTGGACCAGCATCAGCAGCACTTGACTCTACCAAGACACTACATTTTTGATAGACATGGAGAATAAAACAGAGAATAGCATAATGTATCTTATCACTCCATAGTATTGTGTACCGTTCTGGTTGCCTCATCTCAAAAAAGACAGTGGAACTAGAAAAGGTACAGAAAAGAGCAACAAAAATGATAAAAGGGGTGGTACAGTTTGTAGTGAATCTGCTAGGGGGTTAGCAATCTGTTACGGATGAGCTCCCTTGATGGGAGGAGTCAGCAATCTTGTAATGAATCAGCTCCCTAGGTGGGAGGAGTCAGCAATCTGTTATGGACTGACTCCCGGAGAAGGGAGGAGTTAGCAATCTTGTAGGTATAGGCTGCGGAGTTAGTAATCTTGTAGTGAATCTACTCCTGTGGAAGGAGGAGTCAGCAATCTGATATGCTCATTTCCTGTAAAGGGAGTAGATAACAATCTATTATGAACTGTTGCTGAAGCCCCTGATGGGAAAGAGTAGCAATCTGTACCAGCGGAGTGCTTGGAGAGGGCACTCGGCTGTAGAGGAAAGTAGATAGGTGAATCCTTGGGCCGAAGGAGGATGACAGTGCTCCCAGGAGGATATCCTGAGCGGGATCACCGGCTAGGCTTGGTTATGGAGATAGACACAGATAGTTCTTTTATTAGACAGGTAAGTGGAACCACCAGAGGTGGCAGTAGTGAGCTGATATGCCTGGCAGGGCTGAAGTCCCTCAGGTACTGGAACAGCGATCCCAGGGTTGCTGAGCTGTAGAGAAACTATAGATAGTGAGTAGACAGGGTATGCAAAGTACATAGCCAGTACTGGAATACAAACTCACGTATGGTCTTACAGAAGCTCAGTAGCTGGAAAGGGTTAGGCCCTCGAGGAGCGAGTACCTGGTTCTAGGGAAAGCTCTGAGAGTGCGGTGGTAACTCACAAATGCCTGTATCTACAATAGCTTCCAGACAGTAGAGAATCTTCAGAGGGTTCAGGAACTTGGGCCCTCGAGGAGCGAGTACCAGTTCCCATCTGCAATCTGAAATAAAGAAAAGAGAGCGAGGCCCCTGAGGGGAGGGTACCCCTGGTAAGTCCGAGGAGGCAGAGGAGCTTGGACAATTGGTATCCTTGCTAACTCGATCTGTTAGCGTTTACTGCGACCTTTTATATTGGAAGCGGATGACGTCAGTTCAGGGGACGCCAGAGGTTCGCGCCCTTGCTGGTACAATAGTTGGAGCGCGTGCACCCTACACGTCATCAGGCAACATGGCGGATCCGCAGCGTCGAGCCGGTCCCGGGACGCCGGAGGGAGACGGCATGGAGACGCCGTGGCAGCGAACCGTCCATCAGACCCGGAGGGAGTCACCACAGAGGTAGAGAGGGAGGAGTGAGGGCGTCGAGCAGCGACGGACGCAACACAATTCCCTTATGAAGAAAAGCTAGACAGGTTAGGGCTCTTCAGTTTGGAAGAGAGACAACTGAGAGGGGATTATTTACCCTTTCAACTAATACTAAAACAAGGGGACACGCTATGAAACTAACTAGCAGATTTAAAACAATTTGTAGAAAGTATTTTTTTTATTCAGTGCACCCTCAAGCTGTGGAATCTGTTGCTGGAGGATGTGATCAAGTCAACTAGCATAGCAAAGTTTAAGAGAGATTTGGACAGCATAGTAACAGTTACTGAAAGCAGATAATGATCCAAATAGTCTATTTAGTCTGCCCAGCAGTTTGCCTAGGGTAGTAACTGCCACTCTATGCAGGTTATCCCATGCCTTCTGTTAAGGGTAGTATCTGCTGCTCTATGCTCCCGTGCAAAAATGTTTCAGTCACTCTCTGGTCAGGTTCAAGACAATCAGAGATCTATAGCTACAATTCAGCAAAAAACTATAGAGCTAGAAAGGACTGTTTCAGCAGTACAAGATTTGGGGAATTCCTTAATGGTTGGGCAGTCCCAGGCTCAGTCTAAGATGGAAGCATTGGAAAATTCTTTCAGACAAAAGAATTTACATCTAGTCAATTTTCCTAAACAAAAATTCACATCTAGTCAATTTTCCTAAACAAAAATTCTTTCAGACAAAAGAATTTACATCTAGTCAATTTTCCTAAACAAAAATTTGTGACACCTTTGGAAATATTTAAGTGATATCTTTTGGAGATTTTGAATGTCCCTGAAAATCTACCCTTAACCATTAAGCCTTATGATTCACCTTTGATGCAACTCCAACATTACTCTCTGCATCAACGACAGGGGTTTGGCAAGGAAATTAGAGTCATTACCAACAAGGGCCCTGAACTTGGTGGTCAGTGAAACAGATAAGTATGGGAAAATAAGTGTGGGAGCTTGCTGGGCAGACTGGATGGGCCATTTGGTCTTTTTCTGCTGTCATTTCTATGTTTCTAGGTTATCTGTTTCCAGAATATATTATATACCACCAGATAAGAAGGCGGATGGGGTGGTGTATCAGGAACTCAAACCTCATTGGACTTTTCTCTTCTAACCACTATCTTTGAAAATACAAGTGAAGAAGAAATAACATCCTCAACATTTAATTGTTAGTTTTCTTTATGATTCAGATGGAGACTATCTTATGAAATTATTTTTTTCAAAAGATGAATGCTCTGTTTTGTAATTTAAAGATTGCTATGTACCCAGATGTAACTAAGGTTACTCAGTTTAGGAGGAAGCAGTTTCTTTTTTTTTAAGACCTGCAGTTCAACAGATCGGTGGCCTCTTCTGGCTTAATTTTCCTTGTAAATGTGTCGTTAAATTGGATGCTGTTAAAAATGTTTTTTTATGAGCCTTCACATGTCACAATTTATTAGTGATTCATTAGTATCCAGGTGGGCCAGTATAACTTCTTCCTCAGTAGGATCTCCTCCTCTTATTTGAATATTACTCCTGGATTTCACGTTTATAATAAGAGGCAAGAGTCAGCAGTATGTTGTGCTTTTTTCTCATTAAGCTTTTATTCTGGGTATTTGATAATTTCACCCATTGTGGAGTAAAGTAACCTTGTTTACACATGACACACTGTAATGTAATATGTGTATTTTCCTTGGTATGCTTTCTTACTATTTCTTGATAGGTCTGGATTGTCTCAAACAATTCTATAAATAAGTTTTAAAAAAGTAATGTTATCTGCTTCATATAATTAGGCTTTTCTTTCATAAGCTTTTCCTGTAGCCTGGGTAATATAAGATAGAACACTTGCTCCTATTATGAAGCTTTTTAAGTAGCTCCCTTTTCTGCTGAATCAAGCGCCCACATCTCCTTCCTTTCACTACTGGACTTTTCTCTGAAGAAATGTGGTTCTTTGACAGTGGACTCACTCATTTTCTTCTTTGACACTTTTTCTGCTGGGCTCATCACTGCCAAAAACACTGGGAAAGAAGGGAAGCAATGATGCCAATCTGCGATGGCTATATCAGCTATACATGGTTTGTGAGCAAGGCAAGAATGAGGCTGATATGCTGTTTATGACATCTGTGGGCACCCAAATTCCAGAAAATAGACATTTATAAGATTAATGAATCATGGCCTACAGACCAGGATTTTTTTCAGCTAATGCGAGTTTCTGGTTGATGGCGTTTGAGACAAAAGGTGCTCTACTGTGCTAAACCCAGCATTAAACTTAGATACCTTTTTGTGTGTTAGCAATAAAACAGCTTTCTCACACCACCCACTCTGCTCTAGCAAGTCTCACATAATCACCCCCTCCCCTAAGCAAACTAATACTGTAATTGTGTGAATGTTCTAACTGGTAGGTGTAAAATTTGACATTGATAGCAGAGGCAAAAATTACATTTTCTTCTTATCTTCAGTTCACATATAAAAAATTTCTATCAATGCTACCTCAACTTATCAGTTTAACTATATGGACCACAGTCAATTTTTTTCATTTTTGAGGTCAGATGCACTAAGGTAGGGGTGGCCCACTCCAGTCCTCGAGAGCCACAAACGGGCCAGGTTTTCAGGATATCCACAATGAATATGCATAAGGTAAATGTGCACGCACTTCCTCCACTGTGTGCAAATCTCTCTCATGCATATTCATTGTGGATATCCTAAAACCTGGGCTGTTTGTAGCTCTTGAGGAACCGTAGTTCGCCACCCTGCACTAAGGAATTCTCTCATTTTGGGTTCATGGGAAAATGCTTAGTGCAGTGATCTTGAATATAAAAAAAAAAAAAAAAAAAAAGAATAAAAATAGCAGCTCAGAAGATAATGCAATTGTACACTACAACAAAAGATTATGGATGATGACAATGTGAGCTAATATCCACAAAACTGGATGGAACACAAAAGAAGCCATCAAAGCCAGAGAGACCATAGAATGGCTAATGAATGATATAACAATCCTTTGCACTACAGAGCGCCTTTTATCAAAATGATCCTATAAATACAGCCAACCACTTCTGATGTGGATAGTCAGTCAGCCATTTCTGGCCAGTTTCCAAATGAGGGGCTTCCCACAGTGAATCACAGGCTTGCCAGCACTTGGTAATATAATTTACAATATTAGTATTCCCACTTACTAGCAATAAATTTCAACTCACTTAAAGACATACATATGATATTCATATTATTAACCACATCATCCATGCTCACAGACTCCAATGGTGGCATCCACCTCAAATATTATACCTCATCATGACTACTGAAAATTACAAAACCTCACTGATTAGTGAAGGGGAAAAGACATTTCAGTATCATTTATTTCTAATTTTAGAAAGACATTACAGATATTGGGGCAGATTTTCAAAAGGATATGCGCATACCCCCCAAAAACCTGCCTCAAGCTCCCCCTGCGCGTGCTGAGCCTATGTTGAATAGGCTGCCTGCGAGCGCAAAGTCCCGGGGCTTTCCTGGGGGGGAGGATGTCGCGGCTGGCACATCATCGGGGGCGTGTCGCGGCCTCCGGACCAGCCCCCGGACCGGACCATGGCACGCCGGCAGCCGGCCCAGTGCGCGCAAGTTACGCCTGCCTTGGGCAGGCGTAACTTTCGCGATAAAGGTAGGGGGGGGAATTAGTTAGGGCTGGGGGGCGAGTTAGTGAGGGGAAGGGAGGGGAAGGTGCAGGGGGAGGAGTGGAAGTAAAGTTCCCTCCGAGGCCGCTCCGATTTCGGAGCGGCTTCGGAGGGAACAGAGGCAGGCTGCGCGGCGCACGCAGGCTGCCGATTTTGCGCAGCCTTGCGCGCGCCGACCCCGGATTTTTGTTTGTGCCTGGTGCGCGGGCGAACTTTTATAAAATCTCCCCATTGTGAGTAGGAAATACCTACAGTACTTGAATATAATTCACTTTGAAGTGCATGAAATATAGAACATAAAATGCATAAATAAACTCTCAGATGTTTTTATCAATTACTATTTGTAGGAGGTCTTTAAACTCCCTTTAATTTGGTGTTTGCCAGTTTAAAGTACCTGTCAAGTAAGATAACTCCATCAAACAAGTTCCTTCTAGGGTTTTTGTGTCATAATGGCCAAAGTTACTTCCTGTGATTCTTACTCATCAGCTCCTCGCATGCAAAAATAATAAGAATTAGTATTAGGAGACACAATGGTCCAGCAGCACTGCCATGTAGGATGCCAGACTCCTGCTCATCAGCCAACAGAAACAGTAACCACAGGCATCAGAGAGATGGGATTCCCAGATATTATAGAACAGTGATACCTACTGACTGGATTACTTTTTATGTTTTTTTTATTCTTAGGCGTTTATATTTTTTCAAACAATTTTCATATTGAAAACTGTGTACAAAAACTTAGTTCTCAATAATTACCCCTGCAGATAAAAAGAGGCATCGAGGCGGCGTTCCAAGAGACAGGGCTAAACTTTAGCTAGTGAGTGCACATATTCAGTGGTATCTGGATAAAGTTATGTACACAAGTCTGGTTGGAAAATTCGCCATCCTATCTTTATCTAAAAGTATGCTGTATTCAGCAGACTTGTGTGTGTATATTCCACTGAATATCCGGGAAACGTTAGGCAGCTATTTGTCAGCTCTCTAGTTTTATTTAAAAGGCTTGTATACTGTTCTCTACTACAAAAAGCACGAGGCGGTTTACATAAAAACATTGTCAGCAAAACAACATACATAGTATAGACAAAATCAGCAATGGCAAAAGACTGGACTTTATCAGGGAGTTTCCATCTATAACAGTGCTCAGAAGACAGCAAGATGTGTTTCAGTTATGTGACAGCTATTGAACCCACTAAAAGATACTGCTATTGGGTAACCTCCAATATTGCCCCCTTCTATTTTTTTTTTTATTTTTTTTTTAAACAAGGTGTGAAAAATTTAAATGTAGCCACTACCAGTGTGTGTGTTTTTATATTTCCTAGTTTGAGTTCACTCTTCAGTTGCTTGTATCATATGCCTCTGTCCACAATGTATCTGAGTGATGGCTGCATGTGGCTCTAATGAGGATTGGCACAGTATTTCCTGATCTACTTAGACTCGTAACTGTGATAGTGGCTAAACAGAATACAGTTTCAAAGAATATAAATATCAGTTTATCTTCAAAAATGAAATAATCAACATAAGTAAGTTGGAAGGGCTATATACACGAGAGTAATGTTCTTTCCCTTTAACGCCTCCCCCCCTTCCTGGCTGCATACATTCCTGGCTTCAGAGCTCTGGATACCACTACCTGCTTTTCAATACCATAATTCCCTCTAGGTGTAGCTGTCCTTGGCCTGCCCTATGTATGCGGCTGACCGCTGGCTCCAGCACTAACATTGCCATGCCACAGTGCTCTCCAGCATCTCAACTAGCTTGTACAGCCACCTTTGTTCACCTGATGGCTCCAGGACCACGGCCCTCATGATATATGCAGCCGATCACCAGCTCCAGGACCATGGCTGCTGGCACTGACATTGCAAGTGCCATGTAGCATCTCCTCGGCTGTGATGCATGTGGACACCTGAGTCTGAGCAACGGCCCCATGGCCCTAGCTGCCTTCTGTCTTTCTTGGCACAGTGCCAAACATCACATCCCAGAATACTACACTAAGGAGGTCAAGGACAAATAGATGGACAAACAGGACCAGGAAATAAGGTGGGTTTTTTTTCTTTCAGAAAAAATGACTACAAAAGAAATCTGATTTTTTGAGTTTTGTCAATTATATTATTTAACACGTTGGTTGTACTTCAGGTTTAAAATATCAAAAGTGATCCCAGGATATAAAATATGTATTTAAAGACAGGAAACAGGATATTGGTTCTGTCATCAAAGAAGATCAATAGGAGGTCTATGAATACCAACTCACTAAAAAGAATGAGAGAAGTTAAGGCAAAGTTAATACAATTCAAAATATATAACCAGTTGTATTGGACGGTTCAATTCCATAATCATGCAAGTGGATCTCTGGTATATGTACTACATGACATGTGTCTCTAGACAGTCCTTTCAGGAGTTAAGTCAATCCAACTCTTGGAGTTTTAGAATTTGTATTCTGCAAGATTTCTCAGGAATCCAGTGTTGAACAAGCCTCAGAAAAATATGGTTGTCAACTGTATTAGTTCTGGTAATGAGAATTAAAATGAGCCTTTGGAAATCAAAGCAGAACCCTCAGACAGGCTTAAAAAATTGACAACCACCTCCTATAAGACAGTACTCTATAAAATCAATAATGACCACCACTTTTGAAGAGATCTGGACTCCTTTCATGCATTATTCTTGAATAGTCTTCAATGGCATCCTCCCTTTCCCCTCTACCCTCCACTCCTTTCTTATCTATCTTCTCTTTTATTATTCTTACTTTCACTGATTCAATCTTGTTCAGCAGCAACAATAGACTATTAATAGAAACCTAAGGTTGCATGCCTGTGGGGGGGGGATCTGTACACAGGGTATTCTACTGTTCAAGTTGGGGAAATTTTTGGATATTGTGATTATACATGTTTTGCTTATATTAAGATCAGTAAAAATTAATATTACAAAAAAAGGTAAAAGATCAGCAAAACATAGGACCTTTACCACTCCCTCTGTAGTTTTCTGTTTCTAGATCTACATCGCCAGTTGCTTGGCTTCCTTATGACACCTGCCCTCTGCTCGCCTTAATGCATTCAGAAGAGCAATGACTTCAGTCAGCATTTTCAGATGCTAGGTACAGAACAAAGGCAATTGAAACCTGTAACTCAACATTCTGGTTGAAACAGGAAACTAGTGCAAAGTCCCAGCAGCTGCTAGATGCAAACTAAAACCTTATATGGTTATCATCTCAGACAATAAATGTTTTTCAAATGGCAGCAGAAGATAAAATTGCCAAAAGAATGAAAACAAACTGTGAATGGTACAGCTTTGTCAAAGTAAATGAAAACGCAATATTTTTTAGTTTCTAAATATGTAATGAAACTCTATATCTGTAGAAATAGAAGAAATAATTCCAAATATAGTCTATAGGATAAACAAAACTGATCTCAATAAATCAGAGGCTGCTGTACTGATCCTCATCAATATCCCATGCAGACCTTGCAATAATATGTTGTTATAATTCTAAGTAACCTCACTTCAGGGTATTTGCTAAACTTTGCAAGGGGCATAATAAATCCCAGGGATAAGTTTGTTATAAAGTCACCAGATCTTTTGCCCTGGGGTGTGGGTTCTTGTCTAATGGGGAGATGGTTAACCTTCAAGGCCAAAGGCATATAGGTGGAATTTTCTCTCTCTGTGTTACTAGAAATATTTTGGGATAGGTACACTGAACAGAACAGGCTGGACTCACTGGTGTTCCAAATTCAAAGTTTACTTTGATTTGGTTCAAAATAATCAATTTGCATCAAACATGAAGTTCCCAGTTGTATATATATAAGTCAGACCTTTCTATTGGATCAAATGTTTTTCATATCACTTTTTCTATAGAAGTGTCATTCAGTACTGAGTCCTAAGATTGGCTTACCTTCCAGGGAGTGGAAAGATAAGTGACTCAGGTGGGCTGGGGTATCCTATGTGTGGAGGGATCTCTTTCCCAAACAGTACCTGAGGTCCCAGTTGAACTTCAGATCTCCAAAAGCCAGTCAGTCCTGTGTCCTGGGCTGAAGACTCTAGTGGGGGGTCTCCAAATGACTTGACTCTCCTACTTAAGCTTTCCTCTCCCAAATGCTCTGTTGGACCTATCTGTGGGAAAGGCTTTTTGCTGGGAAAATCAGTTTTCCTCTTTCCCAGTCTGTGGGCAAAGAAGGGTGGCTCAAAAACTTTCTCCCATACAGAAGAAAATATAAAACCCCCTAATCTTCTTAACTCCAAGGAAACTCACTTTCTTATGGAGAGTCACCACTGTTCGTCCATGGATGGTAAGAGAGGCTCAGCAGGTCTTCTCTAACCTGGCCTCACGAGGCAGAGCCTATCCCTCCTCCAGCCAGAACCAGGGATCCATAAAAGAAGAAAAAATTTCAAAACTGACTTCACTCAAAACCTGAGACAATCCTTCCAAGGCAGGAAGTGCACAGGTAAAAGGGAAAAAAAATCTCACTCAAAATGGTTAGGCTGGGAGGGGTCAAAAAAAAAAGCAGGAGAAAACAAACAGCTCTTTTCGCCTCAAACTCCAAAACAAAATGTCACACTGCTCTCTCTACTCTCACTCCTTTATGCAACTTGGAGCTCACCACTCCAGCAAGCCTCAGAAGAGATGCTGTTTAGAATGGTATGCCCTTCTCCTAACTCTCTAACCAAAGGCTTGGACTAGGACCAACTAATACAGAACTAGAGGATTTCTACATATATAAGACAGCTCATAGTGTTGGTTAAACAGCCTTCCTGAACCTGGTCACAGAAGTTCTAAAGAAAATTAGACAAGAACTGCCATGTAGATTCTACACCTAATCAATAGCCACACAAATGTTTGACACCTATTAACAGAGGTGGTAATTTTCAAAAGGATTTACATGCTTAAACTGGGTTTTACACATGTAAATGAACATGTAAGTGGACTTTTAAAATTGCTACAACAAATACCATTGAACTGTCAACAGGTTTTACATGTTTAAGTGCACTTTAAGTATGTAAATGGACTTTTGAAAATTGCTATACTAATATGTTACATTTATTTATTTAAGAACTTTTCTATACCGATGTTCATAGACATATCACATCGGTTTACAGACAACATGGGTAATAATAACATGAACCAAATGGGAAGAATAAAGTTACATTAAACAGGAAATAAGTGAACTTGGGCGGTAGGAGAAAATTAGTAAAGTGTTACGGTACATAAGAACATAAGAAAATGCCATACTGGGTCAGACCAAGGGTCCATCAAGCCCAGCATCCTGTTTCCAACAGTGGCCAATCCAGGCCATAAGAACCTGGCAAATACCCAAAAACTAAGTCTATTCCATGTAACCATTGCTAATGGCAGTGGCTATTCTCTAAGGGGCGGATTTTAAAAGGAGCGCGAATAGGCCTACTTTTGTTTGCGCTCCAGGCGCAAACAAAAGTACGCTGGATTTTAGTAGATACGCGCGGAGCCGCGCGTATCTACTAAAAAACCTGGATCGGCGCGCGCAAGGCTATCGATTTTGTATAGCCGGCGCGCGCCGAGCCGCGCAGCCTACCCCCGTTCCCTCCGAGGCCGCTCCGAAATCGGAGCGGCCTCGGAGGGAATCCTCTAACACCCTCCCCTCACCTTCCCCTCCCTTCCCCTACCTAACCCACCCACCCGGCCCTGTCTAAGCCCCCCCCTTACCTTTGTCGGGACGCGACCTGGGGGCAGGTCCGGAGGGCGCGGCCACGCCCCCGGGCCGCCCCAGACCGTAACCACGCCTCCGGGTCCGCCGCCGAAACGCTCCCGGCACGCCCCCTAAACGCCGCGCGATTCGGGCCCGCCCCCGACACGCCCCTGACACGCCCCCCTCGGAGAACCCCGGGACTTACGCGAGTCCCGGGGCTCTGCGCGCGCCAGTAGGTCTATGTAAAATAGGCTCACCGGCGCGCCCAAAACCGGGCGGATTTAGGCGAGCAGGGCTCTGAAAATCCGCCCCTAAGTGAACTTAATAGCAGGTAATGGACTTCTCCTCCAAGAACTTATCCAATCCTTTTTTAAACACAGCTATACTAACTGCACGAACCACATTCTCTGGCAACAAATTCCAGAGTTTAATTGTGCGTTGAGTAAAAAAGAACTTTCTCCGATTAGTTTTAAATGTGCCCCATGCTAACTTCATGGAGTGTCCCCTAGTCTTTCTACTATCCGAAAGAGTAAATAACCGATTCACATCTACCCGATCTAGACCTCTCATGATTTTAAACACCTCTATCATATCCCCCCTCAGTCGTCTCTTCTCCAAGCTGAAAAGTCCTAACCTCTTTAGTCTTTCCTCATAGGGGAGTTGTTCCATTCCCCTTATCATTTTGGTAGCCCTTCTCTGTACCTTCTCCATCGCAATTATATCTTTTTTGAGATGCGGCGACCAGAATTGTACACAGAATTCAAGGTGCGGTCTCACCATGGAGCGATACAGAGGCATTATGACATTTTCCGTTTTATTCATCATTCCTTTTCTAATAATTCCCAACATTCTGTTTGCTTTTTTGACTACCGCAGCACACTGAACCGACGATTTCAATGTGTTATCCACTATGACACCTAGATCTCTTTCTTGGGTTGTAGCACCTAATATGGAACCCAACATCGTGTAATTATAGCATGGGTTATTTTTCCCTATATGCATCACCTTGCACTTATCCACATTAAATTTCATCTGCCATTTGGATGCCCAATTTTCCAGTCTCACAAGGTCTTCCTGCAATTTATCACAATCTGCTTGTGATTTAACTACTCTGAACAATTTTGTGTCATCTGCAAATTTGATTATCTCACTCGTCGTATTTCTTTCCAGATCATTTATAAATATATTGAACAGTAAGGGTCCCAATACAGATCCCTGAGGCACTCCACTGTCCACTCCCTTCCACTGAGAAAATTGTCCATTTAATCCTACTCTCTGTTTCCTGTCTTTTAGCCAGTTTGCAATCCACGAAAGGATATCGCCACCTATCCCATGACTTTTTACTTTTCCTAGAAGCCTCTCATGAGGAACTTTGTCAAACGCCTTCTGAAAATCCAAGTATACTATATCTACCGGTTCACCTTTATCCACATGTTTATTAACTCCTTCAAAAAAGTGAAGCAGATTTGTGAGGCAAGACTTGCCCTGGGTAAAGCCATGCTAAGAGCCTAAGAGCAGGTTTTTTTCAACAAATAGCAACATAGAAACAAGTAACTATAGTACAGATGTAGTAGCTTGTGGACATCAGGGTGGGGGGAATTGTAGGGGAGTACTAAGGCGGAGTTAGAAGGATGGTGGGATATGGCAGCGTGGGAGTACTTCAGGTGTAGGTTTGTTCAAACAGCCAAGTCTTTAGTTTTTTTTTTAAGGTGGCAGTGCAGTGTTCCTGTTGGAGATCCAGAGGAATGGAGTTCCATAAAGTTGGTCCCGCTAAGGATACAGCACGTTTTTTTGTGGATATGAGTTGAGAGAGATTGGAGGTAGGAGTGACTAAGGATCCTTTGTAAGCGGTTCTGATGGGTCTGTTGGGGGTATGGTATTGGAAGGCGTCGTTAAGCCAATGAATGTCATTATTGTGCAGGGTTTTAGGGATAATGGTGAGGCTCTTATGGAGAATTCTAGATGAGATAGGGAGCCAATGGAGATCTTTGAGGATTGGGGTGATGTGGTCAGATCTGCATGAGTTAGTTAGGACTCTTGCTGCTGCATTTTGCAGCATTTGGAGGAGTTTGATTGATGATGCTGGACGGCCTAAGAGAAGCGAATTGCAGTAGTCTATCTTTGTAAAGAGGGTAGCATGGAGGACTGTTCGGAAGTCAGTATGGTGTAGTAATGGTCTTAGTTTCTTTAGAACCTGTAGTTTGTAAAAACCAACTTTGGTCGTGTTGTTGATGTGTTTTTGGAGACTGAGATGGTTATCGAAGGTGAAACCTAGGTCTCTGACATGTTGGGAGAAGGAATAGGGATGTACAGAAGGGGGTGGATTGAGGCGAGCTGGGGAAATATAAAGGAGCTCTGTTTTTGCTGTATTTAAGGCCAGCTTGAGGTTGGTGAGGAGGGAATTAATTGAAGAGAGGCAGTTGTTCCAGGTTGTCAGAGCGTTGGGTACTGAGTCTGTGATAGGGATGAGAATCTGTACATCATCTGCATAGATGAAGTGCATAAGTCCCAGGTCGGCCAGGAGTTAGCATAAGGGCATGAGGTAGATGTTGAAAAGAGTAAGGGAGAGGGAAGAACCTTGTAATTTGCCGTGTGTTAGATTAATGGGGTTCGATTCATGGTTACCAATTTTAATTTTATTTACTCACTTAACTTCTTTGAAAATTAACTGCATACTTTGCTGGGTTGTCATAATTCCAAAAAATGATACATAGAAACATGATTGCAGAACCCCCCCCCCCCCCTACAGACTATCTAGTTTGCCTATCCATACAACTGCTCAGTCCTACAATCCCTACCACTCTCTCAGAGAGCCCCCTCCCTATGCCTGTACCATGCTTTCTTTAATTCAAATGTCCTTTGTCCACTGGGATGCTATTCCATGAATCCACTACCCTTTCTGTAAAGAAATACTTCCTTACATTATTGCTCAGTCTACTCCTTTTCACCCTCATCCCGTGACCTCTTCTTTTAGAGTTTCCTTTCCATTGAAAGAATCCCATATCCTGTGCATTAATAGCTCTGAGGTATTTAAATGTCTATCATATCTCCTACATCTTGCTTTTCTTCTTTGGTATACATGTTTAGATCTTTAAGTCTATCCGCATATGCTTTGTTGTGAAGATCACTAACTATTTTAGTAGCTACTATCTGGACTGACTCCATACTGTTTATATCCTTTTGAAGGTGCACACAGTATTTCAAACAAGGTCTCATCAGGATCTTATACATGGGAAATATCACCTCCTTTTTTCTGCAGATCATTTATCTCACTATGCATCCAAACATTTTTCTGGCTTTTGCTGTCACTTTATCCACCTGTTTGGCAACCTTGAGATCATCAGATACAATAACTCCCAGGTCCCACTCCAATTTCGTGCATAGAAGAATTTCATCCCCCTAGACTGTAACACTTCTTGGATTTTTGCAGCCCAAATGCATGACTGCATATTTTAGCATAAACCTTAGCTGCCAGACTCTAAATTATTCCTGAAGTTTTGCTTGATCCCACCTCAAGATTTCCACATCTTCCTGGCTGTCTACATCTTCTCTGGACTTTCTCCATCCTTACTTTGTCCTGCTTGAGATATGGAGTCCAGAATTGAACAGAGTCCTCCAAGTGAAACTTCACCAAGGACCTTTACAAGGGCATTATCATCTCCTTTTTCTTACTAGTTATTCCTCTTTCTATGCAGCCCAGTATTCTTCTGGCATTAGCTATCGCCTTGTCACATTGCTTCACCATCTTCAGATCTCTAGACACTATTATGTTAAGATCCCTCTCGATCTGTGCATATCAATTTTTCACCCCTCCATCATGTACAGCTCTTTTTACTGTACCCCAGATGCATGATTCTGTACTTTTTGGCATTGAATGCCAGCTGCCAAATCTTCAACCACTCTTCCAGCTTTCTTAAATCCCTTTTCATTCTTTCTACTCCTTCAGGCATGTCCACTCTATTGCAGATCTTAGTATCATCCACAAATAGACAAATTTTACCTTCCATCCCTTCCACAATGTCGCTCACAAAGATACTGAACAGAACTGGTCCCAAAACCAAACCTTGTGGCACTCCCCTTAATACGTTTTTTTCTTCAGAGTAGGTTCCATTTACCATCATAATCTGTCTCCTATTAGTCAGCCAGTTTATAATCCGCATCACCTCCTTGACATTTACTCCCAAAATTCTCATTTTATTCATAAACCTCTGTGTGGGCCCGAATCAAAAGCTTTTCTGAAATCCAAGTAGATCACATTGAGTGCTCTTCCTCAATCCAATTCTCTATTCACCCAATCAAAAAAATAAATATTTGTCTGACAGGACCTTCCCCTGGTGAATCCATGCTGCCTTGGGTCCAGCAACCCACCATATTTTAGATAGTTCACTATCCTTTCCTTCAGCAGTCTCCATTAATCTTTCCACCACTGAGATGAGGCTAACCAGTCTGTAGTTTCTGGGCTCCTCTCTGTTACCACTCTTGTGAAGCGGGACCACCACCGCTCTTCTCCAATCCCGCGGCACCCCTCCTGTTTCCAGGGATCATTGAACAGGTCCTTCAGCAGACCCACCAACACATCCCTGAGCTCTCTCAGTATCCCGAGGTGTATCTCATCTGGCCCCATAGCCTTGTTCACTTTGTTTGCCTGGCTCCTCCCATACCTTCTCTTCCGTAAATGGAGTTTCGTCTACTCCATGCCCATCTACAGTCTTATTAACCAGGAACTTGTCCACACCTCTTTTAAACCCAGCTATGCTAGTCACTTTGACCATGTCCTCTGGTAACAGATTCAACAGCTTGATTGTGTGCTGAGTGACAAAATTCTTTCTACGACTTGTTTTAAATCTGCTGGTTGTCAGTTTCATGGAGTGAGACCTTATTTTACTACTATTTGAAAAGGTAAATAACAGTTATTTAGTTGGCTCTACCCCACTCATGATTTTATAAACTATCATGTCTCCTCTCAGCTGTCTCTCTTCCAGTTCAAAAACCCTAAACTGTGTAGAGTTTAATCATAGAGGAGGTGTTCCATCCTCTCTATCATTTTTGTCTCTCAATATTTTCATGAACAACATAGCAGAAGGACTGTAGGAAAGGTTTATCTTTTTGGAAATAATACCAAAATCCAGGAATTTGTGGAAAACATGAGGAGGGATCTAGCAAAGCTCAAGGAATGGTCTAGAGTCTGGCAGCTAAGATTTAATGCTAAAAAATGCAGAGTAATGTATTTAGGCTGCAAAAACCCAAGGGAGAGGTACAATATTGGAGGTGAAATTCTTCTAATCATGAAAGAAGAGGGGGACCTGGGTGTCATCATATCTGATCATCTTAAGGTGGTCAAACACAAATAAAGCAGCAGCAAAAGCCAGAAAGATGCTTGGCTACACAGGGAAAGAAATGGTAAGCAGAAAAAAAAAGGCAATATTGCCCCTGTATAGTTCACTGGTGAGATCTCATTTGGAATACTGTTAGAATTCTGGAGACTGCACCTTCAAAAGGATATAAACCAACTGGAGTTGGTCCAAATGGTGGCTAATGAAAAGGTCAGTGGGCTTTATTCTAAAGCATATACAGATAGACTTAAGATCCAAATATGCATACCCTAGAACAGGGGTGGGCAATTAATTTTCCCATGGGGCCGCATGAGAAATTGGGATGGTTTTAGAGGGCCGGACTAATATAATTAACTCAGTTCTCAATAGCCCTACTTATGAAGAGACAGCAGTTTACCACCAATGCATGTCCTCTGAGAAAACACAACAAATAAGACCGATACAAACGCTTACATGCTAGCAAAATATCTCATCTCGGTAACAGACACAGAACCGACCTAACATACTCCCAGGATCTGTAGTAATGCACATAAACTAATCCGCACACAGTTACACCTGTATTATGGAATACACTCAAACAGGAGCAACCCTATCTATGAAAAGGCAACACTACAAATATTAAATCAGGTCCTAAAAACCAATACACCTCTTATTAGGAAAACAGAACTAGCAAGCAGCTATAGATCCCCACACAGAAATAATTGTAAAACTATACTAATAAGCAGAATAAATGTTTCAAAACAGCTATGAACAGAATAACATCCAACAATTAAAAACTCATAAAAACTATTAAACATTCTCCAAACACCAATAAAATATTTCAAAAAAGCAGACATCACACAATTAAAATGGCAGTCAAGAAAAATAAACTTAAAGCCACCTTTACTTACCCCCTCCAGCAGCTCTCCTACTCCCCTTCCCTGCAGGCCGTGGCACACACCAGAAGCAGCAGTAGAAGCTAAGCTCTATACTTATGGTCCTCTTCCTTAGTGCCCATGTCTCTCACACACACACACACCATACCAGTCATGCCCCCATGACCAGTTTCTGTCTCTCACACACCAATCATCTCCCAAACAGTCTTTGGCACACACACACCAGTCACCTTCCTGAACAGTTTCTCTCATGCCATACACACACACACACACAGGCTTCCCACTCCCGTGTTCTACTTACATATATGGTCTTCTCACTCTCATAATCACTTTCTCTGTCTCTCTCTCTCACACACACACTCACCAGTCTCTCACTCCCATGCTTGTTCTCTCCACATGCACAGGCTTCTCATTCCCAAAATCACTTTCTTTCTCTCTCACACACACACACACACACACCAGTCTCTCACTCCCATGTTCTCTTTCAGATATACAGGCTTCTCCCTCCCATGATGTGTCTCACACACACCCGGGTTTCTCACTCCCATGCTCACTCTTCACATGCACAGGCTTCTCATTCCCATAATCACTTTTTCTCTCTCTCTCTCACACACACACACACCAGTCACCTGATCTCACTCATGCATACACACACACACAGGCTTCCCACTCCCAAGTTCTTTTTCAGATATACATGCTTCTCCCTCCCATGCTGTGTCTCACACACACCCAGGTTTCTCACTCTCATGCTCACTCTCTTCACATGCACAGGCTTCTCATTCCCATAATCACTTTCTCTCTGTTACACACACACCAGTCTCTCTAATTTCCATGCTCACTCTCCACGTGCACAGGCTTCTCATTCCCTGAATCACATTCTCTCACATTCACACACACCAGTCTTTTTCTCTCACACACACACAGTCTCCTTACCAAGCAGTCTCTCTCTCTCATGCATGCACACTCACCCAGGTTTCTCACTCCCACAACTCCAGGCTTCTTACGCTCATGCTTTCCCACATACCCAGACTTCTCACTTCCATGCTTTTTCTCTCACACACACACACACATCAGTCACCTCCCTGACTAATGTCTCACACTCTCACATACACATCAGTCATCTCCCTGAGCAATCACTTTCATTGTCTCTCACATACATACACACACACATCAGCTCTCTGACCAGTTTCTCTCACTCACACACATGCTCTCAATCACACGCAGGCTGGCTGCTTCTCACTCTTTCTTACTCACTTCCTCTTCCCCCCCCCCCCCCCCCCCCCGAGCACAAATGGGAGCTGCAGCAGCCCCCGCAGGCCAAGAAAGAAGAATCCCATCGGCCGCGGGAGGCTCATGCTGCTGACTCCTTTCTCGATTACTGGCTGCTTCAATTGCTCGGGGACCGACGCTGCAGCCGACGCGGCACGGCTCTTTCTCCTTCCCGCGCACCGCTCCGAGTATCACTTCCTGTTCCGGGTCACGGGAGGGGGGTGCAGGCGCCGGAAGAAGAAAAGGCCAGCCGCGGGTGCCACACTTCTAACACCGCTGCCGTTACCACTGGGCTTGAACGTGCTGACAGCCCAGCGGCAACGGCAGCGGAAGAGACCGGGAGACCGCGGACCGGAAAAAACTCCCGCGGACCGGTGGTTGGGGATCCCTGAAAAAAGACCACGAAAGGCGGAACTGTGACATACCGGTATGTAGGAAAGAAACTCGAGCGAAGGCACGCTGCCCGATTGGCCGGTGCTGGGCAAGGCTTGCCCAGCACCGGCCAATCGGGCAGCGCGCCTTCGCTCGAGTCACTCCCTCCCCCCACCGGACGCTGTAAAAAAAAAAAAAACAGTTCATTCTCCGCTCCCTCGCTCCCCGATTGGCCGGCAGCTCCCTCGCTCCCCGATTGGCCGGCAGCAGTTCATTCTCCGCTCCCTCGCTCCCCGATTGGCCGGCCAATCGGGGAGCGAGGGAGCGGAGAATGAACTGCTGCCTTCCCTCTGCAAGGGAAGGCAGCGTGCCTCATTCCCCGTCTGCTCTCAGCAGTGGGCGGGCCAGATTCAGACTGTAGGCGGGCCGGATTCAGCCCGCGGGCCGCCCCTTGCCCAGGTCTGCCCTAGAAGAAAGGTGAGTTAGGATAGCTATGATAGAGACATTTACAGATATCAAAATTTTCCATGCACAGCAGGTGACTCTTTTTCAACAGAAAAGAGGCTCTAGAACAAGGGGACATGGGATGAGAGTGAAAGGGGGTAGACTCAGGAGTAATCTTAGGAACTATTTCTTTACAGAAGCATGGAACAGCCCCCAGTGGAGGTTATGGAGACAAAATCAGTACTGTATATAAACTCAAGAAAGCATGATATAAAAACAGGGGATCTCTGAGGGAGTGCTGGGAATTGTAAAACTAATTTAGTTGGGCAGATGAGCAGGCTAGATAGGCCATATAGTCTTTTTCTGCCACTATGTTCTATGTTTGTATTTTCTAGCTCTCCTGTATGTTTGTTTTTTTTTCTATGCACCTCATAAAGACTGCTCCCATGACGAAATTTTATATTGAACCAGTCTAAAGCCTGATCCCTGTGAGACACCACTATTAATGCCTCTTTCCTCGGGGTGAGCTCCATGTACCACAACTCTTTATAGCCTTCCACTCAACCAGTTTCTAATCCTGTAAGTTACTTTAGGGCCCATACCAAAGGAACTCAGTTTATAAGTCAACTATGCAGAACTATGTTTTGTAAATTAAATGAAATGAAAATATAGCGAATAATGACCAAAATGGTCCATCTGGTCTGCCCAGAGGAAGGTGTTTAGGAGTATAAATGCAGATCCGTGTAGGTTACTCCCATGCAGAAATGTTACACCAAAAGTTACCACAGGTTACCCCATATCTTCATTTCCATTTTCTAGCTATTAGCGATGTTCTGGGTTTATCCCAAATCCTTTCAAATTCCATACCCATTCTTGTTTTCACCACCACTTCTGAGAGGGCATTCCATATATCTACCATCCTTTTCATGAAGAAATATTTCCTGTGTCAAAGGTCTTACTGAAATCCAGTGCTCTCCTCTGATCCAACTGTCTGGTCACTCAGCAAAAAAAATTAATCAGATTTTTCTGACAAGACCTACCTCTGGAAAAACTATTCTGCCTTAGATCTTGTAATCATTTGGATTCCAGAAACTGCATTATCTTCTGTTTCAGCAGAAATTCCATTCATTCCCTTACCACTGAGATCAGACTAACTGGCTTGTAGTTCCCAGTCTCCTCCTTACTTTCACTTTAGTGATGAGAAACCACATTTATATGTCCCTAGTCTTCTGGAACTACTCCTACCTCCAAAGGAACATTGAAAAGGTCAACTAGTGGAATGTCCAGAACTTATCTAAGTTCCCTTAAAACCCTCAGATGTATTCCATCTGGCCACATCGCTTTATCTACTAAGTTTAGCTAGCAACTCGTGAACAAACTTTTCAGAAAATTGTTTGAGGTTTACCTCACTTCCAATGTTGTGTGTGTCCATTTTCTGCAGTCCTGTTCCTGGAAGGCATTCTTCACATCCATCACTCTTTTCATGAAAATATACTTCCTGAAGTTGCTCCTGAATCTACTTGCTTTGGAGCTTCATATTTATTTACAAACATTTGATATTCCACTTTTTTCCAAGAATGGTCTCAAAGCAGATTACAATAAGCTTAAACTAGACTAACAGCTAGATTAATAGTAGCATATTTTATAGTGTTGCGTGCAGCCAGTCTTGCATAATATCCCAGCATATTGGATCTAATAGGCTGAGAAAAGGCTTAGTTAAACAGCTACGCTTTTGCTTTTTTTCTGGAAAGTGAGGTAGCATGCTTCATGGTAAAGGAATCTGAGTACCTTGATCCAGATTTTGGGGTCATAGCAACTGAAAGCCAGCAGTCTTGTGCAGTTCAGTTTTGTCAATGACAAAGGTGGGGAGGATAGAAAGGCCGTTTGTAAAGTCTCTAGGGGTGTGTAAAACCAAAGAAAAAGGGAGATGTACTCAGGAGCCTGTCTATTCATGCATTTGAAGATGAAGAAGAGGGTTTTGACTTTTGTTTAGGTTTCTACTGGAAGCCAGTGCAATTTGGGTAGGATGGGACCAATGTGGTCGGTTGCTTTGGAACCTACCAGAATTTTGGCAGAAGTGTTTTGCGGGAGTTGAAGGTGTTTCAAACTGTAATGAGAGATGCCATTCAATTCAATTGGTGATTAGCGCATGGATTTCGGTAGCCAGATTGTGCTATCTGAGGAAATTCGATAGTTGTCGAACATGACAAAGATATATGAAGGAGGTTCTTACTACCATTGAGAGATTTTGGACAAGTAGCACCCGAGGGTTTGTACCAATTTTTTGGCTGGAGAGGGTTCCTGACAGAGATAGTAGGGGATGCCCTCGGTGGCTAAGGCAGAGGAGTTCAGGTTTGGAGGGGTTAAATTTAAGTGTGTGCTTGCTTAGTCATTAGACCACTGCGGTAAGACAGATATTGAGATTGGTGATAGAAGAGGCTTGATCGGATCCTATCTTGAATCAAAGTTGAATGTGATCCACAAACAGGTAGCATTCGATGTTGAAAGATTGTATAAGGTCACAGATCCAAATATAGCTAATCAAGGAGAGAACAGAACCCTGAGACACTCCATAAGTGAATTTTTTATTTGAAAAAGAAAGAAAATGTGCTTGTCCATGAGATGAACTGAGTTCTGTTGGATAGAAAAGATTCAAACTATCTGAGGGCAGTATCCCATTACCAATACTTCCTAAGACCTGAAGTAGGAGACTATGATCAACTATGTCAAAGGCTGCAGAAAGATTTAATAAGAGGATGAGTCACCCCTTGGTCTGCGTATAGATAAATGCTGCTAATGATGGCTAAATGATGGATTCAGTTCCATGGCCTTTCCCAAAGCCAGAATGGTGAGGGTGCAATATATTGCCTTCTTCAAGGAAGTCTAGAAGTTGAAGTAGACCATGTTTTTTTTACTAGATTGGAAAGAAAGGGGAGGGTAAAGACTAGGCGTTAGTGGTCAATTATTTTAGGATCAGAGCATGGTTCCTTCAAAATAGGTTTAATTAGCACCTTTTTAAGTGAATTAGATAAGGAACCTTGTGATAAGATGACATTAGTTACGGTGGTTAGCCAAGGGGCTAGGTCTTGTTTAAGAATGCAGATGAATCTTGGGGGAATTGGGTCTAATAGGCTCGCAGATTAGCTGATTCTTGGAGTATCTTCTCTATTTCTAGTAGAATGATGGCTCTAAATTCAGAGAAGTGTTGTCAGGACAGAGTAATGTTGGTCCTTAAAGGGAGAAGGAGTGATTGTGTCAACTGAAGTGGGGTGAGAAGCATCAAAAGTAGAGGGATAGATTTTCAAACCGCGCGATTTGGCGTACTTTTGCTGGCGCATCAGGCGCAAGCAAAAGTACGCGGGATTTTAGTAGATACGCGCGTAGCCGCGCGTATCCGCTAAAATCCTGGATCGGCGCGCGCAAGGCTATCAATTCCGTACAGCCGGCGCGCGCCGAGCCGCGCAGCCTACCCCCGTTCCCTCCGAGGCCGCTCCGAAATCGGAGTGGCCTCGGAGGGAACTTTCTTTTGCCCTCCCCTCACCTTCCCCTCCCTTCCCCTACCTAACCCACCCGCCCGGCCCTGTCTAAACCCTCCCCCTTACCTTTGTCGGGGGATTTACGCCTCCAGGAGGGAGACGTAAATCCCCGCGCGCCAGCGGGCTGATAGCGCGCCGGGACGCGACCTGGGGGCGGGTCCGAAGGGCGCGGCCATGCCCCCGGACTGCCCCGGGCCGTAGCCATGCCCCCGGGCCCGCCCCCGGAACGCTCCCGACACGCCCCGAAAACGCCGCACGGTTCGGGCCCGCTCCCGACACGCCCCCCTCAGAAAACCCCGGGACTTACGCGAGTCCCGGGGCTCTGCGCGCGCCGGTAGGCCTATGTAAAATAGGCTCACCAGTGCGCAGGGCCCTGCTCGCCTAAATCCGCCCGGATTTGGGCGGATTTAGGCGAGCAGGGCTCTTAAAATCCGCCCCAGAGTGCATAGCCTAGATTTTATCCATGAAGAATTTCACAAAGTCTTCTGCTGTGTGATCACATGTAGTTGTAGTGATTCGTGATTTGATTGGAAAGCTTGTGTACTATGTTAAAGTTTTTACTCAGATGGTTCATCATTAATTCTAGTTGCTTGGAGATGTAGTCTTTTCTGGCCTGTTGAATGGCTGCTTTATATCATGAGCCCTAGCTCTACAACTTCCTTTCCAATTAAAAAGATTTACATCTTGTGCATTACTTACACCTTTCAGGGTTCTTGCCAGGTTCTTATGGCCTGGATTGGCCACTATTGGAAATAGGATGCTGGGCTTGATGGACCCTTGGTCTGACCCAGTATGGCATGTTCTTATCTCTCTTCTCCTCTAGGATATGCATATTTAGGTCCTTAAGTTTCATCTCATATAGTTTTTGTTTGCCTCTCTTTGGACTGCATCCAGCTTGTCTATAAATTTTCAGGAGTATGGCCCTCAGAACTGGACACAATATTCTAGGAGAGGTACAGAGGAATTATTACTGTCCCTTTTCTTGTGGTTATAACTCTCCCTGTGCAACCTGTCCTTCCTCTAGTTCTAGCCACTGCCTTATCACATTGTTTTGTTACCATCAGATATATTACTCTGAGGTTTCTCTCCTGACTGATGGACATCAAAGTCCCACTCCACCCCTCAACTGCCCACTGTGTATTGCTCACTCATATTTCTGCACACCAAAAGCTTGACTGCACATTTTCTGCAGTGAGCTACAATTTCTCTTCCCTCAGAGTGAATTCCATTTACCACAACCCTCTGTTGTCTATCACGCAACCATTTGCTAATCCAGTCCACCATTTTGGGACCTACCCTTAGGAAGTTGATAGATTTTTTGTTCTTTTAAGGTAGATAAATTATGAATTTTTATGAGAGATGAATGAATGTGTGTAGCAGATGGAGTTGAATTCTTTACAATTGGTGCCAGCCCTCACAAATTTCAAACTTGTAGTAATCCAATTGTTTGGTGTGTATTATCAACTGTAAAATCAGAGGAATTAATTCATTTAGGAAATATAAATATCCTGTTCTTCCTTGATGTTGGATAGATCTCTATAGACAGAGGAAGCCTCAAAAGCCATTCTCCTTGCCCATGTCTTCATTCACAGTAGCAGCCTCGTTCTTTTCCAGTGCTGCTTTTCAGGAACTCAAGTAGCACCAGCTACAAACAGCTAGACTGCACAAATCTCAGAGAGAGGATACACACACCATACAAAGTTTGAGTGGCAATTATGGATTTTTCTAACTCGTAAGTGCACATGATGCAAGAGATATTCAACAGCTCCAATGGATCTAAATTGGTCACAGAGTTGTTCCTCATTCAGTTTTTTGTATCAAAAACAAATGTGACTTCCAAAAGTACTGCAATGAAAATCTTTTAAATGTTGGGAGGCCATATTGTTTACCTAAGCTTTATTTTCTTTGGCTGGTAACTCACTATTTATTTATTCTTGCTGCTGTCAATTTGGGGGTGGGGGGAAGCTAATGTTCACGGTTGCTGTATATACTGGGGAGATAAGGAATGGAATCTCCTCAGTCTTGTTGTATTGTTATTGGAAAATTAATAAAAACCGTTTAAACATAAATGTTGGGAGGCCAAAATACTGATGAAAATTTGTAGCCACAGCAAATTTTCTGCTTACCAATGGACCAGAGGCAGCATGGATTCACCAGGGGAAGATCCTGTCAGACAAATCTGATTGACTTTTTCGACTGGGTAACCAAGGAATTGGATCAAGGAAGAGCGCTAGATGTCATCTACTTGGATTTCAGCAAAGCTTTTGATACGGTTCCGCACAGGAGACTGGTGAATAAAACAAAAAGCTTGGGAGTGAGTGCCGAAGTGGTGACCTGGATTGCAAACTGGTTGACGGACAGAAGACAATGCGTGATGGTAAATGGAACTTTCTCTGAAGAGAGAGCGGTTTTAAGTGGTGTACCGCAAGGATCGGTGTTGGGACCGGTCCTGTTCAATATCTTTGTGAGCGACATTGCGGACGGGATAGAAGGTAAGGTTTGTCTTTTTGCGGACGACACTAAGATCTGCAACAGAGTGGACACGCCGGAAGGAGTGGAGAGAATGAGACGGGATTTAAGGAAGCTGGAAGAGTGGTCGAAGATATGGCAGCTGAAATTCAATGCCAAGAAGTGCAAAGTCATGCATTTGGGGAGTGGAAATCCGAATGAACTGTATTCGATGGGGGGGGAAAGGCTGATGTGCACGGAGCAGGAGAGAGACCTTGGGGTGATAGTGTCTAATGATATGAAGTCGGCGAAACAATGCGACAAGGCGATTGCAAAAGCCAGAAGAATGCTGGGATGCATAGAGAGAGGAATATCGAGTAAGAAAAGGGAAGTGATAATCCCCTTGTACAGGTCCTTGGTGAGGCCTCACCTGGAGTACTGTGTTCAGTTCTGGAGACCGTATCTACAAAGAGACAAGGACAAGTTGGAGGCGGTACAGAGAAGGGCGACCAGGAAGGTGGAGGGTCTTCATCGGTTGACATACGAGGAGAGATTGAAGAATCTAAATATGTACACCCTGGAGGAAAGGAGGAGCAGGGGTGATATGATTCAAACTTTCAGATACTTGAAAAACTTTAACGATCCAAAGACAATGACAAACCTTTTCCAACAGAAAAAAATCAGCAGAACCAGAGGTCACGAGCTGAGGCTCCAAGGAGGAAGACTAAGAACCAATGTCAGGAAGAATTTCTTCACGGAGAGAGTGGTGGATGCCTGGAATGCCCTTCCGGAGGAAGTGGTGAAGTCCAAAACTGTGAAGCACTTCAAAGGGGCATGGGATAAATATTGTGGATCCATCAGGTCCAGAGGACGCATATAAAGAGCAGGTAGTAAAATACTGCACGGAGCGGCAGTAGCCACAGAGGCATTCACGGAGCGGGATGCCAGTGGCCAGTGGTAGGTGTCCACCTTCATGGAGCGGAAGGATGTAGGGCTGTCATCTCCCAATTAAATAAAAAACAAAAACAAAAAACAAAACAGGGATGGGATCCATCAGGTCTAGAGGACACATATAAAGAGCAGGTAGTAAAATACTGCACGGAGCGGCAGTAGCCACAGAGGCATTCACGGAGCGGGATGCCAGTGGCCAGTGGTAGGTGTCCATATAAAGAGCAGGTAGTAAAATACTGCACAGAGCGGCAGTAGCCACAGAGGCATTCACGGAGCGGGATGCCAGTGGCCAGTGGTAGGTGTCCACCTTCACGGAGCGGAAGGATGGAGGGCTGTCATCTCCCAATTAAATAAATAATAAAAAAAACCCAGGGATGGGATCCATCAGTTCTAGAGGACGCATATAAAGAGCAGGTAGTAAAACACTGCATGGAGCGGCAGTAGCCACAGAGGCATTAACGGAGCGGGATGCCAGTGGCCGGTGGTAGGTGTCCACCTTCACAGAGTAGAAGGATGAAGGGCATCCATCTCCCAATTAAAAAAAGAAAAGAAAAAAAGAAAAAAAAACAGGGATGGGTTCATGGGCTTATAGGTATTACCAATTATTAGGCTTTTCAATATTTGATGATAGTTAATGTGACTTTCAAGGCATTCTTCACTTTCGGTGCATGTCCGGCATGACTCCTTGCTTCAATGACAGGGGAAAAGAAAAACTGATACTTCACACATTTCCAGCATTGCCCTCTGCTTCATGGCAGAGAGCTATGCTGCCGCTTACCCAACTAATCAAACTTAATATTTCACTTGGAAGCAGCTCCAGCACTGCTCTCTACATTAATGGTGGGGGTGAAAAGGGAATTAGAACATAAGGTTACTAAGAGCCAAGAGAAACAGTTAAGTATGAGAACAAATGTGTGAAGCTTGCTGGGCAGACTGGATGGACCGGTTGGTCTTCTTCTGCCGTCATTTCTATGTTTCTATGTTTCTATGTTTCTTTCTGAAGGGTCTCCACAAATCACTCTGTTTCCATTGTTCTGTCTCATAATTGTTGAGGTCTACAGACTGATTATAGCAACAGAGAACATGAAGGCAGTTAAACACCACAAGGCCTCTTTTTGCTGACGTATTGCAGAGCCACCCAGCTTCTGGCTTTATCTTTATGCCTTCTGTATGCTTAACCCATGCCTTCTTAATTTTTACAAGTTTTTTTTTTCCTACCCCACCTCCACTGGGAGGCTCTTCCATATATCTACACCCCTTTTCTGAGGAGAAATATTTCCTTATGTTATACCAGAGTCTATCCCCTTTGAGTCTCATACCCCTTGTTCTATAACTTCCTATTTGCTGAAAAATGCTTGCTTCTTGTGCATTATTTAGATCTTTCATATTTATCATATCTCCCTCTCAATTTTGGTACACATATTTAAGGTCCTGAAGTCTCATTTCAAAAGTCTTATGATTTAGAGGTTTTGTGGGATTCCCGTAATAATGGGATTAATACATGATATTTACCTGACATCTTGAATATTTAGTAATAGTTGGAGATACTAATTGGCAGTCATTAATTAGCTCAGTTGCTAGCTGAAATTTGCCCATCTTAAACAATCTTCTTAAACGAAGGAGTCTTAATATGTTGTAATAACCTTTTTAAAAGAAAGCAAACTCCCCAATACAACTGAATACAAAAAAAATACTGAGTACTTAAGATGATCATAAAAGTAGATATCTTTGAAAAGTCCAATAAAAAAAATTCCAGAATATGAGCTTTTAAAACCATACAGGTCCCTTCTTTAAATGACAAGGTAAGTAAGTAAATAAATCAAAGAAACATCGTAAGTTTTCAGATCTGATCTAGGTTTCCTATTTTGACACAGAAGATACCTTTCTCTGGTTATAAGAATACATATCTTCTAAATATTTACTCTACTTGCTCTCCTTTGTACAGCATACTGTCTGAGGATGGGAGGGGGTTTACATCAAACAAATTTATTTTAAGATATTTCACCAATGTTTTAAGGCATTAACAAACATATCGACACAACACCTCAATAGCAAGTATAATGCCCAATTAAATATACTATCCTCCTCACACTAAAAAGTATCTTGGATTACAGCTTCTTTGTCAGAGTATTGTTCATTTCAGATATTTATTTAGACTTCTCTGAAGCAAAGCAGTTTATTTTGTAACTTTGCAATCTACAGTGCATTACTGTTATTAGAATCCTAACTGCCAAGGAAAAAAAGGGGATACACCCTGCATTAACACATTTTGTAAACTTTAGAATGAAACAAGGCTCAGCACTCTTCTTGACAAGGTAACAAACACCAGGGACACTGCCCTAGTAAGCGACAGCAAGGTTTCCTTGTAAATCACTGAAACAAGTACTGTGAATAGAAAGCATCCCAAAATCTTTTCTTTGGTTAAAAAAACCAAGTTAATATTATGACCTAGCAATTAACATTTATACTTTTTAATCAACTGTTTCCAGTCCGAGATTGCATGGTCTTATATTTAGCCAAAAAGTTTGTTTTTTTAATTATCTGTTCTTCTCCAATTTTTTTTTAATTAAGTAACCTGGTAACATTTAATTTTAAAATCAGCATAATTTATAAGAGACTTCTTACCTATTTTGCTTACAACAGGCCTACAATTCTCCAGCATTTTCAGCATTCGAAATGGAGAAAGTCTCTGCTTTTCTCGATTAGAAGTCATATTTTACCATGGACAAAAGGCCGTTGCCTAACGGGCTATAAAAATAGGAAAACCACAAATTCCTAGCAGTGCCGTTTTCAATCTGATGCAGCCCGTGTCCATTGGAACAAAGCACACAGCCCGTCTTCGGCAACTAAAAGAATTCAAAAGAAGGCTGCTTGCCCACAAAAATCCTCTGTACATTCCATCAGTGTATCCGGGCTTCAGATCCTGCACAACAAATGAGATGCTGCAGCACGAATCTTCTGAACAATATCAAACGCTAACGCTGAGAGAGAGAAAGTGTAAATGCCTGCAATGTAAGTATTACAGTACATGAAGGGCTGGAAAGGCTCCTGGCTTTTGTAGACCTGATATCAGCCTCAGGGTGAAATTGAAGTCGCTTGAAAGGATTCACAAAGAAAGAGCATCACAAATTCAATTTAATGCAAGGCAGTCCCAGACCTTAATGTTATTCTTTTGTTACAGGTCCAGCTGATAGCAATTAGGTATTGTTAAAAGGTATAAATCTCAGATGTGGCCCAGTCAGGCTTATATTTCAGCATCCCTGCCCCAGAGGACAGACAGAAATTATTATTTATTCACCGACAGGCATCCTTGGCTGCACAGAATAATCAAGCCGAGAGGCAGGGCTACTTCTTAAGGAGGATCCGTGTAGTAATTTTCCAGCAATGAAGTGAACTACAAAAACAATTCCTTAAAATTTGATAGAAAAAATGATTGTTGCTTAAAGAAACATTCAACTCTTTTATACAGTCCATATCAGTTCATGGCAGATATGTTAATGAATTACTCTTGAATAAAAGCAAGCAAGAAAATAAACTCCAAATCATTAACCAAGACATGGCACTGTATTAGACCCCGTTTTATTGGGGATCTGTAAGAACATAAGAACATGCCATACTGGGTCAGACCAAGGGTCCATTAAGCCCAGCATCCTGTTTCCAACAGTGGCTAATCCAGGCCATAACAAGTACCCAAAAACTAAGTCTATTCCATGTTACTGTTGCTAGTAATAGCAGTGGCTATTTTCTAAGTCAACTTAATTAATAGCAGGTAATGGACTTCTCCTCCAAGAACTTATCCAATCCTTTTTTAAACCCAGCTACACTAACTGCACTAACCACATCCTCTGGCAACAAATTCCAGAGTTTAATTGTGCGTTGAGCGAAAAAGAACTTTCTCCGATTAGTTTTAAATGTGCCACAAGCTAACTTCATGGAGTGCCCCCTAGACTTTCTATTATTCGAAAGTGTAATTAACCGACTCACATCTACCCGTTCTAGACCTCTCATGATTTTAAACACCTCTATCATATCCCCCCCTCAGCAGACTCTTCTCCAAGCTGAAAAGTCTTAACCTCTTTAGTCTTTCCTCATAGGGGAGCTGTTCCATTCCCCATATCATTTTGGTTGCCCTTCTCTTTACCATCTCCATCGCAATTATATCTTTTTTGAGATGCGACGACCAGAATTGTACACAGTATTCAAGGTGCGATCTCACCATGGAGCGATACAGAAGCATTATGACATTTTCCATTTTATTCACCATTCCCTTTCTAATAATTCCCAACATTCTGTTTGCTCTTTTGACTGCCGCAGCACACTGAGCCTACGATTTCAATGTGTTATCCACTATGACGCAGGTAAGTCAGAGTTAATTCTCAAGGTCATGAAATCCTACTTGGTAATTTTCTATTCTTTACTAATGTGCTGAAAGATGGGCTGTTTCAAATGCCATTCTCCTGACTTAGAACATTTCTGCTTTGCCAATCTGCATGAAAGTTCAACCTTCTTGCTGCATGTACTTCAGTCAGCCTGTGGTTATTCTCTACAGTACCTGGCATCTTACTAGATCTCAAGTCCCAGCTGGCTTGTCTAGTATGTTACACATATAATTTTCCAACATTATCCCAGACATCCCAACAGTGAACCTGGGGATAATTTGCAGGATGGTCATATAGAGGTACTGTGCTTGGGCCAGAGGCCCTGAACTGAAAATTCTCATCTCCTTCTTGGAGATGAAAATTCACTCTTGAGCACCTGAAGGCATGCTTGTATTCAAACTCCCTTCTTAGAGCACTAGGAAAACGAACTTTTTGTGATCAAAGAAAGCTAGACACAACCTGTCTTCCAGTGCCATTATCAGCCTTACCTGTTCCATTAGAACAGGAATCTTGTTTTCTGGGAATCTGCCCAACCTCACTAGTCAAACTTTGCGCACAAGTGACACAGGTCCTGTGTGCAGTTTAGACAAGATGACCCAATTGGTGATCCAGTTATGTATCTGCAAGGTCTTTACCACCCTCTCTCTTACCACAATGGCTTCCTAGAATGAGAAATTCCTGATCAGTAAGTCTTATTTATTTATAAAAATGTATTAATCACTTTCCAGCTTTTACAATAAAATCTGTAAATGTGTCCATCTCTTTGAAAAACAAATATTCATTAAAAATCTAATTAAATAAAACAAATTTCTAAAACGCATCAACAGATCATAGCCTCCCTATCAGGTGACCTAAGTAAAACAATCATAGTAGGCGATTTTAACTTACATATTACACGTCCCTCACCTACAGTAAATGCCTTCCTGGACGCCATGTCAGGCCTGGGCTGGGAACAACTCATTCAGTCCCCCACACATGCTAAAGGTCAAACTCTAGACCTAGTCTTTATTAATTCTAGCTTCGCTTCCAATATTCCAGAAAAAACCAAGGTTACTGCAATACCATGGTCGGACCACTATCTTATTAATTTTTCTCTTAATATCTCCTATCCAAAAACATTAAACAAGAAGGACTCACAATCTATAGTTAAACGTAAATTTATCACCACAGATTCTTTCCTTGATACAGTAAGACCCAATCTGCCAGTTGCATTAGCTACTAACATTCAGGATACTATTGATAAATGGAACACTATTTCCTCCTCATTAAATGCAATTGCCCCATTAAGAACAATAAAAATACAACCAAATAAAAAAAACAAAACAAATGCCCCATGGTATACAAAAACGCTACACTCATTAAAAACCTCACTTAGAAATCTTGAGCGCAGATGGAGGAAGAACAAAACCTCTGAAACAAAAAATGCCTACTATTCCTTACTACGTCAGTACAATAAAAACATAAACTTAGCAAAAAAATCTTACTATGCAAACCAGATTGCCAAAGCAAATGGAAACCCCAATATACTATTCAATATAGTAAAAACCCTAACGACCACCCAAAAAGAATGCTCTACCAGTTTTGAGACAGCCTTATGTAATAAAATTGCTAACTACTTCAAATCAAAAGTTACAGACATTTCAAATCAATTCTCAAAATTACCATTACCCTCTTATAATAACCTTGAATTTACTTATACATGGTCTGAATTTACACCGGTTTCTGAAAATACTACACAAACCATTATTAGAAAACAAAATCCCTCCAACTCACCTGACAATTCTTGCCCTGGTACTTTCTTTAAAGCCTTAGGTCCTCACTCTAGCAATTTCTTAGCACTATTAGTAAATCAATCCTTAGAAAACGGTCTTTTCCCGTCTTCCCTCAAAAAAACCTCCATACTTCCCATCTTAAAAAACAAATCAAAGGAAGATTTCGATCTTAACAATTTTAGACCCATTGCAACATTAACATCCCTGGCTAAGCTGATTGAATCAGTAGTGTTATCTCAATTATCAAACTACCTATCAGAAAACGATATACTACATACAAATCAACATGGATTCCGCAAAGGTCACGCCACTGAAATTCTTCTACTGACATCATTTGACACTATATTTCGGGCCTTCGACTCTTACACAGACCACATTATTGTCTTCTTGGATATTTCTGCGGCCTTCGATACCGTTGATCACCAAATTCTTATTGCTATTCTTAAATCCATAGGTATCTCAGGTGTTGTATTACAATGGTCTATTTCATGTCGCATCCAACAAGTCAATATAAATAATCATTCTTCTGAACCATACTCTATTGCATCAGGTGTTCCACAGGGTTCTTTCTCTATCTCCTATTCTTTTCAATATTTATCTGATACCTCTCTGCCGTATCCTAGCCTCACTAAACATACAATTTAAAATCTATGCCGACGATATACAGTTTATGGTACCATACAACACCTCCTGGACCCATACATTATCTTTAGTATCTCTATATCTCACAACTATAGACACCTGGCTTTCCCATAATCGTCTGAAACTAAATCCAAAAAAACCAGAAATAGTCCACCTCTCATCAATTACTGATTCATCCATAGGTCCCCCACCCCAACTTGTATTTAATGGAACTACTATCCCTATCTCTAAAACAGCTAAAAACTTAGGTATAACCATCAATTCAGATCTCTCACTAAAGCAACACATATCCATGATTACTAGGAACTCATTCTACAAGCTTCAACTCCTGAAACGACTCCGCCCTCTACTTTTCTTTCACGACTTTCGGACTATCCTTCAATCACTCATCTTTTCTGGGCTTGATTACTATAATTCTCTTTACATAGGTATCCCAGACAACACACTTCATTCACTCCAACTGATCCAAAATGCAGCAGCACGTATTCTTACAAACTCTTCAATAAAAAATCATATTACTCCGATACTTCAATCCTTACACTGGCTACCAGTTAAATACAGAATACAATTCAAGATTCTGCCCATTATACACTCTCTCATTTACACTCCTAATTCTGTTAATTTATGTTCTATTCTTCAAATATACAAACCTGCTAGGCACTTAAGATCACTGGACAAAAGCCTTCTAGATATTCCATCACCGCGACAAGCCCGTCTTGATATCACCAGAAAAAGAGCATTCTCAGTCATTGGTCCAATCCTATGGAACGCACTACCGGATTCCCTAAGATCCATATCCAATTCTAAACATTTCAAAAAATCCTTAAAAACACATCTGTTTCAAACTGCATTCCATATATCACTTACTAAATAACATAATCTCTTTTTTCCCATGCTTACAAATAAAAAGGCGCGACATTATTATAAATTGATTTGTCTTATATTAACTAATTATTATTTTTAGATATTTATTTTCAATTGACTATTTTTGTAATTTTTATGCTTTATTATAATTTTATGTTTTTTAATTTCTTTTGTTTGTGTATATTTTATTTACTTATGTAAACCGTTTTGATTAAACATTGTTTGTAAAGACGGTATACAAATACTTTTAAATAAATAAAATAAAATAAACAGAGCCATCAAGGTTGCTCCTTCCTTGAACTAATTTGCCAAAGATTCCATTAACCAGGTTTTCACCTTATGCCTAAACTGCTTTAGATCCAACTCTTCTCTGATAATGGTGGAAGATCATTCCATATTTTGGGTACTAACATTGTAAATGAGTGGTTCTGCAGTTTAGCATGTCGATAAGTTTTAGCTGGTGGAAGCTGGAGTTGATGACAATACTAAGATCGTTTATGTCTGGAAGTCATGTAGGTATGGATGCAGAAAAATTTCTGGTGTTGCACAATCACTATCTGTCTCAGTAGGATTTTGGCAGATGCTAACCCATAAAGCAGACTGATATATATGTTTTATTTTAAGACTCCTGTACTAAAAAGGGCCAGCTATATTAAAGGAATTTCTACCCAACTGTAAAATTATGTGAATGAATTGGTAATTAGAGAACACAGATGCTAGAAAGAAAAGTGGGGAAATGGAACTCAAGTGAGGAAAGCAGAAAAGGGAACTGTGAAGAGAGAGATACTGGAAGAGAGACTAAAAGGACAGAAAGCTTAAAGAGAGTGACCTGATTTGCAAGTAGAGAAAATGAACTACTGTGAATAATGGAAGCCTGGAAGGCAAAACACAAGGGGGTATGAAATCTTGTCTTATCTAAACGTGAAGCAGATATACCAGATATATGTCAGATATTAATTCATGTAATGAAGCATGGTGTTTGAATCACCATCCAGGCCCACCTTGAATTATTATAAGAATGTTTTCAATTGGCCACACTTTTCTTCATCTTGCAATATATGCATAATAAACACTTAAAGTAGAAGAGCATATGACATAACATTTTGAATTCCTACAACATTCTCATGTCCTTGGAAATAGAGCTTGAACTATAGACCATATAAACAGTGAAATTATTTTACTTTACAAACGTTCTGAAGTGTATAATTCAAGAACATTTGATAAAGCAAGTTTTGTTACTGTAAACAGTGTTCTCCAAAGACAGCAGGATGAATTAGCCATGACATGTGGGGGCGATGTCATCCAGCGACACCAAATGGACCCATCTCCCCAAGCTTGTAAGATGTTTTGCTCTTCTGAGTTTGTGTGGGAATTCCCACATGGGCATTGCCTTGTAAGCCCCTTCAGGTGACATTAGACTAGCTAAGTAGTCACCTCTCCAGGAGGTGGGTATTTAGCATGGCTAATTCATCCTGTCTATGGAGAACACTGTTTACAGTAACCAGTTTTCTCCATCAACAAGCAGGGTTGAATTAGCCAAGACATGTGGGGAGTCCCAAGATAAAGGATGCAGTGGAGCACTTACTGAAAATGCAACTTGGGACCCACCCTCCCACATGTAAATATAGACTACATTTGAGTACAACTATATATATATATACAGTAGTTCATTCTATACAATTAACATTATTGACATCCATAGGCACAGCTGGAGCAGTTCCAAAATGGTTTAACTCAGATCACACACAGCGAATTAGACTAGGTTCTTCCCACTCCTCCTGGTTAGTATTACTTCAGGAGTCCTTCAGGGCTCTGTACTCTCTTTCACATTGCTCAACATCTATTTTGCTCCTTTATGTAAATTACTTTCATGTTTAGGTGTCAATTATAATTTATATGCACATGACATTCAGTTTTTCATCTCGTATTTTTTTTATCATGGTCTAATATGATGGAACATGTTACATTGGCTACCTGTTGCATGGAGGTCACAATATAAAGTCCTCAACCTCATTCACAAACTTTTAAATTAAGAATCCTCCAATTAGCTTGCATCAACACTTTGTTTATATAAGCCTACTCATCAATTCCCCTCAGCAAAAAAAAACCTTCTGGAAATTCCAACCCCAAAATTAGTATGCTGGACATCACAAGAAATCAAGCCTTCTCAGTAGCAAGCCCATGCCTCTGGAACTCTAAGTCTATTTGTACAACTACATCTCACAAATCTTTTAAGAAAGCATTAAAGACTTACCTACTCTTGCAGGCTTACCAAACCAACATAAGTCCAATTTGACTTAATTTGTCATTTTAATGTTTTTACTGCTGTTATATTTTAAATTTTGTACATGTGTGTGAAACTAAGGGTAGGCATAAACGACACAAGGTGGGTGGCACCTTATAAACTAACAAATTTATCGAAGTATGTGCTTTGCAGGGCAGATCACGTCATGCATCTGATGAAGTGCAAGTATAGAGGTAGGTAAAAAATATATGGGGATGGGGGGAATTCAGAACAAAGAAAAGACATTATATTAAGCAGGCGGGGTTTGGAAACAAAGTGATAATAAGGTTACGCATGTGCTGTTGTAAATCGCCATGTACTATCTATGAATGTGAGCACTAAAAATGTTAATAAATTAATAAATAAATTGAGCAGAAAAACATCTTGAATGGATCTGAGTTTGCAGGGAAGAATGGAACAAAACCTTTCTAGTTTTCTGTTTTGTTACGATGCAAAGAGTTCAATCGCTGGAAGTTCCCATAGACTGTTGGCTGTTGATTGTTGCAGAGACCATCATGTGGATGAAAAACTCTGTTAATATGTTGGAGATCCTTGAAACGTAGGTTGCTTGCAGGACTGTTTGCCTGCCCATTCTTATATCTTTATGGATTCTTGGCAAAGAGTCTAAAAGCCTGTCTCTCCCTTTTTCACACAGAATATGTCTACTGGGCTATCAGTTTGAATGAGGATGCTTTTCCCCTGGAGGAGATGAGTGAAAGTTGTTAGAGCATTTCTGATTGCTTGCAATTCTAGGAGATTGATCTGAAATCATCATTCTATGAATGGCGAAGCTCCTTGAGATTGAAAAGGGCCCATGTAGACTCCCCCAATCCTCTTTGGAGACATCTGTCACCAATGTTACTTGGTGAAGAAATAGGCAGAGTGATGCTCCCTCCTGAAGGGGTCTAGCCACCAGCATAATTCCTGCTTCATTTTTTGCAAAATGTCAGGGGTTCAGTTAGTTGGTTACATTGGGATCAGAGGCCCCATTGCACGCATTGTATATGAAGGTGGATTAGTGAAACCATATGAATTGTCACCACCATGAGGCCCAGAAGGACCCATACTTCCCTAGTCATCAACTGATCTATGTTCAACAGTCTGTACACAAGGGACCTGAGAGCGCTCACCCAATCTGACAGAAAGAAAGCTCCCTCGTGTACAGAATCTATCCATACTCCATTGAATTTTATTTTCTGGAGAGAATCAGAGTCAATGTCTCAAAATTCATCAGAAACCTTGGCAACAGGAGTTGAATTGACTTTTGTAGGGAGGTTATTTACATCTTCCTGTGAGGTCACCTTCACAAACCAGTCTTCCAGGTAAGGGAAGATCTGGATGTTGTATTGTTGCAGATATGAAAACCCTTCAAGCCAGTGATAGCCAAACAGGAGTACTTTGTACCAATAGTGGGAAGAGTCTACTAGAAAACGCGGGCAATGTTAGTGGGAGGAATGGATGGGTATATGAGCGTAAGCATCTTTTAGATCTAGAGCACACATCTATTCCCCCCTCTTGATGAAGGGGAGAATCGTGTGGAGAGAATTCATTTTTAATTTCTCCTGGAGTATATATTTGTTCAGGCTTCTTAAAGCCAGCATGGGTCTCAATCCCCCAATTTTCTTGGGGATGATGTAGCAATAGTAGAACCTCTGGCCATGATGGTGGGGTGGAACCTCTGGCCATGATGGTGGGGTGGAGCCTGCTGCCTGAGGAGTGATGCCATCAACAAATGGAGTGTCAAGTGAGACGGATCTGAATTGAAGGCTGAGCAAAGAGGAGAAATAGGAAGTCGGAAAAAACACAAGCGGTATTCAGATTTCACAATTTTGAGAATCCAGCTATCTTTGGTAACGATGTGTCATTTTTCTAGGTAGTGCTGGATTCTTCCCAGAAGGATGGCTGCTGGGTTTATAAGGTGGTCAAAAATTTGGTTCAGGTTTAGGTTAGACCTGTTGCGTTTCTTCTTGTTGGCAGCGCTCACATGGATAAGCATGAGCCAGAAGTTGCTACTGTTACACAAGTAGATGTGGGACCCAGCAACACTGGAATTGCTGGAAGGGACATCTCTGGAAATACAGCCTTTTAAAAGCATAGTAAGAGTGCCTCGCAGAAGACTACTGCTCCAATCCCATGGAGCAGGACTGGACCACCATATGTTGTTACTTTATCTGAACCACCATTTCTCTGAGCTTTTCTCCCAAGAGGCGATCAATCACCTAGTCAACGAATGTCTGCCAATTTGTCATGATCATCATTGCACAAGCTACAGGCTCTCAACCAAGCGATGCGACATGCTCTGATGGAGGCCAATGGAGTGTGTGCCATGGTTTTGAAATCTTCATAAAAAGATCAAATAAGATGTCGTATACACTCTTCGGCATCCAAGAGTGGTTGAGGGTATGCTTTCACCTGGAAGAAGGAAAGGCTGTAGTTTTTGTATGCAATCATGTTAGTATTGAATCATGTAGATTTGGTGAGCAGAAATATGTTCATTAAGCATGGGGCTCTGGAATACATTCTTACCAAAATAGTCCAATAGTCTGGGATCTTTCCCTGGTGGAGTATTTGAGAATATTCTTGTTTGCTTTTTTAAGCAGCGATTCCACTACAACTGATTGTTGATATAGTTGCACTATCCCAAATCCAAGGGAATTTTGCACTCTGTATTTGCGATCAAGTTTTCTTGCAACTGGGGCTGCTGGCCATTCCAATCCATGTTTCTAAAATTTGGAGAAGGTAAAGGCCTTTACATAAGAATCCTTGTCCTTACGCACAGTGACTCTTAAGTGCTTTGCTCAATATATCCAGAAATGTGAAGCAAGACAGGTCTCCAGGCAGACACGAGTATTCTGGAAGATCCAGTAGGGGATCATAAGATATTCCCATCAAACTAATCCAGGACCCCAGTGAGGAAAATGATTCAGGAAGGGTTCTGGTGTACATCCTCTGACTGGCTGGACACCACTGCAATGGAGAGCTTTGAGCTATAAGATGGATATCTTTATGCACTGGGGATACTGGACTCCTTTCTCCAGGTAGTAAACCTGATATTCTATAAAGAAAAAATGGGAAGGTACCTTCCTTAACCTTAGCTGCTAGAGAGGTAAAGAAATCCTTCACCAATTCCGCCACCTGGTCTAAGGACTGACGTACCTTCTGGCCTGGTGTTGGTAGTTAAACATCCTCTTCTGATACCAGAATGGATTCATGCATATATTCTGGGCTCTGCAGAATTTGTATTGGGGGGTCGAGTAGATATGAGTGGTACCAGAGAACAAATGGAGTCTGGAGTCTTCAGATGTAATCCTTGTGCCAGTAGTTTTGTTGGCGAATGTGCTCTGGTGATTGGTGAGGGCAGATGAAGCATGTACCCTTCTGCCCCTGGCACAATTCTTGGTATGTCTGCATGCAGCTGCATTGGAAGTACTGTTGCATGATGCATGAATGATGGAGCAGTGTGTTCTGTCATCACTGGCATCGAGATCCAATGCATCCTGTGCTGCAGGGCTCAATGCGTTAAATGTGCCAAATGAGTTGAGGATGTAATGCTTCAATGGTTCTGATGCAATAAAAGTCTACGGCACCAACGTCTTATGCATTGATGGTGCACCTGTGGCTCCCCCAAGTGAAGCTTCTTTTTCTTTGAAGCATTTCATTTGTTTACTTGACCCCAAAAACTCAGCTTGTTCTTCCAAAGTGGGTGATATTTTGGAGGAGCTTCTGCTCAACTCCATACCCACAGAGGCAGACAAGGCTGTACTCCAGGAAGAGGATCTACTGTGGCTTCTGAGAGATGTATGCAGTTCCTCCATTTTCCAGGCCCTCACCTTCTGAGAATGTGCATAGATCAAGCCACACTGGTAACAGCTGGCCTGAGGTAGTGGTAACAAACTTCATGTCCATTAATAATACATATTTTTCTACAGCATATGCAGTCTTTAAAGCCACTCACTGAGGGCTCTTTCTTACTGGACAAGCTGAAGAAAAAAATCTTCTAAACATCTTTATTGATAAGAAAAAAAACCAAGATGATACATTAGAACAGTTGCAATTCTTCAATTTGCATATTCCCCTTCACCCCCCACCCAAACCTCACAAGGTACAATTTACAAAGTATACCATTATACATACAATGAAAATTAAAAGAATAGGATCTACTATGAAACAAAGACTCGAGTCCAATTATGAAATCACCTGATTAACAAGTCATGGGCTAGGAATCCATCAGGGGATATAGGCGCTGACTGTCCTCTGAAAGCGATTTGTGAAAGTGCCCCCAGATATTCCGAAAAAGAGCACATCTTTTCTTAGATTTAAATCGCTGTAAGTCTTCATCGAATGACTTATGAGGAGAGATTGAAGAATCTAAATATGTACACCCTGGAGGAAAGGAGGAGCAGAGGTGATATGATACAGACTTTCAGATACTTGAAAGGTTTAAATGATCCAAAGACAACGACAAACCTTTTCCGTCAGAAAAAAATCAACAGAACCAGGGGTCACGATTTGAAGCTCCAGGGAGGAAGACTCAGAACCAATGTCAGGAAGTATTTCTTCACGGAGAGGGTGATGGATGCCTGGAATGCCCTTCCGGAGGAAGTGGTGAAGACCAGAACTGTGAAGGACTTCAAAGAGGCATGGGATAAACACTATGGATCCATAAAGTCTAGAGGACGTGAATGAAGAGTGGGTGACTCGCTGGAATGACGGCTACTACCTGGAGATAATACCCTTATTCAATAAATATACACACGGTTAATGCAACTCCAACATTGCTCTAAGCTTCAACGGCAAGAGGAAATGTGGAAAAAAGGATCTGCATTCACAAAAAAACGGGGAGTAGCTTGCTTGTTACGGTGGTTACTACCCCAAACCAAATAAGCCTGATATTTCACTTTCAATGCATATCCAGCATAGCTCTCTGCTTCAACGGCAGGGGAGGAAGACCGATACTTCACGCATATCCAGCATAGCTCTCTGCTTCAACGGCAGGGGAGGAAGACAGATACTTCACGCATATCCAGCATAGCTCTCTGCTTCAACGGCAGGGGAGGAAGACATATCCAGCATAGCTCTCTGCTTCAACGGCAGGGGAGGAAGACATATCCAGCATAGCTCTCTGCTTCAACAGCAGGGGAGGAAGACCGATACTTCACGCATATCCAGCATAGCTCTCTGCTTCAACGGCAGGGGAGGAAGACATATCCAGCATAGCTCTCTGCTTCAACGGCAGGGGAGGAAGACATATCCAGCATAGCTCTCTGCTTCAACAGCAGGGGAGAAAGACTGCTACTTCACGCATATCCAGCATAGCTCTCTGCTTCAATGGCAGGGGGAATGAAGAAAAGTGGATCTATATACAGACAACAACCAACAAGGACTGAATTACATAGTCTGGGTAAACAAATAAGCATGGGTGTAGCTTGCTTACTGCGGCGGTTACTACCCCTAACTAAGCTAGATATTTCACTTAGATGCAGTTCCAACACTGCTCTCTACATTAATGGTGGGGGTGGAAGGGAAATAGAAACAAAAGGTTACTAAGAGCCAAGAGAAACAGATAAGTATGAGAAAAAAAAAGTGTGAAGCTTGCTGGGCAGACTGGATGGGCCGTTTGGTCTTCTTCTGCCGTCATTTCTATGTTTCTATGTATATTCCATGATGAACAGATCAAACATTTGTACTTTCCATATTCCCAGGGTAGGAGGTATATCATCCAACCAACGACAAGTTATGCAATGCTTCGCAATACAACAGGCTTTAATCAGAAATTGGTGTAAACTTAACCTCCAAAATTGTCCAGGAATATTATAATTCAATAAAGCGAAAGCTGGAGTTAAGCGAACAGGTTCATTAATCATTAAGAATAAAGCATGCAACACTTTCCCAGAAGCGTACAATCTTAGAACATGACCAAAAACAATGGAACAAATTTGCACCTGTAGAACAGCATTTACGACACTGAGATGAACAAATGATACACATATGGAATGCTTGGACTGGAGAGATCAGAGCTCTATGTGCAATTCAATATTGTAATTCCCTTAAATTTACATTTATCAACATTTTGTACATTTGTGTTATGGCTTCCATAAAATACTTTTTCTCCATTAAAAAGCCTAAATCTGACTGCCATGTTTGTGTTAAATAACTTGACATTTGATAGCCTTAATGCAAATGTAAAAGTTTATAAAGATGAGACACCAATCCTTTTGGACACTTAAACAGCCTCATCAAGGCTGCAAAAGCAGGTGATGAAATGGGATGTGCGATATCCTGATTGACCAACTTGTGGAAATATCTAATATGTAGATAGAGTAGTCTATTGCCCAAAGGTTCAGTTGATCTCTACATTGCTGAAAAGATAATAACTGAAATGTATCAGCGATAATAAAATCTTTCAACAGCCACTGTTTATTCAGCTGAATATGGGAGCTTCCTAAGGTAATGCCTCTAGTTCTAAAATACTGATTATCTGTCAGTAGTAAAAAGGGAGAATCATCTACTTGAAGGTTCATCCATTCCCTCACCATATGCCACCCCTTTATCATAGGGCAAATTAGCATGGATGATTTCAAGCTAGGAGATAATTAACTTAGATCTCTCTCTTTTAAATTCCAAGGAGAGGTGATATCCTCATCAATTTGTAAATCAGTAAAATGATTACGATTAAGCAACCAGTCACCCAAGATCCGCAAGGGAATATAATTGAAAATTTGGAACTCTCAGGCCGCCTTGTGCCTGAAGGGCCATTAAGGTCTTATACGCTATCCTGGCCCTCTTCCCATAAGAGGCATGGGCAACATTTGTATAAGATACAATAGTTGCAGGGCCAGCATCATCTTAACTACAGCAATCTTACCATGAAACGAAACTGGGAGAAATTTCCAACTCTCTAGTTTATTCTGGGGCCTCTTAATCATTGGGCTATAATTAAGCTCATACCATTTCCTTGGAAATCAGTGTATGTTAAGTCCTAAATATCGTAATTGCTCCTTTGCCCATTTAAGTGGAAACTGAACCCACTTATCTTCCAGATGTCCCAGGTTATCCAATGCCTCTGTCTTATCTGTTAAGTTTGAAGCCTGAAATTGTCTCATATTTGAGGAACAAGTCCAGAACCACAGGCAGTGACTTCGTAGCATTTGAAAGCACTAAGAAAATATTATCAGCAAAAAGAAGTGAAGTAATCATTGTCTTACCCACTTTAAACCTGATATATCAAGGTTACTCTTAAGTTTACTTATGAAAGGTTCCACGGAAAATAAAATTAATAATGGGGAGAGAGGGCATCCCTGTCTTGTCTCTCTGTATAAATAATATTGCTCAGAACTCCTCCCATTTATACTAATTCGAGCAGCAGGATTGGAATATGATGGACAAATATATTCCAAAATTCTACCAGCAAAACCAAACATCTTTAGACTTTCAAATAGCTACAGTCATGCAACTCTGTCAAATTTATTTTTAATGTTGCAGCTTACCAATTGGATCTTTGATTTTAACCTCATGGCACTGTGACAGAAAGGCATATACCCTTCGAATATTAACGGAGGAGTGCCTACCAAATACAAATCCCGCTTAATCTGTACTGATCAGTTTAGGGAGAATATATTTTTAATCTGTTGGCTAGAATCACCACAAAGATTTTAATGTCGAGATTTAGTAGTGATACGGGTCTATATGATGCTGGTGAAAGTGGATCTTTACCGGCTTTTGGAATCACTACTTTAACAGCTTCCTTTAGAGAGCAAGGCATATATTCATCATCACTCATTTTTTCATAAAGAGCTCTCAATGGATTGGAAATCATCTCCCCTAATGATTTGTAGAAACATGCATTAAGCCCGTCAGGGCCAGGTGATTTTTGATTGGGAAAGGCTTGGATAGCTTCGAGAACTTCCAACACTGTAAAAGGGATATTTAATCTGTCAAGATCCTTGTGATCTAGAGTCAGTATAGAAATATTGTGAAAAGGGTCAGCAAAGATATCCGAATCAATAGGGTCTATTTTGTAAAGATTTAGCTAGAAGTCCCCAAAGACTTATGAAATCTCTTTGGAGGTATTAATTATGTCCCCTTCACTGTTCCTCAGGGCACCTAAAAGTTTGAAGCGCAGGGTTGGCATACCACATTAGCCAACATCCTGCCTGTTTTATTCACAAAACAATGCAATTTAAAGCTAATGTATTGAATCGATTTATAGCTTTTTGATGCAGTAAATCATGCATAACATTTTGGAGCTCAGTATATTTTTGTCTCAGCTCCGCTGAGGGTTGAGCATTTAAAGCTACTTTACATTGCGTCAGTTGAGTGGCAAGATGGAAAATTTTGGCATTAATCCTTTTTCATTTTGATTTCACATAGCTAATTATTTCCCCTCTTAAGACCACCTTTGCAGTTTCCCAAAAAAGGACTGGATCAGTCCTGTGTTGATCCTGTGTTGATCATACATCCTTATATAGTCAATCATTATGTCATATACATTGTTCATGGCATTGCTTATATTTGTTCTCCTGTTTCTTGTCAAACGCAACTTAAGCATAGTTTATTGTTTACTGTTAACCGATGTGATATCATTGATGAATGTCGGTATATAAAACTATTAAATAAATAAATAAATAGATATATCCCTTTGGAACTCAGAAAATGAAGCATCTTGTGAGAGTTCTGGTAACATATGCCAAACTTTTAAGAAATTCTCTTTTTGTGTCCAATTCACTATACAGAGAACCAGAGCATGGTTTGATAACACCAGATTTTCTATAACGGATTTAGACATTAAGGGAAATAGTTTTTCTGATACTAAGATGTAGTCTATAAGTATAGAAGTAGAATGTGCCCTTCCGTGATGGGTATAATCCTTTACATTGGGATTGAGTAACCTCCATATGTCTATTATTTTTACATACTTACAGAGAAATGGTATTCCTTTCCTGGAGATCTTTGGGGCTTGAGAACTAGCGGGGTATCGATCAATGCTGGGATCAGTTATACAATTCAGATCTTCCCCTAGGAAAATTGGGGCACTACCCACCTCCAATAATTTGACCACTATGGTAGAGAAGAAAGCATGATCATAGGAGTTGGGGCCATATACTGAAGCCAGAATGACATCCTTCCCCATCAATTTACCTAGCAAAATTATATATCATCCCCCAGGATCTTTAATTTATTTATGTAACCTAAAATCTATGGCTTTATGTATTAGAATCGCAACCTCGCAACTTTTAGATGAGCTAGAAGCAGCAAAGATGTGTCCCACCCATTTACGTCGTAATTTAAGATGCTCCTTATCAGGCATGTGTGTTTCTTGCAAACAAACATCACTATTAAGACTGTTAAGATGTAAGAGAATTTTTTCTCGCTTAACAGGCATTCCTAGACCCGCCACACTTCAAGTATTCACTCTAAGGTTTCATGTTAAAATAATAGAGTATCTAGTTATATATCTAAACCTAACATTAGGTGGGGACTACCTGTCCCACTCCAAGCAGTAGAATGCCCTAAAAAAACTATCTTGGTTATTCAAAGCACTCTGAGAAGTATCTGAAAGATCCTAAAAGATACAGTATAAAAATCATTATCCCCTTTAAATTCCCCCCCCCCCCCTTATTCCTTTCAGAATTGTTGTACCCACCATACCATCCTCTTACACTCTAACCTGAGCCTCGAGGTCACAAGCACATTCGGGAGCCATCCCTATAGTATCAAGATAATGAAAAGTTGGAACTCAATTGTTGTATGAACTACAGATCATGCTTCGTATTCTATAACTTTGAAAAACATATCATATTGAATGCTGAAAGTGAATAACCCTCTCGTAATGCAAAATGTAGGATTTCCAGCTTAGAGGCCCAGTTGGCTTAATACTCAAACCTCTGATGAGAAACATAAAATTGCTTACCCATAGTCACCCCTCCTTAGATGCAGATTCCGGCAAGTCACACAGAATCTTTTCTGCTTTTTCTGGGGAGTTTGCTTGTGTAGGTTTCCCGTTAACCCACACTTTCAAGTGAGTAGGGAACAATAGAGAAAAACGAATGTTCTTTCTCACCAACTCAGAGCATATGTTTTAAAAGGTTCTGTGCCTTGTCACCACCTCTGCAGAGATATCTTGAAACATCAGCATTTTCCCATTATTATATGTTACTTCTTTCCTTCTCCTGAGTGCCTGCAGAATTTGAAATCTGTGAGTGAAGTTCAGAAAACATGCGATTACCACCCGTGGGCGACTTTGCTGCATAAGCTTAGGGCCGATGCGGTGAGCTTGCTCTATAACCTGTTTCCCCTTGAAGGAATCCACAGCAACTGCCTGAAGCAGCCAGGCCTCTAAAACAGCAGGCAGGTAGGACTCTGGCAAGCCCAAAAACCTCAGGTTATTCCTCATGGACTGATTCTCGAGGACATCAATTTTTTCTGATTGATACGATAATAGACACCTAGCCTCCTGTAACTGCATCACCAGCTCAGTGATACCATCCTCCAACACAGAGATTCTAGTCTCTGTCACCTGCTTCTCAATATCAAGCAAAGAGTCTTTAACTTCAGCCAAGTTTTCATCTATCTTAGAAAAGCGATTGTCCAGCACTAACACTACTGCCGCAGTAAGTTCTGTGATCAAGTTCTCCAGCAGTTTCTTTCCCTTCTCCTCTCCCCTGTCCACCATTTTGTCCTCAGGTGCTCTTGATTTTTCTTTCTCCTTGAACTTACTTTGGCACATCACCATCGTCTGTGGCTGTTTTGATTTATATACTTGTCGATCGAATCCTTCACCGGGGGCAAGTTATCTTTAGACATTTTGTGAGAGAGATCGTTGTAAAACTCTTAAAGTTATAGGGATGGCACTCTGAGATCTCGTGAAAGTGTCCTCCTGCTCTCAATGCAAAGTGACCTCTTACTTAAAAAAAAAAAAAAAAAAGTAGCACTGAAAAGTGCTATCTGGGGACTGCTGAGGCAGCGAGACAACTATGAAGAAAAAAGATCTTAAGAAATTTACAGAAGCTTGAAGAAAAAATATAAAGAGATAGGGTACACATCCGTGCTGGAGCTCAGATGAAAAAAGACTGGGGGAGGGGCTGTTCAGGCAATTCCCGCACATGCTCAGCAGAGCAAACGCTCTGTTCAGTGCCACCAGATTACAACACCCACATATGCCATGGCTTGTCAATGGAGAAGATAAATGAATCAACTTGGTAAAGGTTGAATATCAAATAACAAGCTGAGTTTTTGAGGTCAATTAAACATATGAAATGTCTCAAAGAAAGTAAGCTTTAAAGAAAACAAAAGGTTTCATCATATAAATAAACGTAAAAATCTTGCAATGTAGCTAAACAAAAAAATAGAAAACAGCTTACTTCCTATATAATACACAAATAAGAGATCCTATTCCAGAAATAATAGTGCTACACAGCATATTATATATAACGTAAAGGAAATATCTGGGGCAGTGAATATTTTCTGATACCCGGGTTCCTTTGAAAACATTTCAGTGGAGCGAAGACCTCTCGTTATAGTAAAGAAGCCACTACAAAAAAAATTTCCTGATACAATCGAGACAGTTTCCATCACCAGCCAGCACTATTTCTTATGGCATCCCTGTGTTCGTTGGAGGTCTAAACTGTAGCAATCTGTAGCACAATAGGAGCCAACACAGTGACATAATTCAAGAATGCCTGGAACAACATCAAGACCTTAATGTTATAGCAAGAGAGACTTGTGACAGCACAACTGGCAAGCACAAACAGGCAGACTGGATAGACCAAGTGGTCCTTTTCTGCCATCATCATTTATGATTCTAAGCACTGGAAGGATCACTGAATGGATACATGTACTCACTGATAAAACCAAACAATTCCCAAAAAAAGCAGGGCATATTCTCAGCCAGTAGGACAACTAAGATTCCAACAGACAGCAGAATTATTTCAGCATTAGCTAAGAGACTTAAAAATCTGAGCATCTTATTTCTGCTTCTTCTGAAACATGTTTTTTTCTTACAAGTGATATATTACAAAAAAAACACCTACACTGGAGAACTGATATGCTATCAAACAGAAGAGCACCTCTAAAAGCAGGAGAAAGCTTATTATTTCATTCCATCCACATGGTAAGTGTATTTTAAAATTAAAATCCATTCACACTCTCTCTCTCTTCAGAAGCAGGGTTGGTTTTTTTTTCTTTTTCGCATCTTCTTGTCTCAACTTCACAAGCCTGACAATACCTATGAACTCAAAGCTATTCAGACTATAACAATAATGATCTTCAAAATGTTTGGCTATGCTATGTACCTTCTCTATTGCATTTCTCTTACATGGTTTCCCTTGAATAAGAAATCAACATACTGAGCAGTTCTGACAGATAAAGCCTTTAGCAGGACTCTTTTTGGATTATTACTGATTACTTTAATGAGATTCTGAGACAACTGACTGATGACTATCATCAGACAAACTAAATAGGTTTTATGTTTATGAGCAGGCCTATGGAATAGACATAGCTTAAGAAGATTAGGGTAATATGTCATCTACTAGAGAAGAATTTCCTGAGGACAGTTAGCTGTACTCCCCAAAGGAAGCAGAATTCAAACATGTTGGAGTTATTCTTTAACCCTTGTGCAGCTATGTTGCTTGCTGTAATAAAATGCCAAAATAAAAATCCTTTTCAGGAAGAATTGGATACAGCATGAATAAAAGTTAATCTGACTTTGGTGAGCGCTAGAATCCTCATCCAAACAACCACCATGTCTGACCCTTCTTCAGAGATCACAGAGGACATGGACCCAATCCATCTGGCTGCAAGCTAAAATACTGGGCAAATTGCTCTCTCCAATTACAGTGAATTTGTTTATCCCCATGTTTTCCCTCTTTGTACACCCCCAGATGGTATACAGGATTGACAAGTGCCTTCACCAGCCAGGAAGGCTAGAGGGAAGTCTCCTTTGAGACGTATCCTTATTGCCATGCTTTTAATTAAAAGGGGTTACCACAAGAACAGGCATCTCTGACAGCCCCAATGGACAGGAGAATTGAACTTAAGTCTCTTGTGCCACAATGTTACGTCTGAGCAACAGTTACCAAAGCCATAGAAATTAATTTTAAGATAAAACTTTACAAACCTTTCTATGGTGTATACAAATTCCAAATTTAAGTACTGAGCATTCAGTTTTAAAGTCATAAAATCCACTCTCTACAGCAACAGGGTTTATTAAAGTTTACACCTCAGAAGCCAAAAAATTCACAGTTTGGAAATAAAAATCAGATTCCAAATGTTGAACAAATAATATTTTTAGAAGAGAAATCAAAATGTTAAACTACTAATACATTTGGAAGTGAAAATGATCTGAAGTCAGATTAAAAATTGTCTGACAGCATCTCTGTATTTTCTTCCCCCTCTGTATTATCATAAGAATTTATGGCCCTGTCAGTGTAGCTTGAGCCTACCAACATTATTTACTAAATATATATATATATATATATATATATATATATATATATATATATATATATATACTTAGAAAACAATTCCACTACAGTATTTTAATTTGCAGGGGGTTGTCATACATCATACATGCAGGTCATCCGTTCATATGGTTTGCTATATACAGAATAGGCAACCATCTAATACTGAAAAATATAGCCTCATATACCATGATTTACTCCCACAAATCTCACGGCTAAGTTATTAGTGAGAAGGATTTCAATAGTTTCCATAATTAAACAAATCTGATAGTGAAGCTATTCATTTCTACAAGAGTGATTCTTGGGGAAGACTACTGTTTTAATGAAGGTGTGATCCTGAAAATAAGGACAAGCAAACACCACATTCTGCAACACAACAGTGTGCATCACATTAGTGGCTTGTGAAACATTCTCTCCCTTTAGTACATTCAACCAACAGGAAGAAAACATCGCCCAGTAATCTCAAATTTTAAGAATGTGCACAGGGTGCTAGGAGCAGAGAACAGAACAGTACCTCAGTACATCACTGCATTATTGGATTATTGGGCTTGCTGCCTTGAAAAAGCAAATGTTGCTTACCTGTAACAGGTGTTCTCACAGGAAAGCAGGATGTTAGTCCTCACATATGGGTGACATCACAGGATGGAGCCCAATCACGGAACACTTTTGTCAAAGTTTCCAGAACTTTGACTGGCCCCTACTGGGAATGCCCAGCATGGCACTAACCCTGCAGCCAGCAGGGGTCCCCCTTCAGTCTTATTTAAAAGCTACAGGCAGTGCCGAAAAATAAAATAATAAAACGTTACAAACCCAACACCGCGGGGCGGCAGGCGGGTTTCGTGAGGACTAACATCCTGCTGTCCTGTGAGAGCACCTGTTACAGGTAAGCAACATTTGCTTTCTCACAGGACAAGCAGGATGGTAGTCCTCCCATATAGGTGAGTACCGAGCTGAGGATGTCTGAGCATGAACCAAATGTACCCAGGTGAGCAAAGCACTAGTGAGGTTATCAAATTTGCAGATGATACAAAATTATTCAGAGTAGTTAAATCACAAGCAGACTGTGATACATTACAGAAGGACCTTGCAAGACTGGAAGATTGGGCATCCAAATGGCAGATGAAATTTAATGTGGACAAGTGCAAGGTGTTGCATATAGGGAAAAATAACCCTTGCTGTAGTTACACGATGTTAGGTTCCATATTAGGAGCTACCACCCAGGAAAAAGATCTAGGCATCATAGTGGATAATACTTTAAAACCGTCGGCTCCGTGTGCTGCAGCAGTCAAAAAAGCAAATAGAATGTTAGGAATTATTAGGAAGGGAATGGTTAATAAAACGGAAAATGTCATAATGCCTCTATATCGCTCCATGGCGAGACTGCACCTTGAATACTGTGTACAATTCTGGTCCCCGCATCTCAAAAAAGATATAGTTGCGATGAAGAAGGTACAGAGAAGGGCAACCAAAATGATATCGGAGAAACACGGTAAAATACCTCACCTCGGTCACACACAAAGCCGACCTTCACCAAGGACAGAAAGACCACAAATTATAAATATGGAGACAGAAACTGGAATGGAAAACCAAAAAAAGTCACTCTGCATGCAGTGCAAACCTGGAGAAATGGAAACAAATATAGCACCTAACATAGTCCCAGGATCTGCAATAATGCACACAAACTAATCTGCACAAAGTCACACCTGCATTATGGCATGCACTCCAACAGTAACAACCCTATCTATGAAAAGGTAACACTACAAATATTAAACCAGGCCCTATTCACCAATATACTTCCTATTAGGAAAACAGAATAAGCCAAGCTGCTATAAAACCCTACACAGAAATAATTCTAAAACTATACTAATAAATGTTACAAAACAGCTGATGAACAGAATAACATCGAACAATTAAAAACTAAAAAATTATTTTTAAATTGTCCAAATGTCTATTAAATATTTCAAAACAGACAGATTACATAATACCCAATAATTAAAATGGCAGTCAATCAAGAAAAATAAACTTAAAAAGACACCTTTACTTACCATCTCCAGCAACTCTCCTACTCTTTTCTCTTGCAGGCCACTAGCACTCACCAGAAGCAGCAGTGACTGCTGAATTCTGTCCTCACGATCCTCTTCTTAGGGCCCACAACCAGTCACTCACTCACACACACCCCAAATTAGACCCCATGACCAGTCTTGGTCTCTCACGCACACACCAGTCATCTTCCTGACCAGTCTCTCTCTCTCTCACCCAGAAACACGTCACCTCCCTGACCAGTCTCTCTCTCAATCACACACATGCTCTCTCTTATATATAAGCTCAAAATCACACACAAATGCTCTCACACCCATTCACACCCACATACACCAGTACACACCCATTCACACCCACCAGCATGCACCGACTCACACCAGCACTCACCCAGGCACACCAGCCCTCACCAGGGCACCCATTCACACCCACACACATCAGCCCTCAACCCAGGCACCCATTCACACCCTCACACACCAGCACTCACCCAGGCTCCCATTCACACCGAAGCTCCCATTCTCACTTGCATACACTGGGCCTCACCGCCAAACCTCTTCTTCCTTTGCTACAGGGATGGACTCCAGTTCCGCCGCGGCTTTACTCCAGCGGGACTTCTTTTTCGCCGCCACAGGGATAGGCTCCCATGACAGCCTTGCTTGGCCAGGATCAGGCTTCCTCTTCACCACCATGGGGATGGGATCCCATGGTGGCCTTGCTTCATCGGGTCGGGCTTCTTCTCTGCCACGGGGATGAGCTCCCGTGGCGGCCTCGCTTCAACACTGCCACTGCTCTCAACCCCCCCACCCCCGGCCTATGCTATGTCCCTTCTTCCTGCCTCACTAGCCAATCAGAAGCTTCTTCCTACTCCCATCGGCAGGTAGAAGGGAGGAGGCTTCCAATTGGCCTGCATGGGGCAGGAAGAATGGAGGATGCTTGCCATTGGCCTGTGGGGGCAGGGAACAAGAAAGCACAACCGGGGCAGTGGGACACCGGGAGCTTCGACACACTTGTCGGTGTTTGGCAACAGACTGGTGTGTCGCGACACACCGGTTGAGAATTGCTGCTTTAGATAATAGCCAAGGTCCTTTTGCAGTCATAAGAACATAAGATTTGCCATATTGGGTCACACCAAAGATCCATCAAGCCTAGTATCCTGTTTCCAACAGTGGCCAATCCAGGTCACAAGTACCTGGCAGGATCCCAAGGGGGAGATAGATTCCATGCTGCTTATCTCAGGGATAAGCAGGACATTTCTGAAATTCCACCTTAATAATGCTAACAGGTTTCACCACATACTCTGACAAGAAATTCCAGAGCTTAATTATGCATTGAGTAAAAAAAATATTTTTCCTAATTAGTTTTAAATGTATCACCTAGTAACTTCATTATATGTCCCCGAGTCTCTGTACTTTTTGAAAGAGTAAACAACCGATTCACATTTACTCATTCCACTCCACTGATTATTTTACAGACCTCTATCTTATCTCCCCCTCAGCTGTCTCTTCTCGGAGCTGGAGTCCTAACCGCTTTAGCCTTTCCTCATAAGGAATTGTTCCATCCCCTTTATCATTTTGGTCACCCTTCTCTGTATTTTTTCTAATTCTGCTAGATATTTTTTGAGATGTGGTGACCAGAACTGCACACAATACTCAAGATAAGGTTGCACACCTTGGAGTGATACAGAAGCATTATGAACTTCTCTGTTTTATTCTCCATTTGCTTCCTACTAATCCCTAGCATTCTATTTAAGTGGTGTAGTAGCCTAGTGGTTAGAGCAGCAGGCTATGGCCCAGGAAACCAGATTTCAAATCCTACTGTCGCTCCTTGTGACCTTGGGCAAGTCACTTTACCCTTTGTTGCCTCAGGTACAAGATTAGATTGTAAACCCTGTGGGGATAGGGAAATACCTATAGTACCTGAACGTAATCCGCTTTGATGTATACTGTGAAGTGCCCGAAAAGCAGAATATAAAAATCTAAATAAAAATAAAATAAAAAATTTGCTTTCTCGACTGTGCTTCACACTGAGCAAAAGACTTCAACATATATCATCAACAACGAAGCCTAGATCCTTTTCCTGAATGCAGGTTCCTAATGTGGAACCTTGCATTGTGTAGTTACAATTTGGGGTTCTCTTCCCTAAGTGCATCACTTGGCACTGGTCCACATTACATTTCATCTGCATTACCAGTTTTCCAGTTCTTTATGTTTCTCTTGCAATTTCTCACAAATCTCTTGTGATTTAACAACTTTGAATAATTTTGAGTCATTGGCAAATGTGATCATCTGATTCACTGTTCCCATTTCCAGGTTGTTTATAAACATGTTAAAAGACAGTGGTCCCAGAACACTCCACTATTCACCTTTCTCCATTGGGAAGCCCTACTCTCTGTTTTCTATCTTTTAACCAGTTCCAAATCCACAAAAGGACACTGCCCCCTATCCCATTACTTTTTAATTTCCTAAGAAGTCTCTCATGAGAGACTTTGTCAAATGCTTTCTGGAAATCTAGATAATACTATATGACCTGGCTTACCTTTACCCTTTATTTATATTCTCAAATAAATGTAGCAGATGGGTCAGTTAAGACTTCTCTTGGCTAAATCCATGTTGGCTTTGTCTTATTAAACTATACCTTTGAATATGTTCCATAATTCTTTTCTTTTTAATAGTTTCTACCATTTTTCTAGCACAGACTCACTGGTCTGTAGTTTTCTGCATAACCCATTGATCCCATTTTAAAATTGGCATTACTTTGACAACCCTCTAGTCTTCAGTTACTAAAGAAGATTTTAATAATAGTTTACAAATTACTAATAGCAGGTCCACATTTTCATTTTTTAGTTATTTCAGTGCTCTGGGATGTATACCAACTTCTCCAGGTGATTTGCTACTCTTTAGTTTGTCAAATTGCCTGATTATATCTTCCAGGTACAATGACATGTGTTTCAGTTCCTCTGAATAGTCACCTTTGAATATCATTTCTGGCATGAGTCTTTCTCTTACATCTTTCCTTAGTGAAGACTGAAGCAAACAATTAGTTTAGTCTCTCTGCTATGGCTTTGTCATCTCTAAGTGCCCCTTTTACCTCTTGATCATCTAATGGTCTGACTCCCTGCAGGCTTTTAACTTCAAATGCACCTGAAAAGGTTTTTATTATGAGTTTCTGCTTCCACAGCAAGCTTCTTTTCAAATTCTTTCTATGCCTTCCTTATCAATGCTTTGCATCTAACTTGCCAGTGCTTATGCTGTTTCCTGTTTTCATCATTCGGATCCCTTTTCCATTATTTGAAAGATGTTCTTTTAGCTATTATATCCTCTCTCATCTCACCTTTTAATTATGTTGGTAGTCGTTTAGGCTTCCTTCCGCCTTTTCTAACACATGGAATACATCTTTGCTTTAAAAATGGTACTTTTAAACTACTTTTAAACTACTTCCATGCCTGATGTAAACTCTCAACCTTTGCAGCTGTTCTTTTCAGTTTTTTCCTAACCATTTTCCTCATTTTATCATAGCTACCTTTTTGAAAGTTAAATGCTGTCGTAGTATATTTCTTTAGTGTCCTCCCTCCAGTTCTTAAGTCAAATTTGATCATGTGTGATCACTATTGCCAAATGGCTCCATTACTGTTACCTCTCATACCAAATCCTGTGTTCCACTTGTTCTGGGTCAGGCAGACATCTGAGTTTGCCATCCAGGCAGCTAAACTTTTTCTCCAATCAGTCCTCAAGACAAAGATTCTTTAAGTTTGAAATTATTTACTGTACAGGCAGATTCCATTTACAATTGTTGCATCTCAAACGTAAGCCCCAAGGCAAAGATCTTTGGTAACTGGAGACGGGGTAGCAGGAGGGAGAAGGAGGTCTTTATGTTGCAGGAGTCGGTTTATGGTAGAGGTAGGAAGCATGAGGGATATGATTTAGTCTTCAGAAGAAGGCAGTAAGAGAAAATGTAAAAACTTGATCGTTTCAGGGAGTTTTACAGAGTGCTGCTGGCTCGGAAGGAAGCGCGGGGTGAACTGAGCTCTGCTGCTAGAGGAAATGCCTCCACAAGCTAGGGGCAGGGGCACATGGTCCAATGGCAGCGAGCCTAAGAACCATGTGACGCAGGGGAAGCATGAAGGGCAGTCCCTTGAGCCTATAAGGTACCTAGGAAGACAAGTTAGATTGAGGGGCATTCAAGCTCTTCCAATAGTGAGAGAAAGTGGAGGGGGGGGGGGAAGCTTAAGGGCAAAGGCTCCTCTTAAAGGCAAGGCTCAGAGACCTTTATCATGGGTTACAAAAAGTGTTTCAGTATCAAGAATCCTCAGAAGGGAAGACTGCACTAAACACAGTTAAACTGCAGTATATACAGATACAAACAAGTGCCCACTGCTGGGGACAAAACACCACTAAGGACGCGGTCTAAAATTATTTCTCCTCTTGTTGCTTCTTGTACCAGCTGCTCCTTAAAGCAGTCATTTATTTCATCTAGGAACTTTACCTCTTTATCATGTCCTGATGTGACATTCACCCAGTCATTTCTAGTATAATAAAAATCACTCATTAATGTGCTGCAGATTTTGTTAGCTTCCCTAATTTCTTTTAGCATTTCATTGTCTGTTTATTCATTCTGGCCAGGTGGATGGTAATACACTCCCATTGCTATTTTATTCCCTTTTTCACTAGGAATTTCTATCCTGCAGAATTTTTATGCTGTTTGACTCAATGCCCTTTAATATATAGTGAGCCCCCTCCACCAATTTGATCCATCCTATCATTTCGATATAATTTGTACCCTGGTATCACAATGTCCCACTGGTTATCCTCCTTCCACCAGGTCTCTGAGATGCCAAATATATCTACCTCTTCATTCAGTGCTATCCATTCTAACTCTCCCATCTTATTTTTTTAAACTTCTATCATTTGTATACATTTCAAAATATGGTTTTTTTTTGTTTATATTAACAACCTGCTTATCAGTTGACAGGGGTAATTTGAAATCTTTCTTCTCTGAGTGCTCTTATTTAAAGGCACCTAGGCCACTTTAGCATTTGAAACTTCTCTACTGTGATGCCCTAACTTTCCTGTTCTGTTAGTATCCTTCAAACATACATCATTCTGAACCATGCGCTTCTGAGCGACAGTCGGCTTTCCCCCATCATCTATTTTAATGAAGAGCCTTCTCCCCTTTATGTGCATGAGGTCTTAGAGAGAACATGGACAAAATAATAGCTTGATTTAGATGAAAGGCTGAAACTACTTTTGGCAGAAATGTGGGGTGAATGTGGAGCACTGCTTTTCTGTGGAAAAACTGTAGGTATGAAGAAGAATGAACTAATAATTGCAGTTTACTGACTCTTCTAGCCAAAGTGATGGAAACTATAAACACCATTTTCCAACTGAGGATGCTAATGGTTCATAGGATGGCTTGATCAGTTGTGCCAAGACAACAATGAGATCCCATGCCACTAGTGGTGGTAAATAGAGGTTTCAGATGCCACAAGCCTTTCATGAACTTCAAAACTAGAGGATGTATGGAGATTGGCTTACCATCCTCTTGAGTGTGGTAAGCAGCAAAGGCACTGAGATGCATTTTGACATACTGAGGTCTAATGAGGAGAGCTGAAGACTGAAGCAGAGCAGAAGACTGGAACGGGCTGACAGCTTGAGCAAGACTGGAACGGGCTGACAGCTTGAGCAAGACAAACAGGAACCAGGAGACCTTGCTAAAGCAAAGGCTGGACATCCGAAGAACCCTTTTATAGGGCAAGAGCTATGACGTCATCTGAGGGCGCAGTGAGCTTATCCCGCTGCAGGACCCTTAAAAAAAATCTAAGTCACATGCGTGCGCGCCTAGGGAAGTGCACAGCAGGAGCAGCGGCGTCTGCCACGAGTCAGTGGCATCCAGCTGCATGGGATCACTGATGGTGTCTCCCTGTCGCAACAAGCAATAGAATCTGGCTAGCATTGGGGTAAGTGAAACCACTTGCGGGGCTCTCCCTTGAGTGGTGACCGTATCACATACACAGCGCTAACAAGTACATTTTAAAAGGCCCACGCACGTAAGATTGGGGGGTTACACGCATGGTCAGGGCCTTGCACACACTGTGTGCATTTTACAAAGGACCCGGCCACACACATAACCCGCATTATGCGCCGAAGAGCTGAATCCAAAGAAAGAGGCGGCATGGAGGGACGTGATCTGGGTGGGGCAGCGGTGGGGCAGGAAGCGAGCCAGGACAGCGCCATTCGACACTGTCCCTGGGAAGCGCACACAAGCAGCCGGCCAGCACATGGAGATTACTCCTGCTCCAGAGGAGCAGTAAGTCCAAAAAAAAATAATTTAGGGATTAGTTAGGGTAAATTAGAAAGTGGGGAGGAGAGGGGAAGAGGAAGGATAGGCTTAGGTAAGTTCCCTCCCAGTCCGCTCCTTATTTGGAGCGGATTGGGGACCGGCTGATCGTATTGCTACACATAGGTTATTGAATTCTTCCCTGCGTGTGCAAGTTGAGGGCCGCCCGCACAGATTTTAAAATCTGGCTCACATGTGCGTGCGGCCATCGGATTTTCTAACATGCGTGTGGAACCGTGCACACAGACTCACTTGTACGGGTCTTAAAATCGATCCCTAAGTGCGCAATGTGCCTTGTGTCAGGCACACCAATGCACTGTGCACTGTCTGATACCATATACGTCTGTGCCTGTTGCTTATCAATGGAAAGAGTCAGTCCCAGAGTTTTACACAGGGCCATCCTATGTTTGTATTGGGGCCGCTAGCCTCCATCAGCACAATGCTGAGAATTCAAATGATGAGCAGTGGGAATGAGATTGAGAATGTGTTTTTAATACACAATAGAAGTTTTAAATGTGATCCGTGCAGCCTTTTTCCTTGGAAGGGAAAGTAATCCTCTGGTAATATTAGCCATCACTTTATAAACACAGATCCCAGATTTCACATATGAGGTAAGTACGTGCTAGTAAATAATTTAGTGCAGCCAAAAGATGGCTTGATAACTAGATACCCTTTAGTAACAGGTATTCTGAAAAAGCTTCACTGGATCCTTGAAATAAGTGACAGAGGATTCCACTTTTGTTTGGGGCCGTATACATATAAAACACACACAAAAAAATTACAATAAATGAATGCATTTCTTCTATGTTCCCATAAACTTGCATTTTTATTACAAGACACTGTCTAATCACACTAGCTCCATTCCTCCATTTGCCCACTGCCAACCTTCTATTTGCACAAAAGCAGCAAGCTCAGAGAGCTGAGCCTATTGATTGCTCTTTTCCTCATGAATAATGGATGAGACAGAAACCTGATGCAGTATCGCATGCTGCACATTATATGCAGTACATTGTTTCTTAAATATTATTTTAAATTTATGCTACCTAATTCATGATTATATACTTCTAACAAAAGACTAGGGCCCCTAATTTCCCAGGATTCCATGCTCACAGCAACTGATGCAGGGCTGAAGAAAAGACAGGCTGCTCCCTACCTGCCTGTCTCTGCAGGAAATACTGAAAAGGGGCAAGGAAAGGGAGGTAAGAACAGAAAGGAGGGCCCTTTGGAGGAACAGGATGGGTTATAACGAGAAAAGGGAGAGTAAAAGATGAGAGACGAAAGGAAGGCAGAGAAATAAAATGGAATGAGAAGTAAAAACAAAAAAAAATGCAAAGTAAAAACTGAAAAGAGAAAGGAAATAAAATAAATAAGCATATCCAAAGGTTGGAAAAACTTTTAATTTAAGGAAAATACGCAATGATTTTAAATCAAACATATGTGAACATTTCATAATTCTTAGTTTCATTCTTTGTTACAGAAGATTGCATATGGTTTTGACTATTAACCAATGGCAGGACAGCTTCCAAAATGCTTGAAGAAATCACAACTTGTCTGATCTCCTTGAGATTTCAGCTGAAATGGTCAATTTCCCAGTAAGAAAGAAAAAGAACAGGAACTAAGTATGTGTGAGAGGGAAGGAAACACAGGAACATGAAAATTGAGTCAGGAGCACGGGGCTCTATCATTTGAATGAATGGATCAAACGTTATGGGGGAATACAGACAAGATGATCTTATGACAGATTCTTTGTAGGAAACTTGGCTAAAAGAAGCTATTTTTGCTTATATAAACAAAAGCAAATTTATTTAAACATACTGCAGAGCCTCTAAAGTGCCGCAAAATTGTCTAGCTCGCAAATAATCAAAGGACAGAAAATTCTGAATTGTCGTTTCCACAGCAATCACAGCATAGCAGCACCCTTTATGTCAAAAGCAATATCCACACGGTAAATACAACACCAGGGAAATATTTTCACTCGTTCTCTCGAGTCACTACACAATATACACAATGAGAGAATCTGCTATGCATTATAATCATATCATGCAAAACATATTTTTTATTGTTCATATAAAAACATGATTCTCACTAGACAGAGTTAAAACTGACTAATCGCATTCACTCACTCCATGCACACCATTAAAAGATAAACATCAAAACAATGTGACACACTAGATATTACAATGTAACATAGTATGTTCTTCTCACCCGATTTTTCTCTAATTTGGAGTATTCCCACAGTGTACCAACAATTTTTTCACAGTACACCATCAGTTTCTATATAATTTTTTCAAAAAATGTAACTTTATACATCCTTGTTTTCTTATATTATTCTGTATGGCGATACATCAATCCTATTGCTTCACAAAGAATTGTATAAATTTTTCATTCAACATCACACTATGTACTGGAACCGTCCCGTTTCTTCACAGGGACTAAATAACCTTCATTCTTCAACATACACTGTATCCTAAATCTGTCCTGTAACTCCACAGGGACTGGATTCGCCTTCACTCTTCAACATGCGCTATGTCCAACAACGGCGCCTTGTTTCACCCCCACTGGGGCTTCATCAGGGACTCATCAAAACAACAAATAGCATAATTTTCTATATCTGTCAAAAGAACGTAATGTGCTTAATGGTCTGTTACCATCTATAACTAACTTCAATCGTTAAATCATAGAGCACTTTAAACAATCTACTAACCTTCACAAGACTCACTCCCACGCAAGGTTATCAAGACTCAATCTAATGTGAAATCAACAAACAATTTAAGCGTAACTCACATCCTTCAATTTACTGTTCCAATCTCAGAAATTCAAAAGACAAAATCTCAAAGTTAAGGTTCAACAATACTGCGTCGCAGTATCTGAAAACAGGCAGCTAAAAATAGACAGCTAAACGGTAGAAAATAGACCAGAGCTTAAACAAACCAACTACCAGTATCCTACCTTTACCGGGTATATCTCCCTCTTCCACGACAACGGAAGTCACATGTCAAACAAACGTAAAGGACGTAACTTCATCTCTTCCAGCTTATATATCTTGGGCTGGATGCTCAATGAATAACACCTGCAAAATCCTCAACCCATGTGTAAAAATGCCTCCCATTCAATCGGACCATTGAGTCCACCCGGGGCCACTGTACCCCATTTAAAAATAAAGCGTTGTTCAAGTCTCTTAAGCGCCGCTGACAAATCACCTCCATTTGGTAAATATAATTTAGTTAACACAAAGAATTTTATATCATCTATCGTGTGGGATTGTTCCACCCAATGTTCAACCAGGGGTGGGTTGGTTTTCAAAGATTTAATATGGCTTCTATGTTCTATGATACGAGAACAAATCATTCTGCACGTTTGGCCAATATAAATCAAACCACATGGGCATAATATTGCATACACAACCCCTCTCGAGTCACATGAGAAGGTACCAGACAATCGGTATGGATATTTTAAACTAGAATGATAAAATTCTTTTATTACCAAAACATGTTTACATACAGAACATGTACCACAAATGATTTGGCCACACACTTGCTCCACCCATTCCTTTGATTTACGATGTTTCAAATATCCCCCCAAATTCTGTCTTTTTTTAATGGCAAAGATAGGATTTTCACCAAACGTAGGATTAGATGTTAACATCTGCCAATGTTTCAAAATGCTATCTTTAATTTCCTTAGTCCTAGATGAGTACGGGATAGTACATACTATTCTTGCAGGGGTTTGTTTTTCATATTGTACAAGGAGATTATCCCTGTTTGCATATAAAGCTCTTTTATATGCTTTCTTAACAACAGATGGCTTATAACCCCTAGCAATAAACCGATCTCTTAGTTTCTGGGACTCATTTTATATTCATCAATTGATGTACATAATCTTCTATATCGAAGAAATTGGCCAATGGGTATATTTTCTCGTAACTGCTTCGGATGGAAGCTGTCAAAGTGGAGTAAGGTGTTCCTATCAGTGGTCTTCCGGTACACTGTAGTTACTAATTTATGATTTTGTACACACACAATCATGTCCAAAAAGGTCACAGAGCGTGTAAGTTGTACGCGTGGCTGTGCCGTAGATATGCGCTTGGCTATGTGCGTGCAAGTTATGCGCGCAAGGATTTATGCGCACTTAAGTCTATGCGCACAAGTGCTTTGTGCGCCTGGCTCGGAGATGTGCGCTCGAGCGAACGGCGCGGCGAGTAGGTCAAGATGGTGACAGCGAGCATGCGGGCAATATGGCGACCCCCTCGGAGAGTCTCCACGTAGGCAGACTCTTGGACTAGCCGGGGCCTGGCCCTGCTAGGGCGGATCAACCCAGTGGCACTGGTCCTGGTTGGTGACCCGTGCTCGTCCTCGATTCTCAGAGACCGGATTCGAGTAGAAGATTTCTACCTTACCTTGTCTTCAGCGCTTCCCGGTTTCGTCCCGGGCGGTCTCCGGTTGCGGGGGGAGAGGGCAAATACCTTCACAGCCGCGCTCGAGGGTGCACCCGCTGCCTCTCAGCCGCGCCCGAAGGATCAGGGGCTAGGTCCTCGCCGCGATTCGGCCGCTGGACCGAGGCTCACCTCAGAGGGACCACGGAAATCACCTCGGGAATCTCAACTGGGGGAGGGACCTGAGGGTATCACCACAGGAGAGCGGGGCTCATCTTCAGGTGGGTTTTCTTCTTTAAATTTGATCTAACGCTTGAGAGCGTGCAGATAGTCCCTAACTGCTATGGAGACGGAAAATACTGAAGAGCTGCACTTCCTGCAGGGGTATATGTATTAGGGGCTGACGTCAGATTGAAATCTGATCCGTCTCCAACTGCTAGCAGGAGTACACTATACCCATTGGTCCTGAGTCCATCTGCTACACGCTAGGAAAGAACCAATTTTTAATTCTTACCGCCCCCCTTCTATCTGTTCTTTCTTGATGAAAAAAGGAATATAACCTTTAGGGCAGTTTAGATTCAGTAGAGGTTCATCAGTTTTGGAGAACCATGTCTCTTTTAATAGTAGTATGTAAAGATTACCACCCAACAGATATCCTACTATAATATCTAACTTTGGTCATAAAGCAGAAACGTTTACATATAAAACTTTCTGGCTCAACATACAGGCTTTAACTTCTAGAATTACAGGCACTCGAGGAGGAATTCACAAACAACGATAAATAGGTTTGGTAGCTTTAAATATAAAAGACAAGGGCCCATATTTACCTTGACCTGTAACTACTGAAATCTTACTTACAGATGCCATACCAAACCTAAGAGGCGAGAGCAAGAAACCAAATGCAAAGTTGCAAATGAAGAGGCAAACAAAGGGGCTCTAGGCTCTTTGTTGCGGCCCTTCTGCAGCGCTATTTTAATCCACCCTGTGGGCGGTCACTGATATCGTCCGCTTTAGAGAGCTTCTCCACTCCTCGGTCTTGCTGACATCTAGGTGGGAGAGAAAGGCCAGAGTCAGGAGAAAATGATACAGTTTAGCTCAGAGAAGCTGCAGGGCTAAAGTGCAGCATGCAGTGATGGTAGCAGAAGGTAGACTGGGTAACTGAGCTGCTAACTGCCAAAGCTGTTTTCCTAGAGTGATCTTCAAGTTTTCAGAAGATAAAGTTTAGTGTTGTAGTCTATTTGAAGAGCAGTTTCCTAACCAATGTGTTGAAAAAAAGAGAAAAACAACAGCTGCCTATGAATGTAATAAAGGACATAGAGGCATTTATAGAATATCTGTGACTTTATAATGTAACTGTGAATTACAGTTATAATTAGATATTGGAACAGATGAAAAAGCTTCAGTAAAGACTATATATTCATTTGAAGCCATATTTCAACATAAATACATCTATTTAACTCAGTTCTATTCAACATGTCACTGATAATCAAAGAGTCACATTCCTTTATCCTTTAAATTTTAAGAGGAAATTCAGCCTAGCATACTAGGCTGAAACATTTCTTGAGGGTATATAGTGCTATAATATAGTGCTATGCAGCTCTCAAAAAGAGAACTTGATAGCCCCAGCATCAAGTTAAAACATTTTCAGAGAAGGAATTAAGAGTTTCTGGCATGCACAAAGTCACAAATCCGTAAGGGTACTTATTGTCACCTCCTAAGGGTATAAGGTAATGTAGAGATTACTTACCTGATAATCTCCTTTTCCTTAGTGTATGCAGATGGACTCAAAACAAGTGGGTATAGTGTGCTCGTGCTAGCAGTTGGAGACGGATCTGACGTCAGCACGGGTACATATACCCCCACAGGAAGTGTAGCAATTCAGTAATCTTCCTTGCAAAAGCTTTATGGATATATGTGTGACTGACCGATCGATTAAATGAACAGGATTACCCTGACCAATTGATAGTAGCTGGAGACCGCCAGTGTTCTCAGTCGGAAGGCGTCGACACCCGGCAGGGTGGATGCCCTATATAAGAAAAACATGGCTTACCGTGAGTCGGTGAATCCCCATGTATACCGGCAGCCGGGCGGGATGCTGAGTCCATCTGCATACACTAAGGAAAAGGAGATTATCAGGTAAGTAATCTCGACATTTCCTAGCGTGTAGCAGATGGACTCAAAACAAGTGGGATGTACAAAAGCCTCTCCCGGACTGGGAGGGAGGCTGCCCGAGGTCCGTTTAGGATTGCCCTCGCAAATGCTGTGTCCTCCCTGGCCTGAACGTCCAGACGGTAGAATCTGGAGAAGGTATGGAGGGAGGACCACGTCGCCGCTTTACATATCTCTGCAGGCGACAGCATCCTAGTTTCTGCCCAACAGGCCGCTTGCGCTCTGGTAGAATGAGCCTTGACCTGTAGAGGCGGTGGCTTCCAGCCTCTACATAGACTGCCTTGATAACTTCTTTGATCCAGCGGGCGATGGTTGGCCGAGAGGCCGCTTCCCCTTGCTTCTTCCCGCTGTGAAGGACGAACAGGTGGTCCGTCTTTCGCCCTGCTTCTGACATTTCCAAGTATCTGGCCAGCATTCTGCCGATGTCGAGATGACGCAGTATTCGACCTTCTTCTGACTTCTTCAAACCTTCCGTAGATGGCAAGGATATGGTTTGGTTGAGGTGAAAGTGTGAGACTACTTTGGGTAAGAAGGAAGGAACCGTGCGAAGATGGATAGCTTCTGGAGTGATTCTGAGAAACGGATCACGGCAGGACAGTCTTCAGTAGGTTTCTTCCAGGAATTTAGTCTTTGTAGAATTTGGAAACATGCTCAGCGAGCGTGAGGTAGCTCCAAACTGCTTTGTAGACGGAAATTACTGAATTGCTACACTTCCTGTGGGGGTATATGTACCCGTGCTGACGTCAGATTCGTCTCCAACTGCTAGCACGAGCACACTATACCCACTTGTTTTGCGTCCATCTGCTACGCGCTAGGAAATATATTTCTTTTTAGTTAAAAGTTCTGCATTATGAAAAAAAAATCACACTGAGGACCCTCCTACAATGTATCATGCACGCTCCAGAAAAAAATATAGTCTTCTATATATAATAAGTCACACATGACCCGGCTGGCATTTTGTCCATCCTACAAAAAAAAAGAATTGCCTACCCGGATCAGACCAAAAGTCCATCTAAACCAATATCTCATCACCAGCAGAGAAAATCATAGAATTCTACATCCACTGTCATAGCTGTCCAGTGTTTGGCACACAGGATGTCATTGGGATTTATGTGCTACATGAGCTTATCCTTATCATAGTGCAGTTGAGAACAGTGAAGAAGAGAGAAACCAACTGAGGCTTACATAGGAAATACCCTCGTGAATAAAGTTAATTTTGTTTCCAAAGGGTACAAAAGGCCATAAATTTCATTATTTCAATATGCTCAATTCATTCATGCTCAAATCAGTGCTTTCTCAAAGACCCCAACATTGAAGCTCAGAGAGAGGTAACAATCACACGTTTGCTATTCAAATACTGGCTAGAAGATGGAAACACTTACCCAACCTAATAAATGCCTCCATTATTTTTTTACAAATCCCCTTGTTTTAGTTTTCCCTAATTCTCAACCATTATTTCCTTAATTTTCTTTTGAGTATTCAAATACTCTTAAGATGCTAGAGCAGAAATGTGGCTTCTTAGTGGGCATGTTCAAGTACTGCTGCCAGGGCTTTAAAATGTTCATGAAACACACTTTACGATCAAAACACTGATGTGCTCATTCCACAGAGCAACAGGAAATACATCAGAAGAGACAAGTGTGCACAGTTTTACTCAGGTTTGTTCACTGATTTGTGTGTATACAGCTATACTCCTGATTTTATAAGGCATTTAATATACAAAAAAATGTGCACACATGCATAAAACTACAGAAACATAGAAATGACGGCAGAAGAAGACCAAATGGTCCATCAAGTCTGCCCAGCAAGCTTTCACACTTTTATTTTCATACTTTTATTTATTTATTTATTTAGGTCTTTTTTATACCGACACTCATGATACCAATCATATCGTATCGGTTTACAATAAACAGTGGTGCAATAACATTAAAATTAACAACTTCGTGAACAATAGGCTAGGAGAGAGGGAGAGAGTGAAAAGTTACAATAAACAGGGGTACTTGAACTGGGAGGAGGAAAAGCCAGAGTAGTGGCTAGCATAGAAATAGGTAGTATTTAGTCTCAGAAATAAATAAATACTCTTGTCCCTTTAAATACTTTTTTTGGTTCTATTTCCCTTCCCCCGCCATCGTAGATAGCAGTGCTGGAGCTGCATCTAAGTGAAGTATCCAGCTAATTGGTTTGGGGTAGTAACCGCCGTAATAAGCAAGCTACTCCCACGCTTGTTTACCCAGCCTGTGCAATTCAGTCCTTGTTGGTTGTTTGAATATAAATCCTCTTTTCTTCATTTCCCCCTGCCGTTGAAGCAGTGAGCTGTGCTGTATATGTATTCTAAGTGAAGTATCAGGCTTGATTTGGGGTAGTAACCGCCGTAACAAGCAAGCTACACCCATGCTTATTTGTTTTACCCAGACTATGTAATTCAGCATAGAGCTATGCTGGATATGCATTGAAAGTGAAGTATCGGGCATTTTTGGTTTGGGGTAGTAACCGCCGTAACAAGCCAGCTACTCCCCTGCTTTTTTGTGGATGCAAATCCTTTTTTCTACATTTCCTCTTGCTGTTGAAGCATAGAGCAATGTTGGAGTTGCATTAACCGTGTGTATGTTTATTGAATAAGGATATTCATCTCCAGGTAGTAGCCATCATTCCCGCAAGCCACCCCCATACCTCTTCTCTTCATTCACTTCCTCTAGACTTTTTGGATCCACAGTATTTATCCCATGCCCCTTTGAAATCCTTCACAGTTTTGGTCTTCACTACTTCCTCCAGAAGGGCATTCCAGGCATCCACCACCCTCTCCGTGAAGAAATACTTCCTGACACTGGTTCTGAGTCTTCCTCCCAGGAGTTTTAAATCATGACCCCTGGTTCTGCTGATTTTTTTGCAACGGAAAAGGTTTGTCGTCTTTGGATCATTAAAACCTTTCAAATATCTGAAAGTCTGTATCATATCACCCCTGCTCCTCCTTTCCTCCAGGGTTTACATATTTAGATTCTTCAATCTCTCCTCATAAGTCATTTGATGAAGACTCTCCACCTTTTGGTCGCCCTTCTCTGGACCGTCTCCATCCTGTCTCTGTCCCTTCGGAGATACGGTCTCCAGAACTGAACACAGTATTCCAGGTGAGGCCTCACCAAGGACCTGTACAAGGGGATAATCACTTCCCTTTTCTTACTCTATATTCCTCTCTCTATGCAGCCCAGCATTCTTCTGGCTTTAGCTATCGTCTTGTCACACTGTTTCGCCGACTTCAGATCATTAGACATTATCACCCCAAGGTCTCTCTCCTGCCCCGTGCACATCAGCCCTTCTCCCCCCATTGAATACAGTTCTTTCGGATTTCCACACCCCATATGCATGACTCTGCACTTCTTGGCATTGAATCTCAGCTGCCATATCTTCGACCACTCTTCCAGTTTCCTTAAATCCCGTCTCATTCTCTCCACTCCTTCCGGCATGACCACTCTGTTGCAGATCTTAGTGTCATCCGCAAAAAGACAAACCTTACCTTCTATCCCATCCGCAATGTCGCTGACAAAGATATTGAACAGGACTGGTCCCAACACAGACCCTTGCGGCACTCCGCTCCACACCGCTCTCTCTTCAGAGTAAGTTCCATTTACTATCACACATTGTCTTCTGTCCATCAACCAGTTTGCAATCCAGGCTACCACCTTGGCACTCACTCCTAAGCTTCTTATTTTATTCACCAGTCTCCTGTGTGGAACCGTATCAAAAGCTTTGCTGAAGTCCAAGTAGATGACATTGAGTGCTCTTCTTTGATCTAATTTCTTGGTTACCCAGTCAAAAAAGTCTAGCAGATTTGTCTGACAGGATCTTCCCCTGGTGAATCCATGCTGCCTCTGGTCCAGCAATTCTTCCGACTGTAGATAGTTCACTATTCCTTCTTTTAACAGCGACTCCGTTACTTTTCCCACCACCGAGGTGAGGCTAACCGGTCTGTAGTTACCAGCCTCTTCTCTGTTTCCACTCTTGTGAAGCGGGATCACCACCGCTCTTCTCCAATCACTCAGCACCACTCCCGTTTCTAGGGATCTACTGAACATTTCACACAGTGGACCCGCCAGAACATCTCTGAGCTCCCTCAGTATCCTGGGATGAACCTCATCAGGCCCCATGGCTTTGTCCATTTTCAGTTTCCCCAGCTCTTCCCATACATTCTCTACTGTAAATGGAGTTAAATCTACTCCATTCCCCTCTAGTTTCTTGCTTACTAGTGACAGTCCTTCTCCAGGGTCTTCTTTAGTGAACACAGAACTGAAGTATTCGTTTAATATTTCTGCCATTTCTTCGTCTCTCTCCAGACATTGATCCTTTTCACCTTTCAATTTCACTATACCACTTTGAACTTTTCTCCTTTCACTGATGTATCTGAAAAATGTTTTGTCACCTCTCTTTACCTATTTGGCAATTCATTCTTCCGCTTGACTTTTTGCTGTCTTGATTACTTTCTTTGTCTCCTTCAGTTCTACCAGATATTCTTCTTTGTGCTCCTCCCTTTGGGATCCTTTATATTTCATGAATGCTGTTCTTTTAGCCTTTATTTTGTCAGCCACCTCCTTGGAGAACCAGATAGGTTTCATTTTTCTTTTGCTTTTCTTTACTTTTCTAACATATAGATTCGATGCCTTGGTAATTGCTCCTTTTAGTTTGGTCCACTGTTGTTTCACATCTCTCTCGTTCTCCCAGCCTACTAGTTCTTCCTCCAGAACTTCCCCATTTCATCAAAGTCCGTGTTTTTGAACTGCAAAACTCGGGTCCATGTGCTTCTTTTCCGTATCCTTTTGTGATATTAAACCATACCGTTTGATGATCACTGGTGCTGAGGTGGGCGCCCACCTGGACATCAGGGACATTATCTCCATTAGTGAGCACTAAATCGAGTATAGCTCCCTCTCTTGTGGGTTCCGTTACCATTTGTACTCAAATACTATGTGCTCAAATTAGCATGTTTCCATATAAATCCCATGTTAATGAAGATATTACCTATTACATCCCATTGCAGAGAGGTGCACAGACTTAACCCATGTTTTCTTAGTGATGGAAATTTAACTCCTGATCAGAGTGCAGTTTGTGGTACAAGTCATGTACTTTGGATTTATGTGCATATAACACAATTTGTATACAAAGCTTGCTCTCTTTGCATAAATCATGTTTTATGTACATAAAACACAATGTGTGTGTATAAACAAGTTTGCTTACCTGTCATGGGGTTCTCTGTAGACAGCAGGATAAATCAGCCATAACCAAGGGGTGATGTCATCCAAGTGTTTCTGAGCATGTGCGGGATTTCACACTCACAGTGAGCCCTTCAGTCTCTTCCAGAGCTTAAGCATTGCAGTGAATTCTACAGAGCAGAGGGCAGGTTGATTTATCCTGCTGTCCATGGAGAACCCCCATTATAGGTAGACAACCTTGCTTCCTCCATTGACAAGCAGGATTAAATCAGCCAGACAGTGGACTTTGCAGGAGCCACTTATGTTTATAAACAACTGAGACCCTGCATGGTGGAAAGTAGACTACTGGGTGAACAGACTGTGCAAAACCACTTGTCCAAAGGAACTGTCTCGTTGGGACATACTATACTATTCATATTAGTGGGCCGTGAAGGTGTGAATGGATAACCAAGTAGCAACTTTGCAAATATCTTCAATGGAAGTTGCCCTAAGATAAGCCAGTGAGATTGCCATGGTTCATAACTGATGAGCCTTGACAGAGTCTGTAAACTGTAATCCAGTTAAAATGCACCAGTATGTGATATAGTCTACTAGCTAATTTGAAAGAGTTCTTTTGGCCACTACTCTTTCCAATATGTTGGGATCAAAAGAAACAACTGAAATGCATGGCAATGAGGTTGATCCTCTGCAAGTAATATGCCAGGACTCTCTAAATCAAAGGAGTGAAGAGTCTATTCCCTTTTGTGTGTATGATGTCTTGGAAAGAATGTGGGCAACACTATTGCTAGGTTAATCTGAAATGCAGACATCACCCTCAGGAGAAATTTAGGATGTGTGAGAATAACTCATGAAAGAACTGCAGGTAAGGAGAATAGGGAACAAGAGCTTATAGTTTTCTCTCTCTTCAGGGTGAAGTAATGGCCACAAGGAATAGCAGCTTTCAGGTAAGAAACGCCAGGTCCACTGACTAGGGAGGTTTCATGAGCCGAGCCATAACCAAATTTAGATCCCATGGCATGGTTTCATGAGCTGAGCCATAACCAAATTTAGATCCCATGGCACAGTCAGCTTACTGACCAGAAGGCTTGGTATGCCACAATCTTTTCATAAATTTGGAAATCGTAGAAACTGCTATAAAGAATAGAATCCTGGTTCAGTTCATCTGAATTATCATCCTTGAAAACCATCTCTGTAACGGGTATCTCCCCAACATCTGCTTCAGTAAACACCGAAGCAAAGAATTTGTCTAGTCTTTCTGCGATGGCCTTTTCTTCCCTAAGTGCCTCTTTAACCCTCTATCATTTAACAGTCCAACTGACACTTTTGCAGGCTTTCTGCTTCAGATTTTTTTTTTTTTAAGTTTTTATGATGAATTTTTGCCTCTCTGACCAACTTCTTCTCAAATTCTCTTAGCCTGTCATATTAATGCCAATGCTTTATCTTATTTTCTTCTGATGGATCCTTCTTCCAATTTTTGAATGAAGATCTTTTGGCTAAAATAGCTTCTTTCGCCTCACTTTTTAACCATGATGGCAATCATTTGGCCTTCCTTCCATCTTTCTTAATGCATGGAATACATCTAGACTGTGCTTCTAATTATTATATTATATATTTTTTAAACAATGTCCATGCCCATTGCACACTCAAACCTTTTAGCTGCAGCTTTCAGGTTTTTTTTGTTTTGGTTTTTTTTTGTTTGTTTTTTAACAGAATAGATGGGTACTTTCTGAATGGAGAATGTACTACTCCAGAATTCAGCAGCTCGCCTTATTTCAGGCATTAAAATGAAAGATATATTTCCTCAGTTTTAAAAAATCTGCATTGGTTACTAATTCAGCAGCATATTTTATATAAAATCATAGTCATGGTACATAATCTTTTGAAACTTGACTCATTTCCATGGGCAAATTCATTACTGAAAATGTATGTCCCTACTCAGAATCTTAAATTGGTTCAGAGGGGCCTATTGGATGTCCCTTCTTTTAAAATGGCCAGACTTGACATCACATATGAAACAGCGTTTTCTGTTGCTGCTCCCAAATTATGAAACAGCTTATGAGTTAAGAATGTCTTGTTCAAAACAATTTAAATCCATGTTGAAGACCCATTAGCTTTGGCTTGAGGTTGGGATTTTTTTTTTTTTTGCACTGGTGATAAATTTTAATAGCCTTGGTTTGCAGTTGGGCCTTTTATGTGAGTTTTGTTCTTAAAGCTGTATGTTTTAGTTTTGACTTGCATTTTAAAATATTTTGTTTTTACTTTATTGTATTTTTTACTATTTTATTTTGTGTGTTTAGGTTTTGTGTTTTTGTGTTTATGCTGATTTTATTATGAATGTTATTACTGTAAATCACCTACAGCCTTGGCAACTGGCGATCCATAAATGTGAAATAAAGATAAAGAGAGAAGAATCATCATCTCACATTTTGGCTTTTCAGCCCCGCTCCCTCCCTTTCTCCAAATTGGAGTCCTTCCCACAAGTATGAGCGTTTCTTCAGCAAACTACAGAATGTCAAGGATATAAAGATTTGTTTGCATTCTCCATTTTTTTTCTCCCTAATCCTGTAATATGCAGAGTTCTAGAGCCGTACTGGTGCTGAAGAAAACAGGAAACTCTATAGGCTGGGCCACCTTGAAAAGGACCATAAAAAAAAGAAATAGTGGTATATGAGCATCTTCTTCAGGTGATGATGACAAGGGCAAATGCTAACATTCATACATTATGCAGTATGTTATATGCTTCATAACAAACTGTAAGGTTTAACATAAATCCCAGAAATGTGTGTATACATCGTATATTAAAAGAAAATAGAACAGGATAATCTGAACTGTTGTAGAAAGTAACAGGAAATTGTCTGTAATAAAAATTCCTTCTCTGTTATAGTCCTTAACACTGATCTAGTAAAATATGCTCTAATGAAATCAGAAGGAAGCTTGTGAGCTCTCTTGTAGGCTTGAGAAACACAAAATATTGCTTTGACAAAGCAGAGTTGCTTACCTGTAACAGGTGTTCTCACAGGACAGCAGGATGTTAGTCCTCACATATGGGTGACATCATCAGGATGGAGCCCAATCACGGAACACTTTTGTCAAAGTTCTAGAACTTTGACTGGCACCACTGAGCATGCCCAGCATGGTACCAACCTGCATCCAGCAGGGGTCTCCCTTCAGTTTCGAGTATAGCAAAAAGTATGTGCGAAAAATAAAACAACAAATCGCAAGCGTACCCAACTCTGCGGGGTAGCGGATGGGTTTCGTGAGGACACCTGTTACAGGTAAGCAACTCTGCTTTCTCACAGGGCAAGCAGGATGGTAGTCCTCACATATGGGTGAATAGCGAGCTGAGGATGCCCGAGCCATGTACCAAAAGCACCCAAAGACATGCAACAGGCACAACAACAGGGGTGATTTTGGATAATGGGCAGCCTGAAATTCCCAGCGGGCTGTTGGAAGGAAGTTGGGTATTAAGCTGAGAATAAATTGCGCAGAACAGACTGGCTAAAAATAAAATCTTGTGTGCCAGCCTTGTCTAGGGAATAATGGGCTGCAAAGGTATGGAGAGAACTCCAAGTAGCAGCTCTGCAGATGTCAGTAAGAGGTACAGACCGAAGGTGTGCTACCAACGTTGCGCTTTGACATGTTCCTGTAGCGGAAGTCCTGCTTGCTGGTAGCAGAAGGAAATACAGTCCGCCAGCCAAGAGGATAGGGTCTGCTTTCCCACCGGGATTCCCAATTTAATTTTATCAAAGGAGACAAATAGCTGGGTTGACTTCCTATGGCCTGTGTTCTAAATAAAAGGCTAGCGCACGCTTGTAGTCCAAGGAATGCAGAGCCCGCTCACCTGGATGTGAGTGGGGTTCTGGAAAGAAAGTAGGCAAAACTATAGATTGATTTAAATGGAACTCAGAAACTACTTTTGGCAGAAATTTAGGATGAGTGCAAAGGACCACCCGATCATGAAGAAATTTTGTGTAAGGGGGGTAAGTACCCAGTGCCTGCAGCTCACTGACTCTGCGAGCAGAAGTCAAAGCAAGAAGGAAGAGCACCTTCCACATGCCATAACTCGCAGTAATGCAGAGGCTCAAACGGAGGTTTCATGAGTCTCGCTAACACCACATTAAGGTCCCAAGCAGGGGCCGGGGGACGGAGAGGGTGCTTGAGATGAAATAAGCCCTTCATAAAGTGCACTACTAAGGGTTGTGTCAAAATAGAGACATCCCCTGTACCCTTATGGAAGGCGGCCACCGCACTGACATGTACTCTAATGGAGGAAGTTTGTAGACCCGACTCCAAGAGGTGCCAGAGGTAGTCTAAAAACTCCGTTGTGGGGCAGGTAAAGGGATAACTCCTTTGAAGTGCACCATAATGAAAATATTTTCCATTTAAAATTATAAGATCTTCTAGTAGAAGGCTTTCGTGAAGCCAACAGGACCTGGGATACAGAGTCCGAGAGGTTGAGAGGCCGCAAGATTAGCCTTTCAACATCCAAGCTGTCAGTGACAGGGCCTGAAGGTTGGGATGGCGCAGCTATCCATTCTTCTGACATATCAGAGACGGAACTGTGCACAGGCGAATTTGCGAACGGACTGAGAGGTCGCGAAGGATGGGAAACCATACCTGACGCAGCCAGTAGGGGGCTATGAGAATCATGAGACCCTTGTCCCGGCATAGCTTCACGAGAGTCTTGCTGATGAGACAAGTGGTCGGTAGGCACAGAGGAGACCTGCTGACCAAGAGAGGCCGAAGGCTTTCATCGGTGAGCTTTGTGACTGTGATGTAAGGAGAAGAAGCTCTCTACCTTGCAATTGTGAAGCGACGCAAAGAGGTCGATGTTGGGATACCCCCACTTCCGAAATATCTGATCCGCCACCGCGGGGTTTAGGGACCACTCATGGGGATGAAATGCACAACTGAGTTTGTCTGCTAGAACATTGTCCACGCCCGCCATGTAGACCGCTCTCAGTTGCATGGAATGAGAGAGAGCTAAAGCCCAAATTTGCGCTACTTCCTGACATAGGAGGTAGGAACCGGTTGCCCCCTGCTTCTTGATGTATCACATCGCTCTTTGATTGTCTGTTTGGATTAGGATTGTCTTGTTGGATAAGCAATCCTGGAAGGCTAGAACGGCATATCTTATTGCCCTGAGCTCCAGAAAGTTTATTTGATGTTGCGCTTCTGCTGCAGACTAGGTTCCCTGAGTTTGCAGGTGGTTTACACGCGCTCCCAAACCGAAAGTGGAAGCATCGGCTGTCAGAATTATCTGAGGTTCTGGAGCCTGAAACGGTAGCCCCTTGAGCAGGTGGGACTCTTGGATCCACCAAGCCAGTGAGATACGAAGCTGCCTGGTGACATGGACAATGTTGGACATTGAATGGTGTACCTGGGACCACTGGGATCTTAATGTCCACTGAGTTACTCACATGGCAAGTCGAGCCATTGGGGTAACATGGACCGAGGATGCCATATGTCCCAACAAGACGAGGACATGATGCACAGTCGTGGTTCAGCAAGACTGTACAGTGCGCACAAGCACTGCCAGCATATGAGCTCGGTCCTTGGGAAGGAAACTTTCACCTGGATAGTGTCGAGATCCGCTCCGATAAAGGAGAGGGATTGAGACGGAATCAGATTGGACTTCTGATAGTTGATTAGAAATCCCAAGGACAGTAGGAGCCGCACGGTGAGATGGAGGGAGTGAAGAGCCGCCTCCGGAGACTGAGCACTCAGTAACCAGTTGTCTAGATAAAGATAGACGTGAGTGCCTGGTCGTCTTAAGTATGCAGCTACTGCCAGGCATTTCGTGAAGACACGAGGAGCTGATGCCAGGCCGAACGAAGTACTCGGTACTGGAAGTGCTGGTTTCCGACGAGGAACCGGAGGTACTTTCTCTGAGACAGGGTAACTGCTATGTGCATGTACGCGTCCTTTAGATCTAGAGAGCAAAGCCAATCCCCCTGTTGGAGAAGAGGTAGTAAAGAGCCTAAGGTTATCATCCTGAACTTCTCCCTTTGAAGATGCTTATTTAGGGCACGAAGGTCTAATATGGGGCGAATGCCTCCCGTATTTTTTGGTATTAAGAAGTATCGGGAGTAGAAACCCTGTCCCCTTTGGAAAGGAGGAACTGGTTCTATGGCATTGGCTTGCAGGAGGGAAGTTATCTCCCCCTGCAGGAGTAGAAAGTGGTCGGAGGAAGTCCACCCCGGCCGAGGTGGAGAGTTCGACGGTATGGAGAGGAAGTTTAGATGGTAACCTTGAGCTACGACTGACTGGACCCACTGGTCCGTGGTGACCTTGAGCTAACATGGTGGTAAAGTGGCAGAGCCGGCCGCCGACCAGCAGGGATGGCAGAGGGGGAAAACGACAATCGCTCTCTAGGGGGGAGTCAAAACCCCGAGGCAGGACCGGGTTGTGCAGGTGGCTGTGCTTTCTGAGGCCTGGGATGTCGAGGTGGAGGCTTTATCTTCGTGCTTTGTAAGCAGTTTTCGCCTCTCTCCTGAACGGCCGTTTAGAAAAGGTAGAGAAGTCAGCATGTACAGCGGAAAGCTGCCGCAGCGTCTCGTTATGATCTTTGAGTTGTGCGACAGTTTCTTGGGTTTTTTCTCCAAACAGATTGCCCCCTATACAGGGAAGGTCCGCTAAGCGGTCTTGTACTTCTGGGCGCAAATCTGAGGATTTTAGCCAGGCCCACCTCTGTGCACTTATTCCAGCTGCTGATAACCTGGACGCCGTATCAAAAATGTCATAAGCTGACCTGACTTCATGCTTACCTGCATCAAAGCCCTTTTTTATGATGGAGTTCAGTTGGTCTTGGAACTGATCTGGGAGAGACTCAGAAAATTCCTGTAATTGCTTGAATAAATTCCTGTTGTTTTGGGTCATATAAAGTTGATATGCCGCAATACGAGAAATTAACATTGAGCCATGGAAAACTCTTTGCCCAAAAGCATCAAGGAATTTTTGCTCTTTCCCAGGAGGTGCCGAAGAATGAGGCCTTGGTCTCTTGGCCTTTTTCTGGGCAGACTCTATGACCACTGAATGATGAGCCAATTGCGTCTTTTGGAAACCAGGCGCTGACTGGACTAGATAGGTGACATCAGTCTTGCGGTTGACCGGAGGGACCATACCAGGATACTTCCAGTTGCGCTGCAGAAGATCAAGCAGGACATCATGAACCGGGATGGTCATTATTTCTTTTGGTGCATCAACAAACTGAAGGACTTCCAGCATTTTGTGACTAGAGTCTTCTTCAGTTTGCAGGGTAAAAGGGATAGTCTCCGACATTTCCTTAATTAAATTAATGAAGGAGAGGTCCTCCGGTGGAGACTTGCATCTCTCTTCAGGTGGCGAAGGCTCAGGTGGGATATTTCCCGTGTCCTGGGAATCATATGAGTCATCGGTCCATGGTTGGTAAGGCTGATCCCCAAATGGTGGGTCAGATGGTAGAAAGGGACCTTCCCAAGCCGGAGGAGGTCTGGGCACAGAGGGTATCGGAGTTGGCATAGACGGCCTCGGGTGCGGCATCGGTGAAGGACGAAGGGGCACCGATGGCATCGGTGACCTCGGTGGAAACGATCCAGAAAGCCCTAGAACCTGTTCCGGCCTCAATGAACTCTCCTCGTCCGAGGAGAGATGAATGGGCATTGAGGGATTGAAGGGTATCGGTGCTTTCCCCAGTGCCACTGGCAGAGCACTGATGAGGACGTCCAGCCTGTCAAGGAGCGGAATAAGCATCGGTGGCATCGGTTCCGGAGCTGGCATGGGAACCGGTATTGGCGATGGCTTCAGAAGGCCCTGGATGGCCTATACCACCTCCTCTTGCACCATCCGGTGCAATTCCTCATGGGACGCTGGTGCGGCTAACACCAGGTCCAGAGTAGGAGGCATGGAGGACATTGCCGGAGGGTCCACTGGTCCCAGTGGAGTCTCGGCTGCCGCGCCCATGGAAGGCGGGGAACGCCTTGGTGCACCCAGCTCAGAGGAGGTTCGGGGCTCCTCAGCACGGGGCTTCTTCTTTGGTGGCTCGAGAGACTTGGAAGTTGAAGGCACCAGTGCATCTGGTGTCGATGGAATAGACTTGCAATACCCTATGCTTCTCTCGATGCTCAGCCTTACCTGTGTCTGGCACAGAGGACGGTGAAGTAGCAGACTTCGACATCAACCAAGAGTCATCGGTATCCGACCAATGGCGTGATTTCGTCGGCGACTGTGCCGATGTTGCAGAAGCTTGGGATGGTGGACGCTGCTTTGTGTGGAACAACAAAGCCATTTTTTTCCAGCTGAGCCCAGCAGCCCTCCGGGGTCATTTGGGCGCAGTCATGTGTTGGGCCCAAACTACACAGACCTGGTGAGGGTCTATTTATTTATTTTTTTATTTAACATTTTGTATACCGTGTATTCGGTTTTGCCATCATAACAGTTTACATGACAAAAAATATTAGGAGAATAACAGAGTTTTAACAAAGAATTTCATAGATAAAGATGGGTAACATTGGGGAGGTAGTAGTGGGGTTAGTTTTATATAGGAAAAAAGTTCTTAGATGACTATTGTAGATTTCGTGGTTGTGTTGATCTTTCATGAAAATATGATAGACATTGTCCTAGGACAATCAGGGCACTGACAAAAACCTGTCGCCATCGCTGCCGTCAAAAATTTAGGCCGGTCGCGGTCAGTGCCTGTGAGGCCTATACCGGTCCCCGACGGGAACCGACCAAAAAAACGGGTAAAAACTTGCCATAGGGATGTGGCTATCGACGACGGAGAAGGAAGACCCCAAGTGGGTATAAACTCTTGCAATTTGCAAAGAAATTCCTGAGGGAAAAAACTCCTGTCAGGAACTTGTGAGAGAGCTCCTAAGTCCGCGTGGCAAAAGCTGCGCGGAAAAAAGAGACTGAAGGGAGACCCCTGCTGGATGCAGGGTTGGTACCATGCTGGGCATGCTCAGTGGTACCAGTCAAAGTTCTAGAAACTTTGAAAAAAGTGTTCTGTGATTGGGCTCCATCCTGATGTCACCCATATGTGAGGACTACCATCCTGCTTGTCCTGTGAGAACATAAGTATTAAAAGCTGGCTAGCACTCCTTTATCATCCCCAAATATATAAATAATTTGCTCCATCAGTCTGAAGAATTTTATTTTTTTGAAGCAGAAAATTAATACCCTTTCAACATCAAAGCAGCCAAACTTTCTTTCCTGAACAATTTTTAGGCTCAGGACACAATGTAAAAAAACTTTCCTGATTTATACTCTGTTTACATCAGGAACAAACCTTGAAAGAGTCCTTAAGACAACACTGTCTTAGACAAAAATGGTGCTGAGCTTCAATTAACTGTTCTTCATAAGCAAATTGCAATTAAAAATACTATTTAATACAGCAAAGTTAAGTTCATGAGCTAAGACAGATGCTCCAAAACGATGTTTAGTACAATATTCAAAATCCACCAAAACCTTGGGCCACAAAACAGCTGCTGCTTTAATGAACTTTATTACATCTGAATAAAATTAAATGAATAGACTTAATATTCTGTTGACATCAGAGATAGTGAATTAATGCTAAAACTTGGATTTAGTATTTGAAATAAAACAAAATAAAATCAGAATATGGCTTACCAAAGTTTCCGATGCTCTTTGTACCAGTCAGTAAATCATATCCAGACTGAGAGGCCATGCTCCATTAATGGAGCCTTTCTAGCCTTTTGCACGCCTGAAATCAAAATACTGCCTTATTCTTTAAGGCCTTCTTTCCACCTTTCATGTCATCAGCTTCAGACCAAAAGATAGAAAACCTTTATTTATATCTTCTGTGCTGGAAGCCACAGAAGCCTGGGCCAGTAAGGGGTCGCTAAGTATATTTCTGCCTTACTAATCTTAGATACCTTTCTGTAAAGCATTATGGAGGAAAAATATACAGGGCATCTGAGTCAGAGCATCAGTAGCTATGGCTTGATCCCTCTTTTCAGTGGCTAAAGCACCTTGGCAACAATTTTGCAAGTCAAGGCCACTAAATATACTGTGAGTTGGCCCCAATGGAAGCAGATCACCTTGGTCTTCAGCTCCTATTTTCTGGTCTTATAGATGTTCAATTTGACCAGACTCCTGGGACATTTATATATGAATCACTGGAAAGCTTACACAGTTAATCTCTCTCCAGCTGGGAACTACAGAAACCTGCAGCAGCATACAGTCGCTATTTGTTCCCCCTTCCTTATTTTGCTTTTTATTTGCCAGGCAGTTTGCTCCTGCTCCTTTGGGCTTCCAGCTCAAATGTAATTGGCCTCTACTAGGCTATGGCTCCATAAGTTTCATTTACAACGTCTTACATTTTTTCTCCCGTTCTATAACCTTCCAACTTGTTCTCATCTTGCCAAGTCATTGTAGCAAGAGTCCTTGGCCAGAGACTACAGCTCTTTCCAGAACATAGTCCGCATACATCCTAAGTCTCTAGGTGTTGCCACTGTACAGCAATTGGGGCTAGGAACCCTGTCAGAAGCAGATGCCAGTCTCAGGAATCAAATCCAGGTTTCCTGCATGATCATGTATAGCACTGCTATAGAGTCAGTACTGTTGCCCCTCATTTGTTCAAACATGTCACTGTGGCCAAACAGTGTGACTTCATTTCCTAGTTCCTGGCAAGTTCTTACAATGAAATCAGGACTGGGAGCACATTTCTCATTTCCAACATATTCATGTGATGCAATTTTTTCTTTTGAGACCATAAAACCTGGGCTGAATGATGGTGAAGAATGGCTCATCCCTTCTCTTCTCCTGAGACTTGTATCTTTTGCAATATGGATCTAATTTAGGAAGCTTACATTTTTTCTATTCTCTAAATTTCTACTTTATAACCGTCAATTCAAGGAATCCTTTTCTTGAAGGTAACTCCAGCTTGTACTGCAGATCAGCTCCCAGAAAACTGCCTCAATCTGCACTGTTTGAGGTGAACTTTCAAAATGTTTAAGGTGTAAAAATTAGCATATATGTGCCTAAGTAGCATCTATTCATGTATTCTGTATTTTAAAAAAAGAGGAAAATACATACATATTTTCACTTTCATGCACAAATATACATATGTAAAAAAGGGGCAGCCTAGGGGGTATTCCTGGGCAGAGTCAGCACTTATGCCCGTAAGTTCCTATTTTAAAAGTTACTTACGTGTGTACATTTGCCAACTTGCTTATTTTTACACCTAATTATCTAGCATGATACTAAATGTTTTAATGTGTACTACTGACTGGGTAGGAGGTATAGGTGAACTGGGGGGGGGGGGGGGGGTGGAATTCAGGCTGAAGAACCAGGATGGCCTGGAGAAAGAATGGGCAAAGTGGTGAACTAGTTGGTAAACTGGTAAATTGTATTTATGCACACCTTTTAAAATTGGCCAATTTACATAAGTAAGTTCTATTTCCCTTTCATGCGTAAAAACCACACATTTATAATTTTTTAAAACAGGTAGGAAAAGTACACGTGTTCAATGGATTGATATACGGGGTTTCAGTGCATTGCATGTATTAATGCATAAGCCTACATACTCACGTATTCTGCGGGGTAGAGATGCACATTTTATAAAACGCAAGTATATCATACAAACGAGTTATAAAATACTTACGTAAATCTACTCATGGCCATATATGCGCATATATGCCGCCCCGCACATTTGTTTGAAAGCTGTCTGAAACCTGATCTAAGATACCTTCTTTACCACCGAATTCATTAGGCCTATGATTCAAAAGCACAAGTCTGCGGTCATTTTGCTTTGCAACTTTCAACATACTGATTTCATTTATTTTTTATTTTTAAAACTTTATAGTCCACACAATCCTACATTTTCAGCAGAGACAACTGATTGATTTTGTACTCTGGTAAAAGTACCAGTTTTATTATAGTGCAGAATCTATACCCCCAAGTGAAGGGAATCTATGGAATACTTTTCCTAAATTATATGCCATCTATGCACCCTTAGGTAGGAGAGAACTCATTTTTTGGCACCTCTGTGTTCCTGGTATGATCAGACTCTGATTAAGAATGTCATTAAGATATTGACAAGCAAAAATTCTCTCTGAGCATTGTTTAAAAAAAAAAAAAAAAGTAACTTGTTGAAGACTTAAGCTAAGGCAAGAAATTAACATGTAAATTTCTTATGAAGAACTTAAGGAACTTCCAATGATACTTCACTATTAGAATATATATAGGCAAGGCTCCTACAAGTACAGTGAACAAAGACAATCTTCTTCCTTATTTGGACCTGCCAATTTCCTCCTGCTCCTCCAGCTCAGTCGGAAACCAAAAATGGGATTCTAGTGTCATGAGCCTTCCCTTTGCTACAACCCAGGGATTTTTCCCCAATTTTATGTTCCCCCTCCCCCCGCACACACACATCTGTTCTGGTCATTGCAGCATTGGCTGTAGAGATTACACATCAGGGCTCCTTTCAGAACCCTGCAATTTTAAGTCCTGAATACAGCCACTAGGGGTCACCCTTGCATAAATACTTCCTCCATCCTTGGAAGCAGCTGTGAACTTTACCTCTGGAGCATTCCCATTCCCAGCTCGCTCAAGGCACTCAAAACCTGAATCGGCCCCAGGGTTTGATCTGGATTTCCACATGGCAGTGCACAGTTCTGCTACTGATATACTGGGCCCGCCCAGTCAGTATTTTTAGGGATGTTATTCTGAAGCGATAAATACTGAAGAAAATGTTAACCTCTTTAGCGCTAGTATAGGCCAGAAGTCTTTGGGTATCTTTAGAACAAGCAGTAGCTGAAATAAATCCCTGAATATATCTTTTCCAGAGGCTCTGCATAGAGTCTGCATTTTCATTAGTGCTGCACAATTCGGAATAAAATAGCAACCTTGCCTCTTGCCTGTGGAATTGAGGACATGAGAATTTTATGAGATAATCTTCTTTGACACTACTTAGGACCCATGAGTCTGTCACTGACTGAATCCGGGCAAACTATTTTTTTTTCCTCCTACTTTTCTCCCCTTCATAAGTCCTGGTTATCAAAGTTTATTTCTTTGATTTTGTTCCACCCCAATATCCTCCTCTGCCTCTGGGATTGCACCCTGATGAGGAATTGTTAGAGATGAACTGAGAGCTATTGTTTGCATCAGAATCTTAGCTGGGGGATTTGAAGATGAACTCTTTCTTGTTTCACTTGTCCCGATGAAGACAGGTATTTCTGCTGGACACCAGATCCCTGACAATTCTATTCAACTAACACTAGATCAGATTGCTCCCTCAAAATCAATGCCCAACAAATGGCAATTAAAAGCTGTGGACCTGCTTTATAGCCACAGTCCCCTCTCTTGATCATTTATATTTATAGACCATGACTCTGACAAACAAAGACTTAATGTCATACCCTGAATCAGCAATAAACTTAAGAGGACAAACACTGCAGAAAAGGAAGTGGGCAGCAATTGCACATAATCTGCGACAGTCTGCTGACAGTACTTTTCCAGCTTCTGAACATATCCAACACCAAGGAGGAACAAGGCTGTTAAAAGAGGAGACTGGAAAAAAACAGCACCCATCTCAAAACTCTTCTTGAAAGACAGGCCCATGACTCTTGTTAGATTTTCTTTTTTGATAATCTTCATTTTTAGGTGTCCTTTACAGTACATATTGCAGAAAAGCCTTATATGACTAACCAGTTGTTTTCCTGTATTATTTTTTTCTTTTGCACAGAAAATTACACACATGTTTAACACAGAGATGGACAAGAGGAGGAGCTGGGAGCAGGAACAGCATGGGTAGCGGGTTCCCTAGCCCTGTCAGCCGAAGACATGAGGAAAGAGCCGAAGACCACATTAGCTGGGCTGGAGGGGTTCTCCAGGCCAGCCAAAGACAAGAGTAAGGCGCGAGACTGGAAGGGCACCCCAAACCCCAAGAGGAGGAGGAGGATCTCGCCACAAACAGGATCCAGCAGACAACAATAGCAGAGGGACTGGGAGGAAAAAGAGATGACTCTTTGGCACTGACAGGCATGGAAGTCAGAAAAGCTAGCAAGGTTGGGGGGAGTGGATGCCAGGGCTACATCAGGATTAGAGGAGAGAGGGGATGACAAAAACAAAAATGCCCTTAAAGTGGAGGGAAGGGAAATATGCACCAAAAAGAAGCCCTTGGGGAGGTTCCTGCAGGAACAGAGACTTACTGGGAGAGGAGCACAGAAAGCGCCTTTGGAATTTGTGTTTCTCCATGGCGTACACCAATTCCAGTCTTGTAGAAATGGCTTTCAGAATTGACCCTTATCTATCAATGTGGATCGTTTCCTTTTAAATGAATTCTACTTCAAAGAACCTGGTTTCCCTTCAGCTATGATTCAAGGAAGGTGTCTGTTGGGCTGTCTTAGTTTCTTCGGAAAATGTCAGATTTACAAAACCCTGAAATCTCTGAACAGAGAATTGAAAGTTGGACTCCCCCCTTCAGGCTCCAAGTCAGAGGAGTCAGAATGAAATTGAGAAAGCCCTCCCAAAAAATGTATGTGTGTAGAGGGAGGAAAGGGGGTCTGGGATAGGAAGAGAAAGAATCCAGAAAGGACACACTAAGAGGTTTCTCTCCGTTAGGGATTTTTGGCTTTATATAAGATTTGAGGAGGAAGCCTCTCTAGTTACAGACAAGGGAAGGAATCACTGGAACTGGGAAGGGGCCAATATTGCCTGTCTGAGGGATGGTCTAATAAGTTGTTCTAGGCTGTATGCATATGCTAATGAGCAGCTGTGCATACATTTTTCTGTGCAAAGCTTTACTCCTGAATTCAACAAGGAGTTTTGCGTGCACAACCACACACTAGCATATGCTCGCAAATTAGTTCTGCTCTATACAAATCCCATATTAATGAGAGCATTAACTATTACCCGGCAATGCAGAGAGGCTCATAGACTTAACTCATATTTTCTTAACACTCAAAACTTAACTTCTAATCAGAGATGGAGTAAAATTCCTGTGGCCAATATTAATCCACGAGGCTGAACATGGTGGTCATGGTGAGGATGTCCTGCACTAGAGATTTATATGGAAAACCTGATTTGTGCACAAATCTTGTTGTCTGCATAAAAACTGGATTTTATATACAGAAAACAGGATGAGTGTGCAGTAATTATGCTTTGTCCACAAATCAGATTTTCTGCACAGTTAAAAGGTGAGCTTGGCCAATGCAAAAGGATTTCTATACACATTTTAAACTACCAATACATTAGCATAGCACTAGCTTACTGCATTAGGTTTTAACTTTTTTTTAGCTTGTGCCTTAAAATGAGTGCTGACTTTCAGTGCACAGTTTTAACGAACAGTTTATTACATCGGCCCCTGAGATATGTCTTCGTTGCCATGGGGGTCAATTACAGATTTTTCAATCCCGGATAAGAGGCAAAACTAGTCAGTTTCTGAAGTCTGAATTCACAGTTTATGTAGTCTCCTTCTCCTAGAAAGCTTCCACTTGTTGTTCACCATATTCCACCCTGGGTCCAGCACTTCATAGGAATGCAGAGGTAGTGCAACAATGATGGTGCTACAGAGTGATCTGGGAGGCTTAAGTTTCCAAACTACCCGGGTTTGATCAGAATACGTGGCTGTAGGACTTTAAACAAGCAGATCTGACCTGGAATTCCCAAGAAAAAGAATCTAGATGGTGTCTGCAGGGCCTTCAGCCTCTCTCCGGCTTTCTGGCAGCACATACTGAAAAGGAAGGGCTTGGCAGTGTTGGCAGTGCTTCATTCTGCTGCAGTGTATGCTCCATGAAGCACGTTCTTAAAACTGCAGACTCTCTAGGTACTGAGAATGATTTTTTTTTTTTTTAACCTTAAAAATGGCCAGAGCATGAGAAATGTCATTCTTTCCTACAAAAATCAGTATGAAAACTAGAAGGGAAGGAGAAGGAAGGACACAAAGTTTGAGAAACAGAAACTCTCCAGCCATGGCTTGGCCTACTACATTCCCTGAGCAAAGAGCACCCACTGAAACTGTTGAAAGCTGACACTGAAAGATTTAAAAGAAAGATGTTTTAATTGTGCAAATGAACCCACAGGATTTTTCAGTTTGTCATTTTTGCCACATCAAGCACCTCCTGCGTGAAGACTTGTTTTTCATCCAATCCAAGAGGAGCACCTCCTGATAAATCTCCTTCCTCCTGTCTCAACAATTTTGATTCCTGGCTTTCCCTCTTCATTGACCCATACTACCCCTACTACCCCCTAACTAATCAAGCTAGATATTTCACTTGGATGCAGCTCCATCACTGCTCTCTACATTAATGGTGGGGGAGGAAGGGAAATAGAACCAAGAGCTAAAAGAAACAGATAAGTATGAGAGAAAAAAATGTGTGAAGCTTGCTGGGCAGACTGGATGGGCCGTTTGGTCTTCTTCTGCCGTCATTTCTATGTTTCTATGTTTCATCCTCCCCTTCTCTTATCCTTGATGACTTTAACCTCCATATTGCTGACTCCTAACACTTATACCTCAAAACTCCTTTCCTTAACCTCATTTGATCTCCAGTTCTGGTCTACTGCTCCTACTCACCGGCATGGCCACTGCCTTGATCTAGTCCTTTTTTCGAACTGCTGTCATTCAGACTTATCCATCTTCCTATCTCAGACCATCTGATAACTTTCACATTAAACTATGCTCCCCACAGACTTGTCCAGTCACCACCTACACCTTCATGAATCTCTAAACTGTTGACCCTTGTTCTTCTCCGCTACTGCTTTCTCTCTCAGGTCTTCCACTACATTGTCTGAGTCCGTTGACAAAGCAGTTTCTTCTTACAACATTATACTCTCTTCAGGCTTAGACACTCTTGCTCCTCTTCTTAACCATCCTGTAAGGCACACCAAACCCCAGCCTTGGCTTACCCCTAGAATCTGCTACCTACATTCCTTTGCCTGTTCTGCAGAATGTCTCTGTCTAAAATCCCATTCCCATATAAATTTCATACATTTCAAATTCATGCTGATCACTTTCCAGTCTGCTATTGCACTTGTCAAGCAAGACTACTACGTTCATCTGACAAACTTTCTTGCATCCAACCCTCACCATCTCTTTGTCACACTCAATTCATTCCTCAAACTTCCCTCACCTCCCTTCACTTTCTACCCAGACTATGGCTCACTATTCCATGACAAGATTCACAAAATTAGCCTTGGGTTCTCAACCATGTCACCTTTACCTCCCTCTATCCCACTTTTTTCCTCTATCCTTCCACTAGCCTCCACCACTCTCTCCTCCTTTCCTGAAGTCACAGTGGAGGAAACTGCCCATCTTTTCTCTACCTCCAAGCTCACTACTTGTTCCTCTGACCCTATTCCTACCCAGTTCCTCAGATCTATCTCCACTGCAGTCATCCCTTCTATCTGTCACATCCTCAATCTATCACTCTCCACTGCTACTGTTCCTGCTGCCTTCAAACAAGCTGTGATCATATCACTCTTCAAAAAAAAGTCCTTCCAACTATCATCCCATTTCCATCCTTGCTTTTGCTTCCTAATTACTTTAATGTGCTTTTTACTGCCACTGCCTTGACTTTCCTGTATCTCAACACTTTGTTGATCCCCTCCAGTCTGGTATTTGTTCTCTACATTCAATTGAAACAGTCATTGCCAAAGTCTCCAATGACCTGTTTATGGCAAAAGGCAAAGATCTTTACTCAGTCCTTAACCTCCTTGACCTATCTGCTTGATTTTTACACTGTTGATTACCACCTACTCCTTGATACTCTGTCCTCACTTAGATTTCAGGTTACCTCTCCCATTGCACTTTTAGTATTTCCTCTGGTGGATCCTCCTCTTCTGCCATCCCACTATCAATTTCTGTGCCTCAGAATTCTGTCCTAAGCCCTTCTCCTCTACTAATTTCTTTGGTACTCTGATTTCCTCTCATGGCTTTCAATACCATTTTTATGCTGATGATTCCCAGATTTACTTCTCTAGACTAGAAATTTCATCAGAAATCCAGTCACAAATCTCAGCCTCCTTGTCTGACATTGCTGCCTGGATGTCCCACTGCCACCTTAAACTCAACATGGCCAAGACAGCGCTCCTTATCCTCCCCCCCACATCCACCTTCCCTCTTCCTCCTTTCTCTATTTCTGTGGATAACATAAGTCAACCTTCCAAGTCCCTTCAACCCGTAACCTAGGAGTCATCTTTGACTATTCTCTCCTTCTCCACACATATCCCAAACTCTGTTAAAACGTGGTTTCTTTTCCCATAACATCGCAAAACATGTCCCTTTCTTTCTGAACACAGTACCAGAACCCTTATCCGACCTTTCCTCTCCTCCCACTTAGACTATTGCAGCCTGCTTCTCACAGGTCTAACAGCGAGCCATCTCGTTCCACTACAATCTATTCTAAATTCAGCTGTGCAACTTATCTTTCACCAAAGTTGCTCGCCCATATTATACCTCTCTGTAGTCACTGCATTTTCTCTCTATCCATTCCCGCATACGGTTCAAACTCCTCTTACTCACCAACAAGTGCCTTCATTCTGTAGCTCCTTATCTCTCTTTACACCCCTTTGTGCATTCCACCCATCAGATAAGTCACTATCTATGCCCTTCTCTTCTATTGCCAATTCTTGATTCTGTGCTTGCCACCATGCTTGGAACAGACTTCCTGAGTTAATGCATCATGCTCCCTCTCTCATCTTGTTTAAATCCCACCTTTTTTCAGGCTGCTTTTAAATTTTAACCCTGTTGGTCCACTTTCAGCCTAATTAACTAATTTTAACAATTGTCTTACTATATGAAATTCCCCAAGTCTCTTCTGCCCTATTTATTTGTCTTAATTAGATTATAAGCTCTATTGATCAAGGACTGTCTCTTATATGTTGTTTGTACAGCACTGCATATGTCAAGTAATAGTAGTAGTAAGAATAACTGTTTGTTCCACTGAAACCACTGATGCAACAAATCTGGAAACTAACATACATCAATGAGCAGAAGGTTTAACACACAAGAAGCAAGAGCACAGGTCTAAATAGAGTTTGCTTACATAAACTGGATTCTCCATAGACAGCAAGATGAATTAGCCATGACAAATTGTGCATCATCATTAGACAACACCAAAGGGACCCACCTCTCTCTAGCTCACTAAATTTTAATACTGAGCATGCATGGGAGTTCCCACCCATGCGCTGACTCGTGAGCTCTTCAGTCATAGTAATGTAGTAAATGATGGTAGAAAAAGAGCCAAGTGGTCCATCAAAGTCTGCTCTGTGTAAGCTACCCCATACCATACAGTCAACTGTAGAGCTTAGTTTTAGTTAGGTAGTTCACTTTCCAGGGAGGTGAGTGGGTATAAAACATGGCAAATTCATCCTGCTCTCTACAGAGAATCCCATTTACAGTAAGCAAATTTGCTTTCTCCATCAACAATCAGGGCTGAATTAGCCATTATATGTGGGAAATCCCAAGCTGAGGGTAGCATAGCAGGCACTTAATGAAAGAGCAATCTGGCTCCCCAACGGAAGAATAGATTACCGAGTGAACAGGCTGTGCAAAATTGCTTGTCCAAAGTTATTGTCACTTGTAGAAACATTCTCCAAACAGTAGTGGGATGTAAAGGTATGTACAGACCATGTTGCAACTTTGCGAATGTCAATCAAAACTGTCCTTAAGAGAGCAACTAAAGCAGCCACAGCTCTTAATTGATGAGTCTTGATGGAATCTGTAATCTGAAGACCAGCCTCTGTGGGATGCAGCCTGCCAACCAGTTTAATAGAGTAAGTATGGACAATGCTACTCTCTCTGTTAGGATCATAAGATATAAACAGCTGAGAAGCCTGACACAGTGGTTAAGTGCTCTTCAGGGAATAGGCTAGAGCCCTTTTGCAGTCTGGCATAACAAAAGTCTTTTCTCCTTTTTTCACATGCAGCTTCAGGAAGAACATAAGCAAAACAATAGCACAATTTAAGTGAAAGGCAGAAACTACTTTTGGCAGAAACTTTGGGTGGGTGTGGAGCACCACCCTGCTATGGAAGATAAGACGAGTATGAAACCAAGGCTAGCTCTTCTACACTAACTCTTCTAGCCAAAGTGATGGCAACTAAAAATACCACCTTCAAGAAAGCCAACGCCAGTGGTTTGTAAGGCAATTTCATTAGCTGTGCTAAGACAACACTGTGATTCCATAGTACAAGTTTTGAAATGGGGGTGTCTTGTATGCCACAAACGTCATGAACTTTGATACCCAGGGATGAAGGGAAATAGGTTTCCCTCCAGCTGGAGATGGTAAGTGGCAATGGCACTAAGGTGTATTTTCACTGATAAAGTACTCAGGCCTAATAAAGAATGGGAGAAGAAGAACTGAAGCAGATCCCTGGGATTCCAGGTGAAAGGGTCTAGAGCCCAAATAATACCAAAATGAAAATCTCTTCCACTTGAAAACATACAGGCTTCTTATCAGTGGCTTCCTTGCTGAAATACAATGTCCTCCATCTCCTTTGATAGCACCAGAAAGGAAATCACTGAGTGCTCAATATCCATGTTGTCCAGTTTAGGGAAAGGAGTGAGACACGGATCACCTTCTTCCTGCTTAAGTAATGATGAGTTGACTCCCGGGGAAAAGGAGAGAGAATCAACAGCAAGACAAGATAAGAAAACTAGAGAACAAGTCTCATTCAAATTTGAGTACCATGTGGACCATCCTGGACACTAACAGAAGTGATGAAAATACATACAGTAGATCAGGATACTTTTTCAGCAGAAAAGTGTCTAGAATGGACCTGAACTTGCTTGGAAGAAAGGTGCAAAAACCTTTGGACCTTCCTGCTGCTTTCCCTTGCAAATAGGTCCTTTGCTGGGCAACCTTACAGATCAAACAGTCAGTCTGCCACCTCCTGGTCCAGCAACCACTCATGTGGACAAAAACCCTGCTGAGAGGATTCACTAATATGTTCAATACCCCAGGAAGGTAGACTACTTGCAGGAAGGCCTTGTGTCTGATGGCTCAGTTCCAGATTCTTTGAGATTCGTGGCACAGCATCCAGGACCCAGTACCTCCTTGCTTGTTCATAAAGAACATTGCTACCTAATTGTCCATATGGATCAAAACTCTCCTTCCCTGTAGGATGTGAGAGAACACTTCCAGGGCATACAGAATAGCATGTAGCTCCAAGAGGTTTATTTGAAAAAGATGCTCCACTGCTGACATGTTCCCAGAGTCTGAAAGGAGCATGTAAGGGCACCCCACACTTTTGTGGATGCAACTGTGACCAGAATTATCTAATGAGGAAGACTTTGAAGAACAGAGCCCACATTCAAGATCAATAGGCTCAGCCACCAGTGGAGGGATGTTCTCATCTCCAGGGTTACTAGAACAAAATGGAACAGTGGCTGTCACAACTGGTCTCATTGAAAGTGAAGTCTTCACTGTAATCCCCTTATGTGCAGATATGTCAGAGAAGCCAATATACTGCTGCTGCCATATACTCCAGAGTAATTAGCACAGACCTGGCTGAGGTCTGAGTACATTGTAAGAACGTTTGAACCGAATTTTGCAAATGTTCCATTCTATCTTCTGGGAGAAATGCTTTATCCATGCTTTTATGAACTGTATCCTCTGTACCAGTACTAGATTTGATTTGGCAAAATTGATAATAAATCTCAGTGACTGGAGGAGCTGGATAGTCGTCTCCAGAGATTCCATGATGCTCGCACAGGAAGAACCCAATACAGATCCTTCTCCAACAGAGATGGGCAGCCATCACTGCCAGGTACTTCGTGAAAACCACTGGGGGACACCAAGAGGCTGAAGAGCAAAACTTTACATTAAAAGTGGCAACCCTCCACTATAAACTGGAGTTATTTTCAGTGCAATCAGTGAATTGGAATATGAGCACATACATCCTTCAGGTGCAGGGTGCACATCCCAATCCCATAGAAGAATAAATGGAAGAATCAAGTGGAGAGAGTTTATCTTGAATTTCTCCCAAGTTAGGTTCCCATTTAATCTTCGTAAATCCAAGATCAATCCAAACTCTCCCGTCTTCTTTTGGATTAGAAAGTAGTGGGAATAGAATTTCTGGCCACATTCCCCAGAAGGAATTTCAGCCATCACCTCCTGTTGGAGAACCTGGATCGAATGAGACAGGTCTGAATTGAAGAGGCCGTAATAATGGATCAAAAGAGTTTAGGAAAACTGCAAGCAGTAACCACACTCCTATTTGTAGGACCCCAATAGTTCTTAGTGATCTTCCTTCAGAAACCACTGGACTTTTTCACCAACTGCAGGAGTCGAGGAATCAGATCCATCAAAAAGCCTGACCCATTTGGCTGGGGACTGCTGTTGGACCTTAGGCTGGCATCTTTCCCAAGTTCAATCCTGGGATGGAAGCTGTAGCTATTGTTGAAGCACAATAGGCATTTAATAGTGTTGAAGTGTAGAAAGGTCATTACTGAAGTACTAATATCTGGATTGAAGAACCTGTTCTGACGTCCCCATCGACTAAGACTGGAGAGCCTTATGCTGTTCCTTGATCTGTGAGATAGTCTATCAAACCTTCTTCCCAAACAGATTGTCTCCTGTATATGGGACATTCACCAGTCTGACAATCACAGCCTCTTTGTCAGTACTGACCCTCAACTAAGCTGTTCTGTGTGCCCCAATAGCTCCCACCAATGCTCTGGCTGCAATGTCGAAGGACTCAAGCCATAAAGATGAGGTGTCTTTAACATTCTTCCAGCTCTGAAACCACTCTCTTGAACTCAGATCAGGGTTTACTATCTCCACAAAAGGGTTGATCCTTTTGATGCAGTCATGCAAACACTACACCAAATATAATTAGTGTGCAGCAATGAAGGTACTTAGTATTGAAATCTGGAAGCTCTTCCTCCCAAACAAGTCCAAAAGCTTCTGATCCTTCTCAGGTGAGAGTTTCAAAATGATTTGTGTTTTTTGGCCTGCTTCATGGCCGATTCTATTATTACTGACTAGTGTGGAGTTAAACCATACAAAACTTAGCACATGCTGTACTCTGTACTTTAAGTCCAACTTTCTAGCCAGTGGTAGACACGAAACTAGGTTGTCCCACATACATGATAGTAAATCCCTCAGCAACTGAACAGGAATTGCAGCCTTCTTGTCTGAGAACTCCAAAGTTGGAGACCATGGATCTCCTTCTTTGGATCCTTCTCCTTCCAGATATTTATGTCCACTCTCTTTGCCAGTTTATCCAGGAAAGATACTCTGACAGAGAAGACTATTCTGGTATATCAGGCAGAGGATTTGATTGGATTCCTTTAGAGCCCTCCTCAGAGACCAGGCATTGGGGAATGCTTTTCCAAGATCCAGGAGAGGAGGAAGGGCACATGCATGAAGAATGGTATCTGGAAGATGCTAACTCCAACTGAAGGGTCCAGTCGGTTTCCTCTCCTGTCTCAAGTAAAGATTCCCTTTCAGAGGGTGAAGATTATTTCCCAGAAGGGGAAGGAGGTGGTCCTACAAGGGACAACGTTTGAGGAGTACAGGATGGTGAGGTAGGAGAGGCCTCTTCTGATTACAATACAAGTTCTCCCCATCCTAGCCAGAAGAGGATGGAGCATAGTTTGCTTTTCAGTTGTGGATAAGGACATGGAGGAGTTCTCGACCAGCACTTTTATCTGGATAATCAACTATTGAGATTTCTCAGCTGGAGTTGGAGAGGTGGTGTCCTCCACTGAAGCATAAATAAGATCCTTCTCCTACATGGTAATGAGGGCATCAATGTGACCAGTCTCCAAGATTGGGTTCCTGAGGGTTGCACTAGAATCATCTCCATTGCTGGGAGCATCCAAATTGAGGTCTCTGATAGCGTTCTAGATGGCTTAAGGCCTGGGCAGATAAGATAAGAAAGGGCCAGGTACGCTTTACGAACCAAAAGAAGGTGGCACTTGTGCTGGCATTGATGCAGATGGCATTGAGGAAGCCTGGCATTTCCTATGCGCCATCACCTGCTGCGCCAAAGATGGTGCCATGATGATGCCATACTCAGCACCATCAATGTCTTCAGCAATGAGGGTTTCAGTACTGATGATGGAGCAGACTTTGGCACCAATGAAGTTCCCTTCTTTTTTTTCAGCACTACGTAATATCCCAAAAATTGAGCCAGGGACCACACCAATTTAGAGGTCTGGCACTTTCGAGACATGCTCAAACCCATTTCCACGCTGGGTCTGGAGACTGGTGCCATGGAAGGAGAAGCTTTACCTCCAGAATGAATAGAAGCTGGGCTCCTGTGTGAATGGCTCCAGTGAGAGTGTGAAGATCATAAAAAGGAAGAACCTTACTTGATTTGAGCTTCTTCCTGTACTCCCTCTGAAGTTCCTCTATCTTCCAGGCCTGGTATCGTTTGGTCCTGGAGGATATGGCTGCAGTGGAAGGAGTTGAAGGAATCATGTGACGGCCACAGGTACTTATAACAAAGATCATGGCCATCCAAGATAAACATATGATGGCTGCACATACAATCCTTGAAGACACTCCAAACATGCTTCCTGGAACCAGACATGCTGAGTACTAAAATGTGTTTTTGAAGGACTGTCAAAGCAGCAAGAAAAAATACAAGACAGTAAAGGGAAATGCCAAAAAAAAAGAGAGAGAGAGAGAGAGAGAGGGTAGCATCTGTGTGATAGCTCAGACAAAAACAGACTAAGAGGCTCTTGAGGCAGCACACGCGCAAGGACCCCTGCACATGCTCAGTATTAAAATTTACTGAGCAAGAGAAAGAAGGGTTCATTCAGTGCCACTGGATGACATCATCCCACATCATAGCTAATTTAGCCCTGTTTGTCGATGGAGAAACCAAGAACGTCAAGGCTGTCCCTCAGATTTCACAAAAACTCTACATGCCAGACAAAATTAAATCCAAAAAGAAATCCTGCAAGGATAACAAAGAGAAAATTAGGAACTAACTTTTTATAACTGAAATTCTGAAGCATTTTCCTTTGACAGAAATGCAACACCACAACATAAACGTAAAAAATAATACAGCATATTCACCCAGTGTACTTTTCCTGGTCAAGGACAGGTAAGAGCTAACGCTGGCTCCACTCACGCTGCGAGGCCGCCAGAGCGGGGCGGGTTTGAAAGAGCCTGTGCATTGGTGGAAGAAGGAATGCATGCTGAGGGAGGAAGGAGGCTTGCCGGTCTTCACGATGGGCTCTATTCAGCACGAAGAGAAAATTCCCAGAGCAGCAATTTAAAGTAGAGAAAGAAACAGAAAGAAATGATACAAGGAGGAAACTAAAAAAAGGCATTTATAACACAGAATTAAATTCATTTGAAGTTCAGGTGGCCATTTTGATCCACTTAAACTCGTAATCAGAATCTGAGCGGTGTAACCAGTTTTCTTTAGGACTTTGCTTCCAGACATTATTCAAACTAAGCTGTTTTGTACAACCAAGCCTAATGCTGAATTAAGCAAGGCCTCACCATGTGATATATTAGAGTAGCATTTTTTATATGTGCCTCTAAAAACCAACCACTAACATGCCTTTTTACATCAGCCAAACTTCCAAGAATTGCCAAAAATGATTTGATGTATAAATTTTAAAGCAGCATCACATACTGGCTAAGTGAAAAGCTCAGTCAAAAACAGACACTGCTATAACAGAGAGCTGTACACCAAATGGAAGAAAAAAGTTTTTAAAAGGTCATTTCTTCATACATTTTGGCTGATTTTTCTGTGGCCAGCTGGTCTCTGACCCCTTATGCTCTGTCAAAATATACAACACAGGGATTAACTAGACTCTACATGGCTTTCAGAGACTTGTATCTTCTGTATACTGTGTACTCCCTATACTACTATGAAAATATCACTAGTATGTCATTTTTTACTTTCTCTAAGCAGTTTCATGGAAATTTTCCTAGTGATGTAAAGAAGTTTCAATCATTACACAACAAATAAAAGACATCATCAGATGGAGCCCTGCTGCAGAAAACGTATGTCAAACTTTCTAGAACTTTGACTGCCACACTGCCCAGCATGCCCTATACCATGCAGGGTCCCTCTCCAGTCTTATAACACAGAATTACTATTAAATAAAAAATAGGAGAAACCCAACTCCCGGGGGTGGCAGACGTATTTTGTGAGGACTACCATCCTGCTGTCCTCAGAGAACATGTTACAAGTGAGCAACTCTGCTTTCTCTGAGGAAAAGCAGGATGGTAGTCCTCACACATGGGTGAATCCCTAGTCTTTAAGCTGCTCCCCAATACAAAAAGGGGACCAACAGACATCCAAGCAGGTGCCAATGCGCACAACAACAGTGCTGTTGGTAACAGAGGGGGAAATAGCCTGAACCCAAACAACAGGCCCTAGGCAGGGAAAGTTGGGTTCTACACCTCAAACAGGTTCTGAAGGACAAACTGGTCAAATCTATTGTCACGTCAGCTATACCTATCCAGACAACTGTTGAGACGTAAACGTGTGGAGAGAACTTCACATCTCAGACTTGCAGATCTCCTGCATGGGAACTGCTCGCAAGTGAACCACTGATGCTGTCATGGTTCTAACAGAATGAGCCTTGACATGACCCCCCCCAGATGCAGCCCTGCCAGGGCATAACAGAAGGAAATGCATCTGCTAGCCAACTGGATAGTGTCTGTTTGGCAATGGCCATCACCCAACCTATTCCTATCAAAAGAAATAAAAAGTTGGATGGACTGTCTATGGGCTTCTGTCCGCTTCAGATAGAAGGCTAAGGCTTGCTTGCAGTCCAAACTGTGCCGTGCTCGTTTGCCTTGATGTGAATGGGGTCTGGGAAAGAATGTTAGCAGGACAATGGACTGGTTTAGATGCAAATTCAACACCACCTTAGGTAGGAACTTAGGGAGAGTATGCAAGACCACCCTGTCATGATAAAACTTAATGTAAGGTGGATAAGTCACTAAGGCCTGGAGCTCACTGACCCTGTGTGCTGAGGTGACTATCACCAAAAATATGACTTCCAGGTCAGGTACTTCAGGTTACAGGGGCGCAGCAGCTCAAAAGGAGCTTTCATCAGCTGAGCTAACACCACGTTGAGGTCCAAAGACACAGCAGGAGGCCTTAAGAGAAGCTTCAATTGAAGCAGGCCCTGCATGAAAGTACAACTACAGGCTGTACAGAAAAGGGTGTGCCATCTACATCTTGGTGGTATGTGCTAATTTCACTGACATGAACTCTAACAGAGTTGGTTTTTAAGCCAACTTCCGATAGGTGTAGAACGTAATCAAGCAGTTTTTATGGGACAGGAGAATGGATCTAGGGCCATCTGCTCACACCACATGGAAAACCTCCTCCACTTCAGTCCATAGGACTTAAGTGGAAGGCTTTTTGGAAGCCACCAGGCCCACACCTATGTGCCTAGACACATCCTCAGAAAGATCAAGCAGCTGCAAGATCAACCTCTCAACATCCAGGCTGAGAGCGACAGAGGCCTGGAGGTTGGGATGCTGCAGTCTGCCTTGATCTTGCGCAATGAGATCTGGGGAAGTCCCCAGACTGATCAGTCTCCGGATGGACAACTCCTATAGGAGTGGAAATCAGACCTATCTCAGCCAATGAGGGACTATGAGGATCATAGTATTCCTGTCCTCGTGAAGCTTCAAGAGAGTCTTGACCACTAAGGGAATTGGAGGAAACACATACAGAAGACCCTTGCCCCAGTGATGGGCAAGGGCGTCCGATCTGATTTGCTGTCTGTCCTGTACAGGGAGCAAAACCAACACACCTTCCCTGTTGCAGGGGGATGCGAACAGATCTACATCCGGGCTCCCCCAGCAGCAAAATATCTGATTCTCTACCCCCTGGTCCAGGGACCACTCGTGGGGTCTGAAGGCTCAACTCAACCTGTCCGCTACCACGTTCTCCGCCCCAGCCAGTTACATGGTCATGAATATCGTTCTGTGGGATAGGGCCCACGACCAGATCTGAACCGCTTCTTGGCACAGGAGGTAAAATTCTGTGCCTTCCTGCTGGTTGTATATTTGGATCAGGACAACTTTGTTGGACAACCGATCTCAAAGCCCACAGCTCCATGAAGTTGATCTGACAAGAACGTTTCTGAGTAGGCCAGAAACCCTGGGTGCTAAGCCCATCTACATGAGCTCTGCACCCCAGGGTGGATGCATCTGTGATTAGGACAATTTGGGGAGAGGGACTTCAAAAAGAGATACCCCATTCCAGATTTGCCACCAGGACAGTGAGTCCTGGAGAGATGGGGTGACTTGGATGCAATCCTGGAGACTCTGTGTGGCCTGGCGACACTGTGACCTCAGGGTCCTTTGGGTTCTGCACATGTGTAGACGTGCCAAGGGAATGAAATGGATGGTTGCAGCCATATGGCCCAACAGCCTCAATAAGTGCCAGGCTGACACCTGCTGGCTCTGCTGAATCTCCATCGTGATGGTCGTCAAGATGATGGCCCTTTGACGAGGCAGGAAGACCTTGGCCTGAGCCATGTCCAGAAGGGCTCCTATGAAGTCCAATTGAAGTGACAGGCTGAAATGGGACTTTGGTAGTTGAGAATCAACCCTAGTGACTCCAACACCCAGACAGTCAAGCTCATGGACCTGGTGTGGCCCTTGCCTGACATGTGATTTTACCAGCCAATAATCCAGATAAGGGAAAACATGCTCTCCCCATTGCGGAGGTGCACCGCCGCCACCATGGCCAGGTACTTTGTGAAGACTCGTGGGGCTGATACTAGCCCAAATGGCAACCCCCGGTACTGGAAGTGCTGTTTTCCCTCCACGAATCAGTTACTTCCTGTGGCACAGGAAGATCTCGATATAACTGTATGTATCCTTTAGATCGAGGGAGCATAGCCAGTCCCCTTTTTGTAAAAGGGGAAACAAGGTGCCCAGGAAAACCATCTTAAAACTTTCTTTTTTTTAGATACTTGTTCAAGGCCCTTAGGTCTAGGATGGGACAGAGTCCTCCTGTTCTCTTTGAAATCAGCAAGTACCTAGAATAGAATCCCTGCCCTCTTTGCCCTGGTGGTACGGGGTCAACGACCCTGTCATTAAGAGGGAGGAGAGCTCCGCTAGTAGTACCACCTGATGTGTTACCAGCCCCCAAAATGGGCACAGAGGGCAATTTGGCGGAACACCCAATAGATTCAATTGGTATCCTTCACAGACAATGGAAAGGATCCACTGGTCCGAGGTTATACTGGGCTACTGATTCACAAAGAACTGCAACCTGCCCCTGACTGGAGGGTCCACCATCCCCGGGTACAGACGACTGGCCTACACTCCCTATGACCCATTCAAAACCCCATCCCTGGAGTTGACTGAGGTGCCAGCTGGGGATTGGAGGCTCTCTGCTGCCTGGGGTGGCCACGGGAGCCCTGATGGTGTTGTCAGGAGCAGGGGGCAGAGGATAGTGGTTCCTCTGGCAAAAGAAAGACTTCCTTGGCACCAGTCTCACCGAGCAGATCCAGAGTGCTGGCAGAGAATTGTTGGAGAGTATCATGGTTGTCCCGAAGTTGGGCCACTGCATCCCTCACCCTATCTCCGAAGAGATTCTCCCCAATACATATGTCAGCGAGTCATTCCTGTACCTCTTGCTGGAGATCCAAGGCCCACACCTATGCCATTCTATGGGCACTGATTCCTGATTACCGCTGTAGAGACTCTCAGAGGAACCGGTAACTACATTATTGATAGGGGGAGGCCTCGGTGCCCCAGGAACTGATGCAAGCTGGGTCAGTAATGCACCGATAAGCACGTTGAGCTTCTCCAGAAGTAGTATGAGGATGGGCGGCACCAGGTCTGGAGCCATAGGACCGAAGTCCGAGAGCACTCTGTCCACCGCCAGCTGGACTCTGCTCCAGCTCCTCCTTGAACATTGCTGATGCCAACACCAACTGGGAGGAAGGAACGGTGGCCAGATCTTCTTTGGACCCTCAAGTTGAATCGGTGACTGGCATCAGGACCAGTGGAGACAGTTGTAGACCCCCAGCACCGATGGAGGATTGGCACTTTTCGCTGCGGGATCACTTTATAGGCATCACAACAAAAGGCAATGCATCCCCATGCCTGGCACTGTGCACCGATGGGGACCAATGATCAAAGCTTGGCCCGGTCTTTCCCCGGTGCCAAGGCAGATGACGAGGAACCCGACCTTGGCACTGACGGTCCTGCCAATGTTGATGGCTCAATGTCCATCGGTGTGGCTCCTTGGTCCTTCGACGCCGCCAATGCCGATGGCTTGGACTTCTTTGACCCGAAGAGCTGATCCATCCTGTTGATTTGAAGCTCACATCCTTTTGGACACATAAGTGGCAACCCCGGACATCATGCTATGCCCCCAGGCAGAGGACATATATTTCATGCAGATCCATGATAGACATGGTCCTTGGGCACAGCCGAAAACCGGAGACAAGGCCATATCGGATGAAACAAAAGGGGCACAAAGTGTAAACGATGGTGGTGGGGGGTTGTTGGCCGGCCGGCACCGATGCACCACCGCCATGGGGGAATCAATCGTGAAAGGAAACTTACCCAGAGACAGAAAAGCATTGGAAAAAAATGCCACAAACTTGAGAAAAAGGAAAATTGTCCACAAGGCCAAAAGCAGCCAAAGTGAGCTTACTGACACCGCGAGGCTTACAGCTCCCCAGAGAGAGATAGACTGGAGAGGGACCCCAGGTGGACGCATGTTATAGGGCATGCTGGGCATGCTCAGTGTGCCTAGTCAAAGTTCTAGAAACTTTGACTTAAGTTTTCCACATCTGGGCTCCATCTGATGATGTAACCCATGTGCGAAAACTACTATCCTGCTTGTCCTCAGAGAAAGCAGCACAGCATCACTGAGTGTCCCAGCAGGTGGTCAGAAAACACAGAGCACAGTGTCAGCAACTATCCCAGCAGGGGTCAGAGAGCAGCCCAGCGCCAGTGAACCTCCCAGTAGGGGTGAGAGAGCAGCATAGAGCATAGCATCATCGACTGTCCTAACAGAGGGCCTATGGGCAGCACAGAGCACAGCATCACTGACTGACCTTTGAAGGGGTGAGAGTAGCACAGAGCATAACATTATTGACTGTCCCTGCAGGGGGTCAGAAAGCAACACAGAACACAGTGACATCAACTTTCCCAGCAGGGGCTCAGAAAGAAGCACAGAGCTCAGCATCACTGTCTGACCCAGCAGGGAGTCAGAGAGCATTGCAGAGCACAGCATCACAGACTGTCCCAACAAGGGGTCAGAGAGCAGAACACTGACTGTCCCAGCCAGGAGTCTGAGGGCAGCACAGAGCACAGCATCACCAACTGTCCTATCAGGAGGTCTGAGGGTGCACAAACATAGCATTAGCAGTTGTCTCAGCAGGAAGTCAAAGGATAGCACAGAACGCAGCATCACCAATTGTCCTAGCAAGGAATTCAAAAGCAGCACACAGCTAATTACAAACTGTTCCAGCATGAGTTCAGAGTGCAGCAGAGCACAGCACCACCAACTGACCCTGCAGGGAGGTAAGAAGGCAGCACAGCATTAATGACTGTCTGAGCAGGGGTTAGAAAGCAGCAGAGTGCAGTATCCATGACTAACTTAGCAGAGGCAACATGGAGTCTGAGACTGAACCAGAAGGGTGACACAAGAACTAGGTCATGCTGGAATGCGGTCACTTACTATCCTCTCTCTAATTTCACGATTTTCGTCTCAATAAGGTGCACAGCTCTTTTATAAAACAATGATACTGCTGCAATGTCAATGTTTAACATTCTTATGTATGTTAAACTACTAGTTAAATTCACAAAATAAATAATAATAATCATCTAGGCAATCCACAGAAACAGCAAAGGATCCCAATACATGTTCTGGCTGCATTTGTGGCAAGCTTTGCCTCTCTTGTTTAGGATAATTGATATTCTGAAATGTTTGTGTGGTAGGTTTCTGTAGCACACAGCTTCCCACTGCAATTACAGAGAATATATCAGAGAGGCATACTGTTCACAGCAGGTCTCCAATTCCATCCCTTCCAGCTTCCAAATCCATATAGGATATATTAAAACAAGTCCAAAAGAAAACATGTGTAGGTAATAGATATATTTTAAACCATTTCCCCTGCCTAAGAAGGCATAAAATGGCTTTGTTTCAATCAATTTAATGAGTAAAGTGAAGCGCATGCAAAGGAAGAAGCTGAAAATAAAGAAAGTCAAGCAGGAAAATGTCAATGAGCTGGAGTTAGATGACAGGTTAGAATAATGTATTCAGTGTGGAAGAGACTGCAATGCTGCAAGAGTAGGCTTCCCAGGACAGCATCACACAGCAACTCAAAAGAAGCCAAGCACTGCTGCTGAATGCTGCTTTTTTCAACCTCGAGAAACTGAAGGAGAAAACAGGGAAAAGGAAAACTGCTTCCAGCTTACAGTGTGTGAATAGGACCCATTCAAACAAAACAAATTCAAAATGTGTTTGGTCAGCTACTACCGGGACTGCAGAATTTTTTATTGCTTCATCACCCATTCATCAAGGAAATAGGGACTGGGGACTGACACACCCCAAGGGGTTTCCTCTTCCTGAAGAGATGCCTACAGAAAACAAGAACACACCTGAAGGAGGGATTCATGCAATCATTTCATACTCTTTCTTACATAAACCAGAGAAGTAAAGCTGGCTGCAGGCATCTAAACACCTAAACTCCTTCAACTCTGCTTTTCCTATTCACACTGCTTCCTGGTCTTTACTATGCCCTTGGATGAATCAGTCTCATCATGAAGCACATGAGAACAGAATGATGGATGGATCAGTTATCAAGCACAGAACCTGAGAATTTTATTTCATCTAACAAGGTACCAGTAAACATACAAACCCCATAAAACAGGTTATTACCCATTCATATTTGTGTGAAATAAGGATATCAGGCAGTGCTACTTTATAAAATCACAGAGTTTCAGAAAAGCTGGGATTAGAACCCAGGAATCTGGATTTCCACTCCCTTGTTCCGAAAAGACCAAACCCTTCTTCCATTCTTACTTCTTGATGACAATATTTACTTAGTGCCACCCTCAAGCTATCATTCGATAAGGGGGTCTACAAACTATTATTTGTAAAGAAAGCCATCCTAACACTGAGTTCCAAGTGGAGGCTTGCCGAAAACCCTACCTCTAAACTACCATTCTGAGTCTGACAGGTAGACCATATCATCATGTGGCACATGGTCAGCGTGCCTGTGACATAGGATTAATTTGGTTCCTAGTGGGCTGGTGACCACATCTTGAAAAAGTCTCTCTGCTGAGACTGATTTTCAAGATGTGGTCACCAGTCCACTAAGAACCAAATTAATCCCAACTTCACAGGCACACTGACCATGTGCCACATGACATCATGGTCAGTGGACCATGATATTACTGGACATAGAAAAACACATCTTATTTCCAGAGCTTGGATTGTCTGGCCTAGAACATTTTAGTATCTTACCTAGGTGCATTGTGCAACGCAAGACAAAAGCAGAATTACCCAAACACTTAAGTTTTATATCTTCAGGTAAGACATTAAATGGAATCCCTTCATGCTGTTATAAACATTAAAATACATATGAAAGGTTTTTAAAAATGTTCTGCTACTTTTTGATGTCACACTAGACCTTTCATTTTATTACTAACAAGTATGAAACTGCAAAGTAGTTACATTAACCCATTACACAACAGCTTTCATATGTCAGCATCTAAGGTATGATGCTACTGGATTACATGAAACACTATGAACTAAAACAAATGCTGATTAGCATAGACTATTACTAAAAAATTCTTGTTTGCTCTTTAGTACTTTTATGCAATTGGAGACTGCTAATGGAGGAAAGAAAGTTCAATCCAATGGCCTCATCTACATTAGAAGCATCAATCATCACTAATGACGATTGATTCCACTCATCGGCAAAAAGCAGGGTCATACCACAATTTATTTGCTCGTCTTGAATGTTAACTGCATTTCAGTGTTTCACCAAAGAGCTTGTTATACTGAAACATACTGGTATAGATGCACATTTCCAGTATTTAATGGAATATGCCTGTTAAAAATAACTTTAAAAGGTGGGGGGCACTGATGAACGTCAATAACAACAAATGCTTCTTTTTGAGTTTTTGCTGGTGGCTTAGCTTTTGTCTCTTCCTTTATGCTAAACTATTGCATAACTGATGGAGAAATTCTGCTCAAGCCTCAGAAATGGTGACTAAATCAGGAAGTACTCACCAGTCATCTTAAATCACTATTATAAACACTTTAGAGAGGCAGCAGATCTTGAGGAAGCAATAGCAAAATTATCATATGAAACTTCTGCTCCACAGCCAATTGCAGCCACTGCTAACAAATCTTGCCAGTCAGAGGTGCTTACATGAAATAAAATTATTAAAAGAATGCAGTTGAAGTTACAGTGATCAATAGGCTAACTGAAAATCTTTATTAAAATTGGATATCATCAGCCGTCACATAACAGAGGTTGAGAAGAATGTAGGACATATGTCCAACATGAAAAAGACAAGTCTCCTGGTTCACAGAGAAATTACCATAGTTGAATTAGAGAACAGATGTAAGAGAGGAAATTTATGAGGTTATGAATGAAAGCCCAAGCACGCTGTTTTCTGTCTGGTCTTTCTCAGAGACAATTTGAAAGCCAGCAAAGGAGCTCCCCTCCCTGGATATGAACAGGACCAAGCACACACCATAATTAAATGGGGAGGGAAAGAGAAAACCGTTCTCAGTCAAACCTGGTCAAGTTTCATGGCTTCCAAGATAAAGAGTGGGTATTGAAGAGAGCTAGGAAGCTTGGTGCTTGAGACTATTTGTGTTTTCAGGTTCTAGTGCTAACGCTCAAAAGCAGCAGTCCATATCTGGGATCATTAAAAAGAGAGTGTTTAAGATACTTCATATACCCTGTGTGATGATTATTATAGTCCCCTAACTACTCAAAGGAGGCAGGAGGTAAGGAAAGCCTGGGAAATAGGGCCAGAAAAAAAGGGAGTGAGAACAGGAGGGAGATTTCAATTCCCATGAGGCACAGGGGCTCTAGAGGGGGAAGGACCGCACAAGCCTTATAGCACCAAGTGGCTGATGCATCAACCACGCTGCCTTTTCTTCTCTCATATATGACAGAGTTACCTCATTCCTCCCAGGGTGCAACGGCTATTTATTTTGATCCCTTCACCCAGACTGGTGAGCTGGCTTAAACAGACACTGTTTAAGCATCTGTTGCTAGTATAATAAAGCCCCTCTTTCAGCAATATACAGTCTCACTGATTCCTCCACAGCGGGTTCTGTGAGCCTGGTTCTGAGGGGACCAGGCCTTACTGCCACCTCCCACCATAGCCTGTAACTGAGATTTAGACTTTCTCTTTTTCCTCTCTGGCTGCAGATGTATTCACCCACAGCAGTGTTCCCAAAAAGCTCCTAACCAGCAATGCTCTTTGAAATATCCTCTTCATGAGGAGGTTTCCACCACTGGTCTCCTAGGTCCATTGGCTCAGGCTCTTCTTTGGGACCGTTGCTCACCTCCACCTCTTATGCCGGTTCTAAAAGAGTATCTTCCTTTTCCTGTCCCGCCCCTCCATCTGGAAAATCATCAACCTGATCCCAACGTGTTTGTACTCCCTTCTCCCCTTGGTGATGTAAAGCTTGTGCAGTCCCTCCCTCTCCAGAGCACCTGTGCCTTATGGGAATTGACATTTCCCTCCTGTTTTAACTCCTTTTCCTTTCTAGCCCTGTTTACCAGGTTTTTCTTACCACCTGCCTCCTTTGACTGGCCAGGGGTTCCCATTGGGAAGGGAACAAATTATTCAGGGTGCCTCGCACAAAGCTGAGTATGCTATAGGTTTAGTGTTTGTTAATAAATCTAAAATAAATTTGTGTCCTGGAGAGATAGAGATGAAGGCAGTACCCTGGTTGGCCCATAATTTGATATGGTTTGGGTTTTCATAGCTGAGTGAAAGGAGGTGTTTAAATAGGAAAGAGCCCATTGCCAAGAGGGAAAAGGAGCACAGAGGGATTAAAAAATTGACTGACAGTATCTTTGCCGCAGATTTATTATTCCTCAGTGGCTACATCATTTGGGGATTGGGATCAGTTGGTAATGACCTTAGTTGATGAATTGACACCTGTCCAGTCATGTTATGTATAGAAACAAGATGGAAAAAGACAACCTTAGTACAGCTCGATGTTGAAAAAACAAAAAATAAATCTCCAACATGTAGAAAGGATCTGGAGAAAGGACATGTTTCCATATTTGAAGAACTATAAGGATCAACTTGAAAGGTAGGGGGAAACTTAAGTCAACCAAAAAGTTGTAATTCTCAAAAAAAAAAAAAAAATTCCATGAGGTAACTTCTAATAGCAAGCTTCTTTATGTATAATCATTTAATTAAACAACAAATCACAAATCACTTGGCATACCTAAAGCTCTGAAGTATACCAAGCAATATAATGAAGTTTTACATTTTCCAAATGCAATAGCAACATATTCAAAGAAGGAAGGAAGAAAAACGAAAGCATTAAATCACATGATGCTGACAACAAATTACAAATACAGCATTTTAAGTCTTCCCACCTTTGAAAACTCTTAACTGCTTAAAATAAGACTACAAACTACGTGAGATAAAGTTTGAATACAGGTTCCCCAAATGGACATAAATTGCTGCTGATGTTTAAATGATTGGCAAGATAAGAAATTATCCATCTGCATCATTTTATGCAAAAGATTTTGCCAATGCCAAAAAGATGGCGCTTCGGGGTTTCGCCAATTCAATAAAATTAGTTTTTTCCCTAACACACATGCTTTCCTAACCAAAAGGTGATGCCTTGGCCCCGAAAGTCAGAGCTGGGAACATAGCAAAGAACACTTTCAATGGGGTTAAGGGAATTGACATCTTTAGCAAATGTTCGAGATAAGTAATAATCTTGCCCCAAAAGCACTGGATTAGTGTGCATTCCCAGAAAGCATGAGATAGATGGTTAACATTTATTACATTTACTACAAATACTGGTACAAGACAATTTGGCTCTGAAAGCCAGTTGTTGGGTAACGTAAGTTCATCTAAGGAACTTGTATTGCATTTCCCGATAATACATTTGGACTAACACTTGACAAATATTGAAAATTATACTGTAAATCCCTTGACTGAACCTGAAACACCCCATCCTTATCCGCCTATCTCTGAAATTTGGTAGGTATCAATCTCTGCAAGTTTCAAAAGAGCTTTATATAATTTAAATAAGGATAAACAGTGAACATCCTCAAAAAAAGAAATCATCGTATCGGTCAACAATGAATGACTGTAATGGGAATTAGGAAGTGACCTTATATAATGTCTGAGTTGAATATATGAGAAATAGTGGGTGCCATCCAAGTCAAAACAATTCATCAATTTTTCTAAATATAATACCTGACCTTTGGCATCTAACAAGTGAGACAGTTCCAGTGGGAACACTCAGAGGAGAGGATCACCTTGCTGGTGGCTGAAAGGAATCAGTAAGTTTTTGCTTGGGACATTGTCTTTTTTAAAAGTACTGGGGCAAAGTTAACTATTTGGGAATATTACTTAGTGTGTGTGTGTGTGTGTGTGTGTGTGTGTGTGCTTTTAATAGTCAGAAAGGCAGTGAATAAACAAGTTAGACTGTATTTTTAAATAGTCAGTGTGTTTATTTTTAAAAGTCTGCAGAGCTGAGTGTTCTGCAGACTTTTAAAGAACTGAGTGTTTGTATTTAATACAAACTCAGTGTTTGTATTGGGAAAAAAAACCCAAAAAAAAAAACCAAAACCCCCAAAAAGTTGCCAGAAGCTAGAAATAAGCTAGGAGCAGTGTTATCCCCTTGTACAGGTCCTTGGTGAGGCCTCACCTGGAGTATTGTGTTTAGTTCTGGAGACCGTATCTACAAAGAGACAGAGACAAGATGGAAGCGGTACAAAGAAGGGCGACCAGAAAGGTGGAGGGTCTTCATCGAATGACATATGAGGAGAGATTGAAGAATCTAAATATATACACCCTGGAGGAAAGGAGAAGCAGGGGTGATATGATTCACTTTCAGATAGTTGAAAGGCTTTAACGATCCTAAGACAACGACAAACCTTTTCCATCAGAAAAAAATCAGCAGAACCAGAGGTCACGAGCTGAGGCTCCAGGGAGGAAGACTAAGAACCAATGTCAGGAAGTATTTCTTCACAGAGAGAGTGATGGATGCCTGGAATGCCCTTCCGGAGGAAGTGGTGAAGACAAAAACTGTTAGGGACTTCAAAGGGGCATGGGATAAACACTGTGGATCCATCAAGTCTAGAGGACGTGAATAAAGTGGGGGTGGCTCGCATACAGAATGCTGAACAAGCAGCAGCCCTCAAGATAGAAGGGCTCAGAATAGAAGAACAGGAAGCCGCTGCTGCCACAGCTGCTGCCGAAGTGCGCAGAAAGGCTGAGCCATCGATCGCCTCAGACCTATAGCAGTAAAAGGGAAAAGCAGCAGCCCTTGAAGCCCTAATTAAAGGTCTTGTTTGGGGGGGGGGGGGGGAGTTGTCACAGCCATGAAAAGTAGCAGACGCAGGGATCAATAACCGGGGTCCGCAAGCCCGAAGGTGGAAGGAGGCGGCAGAACACTGCACGGAGCGGCAGTAGCCACAGAGGCATTCACGGAGCAGGATGCCAGTGGTTGGTGTTCCACCTTCACAGAGCGGAAGGATGGAGTGGCATTCACGGAGTAAGATGCCAATATTATACCAATGGTATACCACCTTCATGGAGCAGAAGGATGGAGGGCTGCCATCTCCAAAAAAAAAAACAAAACAGGGGTGGGTAAGAGTATGTAAAATTACCGGTGAGGTCATAGGCTATAGGTATTGCCAATTATCAGTCTTGTTCAATATTTGTTGTTTGTTAATGTGGCTCGCGGTAATGGGGGCTACTACCTGGAGATAATACCCTTGCTCAGTGTACATACACATGATTGAGACTCCATCATTGCTCTGGGCTTCAGCGGCAAGAGGTAATGTGGAAGAAAAAAAAATTTGTATTCACAGGGAAGCGAGGTGTAGCTGGGCAGATACTTTACTTTCAATGCATGTCCAGCGTGGATCTCTGCTTCAACGGCAGGGGAGAAAGTCTAATACTTCTCTTTCAACGCATAGCTCTCTGCTTCAACAGCAGGGGGAATGAGGAAGGGAGGATCTGTATGTGGATTGCATAGTCTGGGTGGACTGGGGCAGGGGTGTGGCCTGCTTATTGCGGCGGTTACTACCCCAAATTGAGCTGGATATTCACTTGGATGCAGTTCCCGCGCTGCTCTCTACATTGATAGTGGGGTGGAGGAGAAATAGAACTAGAGAGTACTAGAAGCCAAGCGTAACAAGTATGAGAGAGAAGAAGAAGAAAAAAAAAAAAGTACACAGCTTGCTGGGCAGACTGGATGGGCTGTTTGGTCTTCTTCTGCCGTCATTTCTATGTTTCTATACCTAAGTAAAAAGGTTAAATAGTTCGGCTCAGTTACTCACCTTGGAAAGGTGTTGAGGTAGTGTGATTGGGTTTGAATAGGTACCAACATTTGTTAATCAAGAGAGCAGTGAGTCACTCTGGCTGACTAACTGAAGTTAGACTGTTTGTATTCCTGGATGGAATAAATGATAGCTTTATGGAGCAATTGGTTCAGGAACCGACAAGAGAGAAAGCAATTTTAGATCTAATTCTCAGTGGAGCACAGGACTTGGTGAGAGAGGTAACGGTGGTGGGGCCACTTGGCAATAGTGATCATAATATGATCAAATTTGATTTAATGACTGGAAAAGGAATAGTGTGCAAATCCAAGGCTCTCGTGCTAAACTTTCAAAAGGGAAACTTTGATAAAATGAGAAAAATTCTTAGAAAAAACTGAAAGGAGCAGCTACAAAAGTAAAAAATGTCCAAGAGGCGTGGTCATTGTTAAAAAATACCATTCTAGAAGAACAGTCCAGATGTATTCCACACATTAAGAAAGGTGGAAAAAAGGCAAAACGATTACCGGCATGGTTAAAAGGGGAGGTGAAAGAAGCTATTTTAGCCAAAAGATCTTCATTCAAAAATTGGAAGAAGGATCCAACAGAAGAAAATAGGATAAAGCATAAACGTTGGCAAGTTAAATGTAAGACATTGATAAGACAGGCTAAGAGAGAATTTGAAAAGAAGTTGGCTGTAGAGGCAAAAACTCACAGTAAAAACATTTTTAAATATATCCGAAGCAGAAAGCCTGTGACGGAGTCAGTTGGACCGTTAGATGATCGAGGGGTTAAAGGGGCACTTAGAGAAGATAAGGCCATCGCAGAAAGATTAAATGATTTCTTTGCTTCGGTGTTTACTGAAGAGGATGATGGGGAGGTTCCCGTAATGGAGAAGGTTTTCATGGGTAATGATTCAGATGGACTGAATCAAATCTTCTTGGTCAGAGTGCTTTTTCTGGATTGGCATATCCATATAGCCCAATTTTCTCTTAGAGAAAAAGCACTCTGACCAAGAAGATATAATCACTGCGACATTTTCAGTGTCAGCACAGCACTCAATGTGAAGGAGCAAATTTTGCCATCACCTAAAGAGCACATTTTCACAGCTGAGTCATAGAGGTATATTCCATGCTTAAGAGTCACTCCCTGATGAAGAGGATTTACTCGAAACACTGCACTGTCGGGATTACAATACTTATTGCATGAAGTTATGTATACAATATCTTGGCGTCATAACTGTGAGTCTTGTATGGTATAACATTTAATTTTTGTATACCACCACAGCTGACTCGCACTGGACTATCAAGTTAGCCAACAGAATAATAGATTGAGCAACTTGTACATTCTGGGGTTTTCCAATGATTATAAATAACTTTTCTCTAACAACCACTAAGTTGGAGCTAGAGTCTCGTTAGTAGCCATTGGGCATATCCATATAGCCCAATTTAGGCACTTTATGAGGTTTCCCCAGTTCAAACATATACAATCCATTTCCAGCCAGACTATTAATATTTTTTGTTGAGTCTTTAAGTAATTACATTTTAAAGTATTACAGAAAAAAGTTATTAAAAGTTGCAGAATTTTAAATATTTTGAGCAGAATTTCCCTAGAAATTCACTGAAAGAATGTCCCTTCCACATATACACACCCTCATACAGGCTCCCTCACTCTCTCACATAGACATCCCCTCATACAGGGCCCTCTCTCTTGCATTCACACCCACACAAGCTCCCTTTCTCTTTCACACATACATCCTCACACAGGCTACCTATGTCTCGCTCTCAGGCAGCCCTTCACACAGGCTCTGTCTCACACATACACAATCCCTTCACACAGGCTAGTACTCTCACATACACACGATCCCTTTTTCATACACACGAGCTCCTAATCTCTCACACACATACACACTCCTTTCACAATCTCCTCATATAGGCTCCCTCTCTCTGAAACCCACACTCAAGCATCCCCCCCACCCACTCTCTCTTACCTCCCATGCTCTCTCTCACACCCTCCTACTCTGTCACCCTCCCCTCATATAGGTTCCCTCTCTGAAACCCACACTCAAGCATCCCCCCCACTCCCCCTCTTACCAACCAAGCTGTCTCTCACCCTCCCCCACACCCCCTCTCCTCTCACACACACACATTCTCTCTCACCGGCATCCCCCTCCCCTCATATAGGATCCCTCTCTCTGAAACCCACACTCAAGCATCCCCCCCCCACCCACACTCTCACACCCTCCTGCTCTCTCTCACCCTCCCCACCCCCTTCTTACCAACCATGCTCTCTGTCATCCTCCCCTCTCTCACACACAGATTCTCTCTCACCGGCACCCCCCCCCAATGCTCTCTCTCACCCTCCCCTCCCCTCTCTGACACACATTCTCTCTCACTGGCATGCCGCGGGATGCGCTCTGTTCACGGCGAAGATGAAGGCCCGGCGCGCCGATCGCGGCGAAAAGGGAAGGCCCCTGTGTGCCGCAGGATGCGCTCTGATCGCGGCAAAGATGAAGGCCCATTGTGCCATTCGCGGCACACTGGGGCCTTCCCTTTTCGCCACGATCAGCGCGCCAGGCCTTCATCTTTGCCACGAACGGAACATGTGCCACAGAACACGCTCCGTTTGCAGCATGCCAGGGTCTCCTCTGCTATTTTCTGCGCAGAATTTGGCAATTCTGCACAGGGGGAGAATTCTGCGCAAATTCTGCTTCCGCAGTAGTGCAGAATTCCCCCAGGAGAAACACTCTTCTGCATCCAAGAGTGGCTAAAGGTGTGCGATTCCGCCTTCACCGGCCAGAAGAAAAGATTTCAGTTTTTGTATACAATCGTGTAAGTATTGAACTATGCAGAATTGGTGAGCAGAAATCCATGCATTGGAGGTTTGGAACACCTTTTTACTGAAATTGTCCAGTCGCCTGAGATCCTTCCTTCATGAAATATTAGAGTATTTTATTATTTATTTATTTTTAATTTTTATAGACCGAAGTTCTTGTAGGAACTACAAATCAATCCGGTTTACATACAACTTTTAAATGCCCAAAAAGAGTAGTGGGCTTTACATAGAACAGTTGAACAATAAAACAGGTAACAATAGAACTAACAATAAATTATGGAACAAATAGAATAGATAACCAATTAAACATAGTAATGTAGTAATAAATATTATATAGAAAAAAAAAAAAAAGAGTATATGCTTGTTTTCTTTGCTCTTTTAAGAGCAGATTCTATCACAACTGAATGATGTCATAAGCTGCACTATTCCAAACCCTGGGGATTTTTGCATCTTATATTTGAGACCTACAGTGCATTCAGAAAGTATTCAGACCCCCTTCACTTTTTCCACATATTGTTACATTACAGCCTTATTCTAAAATGGATAATATGTATTTTTTCTTTCCTCAAGCTATACACAATACCCATAAAGACAAAATGAAATCAGGTTTGTAGAAATTTGTGCAAATTAATTAAAATAAAAAACTAAAATATCACATTTATATAAGTATTCAGACCCTTTGCTAAGATACTCAAAGTTGAGCTCAGATGCATCCTGTTTCCAATGATCATCCTTGAGACAGAGACAGAGCATGATACACCAGTTCAGGAAGTCTATTCCAAGCACACAGCACAGACAGGTGGAAAGCATGGCGTCTGGAATTGGCAGTAGAGAAGGGTTCAAATAAGAGTGACTTATCTGACGAGCGGAGTGCTCGACGAGGGGTGTAGAGAGAGATGCACACCTTATTACTGGCTGGACTCCACTGCAAGCAAATCCAGTGGGTGAGATCCATCTCGTGGAGGTTCTGATGGCATATCCATACAAACCAGAGATTTAGAGAATCCTTCTAGTGACAGGAAATCTGATATTCTTGAAAGGAGAGGTTCAAAGGTACCCTTCTTAGCCACTAAAGATGTAAAAAAAATCTTTCACCAACTCCACTATTTGGTTGAGGGGCTGATGTGCCTTCTGTCCTGGTGTGGGCGGTGAAACATCCTGTTTCCATTGATCATCCTTGAGATGATTCTCCAAATTGACTGGAGTCCACCGGTAGTAAATTCAATTGATTGGACATGATTTGGAAAGGCACATACCTGTCTATGTACGGTCCTACAATTGGCAGTGTATATCTGAATACACTGTAGTTTCCTTGAAACTGGGGCACAGAAAATAGGATTTTCCCACTTTCTCGTTTTCAATTCTTGCAGGAAATCATGGATCGGGATAGCTGCTGGTTCCACTGGTATTTTCAGAATTTGGAGGCCAAAGACGTTTGCACAAAGATCTATATAGTTGTATATAGTTATGTTTATAGTTTGTGGTATCCATTTATTGATTTATTGATATTGCTTTGCCTAGTCAGTATTATCCACTCCCCCTGTTTAGTGTATTTATTCGGTTATATGTAAGGGCTCCGCCCAAAAGTTCTTGTTTTTTGTGAACCGATGCGATGTGCGAATGGATATCGGTATAAAAGAGACTTTAAATAAATAAATAAATAAATAAATAAATAAACAAACAAACATATTAGCTCAAGTGCTTTCCCCAAGTAGTCCACAAATCTGGAGTAGGAAAGATCTAACAGCGGAGATGAGTGCTCCGGGGGTGATCCTCATCAATCCCTCATCAGAGCCTGGAGGTGAGTTTAAATACTTATCAGTGATCCCAATAACGAAGAAAGTGACTGAGGTGAAGTCCTTGGTCACCTTGGAAGGGTATACTCCCAATGCTGCTGTTACTACTACTACTACTTAACATTTCTAGAACGCTACACAACATACACAGTGTTGTACAAACACATAAAAAGAAAGCTGCTGCTCAATAGAGCTTCCAATCTAATAAGACAAACATATAGGACAAGAGACTTGGGACATTTCATAAAGCAAGACAATGGTTAAAAAAAAAAAAAAATTAGTTAAGACTAAAAGCAGACAAATCAGGCATAAGATTTAAAAGCGGTTTCAAAAAGGTGGGTTTTTAGATGGGATTTAAACATGGCAAGAGACAGAGCATGACACACCAGTTCAGGAAGTCTATTCCAAGCACATTTATTTATTTATTTAAGGATTTTTATATACCGCGGCTCGTTAGCAAACATCACCTCGGTTTACAAAGAACATTAAATTAGCAACAAGCTTTACAATCCAACAGGTAAAAGTAATGATATATAGCTGATAGCATAGAACTTACAATAATTGAAATAAATCAAGCTAGAAATTAGCTAGGGGTATAAGACTGGAGGATCAACTTAATAGTACATTATTAACAATACAGAAATTTTCAGATCAGAATAAGATCGGAGATAATTACAATATTAATCATATTGCAGGTAAATAGGACACCATAGTGTGTTTAGTGTAATTAATAGTAACTGATTGGAATGAGAAGATAGCATTATATAAATGTCATGTTAAATTTTTTTTTTTTATTCTGAAGAGAAAGGTTCACAAATTGTAGGCTTGTTTGAACAGCCATGTTTTTAAATTCTGTTTGAATTTCTTGTGGCAGGGTTCCAGGCGTAGATCAGTGGGAAGTTTGTTCCACATGTTAATTCCAGCTATCGTAAATGTTCGTTCTCTCGTTGTGACATATCTTATCTGTTTAAGCGTTGGAGTATTTAGCTTAGCCTGGTGCATTTTTCTAATTGGTCTGTCCGATGTATGGAATATAAAGAACTCGGAATACCAATGCATGTCTTGGTTATATAATGTCTTGTATATAAGGGTGAGAACTTTGAATATTATCCTATATGCAATCGGAAGCCAGTGTAGGAGTTGTAGAGCTGGAGTAATGTGTTTGTGGCGGCGTGTGTTAGTAATCAAGCATGCAGCTGCATTCTGTAGCATTTGAAGTGGTTGTATTGAATTATTTGGTAGACCTAGTACTAAGGAGTTACAGTAGTCCAATTTAGATAATATAGTAGCCTGTAGTACAGTCCGGAAGTCATTTGGGTGTAGTAGTGGTTTTATCCTTTTCAAGGTCTGAAGTTTGTGGAAACCATTTTTTATAGTGGATGTGATGAATTTTTTTAGCGTAAAATGTTTGTCAATTATGACACCAAGACTGCGGACTTGTTGTATAGTGTGAAGGTCAGGTAGAGATTGTATAGTAGGGCTAGCAAGGTTGTCATTTTGTGAATAAATGATGAGCAGTTCTGTTTTGTTGGTATTTATTGCCAATGAATTTTCAGTTAGTAGACTCTCAATTTCCACTAGTGCAGAATTCCAGATTTTGAGTGCATTGGGTAGGGAGTCATTGATAGGGATTAGGATCTGCACATCATCTGCATATATAAAGTGCGGGAGACCCAGTTTAATTAACAGTTGACAGAGTGGAGTGAGGTATATATTGAAAAGTGTGGAGGATAGAGAAGAGCCTTGAGGTACTCCTTGTAGCAGATTTTTTGGTTTGGATTCCTGCCGGCCAATTTTTACACTGTATTTCCTGTCGTTCAGAAAAGATTTGAGCCAACCTAGCGCAGTGCCAGTAATGCCAATTTGAGAGAGGCGAGTTAGAAGGATATTGTGGTTGACTGTGTCGAATGCCGAGGAAATGTCCAGCAGGGCAAGTATATAGGATTGACCAGCGTCTAATGCTTTTAGGATAGTATCGGAGAGTGTTAAAAGGAGAGTTTCAGTGCTATGGTACTTGCGGAATCCAAATTGGAATGGAGAGAGTAGTTGATTTTCATCCAGGAATTCAGTGAGTTGCTTGTTGATAACTTTCTCTTATATTTTGGAGAGGAAAGGTAAGTTAGAAACTGGGCGAAAGTTTGCTGGTTCTGTCAGGTTTAAATCTTGTTTCTTCAGAGTTGGTTTTATTATGGCGTGTTTGAGTTGGGTAGGTACAATTCCTGATGAGATAGATTTGTTAAGAATCTTTGTTATAGGTATTGCAATTCTTGACGGGATGGCGAGGAGTGTTTTTGTAGGCATGATGTCATATGGGTGCGTTGCTGGTTTGGCTTTTTTGAGTATACCTTCAATTTCTAATGTCGTTGTGGTTTCAAATTTTGTAAGTGAGGCTGAGCAGAGACTGTGTGTATTTGAATTGATAATGTGTGGTATGTGTGTATAGGGAATAGAGGGAGAGGTAGAGTTTGTAAGGAGATTGGAAGGGGAGGAAGAAGAGATGCGGTTCATGATAGCGTTGATTTTGTCATGAAAGTAGGATGCAAGTGTTTCACATCTATTCTTATCATCATTATCTGAATTGAAGTTTGTTGGTGGGGTGATGATGGAAAAGACATATTGGAAGAGAGCTCGTGGATTGAATTGGTATTGGTGGATCTTCATGGCATAGTAGATTTTCTTGGTTTCTTCTGTCGTTTTCCGGTATTCATGAAGGAGTGACTTAAACTTCTGTAGTAAAATAGGTGATTGGTTTTTACGCCATTTCTTTTCCATTTTAGGGAGCTCAAGTTTCAATTTTCTAAGATCCGGGGTGTACCAGGGCTTTTTATCTTTCTTCTCTGTGTTGATTTCTTTAGTCTGTAGAGGGCAAAGCTCATTTGCTACGTTACTAGTGATGTGATACCAAGAAGAGCAGGCCGAGTTGGCATCAGAGAGGTCTAATTTGATGAGTTCTTCTGAAAGTGCTTCAGCGATGTCTTCGGATTTGCATTGTTTTCTGAAGGTGATGGATCTGTTTTTGGTGTGAGGAGAGATGTGGTTGCATGTTTGGTGTGAGGAGAGATGTGGTTGCATGTGGTTGCATGCTTTCCACATGGCACAGCCAGGTGGAAAGCATGGCGTCTGGAATTGGCAGTAGAGAAGGGCTCAAATAAGAGTGACTTATCTGACGAGCGGAGTGCTCGACAAGGGGTGTAAATAGAGATGCACACCTTATTACTGGATGGACTCCACTGCAAGCAAATCCAGTGGGCGAGATCCATCTCGTGGAGGTTCTAATGGCATATCCATACAAACCAGAGATTTTGAGAATCCTTCTAGTGACAGGAAATCTGATATTCTTGAAAGGAGAGGTTCAAAGGTACCCTTCTTAGCCACTAAAGATGTAAAAAAAAAATCTTTCACCAACTCCACTATTTGGTTGAGGGGCTGATGTGCCTTCTGTCCTGGTGTGGGCGGTGGAACATTCTAATACAAGAATGGAATCTTGCACATCTGGGCTCTGCAAAATTTGAATTGGAGGCTGATTAGATGTGGTATTTCTAGATGTGGCCTTTGTTCCATTAATTCTGATAATGTAAGGGCTCCTTTAATTGGCAGGGTTAGGGGTATCATATCACCTTCTGCCCCTGACAAAATTTTGTGCAGTCCAGTATACAACTGCGTTAGAAGCACAGCAGTATGATGTGTCAGTTATGGAGCAACTTGCTGATACCAAAGGTGTTGAGGATCGATGAATTTCATGCTACAAACATTGATGTGCTGAAGATTTTTGTTTCGACGGTGTCAGAACCTTGTGCATCGGCAGTGCCAGGACTTCATGCGTTGATGGTTCCAATGCCCATGAAAACGTCGATGCACTGGGAAGTGCATTTACTGAGCAGAGACTTGTTTTTTGGCACCAGCTGCACTGGTGGCTTTGCAGAGTAGCACCTCTTTTTCTTCAACACATTACATTTATGTTTACTTAATTCCAATGATTTGGCCTGTTCCACCAAAAGAGAAGAAATTCTTGAGAAGGTCTTGCTCAACTCCATTCCCGAGGAGGCAGATGAGGCTGTGCTTTGAGAAGAGGACAGACTGAGGCTTCTCAGATACTTATTTATTTATTTAAAGTCTTTTCTATACCGTCGTTAAGCAGGTGCCATCACAACGGTTCACAATAGGGCACAACAACTATGTGTTAAATCCAGTATCTGGAATTCTAAACTCTTAAACAGGTGCCATTAATTTACTGTAACATAGTTTCATAAAAAATATTATTTGGTGAGTGTTATAAGTCATGTCCAGTTTCCTCTTACTCGGTTATGAGATATCGTACTACTTTATTTTGGTTCTTTGTTGTTTAAAAAGAAGGAATAGTTTAGGATACAGTAATGAGAGCCACACACTTAAAGAAGCAAGGTGTGTGAGTGTGAGCTAGACTGACTGCAACTTACACAGATCCTCTATTTACCAAGCCTTTGACTTTTCGGAACATGGGAACATCCAGACACAATCAAAACAATCAGCCTGGCCATGGTCCAGACCCAGGTGGCGGTAACACAGGTCACGTCCATCAGTAATGGACATTTTCCTATCACAAATGCAGTCCTTAAAACCACTCATGGCAGCTTTCTTCTTGCTGGACATCCTAAAGAAAAGTCTTTTTTTTTTTTTTTTTTTTTTTTTAAATAACACTGAAAAGTGCTGCTTGAGAATGCTGAGGCAGCAAGACAACTTTAAAGAAAAGAAATTTATAGAAAAATCAGAAAGAAAGAGGTGCATGTCCATGCTGGATGAAAAACAGAATGAGGCGACTCATGAGGCAATATCCACTCAGTAATTCCCACACATGCTCAGCAGAACAAAAGCTCTACAAGCTAAAAGAGAGGGGTAAATTCGGTGCTGCAAGGTATCACCACCCACGTCATGGCTAATTCAGCCCTGCCTATTGATGGAGAAAGCCAAAACTACTTTTGATAGAAACTTGAGATGAGGGAGGACCACCATGCTGTTATGGAAAAACTGCATGTATGGTGAGTAATGAACCAAATGCCTGAAGCTCACTTTCTCTTCTAGCAGACATAATAGTGACTAGGAATACTGCTTTATGGGTGAGGAACTTTATAGTAACATAGTAAATGATCCAAATAGTTCATCCAGTCTACCAAGCAAGCTGCTTGGGTCATAACTGCCATTCGATACAGGTTACCCCCTGTGCCTTCTGTTAAGGTTACCAACTGTCGCTCCGTGCAGGATACCCCCTTCAGAAATGTTACATCTAAAAGTAAGCAATGGGTAACCCCTTTTCTCATTTCCATGCTTTAGTCATTAGGGTTTCCTCTGTGTTTATTGCATGCCCTTTTGAATTCTATTACCATTCTTGCCTTCACCCTCTCTTCAGGGAGGGCATTCCATGCATCTACCACACTTTCTGTGAAGAAATATTTCCTTTATACTTCTTTAAATCGCTTCAAATTCAGTGCAACTACTTATACTCGCAGTTTTTTCAACATTACCATGTTTCTACAATCTTAAATAATAAGGGGAGCACATCATATCAGATTCCCGCACTTAACTATTCGTGCTGTTCCCCTCCTTTTTAATCATTTGGCTCCCTGAAAACTCATACCTTTGCTTATTTTTTATTACATATTTTTCAATTGTTCAAATAAAATCTTATAAAGACACAGCAGCTAATGATCACAATTACTGCCTATATCCTGGCAATCGTAAGCCCTCACAGCTTTTATATTAACATGACAAACAAAATCCTCATTCCACATTCCACAATAACTAGAAAAATGAAAACGTTAACATTTATCTCCTTAAAATATTACAGGTGTTACCATGTCCAGGACTATCTAACACTAGCTGTATTTCGAAGCTTTTCTTCATCATGGGTACCAACAAATTTGCTGCTAGCTTACATCAAGACCTCCATGATGTAAGTTAGCAGCAAATGTTTTGAATACCCCTGATGAAGAAAAGCTTCAAAACGCAGCCAGATAGCCCTGGATGTGGTAACATCTGTAATATTTCAAGGAGATAAATGACATTTGCATTTTTCTATATAAATTATTGTGGCATGAGTGAGCTCAGTGTATGACGGTGGTCAATAAAGCAAACAATGTCCTGTGTGGATGTATGATGCAACTGCATCTTGAGTATCGTGTGCAGTTCTGGTTGCCCCATCTCAAAAAAAAAAAAAGACATAGCTTGGAGAAGAGAGGACTGATATATGTAAGCTAGCAGCAAATTTGTTGGTACCCATGATGAAGAAAAGCGTCGAAATACAGCCAGTGTTAGATAGTAAATCATGAGTAGGCTGGAATTTTAAAACAAACTGGAGAAAGTATTTTTTTTTTTCAACCAAAGTACAATCAAGCTGTGGAATTTTTTTTTTTTTACTCGAGGATGTGGTCAAGACTTCTAGCATAGCTGGGTTTAAACAAGTTCCTGGACGAAAGATCCATAAACCATGATTAATCAGGCAGATTTGGGAAACTTACCACTTACCCCTGGAAGTGAGCAACAAGGAATGGATCTAGTCTTTGGGATCTGCCAGGTATTTGTGACCCAGATTGGCCACTGTCAGAGACAGGATGCTGAGCTAGATGGACCTTTGGTCTGAATCAGCATGGCATATCTTATGATCCTGAAACATGACAGTACAAAAAAATCCTATTAAGGAAAAGAAAATACTGCTATTTCTTAAACAAATAAAAGTTGTTTGGCTTTTTTTGGTAGGAGACGCATGTACCTATGAGGGAACATTAATGATTTAAAGAACATTGGGTCGTAAATGCTATAGTTTATTCCATGGGAGAATTTAAAATAAAAAGCAGAGCCTTTATCCTTATTGCTACTGGTGTGAATTTTATATGTAAAAAATAGTTACTGATTGATATGGATCATATTTATTTATTTATTTGTTTGGGGTTTTTATATACCGACATTCATCTGGGATATCACATCGGTTTACAATAAACGTTAAAATTGCACAAGATGTGCGCTTGACATATAACAAAATATGATATTGGATCATAAACTGGACAAAGAATGACCGCATCATAACATGTGTGAAAGGAAAGTCTCTCTAAATGTTACAATTAAAGTTTAAATGAAATGAAGCTTGTGGAAATCTGTAAGGCATTATACAACCTCATACTTGAATTATTTTCCAATTCAAGCCTCTTTTTCCTGACTAGATTTGTGGAGAAGTAGATCTAGTTTAACTGGCCATTCTAGGATATCTGACCATGATCCTGTATCTCTGGAACTACTTCTGGAAGGGGACACTGAAAAAATTAGGAGAGAGAATCAATGTGTCTGAACCTAGGCTCTGTCAAAGATGGACTGATAAATGGGAGGTGTGAGGATGACTGAGTAAATCTTGTGGGCTGGAGCAAGAATCACGCTGACTCTACCCTTTTCGCATGCAACTTCAACTTTTATTAATAATAAACAGCAAAACAACATAACAGTAGACTGTACTCACAACACAAGCTTCCAGAGAGGGTCAGGAGCTCCCACTCCTGAAAACACAGGGCCCCCTTGATTCCAGCTGGGCTTGTACTCTTATCCCTCTCCCAGCAGGGCCCCGCCCACAGAGCTCTCTCTTTCTCTGTAGGATTTAAGGTGAACCAGGCTAAATGCCTGGTCCCACACAAGTTAGAGGGAAAATAGGGTCACTCTTTCACAGGAGGAATGTTGCACATTCAGTGATCACAATTATTCAGATCTAAATTGACCACTACATGGAATAATTCTGGGGAGTAGCCTTAACTAAATAAAGGGGAACCTGGTGAAGACAGACCGGAAAGTGGAAGAGAAAAAACAGATGATATCAGCTTAGGAGGATAAATTGTCTTATTTATTTGTGACGCGCTTTGGGGGTTCACTGAATGATAGCCAAGAAATCAAGAATGACCAAATAAATAAAGAAATAAGGCAATTCCATACCTGATTAAAGAGAAAATAGAGCTGAGACAACATCAGGACATTATGGAAAATATGATCCACAGAAACAATATAAGAATCTTCTGCATTCCTGAAGGAGATGAAAAAGGAAAGACACTACACTGAATATTCAACCTGAATGAAACCTCAAATGACTAGTCCAAAACATAAAGATGGTGACCTCCCATGTGGATTAGTGATGCATTTCTTAATTTCTAAACAAAAGAAACAGTTCTTAAATGTGCAATAGGCTTGGGCTAGATAAGTATAAATCCCAGGCTGTGTACTTTGATAATTACTAGTCTGCTGATCAGCAAAAGAGTCAAAATACATTTTGGAGCCATCCCCAGGGAACTAAAGAGAAAGGCATAAAATTCTTGACTCCATACCCAGCTCAGCTGAGTGTACAGCAAGAAGATGGAAAGAGATATTTCACAACCTTCTGAAGGTGATATCAATTCTCTGTAAATTGGGGGTTAAAATACAGGAGGCCAAAAAGGCTCAATTACAAAACAACCTCACAGAGTGCATGAATCTCAGTCCTCAAGAAAGAAATGGAAATCCAGTGGATTTGACAGAGCCAACCTGATATCCCTAATGGGGGAGAGAAAGGGAACAACACAGAAAAATGAAATGTTTATGAAATAAAGGAACGGTCACCTGAGCTGGCATAACCTGGCTTGCACAGACATCAGGGTTGTAGTAGTTGTACATAAAAACTTGTGATGAGCAGTTCAACTTTACAAATTGTTTCTTTGAATGTAAATGGTATTAATTGCCCTATAAAGCATACAAAACTTCTATTCTACCTTACACCTCTGTGGATGCTGCCATGTTTTGGGAACTCATTCAATCACAGCACAACATGAAAACTAAAGCAGAGATGGGTTAAGATTTTTCAATTCCTTATCACAAAAGCAATAAGCAGTGTCAATATTGATATGTAAAGCGCTTTCTGCAGAATTGCCTATTTGCCTATGATGACTGTGAATTTAATGAAGTCCTAGACCAGTTCTTGGACAGATCAAGGAAGAAAGATGATAAATTTGAAAAAACAGATTTATTCATAAAAAGATGCAAAATGTTAAACTGCTGGTTGTTACATTCTACAACAGATTCTCAGACAGGTATAAACATTTTTCTAGGCCTGGTTTTTCCTGTTGTCCAGAAATTTAATTCAAAAAATTGGGAAAATGCAAATTGCGCCTCTAGATAACTATTCTGACATTTAATTTCCAGGCAGTACAGGCTGCAGCCAGCAGATGGCGCTTAAATACTAATCTCTTGAAAGATGAGGAGGATAAGGAAGATACTGAGTCAGAAATTAAGTAATATTTTGCTGAGAACAGTAATGGACAGCCTTCACCACAGATAGTGTGGAATGCTGAGAAAGCAGTCCTTAGTGGGACAATCAATTCAAGAGTTTCTGCAGTTAAACCAGAGAAATAATATAGTGTTACACCAGGAAATCAAAACAGACAGAGAAATATTTAGACATGCAGACATTTCTTTTTTGTTTCTAATTTGCAAACTATGCTTAAAGCATTTTCTAAAAAAAAAAACAAAAACAAAAACCCCAAAACCCCCAACAAGTCAATGCATCAAAAAATAAATGTAAGTTCTATATTCATGGGGAAAAAAAGTAGTCATATGCAGGCTTATCTGCTTACATAAGAACATAAGAAACGCCATATTGGGTCAGACCAAAGATACATCAAGCCTAGCATCCTGTGTCCAAAAGAGGCCAATCTAGGTCATAACTATCCGGTAGGATGACAAAGAATAGGTCCAATCCTTCTTGCTCACAACCAGAGATAATCTGTGGCTTTCCCAAGTCTATATGATTAAAAGTTGTTATGCACTTTTCCTCCAGAACTTGTCTAAACCCTTTTTAAACCCAGCTATGCTAACTGCTTTCACCACATCTTCTGGCAACACATTTCACAGTTTAATTATTTGCTGAGTGAAAAAATACTATCTCCGATTTGTTTTTAAAGTGCAACCTACTTCATGGACTATCCCCCTAGTCCTGGTAGTGTTGGGAAAAAAGTAAATAACCATACCTATTTAAAGTTTTACTGATTGATTTATAAATAAATTCTTATATTCCGCAACTTCCAATACAATAATTGATCAGGACGGAGCACAAGATAACATGCATAATATTGAGAAATTACTACTTACCTATTCATTTCCTTTTCTTGAGGACAGTCAAATGAATCCAGAACAAGTGGGTTATGCACTTCTATCAGCAGATGGAGACAGAGCAAACTGACATCACAGTATATACCCCTGCAGTGACATCAGCCTCCGGTAGTCTCTTCAAAAGCAACTGAGGACAGACTAACAAAAACTTGATTTAAAAACAGATAAACATTTCAATACTCAGCCAAAGGCAACACTGAGCTCAGACAAGAATGTATTAACACTAGTCTAGGGACTGGACTAACACTTACCAGTAATCCCTGTAACACATGGCCATGCAGGAGGAACACACTACAACCATTCAGCAGCCAAGGGAGAGAAGCTGGATTCATCTGACCATCCTAAAGAAAACGAAATTATCAGGTAAGTAGTAAATTCTCATTTCTTAGCATCCACTCAGATGAATACAGAACAAGTGGGATGTACAAGCTACTCCCAAATAGGGCGAGAGGCTGCCCGCAGTTCAGTCAAAAGTGCATGTGCAAAGGCTGCATCCTCCCAGTTTACACATCCAGACAATAATACCTGGAAAAAGTGTGTAATGAGGACCATGTTGCAGCTCAGCAAATGTCGATGGGATACAACAATCTAACTTCCGCCCAAGACACTGCCTGAGCCTTGGTGGATTGAGTCCTGAACTGACTATGTAACTGTTTCCCAGCATCAATGTGTGCAGCTGGAACTATCTCCTTAATCCATGAGGCCAGCTCTCCCTGCCTAGTACCACCATGAAGGACAAACAGGCGATCAGTCTTCCGTAAGGCTTAGTGACCTCCATATACCTGACAATATGTCTCTTGACATCCAAGGATCACAACAGACGATATACCTCTACATCTCTCTTTCTTTGTCCAGAGATGGCAAGGAGATGAACTAATTCAAGTGAAAGTCAGTGACCACCTTCAATAAAAAAAATAAGGAACAATACATAGCTGTACCACCCCTGGAATCATCAGGAGGAAAGGTTCCCGGCAAGACAAGGCCTGCAGTTCAGAAACCCTACACGCAGAACAAATTGCCCTAAGACAAAAACGTTTTCAAGTCAGTTACCACAAGGACAAGGTACGCAGCAGACTAAACATAGGGTCCGCCAAGAAAACCAACACCAAATTAAGACTCCATAAGGACATCAGAAACCGCAAAGGAGGACAAGCATATTTCACTCCTTACAGGAAATGGGCCACATCAGGATGAGCCAAGGAAACTCCATTCACCTGACTCCATGAATTTAGGCTAAGGACCTACTTGTACCTTTAAGCAATTGAAGACCAAGCCTTTATTCAAACCATTCTGCAAAAATTCCAAAATGAACGGGATTTTTTCCGAACCAGGAAGAGCACCTCGATCTTCACACCAGGCCTCAAATACCTGCCAAACCTGCACATAGGCCAAGAAAGTGAATAACTTTCTAGCTCTTAGCAAGGTAGAAAACACTGCTGCCAAGTATCCACATTTCAGCAAACAAGCCCTTTAAAGGGCCAAACTGGAAGACAAAATTGAGTCGGATCTTCAGGAAGATCCAGTCCCTGTCGCAACAGGTTCCTATGCACCGGAAATCAAACAGGCAAGTCCACAGATCCGCATACCACGGTGTCCTAGGCCAATCCAGAGCACCATCCCTCTGTGGCGTTTGATTTTTTTTAATCAATCTTCCCAACATGGGCCATGGAGAAAAGGCATGCAGCAACTTGTCTTCCGGCCACTTCTGCACAAGGGCATCGATCCCCAATGACTTTGGGATCTCTCCTGCGACTAAAGAATCGAGAAGTTGTCAAGAGGTCTAGGAATGGGAGGCCCCAGCGATCCAGAATCAGCTGAAACACCTAGTCTGACAATACCCATTCTCCTGGGTCCAGACTCTCCCCCTACTGAGACATCTGCTCTTACATTATCTTTTCCTGCTCTATGCAAGGCTGAGATCATCTGAAGATGCACTTCTGCCCACTCCATAAGTTAATCTATTTCCTGAGACACTTGATGGCTCTCGATTCCTCCCTGCTGATTGATGCAAGCCACAATCATTGCATTGTCCAACATTATCCGGACTGCTCGACCCTGCAGTCTGTTGTGAGCTGCAACCCCAACCATGGAGGCTCTCATCTATCATCAGTACTAGCCAGTCCGGTGGTACTAGGAAATTCCCTTCCTTAAATGATCCGGCTGCGCAGCGAGGAGGAGACCTCCATCGGCAGGTGCAGCCGAATTGAATAGTCCAGAGACTGCAGGAACCACTGAGACAACAGAGAGCACTAAAGAGGACGCATATGTGCTCTCACCCACGGTACCACTTCCAGGGTTTGCCGCCATCAAACCAAGTACCTGGGGATAGGACCATACGGTCAGGCGCAGTGTGTTCATCAAAAGACGTAGCTGTGCCATCAACTTCTGAATACAAGCTTCCAGCAGGAAAACCTTGCTCTGCTTTGTGACAAACTGAACCCCAAGGTATTCCAACGACTGAGTAGGCTGAAGACTGCTTTTGGCCAGGTTCATCATCCAGCTGAGCTCCTGCAACAGGGAGATCACCTTGCGGGTTACCAGGCGGCTCTCTTCCAGCGACTTGGCTTGAATCAGTCAGTCATCCAAATACGGGTATACTAGGATCTCATCCACTCTCAGTTCTGCCGCAAATACCACCATTACACCTTGGAAAGGGTTCTGGGAGCCATGGCCAGACCAAAAGGCAGTGCCTGAAACTGATAATGGCATCCCAGAACTGCGAACCGCAGAAAGCATTGTTGCTCTAGTTGAATGAGAATGTAAAGATACACTTCAGACAAGTCCAAAGAGGTCAGAAAGTCCCCTGACTGCACAGCCATTATCACTGAGCTCAAGGCCTCTATCGAAAATGCATCACTTGCAGATGATGGTCGACACCTTTGAGATCCAGGATGGGACAAAAGGAACCCTCTTTTCTTGGGCTCAAAGAAATAAATTGAATATCACCCCATAATTTCTTGAGACGTGGTACCGGAATCACAGCCCTCAAACCGAGGAGCCTTGCCAATGTATCCTCCACTGCCTGCTTCTTCTGCGGGGAGTGGCAGGGAGACACCATGAACACATCCCGAGGAATACTGCAAACGTCCATCGCATATCATTCTCGTATCACCTCCAGGACCCATTGATCCGAGGTGATCTCGACCCACCTCTGATAGAAGAGAGAGAGGCGTTCCCCTGTTCCCAGGGATGGGTCATCAAACCTTCATTGGAAGGCTCAGAAGGATCCACTACCCGAACCTGCGCCCCTTCTGGGCTGTGTGGGACGAAAGGACTGAGACCTACCAAAAGGTCGAGTCTTCTGAAAGGTCACTCCTCTATAGGGTCGAAAACACTTCGATCCCTAGCACAACCTCTCATGCTAAAGGTGCGTGGCGTCTGCTTCTTATCCTCCGGTAATCAAAGAACTGGTGATTCGCCCCACTTACTAGCCATTTTTTTCCCAACTCACTCCCAAACAAGAACAAGCCTTTAAAGGGCAATTTCGTGAGGTTAGTCTTGGAGGTCACATCAGCCGACCAATTTCTCAACCATAACTGACGCCTGGCCGCTATTACTGAAGCCACTCTGGCTGAAGTGCGGACCAAATCGCAGCCTGCATTTGCCAAAAAGGCAGCCGCTGGCTCCTTAACTGCCCTGGAAATCACCCCAAAGTCAACAACCTCTCTAGAGAGAAGTAATGCACCACGTACTTACACTTACCGAACTTCAAACCTTCAAATTGCACTGAAGCTCTAAATCATTAACAGCTATATTACCGGCAGCCAGTATCCAACATTCAAATGATATTTTCAAAAAATATTACCGCAGCCTAGCCGAGTGCACTGCTGCTACCGCCCTTCCAAAAGCACAGCTACCTAACCGCGAAAAACGCCAACTTTTAAATTACCTCCATCCTATCATATGGCACCTTATTTCGACGTGCCTTGTGCGTACCTGACGTTCCTTTTGCGTACCTGACGTTCTTTCTCCTCCAATCAGAATACATCTATCGTTTAGCCCAACTAAACGTACTAGCTCCTATATCAAATCGTCCTACCTTAGTGACATTACATAGTTAAATCTCACATATGTTAATATTACTCACTTTATAACAACCAAGGGGGTCTCAATAAACTGACCATACCCCGCAAGCCTTACAGGGTTCCACCAGAGGAATTTCTGCCATGTTCCTCCTGCAAAAAAGGGCATATAACTACCCCCGGAAGAAAAAAGGTGCTGCCACTCAGCCCTGGTAACTCCCACCATAAACGCCGTGAAAATCGGCCCCAGGAACACTGGGGAGCCGTGTGGGAGGTCGAAACAGAAAAAACAAAATGGCCACCGCGGTAAAAATAGCTCCGGAGCTGGCGCTAAAAATGAGGCAGTGTTATAATTAGTGAGGTTTGGGTGGACCCTTGGACACTGTGGCAGCTGACCACGCCCACGGGGGAAGTCCCGTGAGGGGCCACAGGTCAGGCTCAGCTTAGGACACACAAACACAGAGATTGATCTTTTATTAGACAACGTGATGAAGCCACCAGAGGTGGAAGTGGTGAGCAGCAGAAATAGCCCAGCTGGGCTAGTATTCCTCAGGCGCTGGAACAGCGACTCCTCCGGTAGCAGTGCTGTAGTGGAAAGAACTGAGAATAATGAGTACAGTGGAATATGCACAAAGCCCCAGTATGGAGAACCCCAGGATAGGGAGAGCAGGCCCTCGAGGAGTGAGTACCTGATCCCTGAGAGCTGAGAGGCTTGAAGGTAATGTACTCACACAGCGGTTCCACGTAGGAGATGGCACTAAGGCTGGAACAGAGTCAGGCCCTCAAGGAGCGAGTACCTGGTTCCAGAGAACAGCTCTGAGGTGAAGATGGTAGTACTCACTGGTGTTGAAGATAGCGAATCCTTCCAGGCAGAAGAGAAGGTAGGAGCAGGCAGCGAGTCAGGGAACATGGGCCCTCGAGGAGCAAGTACTGGTTTCCTGATAGCGACCTGAAAAGCAAGTGAGGCCCCCGAGGAGCGGGTACCCCATTAGCGTTAAGAGTCCAATGGAAGATTGGAGAGGCAGAGTAGCTGGGTACGGAGAGCGAATCCCATCCGTAAGAATCCCCCTTGCTAACTCAAAGGCTAGCAAACATCGTAGGCTTTAAATATCCAGGCAGCATGACATCATCACAGGGGGACACCCCTGAGGTTCGCGCCAAGTAGGAAATAAGAGTGAGGGCCACGCGACGAGCGCGCCCTAAGGTACCAGCAGAGCATAGCGGGAGGCAGTGCCCAAGCCGGTCCGGGGACGCCGGAGAGGATGGCAGGCAGATGCCGCGGCAGCCAGGCGTCCATCCATAGTGAGGGGAGGTGCAAAGAAAGAAAGGTAGGTGGAGTGAAGCCTTCGGGAAGGGACAGTTGCAACAGGCAGGGAGCCTAAAAACATCCTCGGAGGTTCTTACCAGGGCTGAAACACTCTCCCCTCCTCTTCAGGGGTCTGCCTGGCTCTGCACCACCGAGCAGATTGATTTACCCCGGGAGCTGCAGTGAACAGGGAACTTGGAGGTGGGGGTTTTTTGGGGTTGGTTTTTTGGGTTTTTTTACACAAAAACTTTAACGTCTAGTAACAGAAAAAAATAAAGCCTAAGCTAAGAATAACAGAAAAAAAATCCCCAAAGGGGCTACTTCCCTGTACCGCAGACACTGAGGGGGAGCCTTCGGGTCGCTGAGGGAGCCAGTCCCCTGGCTATCAGGGGACCCAGAACCACCCAGCTCTATCTGAGGGATGGCCCAGACACTGAACCTAGCACTTCAGGGAGAAGGAAAAATCCATCTCACACAGAGCTGCAGGTATACACGACCACCATCTGCTGGAGTCAGATAAATACTGATGAGCTGCAGGTGGCACACTTGGGATACCAATGCCTCGAAGCTTTGCTCTCTGACTCCATATGCTGGTGAGAGTGCATAAACCAGTGGTCTGGACTGATCTGGGTATGTACATGAAACAGTTTTTTTGTGCAAACGTTTATTGTAATCTTTTTCTTCCTCCCATGATTCATAGGAGGAAAAATATTTCCCCCCTCTAAGTTTGTCTTCTGCCATCCACGGATAAATATATCCTTTTGTATAATCCGTTTGATCACAATGGAATTTTTTCATTTTAACAGATTTAAGATCTGACCGAAAAACTTCTAATTGTTCTTTATATTGATTTAACTTAATATCTAATTGTTCTTGCCTTGATCCCTCCTTAAGTGTTCTCAACTGTTTCTCCAAATCTTGACCTAATAATATCAATAACTCTTTAATTGTTTCCACAATTAAAACTATTAAATCCTAGGAACATTTATTAAGAAAAAGTCCTTAAACCATTATTAGCCAGATAGACTTGGAAAAGCTACCACTTATCTCTAGGAATGAGTAATTAAGAATTGATCTATTCTTTGAGATCTGCTGAGTAACTTATGACCCGGATTCACCACTATCAGAGACAGGATGCTGTGTTCGATGGACCTTTGGTCTAACTCAGCATGGCATATCTTATATTCTTATGTTCTAGGGATCATATATGAAAGTATATTTTACATTATAGGGGTTATAAAAATCAGTGAATGGATCTTAAATAACATAAGGAGGTAATGCAATTGGGGAGATTGCGAGTTCAACCTTGGAAATTCTTGGGAGGTAATAAAGGAAAGCCTTAATGTTAATAGGAGTAAACCAAATGTAGTAAGTTACATGCCAAGATATATTGAAATTCTGGGATCTCAGAGAGGTGGTACAGTTTAAATATGAAATTTGCAATAATGGTTTATGTTTATTTTGGAGAATGATACATAATCAGTTCAGGGATGTGGGCACAGAAAATGGTTCAAAATATAGAGTAGGCTAGTTAAAATGAGTGAATGGGATTAAATGAATAGATGGATGTTCAAAGGAAGGGAAGGAAAATTGGAGATTTGTCTGGCACAAGTGAGATGACAAAACTGGAAAATGAATAAGTGGAAGAGAAATGATGGCAGGTCAGATTTCTTAAGGACTATTTCCAATACATATAGTATTAGATCACTGTTTTCCATAGAAAATAAAGGAGGTGGGAAGAAAAGGCTGAACAGCAAATTCTTCTTACAGCTCTTCTGAATGCAACTCATGGCATCAAATGTTTGTTCTAGGGTAATTACTGTTCATAGTTTGTTCTGGGAGGTTTCAGCTGCACGAACTGCAAGTTTTGTTGTATTAATGATGATACTAAAACAATGTTGAATAGACTTCAATTTCAATTGTCTGGGATAAAATTTGATTTAAATATGGATGCATGGAAATTGAGAACTATAAGTTTGTGTGGGAATGATGCCTGCATCTAAATTAAAACTGGTATTTCTAAATATAAATGGGATGAATCACCAAAATAAAAAGATTTAAAATTTTATTAATAAGAATCTTGGAGTAATATTACAAGAAAACCAATTCACATAAAAAAAATTTATTCTATTCTTTCAGCCTTATACTACTAGCATACATTCTCTGATAACTGGATAAGGGACAATCATACTCAGGACATACTGTTACGCTCTCCTCCTCCAGAGGGGAGGAGTTAGCAATCTGCTGTCGCTCACCCCGCCAGGAGGGCGGAGTTAGCAAGCTGCTCTGCTGTTCTCCTGAAAGGGGAAGGAGTAGCGATATGACATGACCTGCTCCTCCAGAGGGGAGGAGTTAGCTATCTGTAGATCTGTTAGCGAACTGCTGTTAGATGTTCCTGTAAGGAAAGGAAGTAGCACTCTGTTACTAATCTGTTAAGGAGTAGCAATCTGCTATGGATCAACTCTCCAAGGAAGAGGAGTTGGCAAACTTGTATAATGATACTCTTCTGAGGAGAGGAGCTAACAATAGGTATAAGGTACTTTGCTACTGAGATAGCAATCTTGTTATGCCCCCGCTATGGAGTAGCAATCTGTATATATATATATATATATATATATATATATATATATATATATATATATATATATATATATATAAGCTGCTGGCAAGTCTTAGAGAAAGAGGAGTAGCTGTCTATATAATACTTCCGTGAGTGGAGTTAGTGGTCTGTAGTGGTTGGCTCCCACAAGGTGACAATAGTGAAAGGAATGACCACTTGGAGGAAATGGTGAATCCATGGGCCGATGGCAGATGACAGCGCCCCCAGGAGGAGATCCTGAGAGGAACCACCGGCTAGGCTAGAATATGAGATAAACACAATAGTTCTTTATTAGACTGGAAGCTGGACCACCAGGGGTGGCAGTAGTGAATCGCTGTGTCCAGAAAGGCTGAAGTCCTTCTGAGACTGGAATATAATCTCTGGGTCGCTGAGCTGTAGAGAGAGACTAGAGATAGTGAGTAGACAGTGTATACTGGATGCAAGATGGTACACTCACAATAGTAGATGTCTGCAATGGTCTCTATGCCACAGAGTGTCCTTCAGTACATTCAGGAACAGGAGCCGTAGGCAAGCACTGGTTCCCACAAACAGTCTGCAATAAGAACTCACAATTGCTGTATATGAAATGGCTTCTAGAGTAGAAGAGAGTCTGTATAAGATTCTAGGAACATGGGCCCTCGTGGAGCGAGTACTGGTTCCTATCTGTAATCTTCCCAATGTAACTCTTGATCTCTGTACCTTCAATAACATCTTGGACGGAAGGGAGTCTTCAGAGCAAATAGGAATGTAGGCCCTCGTGGAGCGAGTACCGATTCCTAAGTAATAGAACTCACTGTGTTCACGTCCGCGATCGCTTCTAGGCAATGAGGAGTCTTCCAAGTATTCTGGCAATCTGAAATCAAGAAGAGAGTGCGGAGCCCCCGTGGAGCGGGTACTCCTGGTAAGTTTGAAAAGGTCAAGCAGTGGGGAAGGCTTCCCCTCGCTGACTCGAATCGTTGTTGCAAGTATCGTGGACTGCCGAAGCAAGTCCTGTTGGAGTTCCTTGCTAACTCGTTAGAGGTTAGCAAACAAAGACCTTTTAAAGTGCAAATGGATGACGTCACTACGCGGGAACGCCCCAGAGGTTCACGCCCTTGCTGGTACAAGTCTGGAGCACGCGTGCGCCCTTACGTCATCGGAAACATGGTGGATCCGTAGCATCAGGCCAGCCCGGGGGAACCAGGACCAAGGAGGCGGAGAGAAGCCGTGGCCACATCTGTCCGTCAGAGCCGAAGGGAGTCGTATCCCAGGTAGAGAGGGTGGAGCGAGGAGGCGAGAAGAGGCACGAACGCAACACATATCAATGGTTTTGTAACTATCATCCCATTTTTATTTTTTATTTTCAGAGGGAAATATAGCTACTCTTTACATATTGTGTCCCTTGCTCTGGATCCTGAGAGAGATTGGTTAAAGATTTTAAAAGTTTGATTGTAAATTAGTGAGCTTTAATTGGGATTTATTAACACAAATAAGAGGATTTACATGGTTATTTATATTACAAGAAGCACATCTTATTTTTAAAGACTCTCTCAAGTTGAATCAAGGGTAAGTCAAGGAACATGCCACTTCACTAATGGTGAGGAAGAACACAGGAATTGCTCTCTCTTAAATAAACCCTCAACCCTTAAACTGATTTCTCAAACACTGAATACTGAAAGAAGGTAGATTACAGATGTTGCATCTCTGGATACAGAAAAATACTTTTTACAGATATCCGTAACACTGGGTTGACCATGGTCACCTCGCACAGCCAGTCAACACTTACCCCAGGACACTTTCAGATTAGGATACTGCCATCACTCTTTCCTCTAGGTGCGCACACGTGCAAGTTATTGTCTTATAGGGAATTTCACAGCGATGCCTTCGGATGATGTCACCTCCCAGGATCTTTAAAAAGCCAGCTGTGTAGCAAGATGCCACCTCGGCATCCAGTCCTCCTGCCTTACAGTGTTCATTGCTCATGACCTGTTCCCTTGCCTTGTCTCACCTCATCTTGCTCCTTGTCTTGTCCTGTTCCTTTCCATATCTAGCTCCTTGTCTTGTGCCTGTCCTAGCCTGTTCTCATCTCCTCCTAGCCTATCTTGCCCCAGTCCTTGTCTTATCTCCCTCCAGTCCTCATCCCATCTCTCTTGTCTCTTCCTCAGCCTGATTCTTAGTGCCTTGACCTAAGTCTGGACCCCCAACTCTGCTTGACTGCAGACTGCCTTGACTCCTGCTTGAACTCTGTCGCCCGCTGCCTGTCCTGACCTGTGGATCATTCTTCCTGCTATGGACCTTTGTCTAAGTCCTACCAGCCTCAGAACCCAAGGCTCATCCTGCAGGGGAAGAGGCTGGTATAGGTGAAGCATCTCCTATCCAAGCCAGTGGTGGGCCTGCCTGCTGTCTGCATGAATCCAGCCCATGGTCACATGTTGGGTAGCATCAACCATGCCACAGTCAAGGGATTCACATACCGTGACAACACCCTGACAATGGCTTCCTCCTTCAGGGGATATACCTGTTATAGGAGGGGACATCGATCAAGTTCTAGATTTATCTTTAGATAGGTGGTCTAAATATCAAGGTGAACATACTAAATTTATAAAGGAGATTACATCGCTGATCAGGAAGGGAGGGACTAGACCTACTGAAAATCTTACACCCTAGAAATCTAGATTATGAGTTTTTCTCCTTTCCTCAAACATGTACTTGATAAAACAAACTGCTTATGTCTTAAGTAGATCAGTCTGAGATTTATAGTATCATTTACTTAGTTTATTTTTATTACACACCAGAGACTCAGAGCAAGTCACTTCATTCCAAAAAATGGAGTTAATAATCAATGTTTTTTATACACATATCAAATAATACATTTAATCAAATAGTAGAGAAATAAAAACAAACCCCCTCCCCCAGCAACATTTCATTCAAACCCATCCATCCTCTCTAAAAAGATCAATCATACTCTTAGCCACTAAATCCTCAGGCTCCTATTCATTTTACATCAGCTATCTTCCCTAGAAAAAAAAGCCAAGTCTTCAGCTTTTTCAGAACTTATGGTAATTCAATTCCACTCAAATTCACTGGCAATGTAGTCCACATATAAAGCCCAAAGTAAGTGAATGCCTGATTCCTAATAGAAGTAAGCTTTACCTCAGAAAGAGTTGGCAAAGACAGTAAAATTTGATCTTATCACCTGATTATACTGGAATCTCTAATTTTAGGCTGGGGAAAGTGTAAGTTTTCCAATTCAATTAAGCACTTGAACACTAGGTTTCTGGAGGAACTGGATTTGGTAGATCAGGTTAACAAGGCAATTGTGTAATATTTTTTGTGTAATAATTCATGCAATATTTTGTTCACTATTAAACAGGATGTTTTAAAATAACTCTTAAGGGGAGTCAATATGAACTTTAGTGCTGGAAAGAACAAGCTAGATCAATTTGCATGGTTATTGCTGGATGCCAAAAAAACATTCAACAGAGTGGAATGGCCTTATTGGACTGTGTGCTAAGTAAATTTACCTTTGGATCAAGATAATATATAGAAACCCCTGTGCTAGGCTGATTGTTAATGCAGTTGTCTTTAATCCATTTAAATTGAAGCAGAGGTAACCAGACACTGCAATGCCCAGTCAAAGATGCTTGCATGGCCATGGGACAGCCTCTGAAATGTGCTGGCTGCAAACAGCCAATCCAAGCATGGATGGCATGACGCATCAGTCCTCCAATCAGCTGCCTGTTCTTTGTCTCAGGCAGCTTACACAGCCACAGGAGGTGGTGCAGGAGGGAGACATGTGCAGAATCTGTGCTTGCACGCCAGAGTTGAAGCCCCAGTTATTTCTCACTGCTTCTACTTTCCTGCAGCTTAATTAGTCAAACTGCCATGTCACTGTCCTTTCCCTTTCCAGACGGCTGGGACTTGCACCACCTGCCACCATAGCTCTCCTTTGCCACTATGGCTCAGCCCACCAAAACTGCAGTCTCATCTTCTTATCTCACTGCAGCTGCCTGCGAAGTTGCTCTGCTGGAGGCTGCCTGCCTGCTACATAAGATGCTATACTGGGTTAGACCAAGGGTCCATCAAGCCCAGTATCCTGTCTCCAATAGTGGCCAATCCAAGTCACATGTACCTGGCAAGTACCCAAACATTAAATAAATTCCCCCAGTTTGTCTTGATTAGACTGTAAACTCTAGTGATCAGGGACAGTCTCTTATGTGTGGTTTTTTTTTAGAACAGCACTGTATAGAATGAGTATTTATTTATATTCTGCTTTTCAGGTACTTCAAAGCAGTTTACATTCGGGTACTATAGGTATTTACCTGTTCCCAGAGGGCTCAATCTAAATTTGTACCTGAGGTAATGGAGAGTGAACTGACTTGCCCACAGTCACAAACAGCAAGCAAGATCTGAATACTGGCTTCTCTGGTCTGCAGCCTGCCACTCCAACCGTTGGGTTAGTCCTCCATTACACTAAAGGTTGTGCCTTTTTCCCTCCCTCTGGCCTCAACTCTGCCTGGCCGCTTTAGCCTCCCATTGCTCTGGGCTGGAAGCCCGCTTCCCCCTTGCCTGTTTTCTTGCTTTCTGTTCTACTTCCTCTGTTGGCACTCCTCTCCCCAACCCCTCCCTACCCCCCCATCCATCCAAAGGCAGGCCATTTCCTTTTCTAGTGACTGCTGCTGCCACCAGAGCCAGCCATTCCAAGTAAACAGCAATTCTTTGTAATGTTAAAAAAAACAAAAGCCCAGAAACCACCTTAACTTGTCCCTTAGCAAATTGGAATTACCTGTAGTTAAACAAAAAACATGTAGTGGCACTGCAGTGACACCCCCCCCCCCCCCCATCTAGTCCTGCCTGTACCCCTTTTTGGCCCCCTCCTCCCCAGTATACTCTCCATTCCCCTTCTCCCTGTCCAGCATCCCCTACCCTAACCACAGTCTCCGACATCCCTGCCTAGTACGCCCCTGTTTCCCTCAGACTTGTTTGATGCTGGGCTGCCTAGTGCCCCAGGCAGTCCTGGGGAGCATGACTAGTCATGGAGGTGTTGTGCTTCCTAAGATGACCTGACTGGCCAGCTGAGAAAGCAGCTGCACAGGGAGTAAGGAGGGCTCATGCTATTACAGTGATTGCATGCAATGCTAGTACCCAGTTCCCTGATGAGAGGCATCAATGTCCACCCCCCTCCCCCCGCATCCTCCTCCTGACAGTCCTGGTTCCCTCTCTTTTCCCCCTCTCTGCCCAACATCCCGCTGACTTTCTGTGTGTGTGTGTGTGTGTGTGAAAGAAAGGGAGCATGTGTATGAGAGAATGAATGTGTGTGTATATGAAAGAGAGGAAAAGGTTTGTGTGACCCCCCCCCCCCCTCCAATAATTCACAACAATCTCTGGGTAACTGGAAAACAAAAGGTTTCCAGGTATGGAGGACAGGGGATTTTTAAAAATCCTTCTTAGTTTTAATCATTGGGTGTTATTTGATATGTCTGCTGTTTTGAAACATTGTATGGGTGTTTGGGCAATTTTAAACCATTTTATATGAATTTTTAATTATTGGATATTCTATTATCAGCTGTTTTGAAATATTTGTTCTATTTGTATGGTTTTACTATTATGATTGTTTTATATTTCTTGATTTTGTTGTGAAATGAGGCATGGTGATATTTCTATATTTCCATTGTTGCAATGCATACAGAGTTTGACTTGTTGTGGTTTGTATGTTGCTATTTAGACTTTTATGGTCTCTTTATTCTGTATTTCGTGCGGGTCTGTCTGTGTTCTGCATGTGTGACCAAGGTGAGGTATTCTGCTAGTGTAGTTTCTGAGTAGGGTTCTATAACAGTCTGTCCCATGGAGCTGAGCTAATGAGATACGAAATGAGGAGTAGTTGAGTGGCAGGGGCCCCCTTTCATTGCTATGAGAGGCTGGAAGGTAGTTCACAAGCAGGATTAAAAATGTATTCAAATGTATAGAAATATGGGCTCCCCCCAAGCCCTCAAGGGTCCAGACCTGGTCTGTGGAAAAGTTGGCAACCCTACTCTCTGCTGTAAAGAAATAATTCCTAAAGTTATTCCTGAGTCTACCCCTTATCACCCTCATCCCATGACCCTAGAGTCTTGTTTCCATTGAAAGAGGACTGCCTCCTGCGCATGGATACCTTTGATATTTAAATGTCTCTCATATCTCCTCCTATCTTGCCTATCCTCCAATATCAAGGTATTAGAAAATATTTAATACATATATGTATATTTGCAGATGGTACTAAACTTGGAACACAGTAGACAGGCTAGAAGGGGTGGATAAAATGAAAAGGCTCTTGAAAAAAAAAAAAAGGAAAAATGGTCAAGTGTTTGTAAAATATGCTTTTGGAACTCAAAAATTTCATTTTTATTTATTGTTCTTAATATCTTGCTTGTTAAGCATGCTATCCAAGCGGTGGTGTTACAATTCAAAATTACATACATAAAATCCAATATAAAATTAATTATACTAATAATAAAAAGTTAAAATATTGTTATGTAGCCTAATCAAACCTCAAATTCTAAAACAACTGAAACATATAACAAATAATGACCATATATTACACAAAACTAACAGTACATCACAAAATTATAACAATCTAACAAGCTGCTTAACAAACTGAGTAACACCTCTGTACTGAATGCTTAAGTATTCTCAAATCTTTGCCAAAAAACAGGTCTTCACTGCCTTCCTAACGTTTATGTAATTTAAAACAGAACGGATGTCAATGGAAGAGAATTCCAAAGTAAGGGTGCCTGATAAGTAAATGTAGTCTCTCTGGTAGAGTCCAACCGGACTACTGGTGGTGGTGGTGGAACAAAAAGGAGCCCTGCCTAAGATAAGCATAGTGAATGAGAAGGAATATAAGGCACTAACAGTTTAAACAAATAAAAAGGAAAACCAACTGAAAGAGAGTGAAAAGCAACACTCAGCATTTTGAATCTGATTCTATAACTGACAGGCAGCCAATATAACTGCTTCAGAGCAGGGGAAATATGATCATATTTCTGAAGGCCAAAGATCAGCCTAGCAGCTGTGTTTTGTAGTATTTATTTATTTATTTATTTCAGATTTTTATATACCGGCATTCGAGACAGCAGTCACATCGTGCTGGTTCACATAAAACAGGGGTGCATAGTAAACATAACTATAACAATGGTGTTGAAAAGGAAGAGAAAGGAAAAGTTATTAAATTCACACAGGTACAACGATAGAAGATAAGGATGACCATGGTGTAGTTGGAGATTAGTTAACCATGTTGGAGATTAGTTAACCATGGTATAGTTGGAGATTAGGGGTGGCTTGGAGGTGTTCGATCAATTGGCGTCCGGGAAAGCTTGTGTGAATATCCAGGTCTTTAGTCTTTTTTTGAAAGTTGAGCTGCAGATGCTTCAGCTGTGTATTTGGAATACCTAATAATCCAGTTTTGAAATGACAAAAGCATATACTAAAGCTTCAAGGTCTTTTTCCTCTAATAGTGAACACATTTTCCTAATATACCTCAGTGAACAGAATGATTTCTGGATAGTAGCTAAAATAAAACTAGACATAGTCAGCTGAATCTAACTGGACACCTAATGAGGTCATTACTGGCTTTAAAGAAATGGGGTTCCAACAACATCGGAGACATATCCAGAACAGTCAATCTAATGTTAAACCAGATTGCCTCTGATTTAAAAGGATTCACCTGTAAGTTATGATTTATGAGCCAGTTATCAACCCTGTCCAGACAATTATTGAAATAAGACAAGTTTATAGTACATGTCACATTAAAAAATGTAGTGATTTGTACATCATCAGCATACCCAGATCCTGAATGAGAGAGGCCAGAGGTGAAATAAATATGTTAAATAACGGAGACAAAATGGAGCCTTGTGGGACTTCATATGGAAGATTAACCATCCTAGAAGTTTGATTATTCCAGTTTACTTGAAAAGAGCAATCTGAGAGAAATGAGGAAAACCAATCCATGGCTTCATCAACAAGACTACTATCAACTGGAAGAACAAGAAATGGAAACTGTCAAACAAGAGAGATATTTGGGAGTAATCTCACATGATCTCAGAATCAATGTGATAAAGTACCTGGAAAACCTAACAGCATGCTCAGATGCATAGAGAAAGGTATTATCAGCAGCAAACAAAAAGAGGTATTGCCCTTGTATAGGACCAAGTCACCAGTAAACCTCATCTCTCAATGTCTTTCAGAGGATGGAGCCAGTCAGAGAGGGGACAACTAAAATTATACAAGGCCCGCAAACCATACCAAGAAAGGCTTAAAGCACTTAAATGTACCCACAAAAGGAAAGAAGGAAAGGGGGAAGACAGAAACTTTTAAATACTTGAGAGGCTTTAATAAAGCATAGGAAGACAAAATTTGCCATAGAAAAAGAAATTCAAGGGCAAGGGGTCATGATATAAAAAGTATCACGGAGGAAGGTACAAAGGAAACATGAGAAAATAGTTCTTTACTGAGAGAGTGCTGGATGCCTGAAATAGCCTACCAGGAGAGGTAGCAGCAGTGGCAGCCAAAGCTATGACAAAATGTAAACCTACTTGAAACACACAGAACACAGTGGTAGGGGCAGATGGAAGATTGAATGTTTGCTCAGGCATATGAAATTTGAAAGGTCAAAGAGGGAAACACACAGACCTCTCCACTTTGTATTTTGCCAACCACTGCTGATCCCACTGCATCATTGGGCCTGGTAGGGGAAATGGCAGTGGCGCTCTTTCAGATCCAGCTGTGGGAAAGTAGGCAGTGGCACTACACCAAATCCAGCATGGGAAAGAAGGTAGTGGCACACTGCCAAGTCCTATGAGGAAAAGGAGACATCAGTGCCCTAGCAAAGGGAGGAAGGAGACAGTGCTGCAAGTTCTGCAAGTTCTTGACATGGGTTTAACATATGTGGCATATAATAACCATGATCCATTTAACTGTAGGATTTCTTTATATCGCTTTATTAGGAAACCTCAAATTAAGCTATTTTGCACAGAGAATAACATATCTCCGGATGACACTTCTATTGTCCGCCCGAAATCGAAATGGACCCCTTCTGGTCCCTTGGACCACCATATAGCTACATTTCAGGATCTCATGTTGCATGATTTTGAAACATTGGAAGCTTCCAAGCCTAATAACTTTATTAATTTTTCTTCCCGAATGAAATCAGCATTGAAATCCCTGTCGGAAAATTGTGAAATAATAATAAAGCCAGCAGACAAGGGTGGAAGCACAGTTATTCAGGACAAAACAGAATATAAACAAAATCTCCAGAATCAATTGAATGACACTAAATACTATCGTTTGTTGGAGGACGATCCCACAGCAACATTACAAGATCAGATTCAAGCCGTCTTGGTCGAAGCCAAAACACCATTTCTTACCAGAAAAGAACAGCAATTTCTTACTGTACTCCATCCAAGAGTACCACTGCTGTATGGAGTTCCTAAAGTCCATAAAGCACTCAATAATCCACACTTGAGACCTATTATCTCTAGCAATGTTTCGCTTCTCGAACCTTTAGCTATTTTTTTGGACAAGTTTCTCCAACCGTATGTTAAAGCTACTCTTTCTTTTGTTCAGGATACTACACATGTCCTGAGAAGACTTTCTGAGGTAAAATTACCATCAGATCGAGTTCAGCTAGTCTCTATGGATGTTGTTTCACTTTACACAAATGTGTCTCATGCGGTTGCCATCGATGTGGTGCAAGAAACTTTATCTACTTTGGTTCACGCATATCAACCTCATTTTTGTTAAAACTAACTGTTAGTTTTAAAACAATTATTTTTCCTTCAGTGACAAGTTTTTTCTTCAAATACACGGCATAACGATGGGGTCCTCAGTTGCCCCTGCGGTGGCTAACCTCGTTATGAACCATCTAGAGACACGGATGATTTATAAATCTCCTTTTTTTCAAGAAGTGTGCCTGTGGATACGCTATATCGTTGATCTTCTCTTTTTTTGGAAATCAGATAAATTACATCTGCAGCGATTTCTTATATGGTTGAATAAGATAGATAGTGACTTGAAATTTACATCTAAAGTTGCTGACCAACAACTTCCTTTTTTGGACATTATGATAAACAAAAATGGCATAACAATTCAGACCACCTTGTATCGAAAAGATATTGATAAGAACAACTTTTTGAGATACCAAAGTTTCCACCCTAGAGCCTTTAAAAATGGCCTCCTGGTTGGTCCGTTTTTTCGACTTCGGCGCCTCTGTTCTTCATTGAAAGATTTTAAATATCAAGCCTATGATTTAGCCAAGTGATTTTTTGAAAGAGGGTATCCTTTTGGAACTATTAGATCGGCCTATAAAAGAGCATTATACTCTCCTAGAGAATCTTTTCTTATGTACCAAAATAGGAAAACCATCTCCCAGGATGTTTATGTATTTCAATTTACAAATGGTGCATCAGATATTGTTAAAAGTATACATAAACACTGGCATGTACTTCAACTTCATCCAATGTTCACTGAACCACCTCTTATCTCATTCCAGAGAGGATCGAGTATTAAGAATCACCTTGTGAGGGCAGCGTTACCAACCCCTCCGCACCCACATCCAATCGGTCTCCAAACTACTTGCAGTAGTTGTGACAGGTGTCACAATGCTATGACTGGAGAAATTTGGAAAGATCCAATCACCAATACTGATAAAAGAAGAAATTTGCAACTGACTAACTCTCATCATGTTGTGTATTTAATACAATGCAATTGTCCCTTGCTCGACGTTGGTCGGACATCCAGGCCAATCAAAATTCAATTGAGAGAACACAGGAGCAGACTTAACATAGGCAATATTAAGAACATAAGAACATAAGAAAATGCCATACTGGGTAAGACCAAGGGTCCATCAAGCCCAGCATCCTGTTTCCAACAGTGGCCAATCCAGGCCATAAGAACCTGGCAAGTACCCAAAAACTAAGTCTATTCCATGTAACCATTGCTAATGTTAGTGGCTATTCTCTAAGTGAACTTAATAGCAGGTAATGGACTTCTCCTCCAAGAACTTATCCAATCCTTTTTTAAACACAGCTATACTAACTGCACGAACCACATTCTCTGGCAACAAATTCCAGAGTTTAATTGTGCGTTGAGTAAAAAAGAACTTTCTCCGATTAGTTTTAAATGTGCCCCATGCTAACTTCATGGAGTGTCCCCTAGTCCTTCTACTATCCGAAAGAGTAAATAACCGATTCACATCTACCCGTTCTAGACCTCTCATGATTTTAAACACCTCTATCATATCCCCCCTCAGTCGTCTCTTCTCCAAGCTGAAAAGTCCTAACCTCTTTAGTCTTTCCTCATAGGGGAGTTGTTCCATTCCCCTTATCATTTTGGTAGCCCTTCTCTGTACCTTCTCCATCGCAATTATATCTTTTTTGAGATGCGGCGACCAGAATTGTACACAGTATTCAAGGTGCGGTCTCACCATGGAGCGATACAGAGGCATTATGACATTTTCCGTTTTATTCATCATTCCTTTTCTAATAATTCCCAACATTCTGTTTGCTTTTTTGACTGCCGCCGCACACTGAACCGACGATTTCAATGTGTTATCCACTATGACACCTAGATCTCTTTCTTGGGTTGTAGCACCTAATATGGAACCCAACATCGTGTAATTATAGCATGGGTTATTTTTCCCTATATGCATCACCTTGCACTTATCCACATTAAATTTCATCTGCCATTTGGATGCCCAATTTTCCAGTCTCACAAGGTCTTCCTGCAATTTATCACAATCTGCTTGTGATTTAACTACTCTGCACAATTTTGTGTCATCTGCAAATTTGATTATCTCACTCGTCGTATTTCTTTCCAGATCATTTATAAATATATTGAACAGTAAGGGTCCCAATACAGATCCCTGAGGCACTCCACTTCCACTGAGAAAATTGCCCATTTAATCCTACTCTCTGTTTCCTGTCTTTTAGCCAGTTTGCAATCCACGAAAGGACATCGCCACCTATCCCATGACTTTTTACTTTTCCTAGAAGCACCAATTGTAAAGCACTGCCTATCAGAAAGTCACAGTTTCTCTGACTTACAATGGACCATTCTAGACATGATCCCGGTGAACACCAGAGAAGGAAATATTCACTCTCTCCTTAATTACAGAGAGCAAAGATGGATTTTTAAACTCTCCACGGAATTTCCCCGGGGCATGAATGACGTCATCGAATGGTCTTCACTAATTTAAAGGGCTTAATTTTAACCTTTTAATAGTACATTCCGATTTTTCTGCTCTTTGTTTTGATTGGTCGTTTTTTAATCTGCACGTAGGCTTTAAAAACGTCGGTTTAAAGATGGCGGGTCCTTCATTATGCCGCATAGATTATCTGTTCTCCAACTCTAGCTGTGTAAGCTTACATTACTAGAACTGTTTGATTTGGATGTCGGCATTTTTGTACTAAATATGTTCTTTATTCCAACTTCCAGTGTTTAAAGCCCCAGAAGAAGAAGCCTTCGAAACACCAGCTGTGTCGGGCGTTCGGCGGAGCAGAGCTGACGAGCTCTGGGCTCTAGTCCGTTTTTTGGAAAAGATAAGTTTTCTATTCCACTAATGTTTTTCTACCAAGTTGGAGTTGATGTTGCAAACCTTTAATGGGTTAAAAAAAATTTAACAAAAAATCCTCAAAAAAAGTTTTTTCTGCTTTAAAGAGTGGCACATCTCAACGTAATTGAAAAGGGTTACCCCATGATTAAGTTAAATGAGCAGGCACACTTGCAATAAGTGTACAAAAGTTAAAACACTGTTTCAGCAGACGTGTACAATAGCTCATATATGAGTGTGTACCTATTTCAATAATCTACGTTGAATATATGTGATTTCCCTGGCCTGTTGATATTTTCATCACATATTCTACCAGTTTTTTTCTATATTGCATTGCCAGATCTGGCAAGGGTAAAAAGACAATAGCGCAGCACTGGAATAGTGAACCCAGCTTTATTTTCGGTTTGGAAATTGCCTCCTATTAATCTTTGGGAAGAAATTGTGCAAATACCGTCACATAGATATAAAAACATTCATTCTTTAATCAATAAGATACCTATGTGAAGTGAAGAGAGAACTACCCCAGATCTGTTAACTTATGCTACATCTTGAAATAGCTTAATTGCAATTTACCCAATAAGCACAAATCCATTATTTTGCAACTGTTAAAACACAAACTTGGTGCTGTATGTCACACTGTCTCAGACTATGGGGCCAATGCAATAAAGTGCGCCCAGCCTAGCACATAGGTTTACATGAAGTTGGATGCATGTTTTGGCACATTATACTAGCACCTGATGCAATAAGGAGAATAGCGCATCCAAAACACGCACCCAAATACATGCATAGCTGATAGCACCCATCACATGTAAATTCCATGTAGATTAGGCTATTAGCTATTATACCCCGATGCAGAAAATCGTTAGGCACCCAACATACACTTTTTAATGCAGCAAATTTAACTCCAGCCTCAGAAGTGGCGTAAAGTCAATCCGCGAGTCAAGGGCTCATGAGAAATTAAAAAATAGGGTCCTCTGTGATTCCTCCTACTAAGTATCATTGTGACACTTAAATTTACTGCTTGTGGTGTTGAAAATTAAATGTATATTAGCTTGATATAAAAAAAAATCTTTTGGATGCACAATTTAGATGCCCATGGCAAGGGGCGCTTAGCTATGAGCATCTTCAGAACCTCAGCAAAATTGGACAGAAGAAGTGGGATAAAAATAGACGCTAGTATGAGCGCCCATTGCATTTGAGCGCCAGGGACACACAATTTTCCCCTAGCATGTCCTTTTTCATTTAGCCCCTCATTTAAATACTACATCCGGCGCCCAGAGATGTTGCTGCGTGCACATTAGGAAAACGGGCGCTCATACAAGCCCATGTTTTCAACGTGCGTCTTATTGCATCAGCCCCCACATGTGCACAATGGCACGGTAATGTCATCAAGTACTGGTAAAAATGGTTAATGTTAGGCACAGATACACATATGGTACTATTTCCATGCTGTCCAGAGCACAAAATGTTCCAAGCAGCACAAAGCACACTAAGGCTCAGAAAGAAGAAAAACAATTTTAAGAAACCCAAATTTTAATTAGTATATTACTAGTATAAAGGAGTCATCAAATGTGTCCTTTACTAGTTGGTTCCAGAGACTCAGCAGACCCTGTATATGTGAGGTTAGAGATTAGGAAAGGTAGAGAAGTTTAGCATTCCCCAATGGGAGTGGTCATTGAGAGTGGAGTGCTTAAAGCCAGTGAGAATGCAGGCCTGGGTTTCTGTCTTTTCCAGGCCTCCCTTTTCAGAGAGAGGTTTGCTATCCTGTCTTCGGGAAGTGTCTGGGGCCCAAGGTCAGGATATCCAGGCCTTAAGGATGGAGAAAGCTTTGTCTTTGGGTCCAAGGGGGAACACAGAGAAAATCTAAAGAACCAGAGGTAGTCTCAAGTAGGAGCAGGGTATTTCCCTACTCATCAGTCCAAGGAGATTGCTTCCAGTTGTGTAAAGAATAGAATTTCAAGCTGGAGTTAAGGGAGGATTGACTGACTTGGAGATCTGCTACCAAGGTGCTGTCTGAGAAAAGAATCAGGCAGATGCTCATTTCTCTGTCTCTGAAAGAAAGCAGAGTTGTTCTCAGAGGACAGCAGGATGTCAGTCCTCACATATGGAGCCCAGGACGGAAAACCTATGTTAAAGTTTCTAGAAAGTTGACTGAGCCTCTCTGAGCATGCCCAGTATGCCATTATACCACACTGGGTCCCTTCAGACTTCTGACATAGAATTGAGGAACCAAATTAAATTAAGAACAATACCCACGAAGTGAAACCCAACTCCACAGGGTGGAGGGCGGGTTTCTTGACAACTAGCATCCTGCTAACCTCAGAGAACATCTGTAACAAATAAGCAACTCTGCCTTCTCTGAGGACAAGCAGGATGGCAGTCCTCACACAAGGGTGAATCCCTAGCTACAGGATGCCCCCTAACATAAAAGGGGACCCACAAAACAAGTGCCAAAGGCACAGCAACAACAAGTTTTGTTGGCAACGAGGGGAGGCAGCCTGAACAAAAAGAATGGGCCCTAGACGGGAACTGAGTTGGGTTCTATATCTCAAACAGGTTTCGAAAGACAGTTTGGCCAAACCTGCTGTTGCGTTGGCCATCCCTAACCAAACAGTAATGCATGTGAATGAGTGGATGGAACTCCACATTGCAGCTCTGCAGATCTCCTCCATGGGGACTGCTCGCAAGTGGGCCATTGACACTGCCATGGCTCAGACAGCCATGGGTATAACAGTAAGAGATGTAGTCTGCTAATCAATTAGAAAGCATCTGCTTGGAAATGGCGATCCCCAACTTGTTCTGATTAGAAAAAAACAAAAAATAGGGTGGACTATCTATGGGCTTCTATCTACTCCAGATAGAAGGCTAAGGCTTTTTTGCAGTCCAAACTGTGCAGGGCTCGTTCACCTTGGTGTGAATGGGGCCTGGGAAAAAAATGCTGGTAGGACAATGGACTGGTTAAGATTGAAGTCCAATACCACCTTAGGTAGGAACTTAGGGTGAGTATGTAAGACCACCCTATCGTGGAAAAACTTTGTATAAAGTGGATATAAGTGACTAAGGCCTGGAGCTCACTGACCCTGCAAGCTGAAGTGACCTCCATCAAATTTATGACCTTCCAGGTCAGGTACTTTAGGTCACAGGAGCCCAGTGGCTCAAAGGGAGCTTTCATCATCTCAGGTAAAAATCACACTGATTCCAGGACACTGCGGGGAGGTTGCAGGGGAGGTTTCAACTGAAGCAGACCTCTCATAAATCATACAACTATAGGCTGTACAGAGATGTGCTTACCTTATACACCATGGTGGATTGCACCAATCGCACACAGATGGACCCTAACAGAATTGGTCTTCAGACCAGTCTCCAAAAGGCACAGAAGATAAGTCAAGCAGCTTTAGTGTGGGATAGCAGAAGGGATCTAGGACCTTTTGTTCACACCACACTGAAAACCTCCTCAACTTCAGTGCATAGGACTTTCTAGTGCAAGGCTTTCTAGAAGCCACCAGGACCAGAGACACACCATCCAAGAGAACGAGCAGTTGTAGGATCAGCCTCTCACCATCCAGGCAGAGCGACAGGCCTTGGAGGTTTGGATGCCACAACCGGCCTTGATCCTGGGTGATGAGATCTAGGGAAGTTCTTAAATTGATCGGTTTCCTGATGGACATCTCCTGAAGGAATGGAAACCAGACCTGTCTTGGTCAGTGAGGGGCTATGAGGATCACAGTCCCTTTGCGCTCGCGAAGCTTCAACAAAGTCTTCGACACCAGTGGAGTTGGAGGATACGTATACAGGAGGTCTTCACCCCAATGCTGAGTAAAGGCATCTGATGCTGGCTTCTGTGTGACCTGTACAGGGAATAGAACTCAGGAACCTTTCTGTTCCAAAACACTGCAAACAGATCCACCTCCAGGCTTCCCCACAGGAGATAAGAGCCCATGCCACCCTGCTTGTTGACAAACTGCATTGCCATTTCATTGTTGGTTTGCATCAATACAAATCTGTTGGAGAGCCAATCTCTGAAAGCCCACAGAGTATATCTGATCACCCGGAGCTCCAGGAAGTTGATTTGACACAACTGTTCCTGGACGGACCAAAGACCTGGGTGCTGTAGTTAGGACAATTTGAACCCAAGGACTCTGGAAGGGAACCCCCCCCCTATTCCAGACTAGAATTGCCCCGCTACCAGGACAAGGAGTCCCGGAGGGTAGGGATGACTCAGATGCTGTCCCAAAGTGGTATAATGGCATGCTAGGCATGCTCAGAAAGGCTCAAAGTTCTAGAAACTTTGACATAAGTTTTCCGTTCAGGGCTCCAATCGATAATGTCACTCACGTGTGAGGACTGCTATCCTGCTTGCCCTTGAAGAATTCTATAGTCACAGTCATCTGGAGTAACAGAGACCTGCACTTCAGAGACAAATAGAGAGAGGAAGAAGCCCAGGAAAGTTTCCTTGTGTCTTTTAGCTGATGGGGGAAGATATTCCCCTAGCCTGTAATCAAACTGCCTGGACTGAATATCTAATTTTGATTTGCTGTGAAGATTATTGTTCCACAAGTGCTCCTGATGCCCATGTCCTTGTGTTTGCTGAGTACCCAGTAAAGGATTTATTTTTATTTGAACAGCAGCAACTGTGTTCCTGTGTATTTTTCTGCTAGACTTGTGTAATAAAAAAAAAAACCTTCAGTAAACTCAGAGGGCCTTAAAAATACTACTCCTTTCTCCTCTGTGTAGCAAGAATTCAGAAACATGAGCTGACATGATCCATGATCTTCTCTGTGAGCATCTGCTGCCAAGGAAGAGTTGACAGCAGGGACTACAATTTTTTTTTTTTATTTAAAATCTTTTTTATCATTATGAATTAGCATGAACCATATATACAAACACCAATGCAAAACAAAAATTCTGCTCATTCTATTACAACCACTTCTTTCTTATCAAGGGACTTTTGGTTCTGAACGCTGAAATACTAAAGATTTACACATCAGCCTTTGGAACTGTAAAACGGATTCTCTCCTTTTGAAGATGAGGATTTATGTACAGGGTCTTCAGTCTTTTTGGAGTTTGGGCCTCTGCAGCTTTGATAAGACTATTCAGAGAATGCAGCATTATCAAAGAAAACCCACTACCAGCACAAGCAGCACTGCCGACAGAAAAACGAAACCAGGCCCAGGTGGAGCGTGAGACACACAGACGGTTTTGTTCTTTTCTATAGTTTAAAAAAAAAAAAAAAAGCTTGGGAGGAAGAACATGCTTAATGAGTATTTCAGGCAATGTGATCTAGACAACATGAAGCACAATGTGAAAACAGAAAAGTGCACATTAAAGTTGTTATAGCAGAGTTAAGTTTGATTTCGAAAAATGCAGTATCTTCAAAACACTGAAAAACAGTGTACCTATAAACTAGTAAGGACTGCAGATTTGAAAGTACAGAGAAAAGCATGCATGTGCAAAACCTAGGAATGTTGAGTGACTGGACAAACTGCCTGCAGGATGATCTAATTTTAAACTGCAAAATACAAGTTTGACACAGCACATTCACAGTAAATTTCATTGTGTCTGAGGCAGCATTTGTTTAATAAGCTAAACAGAAGTTGTCCTTCATCACCTTTCTATAAACTTCAATAAGATGATAGGGCACTTTCCATGTTTGTGAGTTTAATAGATGAGTACAAGAGAGCGCCCCTGACTCGCTCTTTCAGCTGTTGCGCCTCCAATTACCACCTCTATAAGCACTTCCTTGGATAACTCAAGATGACTAAAAAAAAATCTTAAAAATAGGAGAGATTAGCACATATTCCCATCCATATTTCTTCCCAAAACTGGAAACCTTGAGCCACAAAATAACTACTACTTTAATGGACCATATTATGACTGAAGAAAACAAAATGGATAGTCCTCTGCCCATTCCTCTGAAACCAGAAATAATAGCACCATCTCAGGGTATTAATGTTGAAACTTAAATTTAGGATTGAAAAAAAAAATGAACATGTGGTTTGTCAAGGTTTCTGATGCTTATGACTTTGTACTAATGAGCAAAGTGTTCCAGACTGAATAATGGAGCCTTTTCAGAGCTTTTATCCTTCAGGATCTTCCCTTCAAACCTTCATACCATCAGATCCAGATTGAGGAATAGGAAACCTTACTGCACCTTTACTTATTTGAGGCTTGAGGCTTCCAGTCCACTCTTACTAAGCCTCATGGTTATAGTTATTTTATCATTCTCTGTAAGGCCGCATTATTGAAACTGGGCACTAAGGTTGGTCTTTCTAGGTCACAGGGTCAGTCTAGTGCAGTGAAGGTGAACTTCAGTCCTCGAGTGCCACAAACGGGCCAAGTTTTCAGAATATCTACAATGAATATGCATGAGAAATATCTGCATGCACTGCCTCCATCGTATGCAAATCTACCTCATGCATACTCTTTGTGGATATCCTGAAAACCTGGCCTGTTTGTGGCACTCGAGGACTGAAGTTTGCCATCACTGGTCTAGTGGGTCCAGTTTATGAGTACGGAATGGATGACAGGAACTGGCTGGAAAACAGCTCAAAACTATGAAAAATGCAAAAAAGAGAGAGAGAGACTCAATTGCCCGCGACCATGAGGCTCTGCAGAAAAAAAAAAAAAGAGACTGAAGGGACCCTGCATGATGCATGGTATAACGGCATGCTGGGCATGCTCAGAAAGGCTCAGTCAAAGTTCTAGAAATTTTGACAGGCAGGCACCAGGGACATCAGCAAAATAAAGCTTACCGAAACGACAAGAAACCCGAGCTCCATCCGATGATGTCACCCATGTGTGAGGACCGCCATCCTGCTTGCCTTCAGAGAATTAGATATCCTTAATTGCTCTGATTCAATGACCAAGTATGACCTTTTTATCAGTAGCACTCAGTTAATTGTCGCATTCCACAACACTGAAGTAACCACCTAAAACTGTGGGTGTTAGCACAGTTTATATCATCAAAGGAGATTAAAATCTCCTACTATTAATAGAAGAGAAAACTGCAAAAGTAAATCATTAATTCTCTTCTGCAATTCATCAAGAGACCCTGGCTCAAAACTGAGGGGCAATAAACCAACAAAATCTCACCCAAATATCCAACTCCAGTCTATTCCATCCACAAATGCCTCATGAAATCTTAACTATCTAATACAAAAATTAAAAAAATTTCAAGACAGAAGGTCAAAGGCTTTTTCAATATCAAAACTAATAAGAGATTATTCCTTAGTGGTATGTGCTTTTTCCACCACAGCAAACACCTTTCAAATATTAATCATAACATTCCTCCCCTGCACAAATCCTATTTGTTCTTTAGAAATCAAGCTGGAAACACTATAGCCAATGTTAGCCAAAATCTCCAATAAATTTTAACATCCACAATTAATATGGAAATAGGTCTATACACTGAGGGAAGCTCCAAATCCCTCCCTTTACTGGTAAAATTGAAATAAATGCCTTTTTTAATGACAAAGGAAGGTCTCCTGACCAGATTCCTAAAACATTCTATACATGGGCCCCACTATCTGCATTTTCAATAATTTATAAAATTCCATGAGGTACCCATCTGGTCTTCATGTTTTATGAATTTTGGGGACTTGTAACATTCCAGATATTTCCTCCTCAGTTATGGATCTATTGAACATTTCCAATTTCTCTGAACTTATTGAGGGCAAAATCAAATCTTTAAAAAAACTCATCCTGCCCTGCAACATCTTCCACACCTACAGATTATAAATCTTTATAAAATTGTTGAAAAATCCTTAAAATCTCCTTGTTAGTTTGGTATCTCATGCCATCACTACCTTTCAAAATGCGGATACATCAAGACCCGCCCATAGCATTAACTACCCTTGCTAAACTCTTCCCTACCTTATTGCCAAATTTAAATACCCTATGTTTTTTATTCCAACTCCAGTTTAATAAGCAAACATTCACAGCCCACGAAACTGAAAAACAGGAGCTGCACAATAGGTAAAGAATCTTAAACATAAATCTTACACCTCCAACTTTCCTCTATTCCCTGGCTTAATGCATAAATGAAAAACAAGAAGGGCATATTTATGAAACAGTAATTTCTTTCACATTAGACAACCAGGTTTCTTAAATAAAAAGCACATCTAAATGTAAATCTTGTACAAAATCAAAATTTAAAAAACCCTCAATTTCTTACATATTGATCTAGCATTAAATAAACAATTTAAAAACACATTTTCCAACCCATTCTCAAATTCACACCCCACAATCTGAACCAGATATACCAAATTATTCCAGGTAACTTGCAGGGTGCTACTAATAAAATGAATATTAGCTAAATGGCCATAGTGTTCATAGCCAGTAACTACTAGAATCCTAAGCCCCCCCCCCCCCGCCCAGCTGAATATCCCTTAAAGCATATATTTAAATTCAATCTACCAAGCCACATCACAAAAAAAAGCAAACAAAAACAAACTATACTCCTCATGAATGAAGGAGCAACTCCTTTGTTGAGCTCCTTTGTGTTGCAGCTTCTCTGGTGTCATTCCCCGGCTTATCACCCTTCCTAATTTCACTGGGAGAGGAGGCATGGCTCACTCAGCAAAATCTCAGATTCACAGTGGTAATGCAAGGCTTGAGGCACATACATAACAGCAGGTTACGCAGCTGCTTCAGATGTCCCGGATGTGTTCTCTCAGCTAAGCAGAGAAAACAAATGCAGGGGCTAGTTGTTAAAACTTCTCCTCCAGCCTCATTTCCTACCACCTCTACTTCCAGTGATGTCACTGGAGGGTTTGGCTCAGTCAGCAACATCTCATTCATAATAGCAATGCAAAACCTGAAGCTCAAACAGCAGCAGGTTACTCAGCTGCTATAGATGTCTGGATGTGTGCTCTCAGCTGGGTAGAACAGACAAATGCAGGGGGCTAATTGATAAATGACAAAAGTCTTAGACTCGCACACTGGAGGGTTAAATCCATGCATCTTGGGCTTTTTGGAACTGTGGCGAGAGCAAATTCAACTACCATATTCTGATATAGGAGCTGGATACAATCAAATCTTGGAGATGCCTGGACTTAGCATTTCATGTCTGCTTTCTTATTAAAGGGAAGTACTGTGCTCAAGTGTTCCCATATCCTCTGCTGGGTGTTTTGGAGAAGAGGATCAATGAAGTGACCAACTTAGGTTTTTGCTGCCCCTGGACAAGTTGGTGCTGTCATGCCCCCTCCCCACACTCTGAAGAGCTAGACAACAAGGAGTAGATGGTTTAAAGCACACCTATTTCCTGCAGCAGCTCAGGCGTACACTCTGCAGCAAGACTTTGAAAATTATGAAACACACTGGCAAACATGTTCATCTTTAATATTACCTTACAAAACAATAGTTTTCCAACTTTGTTTGCACCTATATAATTTACTTTTGTTTTTATTGGGTAAGGAAAATAACATCTGAAGTATCAGCACAAGAAAAAGATCTCAGGGATGGGGAGAAGAGAAGAAAAGGGCAAAATGACCAAGGATGAAGAAAAGACTGGGGATGGGGAAATGGGAGATGGAAAAAAATCAAGGAAGGAGGGATGATCACAAATCTGAGAGGAGAGGAGGGAGGGAGGGGGATCAGAGGAAGCAGGAACTGGAATCACCTAGCCCCTCCTACCCCTCCCAAAATTACCTCCTTCACTCCCCTCAGTCCCTCCTTATCACCACCCCCTGCTGATCCCCCTCTTCTCCCCCCACTATAATAAACCCTCTCTCATACCTTCCTCTCTACTTTCCCTACTACCATCCCCAGCTCATATCTCCATTGCTGCTGCTGATCTATGACAACGAGGGGGGGGGGGGGGTAAGTGTGGTGCCTCAAACTGCATCTTCCTTTTCCACCCCGAGCCTGAATCTTGCTTTACACCATGCAGCATTATACAGTCCCATGTGTTTCAAAGCAGGAGTAGGGCTCTGGGCAGCAGAAGTCGATAACATGACCCAAAGCAATGCTGTTGCTCTCCTCCTCCTGTCAGCCTGGATCAGCAGCAATGACAGTTATCATAAGGATGGTCAATGGGACTAAGGTCTTCAGCCCCCATGGTCACATACAGGAGGAGAGAGTAGACAGAGGGTGATGCAGGCTTCAGCCCTTTGCAAGCAACATCAGGAAGGGCAGGGGGTGGCAGAACTGGCAATCAGAAGCATTCTTGGTATATAAAATACTATAGGCTCAGGCCCATAGGAGCCTGCCCTGAGATTTTAATAATTAAACTCAACAATCATAACAAGCTCCTCTTCCCCACTACACCCAGAGAACAATCCTTTAAAAACTCTTAACAAAAGTGTAATTGAGATCTTGCTGGCCTTACAATGTGCACCACTGCAGGCAAACCACTGGAAGAGCCAAGAACTAGAGATGTGTGAAGCCCGCCACAAGGAATTTCGTATTTCCTGCGGTTCAGGCCTTTTAAATTCGGGGGGACCCGAATTTCGGTTTAGTGCGCACTAACGGGGTTAGCTGATGCAGATGTGCCGCCACTGGGGCCAGGCATTTGATGAAGATGTGAGGTGCGGAGGCGAGGCCATTCGGCAGCAGTCTGTACTAAAAATGCCTGGAGCCCACTAGGAAGCGGAGATATCTCCAATGACTTCGTGAGACCTCTATGTGCACGTACACATCCTTGAGATCGAGGGAGCAAAGCCAGTCTTCCCCCCTGCAAGAGGGGGATCAGAGTGCCAAGGGAGACCACCTTGAACTTCTCCTGCTTGAGAAAACGATTGAGAGCCCTCAAATCCAAAATGGGACGGAGTCCACCAGTCCTTTTTGGAATCAGGAAATATCGGAACTAAAAGCACGCTCCCTGCTGCCCTTGAGGAACTGGCTCGACTCCTCTGGAAAACAGGAGAGCAGAAAGCTCGTACAGCAGAACCTCCTGGTGGAGAGACTGACTCCAGGAGGGGTATGGTGGAGTGTCCCTGGGCACACTCACGAAATTCAAGCGATAACCTCGGCAAATGATGGAGAAGACCAACTGATCTGACGTGATCTCTAACCAGCGATGCAGAAAGAGAAAGGGAGCCCCCCACTGGTGGATCTGGCTCTGGGGGCATGGAGACTGGACTTATACTCCCTCCCCACCAGTAAAAACCTCAAAGCAGGGCTTGGCTGAGGCACTGCTGGGGCTTAGGCATCCGCGGCCGCCTTGAGTGGCCCCTGGAAGGGACCCGCTGTGAGCATCCACTAGTGGTAAAAGGATCGTCAAGTCCCTTGCTTCGCTGACCTTCTGACAGCACTAGCAGAAAGAAGCTGGAGGGTCTCATGGTGGTACTTCAACTGGGCTACGGCATAAGAACTTAAGAAATGCCATACTGAGTCAGACCAAAGGTCCATCAAGCCCAGTATCCTGTTTCCAACAGTGGCCAATCCAAGTCACATGTACCTGGAAAGTACCCAGTCATTGGATAGTTCAAAAGCTACTATTGCTTATTAATTACCATAATAGTAGTTTATGGATTTAACCTCTAGGAACTTATCCAAACCTTTTTTAAACTCAGTTAACACTAACTGCTGAAACCACATCCCCTGGCAACAAATTCCAGAGTTTAACTATGCGCTGAGTGAAAAATAATTTTCTTTGATTTGTTTTAAATGAGCTACTTGCTAACTTCATGGAGTGCCCCCTGATCCTTCTATTATCAGAGAAAGTAAATAACAGACTTACATTAACTTGTTCAAGTCCTTTCATGATTTTGTAAGCTTATATCATATCTCCCCTCAGTTGTCTTCTCCAAACTGAACAGCCCTAACTTCTTTAGCCTTTCCTCATAGCGCAGCCGTTCCATGCCCCATATCATTTCGGTTGCCCTTCTCTGCACTTTCTCCAGTGCAGCTCTATCCTTTTTGAGATGCAGTGACCAAAATTACACACAGTATTCAAGGTGCAGTCTTCACCATGGAGCAATATAGAGGCATTATGACATCCTCCGTTTTATTTTCCATTCCCTTCCTAATAATTCCTAACATTCTGTTTGCTTTTGATCGCCACAGCACACTGGGCCGGGATTTCAATGTATTATCCACTATGATGCCTAGATCTCTTTCCTGGGTGGACCTTATCCACAAAGAGGTTCTCTCCTGTACAGGGGAGGTCCGCAAGCCTATCTTGAACCTCTGGCCGGAGATCCAAGGCTAGACCATCCTGCGGGCTCTGATGCCCACTGCAGCCACTCGGGCTGACGTCTCAAACACGTCATATGTGGAATATACCTTGTAATTCCCACATTCCAAATCCTGTTGGATGAGTGTCAAGAATGCATCCTGCTGCTGTTGAAGGAGGCGTTTCACCAGCTCCTGGACCTTCTTCCCAAGGTTCCGGAGTATTTTGTCATATGTAACTGGAGGAGGCGATACAGGCTATTAACCTCGCCCCCTGGTACACTTTCCTACCAAGCGCATCCCATTCCTTCTGGTCTCGGCCTGGCGGGACAGAGGCATGGGTCCTGGAACGCTTTGCCTTCTTGAGGGCAGACTCTCACACCACCAACTGGTGGGGGAGGTGACGACGCTCAAACCCCAAGGACTTTTAGACCAGGTAAACGGCATTGGCTTCCTGTTTACTAGGGACACAGAGATGGGGTACTCCCAAATGCGCAGGAGCAACAACTTGAAGATGTCATGCACAGGCACAGCTACCACCTCTTTCGGAGCATCCACAAACTGGAACACCTACAGTACGAGGTGCCTAGCATCCTCTTCCATAAGCAGCTTAAACAAAATAGACTCTGCCATGGTGTGTACAAAACCTACAAAGGTTATGTCCTCAGGAGGGGACCGACGCCGTTCCTCCAGGGCAGATGGCTCCGAAAGAACATCCTACGAAACATCAGAGGAGGACTCGGCGTTATCGTCGCCCCAGGAGTCGTACAGAGCTGCTTCCTCGCTAAGATCACCAGGGTAGGTGAGCGGAGGACCCGTGCTGGCCTGGGCCCCAGGAGCATCAGGGGAACCAAAGGCACTGAGGGCATCAATGACATTGAAGGCAGCAGGGCACCCAAAGGGCCCGGTGCTGGAGCCAGTAGCAGTAAGATAGTTATCAGAGACCCCGAAGGCCCCAGAAGCAATGAGCCTTCCTCCTCAGAGGAGCCTGGAATCGGTATAGCCCCCAAGGGGAGAGGCATCGAAGGCCACTGGGGGACAGAGGAGTCCCAGGGCACGGGCATAGGGAAGACACCGAGTAAGGCATCGAGGCTTTTCAGCAGCGGTGCCAGGATCAAGGCACCGCTGCTGTAGAAAGGGCAGCTGGAGGAGGAGCAGGTGCCACCGGGTCTCCTTCGGAATAAGGGGGACCAGTGCCCGGCACAGACATGGGGATCAGTGGGGACCACCTTGGACTCCTGGGAACGACCAAGGATGAAGCCTGGTCTCCGTGGGGCCACTTTGGGGGCAATACTACTGATGCCTGCGCTGACCCAGAACCGGAGCTGGCCCCAGAAGCACATGGCAGGGTACAGGGGGTTCCAGTGGTGCGGAAGGCACAGTCCTTGGGGACTTCCCCAAAGAATTCCCCAAGGACTGGTTCAGGCACCTTACGCTTCAGTGTCCGCCAGGCCACCGAGGAATCGTGGGGTGCTGGTAACAACTGTGTCAGGATACCGAGGACATCGAGACGATCCAACAACGGTTCCAAGCCGGATACCACAGGCATCAACACTGGCGCAGGCATCGGTACGGGCACCAGCATCGGTACAGGCATCTGTGATAACACCGGAGTCGGGGAAGGCACTGGCATCAGTGGTGGGAGCTTCATCTCCCTGTCGCGCAAAGCGCATTCCACCGCCAGGGCACCCGACACTCCAGCTCCGCCTCAAAAGCCTCCACTGAAAAGGCAGCCTGAGAAGGGAGAGGAGAGGCCAGCTCCTCCTCGGATCGCCAAGGAATTCAATGCCTAACACTAGGATCGGTGTGGATTACTTTAAGCCACTGGACTCGAGGGAGGATGGGCCTCCTCTTGCCAGGGTCGCTTTGGGGGCAAGGCAGCAAGCGCCGAGGCCAGCCCAAGACCAGCACCATGTGAGGACGGAGACTGGTGGTGGTGTTTCTGAGACTTCCCATGGTGCTTGGCCTGGTCTTTCCCTTGCGCCGAGGACGATGATCCAGAGGTATGCGACTTCAAGGAGACCGACATGGGTCAATCCCCAGAGCCTTTCTTCTCCAAAACTCTCGAGGAAGGAGTGGCCACTGAAGGATCAATGACGAAGGGTTCCCCTCCCGGTCCTTGGGCGTCGATGGCATCGATGCTGGGGTGGAGGGGTTGGACTTACCCGAACCAAAAACCCTCTCCATCTTATCCAGCCTGGCTTGTCGGCCCTTTGGTGACATCTGCACGTACAGATCGCAGCCCCGAACATCATGCAATGCCCCCAGGCACAGGATGCACACTTCATGAGGATCCATTAAGGACATAGTCCAGGGGCACTGGGTGCACCCATGGAAGCCCGACCGCCATGGGACGCACAGAAGACCGCACGGGCACGACAACCGGCAGTCACCAAAGGTTAGGAAAAAACTCAACAATTTAAGAGAAAAACAGACGGGGAACCGGAGAGAGGCCTAGCTCAGAGCAAAAAACAAACTTTATGGAACTTTTACCACAAAAAAAGAGCAAGAGCTCCACTACCACGAGGCAGTAGCTCCACGGAAAAGAAGAGACTGAAGAGAGACCCCGCAAGGACGCATGGATAGTGGCATGTTGGGCATGCTCCGTGTGCCAGTCAAAGTTTCTAGAAAATTTGACAGAAGTTTTCCAAGCTGGACTCCATATGATGATGTCACCCACATGTGAGATCTATCATCCTGCTTGTCCTAGGAGAACATCTATGTAGGAAAATAATGATTTGCCTCCCCCCACCAAACAACCTCTGTATCAGGCAACAGCTGCTACCTGCACTTTCAAATATTCTCTAGACTCTCATGTACGCCAGAGAAGTAGAATCCTTCCTGACTCGCAGAAAGGTATTCACAAACTCCTGAGAATAACCACTCTTAACTAGCCAATCCCTCTCAAGGGCTGGGCTATAAAACAAAACCAATACAGCTTTTTGTGAATCCCTAGACCCTGAGGCAATACTAACAGATTTCCCTTCAACAGTCTCACCACATATGCATACCAGGGCCAACTGGAAGCTACCAGAATCATAAGACCTTGATGTTCAGAAATCCTGCCCACCAAAAGTCAAAGAGAAAATCCCATACCAGCAGCTTCTGAATCAGAGCATCCAATCCTGATGATCCCTGTTCCTTTCTTTGGCTAAAAAAGAATTTATCTTGGCATTCCTGCTGGATGCCATCAAATCTATTACCAGCACTCCCCATGTGGCCACTGAGAGTGCAAGCCTCCTCTGACAGAGTCCACTCTCCTGTTTCCAGAGTGTTTTAGCTGAGAAGACCTGGTTGCAAATGTTATGCTCCCAAAATGTGTGCCACAGAGTATTATAAGATGCCTCTCTGCCCAATCTAAAAACTGCTCTGCTTCTTGCGCCACCTGAGGACCTCTGGTCCACCCCCTGCTCCCCCTCCAATGATTCACACGCATCTCCGCCATAGCATTGTCCAAAAGAATGCCAAAAGAAGAGGAGTAATGCCTTTCTTATTGTCCTTGTCTCCAAGCAACTGATCGACCACAGACTCCTCCAGAGAGCAAGTTCCTTTAGCCACCTGGCCCTGACAATATGCTCACCAACCAAGAAGACCAGCATCGTTCATCACCATCATACAAAAGAGAGATTTGAAATCCATTCCTTGGACCTCAGTCACCAAGCTAAGCTCTTCCTGACCTGGTCTAGCAACAGGAGTCTCCTGGAATAACCTTGTGACTGGAGAGACCATCTTAACAACAAGGTTCTCTGCAAAGGTCTCTCATGTACACCCTCACCCAAGGAACCAAATCCAACGATGCCACCATAAATCACATCACCTGCAGGTAACTCAAGGCAGTTGGACTTCTAAAGCTTAACAAGGCTCTCACTTGATCCTACAGCTTCTGAACCACACATTACCTTCGTGCTGAAGCATACTCCCAGATATTTCAATGTCTGGGAGGGCAATAATTTGCTCTTGGCAAAATTCACAACTCAGCTTAACTAGCTGTGGCCATCTCATTTTCCTGAGCAGACTTTGCTTATATCAACCAATTGTCCAAATAGGATGAACTAAAATTCCCTCAATGTAGAGCTGCCACCACCACCATGGAAAAAGTTCTTGGAGTAGTGACCAGTCCAAATGGCAGAGCCTGAAGCTGGAAGTGATTGCCCAGCACTGCAAACTGATGTTCTAATGTTCTTCCCTAATTGAAATATACAGATATGCTTCAACCCAATCTGTGCCTAATAAAAGACGGTCCCAACATTTTCCATACGCTAAGACAAGGATACGCTAAGACAAGGAAATCCAGCCCTAAGCCACAATCCCGCTGCACACTGCCGCTCAAAGAGCCAGACTGGATGCTTCAAAAGCCTGCTTAAGCACAGCCTCAATTTTTCTCTCTTGCACATTGTTGAAGGATACATCCCTTATGCTGGAATTGTGATTCTCTTAGTGACAGCACAAACCAGTGCATCCACCTTAGAAGCCTTCAGCTTCAACTTTTCCTGCACAGTCACAGGATAAAGCCCTGCCATAGTGCTGCTCCTTTTAAAACTGGCCTCTGGAGAATCCCATTCCACAGAAATAAACTCCTTGATCTATCTATACAAAGGAAAGATTTTGGTGGTTTGCACCATGATAGGATCCTATGCTGAATTCGCTTCTTTTCCTTTTTCCTTCTGAATAATCAGAATCCATAAGGACTGCAAAATCAAAAGAGAGAGCTCCTCCTTATAAAACAGCTAAATTATAGGAGAATCACCCTCCGCCCTGGGAGAATACTCTCCCAACTCTCCATCACTGCCACTGCCTCTTGCTTCCTTGAAGGTCAGTAAGGAAGTTTCTGACCTTGAGGATTTCCCATCTTCCAGTTCTTCTTCCTCCTCCTTTTCTAATCCTCTTACAATTAGAATTGGAAGGTAAAACTTCTTGAGGTGACAACACAAATGGAGACAACTCTAGAGCAGAATTCTGCCCCATACTAAAAGCCTGTTGAAGGCACTTTAAAAATTCAGGGGAAAAAGCTGACCATGATGGACCAGGACACTGCTCTACTCGGCAGCAAGGGACACCCAGCTGTTTTAAATGCTGCAGAAATCAAAGTTCCAGAAGGACCTGCACCCACATCCAAAACAGTGGGAATTCGTGAGGGAGGCCCAGTTCCATGTTCTCTCCTTACCATGGATCCAAAATGACTGATGTTCCCACCATGACAACAAGCACGTCGGCAGGAACAGACTGGCTGGCCAACGCCACCAAAATGGCCCTCTCCAAAACAGCTGCCTCCCTGATTGGGTCTCTCTGACTCTCCTCCCCACAGGCCTGGCAGAAGCTTCAACCCCCTAACACAGCCCGTTAAGTTCCACATGAGCTACAGAATAGCAGCTATAGCCTCCCCTTCTGCTATTCCTACACCATAGCTAAAAGGAAAACTGACCAGCAAAAGCCTGGTTTTCGAACCTATCTAAGATCAGAGTTTGAAAGCCTGAAAGGATGACTTCTTTTTAGTCTAAATTTTTTTTTAACTTTATTCACCGGTGCAAGATAGAGTAGTAGAAAAAGGAGAGGGGAGGGAGGAAGAGAAAGAAAATATTCTATTTCTTTTTTTGGGGGGGGGGACCTGCAAGGCAGTGAGGCTGAAAAATACAGAGAGAAAGAATAGGCAGGAAGGGGTGGGAGGGGGAGGAAAATTCCACAGTACAAAATGGAAAAATCCTGTTCCAATCACGTGGTCAAAAGGCTAAGCTCAACTGGGGAAGGAAATCCAAGGACTATCATTCCATGAGCAGACCAATCCACACCAGCTTCTTTTTCACTCAGCCTAAACCAGGACTCCGTCACAGAATGGGATGCTTGCCTACCATCTGCTGGAGACAGAAGTGCAGCATGGAACTCTTATAAGGGATGATAACAAACCTGTTCTCTGTCACCATCTGCTGGTTGGGGAGCATACCCATGTATATCAGCACCTAAAAGTTGACTCCTCCAATGAAACTTCCAATATCCAGCGTCCAGATAACGATTCAGGACTGTCCACTGGACTCCTCCAACAAGCGATCCTTGTTTCACCAGAAGTTTCATTGGAGGAGTCAACTTTTAGGTGCTGATATACATTACCGATCCAGTGGTCCATAATCAGTCCTGGTGAATATGATTGATTAGAATATTTTTGTTGAGAGTTATTAAAATATTTGCACATGATATCATTTACAAAATTGGTGGGATTTAATGTATTGTGAGTCCGTGTATATTTTTGATGAACATATAATTAATTGTTTGTGAATATTAAACAATGTCATGTTTTTACTGTGATGATTGAATGGTGTGAATGTGTTGGATGTTGAGCTAGATAGTATTTTCTGTCTAGTTAGAATTTTTACTGTGTGGTCTCATTAATAATAATAAAAAATGTTTACACAGATTCATGTTTGATGTGATATAAGTTCTGTGGGTTTGCTTAAGTAGTGAATATTGTATAGATATAGGGAACCTATTGTATAGTTTACCCTCAGTGAGTATTACATTGTAGGGAAAATAACATTTTAATCAAAAATCAATTTTTATCACTCATGGGTAGTGTACAAGCACAAAATTCAGTTAAACCAAGTCATCTGAATCTGCCCTCCTCATTTGCTTCTATAATGCACTGACTACAAAACAATATTTAAGAGGACAAATTTTAAAGTAATTTATGTCAGTAAATTTTATATCTGAAAATTGTCCTACCTCAATACAGCTAAATGTATATGCTGTATTTAGGGGAGGCGTTCCAGGGGGCATGTTTTGGGTGCACTCGGAAAAAAATGCAGGTAGATTGTATTTTCAAGTCTATGGAAGAAATTTGACCTCATATAAAGTAGGTGCAAATGTCTGTGGGAAAACTTCAAAAGTCCACAGGTAAAAAGATTCCCATAGATTTTATCCTAATGCATACAGTTTGAAAACTGTTCGCCTACCGAGTTAGTTGGTGATTGTGTGTGTAAAATCAGGATGTATGCACATATTGAACCCTTGTGCGAGGTAAGCACATTTTCAGAAGGTAGGAAGTACACACATACTTACCACTTCACTCAAAATGTTATGCAAATAAAAACAAGGGCATTCCAGGGCGGGGATTAAAAGAGCAAGTACAAGTAAATATTTTGTGAGCAGCATACTCTCAACTTACATGCTAGCTTCTAAATTTGCTATTCAAGTCACAGAAATTAAATCACACTTGTCTTTCACTTGCAATTTTTAGATGAGACGTAGGGGTGAAGAGGTGGAGGTGCTGGCCAACTGATGATTAAATGTTGGCGCACAAGTATTTTCATAAACAGAATACTCGCATACATTATAAAATACCTGCCTCCATGCATAAGGTTACAATGATTTCCTGCATTAAATATATATGCACATTTTTATAAAATAGGTGTACAAACTATGTGAATCCCTCCATTAAACACCCGTACACACATTGACACATACATGTGTACTTTTGAGTCAGAGATAGACGGTATTTTATAAACTGTCTGACTGCCACCAGACTTAATTTTAGATGCACCTACTTATGCACATTATTTAAAATAATCCTTTAAGTATTTTATTTTGCTTTTAGGTAAATTTAGAATTTAATTTTGATTTAGATTCAGCCTTTTGTGACTAATCAGCTACTTCAAAGCAAATTACATTCAGATACCAGAGATATTTACCTGTCCCCAGAGGGCTTACAATCAAAGGGTCTCCTTTACTAAGCATTTTTCCTATAAACACAGGATAGGAGGAAAACTTTAGTAAATCAGGCCCTAAGTTTATACCTAAGGCAATGGCGGGAGAAGGGATTTGCTCAAGGTCACAAGTGCCTGCAGACACATTAAGAAAAACACCTTGGTCATAACACAGGACTTACATATAGGGGAGGATGTCATAAATCACAAAACATAAATCAAAACATATCTTCTTCAATCCAAGTCAAATCCTCAGTCATAACAGGGAGGGAGACTAGGCAAAAAGTTATTCAGAGAAAGTTCACACCAAAATATCAAGCCCAAATATAAAAATACAGTGCTGCACCACAATTACCGGACAGATTTAATTGCAGAATGCAGAACAGCAGCAACAACTACATTTCTCTCTCACCCAAATTCCAATAAAGCCAGCTGATATCCTGTAGGCAGCAGAATAATTTTAAAAACCTATTGGTATCCTCGTTAATTTGTATTCCACAACAAAAACTGTGTGCTTCTATTAAAATAGTAGTACTACAAAATGGTTCTAGTTAATTCAGTATGATTAAGAATAGCCGAGCTGGGTCACGGCAGTGGTCCATTTAACCCAGCTTACTGCCTTTGACAGTAGCCAGAGTCACTAGTAACACCCAACAGATGAAATCAGAGTTCATCTAAGTACTCCCTATAGATATATGAATGTTAAGCAACTTAGCTTCTTGTCCTTGTTGTCCAGAAACACATCCAGACCCCTCTTAAATTCTGCTATGCTGCTTGCTGTGACTACATCTAGCCACAGCAGATTCCACAATTTAACTACTTATGGACTAAAGAAATATTTTCTTGCATTAGTCTTGAAACTGCTAACTTTTAGCTTCATTGGATATACCCTGGTCCTGGTATTTTTTGTCACGGTAAACAATTGCAGCTAAAGAAAGCTGGGAAATCATAGGAAGGTATTTTGATTCCTTGGGTCCAGTCTCTAGAAAGTGATGTGCCTAGATGTTAACATGCAATCCATCGTGCCAGTGTAAACAATGATTATGTTACAGCATGTTAATCATGTGCTTTCTCCAAAGCTGAACCATTAGAGATTAAAGCCTCAATTAAAGGCCATGCAGATGGCATTACAATGAAGCTGGCATATCAGTACCAGCGGTATGAAGCCAAAGCTGCAGAGTACTTACCATTGTCCTTCACGCTGTTCTCATCCAAATTTATCTGCTCAGCCAGTTCCGATAAGGAGTCATCCACAGGCCGGCTGCTTCGCAAGGTCATGGAGAGCCTCCTCTTGATGATCTTCATTCTATCCATTCAATGCTATCGGTAAAAGGCCTGAAAGAAGAACATAACAGGTTGGAATGCTTCCTTCACCAGCACAAAGATGGCATCTGAGCAATTTACCATATTATGCTTTAACATGGAAACCAATATGGAAATCGAACATGACCTCTGGCACAGTGCTTTTCTGATTCATGCACATGCATTAATGTTATGTACAGCAGCCCAAATTATTAACCATCACATAAAAAAGTAAAGTACTTCCATGGGGAGAGCAACACACAAACCCTCTCCTTCTCCTCCTCATACCCAGCAAGGAAGCTTATATGCCTTGGGATTTCTCCAAGAGAGAATGGCCAAATGGTTAGAGTATTGGGCTAAGAACAGAAAACCTGGGTCCCAATCCTGCTTCTTCCACTGGCAGCTACTGTGACCTTGGACAAGTCACTCTGTCTCCCACTGCTCCAGGCACCCATTTAGACTAAGCTCTTTAGGTCAGGTAATCTCTGCATCTATATGAAATTAAATGTAAAGGGCCATAATCTAGGGTTGCTATTTAATGCCAAAATAAGCAAATAAAGCATCGGACCTCAATCTAGCTGCCAATAAGTATAGAAGACAGATTCCATAGTTTTTATTTTATACTTGTTTTAAATATGAGCTACACAAAACAAAAATGCAAGCTATCTAGTATGGGCCAGAAGTTTATTGCTACATGATAAGTGTGGGACCCAGCTTTGATTTTCACCGTAAGGTTCTTGCAGCAAAAGCTTCTCAGGGCTGGCGTGCCATGCAGTGAAGGATCTCAGGCTCTTGTAGTGATACCTGCTGCTTGCTTCAAACACTGATGAAGTGACACTATGCTTATAAGCTGGAGATCATTGTAATAGCCAGCTATACTTCCATATGAGAGGAAGAGAACACTACAATCTATACATGAAATTCTGAGGCTTCACACCCAGGGTCCCTGACCCTGAGGAAGGTCTTATGACGCATCCTACAGTTGGGCCCCAAATTTCAGAAGACAATCTCAAAATGGACAAAATGGTAAAAGCAGCCATGCTTGAAAAGTCACAGATCAGGTAGAAAGAAAATGCGGGATGAGCATACTAGCCCTCACAAAAAACAAACAAGTTTGCAAAATGAGTTGTAAATTTATTGCAAGAGGCTCCTATTGTCCCCCAACATGGTCCCGTGTTTTGCCAGAATGCTGCATCGGGAGAGACAAAGCATAAAGTAGTTCAAAAACTTACAGAAAAAAAAGACACAAATGAAGTTGTTTACCAAACAAACAGATTTTATTCAGACAGCAGTTCAACAGTGTCACATATGGATGTCATCTGCCAACTCCAATCGCATATCCAGGGCTTTCTAAGAAAACCCAAAAGACCTTCTGAACATTCATAGCAATTAGCAAATTTCCAAAGCTATGCAGTGTACATGAGTTCTGTAATTAAGATCATGAGCTCAGCTCCAGAAGGGGAGAAAAAGGGTATTGTGTGAATGGTGAACTGATGTGGTCAGAGAACACCTGTTACAGGTAAACAACATTGCTTTCTCTGAAAGCAGAATTGCTTAACTGTAACAGGATGTTAGTCCTCACACATAGGTAACATGATCCGAAGGAGCCCAGCACGGAAAACATTTGTCAAAGTTTCTAGCATGCCCTGAGCATGCTGCTAACCACACGTCCACACGAGATCCCTCTTCAGTCTTACAACAAAGTTTGCGAAAAAATAAAATAGCAAATTGATAAAAATCCAACGCCACATGGTGGCAGGTGAATTTCGTGACGACTAACATCCTGCTGTCCTGGGAGAACACCTGTTACAGGTAAGCAACTCTGCTTTCTCCCAGGACAAGCAGGATGGTAGTCCTCACACATAGGTGATTAAGTAGTTTCAGGCTGCTCCCACCATGTGCAGCAGAGAACAGGTGCCAACATGCACAACAACTAGTGCTGCAATAATCAGGGGAGCAGTCCTGCACCCAAAGACAGGGCCCACGGAGGGAGAGTTGGGTTTTCTTGGCTGGAAGAGATTACGGAGGACGGACTGTCCAAAACGACTGTCCTGCCAGCCATTCTTGTCCAGGCAATAATGGGAGGCAAACTCCAAGTCGCCTCTCTGCAAATCTCATGAATGGGAACTGCACGCAAGTGAGCCACCGAGACGGACATGGCCTGATTGGAGTGAGTCCTGACGTGACCGTCAAGCTGTAAGCCCGCTTCTGCGTAGCAGAAGGCAATGCAGTCAGTCAGCCAATGGGATAAGGTCTGCTTAGAGACAGCGACCCCTAATCTGTTTTTGTTGAAGGAGTCAAAAAGTTGAGTGGAAAGGCAGTGAGGCACCATCCATGCCAAGTAAAAGGCCAGTGCCCTCTTGCAATCTAGTGTGAGCAGAGCGAATGAGGCCTTGGGAAATAAAGAAAGCAATACAATGGACTGGTTGAGATGGAACTCTGAAACCACCTTGGGAAGGAACTTCAGGTGCATCTGCAGGACCACCTTGTCATGACAAAACTTTGTATAAGGAGAGTATGATACCAGGGCTTGCAGTTCACCAACCCTGCGAGCTGATATAACCGCAACCAAGAAGACAACTTTCCAGGAGAGGTACTTCAGGTCGCAAGATTGCATTGGTTCAAACAGAGATTTCATGAGTTGTGACAGGATGAAAT